>NC_069781.1:28535498-29785498 GCF_027406575.1 Nycticebus coucang | reverse complement strand
ACTTAGCCACTCACCACTCACTTGCTGGGTAACCCTAACCGCATCAATTCCCCTCTCTAATCCTCTATTGAGCCCATGCTTAGGAGAGAACTTTGTAAAATACTCCCTAAGGTTGAGTGTGCTTTATGACTGGCTGGTAGGGATATGGGAACCTACCAGAGACTGACCAAGTGGGGGCTTCTGGCATCCTTTCAGTGGCAGCTGAAAGTATTTCCCTCAAATGCCCCTACACAGTCTGGGTGCCCTGTGGCCATCTTGATCTCATCTTGACAAGGTTGCTTTACATTTCTGGAATGTGCCCTCTGAAGCTTCAGCAAGGAGAAGGTGATACAAAGCCTCTCTGCCCACTTGCCCACACTCCCTCAGGCAGTCATGCAGACATTACATAACCACATTGACAAATACTCACCTGTCTAGGGTATTGTGACCCAAAACCCATTCTCTGGGACTTGTCTGTGGACTCTGTATAGGCTGTAACCAAGGACATTCATGTGTTCCAGATATGTATCTCCTAATTATGAATCTGATGTGCCACTTCCAGTAATGTCCTCATCTATGCTAATATTTTCCCTTCCCCCAGAGGATCTGCCAGGGCAGATTCAGTGCAAGGAGAGACAGAGTGTCTCTGGTGTGCTTTAACCAGGCGATTGCTCCCTGCTCACGGAGAGCACCAGGTGCCACACCTATAGGAAAGCAGTTCAGATCAACAATCCTCCATTGACTTCTGTTCTGCTGAAGGGTTCTCAGCCTCCGGGAGGGGACTTGACAGGCACAGACTGTCCATTAGCATCCAAGGTGATCAGTGCTCTAAACCACTTCTGGGGGCTGAGGAGCTGGTGTTCCACTGGAGGCTTGCCGCTTAGTGGAGGCAGGAATATTTAGCTGCGCTTGTCCCAAGGTACCAGTGGGAAATTGTCAGTTAGATGTGGAGCAAGACTGACTTCCTGGAAGAGGAAAAAGCCTGAGCAAAGGCAGGGAGGGGTGACAAGGCAGGAATTGCTCTGTGTGCTGTTGATGCTTCGGGTATGTGGACAGAGTAGGAGGGGATGAGACCAGAAAGGTAGGCTGGAGACAGGTCACACAGTGCCTTGAGGTCAGGTCAAGGAGTTGAGCTTGGAAACCTCAGAAGAGGGACAACTGTGCTTGACTGTATGAGAACACAATCAAAGTTGCTCTGCGGGCAAGTCACTCACTATTGCCCAGAAGTCTGAAGAAAGGAGGTCAAGGGAAAGGAGAGAAGCTGTTGCAATAGTTCAAGTTCGAGATGACAGTGGCCTGAACAGGGCAGTGCCAGGGTAATGGGCAAGTAGAACTGGCAGGATTGTCCAGGGGAGGTTGCAGGGAGGAGGGGGAGGTGAGCAGGAGGGGAGGAAGAGCCTGCATCTCTGGCTGGGATGACTCAGACGTGGTCCCTTCGCTGGGGCACCTGTCTGAGGGAGTTGGTGCAAAGGGGCCAGTGGGGATGAGGATGGTCGATCTGGGAGATGCTGGATCATGAATCAGGCAAACTAACTTCCCTAAGGAGAATCTCAACTTGCATATTCCAAAAAGCCCCATATGACCATCCATCACAGGGACTTGCTCTTCAGCTCGGGGATCCCGGCCTCAGCTCTCAGCCTCAACTCAGCCCCTTGGACCACAGGTTAGCAATTGCCAACAGGCCTTCAAATCCCACCTCTACTCAGCCCCTTCCCCACTCCCTGCCCACTCTGCTCCCCTCTCCTCTCTTTCTCTACCTAGTACCTTCACTGGGCTTGCTCAGGGCAGGGATTCCTTGAGTCTCTTGCTCTCCATGGGCCATGGTTGGGGTTTGGTAGGTGGACGGGAGGAGGTAGCGGAAGACCTTCATCACCTCTCCTATCGCATTCTTCCTTTTCTTCTTTCTATCGAAGACCTTGTGGTCAGATGGTACCACAAGTTGAGGCTTGTGAAGAGAGTGAGGATGCCTGATGGGCCTGGGTGATTCAAAGGAATTCAAAACCTGGTCCCACCGTAAGGAGCAACTCCACAGTAGACCAATTCCCCAGCAGACTCACATCTGGCTGGTGTTCCCTATCTGTAATCACTCAAATTATTTTCTCTCCCTTTCTCCTTTACTTCCTTCTTTCGGTATGTCATCCTCTCTGCAAACACTGGGCCCGCACCTGAGGACATGGAGGTGAGTAAGGCAGGGAGCAAACCCACCTGGAGCACAAGATTCGAGACGGGAAGGAGAGCAGATGCTCACAGCTCCCCAAATTGAGCCCCATGACAGTGAGCAGCCCAAAGGAAGGGAACAGGCAAACTGAGAACAGAGCTATTTCCACTGAGGAGATGCTGCTGGAGCTGATGGGAAGGATAAGCTTGCAAGGGGAGAAAGGGACCGGATGTTCTAGGCAAAAGTGCAGTGTGAGAGGCCATGCTGCCTTGTTCCACCTTCCCTCTTTTCTTTCTTCATTCTCCTCTTCTCTCCCTTCTCTTCCACCCTTTCATCCCAAGCAAAGACTGATGAAATTCTTTGACTATTTTTCTGCTAAACACTACATATACATTATTTCTATCTGGTGCTGCCCATAATGTAAAGACAGCCCCATCTGTCATCACCAGGATGGGGATGAGGTTGACCTGGCTCAGAGATTTTAGGTGACATCCTGGTGAGTGGCTAATGGAGACTGGACTTTGGGATTAGAGGGCAACCCTGTTCTCCCCTCCACTGTGTGTACCGCCCACCACCTTTGGGAAATTTTGGCAAGTTGTATGTGTGTTTCTTTTAATCTTTGTAAGTGCCTTCTCGCCATTAAGTGAGAAAATAATATGACCAGAGGAAGAAATGAACAAAGTAGGAAGCCAGGAGATCTGGCGCTGTTATCTTCCACAGGACCCAAGAAAGAGGATGAGGAGGGTCTTTCCTTTACATCCACCTTGAGGTTCCCTGAGCAGAACAAATGGGGCCACCCGCACCGCCCAGAGGTGTGTGTTGCTAATGCCTGGTTGCCCAGGACTAGTGCTTGGCTTAATACCCTGCTCTCGCTCCAGAATTCCTTTTAATTTTAATAAGAGGCCCTGCATCTCCATTTTGTACTGGTCCCCACCAATTGTGTAGCCAGTCCTAAGAAAATGTGCTTTCCTGCCCATTCACTGTCTCAGTGTCACTGTCTGGCAGCCTCCCTTCAAGATCCACCAGCTCTCCAAAGGCCCAGGCTGTGCCTTTGATCTGAGACAGGGGCTGGTTCCTGGGTCCACGCAGAATAACAGAATGATGGTGTCCAGCTCCAGACTCCATTATCCAAATCATTTCCTCCTGTGACCAGGACCTGGCTTAATACTTCCCAGGTACCAGGTGTTCCCCAAATATCTGCATGTGGAAGGGTTTGGGTGGCTCCATTCTTTTCTCTTTTGATAAAACAATTAGGTCATTTAAAATATGAAAAGCTTTGAAATCATGAAAGTACTTTATTTGAAGTTTGGGGAAGAAAGGACTTTGATGATAAAAAGAAAGACAGCTATTTCCATTTTAAACAAAGAAACAGCAAGGGAAGATTTCTGTAAGACCCTAATAATTCAGATTCTGATCCCACTGTCCATAGGACTGGTGAGGGGCATTCAGCTTCAGTAGTCCCAGTAGGTAGAAGTTGCAGAAGGAAATGTTTGGACTCATAATAATGAAGAGCTTCCAGCATTCAGAAATTTCTGGATGGGAATTTGACCGACTCATAATGGAGTGAAGTGCGTACCCCTGGAAGCAACAAGCAAGTTGCAGGTTTACTTGAATGCCAATACAACAGAGGGCTGGAGAAGCTCTGAGCATCACATGGGCAACTGAACCAGATAGAGTTTAATTTAAGGTTATTAATGATGCTGGCAACTTGAATTAGTTGATCACAGTAACATTGGGATACTAAGTTTCTCTAACCTAGTGATTCTATAGTCTTCTTGTTTATACTTAAAAACTAAGGTTACTGACTATCTTTTTATATTTCTGCAGGAGACAACTGAAGAGTCTAAACTCTTATATCTCATATAATCAGAAAGATACTGATTGCTTCAATTTACTGTTACAATTCCATAATCCTAGCTGATGACCTTCTCGAATGAATGAATGAAATCTGAATGAATATAGGAAATGAGAAACACTCAAGGCAGAAACAATCCATTCAAGATTAATGAGGTCAGGAAGGGCGGACCCTGGGTGGTGGTTCTCCTGTGACACAGGGCTCCAACAATGTAAGCCAGCCCTCTTGGCTGTGCTTCTGTGGAGCCGGCCAGTCTCAGGGGTGTCCATTCCCTGCACAGAGCAGAGCTAACAACATTAACACACACCTGTCCAAGGGCCTGGAAAGAGGATGTTTGTGAAACGCTAATAGAAACTTCTGTGACCCTTTAACATCACAGTGTTCCCAGCGTTTCCTCAGGCATAAGCCACATCCTGCAAACAAGCCGTGCTCAGGTAGTGAAGATGCAGCTGGAAACGCCTGTGTTTATTCCGTTGAAAACAGGCAAAGCACAGATCTGGGAACCAGGAGATCGGGGCACTCATCTTGGTTCTGCCTCCAAGCAGCTAGGGAACTTGGGCCAAGTCCTTTCTCCTTCCACAGACTCAATCTTCTCATTTTTAAAATAGGGATAATAATAGTTCTATTCTACACAAGAGTTATGAGGGAGGATTGGATTAGTTAACATTTGTAAGTGCCCTTGACACTGTAAATATGAACACAAAAGCACCCTTTTGAGGTAGGCGTTCTCATCGCCATTTCAGCTGAGGAATCTGAGGCTCAGGGAGTAAGTAATGTAGCCAGTGTCATATTCCTGACCACCACTCCCTTTTCTAATGCCACCAGGGCTGGGTCAGCTATGAGACAACTTCCAATTCTGACGTTCAGAGATCCCATCTTTATACACTGACAACTTTCCCTGGATTTCATTTATCCCTTGGTTCTGATGGACACCAGTTTGATGCAGGAAAAGTTCACTTTCAAGCTAATCTCTGTTTCTATGGATGATGGTGAAGGCCATTTTCAGCATCAGCATTTTGTACAGTGTTAGGTGGGGCCTTGGAGGCCCTGACAATCCCTGGCTATGAATCCCACAGGAGCCAGGTCTCCTTTACATTAGAAAACCAATGGCTCGACCGGCTCCAACCCGGTTCTCCCAGCTCTGCAGCAATTCTAAATAGGTTCCTGGGTTCCCACAATAAATGTCAAATCCTGATTTTCACCATACAGTCCTGTGTAGGTGAATGGCACCCCATCACACAACTTTCCAAGCTACTAGAAACACCAGCGCCTCCTCCCTCCTCTTCCTTATATGTAACTGGTCACCAAGCCTGTCAGAGAGTAAAGTTCCACCATGCTGCTGAAATCTCCAAGTGAATCTCTGGTGTATACAAGGTCTAAGCTTATCTTCTCAGACGCTGCCTTGTGGGCCTTCCCCAGCTCCCTTTCCCACTCTCTCAGTTGGCTTCCAACAGCTTCCTTCCCTTGGCCTCCAGGGCAGCCAAGTCTCCAGCCATGAAGAACTCCTGCTGTCACTTTAGCACACCAAGGTGTTCCTGCCTTCCTCTTCCACACCAGACACCTCCAGGGAAAATGCCCATCACTCCTGCCTCCTTTCCTCCTGTTCTGGTTGAAGAGCTGCTCCTTCACTGACTCTGGGCCCCATCCCCTCTTGCTTTCACAGAGACTTCATCTTTTCTCTGTTTTCTTCATTTTTTGTTTAATTGTTTCTTTCTATAAGTCTAAAAAGACCCACTCTCTCATTTTAACAAAACTTCTCAACACCCATATTTCCCTCCAGCCGCCACCTTCACAGCAGTACTTTTCTGCCTTTAGGTCTCTGCCTCCTTCCTCTGCAGTCATTATAATCTCCCTTTGGGTCTTTCCATTCTACTGAATAGAATTTCCATTATTCTTTGCCATAGTTCCCTCAGACCATCTTTTTCCAGCACCTAAAAGATAATCAATTTGAGCTTTCAAAAGTATCTGAAAATGATGATTCCTCCCCACTTCTTGACTCTCATCTGCACCATGAGGTGTGTTGGTTTTTTCCTTCGCTCCTTGTCTGCTTCTCCATTTCTGTTTCAGACTTCTCTTCCTCCCCTTTGAATGATTTCCCCTCACAAACTCTACTAGTCAGGATGGGACAGGTTATTCTGCACTAACAAGCAGCCCTTGAAATTTCAGTGACACATATTTATTATTTGTTTAGGCTATAGGTCCACTGTGAGGTAGCCACAGGGAGATCCAAGAACTGTGCAGGGTCATTCCTCTTCTTGACCAAGGCTCAACACTAATCAAAGAAATTCCAATACTTTTCCCAGACAGATTTCAGAATGGCTTTGGTGTCAACTCTTTTGAATAAGACTGTCTATTCATGTAGCAGTTACCTTATACTTGTCCCACCTTTGTGTAGGAGACAGATAATTTGTCTCTTTAGCTCACAGACGTTTAGATGAAGAGAAGCTGTGCCCAAGCCCAAGTTGCTGTACTTGAAGAGTTATGCCTAAGAAGATCTGTTAGCACCTAAACCTGATGATGAGATTCTGGACTTTAGTTGATTGATCAAATAGAATGAGACTTTGTGGGAGCCTTGAGAAAGCACAAGTGTGTTTTGCATATGGGAGAAATTCCAACCACCAGGGCTAAGGGCAGGCTGTCACAGCCAGCCTCTAGACGACCTTCAATGATTCCAGACTTCTGGTGTGCTCATCTTTGTATAGACTCTTCCCATGTTTGATAGGGCTGACCTGGGAAACAGTGGGATATTTCAAAAATGAGGCAGCTTGACTTCTGAGACTAGATCATAAAAGACATAGCAGCTTCTGTCTTGCTTTCTCTCTCTGGGATCAATCAAACTGCAGCCAGGAGCCATGTCAGGAGGGTGTTAAGCAGCTCTGTAGAGGTGTGATCTGAGTCCTGCCTACCTTTCCAAATTTCTCTTTTATGGCTCTTCCTTTTCAACTCAAGATCCAGGACACCAATTTTTTTTTTTTTTCCAGAATAAACTTTCCTTTTTTTTTTTTTTTTTTGCAGGTCTCATTATTGCCCAGGCTAGCTAGAGTATAGTGGCTCAGTCGTAGCTCACTGCAGTCTTGAATTCCTGGGCTCAAGTGATCTTCTTACTTCCGCCTCCCAAGTAGCTGGGACCCACATGTGCACACTACCATGCTTGGATAATTTTTTTAATTTTTAAAATTTCCTGTAGAGGCAGAGTCTCACTATGTCATTCAGGCTGGTCTCAAACTCCTGGCTTCAAGTGATCCTCCCCCTGAGTCCTTCCAAAGTGCTGGGATTGCAGGCATGAGCCATCATAACCTTCCAAGCTTTTTATTTTTTTTTTTCCCTTCCGTTGATAAGTCTTCTGATATAAGCCACACTGTGCCTGGAACATTAATTTATCTTCTCCTCCAAGCAGTTATTCATTTCCCTTTGACCCCATGTTGTCTGTGAGAAGCCTGTCCTGACTTTCTGGCCAATTCTGGGAGGTGACCCTCTTCTGTGTTCCATGGCAACCTCCATCATATCCTTACCACAATAGTAATCATTCTTTGAGATAATAATTATAATATTTAATAATTGCTGTTGAATGAGCTCAGGCAATTTCACCCTAAAATATGACTCCTTGATATAAAGAGTGCTTTAAATTGAAGGCCCTTAGAGATCAACAGACATTGAAAAGGGCTTTTCCTCTATCTACATAAACCAGTTGACCCATCAAAAAGAACTCTTCCTTGTTATCTTACTATACTGTAGGAAAGAGGATCAAGAATGCAACCAGACCTAGCCCAAATCATTTAAAATATAATATCTGTCTCTCAGGTTAATTTAGGTTGCAAAGAAAGTAATTTATAAGTCATTCTGATTCCCCTATCCCTGCATCCTCCCCTTCCTAGCATTCGTTGTCCCTAAGCAGAATTACCTGTATTCTTCATATCCTCCTTCCTGGGCCCCATCAGGACTTTGGGTAATCACTCTGATTCTCCCTGTGAGAATGGTAAATAAACCTCTTTCTCTTATTAATATGCCTTAAACGTAAGTTGATTTTTGGGGGGAATAGAGATATTTCCCTGCACCCTCACACTGTACCAGGTGCTCTCTGGGACTATCTGGAGTCATCTGAAGACATTTCTTCTACTCTAGATCTCTGTTTAAAGATGCTCTTTAATCACAGAGCATGCTTGATGCACACCTAGAGTGGGTTAGGAACACTGCAACATTAGCCTCCATCTTTTTTTTTTTATTATTAAATCATAGCTGTGTTCATCAGTGCAATCAAGGGGTACAATGTGGGCCAATTCTGAGGTGTCCTCTACACTGTGTCTCAGAGAGAACCAGTAGCATGGACCGCAGGTGCCCAAAGACATGACCTATTAAGAAACGCATCCTTTATTAGGTTTCTTCCTTTCTCTATGTTGCTTCTCCATTCCTTCCATAGCTTCTTGCATCCTTTCCCAAATAAACTCCTAGGACACATCCTTTATGGGGATCTGATTTTAGAGTCATCTATACTGGATCAGAACCATTCAGTCAGCGCTTATCAATGAGCTGGACACCAAGTCAAGCTCTTTACATGGATTATATGTTTTAATTCTCTTATCCACCCAATGAGATATAAGGTAATCCATGGAACTGGGGTAACAATACTTACTCATAGGATTATTATGAGGGATAAATGGGATAATGCATGTAAGGAGGTCAGTGCGTGGTAAGACAGGAAGGCAGACTTGAAGAGTTTAGCACAGTCTTTTGCATAGTAAACAACTGGTCATTTGCATAAGATCACATAGGTGTTAAATGGTCTAGTTTATTTTTTGCCAAATTCTGTCAAATTTCAGAGATCTCGGGCGATGCCTGTGGCTCAAAGGAGTAGGGCGCTGGCCCCATATGCTGGAGGTGGTGGGTTCAAACCCAGCCCCAGCCAAAAACTGCAAAAAAAAAAAATTTTCAGAGCTCTCAACTGCTATTCTATACTATGTTATCAGCGATAATCTTCTGTTGAACTATTTTCACAGAAGACTGTAATCTCCATGGAGCAGGAACCTATTTAACTATTATATTTCATTTTATCCCTAGAGCCCGGGATTGAGTAAATAGCAAGACATTTGTATTGAAAAGAATATATCCCTTCCTTTCTCCCCAAGTATGTTTTATATTCAGTTCAGGGTCCTCCTTATTCAAAATAATTTTTCTTTGATGCATTAGTTAGAGTAATTATAAAAATTATCTATATATATGAAAACAATGTGTTTTCTTCAAAAAGCCTAATTTGATATCTTCAACTATATGATGGGGTAGTTTACTCATCTATAAAAGAATAATGATTATGTCTCTCATATAAATTATCTATTGTGCATAACAAATCACCTCAGAACTTAGTAACTAAAGCTAACAAGCTTTCATCACACCATTTCTGAAGGTTGGGAATCTAGGAATAGCTTAGCTGGTTGGTTTTAGCTCAAGGCATGTCATGAGGCTAAGTCAAATTGTCTACAGGACCTGTTGTCATGTGAATGCATGACTAAGGGCTGAAGATTCACTTCCAAGCTCACTCATATAATTGTTGACTGAGACTCTATGTGAACCTCTCATAGAGTGGCAGCTAGCTTTCCTCAGAGAAAAGGACCTGAGCAGGGGAGAGAGAGGTGCTTCCAAGACAGAAGCCACAGGTCTTGCATGACCTAATTTTGGAAGTGTTGTATTATTACTTCTGCCATATTCTATTTGCCACAGAGACCAAAGCTTGCACAATGTGGAAGGGGACCACACAAAGAAGTGAATTCCATGTGAAGACCATTGGTGGCCATCTTGGAGTTTGAACACAACACTCTTTCTGTAGAGTTGTAATGAGGGTTTTCTCGTGTCTGGCACATAGTTACCTAGAAAAATCAGTTCTGTTTTATGGACACAAGGGCAGATATGTGCATTTTGGGATCTGAAGAGCACACTCAGAAACCCAGAGTTTAGTAGTCATCACAGCACAATTACCATCAAACAAATCTAGTTACTGAAACTCAAACCTTGCTGAAAACCAAGCCAGCCGTATTGTGACAGCCAAAACCACAGAGCTCCTCAGAGTCTACAATATTTCATTTACATTTACCATCAGTGTTAATTTTACATCATCATATATTTCGTTCAGCTCAACAACTTTAAAGTATATCAATTACTGTCACACTTTCCAAGTAAGGACAATGAGCTTTGGAAAGATTATGTGTTTGGTCTAAGAGCACACAGCCATCCAGTGAGGAAGTCAGGATCCAAACCCGAGTCTCAGGACCCCAAATCTATTCTCTTTTAATTATTTCATGCTGCATTCCTGACAAGCAACTCATTTTATAATGAATGAAAGAAGAAGAGGGAGATTTATTATTATAGTCCTTTGCGGTTATTTTCTACATAAGCATACAACGGTTTCTCAGCATCCTCTTGCATGTGGCTGTCAGTTGTTAAGTGGGCCAAGATCCCCAAGAACACATCCAGGTTAGTGCACAGAGCCTTGAAGTGCGAATAATGGCTTAGGGGGTAATTTGCATTTTACATCACCACAAACCCAGGCAGGAGGAGATGAATAGATAAGATTTTTCAGCCTGCAACTTCCCAGTAACTAATGAGGGCAAATGCTTTCTGTCAAGGGCCTACTGGGACTGGGTAGTGGAGGAGGTTTGTATAGGTAAGCAGCATTGGCCTCCAGCCAGCAGAGAACCCAGACAGAGACTGTTCCTGAGAACTCTGAGAGCATCACTGGACAGAAACAGACCCAACGGAGGGCAGCACTTATTCCAGGGACTTAGCCCTGCCACATTCACAGGTTTTGATGACTGCTTTGGTGCTGTCATGGGGAAAGGGCCACCATCCAACCTGCCAAAACAAGCACCAAAGAAGCAAGGGCATGAAGCTCTGGGAACCTGGCTAAGCCAGTGCTGGGACTGGGACTGCTGCCTGTGCTGTGCTGATCACTTTCCCATCAGCCTCTCACTCAGCGTTACCATCTCCTTCACCTGCAAGCCCACACAGAGCGAGTGGGAGGAGCTATTCTTATCCCCACCCAACAGATTAGGTGATAGTGACTCAGAAATGTGAATGACTTGGCCAAAGTCTAGCAACTAACAGTAACCACAGAGTCATGATTTCTAAGCTACTTATTAACTTTCTAACCATCTAATCTTAAGAAACTGGCCACTAAGTTGGGAACACATTCTTTTTTTTTTTTTTTTTTTTGAGAAAGTCTTACTTTGTCACCCTCAGTAGAGTACAAGGCATCATAACTAACAACAACCTCAAACTCTTGGGCTCTAGTGATCCTCTTGCCTCAGCGTCCAGAGTAGCTGGGACTACAGGCACCTGCCACACCTGGCTATTTTTAGAGATGTGGTCTCACTCTTGCACAGGCTGGTCTTCAACTCCTGAGCTCAGGCAATCTACCTGCCTCAGCCTCCCAGTGAATACATTCTTGAGTCTCTGTATACCACTTGTCAAAGATTAGTATTCTAAGTAACGATTTAAAAAATAAAAGCTGCAGACAGTTAAAATGAATAAAATAAGATATGGGACAATTTATTGGAGAAAAGTATCAGAATGAATATAGTAGAAGAATGATTTGATGGGCCTGAGGCTCAAATACCATCCAAAAGTCATCACGAGGAAAAGAGGAGAAACATAAAAGAAACATTAAGGGATAAGGGAGACAGATATGACATTGAAAATATTTGAATAATAATAGTTTAAGAAATGAAAAAGAAGAGGGAAACATGAAGAGAGGAAAATACTTGGAAAAATATTGATGATAGATTTTCTAAGAGAGGAAGGAAGAAACAGACTTTGGAACTCAGAGCATCAAATAGGATTAAAAAGCCCAAACGAAGGTAATTTAATGGAATTTGAAAACATAATAGAAAAAGAGAAAATTGAGTGAGCTTCAGGGGGAGGGGGGGTGGGGGGTGGAAACATACCACTCTGCAAGGGAACAAGACTCAGATTATCTTCAGACTTTCTTATAGTCATAGTGGTACATGAAGACTATGGAATAATATTTTTAGATTATTAAGAGGCTATAGCTTTAATAGTAGAATTTGATAATCTCTAAGACTTGCAGTTAAATGTAAGGCATGGTAAAGCTATTTTCAGGCATTTGAAGCCTCAGCAGTTTGACCACACAAAAAACTCACTGTAAAAACACTCCCTGCTTCGTTTGGTTCTCACAGGTCTGTGATGTGATGGTTAATACTCTCCTCGAAGGCAAGGCTTGGTGTGGTGGGATCCCCTGTGCAGGGTCACGGGGATGGGATTCATGGGCAGGGCAGAACTGTGTGGCTCCTCACATCTACTCTAGAATGTTCCCCATGGATGGAACCAAAAGGAAGGTTGCATGACTAACTGCTCCCAGCCTCCCCACCTGCCCTACCACTCAGGAGAATTCTAGAGTTGCCGCGTCAGTTTTCCCAAGGCCATTCCTCTCAGGACTCCTGTTTTCCTACCAGAGAGACAAAGTCAATCTATACAACAAAGGAATGAGGGATGGGGGCAGCGAGAAAGACCACAGGCTGAGTTGCTGGAGGTGGGGAGGGATGGTGGAATGACAGTGGAAAACAAGAGAATTGGAAGCTGCTTTGAGGTAAGGAATCCACGTGGAATGGTGGTTCTCAACCTTCCTAATGCTGCGACATTTCAATACAGTTCTTTATGTTCTGGTGACCCCCAACCATAAAAATATTTTTGTTGCTACTTCATAACTGTAATTTTGCTACTGTTATGAATTGTAATGTAAATATCTGATAGGCAGGATGGTCTTAGGCGACCCCTGTGAAAGGGTCATTTGACCCCCAAAGGGCTCGCGACCCACAGATTGAGCACTGCTGAAGGGAAGTTTCACAGGGGGACCAGGAATGGTGTCTCATTGATGTCCTCTGAGAAATGCAAATGAAGGCTTTGAATAACCGTGTCATTGCTTTTGATTGTTGGACAGGTGTTTCCTTGAAAGTCAAATTGCTCCAGGATTAGACTATGTGGGTCCCCCAAATTTTAAAAAAACATGCCCATAACTGTGTGATTGCCTATCTGCTGTGGGGCAGACTCCCTTCACAGAACAGATCCCTGAATTGACAATAATAACAATAATTACAACAACGATAATAGTAACTTAAAGGTACAGTGATCCTGAGCATGCTCTCCAGACGAAGATATCTTTGATTTGTGTCAGGTGCATTAGAGAGCATGAACATCTGTATCTGTTCTTTTTCTCCCTTTGATTCTGCTTACCAGTTTCTATCCCTCCCTGCCATTTTCTATCCCTCACTCTAACAGTCCTTTATTTCCTCAGGGCAGTTTATTGTTGTGGACCAAACAAGGGTCAGGCCAATTTGAGTTCTAATCTCAGAACCCTCACTTGTTCCATCCCTTGACCTTAGAAAAATTACTTCATCTTTCTGAATCTCAATTTCTTTATCTGCAAAATGTTCATTGCAGAGCTATTAAGAGGATTGCTTGGGGTAATGAAAGTGAAGCCCCTGGCCAACAGTAAGAGTTAGTGTCCACACACCTTAGCTCTCATTCCCCTATGGCCTGGCTCCTTCCATAGCATCTTCTGGTATCAGTTAATGCATAACCAATAAAGGACCTGATGACTCTTGACCTTGACCATTAAACACACTCAGGGGTATCTCCTTGCAGGTCACTGACCCTTCAACAAGTGGAAATCAGCTAATTATGTCCCAAAAGGTCTTGCCTCTGTTCTAAAATGATATCTGGAACAGTAGCAGAAATCATAGACATCCTTGATCTATAGCTAATCCTCAAAATAATGATCTGAAGTTTCTCCATTGAGTATAATACAAAAATTATACTCAATGGAGAATACTCAATGGAGTTACCTTTATCCTTGATCTGATAAAATATATGTGTCTTTGTATTTTCTCTTTTTCCTTTTAAATTGGAAGTAGGCATTGAACTTTATCATGACTTTCTTCACCCATAAGATAATCATATAAAATTTTTGATCTATTAATATGGATGAATTAGGTTGATAGATTATCTGATATTAAAACATACTTTCATTCTCCAAAGTATGTTTCCTTAGATTTTAAAACTTTCTACCACCCTTTTGATTTAAATGCATGACTGTTGACCACACAATTGGTATTTTAAAAAATCTCAGCTGAGACTCTGCTTTGTAATTGGTGCACTTTGCCATTTACATCTATTTTAATTATTGTGATACTATGACCTCTTTATGCAATTTCTATTATAAAAATTTTTTATAGTAAAATATAATTAAACTCTTAAAATCAGTAGAGTTTGATTTATTCAATGAAAAACATTGCATGTTTTCTTTTTTCCCCTCACCCCTGTTTTCCAACTTACCTTAAGCTAATACCAATGTTTAAGTACACTAATATTTTAAAAGCATTACTATTTATATCTTTCGTGAAACATACAGGTTGTGTAGCTTGTTCTCATGTTGTTTTTATTTTTATGTCTGGCCTTGACTTTAACCCAACTCCACTATGATTTGTTTGTCTAAAATGGTAATTTTAAATTCTTTTTCTTTTTTTCTTTTTTCTTAGTCCTTCCTTATCTTTTTTGGACAAAAAAATAAAAAAAATAAAAATAAAAAATAAAACAAAATAAAACAAAAACGTCACAAAGTAATTTAATCAGTCTTCCTTGCTATACTTTTTAAGTTCCCTACAGTTTTTATTTTTGGTTTTACCTGCTCATTTTTTCCAGGAGTAGTAAAACAACTGCGGCTACCTCTTAAGTGATGCACCTTTCTTTTTTTTGCCTACTCCACCTTTAACAAGTATTTAATCGGATGATCTTCTGCTTCTGTGGGCCCTCACTGGGCACTTCCTCATCAAAGAGCAACAGGCCCTTAGTCTGAAATCACAGTCTCAATGCTAATATCCACTCCCAGAAGTGAATCACAATGCTGAACAAGATTTAGAGTCCAAGCCTTTCCTGCTCCTCCCATATTTGGGACTGTTTGGCTTTGAAGCCTGAAATGGGATGGAAAGCATGGCTGGATTCATTTCTCTGCCTTATACTTCTCCATCTGCCCTCCACCCAAGGCAGCCTCACCATTGAGCCCTTGGTGGCTTCTTTTTCAAGTCCTCAAGGTCTCAGGTTGAGGAGGAAGAGATGGAAAAGATTAAGAGATAAGTAAGTCCTTTTTGAATGGACTTTACTCTAAGCTGACTCTGAGCTCTCTGGCTGATTTTTTTTTTTCCAATGGGCATTTTTGTCGGTTCTTTGAAGGGCTTCTAGGCCCCTCTATCTTGCAGTCCCTAGTGTTTTTCAACTAGTCCAAGGACTCCAAAAACCTCTTTCTCTCCAGTGACCACTGCTAGCTTCATAACTCAAGATGACACTACTGAATGTTAGGGGCAGGTAGGGAAAAGGGAAAGAAAGAAAAGAAAAGCAGACAATCGCTGAGACAAAGAAAAAATGAGCAATTGCTGAGACAGAGGAAACAAACAGTTCCTCAGCTTAGACATGAGCAGTGGAGGGGAGACAGACTGTTCTGGCTATCACACAAGGAGAACTAACCAAGATTATGATGAGAAAGTTTGAAAATTCAGAGACTGTTCAACAACTCAGACCCCTACAGAGGGATTGATAAAAGAAAGTAGAGATTTTTAAAAGAAAAAGTTAGTCATCATTCTGTGATGGAACAATGTCCTGTTAATATCTGGGAGACTTTCCAAAGGAGAAGTTAGTTAGGAGTCGTGTGGAGTCAGGTGGACCAAGACGCTAGGTAAACCAATCAGTGAATGGATAAAGCGAATGAGACTTTACAGAAGATAGTCAGCATTTCCTGGAATGCAAGAACAAATGCATAAACATGACTTAAAAATGCATAAACATTAGGAATAAATATAATGGGTCCTACCTCATTCACAAGGAAGAGACCCACACCTTCCTCTCAGGTGTGTTCCATCTGCTTATAAACTTAAGTGTGTTTTAAATAGTTAAATTAATTAAACTTTTTTATTAATTAAAGTTTTTATTAAACTACTACTGCTGCCTGACTTCCTCTTTTTGCCCCAGCTCTGCGGCTACTACCTGGTTTCTTCTTTTTGTGCCCACCAAATCAAAGTACTTTCAGACTCTAGGGGCCACTTACTGGGGTCACCCAGAAAAAACCCAAAGTGGGGCTCAGCTCTTCATAGCCCCTACCATTGAATAGGTCAAAAAGCATACCTGCTGCTCCCCTGCACACTCACACTCACACACACAGACTTTTCTCTCTCACTTGGCCCACAATTGGACCATAGGAAAACTGACAAATCTCTCGTTCCAGAAATCCGAGAAAGCAGGCTAATGACAAAGCATTCTGTCTTGGCTCTGCCCCAACTTCTTAATCTCTCACTCCCTAGATTCTCCAGGCATACAAGACACCAATTTCTGCATCCACCTACCTCAAGGAACACACTTCAAAGCTTTCTAAATGGCCCAGTGAAGTCCCCATCATTTGTCCTGGGATAGTTCTTGCCAAACAACTCCCTTCACAAAATTTGCCCTCTCTTCATTCAGATGTGGTGGAGGGGATTCAACATCAATTGCAGCTTGGGTTCTTGGTGTCAGCTTGCCTCACTTCAAATGCTTGTGCCATAAGATCTTGCTGGATCTATGTGTCTTCTCAATGCCTCAGTTTCATTATCTCTTAAATGTGGGTAAGAGAAGGACTTAGCTGTAAAATTACTGTAAGGATTAAATAGGATAACACATGGAGAACCCTCACTAAAAGTGCCACTTGTCATTCTTACTATGAATTGTAATTCTCTGTATAAATAGGAGCTACTATCATTATAACACAATGACCCAACAGGTTCCTCAATACGGCTTTGCAATCAGAATTTATAAACTTTTCTGCATCCATGAACTTAAGTATGCAGAAGTTTGAAAAAACCCAAGGTAATGTTTTTTATCATTATTTCCATATAATTTGCTGATAAATTATAAATGATTGTCAACATTTCAAACTAGTGATAGCACTGCTACAGAAAATAAGGAGGGCTGCTCTTTCCTTACTGCCTGGTGTCATCATCCATTTATTTCCCTGTTGAGAACATTGATGACAGGGGCTTGGGATACCCTCTCTTCCTTTTGAGACTGACAAGTACAAATTCATCAAAATTTAGTAGAAATACCATCTTCTTGATGAAAGCTGACCTTGACCAACTCCCCCCAAACAGAACTGGTTCCTTTCCTCCTCCAGATTCTAACAGCATCTCATACAATTCTCTCTTCTTATCTAGCTCCAGGGTGTCTGGTTTCTGCCTGTCTATGGCTCCCTTGGATTGAACCTTTGTCCTTACTCTTAAATATAAGCTTGAATGACTCTAACTCTGCGTTCTGTTCTTCACACATCAATTTCATCCATACTCAATGGTTTGTGTAATCATATCCCCCTCTTGATAACTTAATTCTGGCCCTAAGATTCCTCAATTTTACCTGGTACCCAAAGGTCCATTTACCAACTAAATAGAGGTAGAATTAGAAACTAAGAGAGCATAGAAAATGGAATCCTTGTATCTGGGAGTGGAGAAGGTGAAGAACAAAGGAACACCAGGGGTCTGAGATCTATGTTAAGGCAGAAGTGTCTTCCAGGGGAAGATGTACAAGTGTAAGTTTATTTAAGGAAGGCAGATTAGCTCTGGCAAAGCACAGAGACATGGAAAATGCTTCTGGGAAACCAGTGAAGACAGTCAATGTGTGGGAGTGTAGAAGAAAGGACCAAGGAGAATGATAGATGTAACACTGGGCAGAGGGGATGAAGATCAATGAATGCTCTGAAGGCAATGAGTTGTGTTTTTTAGGCATTACAGAAACATCCAAGGTTGTTACACGGCAAAGGGTGGAGGTGACAAGGTAGAAGCTATATTTCAAAAAGTTCACTCTGATTGACATGAGGTTGGTTTGGAGGGAACACTCAATAGTGTCAGCTGAGGGGGGGGGTCAATCCTTCCATCTGTTTCAGCACATGTGTCTACCATTCCCTTAACATCATGCCATGGCTGGAGTGTCTCTGGAAATCAGATAACATGAGAAGAATTGTTTGCATGGTGTGTATGTGTGAAGTGAATGGGGGAGTTAGTGGGGATAAAGGGAAGAACTCACAAGATGTTTGATCCTAGTGAATATCGGAGAATAATCTGTTTATTTGTTCTGATCTTGGCACTTCCCTGGGCCCTGTTCCTGCTATTTTACAGAGAGGAAGATAGTCGCTGACTTATGTGTCCCTCCTCTGGCCAGAGTCCTTGGTTTTTGGTCAAAAGTCACAGCTCAAGTCAAGTTTCTTCAGCTCATGCTGGATGAGATGGTCAGTGGTTAGAGTTTGCTTAGCAGCCTGAGTGGAGAGCTAAACACTGGATTCCTGAATGTATCACTTATTCTGATGGCTCAGGAGAATCAGAGGCTCACACAGAGAGATAGATTCTGGATATGGAGTTCAATGACTGCTCTGGTTTTTTGCTGATACTGTGTTTTGTTTCCAAGTTCAAAAATATGTACAACCAAGTCTTGTTCTTAAGAACTGTACATTCATTCTCTGATCTCCAGAGAGAAGGACTTACCAGAAAGCATTTCATCAGTATGGAATCCTAATTGAGGTCCTGGGTCATTAGATTTCATAAGTCAGCATGCCTGAATATTGGCTTAAGAGACTTCATTTTCAGGACAACTGACAGGATTATGAGAAAAGCTCCTAATGACGGATATCTTATTGCAGAATCTTAATTGCCACAGAATTCATAGGAAGCACCTGATAGCTCTACAGATGAGTTGATTAGAAACCGCATTTTAAAATCTCTTCATAGTGAGTCAGTGTTAACATCCTCTGGGAGCCAAGTCTGTGTGTAAGGTCTCATGTGCACAATAAATCTTAATGTTGAAGAAAAACAAAATTCCCTTAAAACCACCACTTTCAATTTCTCACTTACAAGTAAACACACACCCACACACCTACAAATTGCTACTCTTTCTTTTCTTGGCTAAAGCTTTCTAGGCTAAGGAAACATTAGAATCCAAATGCATTTTCATTGATATTTTTCATTGATATTTCATTTTCATTGATATTTTTTGTCATCTATCAATCACTATAATAGATTTCATATAAATCTGGTGGCATGGTATATGAGATTCCAAGTCATATGGCCCAAATTTATTCATTCATGAAATTTTTTAGCAACAAATAGCTCCAGAGCTCCTAGAACAGCACCTGCCAGGCACTTTACTAGATACCAAAGCAATAACAACAGTGAGCAAAAACAAATAGAGTCTCTTGCCTTCTTAAGGTTATGATTTATTGGAGTACATATACCTAATCAACAAATTATCCAAATAAATGTAAAGGAGTAGATCCTGGTGCAATGAGACAGGTAATACATGAAATTGACAACCTACGGTGCATCTTATAAGAATACGTGTGAAATTTACTAGGTGTACAATATAAATGTCCTGACACAATAACTAAGAAAATGCCATAAAATCTATGTTAACCAGTTTGATGAAAACATTTCAAATTGTATATAAAACCAGCACACTGTACCCCATGATTGCATTAATTTACATAGCTATGATTTAATAAAAAGAAAAAAAAGAAATTGGTAAATATCGATCAGAGAAATTTGGCCTTTTGCAAAAATGATCATTGGGCAGAAACCTAGAAGAAGAGTAAGAGATGGTTTAGCCAAGAGAGGTGAGGGCAAGGGTTGGGTGGCATGGAGTGAAGGTGGGGATTGCATTTGGGGTCCAGGGAAAGAGGTAGGGTGGACCTGGAAGATTGTTAGTGGGGCTGGAGAGCCTTAGGGGATGTGTGTTAAAAGAAGAAATGACTTGTGACAATCACATGTGTTTGTCAATAATTCAGACAATAAATGTTAAATAAAAGGGGCTGGAATCATTTCAAAGAGTATCAAGATGTGGGCTGGAATCTGGATTGTGAGGAATCAGAAAGGAGGTGGGACATGTGTCGCTTCATAATCCACACTCTAAAGTATTGCATTATGATTATCATATCAGCATATTTATTATAGGGAATAATAATTGTAATGCTCCCTACTAATCCTGGAGTGCCTTGAGAATAGTGACAATATTTTATTTGTTGCCACACCTAGAAGAACTCCAAACCACCTCCTACTTTATACTTCATGTACATTTTTTTTTTTTGAGTTGAAGTATTTTTTTTTTTTTTTGCAGTTTTTGGCCGGGGCTGGGTTTGAACCTGCCACCTCCAGCATATGGGGCTGGTGCCTTACTCCTTTGAGCCACAGGGCCACCCGTACATTTTTGTTTTATTCCAAAGCATATGTGATTAAAAAATTATGTCCTTGTCACAATCTATAACACAAAATCTTTTTTAAAATATTTACCTCATCTTGTTTAGTTATTGTGTTAAGACATTTATACTCTATACTAATAAATCCAACATGTACCCTTGTATTATGTACCATTGGTGTGATCCCACCATTCACCCTCCCTTGATCTGACCTGCCTCCTCCCTTCCTGTCCTCCCCTCCTCCCTCCTTCATCTTGGGCCATAGTTGTGATCTATTCTTCATATGAAAGTGTATAACACAAAATCTTTTTTATTATTATTATTAAATCATAGCTGTGTACATTGATGCGATCATGGGGTACCATACACTGGTTTTATAGACCATTTGACATATTTTCATCACACTGCTTAACATAGCCTTCCTGGAATTTTCTTAGTTATTGTGTTAAGACATTTATATTCTACATTTACTAAGTTTCACATATATCCTTCTAAGATGCACCGCAGGTGTAATCCCACCAATCACAAAATCTTGAGAGCAGTGACTATACGTACTTAACTTCTCTGTTCCCAGAATCTATCAGAGTTCCTTGTACTCAGGAGGTGCTGAACAAGTTTTGGTTGAATCAAATCACACTGAAGTGAGAATAAATTGAGCATTGAAATCTCTAGTCTGAGTGATCAGATGTGTGATGGTACATTAGAAAAAAATATTTTAAAAAATGGACTAATTGAACTAAAGGAATAAAGGCATTCTGATCTATGTCAGAAAACAAGTTTACTCTGGAAGGTAATGAGTTTCTTGACAAAGGAACTGCTCAGGCAGGAGGTGGCGATTTTGGCAGAAGAGATTTAGAGACATAAACATTGATTCACTTTCCATCCCAGAAGTAGATGGAAACACAAAGATTCTATCTGGTTACTGCATATGGATTCAGCTACAAACTCTCAGGGATAACTAGCCCTGCTAGGCCAGTTCAGATCAACACACTAGGGAAGATATTATAAACAAACAAACAAAAAATAAAACATATTCCCTACCCTCAAATCATTTCTAAGTTATCTCACAATTATAAAAGCTAAGATATTCTTTTACTTAAACTCTTTGGAGTTGGATTTTTGTAACTCAAAATGTAATAAAACTATTTACCATTGCTTTCCTTAACATACTATTTGCTTAAAAAAAAAAGCTTTTGATTTCTTGAATGAAATATCCATTGTCTTGAAGAAGAGAAGGTTTTATATTGTTTATTCCATTCTATATTGTTTCCTTCCCTTTCCCTTTAAATAATACTTGGAGGGCTGGCAATTCTAAAGTATGTTTCAGAAATGTTGATAGCTCTTGGTCAATGGCTTAGGAATTACATATTTTTTCTTACATAGAGATTATGATTGTCCAGTTTGTTTGTTCTCAATCGACAAGGAGCAAAATTTATAGGGAGAAAGGCCAGTGAGGAAGTTTTCCTTCCCCTGCTACCAATCATTCTATTTTGCTTCTTTGAGATGATCATCCCAGCTTAACACAGTCTATCCTCATTCTTATTCGGAGCAGAAGGAGGAGTCAGTGAGCATACATGCATAACCATGTGGTTCTTTGTCCACTCCCCCACTCCCCAGCAGAAGAGACGGCAGCATTGCTTACCTGGTTAGAATACCCAGATTTCACTATCTGTCTCTCTTAGGATTTAAATTAGATGTGGCAGCAGCATCTCTTTTCTGCTTTGACAGTTGGGTCTCAAGAAGGAGCCTTGAGGTTTCTCTGACCTCTCCTGCCTCTGCCACTTCTTGCTTAAAGTTCCCCTATCTGCCTCATGTCTGCACCTCCCAAAGAAGACAATTACCTCTGGTCCCTTACCCCAGTTGGTGTTAACTGCCTCATATCACAGGAAGGAAGACTAAAGTCTGTCAACAAACCTGGATGGACTTATCTTACAAACCATTGTCCACTCTGAAAGCCCAACAGACTTTGTCCCAGACCATTTTTGGTTCTTTAATCCCATTGAATTCTCCTTAGTAATAATCACTTATTGCCCCTCAGCAGAATTCTTCCTTTCCTCCCTCGCATAACCTGCTTTGCTAGGATCTGAGCTCCCATTCTTTCTGTTACCCTGATGATGGTACATAAGCTTCTGCATGCCACTGGGAAGAGAGAGGAGGTTTCCATTCTGAAGGCTACAACCAAATATATTTATATACCTTTTCTCCAAACAATCTGCCTTCTGTGAATTGATTTTTTAGCTAACCTTCTGGGGGTGAAAGGGAAGGTTTTCCTTCACTGTGGTATTTACTGTTGGCCATCCTAAACATCACAACCATCTTCTGAAGTCACGATAAGTTAATTCTCTCTTAGTTTTATGATGATATTAATAATCGTAATCCTGATTTCAGTATGTATGCGCTCTCCATGGAAGGTATCAACTTACTATTTTCGGTATGTTTCTGTGGCTTCTTTAGAATTTTATGTCTCAATAAATATGATTATAATGAAAGTTTGTGAAAAGGAGCTCACTAAACCAAGCTGCAAATAGTCAACATTTCTCTGTCTGATTACTCACATCTTTATGTCTCATAGTAAAGGGAAAATGTAAAAATACAGTCAGATTTACCTTGTGTGAACTTCTGGAAGCCAAACATAGGAGAATGAACATTGGAAAGGCATCTGGTCAAATGCTGAATTTGATCAGTCTTCTGAGTTTTGGCTTTGGCTGAGAGTTCTTCACTTTGGGTCTGTCTGCTCAGACAAAGAGAAGTTGGAAATGGTCCTGATCATTTAGCTTGGCAAATATAATGACCCTCAAAATAACATCAATTGAGTACTGATTCTATTCTAGACATTGCACCAAGACTTTTATAAATATTATCACATTTTCCCACAACACTATGTCCACTTTATAGATGTAGACATTGAGTCTTAAAGAGATGAACTACCCAAGGCACCATCTACTAATTACAGAGCCGGGATCTGAGTTCTAGAGTCTGTGCTCTTCCTTTAACAGAGTGAGTTCTTCTCCCCCATTCCCTTAACCCACTTGGTATATCCCTCCAACGGAGCCATTTCTAAATAGACAGTCATTGCTTACTTAAAGCTTTGCCTCCCCTCCCAGTTTGTCTTTATTTGATAATCTCTGTACTGCTTGACCATCTGTAGGGACTGAGTAGATGTCTACTGGGACTGAGTAGATGTCTGTGCAGTAATAGAATGCATGAATGAATGATAAAACAGAAACACTTAAAATAAATGGAGTCTTTCTTCCCTAGATTCTTCTGTGACTTTTTCCTAGATCTTTTTTGATTTCCCCTTTTCTGAGATATAATGGAGACTGTGCATGATAATTCATACAATTTAGTCAAGCATTTGGAATGATCATTATGTAGACAGACAGGTACGAACATAATCATCTGACTACAGTTAGTGTGTGCCAAACAGAGGTCTGAAGATTTCACAAAGCAGATAGTGCTTGGCTGAGGCCTTGAAGGACAGAAAATTAGTGTTTCACCATCACGGGATTTCCTCCTTTCTCTAGGGATTGTATTTCTTCTGAGCACTCTAAACATTTCTCATTGGACAGGGAAGAGATTGAGAGATCCAACACACCATGACAATAAGAATTGTTTACGATGTATGAAGTTAAGCCAGAGTGACAAAGCTTTGAAAAATCCATATTGAGACCCCATATTCTGAAGTGTGAGTGAACTATCCAAAGTACCATGACTGTCCCAGATAGCATCTTTGCATTCCCAGAAGAGTCTAGATTCCCCACCACAGTGTCCTCAGCAACTTACCCTCCGGAGGGTAAGCCCTTTCCCCATCACCAGCAAAAGGAAGTGATTTGTTTACATTTACCGGAGATTTCAGCAGGAAGGGAGGAGATAAGGAACAGCATCTTATCATCCAATCTGCCACTGCCTCTCAGAGGCATCCATTGCCTTATTATAACCATGGAACCCAGACACTCGGAGAAAAACAGATATGTGAGCTGGTGGTATGATCCTCCTTTTCTAGACTGTGATTGGGCAGAAAAGGGGCCAAACAAGAAACTCATCTGTTAAAACCCAATAGCATGACAAAACAGAGGCAAGCAGGGACAGGGAGACTGCAGGGAGTTCACAGGCACTTGGTGGTTTGCCCATATGCCTGAAGCCATCTTGGGGATTGAGGCTTTGAGTCAAGGGTGCTCCTGATAAGAAATGAGATTGACATTTCCTGGACTCCCATCAGATCCCAATTGGCCATGATTTTTGGTTTCTTGATGCTTTAGGAGCTGCAAGGTGGCCTCAGTTTCCTTCTGCATAGTGACAATGCTACAATTCTGGTCCTCATAAACTCTGATCTAGAGCATAGCCATAACTTCCTCGCTGTTTTCCCAGCCTCTGCTCTTACCCAGCTCAAATACATTGTACACATTACAAACACATCCATTCATGAACTTCCTTTTAAAATTCATCATTCCCTTTACATCATATGCAGAAAACCCATAGAATTTTCTACACTGATGGCAATGTTCTTCATCTGCTCCAGTGTGGCAGCCACTAGCCACACGTGCCTACTGAGCATTGAAATAAAGTTAGTAACATCAATGACCGATTTTCGAATGACTGAAAATCTTAATTTTGGTTAGTTTCAATTAATTTATACCCTGTTTCCCCGAAAATAAGACAGTGCCTTATTTTAAGGTGTGCTCCCAAAGATGTGCTAGGTCTTATTTTCAGGGGACGTCTTATCTTTCCTATAAGTAGGTCTTATTTTCGGAGGATGTCTTATTTTCGAGGAAACAGGGTAGTTAGAGAGCCACACATATCTACCATATTAGACACTGTAAATCTAGAAGACGGTGTCTAAGCCCCTTAGCCTGGAATTGAAAGCCCTTTATGATCTAGTTTCTACTAACAGTTCCTGTCTTATTTCCTATCATGTTTCTCCACAGACACGAGCTAAAATGCTTTTATTTATTTATTTTTAATCCCTCTGTCTTTGCTCCAACTATTCTAGATTTCAATCAAGATTTCAAGATCTTCCTCTGGGAAGGCTATTTCAACTTCTTTCTCCCATGTAATGAGCCACTTCTCCCCCTATATTCCCAAAGATCACCGAATCTGCTTCTGTTATAACACTGATCATATTGTATTACAATTACAATCTATTGTTGACCACCTCCTTAAGTTGACCTAATTTTCATAGACTAGACACATGTACATATCATCAGTACAGTAGGCCTCGTTCCTTATGTTGACTTCCTCTCTATGTTGACCAGTTTGTTACAGTTCTTTGGGTGGTCAATTTACAGACGTTCTACTCTATTTGTTACCTGGGCCTGTCACTCACTAGCCTGGGAACTCCAAAGGGCAGGGATTTACTCTTGTTCATCTCTATAAGACTATCACCCAAGGAAGTACACATGGATACATGTATGGTGAACAGATGCAAACCTACAGAATGAATTCATCATTTAATCAATCAGCATTTAGTTCAAAGAGATCCCGGAACTGACAGAACCATTAGTAAACTTTTGCAACATCAAAGCCACTGAAGACAACCCATGATGTCAGACACAGATTTGTATCCATGCAACGGTGCCTCTAGTCAACATGGAGGGTCAACATGCAACTTTCAAATTCACTTTAAATCTGAAAACACTTGGGCTTGGGTAGATGGTGTTCCAACTGGGAGTTTCAGCTGGAAACTACAGATACCTAGGATAAGAAAACAGAATCCTGAGACCTCTGAGTACTCAGAATCTTTGGATAGTCACTTATAAATATCTCTAGGAACCCCATTATTCTTCACCCAAGAGTGGGTGGAGGGGAAGTATTCCATTAGAAAATGTACTGCTAGAGATTACATACCTACCCTGTGCCATGTTTTATATGAGTTTCTCTTCTGATTTCTTTTAAAACCCTGTAACATTTGATCTATAGTTTACATAAGAGGAAACCAGAGCTCAGGAAGTAAAAATGACTTTTCAAGGTCTCCCCTAGAGTAAATGGTGAAGATAGGATTAAAACCCAAGCCTGCCTCTAAAGCACAGTTTCTCAGATGCTTTATTCACACAGCTGGACATATCACATTAAATCTTGTTTATGTCTAGAGCCACCAGTTGCCCAAAAAGGTTTTATATTCTCTCCAAAACATCAAGGACAATTAAAGTTGAAGATGCCTACAAGATCATCTGTTCTGCCTCCTACATACCACACTGGGGAAAATTGAAGCTCAGAGAGAGGTAGTCACTAGCCCAATGTCACACAGGGTCAGTGACAGAGCAGGGACCAGAGCCTTTCCAGTCTACTGCTAAGTTCACTAAAAAGACATGCTCCCCAGCACACAGTACTCTGGTGTTAGTAAGACTTCAGGGACACTGGCAAGCTGACCTCAGGGTGCACTCTGGCACAGATCCCCCAGAAAGCAGTTAGGTATCCTGCATCAAGTGTCTTATACAGTGTTCAAAAGAATTGATTGAGCTCCATACTGAACCTCAGAGTCAAAGCATTCTATAATAGACATACTCTTATTTGACAATGTAAATGTTACTTTCTTTGCACTACTATTATTATTATTGCTTAATACTTCGTTGCAACAATCATCTGATTTCTTTTCTGAATGTATTTGTCTTCGTTCGTTCTTTGTGAGGTTTTTGTTTCTGGTCTCTATCTCAAATATCGTTATTGTTGTTAAATTTTAAGCCTTTTTAATTTTGTGAAGGCAAAAAGTAGAAGCCTAATAAACACATGTATATATGAAAATAAAAAAATTAATAAAAAATCAGTGAAAGGAACAGTGCTATTGCAAATAAATTTCATTTTCTCCCACACAAACACAAAAAATAATAATAATTGATTGAGTAACTGGTCTCAGTTCCTAGAAGTCACCCTAAGGGAACAATCTGTGCAGGAAGAAATTGTCATTTCAGCCTTCATCACAACAGCAACAACAAAACAAAACATCAAAAAGTAAAATGCTGCAAACTTCAATGCCCTCAAGTCAGGATGACAATAGTTCCTAACACAGAGGATTGTTAGAAGTAATAACTAATAGAAAATACACTTAACGCAGCACAGTCCAGGTCTGACACTTAGTTAAATAAGATACTTCCATTTGTCACTTCTTCTGGGTAATGATGGACCAGTGGAGAATGGGCTGTGAACGGAACCAGGCTGTGAAGGCAAATTCCCAGTTTGAAGATCAGCAAAAATGAGATTCAGATTTGGCTAAGTTTACTTATGCTTTGGTTTATTATAGAACCAGCTAGGAAGGAAGGCCCTAACAGTGAGTAAACCTGCTACTCAGAGCTTCCCTTTATTCTCTGTAAAGGTATCTCCAAGTTCACGGTCTTCCCAGTCTGTGCAGAGTGAAAAACAAGACAAGTTAGAGGACTCTGGTCCAAGGTTCACTGTTTTCTGTGCCATATTCGAAGAAAGACATTTATAAGGGTCCACTCTATTACCATGAAAAGGAATTTCTTTCCCTGGCCCTATTATTTCTACCCCCATTTCCCCATATGATTTATTTCTTCCTCTGTTTTCAGGTCTATTTAAGGTTTGCTGGCAGTAGGCCTGTTTCTGGCCTTACTAATGGAGAAGGCACTGACTTTAAAGTGTTAAACAAAATCCTTCTTCTCTCTCTAAGTGCTTCATTTAATCCCATTGAGCTTCCTATGCTATGTGCACAACAGGATAGTACTTACTCCGGAGTTGATGTGATGATCAAATAGTCCATGTGGGAATGTGTTTGCCCAGGGCCTGGTGCCCAGCAGAGAAGCTTGCAGAGGGAATTCCACCCAACTTATGCAAGAAGAAGGAAAGATGAAGAACTGCAGGGCTGGTGCATATGACGAGGAAGGAGAAACCAAGAATGAGTAACAGAAAAGACACCCAGAGCCCTGAGCATCCAGGAAATGTGGTGGCAGAGTCAGAGTAATTGGTGAACACTGGCCTAGCTCACCAACCATTCCACTTACATCTTCTGTGTTATAATGTTCTTCCTTAGTCAGTCTTGCATGGTTCACCTTCTGCAAATGAGGAGTCTCAGGTTTTAAGAGATCATGTAACTCACTGAGGTCATAGAGCGTGCAGGGCAAAGGCGGGACTCAACCAAACCTTCCCGTACCCCTAGCTGTGCTCTTTCTTCCACATTGCTTCTGCATCAGACGTGCCAGGAAGGAGGGTGCCTCAGAAACAAAGCACATATGAGGCTAATATAGCTGACTTTGACCAACACGAATTTGAACTGTGCAGGTCCACTTAGATACAAATTTTCTTCCACCTCAGCCATGCCTGAGACAGCAAGACCCTCTTCTTCCTGCTCCTTGGTCTACTCAACATGAAGTTGAAGATGAAAACCTTTCTGATAATCCACTTCCACTGAATGAACAGTAAATATATTTTCTCTTCCTTACAAGTTCTTGTAACATTTTCTTTTCTCTAGCTTACTTTACTGTAAGCATATAGTATACAATACATATAACATATAAAATGTGTTAATCAACTGTTTATATTATCAGTAAGTCTTCCCAACAACAATAGGCTATTAGTAGTTAACATTTTTTGGTGAATCAAAAGTTATACTTGAATTTTCGACAGCATGGGTCAAGGGTCAAACTGTAATTAAAAAACAAGAGTCTATGGGAGGGGGCTTTGTGTGTTCTCTGGCAGCATCTGCATAGAAACATCCCAACTGACCCCAGGAAAAAGCAAACAATTGTATGATATATATGCACACGTGCATATATATATTACACATTTGCCTGTCTACAGACACCACCCAGGATATAAAAATGCCTGTCATGGGTCATCTTTCTTCATTTTTTGACTGTGTGCTTTGGCAGCATGCATTCATTTCATATTATTCAGAAACAGCAAGAGTTAAGACCAATATGACTGTTGGAGTAGAAACTAAGTTATCTAATTATTTGTTCATTCATTCACTTATTTACTCAGTATCACTTTTATGAGCATTTATTCTGTGCTATGCTCTGCGCTGGACCCTGCAGATAAAAATGAATAAGAAAAAAAGTCAGAAAAACTCTTTATTCTTAAGACCTTCTCAGTTCTGATTAATTTATGAAATGGCATAAGCATCACCTATCTTTTCACGTGGTAATTCCAATAAACCATAAGCCTTAAGTTTTAGTCCTAGAAATGGCCCAGATGAGCGCCAAAATAACTTAATGTTCTCCAATCAACAACTTCATAAGCTCATCAAAAACTGTGGAAGGAGAAAGGGCGGAGGTCAGAGAAGACATGGATGAACAAAGAGGGTTGCAATTTCTCAAAGATGTGAGAACTGGAATTTCTCTTTCTTGGGCCAAACAAAAGGCAATTCATTTTTTATTAAAACATACATACCAATATTTTTTATCACTTTAGGTTATATCCAAAAAGGATTCATATCTGTTTGCAGTAAGGGCCAGGCACATGGAAATTCACTAAAAACTAAACAGTAAAGCAGAACCCCAAAAGTGAGGGAAAAGGAAGGAAAAATCAGGACTTCAGAGGACAGCATAATTCTTGACATGGTAGGGAATCATACTGGGCACTCAGTTTTCCAGCAGTGGCAACCACAGGAGTATAAAATTCCGTAGTTCTTATTATCTAAGGATCAAAAAACTCTAAAAGTTATTTTAAAAAATTCAAGTTTTTCTTTAGTAGATTGCTGTAGTTCTGCTTTCTTGGGTTTTTCTTTTCCCTTTTCCCCCGAGGCTGCAATTTTTAAATTAACACCTGACTTGGGACTTTACATAAGGAATATTGAAAACCAGAAAGGACAAAATCCATGTTTGGAGCTTGACATTTTTAGGGAGGGATCACATTATTCTTAATCTTTAGCTTCCTGGAGTCCAGAGAGACTGTGACTCTGAGCAGAAGCCCAGCAAATGATGAATGAACCAGTGGGTCACAGACTAGTTATCGGTAGTCTGACAGCAAATACAAAAGCAAATAATATACAATTTATGCTGGTAGGAATTTTTGCCAAAATCGCAGTATGTTCTCTTAAAGAGCAAATAAGTAAAGGCAAGGAATATGAGCCAAGAAAAAAGCTTTCCTCTCATCTAATGAATAAAATGTAGAGTATAGTGGAGGAAGTGCCAATGTTCACCCTTGACCATGCCAGTATGGCTAACTCACTTGTTTTTAGTAAGAGTCCAATGTACTTGGGTGATAGATGTTGAATATTCAGAGGGGAGAGAATTCTATTCTTTGCAATTCTCAACCTGTGGGTCGTGACCCCTTTGTCAAAATGAAAATATATTCTGCATATCAGATATTTACATTATGATTCATAACAGTAGAAAAATTACAGTTATGAAGTAGCAATGAAAATAATATTATGGTTGGGGGTCACCACAACATGAGGAACTGTATTAAAGGGTCATGGCATTAGGAGGCATCGGGAAGGTTGAGAACCACTGGCTTAAACCATTCTTTGTAAATTGACATTTTTCATTACTAAAATAAAAAAAAATAGTAATAGAAACCTTTAATGCCACTATATTAAACCATTGTATTACCTAATGTGGAATATAATATCAAGAGGAATGGATGCTTGTATTTCCTCAAGAGGCCAATTTTTTCTCACAGCTATTTCTTGCACCTGGAAGAAAGTTGTTTGATGACCCTGAAATCAAAGTAGGCATAGTTTGCTGAATTATCTTAATTACTGGTGATGCCCTTGGGTTTGCCCACTGATGTTTTCTTCTCCAATGTCCGGAAAAAGTTCCAGCCGCACTGGTCAGAATCTGATAAGAATGGACCAAGCTATCCCGTCCCCTAGGGTTTCACTACCTAGACCAAGGCATTTAGATGAAGTACATGAAAGATTATTCAAGGTGACTCAGCAAGCCAGTTCTGACTCTTGAGTAGGTCACCATACCAGTAAGAAGTAAACCCACCATCCAATCTTCTGGATTTGGTAACAGCAATAGAGAATATCTGGGCTCCAGGAAGGTTCCTAGTCACTCTTATCTGCTTCTCCTTGAGTTTCCATCTAAGTAATATCAAGGAAACAGAAGGAGTATAGGTTATGCCTGAATTTTTCACAGGAAAAAGAAGAAACCATAACATTTTTTAAAAAGCCTTTTCAGAAAAAATATCTCTAAGCACGAGTACACTTCTGAAACATTCGATGGTCTTGAGATGCAGGGTGCTGCTGGAGTAGATCCAAGACTTCAGATGCTGTGAGGACTGGCCATTATCCTTGCCAGACAGGCTTGTCCATCTTCCCATCAGTTGCAAGACATTTAATAAAAACAGGCTGCGTTAATTCATGCTTGTTTAATGGACTTCTCCACAGGGCCTCAACTGGGTAAGTCTGCAAGACCCAGCCGTGCATGGCAAATGGCTAAGCAGATGGTTTCAGTTTAGATAGTGGCTGTCAATGGTTTGGTGCGAACAGCTCTTGCAAACCAGCATGAAGTGAACAGATTGCATGGTGGCTGGGAGAAGCATATGTAATTGGAAACAGTAGCCACTTCCACTGGGGGCACATTTTCAATCTTGATCAGAGTGGCTCCAGTTTGGAAAAAGAGAGTTGATTAACCAAATGTGTTCTTGGCTGTGATGAATCCAACATGAAGAAAGTTTGGGTAGTGTCTCAGGAGGGTGCTGGGCCTGGCTGGTCTGCTGCATTAATCAAGGATGTCTGGGTCTCAGAACTGATCCTGTTCCCTGGAGACAGGCAGGCCCTGGGAGAAATGGGGAATGTGCTCAGGAGAGCTGAAACTTGCAAGAGCTGCAGTTCTGGTGGCAGAGGGGATTGGGTAGTTCAGACAATGGTGTCTCTGGGCATAAAAGGCCAGGAAAGGTTGAGATTCCCTCTGGGGAAGGAATCACAGGTGCATGCTTTTTTGGAGACCCTCACAGAGATAAGATGTGTGAAAGTCTGTAGCACATGGCAGGGAACATGAGCTCCAGGCCAGGGCCACATAGAAGACTGGATCTGAGGCAACACAGGGGCATTTTCCAGAAGGACAATGAAATGAAAATAGTCCAAGACAAGAACAGCACAACCAGACCACGGCAGGGACCAGACCCCAGACTTGGGACCAACTTGGCAGAAAATATGGCTTTGATGTTTATAAACATTTCCTGGGTAATGATCAGATCCTAAGTTCTGAGATGCCCTAGGGATTCAGGGATCAGTGAGACATAAGCGAGCTTCCTTGACTCCTTTTGCCCACACCTCCTCCTGTTCCTCAGCTCCGTCAACACTTCTCTGCTTCCGCCCATCCCCGACGATATTAAATTCTCCTGCTATTGGGCACGCCATGTAGCTGTTGTTGTTTGATTTTTCACCTATTGTGTGATGATTTGACTAAATCCCTTACTAGACTATAGGTACTATACTATCAGATACCATTTCTAGTTTTTTGTTTCTTTGGTTTGTTTATTTTCTAAAATATTTTTTCTCTCCAATGTATTTTAGGTCTCTCAGGGAGTAAACAGATGATCAGGGCAAAGGTAGGAAAAAAGCACCCATCTCAGTCTCCAACCTAGTCCATTAGTCCACGGGAAGTCAAAGAAGGCTTCCTAGGGGAGGTGACCCTTGAGCTAAGGTTTGAAACTAAAGGTGAAGTTAGCCCAGCAAAAGTGGCAGGAAAATCTCAGAAAGAGTGACATGTCTCCTGGGATGTGGGCTGAAGCGACTTAAATGCTTTCTTTCTGACCTTGCTCCCTATTTCTGGGAAATGGCAGACAGAATGCAACCATTGTTGGGTGTCCTCTGGCCCAGCTCTGAAGGACACAGCTTGGAAGGATGGGACCCCAGGTAAAGTCTGCCCAGGACAGAGACTCAGGTATTGTGGGAACAGCAGAGTCTTTCTTGAGGGAAATAGTGCCACTCTCTGCCTGATTATTGCCTGGATCCACAGAATCTACAGAGAGCAGCCCAGGCCTGTCTGAGCCCTCTGGGTCCCTGGGCCTGACTCTGATCTGTGCTTTCCCACAAGGGCCTGTCCTGGGCCTGGCACCGTCTCCACTGTGTGTCAGAAAGGCCACCCAGCCTGAGGTACCCTTGGCAAGGAGGGCAGGAACTGTGGGGGCTGCTCACTGATAGCCTGGCTTTCTCTGATACTAGGGTGCTATCTCCGTGAGTCAATTTCCTCTGGTGATAACACTCACCCCCGCAAACGGCCCTTGTGAAGGGGCCATTCTTTCCTCTGCTCAATTCTACAGCCTGGCTCAGTCAGCTCCTTTGGCAAAGCCAGGGCTGCTGACGTGACAAGGTCACCAGGAGTTGTGAGCTACACGTATGCACTGGACTGAATCCAAGGAGGCTCAGTGCCATCTAGCCCAACACCCTCACTTGACAGATGAGGAAACTGAGGCCCAGAGAGAGGGAGGGACTAGCTCAAGTTGCCGCATAAAGTTACCAGCAACAAGGTGAGAGCCTGAGCCTTTGACTCTTTATCAAGTGCTAAGTCACCAAAAAGAAACAGGCTGTAGAAGAAATACACCACCCTTCTAGACCACAGTTTCATAGAAGGAAGCAATCAGGTTGGGCCTTTGGATGAAAATTGTGTTGTCGGAACCCTTCACCATACTAAGGTACCCAGAGACCCAGCTGTGTGACTTTGGGCAAGTTGCTTTCCCACTCTGAATCTGTACTAAATGGATGAAAATGATCATGGTTCTCACATTGCCTCTCACCTTGAGAAGTTTACAGTTAGTTGGAAAGATATGTGTGCCAAACCAATCATGATATAAGATGAGTATGCTAGAAATGTGGGCAAGGCACATAATTAGCTCATAGGATGAGAGTTTCTAGGAGTGCCAGGGAGGGCTTCTCAGAGGAAGTGGTACTTTACCAGTTCATCATGGAGGCTGTGACAGTGGACAATTATGGCAGAAGAAACAGCATGCACCCAGAGCCATGTTGTCTGAACTTCCCATCTTGATGGGTGTGTCAAGTACAAAGAAGAGGCAGGAGCTGGGGCATGGACCTGAATCAGGAGTCAAAGTCCAGATACTGATGGTCAGAGAGATGCTGGTCAGATGTGAGTTGAGAGCTATCCTTCTGGTTCATCACATTCAACATCAAAATAATCAAGTCAACATCGAGTGAAATACATTCTTCTAGAACTTGCCGTGAAGCCTAAATTCAATGACTTATTTTTAACACATCTCTCCTATCTGACTGAATCTATCATCTTGCATTTGAATTGTTGTATAGTTTAATAGTTGTAAGGGGGCTACAAGTGCAAGGGGTTTATAACTGCTTCGATGTTTGCATATATAAAAATAGCACTAAGTCAAGATCTATAAAAACCCATTTGGAGGTTTCTATGCAGGGTAGAATGTTGAGGATGGGATGGAATCAAGAAGGCCAGCCAGAAGGACTTTGCAATTGTCCCTGGGAGAAACCATCCCTGGGGTAGAATAGAGAATGTGGTTTTTCAATGTGGGGTCTGTGTCACACTAAGTGGAGACGACTTTCATTTCTAACCTTTATAATTTAATTTCAACAGTAAATTTACTTCCCTAACCCTCACTTCCCTCTTCTGTGAGATGGGGATAATAATACAGTGAAAATAGCTCATCAGATGATTATCAAGATGAATAACAATTCAAATAAAGCACTCACCATGGAACTTGGCCTAAGTATATGTTCAATAACAATTAAATTAAATTAAATTAAATCCATAGCAAACAACACTGCCAAGGAAACACAAAGACTGGACCAAGGGCAATGTACACTATACAGGTTTACTCTGTATTGAGTATACTTTGGGCAGGGAGGGAAAAAAAGGAACCTGGAGAGGGATATCCTTGGGCTGGAAGGCTGTGAGCCCTCCCAGGGCAGCCTCTAAACTCCTGTGATCAGGAGCCTCTCAAGTGTGCTCAGGTAGCCTTGAGAGCGAAGGGGTTGAAAATGCAACTGGGGGGCGGCGCCTGTGGCTCAAAGGAGTAGGGTGCTGGCCCCATATACCAGGGGTGGTGGGTTCAAACCCGGCCCTGGCCAAAAACTGCAAAAAACAAAAGAAAAGAAAAGAAAATGCAACTGGGTGAAAGTGATGCCTTCACCTCTGCAATTGGGCTTCACTTTGGAATGTCACTGGCTGACTGCTGGAAGGTTCTAACACTGATAGGATCATTTGCCTTCTGTTGAAATATAAGGTTCTTTTAAATATGAGCACTTCATGGGGCATTACTTTGGTCCAAGTATGATATTTCTGAATAATTCCTGCTACAAATCTTCAGATCTCCTGGGCTGAAGCTTGCCATTTCCCATCCATTATCCTTCTCTGATTCCTGTTCCTCTGCCCTATACCAGGAAGTTGACCACTGAAAATGTTAACGATAACTGTTCCTGTCATAACCATTTTTCAACGCACAGGGAAAAAGAGTATTGAAAAGTTGTCTTCAGTCTCACCCAGATTTTATGGTTTTAACACCCTCCATTTTTGTCAGAAATTCTATTTCCTGTAATTTCATCAGATTTGGGGAATGTTTCATTCTCCTACTTTAAATGAGGAGAAAATACAAATTATTTGACCTTCCATTTATTTACTTATTGTTTATTAGAGCAGTATTGTGCCTCTGGTTACCTCAAATGCAGTTTCCAGAGAACTGGAGAAATGTAGTTTCTAAGACTTTGGAAATCTCTAATTTAGAAATTAGAAAACCTGGATTTCACTCATTTATTCATTCATATGTTGAACAGATATTTACTGAGCTTTAGCTTTTTTTTTTTTTTTGTCATACCCTGTGCTCTGTGCTGGATTTATAGCAGTCAGTTAAAATCAGAATTTAGAACCTCAGGGAGAGAAGGAAGAGATTAATCAAATGCGAATAATGACAGTACGGTTGCATTTTATCCTGCAAGTGGGCTGAGTAGGAACATGTGCAGCTCAAAGAGCATTGAGTAGGAAAATCTGATCTTCTCTGGGGGGTTCGAATTACAGTTCCAGCACTCCCTAACCACGTGACCATGTCACAGAACTCAAATTTACTGAGCCTCAGTTTACCCATCTGTAACCCAGGATAAGGGGCATGGTGCTTGTTGGAAGAGGTGAAATGTGAAGATGCCAGCACAAGAATGGTCTGTAGTAAATGCTCAGTTAATAATGTCTTTCTTTTGTCCCTTCATTTGAAGATAATTAATGCTTCAGATAAAAAAATTCTTTTCAAAAGTGTCTATTTTGAAATCACAGAGGGAGGAATTAGTTTGCATCTACAGACTAACTACGTCATTGCAAAAATATTCTCCTACTCTCTCCCTAATTACTCCAGGCATGGGCTCCAGAACCACAGAAGGAAAGGAGGCCAGTACTTGGAGCCCTGCATCTGGAAGCAAATGCTGCTGTGATGAAGGCTATTAGTTCACAGCACTCATATCCCATTTGTCTCTAGTAATTATTCAGTGGTGTGCCATATGCATCTCCTGCGTATCTTGGGCAAGAAATGGGAGTGGGACAGTGTTAATAGTTCAACAGTGCACCTCCTTTTTGTCACTATTAACTCAGACAGAGCACTGGAAGACAAGATGCTCTATGGTCACCACACCTAGTGGACATAAAGCATCTCTTTCATAAAGTATGGCCCAAACACATCGCACAGGGAAAAAGAAAAGACTGAAAAGAAATATACTAAAGCATAACAGTGAAAAACATGATTTCGTTTTTCACCTTGTTTAACTTCTACATATTTTCCTAAACATTATAAATAATGAACATTACTGATTAAATGTTGCGATAAGGACAATTACTTAAGACAAACAACAGTGAGCTCATGGATAGACAAGATGGAGCATATTTTAAAAACAGGAGATTGACTCTAGCATAGACACCTTATCCCTCGGGCCAAAACAAGAGTGGCAACTCTGGGATATCACCTGGGCTGTGGGGCCTCTAACTCTTCCCCTTTTCCTTCTTCTCCTTCTGTAAGTCTGCTCCTATAGGTCTTAGAAATGCATCTCTTGTCATGCTTGTTACACTGTTTGTATCTCTTTGCTATTGAAGTGTGAGTTCTTTAAATTCAAATATCTTATCTCGTTAAGTTTTTTTTAATCCTCTCCACCTAGAATAAGAAGCTACAGAATAATAAATTAATAACAATATATAATAATAATATAATAGTAATGATAAATGGTTTGCAAACCCTGTTACTCAGCTAATGAGGCACATATAGCAGAAAACTTCTGCTAAGGTTGCATCCTATCAAAATGATGACAACATAATATAAAAAATGATAAGAAAATAATATAAAAATGATGGCAACTATAGAAAGAGTAAACAATGAAAGAATTAATATTAAACATCCATGGATCATCCTATTCTGTCTTGAGACCTAATAAGTTATATGGGTATTATTAATATTTTTAATTTATGAAAATTAGAAACAAAATTGAGTTTATGACAACATTAAGCTCAGATGCTAAGGAACTTACCTCCTAATATCTCTTAGCTAGCAGGGTGACACTGGGCTTCAAACTCAGAGCCAGCATTGTAGTTGCTATGCAGTGCATATTATGCTACGATTCAGCATTAACAAAATGATTTTTAAAAATTGAACTATTAATGAATGCCCTGGATTTCCTGTAGACCATACAAACATAGGGGGCAGATAGCTCAAGTCCAGGTGGCAAAGGGAGCCCAGTGGGGTCTGCAGTGAAATTAAGACTGCCTAAGTCATCCAAGGGGGTGAGGGCTCTTGGGTGAGAGTCACCTGCAGGTCTGCATGCCCACAGTTTGTGGCCTCTTAAAGGAGGGTCATCAGGACCTGCTGGTGCATGGCAGTCACTCCAACTAAACCTGAATAGAACTATTTTTCTTAAGCACTCTTAGCAGAGGACTTCAAAAGTTTTGAGGAGCAGGACTCAGAAGTTGGCACCAGAACCCCATTGGTGTCCGACCACTTGTTCTAGATATTTATAGTTAAATTAATGGTATAATAGCATGTGTCGATTCTGAGTCTCCTGTGTGGACTCAGTCATCCTCAAATGATCTTTCTGTTGCCTTTATAAGATCTGAGGTACAACTGTGAATTGAAATGAGTACGGGGAACTGCATTCCTGATCAGCAATTCCCTTTACTGATGAGCAACCTTAGCAGGTGTTTTTGCAGGCATGTGCCTCGTTAGCTGAGAAACCAGGGCTTGAAACCCAGGTTCTTTCTGAGTGACTCAAATACCACAGTCTCAATTTCCAGTATTTTTTCCTACTATTTCCAACTTTGCACTGAGGTCAACTCTGAATCTTGAACTAAACCACTGAATTTTTCTGTTTGCCTGCAAACTGCAATAATTAGAATCTCTTCTTGGAAGAAAAGAAAACAGCTGAGTGTCTTGCAAGGTTTTATCAATTACAGTACATTCCAGTCAAGCTAGTGGACAGCTGCCAGATAGTTTGGGAAAGTAAATGAGATTTTTTTTTTTAAAGTTGTTTCTTTAGAAAAGAATATAACAATCAATAACTAGAGCTACTTAATCAAAGTTTTCATAGGACAGTCAGATTATAACATTGGTTTTATTTACTTACCTATTTACTTCAGGAAAGTTCAGACAGCAATGTATATTTCATTGTAATTTCCGTTTCTTTTAAACCTTTAACTCATTCAGTATTTATTGAGCTTCTACTATGTACCAGGTGCTGTGCTAAGCAGTATTCATACTTCCCCTGTGTTAATATGCTTCCAGCACGGTAAGGAAGCTAATGTACAAACTGAGCATGTGCGATCATAACAGAAGGGATCTAGCCGACTTCTAATTATTCTTCAAAATAGCTCAGCTCCCACCATCCCCAGGCAGTTTTCCTGGAACTAAAGAATAGTCAATTCTAATTGCATGTATTAGCGCACATACTATACTGCTTTAATACTACATTATTTGCCATATATCCATCTTCCTACGAAAGAAAGCACTTTTGTCAAGCCAGGGCTTTCTCTGTTTATCTTGGCTTGCAATGAGGCACTACAGATAGAAAGATGAAAGGAAAAGACTTTTCTTAAATGTTGTTTGTATGAGAAGTGTGTGTCATGTGGAAAAAGCAGCAAGAAGATGCATTAAAGCAGGGATGAAGTGGAGGGAGACAAAGCATGGCAGAGATGGTGATGAATAGTGGAGCCAAAATATAAGAAAATACAGAATATAAAAGGAAAGGGGCTTATTTTTACATTGTAGGTGTTGAAAGACACAGAAAAACAGCAAACATTTTTGTAATTTTAAATTCACCAAAAAAGGAGATGGTTAATTTAAGAGAGATGGGAAAAGAGTGAAAAACAAAATGATACAATTAAGCTCTGCAAAAAGGATGGCTTCAAACTGTCTTATGATTTTCTTCTTTTTATCACCACCAAAATTACTAGAGGAGGGTCTGATTTTTGTATGGCTGCACCCACAATACTCAGCACAGGGCTGGACATCTATAGCTACTTCGTTCATGAGGTTGAATCAGACATTAAAGTGGAAGAAGAAGAATTAAATGCTGAATTAAGAATTTAATGCTGAATTAATTTTCCCTCAGTTGCTTAAATCCACTGAAAGCAACTGAGGGAAAATTATGTTAGAATGTAAATATAGACTTCAGTTGGGGGGGTGTGCATTTTACACGGGCATTTCCCTCTACTTCTGTCTCAAAACTCCATTGGAACAATAGTTTAGGGACTAAAAATAGACACAGAAACCCAGAAAGGTTAAAAAAAAAAAAAAAGGAGAAAATAAAAATTTAAAGCAGATGGGAACTGAATTAGCAGACCCAGTAAAGTAGAATTATAAGCCAACAGTTTATAATTCAAATGTAAGCAAGAGAAAGCAGAGAAGACACCCAATTTGCACTGCAAAATCCCCAGCTTGATAGTATTAGGTACTTCAAAAAAGGGAGGTCCAAGCAGGAGAACTGGTTGAAGTTGTATTTGAAAATCAGTGAGACCAGACAGCTAAGGGACTGCTACTATCACATCCTGGCAAAATATTGGAAGTTTTTTTCTCTTAACGAGAGAAAACAGCAGATCTCAAGATCAGAGAATATTGGGCAGAGTTGAAAAGTGGGTGCCATACTGGAAAGGGGTCTTTAAATAAAAAAAGTGTTATTGAATAAAAGTGTGCACACTGCATAGGAAAATATTCAGACTTTCTCCTGGATGCAGGGATCCAGGATTAGAACCTCAAGGCAAAGGCTGAAGGAGGCTTTTCTGGGGAATCTGATCATTTTAAGAGAAACAAACCTGACATTGGGGTATAAAATGTCTCAACCTGTACTGCAGCCCATGGAGAGTTCTTTCATCTACACTATTAGCTATTTTGTGTCCTGCACTTAAATATGAGATATTTGGGGAAAGTATTTTGAAATACAGAGATCAACATGAACAGCCAAACAAGAAACATGGCTCAAGTAGGGAGATAAAAATTTTAAAAAACTGGGGCGGCGCCTGTGGCTCAGTTAGTAGGGCGCCGGCCCCATATACCAAGGGTGGCGGGTTCAAACCCAGCCCCGGCCAAACTGCGACCAAAAAATAGCCGGGCATTGTGGTGGGTGCCTGTAGTCCCAGCTACTCGGGAGGCTGAGGCAAGAGAATCGCTTAAGCCCAGGAGTTGGAGGTTGCTGTGAGCTGTGTGAGGCCACAGCACTCTACTGAGGGCCATAAAGTGAGACTCTGTCTCTACAAAAAAAAAAAAAAAAAAATTTAAAAAAACTGTTATTCACATGGTCCAACATTGGAAAACACTACATACTGTTTTCTATCTGGAAAACACTAAATGGGAAGATTTCCAGGTAATTCTGAGGAAATCATACAGAAAAAAAAGGGAGAGAGAGAGAAAGAAAAAACAATGGAAAATACAAGAAGAAAATAAATGAACCATTTCAGAAGGTATAACAATGGGAAAAGTAAAATTAAAAAAGGGAATATATAAAACAGAAAGTAAGACATTTTTGAAGAAATAACTCGAGAACAAAATTTCTGAATTAAAGCATGGCGTGTTCAGTGTACCCACATCCAAACACGTCAACAAGAGACACAATGAAAAGCTCTGAAGCTTTTCATGAAAAGGAAGAAAAAAAATGTTTTCATGCAAAGAATCAAAAGCCAGAAAGGTAACAGATGTTTCAAAGCAACTCTAAAAGCTAAAAGAAAACTGAACAATGTATTCAAAGTTGACTATGAGCTGAAAACTTTCTATCTGGCCAAACCATCCCTATGTGGGATAGTAAAATAAAAGTATTTTCAACTTAAAAGTCTCAAAAACTTACTGAGGATTTACTTTCATTTGAGAAAGTGCACACAGAGGAAAAAAAAAACAAAGAAAGAAGTGGAACCCAGGGAATGTTGGATTCAACACAGGACATAAGCGAACGAAGTCCCCAAGATAATGGCCAAAGAAGATCCCCAAATGTCAATCATTGTAAGAGAATATCTGTCTACATAAGACCTACTCAGAAGGCTCTGGGGTATTCCTTCTAGACGAAGTCAGTAATTACCTGTCAAACTTCAATGTATTCAGAGGAGGTCTTTCACAACTTGGGATATTTTAGGGAGTAAATTAGTGATACGTACTAGAAAAATTAAATGAAAAAAGAATTGGAAAACCAAAGGACTGTCCAGGGAAGGAACTATACTGTACAATAAACATATAGCACTTATTTAATCATCAAAATATAAATATTGAAAATGGATTGAGCCACAATTAAAATATTGCTATTCTGTGTGACTAGGGGATTAGCTGGAGCAGAGAGTGAAAGGTAGCTAAATCCTCATTCCGATAAAGGGAGGTTAATTTCTAATTTCTGAACTAAAATAAAAATTAAGAAATGGCATTATTAGATGTTATCTGGAGGATATGGAGACAAAATGAGCTAAAAGAGTAAATGTTACTTGCCCATGGAATTATCTGATTCTTTAAGCTCTGTGTGTAAATTACATTGATAAAAATAAAAGCTAAATTTTTTAAAAGTGATTTTTATCAAGTTGTAGAGAAAGACTAGACAGTGACCTCTATCTTCCCTGGGTTCCCAGAGACTATTTTAGTTTCTAAATATTCATAGGCACCAATACTCTTGCACTTTAAAGATTCAATTTAGCCTCTGGGATAATTTACCAATGTTGTATTTGAATTTTAGAGACTTCTGAATCATTGCTTTTGTGATCAAAATAGTTCAGCACTGCTCTGCCTGGCAGCCATGTCGCCTGTTTGCTTCAGCGAATTAGGTTACATACCCTGAGCTCTGCTCAGCCTCCCCAGGCTCTATTTGTGTTTACTCAGGCAGGGGCCATGTTGTGACAAAGCAGATAAGATTTGTTCCCAGGCCTGTACGGGGTGACAGGTATATTATTATATTTGAACATGTGGGAAAATTATTTAAATAAAAATCCACAAGATTATCAACACCCCTATCAATCAGTTTAAACAGGAACCAAATAAATGTCACCCCCGCCCCCAATATGTACTTGGCAGCTTATTCCCGAAGTGTCCACAAAGAAGAGGAAGGAAAGATGTTGACAGCAGTGGAGAAATCACCAAGGCAGGCATAGGGGAAATAAAAACTGCACCCATTATTTTTTGCATGTTAACAAACTTTAAGCCACTGCTACCTTATTTAATCTTTAGACCAACCCTGTCGGGTGCTTATTAATATTCCTAATTTACAGATAGGACACTTTAGAGTTTAAGCGTCTTGCCTAAGGGAAAGCTCTGGGAATCAAATTTATGTCTATTTCCTTATAAAGCCCAGCCTCTTAATATTTATACTACTTTGGTGAGAGCTTATGAATCTTGTGGGGAATTTTTATGTTTGTGAGGATACCTGCACACACGCGTGCGCGCACATACACATATACACATTTGTTTGTAGGAGAGCGATAAATAGAAAAATACTAGAATATTCTAAGCATACCATTTTGATCTGTTATCCAGTAGTCTCCCTGCAATTTCTAAGGGTAATAATAAGTGTACCAAAGATAAAGCCCAAACCATGTGCTCCCTCTGTGTCTGTGCAGAGTTGGCTCTAAATTGTCTACCAGAAATGTCCAACCTGTGGGTGGGGGTGGACTGTTTTGCTTATCTGAGGTGTTGAGTATCGTGAAAAGTATGCACCTTTTGCTCATCGGCTTTTGTTGGGTTTGTGTGTACAATGTGAAAACCAAAGATGACTCTTATTCTTCCAATATGCAGCAGAAAAGAAAAAGGTTGGACATCTCTGATAGGCAATCCTTTGGTGAGCTAGGTTGAGCAATGTGAAAAATGCCTGAGGCCTGGCTAGAGACGAAGGTGGGTGCCTGTTTTATTCTGGCCATTTTCCTAACCAGTGCTGTGCTGGAGAAGCTCGTAGCGGCTTGTAAAAGCCAACAGCTAAATTTTCAGGAAATTTGCTAGCTAAAGTGGGCCACGGTGAGAGCATTTACACCACAGAATTTGACAAACAGTACAAATCAGGACTTCTTTTTTCTTTTCCTTCCTTTTTCTCATTTTCTTCTTCTTTGTTATGTCATTATTGTCGTTGTTGAACATTCCACCAGTGCATCTCTGCCTATAACCGCTCCTTAGCTTTCTAAATCTATACACTCTGCAGAGGAAAGCTGGGACCAGGAAGAGCAAGCTGCTTCACACAAGTGCAAAGGAGCTTCCCCAAAGCCTGGAGTGGAGCTAATCTACGTCTTCTGCTTCAAAACTTCATAGGGAAGGACAACAAGAGCCTCTGACCTCTGTTAATTTAATTAATTAATTAATTTATTTATTTTTGAGACAGAGTCTCACTTTGTCGCCCTCGGTAGAGTGCCATGGCATCACAGCTCACAGCAACCTCCAGCTCTTGGGCTTAGGCAATTCTCTTGCCTCAGCCTCCCAAGTAGCTGGGACTATAGGCACCCATCACAACGCCTGGTTATTTTTTTGTTGCAGTTTGACCGGGGCCAGGTTTGAACCCGCCACCCTCAGTATATGGGGTCAGCACCCTACCACTGAGTCACAGCTGCACCCCAACCTTTGTTAATTTTAAAGTTAAAGTGGATGGGAGAAAAGATGGCAGTGAAAGAAAGAATGAGAAAGTCCAGAGCGCCCCAGACTGATGGCTGGACACTTCCCCAGAGCAGCCACCTCCTCTTGCCTCTCTGCCCTCTTCTGGCTCCACACTTTAACTCCTTCGCTCTTTCAGAGAGAAAGTTCTACTCTCACACACCATGACCCAAATATTGCCTTTGAACTTCCCCTGTACTAAAGGCCCCCTTTACATAGGGGAATTCAGTTTTCCTGAGGCTATAGTGACTTGTCAGTGGCATAAGGGAAATCAAGCCATGCCACCTCTTCCACCCATGACTTTGGTATGACATAGAGCTGTTAGCACCACCCTCTCAAGGATGCTGTGAGGAACAAATGTCAAGGTCCCTTATATGCTATCAAGTGATACAAAGAAATTGTTATCATTGTTGTGATTGTCAATATTATGATTATGGGTCTGAACTTCTATTAGGAAAGATACTTACAGATCAGTAAGAATCTAACTGGAATTTTGCCTCCTATCCCAACAGTTAAAATAGGTCATCTATGAATCTTGTAACAAATGGTGAGAGCCAACATTGCTAACAATAAAAGCAGCTTAGACTACACTCAAACCTGGGCATTATGATCCAGCCCACATCAGGTAAGATCTAGGAGTTGTGAGAACTTTATTTTCCAGGCTATCCACCTCTTATACCCAATTAGTTTATAACTGCTGATTTTTAATTGAGGAACCTTGAATCCTTCACCTGTTTCTTTCCCTAGAATATAACATTGTCCTTACAGATGGCTTCAGACTTTACCTCTCTAGTCTATTTGCTAGAAGTAGAGTAATCCTTATCAATTTGCTTATAGACCAGTGAACACTGCTTGTATACTTCCAAGTTCTTTTGGTAGACAGTGATGGAATCACAGAAGGACTGGGGTGGGAATGGCTAAAACTCAGCCCCATAATCTCCATAATACCTCTTTGCCCAAGTCAACACAAATAAATACACGATGGGCAACAGAACAACATGCTTGCTACGTAGAAGTGTCCCCTTAAGCAATCAGAATGCCAGCCCTCAACTCTCCTTGCCCTGAAATTCTGAAGTTGTCGCTTAGATCAACCATCTCTAAGTAGTTGAAAGGCTACAGTTCAGAGGAATAAATGGATAGGGCTGGTATGGTTCAGATATAAAACTTTAAGGGATCAGTGGAGTCTTCAAGGAAGCAGTTTTGGCTCTGCTAAGATAGACCTTCATGAGTAAGAGTTCAGCAAATCATACTGCCAGGGGTGTACATGCAGAGTGTGGAAAACCACTTCACATTTTATCAGTTGCACACTTAAGTATGTTTGGAAATGTCTCCCCAAAGGAGCCAATCTTAATGGATGGGGCATTCATTTAGGAAGTATGATATCTCAGGATCAAAAGATTTCACAATTAGGCCTGGGAATGAAAAATAAGTGCCCTCTCCTTTCCACTGGACAGATCTGAGAATAATTCATGAAGGAATGTCATCGCTTCTCTCATTTTATCACAGGTGGTTTGATCGTTCTTTTGACAACAACGATTGTTATATAAGTGAAGTGTGTGTGTGTGTGTGTGTGTGTGTACATAATGCAGTACACGAATTTCTTTTTTAGTTTACCGCTTGGGAAAATTTTTGTCTCTATCTATGCTATGAACAGGTATACTTCCTCTTATTCAAACAATGACAGAAATGTTACATTTCATAACATTTTTTTTTTTTACCTTGGCTAACAACTCAGCTCAATATGGTTCTCACCTGTACAAGCTGTAAATAGAATTTTGTAAAAACTATTCATTCTTCCCCCTTCTCTTAAAAAAGAATTTAAGAGCAAACCTCCCATAGGAAATCTGGGAGAGATCGAATGAATGAATAAATAAAATAAATAATAAAAAGATACATTCACATATAAAATGTGTGAGAGACTTGGTTTCTCACAACTCCCAAGTTCAATAATAAATGGCTTTACCTGACTGTTGCTATTATAGTTGCCCAAAGGAAGAGAAAAAGTTGACATGTTTTTAAAATTCATTATATATTATTTTTTCAATTAGCAAAATGGAACACTATCTATACTGTTCTTGAGTGTAAAAATATTCTTAGATTCAGTAAGTTTGTGTTTAAACTCTCAGGTTACAGTAATTTCTATTATACATTTTGCTTATATAGGGTGAAAATAAACTTCCCTGTTTCCTGAGAAAAGAAACACCACTTTTTAATGATGAGTAATAAGCATGTCAAATGTCCAATAAATTTACACCTCATCATCTTTGCTGTCAACATAACATTTTGCAAGGCCGGATATGAATTTTACAGTAGCTTTGTGAAAGATGATATGTGTCACTTTGGTCAAACGAACCAACCTGTGTACTAAAACATTCTATCTTTGATAAGCCCTTTGTCATCAACACATATTGATTAAATTATCGTCATGCAAAACATGGACTTGGCAGTGCCAGTGCCAATATTGGTATTGACCTCACCTTGGCCACCTAGCACAGAAGAACTTTTTTCTTTTATTTGACTTGCTACTTTTGTTCGTAAACATAGCCCTGTACATATTGACTCTGTCGCTCTCCAGCACCTTATACCCATAGATACTGGAAATAATCAGGCTATCACATTTCCTCCACATTTATCCAGCTTCGCCTAACTTTCTCATGTGTAAGATACGGCACTCACACACGAACAATTCAAATCTATGACTGATGAATAACGAGCATGCAAACAACTTATTTTCAAAATTGCTTCCTGTGGTTTACATGACGGTTTCTAAGACTAAAAGTTTAATTGGATGAATAATATTGATCAGACAACTCACGCACATACATCTTCATGCACACTGTATAACTTTGTAGATATTTTTCTCATTAGGTTGATCAACAAAAGAATAACATTGGCTAAAAAAACTGCAGTTACAGAGAATAGTAATAGTTCAAAAAGAATAGTCTTTTTGAACAGGTTATTTAATTCCATTTAAAATAATTAATATGTATGCCATTTAAATTTAGAGAAATTATATGTCAAGATGAACATTCACTCAGTAAGAGATTTAATTGTATTTTCCTCCATGAAATGTCAGGATCTAATTTGCCAGAGGATTATATGCCCATTGCTATGCCTGACTCCTGGCACAATTTAAAAACCATGAAGAGCCAGAGCTTATTTCACGGAATGCCATGAAGTAGAGTGGCAGGGCAATGGAGAGGTTCCCGTTGTCCCCTTTTCTGTCATTAGGAGGAAAGCCTTTAGACACTGACTCAAAGCAAAAGCTGATTCCAGAATATTTTTTTGCCAAGGTAAGCATGAAAGGATGAATTGATTCTAAGTGCCCTTAAAGATAGCTTCAAGCAGTATCACGGAGTCTCAGGTACCTCATTTGTAAACTGAATAAATTGTATCTACTGCGTTCCAAGGAGGATAAAAGAGAATGGATGAGATATCGGGCACCATGATTGGCGTATAGTAGGAATATAATAAATGCTATTTTCCTTCCCCAATTTAAGGGTAAATTAGCCTTAACACTCTTCTCAACCTAGAGGTAGACAAAATACATCTTTTCATAAATAAACAGAGTGCAAAAGATACTGGGCTGGGAGACCGAGAATACGGGCTCTGGTCTAAAACACTAACCTCTGTGGGAGTCTGGTCCCCTCATTTCCCTTCTTTGAGTTTGTTTCGCTACTTGTGAAATGTGGCCTTCACAAATTCATTTGCCCATCTAGTTCAGATATTCTGGGTTCCTGATGTCTTATTACTAAAGGTTATTAAAGTGGACAGTCTGGTGTTGTCCTGCTCCTACTAGGGTCCCTTAAAAGGATTATTTGCTACAAGGGAAGATCAATATCCAAACCTCTTTATAACCCCTCAGGATATTTTTTGGGAGACCTGTGATGAAACAAAGTAAGGTCTGGGAACAGCAGAACCAAGAGGTACCAAGTCTCTCACCTCCTTACATCTTTTATCCATCATTCACCTCTGTTTTTCTTCCTGGACACTCCTGTCACCTCTTGTCTATGTGATAAATTCCTTTGTGATTAAACTTCAAATGGTATCATAGGAAAGGAAAGACTCTTTCTCATTCCTCCTAAACTTTTTTATTTGATATTTCTTCGTTGCTCCCATCTTAGTATCTGGCCCTTAATAAGTTTTCAATATGTGTTTGTTGAATAAATAAATGACATATTACCCACTGTCATGAAATCAAAAGACAGTGATTTTTTTTTTGTATTGCTCATGTCAGAGTCTAGTTGGGTTTTTGGTATGTAGCCTTTCCTACAATGATAGGAATGATCAACCTTTTTTCCCTTTATGGTTCTGTTATTTCTTCGGGATTTAGAGACTTCCACTATCTATAAAGCATATGCAAATAATAAAATATGATTGCTGTGATGGAAAGTTACAATCATGTTCAACTATCTGAGTAGATAATATCTAAAAAAATAGCTTCCTGGCTTGGCGCCTGTAGCTCAGTAGCTAGGGCGCCAGCCATATACATCAGGGCTGATGGGTTTGAACCCAGTCAGGGCCTGCCAAACAACAATGACAACTATAACAAAAAAATAGCGGGGCACTGTGGTGGGTGCCTGCAGTCCCAGCTACTTGGGAGGCTGAGGCAAGAGAATCACTTAAGCCCAAGAGTTTGAGGTTGCTGTGAGCTGTGAAGCCATGGCACTCTACTGAGGGTGACATAGTAAGACTCTGTCTCAAAAAAATATAAATAAATAAATGGCTTCCTTGAATAGCTTGCAGCTCTTCAAACATGCGTCAAGCACCTGCTTTTTATGTGGTGACAGAAGCACAAGTTATTCATCTTTATCTCAAAGAGAAGGGAAAGTAGCAATAACAGAGAACTACAGTAGAAAGTATGATTTGTTGTAGAAAATGCCTAGATGGTCTCTATTCCTATTTCTTCTTCTTGGGCACAAGAAGATCTTCTGCGTCAGCTGGTTACTGGAGAAGAGAGAATAAACCAAGAATATGGCGGGAGAATTTAGAAGCCAGGCTTGGAACTGGTGCACAGCGCTAGTCCCAATGTTCCTTTGGCCAGAGCCATGTATGTGCTCACAACTGTATAGCAAAGGAGGCTGGGAAATGTAGTCTTCCTGTGTGCCTACGAAGAATATTTTTATTTTTGAGACACATAAGGGAAGGAGTCATGTCTTAAACATGTATTCCTTTCTTGATAGCATCTAATACCCCACTTAAGATGTTAAAGGCACTGAAATGTTTTTTATTAATTAGCTAATCAATTTTTACATATTGAATGCTGGCTGAATCAATAGTGAATACATGATGATGATAAAGAGAGTGTACACTACTCATCCAGAACACTTTCAAATTTCCAGACTAGCTTTGGAATTTGGAGGAAAGAAATGGAATACTCTGCATGTCTTATCTCATTGATTCTCCAATACTAGTTTGGGGGTAAATCTTATTATTGCCATTTTGCAGACGAGAATGCTGGGGTCAAGGGAATGCTGAGAATCAATGGAAGAACTGACATTTCAACTTGCATCTCTTGGGCCCACGTTCTTTCCTGTCATTAGTCATGAGACCACATTACCTCCCACTGGTGAATAAAGCAGTAATAAAACCCCTTCTACATGTGTAGTTCTATAGAGTATCCGAGGGATTCTTAGAGCCAGAATGTCCTTGGTGCTGGCATGGCAGCTGTCGCTGGAAGGATGCAGCGAGTCCTCGCTTTGTGGCAGAGCCAGCTACATAATCTACAGCCAAAAGTCTCTAATTAAAGGAACTCCTGAAAAAAACAGCCTCAGTGATCTTCTACGGATTCTCCCCATCACAGTCCTTGGCAATAAGTAATACATGAAAAGTGATCCATCCATGCCAAGGTGGACTTCAAAGAGGGTGGGGTTACAATGTTCAGACTCTCCATTTGGCATCTCTGTCATCTGCTCGTTCCAGAAATTAATTCATAGAGAATAGGATGAAGGAAATCCCGGCCTCCCCTGCAGTTGATTCGTGGGAACTCTGAGCCTGCATTAACAGGAGACAAGAGCAGCTTGCTGGTCTTTCAAAAACATGTACCAGGCTCCAAGCCTCAGGGCTAGGCCCTGGAGGGCTGCTGTGACGTGTTCTGAGCTAGTCCCAAACAAGCGCAAACACAACAGATTCCACTGATCAGTGCAGCAGGACTGGAGGATGGAATCCAAAGCATGAGCCCTGAGAACAGAAAGTCCCAGCACTCGCTCTGTGCAAGTTGCCATGAACTCCAGCCATGCATCCTGTGGCCAAGGATGGGTGGCCCCTGAGCAGGAAACTCTTTGGCAGCGTGCACTGTGTGCTTTGCCTGCTGACAAGAGCACACCCTGGCCTTGGTTATTGCCCTTATAAAACAGCTCAGGGAGGATGCGAGCCAAATGTTTTAAATGTGCCTGGAAGAAAAAATGTAAACTATGAATCCATGCAGTAGAACAGCGCAGAACAACCGCACCAGCACACAGCGCTTGCTGCTGGCGGAGAAGGGAGGACGGGCTCAGGAGGAAACTGCAACTGCTGCCCGGGCTTCCTGGGGCTCCTCCTACTGCTCCTGGGCAATCCCACTGGAGCCAGGGTTGCCCTGACATCGGCTTTGTGACAAAATCCAAAAAATGGGTGCTTTTGTGATTAGAGAGTCATAGGATTTTCAGAAAGTTCCTAACTAAAGAGCTTTTACTAATCCTCTTGTTTGCATATGAATAGAGCCAGAAATTAAAGCCCACAGAGGTCACGTGCAGGCTCCAGCCTTTGTTATTAGAGTTCATTTTGCCTGTCTCCAGCCCTCATTTTGCAGAGAAAAGCTAATGCATGTAGGATACCTTCCATATTCAGTTCCTACTGTCTACCAGGCAATTGTCCTACGTGTTTTCCCCACAGCTTATGGAATCTCCAGTGCAATCTTATAAAGGGAAGTTACCATCCATATTTTAAAAAGAAAGAAAGAAAATCTGTTGTTGAAACCACAAGGGGGTTTCGGTCTAGGTCCAGTTGCTAATCGCACAAGGATCCAATTATTGAGACAACAGGGCTGCCAGGGAAGAAAGGAATTTTTAATATGTCAGATGCCTTGCTAGGAGAGTGGGAGAAGCTGTCTCAAATCCATCTCCTGATCACTAATGGTGATCGTGGGCTTGTAAAGGTGGGCCTGTGTGTCTCCTGGGACATGCCGCCGTGTACTTAACAAAAGACAAGGAGCCTGGTTTTGGGGGGAATGGTGCATCCCGGCATTAGGAAGTCTAACAAGGTGCCTTCAGAATCTCAGCTTCTCTTTCTTGCAGAAAATCCATCATTTGGGGGGAAACTCAAAAGCTGGAATAGTTAGTTAAAGGAGAGGATTATATAAAAGTTGTTGAAATTTGTTCAATTGGGGGGGATCTCTGTTACAAAACAGTAGTGTTTTTACAAACTGTCTACCCGTTAAATAATGGTACAGGCATTGGACTAATGATTAGTCTTAAAGGGGTGTCCTTCACATCTCTGGGCTATTGATATGTATTTTCTAATAATTCTAATAAAAACATTCAAAAGAGATGACTAGAACAATCTTTTAGTAACTCCATGAAGAAAAAAAAAACCCACAGTTTTGCCATACTTCATAGCAAAAGAGCAGAAACATTACAATGTAAGAAAAAGAAGAAGAATGCCCACCAGTGACATTAATATTTATTATTTACTGGACATTTTTAGCCATTGAAATAAAGCAAGAATCAGAAAACTAAAGCAAGAATCCAGGGGAAAAATATAAATTTATTATTTTTTTGATGATTGACTATATGGTGTAAAACTAAAGAAAAATAGCTACAAAAACTCTTAGGAATAATAGGAGAACTCAGTAAATTAGCCAAATAAAATTTAAAATAAAATCAATAACTATTCTATATAACAGCAATATCCTTTTAAAAGATACAATGGAAAAATTGTACCCTTATTCCCATATGAAAATATAACCCCAAATACCTTTAACAAAATCATGTGAACTATTTAAAAGAAACCACAGAGTTTTACAGACTCAAAAGAAAATTTTACAACATCAAGAGAGATTTTAAGTTTTCAGATGAAATGAATGAGCAAGGATGCCAGATGTTCCTAAATTAGTGTAAAAGCTTATCATGATATGAGTATGGATTTTCCATTAAAAAATGCTGTAAAGGGCAGTGCCTGTGGCTCAAAGGAGTATGGCGCTGGCTCCATATACTGGAGTTGGCGGGTTCAAATCCAGCCCGGGACAAAAACTGCAAAAAAAAAAAATGCTGTAAAGTTATTCAGAAAAGAAAAAGATGAGTAAAATAGCTAAGAATAAGTTTAAAACCAGAGAAGTGAGAAGGAATTTGCCCTCCAAAAGATTATATATTTCAGTTATTGAAACAGGATCATATTGTCACAAGTCTGGTTAGCTATATTAGTAGAACAAAACAGAAAGTTCTAGAACAATAACAAAACACTACAAAAATTAACATATGATAATGGAAGTAACAAAATTGAATTTAGAAAAGATATAATATTCACCAATGGTATTGGTAAAAGTAGCTAAAATGTGGGGAGAAATAAATATATACTTGATTCTCAACTCATGTAGCTACTAATTCAAATTCCATGTGTTTTATAGATCTCTGTGAAAACAAGGAAAACAATTATAAAATGAAAATTCAGTGCGTGAATACTTAAATTATCTTGCAAGTAGGGAATAATTTCTAAATATAAAATATTTAAAATGCAAAAGTCACAAATACATATTAAATGAAAAATTAGACGTTTTTACAAAACAAACATAAAAATAGAAGAGAAATGTGAAATTAGGTAAGCTGTTTCAAGAAATATGAACGAAAGCATAATGCTTTTTAAAAAGTGTATAAAAAGACATCTTACAAGGCATTTAAAACACATCTCCTTAAAGTCAACCACAAGCTGGCCTTTACCCAACAAATGCAAACAATGTAACCTAATCATCTGTATGCTCATGTTAACCTGAAATTAAAAAAAAACAAAAACTTAACATCCATTGGTATAATCATAACAATAACTATACCTCAGTCCACTCCCACTGAGTGCCTATATTCATCTAGTTACCATACATTTATCATTTTATTTAAAACTCACACTGTAGATTTGGGCTATTTATGTGTACATAGAGAATACTGAGGCAAACAGTAGTTATGTTATTTGTGGAAGGTCATATAGCTAGGCTAAAAAAGAATTTAAAAATCAAAACCAGACATATCCATCTATAAAGCTCTCACTTCTAAATATGACCTGGTATAAAAGTAGACAAAAGCAATGAAGACTTATTTCAAAGAGAAAGAAAAGCATTTGGCTAATGAACATTCGATAAATGTTCAGCCGGTGGTATTTAAGAACATTAGGAGATATCCTTTTATCCTTTTTAGCTATCAAACTGACAAAAATTGAGTACTGAGAAGAACATTCAATACTGGTGAAGGTAGACTCCTCCTGACTCATGAGGCCAAAAATTCACAAAACCTTTCTGGAAGAGAATTTGGCAAGAGGAATCAAAAGTCCTCAAAAATGTTATTACCCAGTAACTCTACTTCCAGGAATTTACAAAAGAAATCATCACAGAAACTCATACAAATTTATTCACAAGGAAAATTCACTGAAATATTATTTATAATGTTTACATAAAGATTTGAACATAGCATCAGTTAAATTGTAAAATACCCAGAACTTGAGTATAGTATGCTGAGTAATATACTCCCACCCTGAGACGTCCAGGTCCTAATCCTCAGAAGCTGGGAGTATGTGACCAAAGGGAACTTGGTGAAAGTGATTTAAGTTAAAGATCTCAAGATGGGACATTATCCTATATCATCTGAGTGGATCCACTATAATCACAGGTTTTTATAAAAGGAAGCGAGAGAGTAGACTCAGAGCAGGCAGTGTGACAATGGAAGCAGAGGGAGAGGAAGTGATGGGATGACAGAAACAGGTTTCAGACATGTGGGGCCACAAGCAGGGAGTGTAGGCAGTAGAAAAAGTCAAAGAAACAAGAGACTGACTCCCTAAAGCTTTCCGAAGGAGCACAGCCCAACCAACACCTTGATTTTAGCCCACTGAGGCTGACTTAGGACTTCTGCCCCCCACCCCCTGAAACGTAAGATGATAAATAAATTTGTGTTGTTTTAAGCCATAGATTTTGTGGTAATTTGTAACAGAGGCAATAGGGAGCTAATATAATAGGCTACTGCAGCACTACTAAAAATAAAAATTTCAAAAGTAAACAAGAATGTGGGATCATTATCAGAATAAATAATTTGAAAACAAGGATTATAAAAGTTGAAATAGATGTTAAATCACAAGTTCTGACCATCTCCAACATTTGACAGATAGGATATTCCAAAGTAAGATACGGGTTCAAGATGCAAATTTCTAAAGAAAATAATTATAAAAAGGTTACATGACTCTTGAATCACCCAACCACCTCTAGAGTATAAAAAGATCTAATTTTGGAAATTAAAAGAGAGAAATTGGGAGAAAATTTCTTTGGAGAGAGCTGCTACTATGGTGTGAATAGCCTTCATCTTTATCTGCAAAGTATTTGAGAGAGAGAGAGAGAGAGAAAGAGAGAGAGAGTGTGTGTGTGTGTGTGTGTGTGTGTGTGTTTGGGAAGGTGGTACCTGCAATTGCTCTCAAACCTTCTGAGAAGAGAGTCAGCAAGTCAGCAGGATGACCCAGGATATGTGATATATGTTTCTTGCCTTTGGGAGTTGAACAGTGGAAAATCTCAATCCAGAGGCCCAGCTTGGCCAGCTGTCCTGGGGGTGGGTGTGAAGAAGAGACAGTGTGTTGACTGGCAGGCAGTCCTGTAGGAACCAAGGCTGTATCTCTCTCATTGACCAAAAATCAAGGACAAATGAGTGAACCAACGTGAGTTTGGATCCTGCCCCACAGGATTCCTGGAGGGGAGCTCCTATGTTATCCAACAGAGGGAAGCTGAAGGCGGCCTTGGATCACCAAAGGCTAAGGAAAGGGTAAACAAGAGCCAGAGAAGGACAAAGCATCACCAACATCAATAGCCCTGCAGACAAATGCTCCCGGGGAGACCTGATGTGGGGTGATGTCCTGAAGTAGCGCACCTGCCAGGCCAAAGAGAGCATTGGCTCTCAATTATCTGCCCTGTCCAAAGGTAGGAAGCCCACCTGGAACACTGCCCATCACATAAGAGACTTCTAGCTCCTCCCATGACTCCAACCTTGCAGTGGGAGAGACAGGGGCAAAAAGGAGGTGAGACGGGGGAAAACAGAGTGGACCACACCCATTTGGACCACACCCTCTAAAGAGGCAACAGAAGAGATGAGATAAACTTGCATTGTGATTGCATCCCAAGAGTTGCCCTGGTTTGAGACACTATTATGTTATGTTTTTTTAAGTGGAGGGAAGAAAAGAAGAAAAGAGAAAGCAAAGCAAAGAAAATGAAGTACTCCAAATGTTAGTAGAGTTATTTGGGGTTAGCAGGTGATGTGTGGCTTTTATCTTCTCTAGTGGTCTCTCTGCAACATTATCATGCACATGACCCTTATGATCAAATAATTTTTACCTGCATTTGATTCATGCATGTAAAACTCTCTCCTTGCAAAATATTCCATCCTTGGTGCCTACGTAGCGTATGGCTTTGTTCAAGGAGAGTTTCAAGGAACGGTCCAGACAGATAAAAGTAAATGGAAAGGTCTTGGACGTTAACGGACTGGAAGAACTTCATTCCTAAGTTTCAGATGAAGGTGTTCACAGGAGCTTTCTACCCTGATGTAGGCTCCATAGTATTAGACTGATGCTTAATTCTAAAAAGAACCCACTCATAGTGGGCAAGAAACAGTTGAACAATAAATTACTGGTAGCCAAAAAAATTAGCTGGCAACTTTTAACTTCAGTTCACAACACCAGGGAGGGATTTGACAACAGGACACAGAAAACTCCCAGAGAAGAGAACTTCTGGGGAACAAATCTTCTAAGTAGTCTAGGCAGGGGTCCTCAAACTGCGGCCCATGGGCCACATGAGGCGGTGTGATTGTATTTGTTCCCGTTTTGTTTTTTTTTACTTCAAAATAAGATATGTTCAGTGTGCATAGGAATTTGTCCATAGTTGTTTTTTTTTAACTATAGTCCGGCCCTCCAACAGTCTGAGGGACAGTGACTTGGCCCCCTGTTTAAAAAGTTTGAGGATGCCTGGACTCTAGAGTGTTAAAGGAACTCTTTTTATTAACCCTCTGCAGCTATAGCATCTGCTCCAGGGCACAGATGAACGAAAATGCAAGCAGGGATAGAAAAATAATTTGGAAAATCCCTACCTCCATAGGGATTCTTGGGATGGTGAATGTAAAATGCGCCTGAAGTCCAGTGTTTACCTTACCATCGGTGTTTGCTGAGAATAGTTCTCTTCTCTTCTCTTCTCCTCTTCTCCTGCCCCCCTTCGTAAACCCTACGTGCATCTCGCTGGGGTGGTTTGGCACCAGATGTCTCCTCCTCTCTGCTTTCTTTTATTTCATTTTAGACTCTTGGGTGAATTGTCATGCCTGATATGGTTGATTTCAAAGCCAAGTTTAGATGATGTGAATAATTAAAATCATGAAACTTAAACTCTCCAGTGAAACATTTCTGAGCCCTGCACACAGAGGAAACTTGAACGCTGAATTGGACAGGAGACGCCAAACCACAGCCAAACGAGAAAGGCTACAAATGCTGCATTGTAGGTACCACAGAAAATTAAGCACAGCAGGCAGAAAGGCAGCAAAGTTTATCTTGAGTCTAAGCCAAGAGTGAGCCAGAAGGAAAACAAACAGAAAAACAAAAAACTCTGTAGCAAAATGTGTTATTCAACTAAGACTTGCTGGCTGTCATGTCAACTTTTGAGCTGGTCCCAACCAGGTGATGGTCTGTCTTCTAAAGCCATTGAGCAGAGGAGCGTGTGGAGATGAATTGGGGCAAGGCCGTGTATTGTCTTTAAATACAATAGTAAATTAAAGGTCTCTGGGGAGACCCAGAATAGTTTGTGTAGGGTTCTGTGGTTCTCCTAGTGCTTGCACCCTCTAATTCTGCAAATGCATGTGCTGAGAAACTTAACGAAGACATCTCCTATTAGGCATGTGGCTCTTGTGGGATCTAAGAGCTCTTTCCAGCAGACCAGCACATCCATAAGAAAAATATACTCATGCTTATTCACACACATACACACATGCACACAGACCCACAAGTTCATTCCATCATGCATCGGTGCCCAGATGTACACACACGTTCTGACATTCATGTACACAATGGGACACACTGGTATGGGCATGAAATTCAAAAGGCAGGGTGTGGAAACTTAGCATTAAAAATAAAACCAAAAATAGTAAATATAAAAAAAAATAAAATATGAGAATTTCTTTTTTTTTTTTTTTTTAATTTTTTTATTAAATCATAAGTGTATACAATGATATGATTATGGGGCATCATACACTCACTTCATAAACCATTTGACACATTTTTATCACAGTGGTTAACATAGCCTTTCCGGCGTTGTCTCAGTTACTGTGCCAAAACATTTATATTCTACATTTACCAAGTTTCGCAAATACCCCATGAGAATTTCTTAATGGGATAAAACAATGAAAATATGTGATCTAAGGGAAAAAATATCAAATTTAATTTGAGATTAATGTGAGGGTACAAGCAATTAAGTTATAATGTTTGCATTTTTTAGGGAGAGTCTCTCTTGTAATTGTGTCCAGCACTGATCATAGTTTTAAGTTTGTTTTCTCCTCTTTGGGTCTATCTATTTTCTCTGTACTTTGTAGTATTTAGCATAATAACTTCTGTTGGAACTGGAAAAAGCCAGTTATGCTCTGCAACTGTGTTGCCTCCAGAAATACAACTCAAGAATGTGCCCTGGAGTGGGTTCAGAGAGATAAGCAGGACTTCTCCTGTCTATTAACAGACTATCGAATAGATAAATATTGTATCTATTTTTTCCACCCCTCAAAAAATCAAATTAACTTTATTCATGAAGTTTATTCTCTTTGGTGGCTTATGAAAAAGAAAAAGGAGAAGAAAATCTTAGCACAGGGGCCAATAATCTTGCTTCCTTAAGACGGCCAATGTCTATTGTATGGGTCACTATGTTGGAAAATCTATGCAACAACATTTAAGGCAAATGATTCTTCAAGGCCCCACTCACTCAGTCCCCTGAGGGTCCACTCTGTCAGGCAGCACTGTAGAAGCCGCAGGGCTCTTCCTCCAGGGCTCACTAGCCATACAGGTATTCACATCCCCATTGTATTCAAAATATTTGTCCTTATAGCATTTCAGCAATGATCAGAAAAATAGATTGCTATTTCCTGTACTTGGCAAAAGAGGAAATAAAACTGAGTCACTCTGGAAGTAAGAAGATGCAAGGCATGTTGGAATTAGCCTACAGACGCTGTTGGAACAAACTGTCCTTGCATTACGTTGAGCCCTCTGTACCATGCACAGTACAGAAATAGTTACTTCTCAGCTAAGAATGTACACAGACTGCCTTATTAGGCTATTACCTCGATGTCTAGAGCAAAGCTTTACATTTCCAGGCCTGGGGCATTAGTTTAGAATTGTAACCAATGTTTAGTTTTTCCTCCGCTTGATCAACTGATACAAGATGTTCTGTGGTTGGGCTAGCAAAACTGCCCAGTAAAGGTGGAAGAGAGACTTCTGATTTTAGCTGCACAGTGGCTACCTTGGGGCCTACCCTGAGGAATTGCAGTGCGTCAGTCACGCTGAAGCACATGGGTGGTGGTGGCTGTGGGATTCTGCCTGTGTCTCTTGCTTAGTGAACTGGAAGCTAATGTGCTAGACAAGATGCAGCCCAACACCACAGCCTCAGCTCCAAAGCGAGACTTCAGTGAGTACTGTGTATCACTAACACTATCTTTATTGGAGATGCTTAGCCACCATGTTGTTTCAACATGGCAGAGAAAACCACAACTCGACCACCCACTGCTGATTCTATATATTCAATCATAATTTCGCGCCAAGTTCCAGGCTTGTAACTACAATTTCCTGCTGAACATCTTCTCCAGGCATCACAAACTGAGCATATCAATAAACAGACATTATCTTCCGGCAGTGTCTCCACTCCCTCCAAAAGAAATCTGCTTATGGTAGGGTTACAACGATGGGCTTCTCAGGACGTAGTTGAAGTGTGTACTGAATATGTACCACTTTTGCACAGTCGTGAAGTCAAAAAATAATGGAACCATATTAAGTCAGAGACTATCAGTCAACATTTTTCTGTAAAGAAGCAATTTTTCGTCTTTGTGGACTGGGTGGTCTTTGTCACAACCACCCAACTCTGCCATTATATTGTGAAAGCAGCAATAGACAAAATGTAAATGAACATATGTGGCTACGTTCCAATAAAACCTCATTTGCAGGCCGGGTGTGATGGCTCATGCCTGTAATCCCACCACTTGGGAGGCCAAGGAGGGTGGACTGCTTGAGCTCACAAGTTCTAGACCAGCCTGAGCCAGAGCAAGACCTCATCTCTAAAAATAGCCGGACATTGTGGCGGGGGCCTGTAGTCCCAGCTACTTGGGAGGCTGAGGCAAGATAATTGCTTAAGCCTGGGAGTTTGAGGTTGCTGCAAGCTATGACCCCATGGCACTCTACGAAGGGCAACAAAGTGAGACCCTGTCTCAAAAATAAATAAATAAATAAATCTTTATTTATAAAAACGAAGAGTACACTGGACTTGTCCTGTATGCTAAGAATCACCCATTCACATTTATTCAAACCAGAAATTCCTAAGTCATTTGAGACTCCTTTCCCCCCATAATTTTATACCTTTCATTATTCACTAAATCTTTTTAATCTTTACCTCTGAAATAGATCTCAAATCTCTTTTACTCCATTCTACCATCATTGCTTGTAGATCGACTATAGCAGCTTGTGCTATTACTTCATTTATCAAGTACAATCAACTGCTATGGGCAAAAACAAAGCATAACATGTGGCCACTGTCCTGTGGTCTCCATTGCTTTCCTATTTTTTTAACTCAGCAAATATTGATTACCTGTTATTAATATGTGCCACATGTTATCGCAATCACTGTGGGGTAGTGATGAACAAGAAAAACATAGGCCTTCTGTCACAGGGCTTCTGCAAAACATTAGGAATATTATTCTAAAGTCTATAAAATATCTCTAACAATTTCTAAAAATGGCTTGATAATTTCTCCTAAATAAAAAGTCTCTTGAATGAAAAGCCAGAGGAGTCCAAAACGCTTCAGGAAACCAACAAACAGAAAAAGCTAATTCAAAACCAGAATTTGTCACACATTTACAAAAAAGAGACAACTCTATATATACTATATTTCAATATAAACCAATTGTTTAAAGTAAATGATAAGCACCAAACCAAAGCCACCTTATCAGAGCATGATAATCCTTATCCTGTAATAATTTCTAGAGCATGTATTAAAGCATTTAGGGATATTCCTACCTTGCCTCTCAGCATTTCTAAGTGTTCTAAATATTGAACTCGGTTTATATTGATGGAAGTTGCTAAATAAATTTAACTCATTGCAGAAAGATCATGACATCTTATTAACTAAAAAATGCATTACTGTGATGGAAGTCATAACTCAAAGACAGGTAAAAAACATTATACAAACCCTATTTTATAAAAAAGATAGAACAAAATACCTTAAAAATGACAACTGGGATACTGTGAGACATAAAATCATATCCTGTTAGTAAGACATTGTGTCTGTCAAGGCTAGAGAAGATAATACCCAGTGGGGGGGGGGGAGTGTCATAATTTCTGCATTCAAATAAAAAGCTGGTATATATATAATTAAACATATTTTATGTATTATGACATATAATGCACAATATATAATATAATAGCATAATAGATATAAATATCAGTAAGTATATAATATATAATTATATGCATAAAATATAATGTACAAGAGATATATAATATGCTAAGTATATAGTATACAAAATATGGGTAAGTATACATTATATAATATGCAAAAACATATATATATAATATAGAGTATATATTTTGTATATTATACATTTATGTAGTAATATCTATCATATTTATTACATTTTTATATGTTACTTATGAAGGATTTTATTTGTTTAAAATGTAATCCCTGGAATGAAAGTTGTGAAGGGGAAATTGAATTCAAAGTAGGTCCTTCCAATAGTTGCAGTTTCACATTAAGGAAAAACCTTCCTGGGGCAGGAGGGATTACAGATGCACAGAAGAGATGGGTAGTATTCCAGATTGAGTACACCAGCATTGGCGGGGGCTGGCCTGGCCTTTCTTTGAGGCCCTGAATTCTCTAAGAGTACGTGTGAGGGCTTTAAAGAAGTGTCAGTGCATAGGAATTTAAGTGACTGGAGAGATCTTCTCTTTCACCCACACAGAAATGACATGCCAGCTTACAATGAGCTAATGCTTTAGAAGAGACAGCATTTGTGAATGTTGTGAAATAGTTGGCCTAAAAAGTATGGCTACAGTGCTTAATACTCACAATGGCATTTTTCATGGACACAAAAGAAAAGATTCTAATGTTCAACTTGAATGCTACGAACACTTCCCAGCAGCTTATTTTTGAAAGAGTGTAGCAGATAAGTTCATTGTGTTGGCTCTGCAGGCATACTGAGTTCAAATCCTGCATCCAGAAGTTCCTCAACATGTGAGTTTGAGTTAGTAACTGTCAATGGTAGATGAAGATATTGTTAATATTCTTCATTATATTCACTGTGTCTTCCTTCCCTGGAAGAAACTTCTACCTGCCTCATTAACATAAGGCTTGGCAGTGTTATTTACAATTGGGTATGAAATTGAGAGGAATTAAAAATAGATCCCTTCTCAATCTGTAGCTTTGAGGGCCACTGCATGTTCTAGATTCACAATATTCTACTTAGCAACACGCAGCTTGGTCACAGATAAGGACAACTCTTTCCATTGTGAAAAAAGCTATGGTGGACACCATATGAGAGGAAAATAAAGCTTTGCTGCTGTGTGTCTGTTACATCTGGGGTTGTTTGTTATTGCAGCATCAATTAGCCTATGCCCGATACTGTTTAATATACTATTTAAGAACCCACTCTCAGGTTACCTTTCTATAAAATAGAGATGATAAAAAAATATGTTTTAGAATACTGTTGGAGTAAATGAGTTAATTCACGTAAAATCCTGGCACAAGGTAAGCAGTAAACAAATGTTACTTACTGTTATAATTGAACTAAACAAAAATAGTGAATCCTAGTAAATGTGGAACGTAAAGGTCTTAGCAAAATAACTAAGAAAATGCTACAAAAGCTATGTTAACTAATGTGATGAAAATGTGTCAAACGATCTATGAACCAAGTGTATGGTGCCCCACGATCATACTAATGTACACAACTATGGTTGAATAAAAAAAAAAAATACTGAGATTAATGCCCACAGTTTCTCCAGGACATGTGTCACAATTATTATCTGGCACATCAGTAACAAGAAAGATCCGACCAATAGATTAATTTAGAAAGGTGGTCCTGAATCAGCTTTCACAAAAGATACTTCATCACTAAAATAATGTGTGAAGGCAAGGGGGGTACCACCTCTCTGCTGGAAGTGAGGGATCTAGTCACAGTACCTCCCACCCCTTGGGCTTCCATTTCCTACTCTTTAAACAATCACCAAGATGCAGAATCAACCCAAGAGCCCATCAACTCATGAATGGATTAATAAACGGTGGTATATGTATATTGCGGAGTATTATTCGGCCATTAAAAAAATGGAGACACTACATCTTCTGTATTTTTCTGAATGGAGTTGAAGAACAGTCTTCTTAGTAAAGTATCACAGGCATGGAAAATCAAGTATCCAATGTAAGCAATACTAATATGAAACCAATAGATAAACAACCACACCCCCAAATGAGAGAAAAACAAAATTAAATTCAAGTGGGAGGAGGGAGGAAGAAAGAAAGGGGAGAAGAGAGGAGGAAGGGAAACTGGAAAGCTCTCACCTAATGGGCACAATGTTAGGGTATACAGCACACCCCCTCAGTGAAAAGCTCAATTACAACTTGAACTTTGCCTAACAAGTGCAAACAATGTAACCTAATCATCGGTACCTTCATATTAATCTGAAATATAAAAAAAGGAAACTCAGAGAAGAAAAGTTTAATATTAAATAAATAAATAAATAAATAGAGATGTTGCACTCGATGGTTCTGACGCCCTGGAACCTTGTATGTCTAATGTCATTCTATTCGAATACATTTCAACATTACAAACAACACATTCAAAGAATGAAACAGGAGAAGGCAGCCCTGGAGCGCATTTGTTTATTCCAGTTCAGCAGTGGTAGAAATTTGAATCCCAGGTGTCCAAGCAAAGTTCTGGAACCCAGAAAGGCTCTGTAGCATACCCAGGAGATGCCCCTTCTTTCATAGGTTCCCAAGCCTTGCAGGGGATAGCAGGCAAAGAGCCAGGCCTTTGTATTCCAGCTTTGTCTGCATTCTGTGGCCAGGTCTTCTGGGAACTCTGACTGGCATGTTTGACAAACACATTCTGCTCATTTGGTCCCCAAAGGTCTGGCATGTGGGTAACAATCCAACACCTGCCACAGAGGGACAGATCAAACTAATAAGTCCCCTGACATCTCCAATTTCTATCTCTGCAACTTCATATTCAGTCTCTGAGAGTTCATGTTAACAGTTGAGTGGTGGGATTTTAGCCACACTCCAACTTAGAGAAATTTTCCCTTAAGAACTTCAATTTACAAGAAATAAAACATCCTATGCTGTTAAGTTTGTAGTAAAAACAAAATGGCTTACAAAAACACTGCTGGTGGTAGGGTAAATTGATAAAAACTTTTTGGAAAGCAATTTTACTGTATCTACCAAGAACAGCAACATAGTTCATTTCATTAGACCAAGTGACTCAACTCTGGGAAATTTATTTTAAGGATCTAGTTCCCTAAAAGTGTAAGTGTGGGTAAAGGAAACTAAATACAAAACTGAGTTTGTCACCTGCCATAATAGTGACAAATTTGAAACAACTTTAAAGTCCCAAAATAAATCAGTTAAATAAATTGAACCATATCCCTTCAATTGAATTTGATACTCCAAATAAAATTATAATTTAAAATATTTATTCATTGAAAAATGTCTATGACAAGGGTAAGGGGAAAGCTAGTTATACCCATGTCTTTGTAGGAAAAAGAAATGAATAATTAATAGACTTGATTAAAATGGCAAAATAATTTGTGATTTTCTGAACTTTTATTAATTAATTGATTTCTGGCATGATTATACTATTAAATATTCAAGAAATAGATATTCATTAGTAGAAAACATCAGAGAAGAGTTTTACATCAGCTTGTTCTTTTTGTATTCTCTCTCTAGGGGGGAAATATTATAGACCTATAGGGTTGTTGGTTGTTTTTTATGAATTTGTGCTTTGGGAAGAGAACGCATATTTATTTTCATGAATGTATTTGTACTTCTAGTTCAAGTGCAATGCAGTTTGAGTATTTTTTTAATCCAATGCCAAGGCAAAATGATCATGATTTACAAAATATATAATAATCTTTTTCATTTTTACTTTTAAAGTCAATGCTTATATAAAAAGAAGCCTGGGAAACATCAGAAAGAACCATCAAGGGAAGGCAAATTATGTCCTATCATTCTGGGATGACCATTAGTTTCCATCTAATGAAGACAGCTTTGGCCAAAAGCAATTTTATCAGCCAAGACATCATCACAGGGCATTGCTTTTCCAGGGGGTCCTATTCAGCCAGTGCTTGCCTCTTGTATTCATGATTCTCTTTTTCCTGTTTTCTGCCAATTCCCACTTCCTGAAACCAATCTTCAGTTTCAGTTTGGAGCTGAGATTCCCATTCTCTCTGCCAAGAAACCTGTGAGAGCAATGCTTTCATCTTCCAAGGAATGTGCCAGTTCAGGAAGCCAACACCCATCACAGTAACATTCACTCAGGGCCATTCAAATATGCTAATGTACAAAGCAGGCGGGGCACAGTGGAATGACGCTCTGGGTCACAGAGACTGGATGCTAAAGTCTCAGTTCCACCCATTGCTTGGTTTTACAACCTTGACCAAGGTCATTTATGGTCTCTGAGCCTCCTGTTCCTCTTGGTGAAGGGGTGATAATAAACCACATTTCAACCAAGTTGCCATGATGATTGCATCAGATGACATATGCAAAGCGTCTGACACAGAGTAAACACTCAGTAGTCTCTGTTATTATCATCTCAGGCATTTCATTTAGCAAACACAGCTAGTGCAATCTACCTTTTAATATATAAGCTAACTCCGATGATCAAAAAAGTGTCCACCGTATCTTTGCTCCATTGTGATTTTTCTTTCTTTCCTCTAGTGATTTTCACTCCCAGCACCTAGCGTTTGCATAATGTACATATGTACATTTGGAAATTACAAAGGCAAATAGGGAGAGGAGGGGAAGAAGAAATATAAGAAGGGAAGCATGAGCTACGTAGCTTATAATTTATCAATATAAGAAGACACATCATTTAATTTCTATTTTTAAAAAATAATCGTCATAATAAATACCGCTTTCTTTGAGACTTGAAACATTTTTGTTAATTTTGTGGCACTTCCCTTAATTTTGACATTTGAATGTTAAATATACTCAATTCATGTATCAGTTTTATAGTGAATATATTTTGACTGCTCATCATTCAGTTGATGAGCTGATCACTTCTTTTTTTTTTATTAAATCATAGCTGTGTACATTGATATATTCATGGGCATCATTCACTAGCTTCACAGACCGTTTACCAAGTTTCACATATACCCTTGTAAGATGCACCACTGGTGTAATCCAACCAATCCCCTTCCCTCTACCCACCTCCCCCCTCCCTCCCCTCCCTTCCCCCTTTCCCTTGTTCTTAGGTTGTAACTGGGTTATAGCTTTCATGTGAAAACCCTAAATTAGTCTCATAGTAGGGCTGAGTACATTGGGTACTTTCTCTTCCATTCTTGAGATACTTTACTAAGAAGAATATGTTCCAGCTCCATCCATGTAAACATGAAAGAGGTAAAGTCTCCATCTTTCTTTAAGGCTGCATAATATTCCATGGTGTACATATACCACAATTTATTAATCCATTCGTGGATCGATGGGCACCTGGGCTTCTTCCATGACTTAGCAATTATGAATTGGGCTGCAATAAACATTCTGGTACAAATATCTTTGTTATGACGTGATTTTTGGTCTTTTGGGTATATGCCCAGTAGAGGAATTACAGGATTGAATGGCAGATCTATTTTTAGATCTCTAAGTGTTCTCCCTATCTCTTTCCAGAAGGAATGTATTAATTTGCATTCCCGCCAGCAGTGCAAAAGTGTTCCCTTTTCTCCACATCCGTGCCAACATCTCTGGTCTTGGGATTTTGTGATATAGGCTAGTCTCACTGGAGTTAGATGGTATCTCAAAGTAGTTTTGATTTGCATTTCTCTGATGATTAAAGATGATGAACATTTTTTCATATGTCTGAAGGTCACGCACCTGTCTTCTTCAGAGAAGTTTCTCTTCAAATCCCTTGCCCAGCCTGCGATGGGATCCGTTGTTCTATTCTTGCTAATGCGTTTGAGTTCTCTGTGGATTCTGGTTACTAAACCTTTGTCAGAAACATAACCTGCAAATATCTTCTCCCATTCTGAGGGCTGTTTGCTTGCTTTACTTACTGCGTTCTTGGCTGTGCAGAAGCTTTTTAGTTTGATCAAGTCCCAGTAGTGTATTTTTGAAGCTGCTTCAATTGCCAGGGGGCTCCTCCTCATAAAATACTCGCTCATTCCGATTTCTTCAAGGGTTTTCCCTGCATTCTCCTCTAGTATTTTTATAGTTTCATGTCTTAAGTTTAAATCTTTGATCCAGTGAGAGTCTATCTTAGTTAATGGTGAAAGGTGTGGGTCCACTTTCAGTCTTCTACAGGTTGCCAGCCAGTTCACCCAGCACCATTTGTTAAATAGGGAATCTTTTCCCCATTGAATGTTTTTAATTGGCTTGTCAAAGATTAAATAACAGTAAGTAGCTGGGTTCATCTCTTGGTTGTCTATTCTGTTCCAGAAATCTACTTCTCTGTTTTTGTGCCAATACCATGCTGTTTTGATCACTATCGATTTGTAGTATAGTCTGAGGTCTGGTAGCGTAATTCCTCCTGCTTTGTTTTTAATTCTGAGTAATGTCTTGGCTATTTGAGTTTTTTTCTGATTCCATATAAAACGAAGTATTGTTTTTTCAAGATCTTTAAAGTATGACAGTGGAGCTTTAATAGGGATTGCATTAAAATTGTATATTGCTTTGGGTAGTATGGACATTTTAACAATGTTGATTCTTCCCAGCCATGAGCATGGTATGTCTTTCCATTTAACATTTTCAGCTATTTCTTTTCTTAGAGTTTCATAGTTCTCTTTATAGAGATCTTTCATGTCCTTTGTTAGATAAATTCCCAAATATTTCATCTTCTTTGGCACTGCTGTGAATGGGATAGAGTCCTTAACTGTTTTTTCAACTTGGCTATTGTTGGTATATATAAAGGCTATCGATTTATGAATATTGATTTTGTAACCTGAGATGCTTGTGTATTCCTTGATCACTTCTAAGAGTTTTGTAGTAGAGTCCCTAGTGTTTTCCAGATATACTATCATCTGCAAAGAGCAAAAGTTTATCTCTTCTGACCCTATATGGATACCCTTGATCGCCTTTTCTTCCCTAATTGCGGTGGCTAAAACTTCCATTACAATGTTGAAAAGCAATGGAGACAATGGCAGCCTTGTCTGGTTCCTGATCTGAGTGGAAATGATTCCAATTTAACTCCATTCAATATGATATTGGCTGTGGGTTTGCTGTAGATGGTCTCTATCAGTTTAAGAAATGTCCCTTCTATACCGATTTTCTTTTTTTTTTTTTTCTTTTTTTTTTTTTTATTGTTGGGGATTCATTGAGGGTACAATAAGCCAGTTACACTGATTGCAATTGTTAGGTAAAGTCCCTCTTGCAATCATGTCTTGCCCCCATAAAGTGTGACACACACTAAGGCCCCACCCTCCTCCCTCCATCCCTCTTTCTGCTTCCCCCCCCAATAAACTTAATTGTCATTAATTGTCCTCATATCAAGATTGAGTACATAGGATTCATGCTTCTCCATTCTTGTGATGCTTTACTAAGAATAATGTCTTCCACTTCCATCCAGGTTAATACGAAGGATGTAAAGTCTCCATTTTTTTTAATAGCTGAATAGTATTCCATGTATACCGATTTTCTTAAGTGTTCTGATCATGAAGGGATGCTGGATATTATCAAAAGCTTTTTCTGCATTGATTGAATCATATGGTCTTTGTTTTTTAATTTGTTTATGTGCTGGATTACATTTATAGATTTACGTATATTGAACCAGCCTTGACACCCTGGGATAAAACCGACTTGGTCATGATTTATAATTTGTTTGATGTGTTGCTGGATTCTGTTTGTTAGGATCTTGTTGAATATTTTTGCATCTATATTCATTAGTGATATCGGTCTATAATTTTCTTTTCTTGTTGGGTCTTTCCCTGGTTTGGGGATCAGGGTGATGTTTGCTTCATAGAACGTGTTGGGTAGTCTTCCTTCTTTTTCTACCTTTTGGAACAGGTTGAGTAAGATAGGTACTAATTCCTCTTTAAAGGTTTGGTAGAATTCAGACGTGAAACCATCTGGTCCCGGGCTTTTCTTTTTAGGGAGGTTTTGTATGGTTGATGCTATTTCCGAACTTGATATGGGCCTGTTCAACATTTCCACTTGATTCTGGTTAAGTCTTGGAAGGTGGCGTGCTTCCAAGTATCGGTCTATTTCCTTCAGATTTTCATATTTCTGTGAATACAGTTTCGTGTAATATTCATTAAGGATTTTTTGGATTTCTGACGAGTCTGTTATTTCATCTTTATTGTTTCTGATTTATGAGATTAGAGATTTTACTCTTTTTTTCCTGATTAGGTTGGCCAAAGGTTTATCTATTTTATTGACCTTTTCGAAAAACCAGCTTTTTGATTTATTGATCTGTTAATTTAATTAAATCAAATTAATTTCATTAAATTCTGCTCTAATTTTGGTTATTTCTTTTCTTCTACTGGGTTTGGGGTTGGAATGTTCTTCCTTTTCCAGTTGTTTGAGATGTCCCATTAAGTTGTTAACTTCCTCTCTTTCTGTTCTCTTGAGGAAGGCTTGCAGTGCTATAAATTTCCCTCTTAGAACTGCCTTTGCAGTGTCCCAGAGGTTCTGATGGTTCGTGTCTTCATTGTTGTTTTGTTCCAAAAAGTTGGCAATTTCTTTCTTTCTTTTTTTTTTTTTTTATTGTTGGGGATTCATTGAGGGTACAATAAGCCAGTTTACACTGATTGAAATTGTTAGGTAAAATCCCTCTTGCAATCATGTCTTGCCCTCATAAAGTGTGACAGCAATTTCTTTCTTAATCTCATCTCTGACCCAGCTATCAATCAGCATAAGGTTATTTAACTTCCACGTATGCAGTATGAGTATGCAGATTCCTGTTGTTACTCAGCTCAAGTTTTATTCCATGGTGGTCCAAGAAGATGCATGGAATAATTTGTATTACTTTAAATTTACTGAGGTTAGACTTGTGACCTAAGATGTGATTGATTTTGGAGTAAGTTCCATGGGCTGATGAGAAGTATGTGTATTCAGTTTTGTTGGGATGAAATGCTCTGTAGATGACTGCTAAATCCAAATGTTGGATGGTTAGGTTTAAATCTAAGATTTCTTTGCTCACCTTCTGGTTGGAGGATCGATCCAACACTGCCAAAGGAGTGTTGAAATCTCCGACAATTATGGAGCTGGAGGAAATCAAGTTGCTCATGTCTGTTAGAGTTTCTGTTATAAATTGAGGTGCATTCTGGTTGGGTGCATAGATATTAATAATTGAGATCTCATCATATTGAGTATTACCCTTAACAAATATGAAGTGACCATTCTTGTCCTTCCTTACTTTTGTTGGTTTAAAGCCTATTGTATCTGCAAATAAAATTGCAACACCTGCTTTTTTCTGATTACCATTTGCCTGAAATATGGATGACCATCCTTTCACCCTGAGTCTGTATTTGTCTTTTAAGTTAAGATGTGACTCTTGTATGCAACAGATATCTGACCTGAGTTTTTGTATCCAGTCAGCTAACCTATGCCTCTTTAGAGGACAGTTTAAGCCATTCACATTAATGGAGAATATTGATAAGTCTGGTGAAGTTTTGGGTATCGAGTTTTTCAAAGGTCCAGTGGGCATTTTTAATCCTTTTGCCAGTGTGGAAATTGAAGTTTTATCTGAAGTTTCTGAGTGAGTTTACTTTTGTGGTATAGGATTGGGTTGGTCATTATGGAGGATAGGTCTGAGAATATCCTGAAGAGCTGGTTTTGTTATGGCAAATTTCTTCAACATATGAATGTCATTAAAGTATTTAATTTCTCCATCATAAATGAAACTCAGGTTAGCTGGATACAAGATCTGGGGTTGAAAGTTATTTTGCTTTAGGAGATTAAAAGTCGGTGACCACCCTCTTCTGGCTTGAAAAGTTTCAGCAGAGAGATCTGCAGTCATTCTAATATTCTTCCCTTTGAAGGTAATGGTTTTCTTTCTCCTGGCAGCTTTGAGGATTTTCTCCTTCATATTAACTTTAGTGAAGTTAATTATGATATGCCTTGGGGATGTCTTATTGGGGTTGAGTCGTGCTGGGGTTCTGAAGCTGTCGGCTATCTGAATTTCAGAATCTCTAGGCATGTCTGGAAAATTCTCTTTCATAATTTCATGCGGAAGGGCCTCTGTGCCCAGCAAGGCCACTTCATCTTTTTCTGGAACCCCTATGATTCGGATATTCACCTTCTTTGAATTATCCCAGAGCTCTCTGAGAGAATGATCCTTTTTTGCTCTCCATTTCTCTTCCTCTTTGAGAGTTTGGGAGCGTTCAAAGGCTTTATCTTCAATGTCAGAAATCCTTTCTTCTGCTTGCTCCATTCTGTTGCTGAGGGATTCTACTGTATTTTTTATATCTTTGAGGGCTGCAAATTCTTGCTACAGTGTGTCTAAGTCTTTGGTGGTTTTGTCTTTAAATTTGTTAAATTCTTGAGACAACTTTTGAATTTCTCCTTGAATTCCTAATTCCACTTTGTTAATCTTGTCTGCAATCCAAATTCTGAATTCGATTTCTGACATCTCAGCCAGTTGTTTATGAATGGGATCATCAATTGCATCTGCCATATCTTTCCTTGGGGGGGGTTGATCTATTCTGGTTATTCATGTTACCAGATTTTTTCCGCTGATTCCGCCCCATGGTTGTTTTACTCCCTCTGATTTTTTCCCCTGGGGCTTTGTCGGGGGCCTGTACAGTGTTGTGGACTGAGAAACTGGGGACCTGTCTGGTGTGGTGGGGCTAAGTTGTTCTGTCTTGTTTTCAGCTGGTTTCTGTTCCACCCTAGTGAAACAGTTACTCTGGATTGAAGTCTCAGCTGTGGAGAAATATCAGCAATTAAGTCACCCACCCTCCACCGGCAAACAATTGGAAAAGAAAAATCAAACCTTCCTACCACCATGCCCCCAGGGCACCACCTGATTTGTCCTCAGGCGATTGGTTCAGTTCAAAAAGTCCAAATCAATTGTCTCAGTCTGCACCTGTCTCATGTAAGAGTTTAAGAGGTCTCTGGGAACTGGATCACAGGGGTCTGGTGACTACTCTGGTGTGGCTTGCTCCAGTGCTGCATGGAGTCAGGAGGAGCCACCCAGCCAACAGATCAGTCTGGGAAGGTTGCTGCCTCCTTCCCTACCTTGCACCGCTGTCACACCCAGTCACTGATAGCCCTGCAGCTGGCTGACCCAGTTGCCTGTAGTGAATTGGTACTTCAGGAGTTTGCACCTGCCTGAATCACAAGGAAGTCTGCCAGGCCACTGCGCTCTGCCTTTCTCTAGCTGGAGAAGGTGAGGCCGACAACCTCGGGCGCTTGATGAAGGTTGGGGGGTATTCACTCAGGTCCAGTCTCTCCCGTGATTAATGTTACTGACAGAACAGAACAGAACAACTCTGCGGTTCCCCTGTGGAAGAGAAGCTTTTGTTTGTATCCTTGTGGTCGCAGCTCACCTCAGCGGGGTTGACATGTGTTCTTCAACCTTGTCTCTTAGTGCAGCTCAAATCCACCAGGTTATTTGCTGAATTTTTGTCCTTTAACTCTCCTACTGGACGGGAGCCTCTGTGGAAAGCTGGCTTCAGTGAGCCATCTTGTCTCCTCCCCACCCTGATCACTTCTGACAACCAGTGCCTGGAGCCAAGGGGCCTGAGAGCATTTGCCTAAGTTCCTTTTCTTTCTTTTTTTTTTTTTTTTTGCAGTTTTTGGCTGTGTCTGGGTTTGAACCCACCACCTCCGGCACATGAGGCCAGCGCCCTACTCCTTTGAGCCACACGCACCACCCCTAATTTCCTTTTCTTGACAGCTAATGAAAGGTGATCTCCCTTCTCCACCTCGTAGCCAGGACACAGGCACATAGTCTAGCCTGAGCCACAGACACATCTCCACTAGAAAATTAGAATCAGAAGCAAGAGATGCCAAAAAAAAGCAAAGCTGGGACTGATTCTGGTGGCATAAAGTAGCCACGCTGTTTGATGTCTGTGTCCAGTGGTGGCAATAATGACATGCAGTGCTAAGGAACATGAACAGCAGTGGAAGTGAAATTTCACATGCTGCACGGTGTCCAGCAGTAGGGCTGTGTGGTCCTGGTCTCACGGCTTATTGCTTCTTTGATTCCATTGCTCTTTGGATCTTGTATATTCTCCAAAACTACTTCAAGTTTCCATGAATTACATTCTCTCTCTTTTGTTTTTTTATTCCAAGTCAATTGGATCCTATGGCTTGCAACCAAGAAGGCAGGCTGGCACGTGATTTTTCTCCCATGAACCATCTCTAACACCCTCCATCTTCATTCCCTGTGGATCGTGCCTAACCCAGATCCTTCTGTGTCCAATCCCCATCCAGGTCACACATATCAGTCTTCATTGGCTTCTCCTTCTCACTTGGGGAGGAGCTGAATTGAAAGGTTAACTTTATATGTTGGTGTCTGACTGTGCTCTCACTTTTCCTAGACCTAACAGGCTGTTTGGCCCTGCGTCTCTTCATTGCATGGCTGTGTTTTGTCTCTGCACATCTGTTGGATCCTAATTTAGACTTACATATATCACATTTGGTGTGTGCTAGGATTTAACTGTGTACACGAGGGCTAATGCCAAAATTATTTTAGGGCATTTAATGCACAACTTTACCGTACATTTGTAAACATAATCTTCATAACTTTGGGTTCGATTTCATTTCATTTTTTTACAGAAATCAGCCATTGTGCAGCCATTGTGACTACCACCATGGGTAGTCACCCTGCCAGAAATGAGCTGAGGGCCCACCCTGTCAACAAACATAAAAACCACAATTCAAAATGACTGACACAAAGACCCACGTCAGGCCTTTGAAGAATGCAACTAGGTTTAATGAAGAGAAAATGACTTTCAGAGAATATTTTTCTCTTTCTGAATGTTCTACTCTGGTTTGCAAACTAGGTTTGTGGTACTATTATCCATTCATAAAAGGTAGGAAATAGTCTCCCTGCCATGGTTCTACACTTCCCTCCCCTTACTCCCTCCCCAGGGAGTAACAAAAGATGCTGTCCATCAACAGTTTCTGTGTGTGCACCGCACACAGGGCTTTGCCTGTGCTTTCCCTTGGAAGGGCCAAGTCCTGAGGCAACTCCGGAGACCCAAATCTCTTCCTGTGCTGAGGCCTTCCAGGTGTGAGGTGGCCGTGCTTCCTTCAGGCTAAGCTGACTTGTTAAGTAACCCTGTTAACTGTACTAAGGCTGCTCATCTCAAAGTCTAGATTAAGTAGGTTAAGTAGGAGAAAACCTCATTAAGCCACATTCTCTGACTCAGATTCACTAGTTAAAAGAACAGCTATTTTGGCCCAGCATCTGTAGCATAGTGGTTACGGCACCAGCCACAAACACTGCGGCTGGCAGGTTCGAATCCCGCCTGGGCCAGCTAAACAATGACAACAGCAACAAAAAAATGGCCGGGCATTGTGGTGGGTGCCTGTAGTCCCAGCTACTCTGGAAGCTGAAGCAAGAGAATTGTTTAAGCCCAAGAGTTTGAGGTTGCTGTGATGCCATGGCACCCTACCCAGGGCAACATAGTAAGACTCTGTCTCAATAAATAAATAAATAAATTAATTAATTAATTAATTAATTAATTAATTAATTAATTAAATAAAAAATAAAGGAACAGCTACTTTGATCTCTCTGACTGGTTTCAAACACAACATGTATATATGTCCACACATGACCAGTGAATTCAGACCAGGTGGAGTGAAAGATGCAGGGAGCTTCCATGTATTAAATTAAACCCCAACTGGAGGCAGAACCATGTAGAAGTCATCCTAAACAAACTTGGAGAGAAAAAATAAAACTAAAGTTATTAGTGTGCTATCTTTTTCTCAGTGGTGCCCAAATTTTATTCTATTTCCTCGCATCATTTGAGCCATGAGATGGCTGTCCTCATGCAATGTGGGTCACATTGCGTATCTGACACTTCCTGAGCACCTCCTCTGTGCCAGCCTCTAAGGTGGACACTGGCATCTTCCCTCAGAATGAAAGGATAAACACCAGTGCCAAGACATGAGGTTGGGAGGGAAGAAAGGGACAACAAATTATGGAGGACCTTAAGTAAAATCCTGAAGAATTATAGTGAGACCAGAAGTTGCTAGTCACTTGATAGTCACCTACTTACCAAAACAGGTCAGTGACCTATGGTGAGGCTCCAAGCTGATCCTCAGAGCCCTGAGCCTCCACACATGTCATTTAGAGGGAGGTCAGTCAGTGTAAAAGAAAGGCCAAACAGAAGGGCCCTGGATCCCACCAACTCCAATCACAACACCTCCATTTCCACCTGAAATGGGTAGTGATGTATAACATAGGAATTCTTCTGAAGAATGGGCTAAAAATTAAACACTTGTTTTTTAAGGTTAGGATTATATTTATTTACTTGAGTTCCATTAAAAACCCTTCCATAAGTAGCTATCTTTAAAGACGTATTTTATGTGCAAAAGTGTGAATGTCATTTTGTGTCTCCAGGTGTCCGAGAAATGTGTCTTCCAAGAGAAGACTCATTTCTGTCTTCTCTTATAATCAAATTGCATATGACTCTGAGCTATCCTACCAGGATGACCAACCTCAGTCCTGAAGGATTGTTCTTCTCCCCAGAAGGCCACATCAAAATCAGATAGACTTCTTTGGTAGAGGCAGGCTCTCTGATTTCTAGTCCTCCAGGGTCATCATGAAAATCTTCACTGTCTAAGCCTGAAGCAGCTCCTTAAAGCCCAGCTGCTTCCATGCCCTCAATAGGGCCTGGGACTCTTTGCCACTATGGGGGCCCCAAATCCTATCTTCTGTACACAAAAAGTAGCCATCTCCTCCCAGATTTGGCTATTTTCACAGAAAGGAGAACAGAGCAGGGCATGATCCTGGGCTAATCGCTGGTCATATAGCTCATCTCTGTCTCTGATGTACCTTATCCACTTTCTGATCATAATTTCCACGTCTTTTCTCCATCAAGGACATTCAGTACAACACTTTTGGTTTAGGCTTTGGCAAAAGGCAAGACAAAACAAAATAAAACAACACATAGCTTTCTGGAAGCTTCTACATATCAAATTAAAAAACTTCATGAAATATGAAATTTACCAGACTGCTACCTGCTTAAACATAAGGAGCATAATCACACACTGACACTTCAGTGATGGAAATCACAGGGTTTTGTTTTCACATCACTACGTAAAGTGTCAGCCTTGCCTTTTCAGTAGCTGACTCCTCTTCCTGGAAAACAATTCTGAATCACTGAGGAAATTAGTTGGCTGAGTATTTATTTACCCCAGGTACTTGTGACCTTTTTCTTTTCTGTTTTAAACAGGGACAGAAGTCATCTTCCCGAGGCTGGCCTTCAGGAGGCTCCCCAGGAGGAAGCAGAGCATAGCACTGAAGGTCAGACTCTGCAGTCTGGAAAGAGGTTTCCTGCTCCTTCTGAGGGAGGGCTCCTGGCAGGTCTGCAGGGGAGCAGATGACTCTGAAAGTCCTGCTCCCACAGTTTCGGTGGGAAATCATCCACGTCAGACACCAAACTCTTCTGGAGTGATGGGGCGGGGAGTGGAGTTCTTGGCTGTGAGAAGTGGGTGGGTGGGTGGGGAATGGTCCATCTGTAGAAGTATAAAGCCAGAAAATATTTGAGAGCCCCATTAAGAACTAAACTGAAACATGAGTACAAGCCAGGAGAGAGGAAGAAACCAGGAACAAGAAAAGACCCAACTGGCAACACCAAAACAGAAAGGGCAGCTGCAGAGAGCTTTCTGGACAGGATGTGGCTCAGAAGTGACTGCTGTACTGTCAGGATCCTGGGAGACACGGGCAAGGCTGACACGTCCAGCTCCTCTCCCACGTGGGCCACCATGAATGCTCTTGGACCTCTACCCATCATCCCTGACGGTGGTGGCACATGTCACTTTGCTGGGGGCTACAGCCATTGGTCTCAATTAAATGAAGTGAATTCTCTCAAATATTTTTAAATTGTCAGATTAAGACTGTGGTTTTCTTTTTTCTTTTCTTTTTTTCCCTCCATCTCTACCACAAGCAGTACTTTGGGTAAGTGTATCTGCTTTGCAAACCCAAACTTGCCTTCAGGCAGGTTCTGATAAAATCCAGAGGGAGGGCCAGGAATTTGAAGTGCCATTTTGCTTCTCACACTAAGCCACCAGCTCAAAATAGCTTTATCAACACCAAAAGTGGCATTTTGGTTCTCCCACCACTGATATTTTTGTCTGGTTTCTCGAATGCTTCAAAATTGAGACAAGGGAGGGATATGCTATTCATTAGGCACCTTGAAAACCCTGGCCACAGTGTGAGGTTCATCTGAACTGGACTGGGTCAGTGTTGGGGCATAAGCATGCAAGGTCTTCAACAATGGGAACACTGCCCCTGGCCAAATGCACTCCCCTCTTTGAAGATATAAACCTCAAAAGCAATCATGACAGCAAAGAGCAGAATGGACCATCAGTGTTCTCCCCAATCACAGGGATTGATAGACATGCCCCAGATCGTCCATACATGAGATCTATGATATACTGTCACTTCACAGACAGCTCTGATAGTCATTTTCAAAAAAAGGGTCCAAAGGTAGCATTACTAGAAAGAGCACATGATTTCCCAAGAAGCATCGGGAATTCACATTTATTAGCTCTTACATGCCATGAACTTCATACCTATCGCTTCATTTGATCCTTAAAACTTAAACATACAAAGTAAGCATTATCTCCTTATACACAAATGAAATGGGTGATTTCCCCAACATCACCTTTTGGTAACGGTGGAATGGAGAACAAATGCCCAGCCCTCTGATGGCCACTCAAATGCTCTTCTCCTTACACCACTCTGCAGAAGATCATCTTAAGGGAGACACCCATCATTCTGATATCTACATTCAGGCACACTGGTTAGAAGAAATCAGTTATATTGATTCACAGTCACCATTTTTAGAAATACTCTAATTATAGCTGAGGGCCTGGGAAGCACATGGACCAACCTACTCATCATCAAATCAAAACGGGAGCTTATTATGTCTCTCCCAAAGAAGAAGAGAGTGTGATTATACGGCTGCCTATTTATTACTCAAACCCCATTTTGAAAGTTGTCTTTGAAACTGGTGCAGAGTACTTTTAGAAAAATTCCAAAATTGCCACAGCCTTGGTTCAAGGTTACCAATAGGACACAGATGGGCAGCTATGCCAGTTTCCATGACCAGCCTTCCCCCTGGTGGGGCTTGTGCCAAGTAGCTTGTTCGTGGCCCACTAAGAGGATGGTGACTCATAATGCAAATGCTTTATTTCAACCTCAGGAGCCACCAGGAATATATGGTTTTAGAATAGAAAAGACTGAGTGACCATCAGAGAGGTGCCCTTCAGACAACTTCATAGACTCTCTGGCTTATATAAAATTATAGGCAGCCAGAGAATCCCAGAAAAGTACTCAAATTTTCATGTTATATCAAGTCATGTTTGATGAAGTTTAAAGAGCACAGGGGAAAATGATTTCTTTCTTTCTTTCTATTCATTCATTCATTCATTCATTCGTTTATCCTCTACTTCTGGGAAAACCTATGTGTCCTAGCTTCTGGAAATACTGAGATTCTAATGAGCAACATTGATGAGAAATATATGTGGTCTATGTCCTGAGTAATGCCTAACACATAGTAGATACTCAATAAATGTTTGCTGAATGAGAGAATGCTCTTAATAGCCATGTTTAAAGGAGAACATAAGTAAGTGCTAGTTATTCTATTGCTTTCATAGGACTATACTCAAAGTAATAAAACAAAGAGGGTCAGAATATTTAATTCTGCTCTTGGTTGGTGGTAATGGTCCGTGGTGTTTCAGAAAAAACTACTGAAAGGTAAGCTTTGATCTGGGTTATGAAGGATGAGTAGGAGTTTGGTATCCCTTGAGTTTGGTATCCCTTCTGCATGAGGTCTTGGCATGCATAGAGGTAGGTGGAGAGATCAGTAGGAGCAACTGCTGAGACAAACACCCTGGATTCCTCCTAGAGATAGTGGGGTCAGGGGAGGCATCCTGCCAAATATGGGCAACCTATTAGATTATTCGAGAGTTGTGCTCAGCCTTCTCCTTGTGCTGGTGGGTGGGCACTATGTCCTATTGCAGGAAGACCACCCACTAGTGCATGTGTGGCACACATCTGACTTCCATGGTGATTTCTCTGAGCCCCAGGGGCATGAATAAAGCTTATTCAGAAATCATTCAGCAAAGTTCTCCCATATTTTTACTTACACTTTGTCTATATCCTTATGATGGTCACCGAATTGTTTCTCTCTGCTGCCTCTTTGGTTTTCCAACAGAGAAACTGTAATCTTTGACAACTCTTTCTCTTCTTTGCAGACCATTGTACCCACACTTTAAAGCCCATTCCAAATGCCACCAAGCATTCTCCTCAGCGAATATTTCATAGACGCCTACCTGACCCCTCTCTCATCCAAACCCTCCAGCAGAAGGGACCCATTTCCATCTGATTCTCACAAAACACCCTAGTTGGACCACTCTCTTCCCAGTGCCCTCCAGGCTCGCACAGGAATGAATCTCCTCACCAAACCTTCTGGATACTACTCACACATATTTACTTTGAAGGAGATGCCTGTTGATTGAAACCTTGAATAAAGGTAGAAAAGCATAAGCAGTAAGAAACAGAAAGAATAGACTAAGTGCCAAGAGTGGCAATCATTTATTCAGAGCTGACTCTGAGCTGGTCACTCCTCTGAGCATTTTTTTCATATTTGATAACTTATCATTGGATAGACAGCAACGTGAAGCTTCCAGCCCCAGAGAGGCTGAGCAGGAGGAAGAGGATGCAGGGAAGACCAGAGGCTGCTGCCAAGAGAGACACCAGCTCTCGTCCTCCCTTCCATGATCACACAGCCCACTCCGGTCTCTGCCCACCAACGGTCTCTTGAAGTCTTTCTTCCACTGAGGATTCCCATCCCAGCACTTATGTTCTCATTCCTCTTCTCTAACAGAGTCTGCAAGGAAGGACAAATCTGATCCACTCAGGAAGGTTTATGCTATTGGAAAGTCATCAAATACTCCTCATAGCTACTGTGTGACAAGCCTTAAACAAGCACCATATCCTCAAAATAAATCTTGAAGGCAAGAGGAAGGTGTTGGAAGAGGGAATAACATAATCCAGGTGGCGCTTTAGGATTTGTGGTGGAAGTTTTTGGTCTTCCCCAAATGTCTGGTTTCTCATGTTGACAGGGCATTCTAACGGGGAGCTCAAAATGATAAGAAAATGATTGCAGCTGCTCAGGAAGACAGCACTGAGCCCAGCCGTGGCATCGCATCTGTTCTCCAGTGAAAGTTTGAAAAACTCCCACATCTTGCCTCCCAGACCAACCACTCCATCCCCTCCCCACCCACAGCCAGTCACCAAACTGGTAGTCAATCAGAGGAAATAAGCAATTTGCCATCCTTACTGGATGCCTGACATGGAATCATAACAATCCTTTCTGGCCAACCTTGAATTTTCTTGCCCACATGTCCCCAGTCATGCTGTCAATTCCTTTGTACCCAACAGTGTACTGACCCAGCCGATGGCCTCCATTCTCAGGATGCATTGGCTACCCCTTCCTTTGCTGCCATTTAGACTGATCTTCCTCTCCTGGCCACTTTCCTCTTCTTCTTCCAGGCATTCATTCAACAAACAATTATTTAGTGCCTACTATGAACTGAGCATGCTGCTAAGTGCTGGGGAAACAGCTGTGAAAATGCCCTCCAGAGTTTCTGCCCTCATGTAGCACAGGAAGCAAAGCAAAACAATCTGGAAGGGGTTGTGATGGGAAAATGCAAGGAGGCACGGATAACTACAGTCATGTGGTACACTGTCAACGCCTGGGAACAAAAGGACTACAGATATCAAAATGTGTCAAGGAGAGGCAGAGCAAGATGGCAGCCGAGTAATAGCTTCCTTGCATCTGGGCAAAGTGAGTCTGGGGAGATAAGACTCCAGGCATCTCTGGCTGGTGGGATCTGCCTATCATCACCCCTGCGAGGATACAGGGAGTCAGCGAGAGACTTCTGGAACCCAAGAGGACTAAAACAGTGGAAAAATGGCAAGTGGTCGCGTGTGTTCAATCCGTCTAAACCCGCCCGCAACTGTAAGTTCAGTAGCAGCGAGTCTGCAAACCAGAAAGGCCTTACCTGTGAACTTTTTTGGTGTCTTTAGACTTGGCACTCAGTTGAACTGCCTTGGGGAGAGCCTGAACGGGAGTGCAGAGAACTTTGGCCTTTGTCTAGGGCCCCAGTCTGAGCCACTGAGCCACACGGAGCTAAAAGTGTTTGAATCTGGGTCACAGGGAGCCATTGTGAGTGATCTGCCCCGACAAGCTCCACCCTCAGGGTCGCAGAGCTAGAATTGGGTGGGAGCTGGTAACCCCAGAGACCAAGTAGCCTAAGGGTGGGGTCTGAGCCGCCTTGCAGCCCTAACCCTCGGGGGCAGAGGGAGACCAGTTTTGGCACACTGGGTAAGTGGATAGCTACTTCAGCAGTGATTCCAGCGACAAGCACTTTCCTGGGAAAGCTTCTACTCAGCAAGTGAACAAGTTCAAAGTGCCTTTTAAGTGGGCTGAAGAGAGATTTAGGGTGTCTACCTGCTGAGGTTTGAGAAACTAGCAGCCTCCAGTTGTATCAGAACTGTGATTAACATCTCATACCCCAGAAGACCACGTGTTGCCCACACAATATTCAATAACATATACACACTGCTTTGTCTTTGGTTGTGTTTTTTTTTTTTTTTTTTTGGTTTGGTTGGGGTTTTTTTTGTTTATATTGGTGTTGTGGATGTTTTGTTTTTTAAGTTCAACCTTTTCCATACAGATCCTTTTCCTTTCTCAATTTTTCTAGTTTCATTATAATTTCCCATTGCTGCCTATTTCAATAATTAGAACTTCATTTTTGTTAGTGTTTCTACCACTATTATTTGGTTTTTCACCCAATTTTATCCCGTAAAGTTTTCTGTTTGCTTGTTTTGGTTTGATTTATAGCATTTTTGTCTTTCCTCCCTACTTGGTGGAGGTGGGGTACTGTGTCTGATCAGGTTAGCAAACAGCTGCTGACCTCAAGGGAACCACCCAACTGGGCACCCCCAGAAAGTGGGATTTTTTTTAAGGTTGTATCAAAGTACCCTACTGTACACCTATATTGCTCTGTCTCCCTCTTTCTGTGCCTCTCTTCTTTTTGTCAATATTCCTTTTACCCACCCCCTCTCCTTTCTCTATTTTTCTTTTTTTTTTCTTATTACTCGGTCCTCCTTTCTTTCATCCCTTTTTTGCTCTTCAACCTTCTCACCCTTCTGGTCCTGTAACCCTTAGTCCACAGGCACGAGAACTTAAAGAGCAAGAGGAAGTGAAAGGAAAATTAGGGCAAGGAAACAGATAAAAGAAATCACTCATGAGGAAGAATCAGCAGAAAACTCCAGGCAACATGAAGAACCAGTCCAGAACAACCCCGCAAAGGGACCATGAGGTAGCTACTGCAGAGGATTCCACCTATACAGAAATGTTAGGAATGACAGAAAGGGAATTTAGAATACACATGTTGAAAACATGAAAGAAATGATGGAAACAATGAAGGAAACTGCTAATAAACTGGAAACTAACCAAAAGGAAATCCAAAAACAGAATCAAATAAGAGATGAACGATATGAAGAATATAAAAAGGATATAGCAGAGCTGAAGGAACTGAACCAGTCAATTAGGGAACTTAAAGATGCAATGGAAAGTATCAGCAACAGGTTAGACCATGCACAAGAAAGAATTTCAGAGGTAGAAGACAAAGTTCTTGAGATAACTCAGATAGTAAAAGAGGCAGAAAAGAAGAGAGAGAAAGCAGAACGTTCACTGTCAAAATTATGGGACTTCATGAGCGTTCCAACATACGAGTTATAGGAATTCCAGAAGGGGAAGAAGAATGCCTCAGAGGAATGGAAGCCATACTAGAGAATATTATAAAAGAAAATTTCCCAAATATCACCAAAGATTCTGACACACTGCTTTCAGAGGGCTATCGGACCCCAGGTCGCCTCAACTCTAACGGAGCTTCTCCAAGGCACATTGTGATGAACCTGTCCAAAGTCAAGACAAAAGAAAACATTCTGAAAGCTGCCAGGAGTAAGCGCCAGTTGAGCTACAGGGGCAAATCCATCAGAGTGACCGCAGACTTCTCTAATGAAACTTTCCAAGCAAGAAGACAATGGTCATCTACCTTTAATCTACTTAAACAGAACAATTTCCAGCCCAGAATTCTGTACCCTGCTAAGCTAAGCTTAAAAATTGACAGAGAAATCAAATCATTTACAGATATACAAACACTGAGGAAATTCGCCACAACTAGACCAGCTCTACAGGAAATATTTCAACCTGTTCTGCACACTGACCACCACAATGTATCAGCAGCAAAGTAAGAAGTCAGAAATTAAAGGACAGAACCTAACCTCCACACTGATGCAAAAGATAAAACTAAGCAATGGACTCTCACAAAATAAGACGAATAGAATACTACCACACTTATCAATTATCTCAATAAATGTTAATGGCTTGAATTCCCCACTGAAGAGACATACATTGGTTGACTGGATTAAAAAACATAAGCCATCCATTTGCTGTCTGCAAGAAACAAACCTGGCTTCAAAAGACAAATTAAAGCTCCGAGTCAAGGGTTGGAAGACAATTTTTCAGGCAAATGGAACTCAGAAGAAAAGAGGAGTTGCAATCTTATTTTCAGATACATGTGGATTTAAAGCAACTAAAGTCAAAAAAGACAAAGATGGTCACTTTATATTGGTCAAGGGAAAAATACAAGAAGACATTTCAATTCTAAATATGTATGCACCCAATTTAAATGCTCCCAGGTTCTTGAAACAGACCTTACTCAGTCTGAGCAATATGATATCTGATAATACCATAATCACAGGGCACTTTAACACTCCTCTTACAGAGCTGGACAGATCCTCTAAACAGAAATTAAACAAAGATATAAGAGATTTAAATGAGACCCCAGAACAACTGTGCTTGATAGACGCATATAGAATGCTCCATCCCAAAGATAAAGAACATACACTCTTCTCTTACCCCATGGAACATTCTCCAAAATTGATCATATCCTGGGACACAAAACAAATATCAACAGAATCAAAAGAATTGAAATTTTACCTTGTATCTTCTCAGACCATAAGGCACTAAAGGTGGAACTCAACTCTAACAAAAATGCTCGACCCCACCCAAAGGCATGGAAATTAAACAATCTTCTGTTGAATAACAGATGGGTGAAGGAAGAAATAAAACAGGAAATCATTAACTTCCTTGAGCATAACAACAATGAAGACACAAGCTACCAAAACCTGTGGGATACTGCAAAAGCAGTTTTGAGAGGAAAATTCATCGCTTTAGATCCCTACATTCGAAAAACAGAAAGAGAGCGCATCAACAATCTCACAAGAGATCTTATGGAATTGGAAAAAGAAGAACAATCTAAGCCTAAACTCAGTAGAAGAAAAGAAATATCCAAAATCAAATCAGAGATGAATGAAATTGAAAACAAAAGAATCATTCAGAAAATTAATGAAACAAGGAGTTGGTTTTTGGAAAAAATAAATAAAATAGATAAACCATTGGCCAGACTAATGAGGAATAGAAAAGTAAAATCTCTAGTAACCTCAATCAGAAATGATAAAGGGGAAATAACAAATGATCCCACAGAGATACAAGAGATCATCTATGAATACTACCAGAAACTCTATGCCCAGAAATTTGACAATGTGAAAGAAATGGATCAATATTTGGAATCACACCCTCTCCCTAGACTCAGCCAGGAAGAAATAGAGCTCCTGAACAGACCAATTTCAAGCACTGAGATCAAAGAAACAATAAAAAAGCTTCCAACCAAAAAATGCCCTGGTCCAGATGGCTTCACTCCAGAATTCTATCAAACCTTCAAGGAAGAGCCTATTCCTGTACTGCAGAAATTATTCCAAAAAATTGAGGAAGAAGGAATCTTCCCCAACACATTCTATGAAGCAAACATCACCCTGATACCAAAACCAGGAAAAGACCCAAACAAAAAGGAGAATTTCAGACCAATCTCACTCATGAACATAGACGCAAAAATTCTCAACAAAATCCTAGCCAATAGATTACAGCTTATCATCAAAAAAGTCATTCATCATGATCAAGTAGGCTTCATCCCAGGGATGCAAGGCTGGTTTAACATGCGCAAGTCTATAAACGTTATCCACCATATTAATAGAGGCAAAAATAAAGATCACATGATCCTCTCAATAGATGCAGAAAAAGCATTTGATAAAATCCAGCATCCTTTTCTAATTAGAACACTGAAGAGTATAGGCATAGGTGGCACATTTCTAAAACTGATTGAAGCTATCTATGACAAACCCACAGCCAATATTTTACTGAATGGAGTAAAACTCAAAGCTTTTCCTCTTAGAACTGGAACCAGACAAGGTTGTCCTCTGTCACCTTTACTATTCAACGTAGTGCTGGAAGTTCTAGCCAATACAATTAGGCAAGACAAGGAAATAAAGGGAATCCAAATGGGAGCAGAGGAGGTCAAACTCTCCCACTTTGCTGATGACATGATCTTATACATAGAGAACCCCAAAGACTCAACCACAAGACTCCTAGAAGTCATCAAAAAATACAGGAATGTTTCAGGATATAAAATCAATGTCCACAAATCAGTAGCCTTTGTGTACACCAATAACAGTCAAGATGAGAAGCTAATTAAGGACACAACTCCCTTCACCATAGTCTCAAAGAAAATGAAATACCTAGGAATATACCTAACGAAGGAGGTGAAGGACCTCTATAAAAAAAACTATGAAATCCTCAGAAACGAAATAGCAGAGGATATTAACAAATGGAAGAACATACCATGCTCATGGATGGGAAGAATCAACATTGTTAAAATGTCTATACTTCCCAAAGCAATCTACCTATTCAATGCCATTCCTATCAAAATACCAACATCATACTTTCAAGATTTGGAAAAAATGATTCTGCATTTTGTATGGAACTTGAAAAAACCCCGCATAGCTAAGGCAGTTCTTTGTAACAAAAATAAAGCTGGGGGCATCAGCATACCAGATTTTAGTCTGTACTACAAAGCCATAGTGCTCAAGACAGCATGGTACTGGCACAAAAACAGAGACATAGACACTTGGAATCGAATTGAAAACCAAGAAATGAAACTAACATTTTATAACCACCTAATCTTTGATAAACCAAACAAGAACATACCTTGGGGGAAAGACTCCAGTGTTGGGAGAACTGGATGTCTACATGTAAAAGACTGAAACTGGACCTACACCTCTCCCCACTCACAAAAATTGATTCAAGATGGATAAAGGACTTAAATTTAAGGCATGAAACAATAAAAATACTCCAAGACAGCATAGGAAAAACACTGGAAGATATTGGCCTGGGGAAAGACTTCATGAAGAAGACTGCCATCGCAATTGCAACAACAACAAAAATAAACAAATGGGACTTCATTAAACTGAAAAGCTTCTGTACAGCTAAGGAGACAATAACCAAAGCAAAGATACAATCTACACAATGGGAAAGGATATTTGCATGTTTTAAATCAGACAAAAGCTTGATAACGAGGATCTATAGAGAACTCAAATTAATCCACATGAAAAAAGCCAACAATCCCATATATCAATGGGCAAGAGACATGAATAGAACTTTCTCTAAAGACGACAGACGAATGGCTAACAAACACATGAAAAAATGTTCATCATCTCTATATATTAGAGAAATGCAAATCAAAACAACCCTGAGATATCATCTAACCCCAGTGAGAATGGCCCACGTCACAAAATCTCAAAACTGCAGATGCTGGCGTGGATGTGGAGAGAAGGGAACACTTTTACACTGCTGGTGGGACTGCAAACTAGTACAACCTTTCTGGAAGGAAGCATGGAGAAACCTCAAAGCACTCAAGCTAGACCTCCCATTTGATCCTGCAATCCCATTACTGGGCATCTACCCAGAAGGAAAAAAATCCTTTTATCATAAGGACACTTGTACTAGACTGTTTATTGCAGCTCAATTTACAATCGCCAAAATGTGGAAACAGCCTAAATGCCCACCAACACAGGAATGGATTAACAAGCTGTGGTATATGTATCCCATGGAATACTATTCAGCCATTAAAAAAAATGGAGACTTTACATCCTTTGTATTAACGTGGATGGACATGGAAGACATTATTCTTAGTAAAGCATCACAAGAATGGAGAAGCATGAATCCTATGTACTCAATTTTGATATGAGGACAATTAATGACTATTAAGGTTATGGGGGGGGAAGCAGAAAGAGGGAAGGAGGGAGGGGGTGGGGCCTTGGTGTGTGTCACACTTTATGGGGTCTGACATGATTGTAAGAGGGACTTTACCTAACAATTGCAATCAGTGTAACCTGGCTTATTGTACCCTCAATGAATCCCCAACAATAAAAATAAATAAAATAATAATAATAAAAAAAGATTGAACTACCTACTAGACATCCAAGCAAAAAAAAAAAAGTGTCAAGGAAAACTCAGTAGACACCAGGAATGTAGGTATGAATTTTATAGTCTTTTGACTAAGACACTTGACCCTAAATAAAGCTACAACTTTATTTAAATACAACCTAATTAAAATCGTGGCAACTGAATTGCTTCTTTACGTAAACTTGGCCAATTCAAGATACAAACTCAAAGAGCTCAAGATGCTTTTCTGACTTTTTCCTTCTCCTCCCAGCATAATCTAAGTTGGAATGGAGATGGAAGCACAGGGGAATTGCTGGTGTGGCGCTGTGTCTGAGCCCCAGCCACTCCTCTGTTCCTTCTCCACCTGTCCCACAATCCCCCTGCTACCATGATGCCAGGGCCACTCCTGTCATACCCATGCTCCTCCACCTGAATCTTCTCCTTATCTCTTACAGCCCCAAACTCCAAGTTTCTGGATTTTCTAACTCTAGAGGATATAAGATGTAGTTAATAATGAATCTCTCTTCTTAAGGAGGACCTCTTCATTCTTATGCAGAGCAATTCATCTTCCCCTTTTCTCAACCTCTTCCCTCTGTTTAAGGTCCAAGACCTTACATGTGGGCCACTACAAAAGTTTTGAGACAGACCGTGTCATGGTTCCATTATTTTACTTCGAAGAAACACAGTAGACAGCACCCTTTCTGATTCACCGGTGCAAGTTTCAACTTGCTCGGCTTATTGACTTAATTTGTTTCCATCTGCATGGATTTAATGTTTCTTAATTGTCGTGTATCCTAAAACTTTCATAATGACCTGTATTTCAATAATCAGTAGCCTCACTGAAATGTTTTTACAACAAAACAGCAATATTCCTCCAAAAATGAATTCTGCTAAAGTATACGAATAAGTACACTTCTTTTAAAATGAACTTTTTTGTGTTTGTTCTGTTACATATAAAACGGGTTAGCCCCAAGTCTTTTGTCTTTCCCCTGAACCATGCAGCCCTCCAAGCATGAAACCCACTTTTGTACCAAAGGATTTTAGTTTCAGTTGTTGTTGTTTTTTTTTTTGGTTGCTCTGGGTTCCAAGGTGATAAAAAAAATTGCATGAATTATTGGAGGCAAATAATGGTTGTGAAAGGCCTGCTTCTCACATGGGCTACTCTGCATCTTTCCAGCAGTGCGTGTTCCGCCAGTTGTACCTTATCATGATCAATTCAAGATATAAATATCAAGGAATTGTGGGGTTATGTGCCCTACTCTGTTCCTCACTTACCACAAAAAATAGAAAGTTAGCTCTCTCCCAACTACTTAAGAGAGTATGTTTTCAGAGACCATCTTCTGAGAAAGCTACAGATTGGTTAATAATGTGAATAGAGAACTCAGGACACACTTAAGGTTCATGCTATGGTTAATTTAAAAAGCGACTGTTCCTTTCCATACATATCCTTTCACAACCACACCCAGGCCTTCTGAATGTATCAATAGGTTCAATTTCAAGAGATTACTTCCAACACCACCACCTCAACACATATTCAACTGAAGAAGTCATGCCTGGCATGAGTAAATCAAGTTGGAGAGCTGCTTGCGTGGACAGCTTTGGGGTGGAAAGGATAATCCAAAGGCCAAGGTCAACTCAGGTATGATGTTACCCAAGGCAGCTTTCAAGGTTGTCAAGGTTTTCACCGAGGAACCAAAAGCTCAGTTGGGGATCAAATGGTCTATAAAACCAGTGTATGGTGCCCCATGATCACCTTAATGTACACAGCGATGATTTAATAATAATAATAATAATAATAATAAAGACCAAGACCAAATAGCAAAGCAGGGAGTGAAATCACTGGTATGTACAGGGTGTGATTTACTGGTGAAGGTTGGCACCAGGATATAGGCACCTTGCTGAGCTCTGTGGAGCACTAGTCCATAGCTGGAACCACTGATGAACTCTGTGTGTCACCCTCCTGGGGCCGGCTGCTATATGGCCTCTCCTGAAGGCATATTGAAGGGCCAGTCCTACTCCCTTCCGAGTAAGGACACCGCCTCCTAAAGGTAGTGGGTGTGAAGTCAGTTGCATTCCTAGGGCCATGTGGTCCCCATCACTCACCATCTTCTTTCTCCAGGCCTATGCTGGAGCTATAACTTTTCTAGAGAAAGATTGTAGAAAAACACAGGCTTCTTGTTATTGATGTAAGCTCAGAGCCCCTTTTAAAAATGATGAATACATTTTTTCAGGCACATAAACTCACTAGTTGTGCTCACATTTCAGCATTGAAAACTATAAGACACACAGGCAGTCAAATACACAGGCATATTTTGCTATATGCCTGCTAAACAAGAAGAATTTATTATCTACCTGCCCTGGGCGGGGAGTGGTAGTGAGTGGGGTGGGAAACAGAACCAGCCTGATACTGTATTCACTGAGCCATGGGCCCCAAAACATTCGACTGGGCCTCAACCCATTTGCCCTTGAAGAAAGCAAGTAGAAAGAAGGGGGTGATTATGTGACAGTCTCATATTCCTAACCTCATTCATCCTTTTCAAAGACTGAAATTACACCATTAGACCATTTTGCCTAGCATTATGGATTTAGAACTTAAATCCAGATCCAAACATCTACCATGTGGTATGTCTAAAAACGTTCTGCCAAAAGGGACACAGGGGTATGGGGAACATGGCTCACTCCCTGATGTTTAACAACAAGGATATCAGAATTTCATAGGTTTTCGAAGACAGTCCTAGAGCCTTTGGTGGAGTGCTTGATTTTTTGAATTAAAGCAAAGGTAATGGGAAAAACTGAATTTGCTTTATAAGGATCCCTCGTTTGGCTCTCATGAAGTCCAGCTTTTTCAAATAAAATGACCCGTTCACAGCATTTTGGTGGTGGTGGTGGGGGTTTGAGTCTGAATGACCCTGATGTGGTAGCACCGCAGAGCATGCTGGGAAGAAGCAGAGTTGCAGGCTTGTGTGGGGACCCAGCATTGCCCCTATTCAGACCAGGACCTGGTATTGCCGCTGAAACTAAAGATGAGTCAGGCTCTTTCCAACCAAAGGGCAATGAAGAGAGGATTCATTCTTTGACTGCTATGGTCTGGTGCTCAGCTGGCAGCTTTTGAAAGCTGTCAAAGCCCTGCCAGGGATAAAGATAAGGGATTCCCACTTATTGGTTGAGTGGCTCTGATGGACTGGGCACTCTGCTAAGTCATCTACAGTCTTGGGGACATTCAGTCTTAACAGCATTTCTGTGAGATAGGACTTCCTAGCTTCATTTTCTAGGGTGAATGATAATAAGGTTCACAGAGACTAATTGAATTGCTCAAGGTTACCCAGCTAGGACGCAGCTTTTGGAATTTAATACTTGATCTGCCTGGCTCCATAGCCTATTATAAATCTACTACATCAATTTCTGGGCTCTAAGTTTTAATGCTCTTAGAATTTGCCATGTGCTCTAGGTTCTAGATGCTCGAGAAAAGAGTTGGAAAACACAGAGATCCAGGCACTCCAAATTAACAATGCCAACTCGTTTCTTCTTCAGAATTCAACATCTTCCTTTTCTCCTTTTATTCTTCTTTCTCCATATGTAATTTGTGGATGCTGCCTATAAAATGTTACTGATTAGTTATAAGCACAGAAATTGAAAGTAGGCAAACATAGTTATTGACAGCATTTTTTTTTTTTTTTTGGTAATGAATCCAATAACAAAATGTTTGGGTTTATATTATGTATTCGTTTTATTTTTCTAGCATTTCATTTTTATTGTGGTTTATAAAAACATTAATATATAACAGACTGGAAATCCAAGAAATAGAAACTAGTTCTTCACTTCATATTCAGGAAGCACTGACCCCAAGTTTGAGAGATCTTGGAAAGCAGGGACCATCTTTTAGTGCTTATTAAATAAATGCTTTGATGTAAATCTGGATAAGTGAGGAACATTCCACTTAACGGTGGCTTCGTGTAGAAAATAATATCTGACCCATGCCTCTGGCCACCCCAAGCATTTCTGATCTGAAGAGAGAGGAGCCAGTGAGGCAATTAGGAGCATGGATGGAGTCAGAGAGAATTGAATTTGAATCCTGTGTCTTAGCAGGATCACACAACTTAGCAGCTGTGTGATCTTGAGTAAGTTATGTAGCTTTCATGTGATTTTGTCTCCTCCTCTGTAAAAGAGAGACATATGCTAGGGAAATCAAAACTACCATGGAATACCACTCCACACTTACTAGGACAGCTACTGTTTTCAAAAAGGGAAACTAATACACTTTGGGAAGGGGGTGGAGAAACCGGAACCCTCATGTACTGCTGGTGGGAAGGTAAAGTGTTGCAGCTGCTGCAGAAAACAGCAGGGCAACTCCCCAAAAAGTTAAACATGGAATTGAACCAGGGGGTCCACCAATTCCACTCCTAGGTATACACTCAAAGGAATTGAAAGGAGGGACTCAAACAGACATGATTCAGGATTCTCTGACTTTCCCATGGTGTGAGAGTAAAATGCAGTCAGTAGAAGCCATGCTCTGAGTAGCCAGGCAACCACTCTGCTTCTCACTTTCAGTGCAGTATTCAAGAAACCACATGAGACAGTCAACACTTCATTCTACCCCGGGCTTTGTGTTAGGCAATTGTTTTGCCCCACTGTAGGCTAATGTAAGTGTTCTGAGCACCTTGAAGGTGGGCTGGGCTGAGTATGATGTTCAGTGTATCTTCAACTTACATTTTCAACCGATGATGGGACATAACTTCATCGTAAGTTGAGAAACATCTGTGTTTGTACACCAATATTCATAGCAGTACCATTCACAAGAACCAAAAGGTGAAAACAACTCAAATGTCCAAAAACAGAAGACCAAAGTAAAAAAAATACTATGAAATATTATCCAGCCTTCAAAAGGAATGAGATTATGATGCAAGCTATTAAATATAGAAAATATTCTGCTAAATGAAATAAACCAGACACAAAAAGACAAATAATTCATAATTCTGCTTATAGGAGACACTTAGAATAAATAAATTCATCAGACAGAAAGGAGAATAAAGGTTCCTGGGTGTTTGGGAGAAGGAGAAATGAGGGGATTATTATTTAATGAGTGCAGAGGTTCAGTTGGGGATAATTTAAAAAGTTCTGGAAATGAATATTGGTGATGGTTGTGCAACATTGTGAATGGACTTAAATCCTCTGAATTGTACAATTGAAGACAGTAAAAATGCTAACTTTTATATACTGTGTTTTACCACACTAAGGGGGTGGGGAGAGGAAAAGAGAAAGAGAGACAGACACCCACCTCACCACAGGTTGCTGTCAGGATACGTGAGAAGGTTCGTACCAAGTGACTGCTTCTGAGAACAGATGATGTGTGTATGTGAGTGCAGACATTTACATCCATTAGATTGTATTATTAAATTTAAATCTGGAATTTCGCTCTTACCAGTAGCCTATCTATTACTCCAGCTGATACCTATCATATCAGAAGTAGAGGTAGGCATTGTTAGTAAGGAAAGAGATGAATATAGACTGGGGATGGAGGGCAAGAAAACCATCACCCACCCAAAGAAAGGGTGATTCAGTTGAAAAAACTAAGCCAGTCACTCTTGCTTCCTGGTCTCTTACTTCCAATGTATATCCCCTTCGGCCTAGAGGGCCTCAGTTCCTCACCAGCAAAATGAACAGCAGGGCAATGTTTCCAAAGAAAAACTCAAGCTCTGAAATTATATCGTCCAATTGTTTTGAAGACACTGAAGAGAATGGATGAGGCATTGCCAGGAGCTGCCCATTCACTGAGCCAGTGGAGTGCGGGCACAGGATGTTTCCTCATCCTCCACTGAGATACAAAGAGATGCGGGGGGTGCAGAGTTGACGGTGCCAGACAATTCTTGGGCACCACTTTGTTTTTACTGATCTATTTTATCATCTTAAACATAGATTTTCATTCTGTATAATCTTTCCTTGGTTTCAGATTAATATACGAGTACACACAATTAGGTGACATTGTTTGCATTTGTTAGGTAAGGTCCCTGTTGTAGTTGTGCCCTTCACCCGGGAGGTGTGCCACAGATCCTTACACTGTGCTCAGTAGGTGAGAGCACACCAGTCCCCCTTCCACTTCCTTCACCCCCCAAACTTGAATTAAATTGAGTTTTTCCTTTGTGTGGGCGTTCATTGGTTCATCTACTGGCTTCATATTAGCATTGAGTACACTAGATGCTTGTTTTTTCATTCTTGATCACAAGAAGTATGAGTAAAGTATCACTTTACTAAAGAGAATGTCACAAACTCTATCCAGGTTGATACAAAGATGTAAAGTGTTCATATTTTTGTGGCTAAATAGTGTGTTTCATGGTATACATATGCCACAGTTTATTAACAGTCACCAAGTTATGCACTACTTTAAACCTACCAGGGCCCAGTAGCGTCTGGTTGCTACTGTGGAGACCAGCTCTGAGCAGGTAGGTGTCTCCTAGTTCAGCTCTGGTGCAAACAGTCTGCAACACTCCCAGGGCTTTTCAGTTTCATCACTTTCTATCCCAAAACTCTTCTGACACCACAGCACAGGGTGCCATAGTCACTCACATGGCCTCACACGTACACATCCAGGAAATGTAGGAGTATCAGTGTGAGCAGGGCTCACTCTGATCGGGGGGTAGAGGGGCTGATGGATCATTGCCTCCCCCTTTCATTCCCCAGAAGGACTCTTCTGAGACATTTCATAACACTTTCCAGAAGCTCTCCTGGGTATTTCATTAGTACTCGTCATAGCTGTGACCTACTAGGATGTGTACTTTTATACGATCATAATCCAAGTTTTGGTTGGAAATTTCCCACTTTATTTTGACCTCCATGACCAAATCTAGCATACGCACACACACATTGAGATGCTTCACTCAACCCAGCACTGTTGGGAGCTTCCATCTGCCTTGGATACTTGAAAGCCAAAATGGATCTTCTTTCTGCATAGAAATCTGTGTATTTCTGATCAATGTCATGGAGTCCTTAACACTCATATTAACTCCACTCTCTAGGCTTGGAGTTCTCCCTTCAGGTGGAGGCAGGATAGGAGGTTATTAGGAAAGTGAGTGCTTCAAAGGCAGAAGAAACTGCTCTTAGCAGAGCCTTAGAAAGTCCCTCAACAGTCCTCTCACCTGCCTCTATGATTGTGGTAAAATACACATAACGTAAAATTTGCCATCACAACCATTTTTAGTGTACAGTTCACCAACGAGTAAATTCCAATTGTTATGCAATCAGACTCCAGATCTCTTACATCTTGCAAAATGAAAACTCTACGGTCAGCCGTCACTACCCATGGTTTTGCCTCTAGGTTTTGCCTCTCTAGATTCAACCAACCATGGATCAAAAACATTTGAAAAAATAAAAAATAATGCCAACAAAAACAATACATTAGAACAACTTTAAACATAGTGTTTACATTCTTTTAGAAATTAAAAGTAATCTAGAGATGATTTAAAGTATACAGAATGGTGTGCATAGATTATATGCAAACAAAGCATACCAGTCTACATAAGGGATTTGAGTATCCTTAGATTTTGGTATCTGTGGAAGTCCTGGAAAGAATCCCTCATGAATACCAAGAAACAATTTTATCTATTAAACAACTTCCCATTCCCTTCCTACCCTGAGTCTTAGACAACCACCATTGTAGTTTCTGTCTCTATGAATTGAACTGCCCTACTGCATCAAAATGGAATCATACACTATATATTTTGTCTGTATATTTGTGTGACCAGATTATCTTCCTTAGCATAATATTTTCAAGGTTCATCCAGGTAGCATGTCTAGGATTTTCTCTACTTTGTAAGGTTGACTAATATTCCATTGTATGTTTATATAACATTTTCTTTATCTGTTTGTCTGTTGATGGACATTTAGGTTGCTCTCATTTCTTGGCTATTTTGAATAATACTGCAAAGAACGAGTTTGAAAATATCTTTTTATTTTCCTGTTTTTGCCCCTTTTGTGTATATACGCAGAACCACATTGCTGTATCATGTGGTAATTCTATTTTTAATTTTTGATGAACCACCATACTGTTTTCCACACTGACTGTACCATGTTATATTTGCACCAACAGTGCATAAGTGTTCTAATTTCTCCACATCCCTGTCAACACTCATTATTTTCTGTTTTTTTGATAGTAGACATCCTAATAGCTGTAAAGCCCTTAAGCTTTTGTGCTGTCCATGACGATCTCTCAAGGAGCTGCACCTAGCCTGGGGCCTGCCACCAGTTACATGCTCAGCATTGGATCATTCAATGAGTGGGAAGACAACCAGGTATAACCTGACTCTAAGAGTGGGCAAGTCACTTCCCTGCTTCTCATCTCAGAATCCTTATTTGCCAGGTGAAGGACTCACCAGGTCAACTCTGATGACTCTGCCTGAACTCAGAAGGTCAGCCTTTCGAAGGCATAGAGCAAAAGAAGGGATGGGGCCTCAAAAACAAACTTTGGCCCATTTATTTTTTTTTTTTGTCAAGCCTCAGACTCTCTTCGGGGTAAGACACTTCAGGAAACAGGATAATCTTTACAATATGCTGCTTTCTTGCTCAGAAAGCTCTGCCACAAAAATTTTGTGAACAGTGCCCACCATATGCAGAAGTGACTCAAGTTCTGCTTTGGGGAGATGATATCATTGGCACTGTGGGATTTTTTTTTTTGAGGCCTATTACACACATAATAAAGTAAATTAACTTCATTAATTTAAACATACACCTTCACACATACGGATTTATTTTTTTTAAATACATCGAAATAATGACTACTCAGAACAAGATGAAAAATGTTTCTAGAAACCCAAAGCCCCTTCCTAGTCAAAAACTATCCTACACTCATCCACAGAGAGAACCACTTTTCTGCTTTCTTCCATGATCAGTTTCATCTGTTCCTGAACTTCATAAAAATGGAATTATATAGTATTCATCTGTGTCTTGGCTTTTTGGCTTAACATACTTTCTGAGTGACTTATCCATTTTATGCTTGTGTCAATATTTCATTATTTTTAATGATGCAGTGTCTTAGTCCATTCAAGTTATCATCAACATGATAAGTTATCACCTCACAGTTCTGGAGCAGAGGAGGACAAAATTAATATGCCATCAGATATGATGTCTGGTGAGGGCCTGCTTTCTGGTCCGTAGGGAATGCCTTCTCACTGTGTCCTCGCATGGCAGGAGGAATGAAGGTTGTCCCTGGAGCCTCTTATAAGGACTCTAGTTCCCACTGATAAAGGCTCTTCCCTCAAGACCCAATATCCTTCCAAAGGCTCTACCCCCTAACACCATCACACTGGTAATTAGATTTCAACATATGAATTGGGCAGGGGCCACAAACATTTAGACCATATCATATCATGTGGTATTCCATTACATGACTATGCTATAATTTATTTATTTATTTTTCTATTGATGAACATCTGGATTATTTCCAGTTTAAGCCTACTATAAATAAAGCTATGGAAATTCTTGTGCATGTCTTCTTATGGACACAAAAATATGTATTCTCTTGGGTATATATATCTTTGAGTGCAATTTATGACTCATAAGGTGAGCTTGCGTTTAACTTACTGGATTCTGCTAAACAGTTTTTCCAAGCAGTTGTACCAATTTAAAACTCTCTGATGAGATTTTGAAGATCATCTACTTGAACATGCTATTGATACACATACTGATAGGGTTACAAGTACAAAAACAGATATAGTTTCTCTTCATTTTCCCAAAGAGATAATCTGAAACTCACAAAAAAATTGGTATCTTAAGTGTTAATCATAACATTTATAGTCACAACAGTTGCAACAATTTTGAAATGCCAATTTGAAAATTACTAAATGACTATTCATCCAGGAAATTTGGTCGTATGGTCATTAACATTCATTTATAAAAGGTTTTCATGCAAGGATTTTGAATGTTTTTAAGTTAAGTGAAAATAATTTTGCAGGATGCAGTATTGTCCATCCAGTGAGATCTCATATATATTTATTTTCCTAGAACAAGCCAAAGAAAAGTATGGCAGAATATTAGCAGTCTTTATCTTTTGGGGGTGGGGTTATGAATGGTAAGGATTTCTTATTCTTTCCAAAACTAGAACATATTGCCTTTCTACTTCTAAAAGTAAAAAGGTAAACAAAAAGCCCCCTTAATGAAAGCTTGAGGGTTCCTTTTATAACTCCCTGGATAAATACAGCAAAATGACTGTATTCCCCCCCTCCCCCGCTTATTCCTAACTTTGGTCAGTGAGGGTTGTATTGAGAGAATAAAAGGAAATATGCCAAAGCATTCAATGCGGCTCTTTACAATTTTCTGTACTTTCCAATTTTCTGTATTTTCCAAATGTTTTCCAGTAAGTGAGTATCCATTTCATGATTGAAAAATAAAAAAATACGTAAAAAAATTATTTTTTTTTGAAAAGTGGGATTTGCAAAGTGATTTTCCCTCATTAGAACTGAGGGGGCTTTGTCTTCCCTGTGGGATCAGACCATACAATGGCTATTTTTATCTAGCGGCATCACCACAACCAGCTAAACCCAGCCACATTTTGTGCATGTTCGACATCTTCCAGGCTATTTTTCAGATGTTTAGATGATTGGGGAAACCCCAACAGTGCTTGTCTGGAAGATGTTTGCCCTTAATTTCTAAGGTAAATTTAATGCACATGTATTAACCATCTCTATTCCATCATCCCTCTTTGAAGTGGGCTCGCTGCTCACTCAGTTCAACTTCTAGGTTTCCAGATGCTGCCTTAGTCTCCCTAAATCACTTAGAGCGGGTGGTTGGTGGTAGAAACTTAGGCAGCATTTGGAGGGTGCGACTAGATGTACTCATTCAGCAGATTGCAATGAAAGCCATTCTGTTCCAAGGAAGAGGCCATTTGCCCACAAGGGATACACAGAGAACTCAGAGGGTGTCTGCGGAGGGAGAACTCACAGTTAAGCAGGAGCGATAGACGGATACACAAATAAGTGAATGAACGTGACTGGCTTAGTTCTGAAGCTAGCCAGCTGGGAGAGCACAGCCAGAGACTGGATACCTCAGGAAATCCCGCTGGGGCTGCTCCCTTGGTAGCAGAAAGCCCCAGCAGCCTGGCGCTCCGTTTCTCTCCTGTCTGTCCCTCCGAGTCTCATCATCTTGTGTAATGCCCATCACTGCTAAAGCTCAGGCTGTCTTGTTTATTGACTTTTTTATTTACACTGTGATGGGAGCTCCAGGAGCAGGGATGCCTCGTCTCTCCCAGAACTGAGTGCATGCAGCTCTGGGCCATGCACCTCCAGGATTTCTTTCTGCCCAGGAGCTATTTAGGAACAGCAATCTTCATGGAATAAGAGTAGGACTAAAGTTCCATTTTCATGGCAATCTCTGTGTTGCTTACTTCCATGATTGCACTGGTAGCAATCAAAGCCATGATGCACTGGCATTGGTAGGGAGACCGTAAGAAATTAGGGAGAAAAAAGCTCAAAACTCTCCCAGCACCCACTTATGACATCCCTGTCCCATAGGCCCTTAGAAATCCAGACAGGTCCATAATCATTTATTTTAAACTCCTCATATAATTAAAAAATGGAATAATATGAGGAAAAATATTTAATTATTCTGCGTTTTAAATGTTTGCATGTAACAAATTAATATGTTAAAAACAGAATGGAATGTTATCCATTTAACAGCAATAAATCCAGTACTTTTTAAAAATTGAATTACAATGGCCCTTGGACAGTATGTTCCAGTCATGGGACACAAATTTAAAATTGTATGATAAATGAACCCCATTTGGAGAAAATGCCTTAAGCCCTAATGATCTATCCGTGTGAAGCCCAAGTCAAACAGTCCCCACGTCCCAGCCTGCCCCACCCCTGGCTTCACCATCCTCTGTCTAAGCTCTTCCTGGCAGGTAGTGACTGCTTATCACATGGCTTATGCATGAATGCTAAATGCATTCACCAGTGAAGGAAGGAAGAAATGAATGGAGTAAGAAATAGCAGGTGCCAAGGTTAAGGCTATAGGGATGAGTGGCCTCTCCAGAAACTTGGTGGTGAGAAGAGGAACACCTTCTAGGCCGAGAGGGCAAGCGTGCCAAGGCATGGCACTAACAAATAGAACTGTGTGTCCTGGGAACTGCAAACAACATGGAACTATAAATAATGGAGAGGACATAGTGCAGTCTTCATTGTGAGAGGTGGCAGGGAGCCAGATCTCACAGGATGAGGGGAAGAGCTGGGAGGTGAAGTGAGGCCCTGAAGGGTTAAGCAAGAAAACAGATATGGGCTGAGCGCGGTGGCTCTTGCCTGTAATCCTAGCACTCTGGGAGGCTGAGGCTGGTGGATTGCTTGAGCTCAAGAGTTTTTGACCAGCCTGAGCAAGAATAAGACCCTATCTCTATTAACAATAGAAAAATTAACCAGGTGTTGTAGCTGGCACCTGTAGACCCAGCTACTCAGGAGGCTGAGGCAAAAGAAGCCCTTGAGCCCAAGTGATTGAGGTAGCTATGAGCTATGATGGCATGGCACTCTACCCAAAGCAACACGAAGGAAGGAAGGAAGGAAGGAAGGAAGGAAGGAAGGAAGGAAGGAAGGAAGGAAGGAAGGAAGGAAGGAAGGAAGGAAGGAAGGAAGGAAGGAAGGAAGGAAGGAAGGAAGGAAGGAAGGAAGGAAGGAAGGAAGGAAGGAAGGAAGGAAGGAAGGAAGGAAGGAAGGAAGGAAGGAAGGAAGGAAGGAAGGAAGGAAGGAAGGAAGGAAGGAAGGAAGGAAGGAAGGAAGGAAGGAAGGAAGGAAGGAAGGAAGGAAGGAAGGAAGGAAGGAAGGAAGGAAGGAAGGAAGGAAGGAAGGAAGGAAGGAAGGAAGGAAGGAAGGAAGGAAGGAAGGAAGGAAGGAAGGAAGGAAGGAAGGAAGGAAGGAAGGAAGGAAGGAAGGAAGGAAGGAAGGAAGGGAGTTTCTTTAACTTCTAGAAAGATCAGTTTGACCCTAGTGTAGGGCAGGAATCAGCAAATCATGTCCTATTAGACAAATCTGACCTTCTACCTAGTTGTGTAAATAACAACCATGTTGGAACCCTAGGGCATTGTCTGTAGCTGCTTTCACATGAAAACAGCAAAGTTAAGTAGCTGTGCTGGACACCACTGGCCTGCAAAACTGAAATTGTCCACCATCCATCCCTTTAGAGGCAATGCTTGTTGACTCCTGGTCTACAGGGAGAGGGAGAAGGTGAGTCCAGAGGCAGGGAGACCAGTCAGGGCCTGCCAGTAGCCAATAAGAGAGAATAGGGGCAGTGCTAGAGGTGGGAAGGGGGTAGAATCGTCAGGACTTAGGGCTTAATGGGAGGTAGAGGAAGGGAGCTCAGGTACATGTTATAACATTCACTGAGAAAAGAAAACAGGTTTGAGGAAAGAAGATAGGGACTTTGGTTTCCAACATGTCACATTTGAGATTCCTTAGGATATCCAGGTGGGGATGTCCTCCAGGCAATGGATTAACCAACCCTGGAGCACCCCAGAGATAGCTCAGGGAATCCTCAGCATGTTGCAGAAGGCAATTCAAGTAGGAGGGGAAAGAACACAGAAGAGAAGGGCTGTGGGCTGATCCTGGTTCTGGGAACTCCAGAGCTGGGGAAGAACAGAAAGAAGCCTGAAGAGCCCAGGGTCTTATAAAAGGCTGCCTCCCACACAAAAGCCCAGGGACCCACACCTTCCCCCTTCTCTCTCCCACCAAGATGGAGTGGGACTGGGGATGTGGGGAGCCCTCCCCACTCTAATGGGATACCATTGTCTCCACCTCAGAATGGACCCATTCTGAGGAATCCTATCATTTTCTACATATCGCCCAGAGCATAACTCTCAGATCATGTCCAAGGATGCCACGTGCCAGGATGAAGAGTCCGCAGGGCCAGATCAACTTTCTCTCTTTTCATATTACATTAAATACTACTGGCAAAATATTGGATTGGCTTCTCCTCTACCAATGTCCACCTAAGGCATAGTCTATACCTTTGCTGCCAGAGACATTTCAGCTGGACTCCTGTTGCGAAGATCATCCCCTTAGTTCTGAGCTTAAAGGAATCCTATACGTAGTGTATAAGATAGACATATCATGTGTAAATGTATATAGTATGTATTATATGATCGATGATATGTGTATCATATACCACACACACACATTTTTTTTTTCTCCAACTAGAAAGCCGATACTCAAAAGGAGGAGATTGTAAGAAGTTCAGCAAGTTTATGGCAAAGCTAAAAATTCCCAGCCATCACTGTCTCAATATAGCTTTTGAAGCTGTCTCTCTCTTCCCCATCTTGCATTCGAGCCCTCCCTCAACCAGGATGGTGTCACGTAGACACACAGGCAGGCTTAGCATTAAGGTTTCAAGGGGTGGAAAACATATTCTCCACAGCTCTGAATTCCCTTGAGCACTTTGGCTGCCTGCCCTGCACTGACTCTTCCCTTCAGAGGTGGAGTGAGCTCCTGGCTGGGGGTGGGGTGGGGGAAAGAGCTGTTGTCCTGTGGCTCCCCATGGTATCTACACCAGAACCTCAATCTCTCCTCCCAGATCCGAAACTACACGGAGGCAGTGATTATGGCTTAGCAGGTTTGCTCTGTGAACTTGAACTCACAGTTTAACTGCTCCAAGGTCACATGCACTTGGCTCTCCTGCTAACCCGTGCACTTCCACAAGCCTTTACCATATTCAAAGTTATCTTTTGATACCCATTTTTCTGACTCCTTTGTCTTCCTTTCAACGTATTCTAACTGTAGCTGGAGATCAGGGAAGTTTTCTGCTTTTTGGAACAAACAGGGAAGCAGAAATATTCAAAACAAAAGCTCACAGTGTGCCTGGAAGATGTGGAGAGGAGGGAGGTTGGCTCTGATGCTTTGCCTTCATGGTAGTTTATGCGACAATCATCCGCTTTGCCCCTCTGAGAAAGAGGAAGTCCAAAGCTAAGAATATTCTATCCGGCTTGAGAACGAGGCTTTCACAATCTGATGCCAGCCCACCAACCCAGCCTCAATCACCACGGCCACTGCACTGCAGCCAAATTTGTTTTTTCCTCAAATGTGCTCCAAATCTTCTAATAGGCCTGGAGCCTTTGCTCACATGAATCTTTTTTTCTTTTTCTTTTCCATTTCTTTTTTATTTATTTATTTTTGAGACAGAGTCTCACTCTGTCACCTTGGGCAGAGTGCCATAGCATCATCATAGCTCACAGCAACCTCAAACTCTTGAGCATGAGCAATCCTCTTGCCTCAGCCTCCTAAGTAGCTGGGATTACAGGTGTGCTTCACACAAGTATTTCCACATCTCCACTGTCTGCTGTAGTATTAGCCTCTGTGTGATGGGCCTTGAGTAGGTCTGAAGGAGACACGAAGAATGGGCTACCTCAAAATACAAACTCTCTGTTCCTATAAGAGTTTCCAGAACAAAGGACCACAAACTGGGTGGCTTAAAGTAGCAGAGATGTATTCCCTCTCAGTTCTGGAGGCCAGAAGTCTGAAATGAAGGTGTCAGCAGAACCATGCTCCCTCTGACAAGTAGACCCTGCCTTGCCCGCCCGAGCTCTGGTGGTGCCAGCATTCCCCGGGTTCCTTGCTTGTAGCTGCATCACCCACTCTCTGCCTCTGTCACATCACGGCCTCCTCCCTTGCATGCCTGTGTCTCTGTGCCTTCACACGGCACTCTCCTCTTCTGACAAGGACATCGGTTACACTGGATTAACGCGTCACACGAATGACCTCATCTCAACTTGATTACATCTGTTAAGACCCCATTTTCAAATCCAGTAGTCTCTGATCTGAGGTGGATATCTACCAAGATCCCCAGTAGATGCCTGAAACCATGAATAGGACAGAATCCAACTGCTGTCAATCAGAACACATTTCTGTTCATGACTTCCACCCACAAATTTAACGCCTAGCCCATCTTAACTAAGCACTTGTCACGCACTGTGGCCATAACTTTTGCAGTTTGATGTGTGACAGTAAAACCAGTGTGAATTTCCTTTTCTTTTCTCCTAATTTCATTAGCCAGAAGATTCATTCTTACCGTAGATCTTAGTAACCTTAGCATACATATATTTTTCCTTATTAAGTGAAGAATTTCCATCTTTTCATTTAAAGGGAGTGCTTTATGGCTTCTCTTTCAAATCGCCAGCATCACTCCTCTTGCACTCTGTCGCCATTATTGAGCCAGATGAACACAGGCACTGAGATACTGCCAGAGTCGATCTGATCTCCAAGAGGGCTCCTCAGTGGTTGGGGAGTGAGTAGTGCACACAGCAGGGATACGCTGGGCACGGGCTGATTAGTGTCCCAGGTGGGATGAAGCAGGACGGTGCAGGATTTCATCATGCTACTGGGGACAGTATTCAATTTACAACTTAAGAATTGTTTCTTTCTGGGATTTTTTCCATTCAATATTTGTGAACTGCTGTTAACTTTTTGTAATTGAGATCAGAAAGCAAACTTGTGGAAAGAGAAACTGCAGATGGGGAGGGAGACTACGGTAAGGTCATGGTCACAGATACTGAGGGTTAGAACTACAGTATCTCTTTTTGGAAGACATAATTCAACCCATAACATGTCTCATTTGCTTCTGAAGACTCAGTCAACTATCACTGGGGAATGTTCCCTGAGGCCACAACGAGATGAAGCCCTTCCCTCCAAAGCCCTCCCAGGAATCTGTCTCTGTCTTTTTATACTTGCATAAATGTGGCAGTTTGGGAGAAATGATAGAGTAATAGGGTGTGCAGTTAGAATAAAATGTTAATTTGTGACCACAGATACTATAATGTGCTTTGCATAGCCTTTTACAGATGACAGAATTTGGGTTTCTTCTTTGGCCTGACCTGAGACTGGGCAGGGATCCGGCTCTAGGAACCCTTCCCAGAAGCCAGATCTGAATGGAGCCACCTGCCCAGAATCACCACAGCTGTCCAGGAAAGCCCTAGCCAACAGGCACTCTATGGGTGTGTCCCTCTGTGGTGTGTGCCTCAGCCTGCCTTCTAGCCAAGGTCTGTCCTTTCACTAATTTCTCTGGATATCGCTGAATCCAGAAAGCGGGCTCTTTAAGAGTTGCGTGGCTTGGTGAGGTCGGGCCTGCTCCCCTTCCCACCCTGTTATTCAGAGCTTCCCACAGCAGCCCAAGGGGCAGCCCAGGCTATTTCTCCATCCACATTCCTAAGCCACACTACCTAGCCAAGGTGACCACGTACAGACTTGCCCCCAGTGCTGCGCCATGTTTGAGGGAGTCTTGTTGCCCCGTCAGAGACTGGCACCAGGGGCGTGGGCTGGATTCTGTATGCCCACAAAGCCTCTACATTGCAGCTATTATTTGAGCCCAGCCCACAGGGCAAGAAGACTGTACCATGTAGGTTGCATCAGAATAAGACACCTGTGTTTAATCCCAGCTCTGTCCTTCAGATGAGGCTCTGACCTCAAATAAACTCCCTGAATCTCAGTGATTAATCTCAGGTTGACAATGACTTCAATGGCAGTTTCCTTGCAGTATTATTGGAAGCTTAGCAGTAAAGAACAAGCATTCTAGAGTTAGCCTAAATTCAAGTTCAGGCCATCAATGTGAGCAAATCACTGACCATAGTGAGCTTTAGTCCTCAGCTGGACTGCTCTTAGTCTGGACAACTGTATTAATTCCCTGTGGCTGCTCTGGGAATGATCACAAACTTGGCAGCTTAAATAACAAATCCATTTGCTTACAGTTCTGGAGGCCGGAAGTCTGAAGTCCATCTCACCGGGCTGAAACCAAGGTGTCAGCAGGGCTGTGCTGACACCAGGGGCTCTAGAGAGAAGACATTTCTGGGTCTTTTTCAGCTTCCAGAAGTGCATTCCTCAGATCATGGCCACTCTGTCCATCCTCAAAGCCTGGAGCGTAGCATCTTCAGATCTCTCTCCACTTCCATCACCGCATCACCTCCAGCCTTCTGGGCCAAATCTCTCCCTGCCTCTCTCTTACAAGGACACTTGTGACTGCATTTAGGGTCCACCAGGATAATCCAGGATTATCTCCTCAGCTCCAAACTCTTAATCATATCTCCAAAGTTTCTTTTGCCTTATAAGGTAATATTTATAGGAATTATGACCTAGCTTTCAGGAAAACTATTCTGTCTGCTACATCAACACTAAAATATTTATAGACATATATAAATATATACCTATATATATAGGAATACACACACACACACACGATCAATCAATACAGCATGGCACAGATGCCTCGGCATGATGCTCTGCTTTCCTGCCTCAGGAGAGGGGCAGAGGCCACCCAAAGAGATCAGATTAGTAGCCATTTATTAACCAGTTTTGAACTGCCTTAATATTTTAACATCTGGATATACCAGTGATATAGATACCCTGCTATTAGTAAATTCCTCAGAGAGCAATTATCATGATTATATTCCACAGTCCATGTCAAGAGTACTAAGCCCAATACCTGGCATACAGCAAGTGCTCAATCAATACTTGCTATTAACATCTTATTAATAGTGAGCTGGTGCCTCCTGGGGGCATGAACTCTGTTCCAGGTAGACCAATTCCATCAAAGGACCAGAACCCCCCCGTCTCTGAGCTACGGCACAAATACTCCAGCATGCCTGGCCCTGGGCCTCGTGGGTACCAGTTCTCCCTATTCTTCCTAACACCCTCCCTCTTCTGCCTGGATATGCTCTTACTCTTGGGCTCATTCAAATGCACAACATAATTATATCTTGTGCAGTTGGCACTCCAGTCAGAAAGTTGGGTCAACATATCCATTCATCAGCCCCCAGTTTGCCCAAAGAATAAATTATGCTTCCCACTTCCTCATCTACATATGATGTGCTGTGGCCAAGAATGAACCCGATGCTTCCAAATGCCTGGGAGGTAGCCAAGCATCCCGAGCACGGATTTTGTGTGCTGCAGCCAGGCTCTGACAGCAGCCAGAAGTCCCCTGCTGGAAGATGCATTAGTCTGAGCCCACTGGCCAGGACTGGCTGAGGGCCCCAGGCCACACCCATCCCTGCAAGCTAACTGCAAACTTCCTCCCTCCCAGGCAACGGCTTTCCCATGAAGCCAAGTAGAGGCAGGACTATTGGAATCCTCTGTATGAGAAGGAAGGTTCCAGGCATCCCTCAGCACTGATGGCCAGTTAATCTTTGAAGTATAGCTCTCCAATCACCCTCTTCATTTTATTTTTCCACATAATACTGAATAGTGCCAATTGGGGGTCAGAAACCTTGCCAGGCTCTGGAAATCCAAACTCAATAGCTACTACTTATTAAGTGCTTATTATGTGCCAGGGAGGGAGGTTACATCAACCTTTCACTGTAACAAGAGGCAGAAAAGGAAGCTTGTACAGGTTCAGTAACTTGTAAATGGTGTTGCCAAGTCTTCAGCTCAAGATGTCAAAGTCTTGTTTTTGCCCCCCGCCCCCCCACCACCTGATTCAAACCTTCACTCTGCAGATAGGGAAACCAAGGCCCCGAAAGGGATAAAGGCTGCATAGTGAGTACACAGAAGAGCTAGGACTAGATCAGCCCCCTGCTGCCCAGACCACACAATCCTTCCCTGCTGACCCATAACTCTGCCTAGACCCCAAGAGAGGGAATAGTTGAGATTAGGGTTGTCAAATTTAGCAGAAACAAAAACAGGGTGCCCAGCTTGATTTGAATTTCAAATAAATAACAATTAAAGTTTTAAATATGTATATCCCAAGTAATATGTGAGACCTACTCATACCAAAAAAATTATTCATTGCATAATGCATATTTCCTTTATTTTATGTGGCAACTCTAGTTGGGAAGGATCCTGGCACAGTGGGAAAGGGATTAAGCTAAGCAGGCCTGGGTTGAGGGTGAGCAGCTTCCACCCTTTTGTTGAATTCCTGAGCTGATCATGTGGAATTCAGAGCAACAGCCTAAGAACCCAGGGCAAGAGGAAAACAAGGGGGAGACCTTGGTTATGTGCAGTAGGAGTCCACTAACTCTAGCAGGTAAAAGGGCCACATTCACACAAGTACCATTCTAGAAGGGAAGGGGCATGGGAGTGATGGAAACCTCCACAGCAGGACCACAAAGGGAGGCAAAAGGGGCCTGAGCCTGAGCTGAGGCCTCCTAGAGAAGGTGGCAGTGCTGGGAAAGGCCAGGGCCTTTCCAAGAAGTGGTGTTCCCCGGGGGATAGGTGGTGCTGGGGGGCAGCCCAGGCAGAAGCAACCATTCACAGCTGCCTCCTACATTGTTTTATACCCATGTACGAATTCTTAGTATCTGGTTGCTTTGCTAATTATAACGTGGGGGGAGGGGTGATCTAAGATTTGGCTGTAGAATTTCAAGTCACATGTGCACCACTTCTCAGCTTTGTAACCTGGACACATTTAGAGAGCATTCCTGAGTTCCTTTTTTCCTCTATAAAATGGGATTCACAGAGAGACCATTCAAACCAGATAAGAAATGAGGATGCAGCTTTCCAAAACCACTGTAAATGCCAACTCCTATCAGCCAACACTGGGTGTCTACTCAGTGAGCATTGTTTTGTATGTCCTCTCTCTCCTCATCAAAAACACATCAGGATCTTAAAACAAATCCCGATTGTGCATCAAGTCTTGTGTTATTGTCCCTTGCTCTTGGAGCTGAAGGAGAGGATAACTAAATGCTTGGAGGCTGTGGAGGGGCCAGGCTCCCCTGGTTCCTGGTTTCCATCATCATTTGGGGGAGTTGCTTTGGCTCTCAGTAGTACACTGGGCACTATAAAATAATTTCCTAGAGCGGGAGGTCTTATGTGATGGTTCCTTAGTGCATAATTATTTTGAAGATGAGGTCAAGAGAGGATTATTAATGTTGAAAAATAATTATGTGGAGAGACGAAGGTGGGGCCTGAGACAACAGGGAGCCAAGGAGGAGAGAGGGAAGAAAAGGGAAAGGGGAGAGGAAGGAAGAAAGAAAATAGAGGGGCTGTTTTAGGCCCCTGTTATGCTTTGCCTGCAAGTTGGCACTTAGGGGGACCAAAGGAAATGATTTGAGCTCCTGGAATCCTTTCTCTGATATATAAAAAGAATGGATCTTATTTACAGATGGGTTGAACTTATGATCACAGAAGACATGACTATTTTACATTTATGTAATGCCTTGTGGCACACATCACCCTACCCGATTGTCAAATGACATCTGAGTGGGCAGAGGGAGTGTTCAAAAGCCTTAGGACACAAAAGTGCAAGGGTACTAGTGGGCCAGGAGGTGTTTTTCCAAGGAAGAAAGCAATGTAAGACTAGATGGGCGAGGTGGGGGGGGGGGGTGTCACACAGAAGGTAGCATGGTGATCCTGACCTTGGCTTCCCTGTAAGAATCACTGGGGGGAGGTTTGGAAAACTGCCAATGCCCTGGTGCCACAGGCAGACATCAGAATAGTGGGTCTGAAGTGGGATCTGGACAAAAAAAATGTTTTATACGCCTCTGTCCCAGATGATTCTAAGATACAATCTGAGCTGAGAACCACTGGGTAGGCTGTTTAGAGATAAGGATAAGGTGTTTAAACAGCTTTTAACAAGTGAGGCATGTCAGATTTGCAGTTTAAAGTGTTACTTAGGGTGCTGTGTAGACATCAAAATGGCATTTTTTAGTGTCACTTAGGATGCTGCATGGATATGAAAATGGGGGAGCAGGTGAAAAATGGAGATTTGCAAAAGTCTAGGTGAGAGGGGAGGCTGAGCCTCAGGCCTCGGCAGATGAGGATGGAGAAAAGGAGGAGGTTTCGGATGAAGTTTGAGATGCCTGTGAGATATCCATATGGAGCCTGATGTCCGGTCCTGGAGCTCCATAGAGGTCTGGGCTGGAGAGGGGAACTTGCGAGTTGTCAGTGGGTAGGTATGTGACCTGCAAAGGCCCAGGTATGTGAATGAGATTGTTGAGGGGTTATGAGGAAAATGAGAAGAAGTCACAGAGGGCTGTGACTGTGTCCTGAGGCTCTCCAGTGTTGAAGGGCCAGGAAGACCTGGGGAAGCTGACCAAGGCAGATGAATGGAGGAAGAGGAGTGTCTGTGGGAGTGTCTGTGCAGTACAGATGGAGCAAAGGCTGGGAGTGTTTGGCAAAGGAGGCACCTAAGGCTGCTGGGATGGCAGGTTGGACTGAAGGCTGACACGTGCCTCTGGACGCAGCAGACTAGAGGGTTTTCAAGGAGCAGTTTTAGAAAAGCAATGGGCGGAGGATCAGCACATGGGGGTCGGGAAGACGGACGGGCACACTGTGACTCAGCATTGCCATTCACGGTCTGTGGGAAACACTTGGCCATCAGCACAAAGAGCTGTGTGAAAGTACGTTTACAGAAGCAGTGCTTGCGGTCACAAAACAGAAACAATTTAAGTGCCCAACTAGAGCAGAATGGAAAATTAAACCAAGGAGATAGAGGCAGATAGAGTGCAGTGGTGAAGGACAGAGACTACCCAGACTTCCTGGTTTGGATTCTATGTTCTTTGAACTTGCTGTGTGCCCAGAAATGAGTTACTGGGCCTCTGTCTGACTTAATTTCCTCACCTGTAAGAGAGGGGGAAATGATACTCATGTATCTCCTGGGATCTTCTGAGCATTATAATGAGTTTAAAAGTATAAAATGAGGTAAAATAAACAACTCGAATGACTAAATACCATTGCACACATTGCTTCTCGGCCTTTTGGCTCAGATCAAGTGTAAATACCGTTGCACAACACAAAGGGTCTCAAGAGGATCTCAAGACAATTGATAGCCTGGCAAGAGGAAGGTGGCTCTACCTCATTAGAAGCTGTGAGTCTTCTCCCCAGGTGCTCCCAGCACCACGCGCCTTCACCTCCCTGCCCCCAGACAGCAGACTCAGGTCTTGTACTGCTCATTCAAATGCCTTGAGAAGCTAAAACGCTAACACAATCGTGCCAGCGCCACTATGCCTGGAAACACAATGCTGTTGTCCTTTGTAGCTGTGTCAGATTGAGAGCATTCCCTCTGGTGGCCCACTTGCTTATTTGTTAAATGTAAATTCATCTGGGTTCAGCCTAAACTCAAACCAGCCCGTGTCCTCCTCCTCCATCCTCTTTTCACATTTAGAAGATCCACTCTGCTTCCTGGCCCCTCTTCCCACCCCTAGAGCCTCAGCTAGCCGCTTTGGCGGCCTAGCAATCTCTTATCCTTTCTTCCTGTCTCTGGATTCTAGCCCCCTCGCACAGATAGAAGATAAATCTTTGTTAAGGGCAAACCTATCCACCCCTTTTGCTTGTTTACTCCCTCGAGAGGTGCCCTTTGGTCTTCAAAATGAAGTCCTCAGCCTGGCTGGCAAGACCCTCCGTGACCTGGCTCCCAGTTACTTCTTGGGCTCCCTCAGGCCCTGCTGCTATGGTTCTCCTCCGCTCCATCTCACCTTATGCTCCAGTCACACAGGGAGGGATGCCCAATTCCTTTCCTATGCTCTTGCTCACCACCACTACCCCCAAAAACCTGGGCCCAGGTTTCTGTCTCCTCCTCTCGTCACTTCCATCACTACTGCTCATCCTTCCAGTTTCTGATCACGCCTCCCAAACAAGCCTTCCCTGGGACACTTGTTACTACCCCTCAGCCGCTGCTCTCTGAAGTGCTTGCTTCTGCCGGGCTCTCACAGCAGCACCCCCAGTCTGCATCTATCTGCACTTAGCATATCCCCTTGTCAGTGGGCTGTTCACATGTCCCTCTTCCTCCGCTAACCCAGGAGCTCCCCTGCTTATGGCAGAGACCATTTCTTATTCCTTTCGGGTCCTTAGCAGATCTGGAAAGTGCTGCTCACAGACCCTGCAGATCAGATACGCCATTGCATTTGACTCCAACCCCACCCCACCACCACCCCCTGCACCCCTGAAAAGTCACGGCTTCTGGCTTTTCAGAGATTTCTGTTTGTACCCAGTGAGGCATGACACTTGTATTTGCTAGATATGGTAGAGGTGCTAAGAAATTTGTTTGGCCTTTAACTGCACTTTTTTAAAGACTATGTTTATCTTTTTCTAAGATAATAAGTTAAAAAGGTTTATGTGGTAGAATTCCATAGATATTATGCTGCTCGCCAGTTACAAAAATAATCGAGTGTGTCTCATGAAGATGACTTAATTTCACAAATGAGTTGTATTCAAGTAAATATTTACTTCTAAACGCAATTTTGTTGAAAGACCTCTCAGAGCACTTTCATTAAGCACACATGATGCATAGGCTGTGCAGTTATTAAGTCATTATTTAAAGGATGATAATTTTTAAATAAAGAGAAACACATGCTTTCAATGCATCAAATACTTATTGAGAGCTACTTACATGCCAAGCCTTTAGATGACCACAATTCCTTTGATTTCTGACATTAGTCTTTATTTCTCTCTCTGTCTCTCTCTCTCTCTCTCACACACACACACACACACACACGCACACACACGCACTCCATAAACAAGTCCAAAATAAAGCACTGATCTCTCACTTTCTTTCTATTTTACAGCTCCAATCCTGATCAATTACCATTTACATGGATCTTTGCGGTAGACTTTGTTATCTCCCAATTCCATTTTTGTCATTTTCAATCATTTTCTGCTTAATGGCCAAGTCAACTTTGTAAAAATTAAACCACATGACACTCAATTGTTTGATACCTTCCAATGATACCCCAAGATACTTAGAACAAAATTAAAATTCTTTACCAGGAGCAAGAAAAGTTTTAGGTGACCAGCTATTGCCTACCTGTCCCACTCCTGATACCCCACTAACCCCAGGAGTTCTCCGTGCTTTAAATGCAGTGGGTATGTCTCTCTCTGCCTTCATTGTCAAATTGAATTCTCACCCAGCAATTCTGCAATCTCTAGTCCTTCTCCCTAGAATACTCTTCCCCGAGATCTTGTGTGACTGACTTCTCATCATGCACACCCAGCCAGAATCTCTTCCTCTGAGAGCATTCCACTCTCTCTACTCTTTCTCTCTCACCACCTCATTCCACTTTCTTCAGAACACCTACCTCTCACTGTTTGAAATTAGCTCGATCCCTTGTTAATCTTTTATTGTTTGACTCCCTCCCTCCAAATATTGAGTAATTATTTCCACGAGAAGGAGTATTTGGCTCGACTCACTCATAGCAGTATCTTTAGGACTTAGAAGGGCCCTGGGTCCATCATACATGTTCAGTAAAATTTCTTGAATGAATAAGCCAAGATGTGATCCCTACCTGAAAGATCATTCAGTTTTAAAATTAAATTGAAAACAAGGCAATCCAAGACACGTACTGAGGGTGCCAGAACCCTAGATGCTTCCCTTCTCAATGTCCCTCTCTCTTATTGATAAGTACAAGATCCGCCTGGCAGTCTTCCTGCCCTCCTGAGCTCTCGGCCCTATGCCCAGGCCCTTTAGGGATAAAGTATTCACACCCACACAAGGTGTTTCGAGTTCCGCTCCCAGCTGAGCTCTGCAGTTTTATTTCTCACTCTCCCTCTGTGTCCTTCAATCTTCTGAAACCCAACACCAGCCGCTGCCCATCACTTCACCTGACGCTGCTCTCTGCCTTCAACCCCAGTGTCCATGTCTCAGCCTGGCTAACTACTATTCCTTGTTCAAGGCTCAGCCCAAGAGACTTCACTTCTAGAAAGTCTTTGCTGTTTCTTCACTTCACCTTCTACCCAAGGCTGTTACCTCCTCTTTGTACTCACCTCCAGCTCCATCCTGGGTCTCAACCCAGATGACTGCTGTGGCCTTTTTGTGGCTCAATTGTCACCACCAGACCAGAAACTACAGGAAGCAGTCTGATTGATCTGGGTTATCACAGTATCCTTGGTATCTAGCACAATACACCATACATATTTATAGAATAAGCAATTGAATTAATGAACATGTGGAAGAAAATTCTCAGGGGCAAGAAAGGAGAGAGCAGCGAGGCAAGAGGAGGCCAAGTGGGGAAGTTTCCAGAAGCACACGGTGCCCTTCCCTAGTCACTTCGGAGGAATTCCAGATCCCACAGCTCTGAAAACCAAGTCTGCTCTTCACTCACTATGTGGTAAAACCTCACTTGACCCACTTAGTGTCTTTATTTATTCCACTTAGGGTAAGTATTTATATGTTTTGCTGCATGTGATCATGAGGTGCTTCCTTAGACTACAGTGGCTATATTTTGTAATATACGGTATATGAATTCTGGCACCTTTCTTAAATCCTAAAAGGTTCTGGACTCCAAAATGCCTCTGGCCACTATGGTATTAGACAAAGGACTATGGCCCAGGATTTAAACATTTTGAAAGGATGAATAGGATTCAGTAGGCAGTGCTGTACAGGAAGGAACGGAATGTGCCCAGGAAAAGGGAAAAAGCAATCAGTCTGACCGGATAGGGGAATTTGTCTGAAGTCGTCAGTAGGCAGAATAAAAGATGTTTGGAAAGATATTGGGGGGGTCTGATGGGGTCCTTGAAAACTAGGTTAAGGGATTAAACTTTATTCTATAGGTGATGGGAAGGCAGCAAAAGATTTTTAACAGGCGAGTGAGAGCAGGCAAAGCAGCTGCGATGTTCTGGAAGCAGTCTGTCCTCAGCTCTTACTGAGATGACATTTAAACACTCTGAGCCTCAACTATTTCATCTGAGAAGTGAGAATTATTTAAAATGAAAATCAGATGAAAAATGTATGTGAAAATATTTTCTCAAATGTAAAGTTCTTTTAAGATATAAGGTATAATTATTAACTGGTAATAAAAACTGAAGGGTGGGGGATCAGGGTAGGGTGTAGGAGTTGAGTGTGTCTCCTGCTAAGTCTTTGGAATATCTGAGAGGCAATGTCTAATAATCAGGTGCAAGTTTGGTTCTGGAGCTAGTTGACAGATGGAGACATAAGAATTATAGCTGTTTGCATAGAGGGAAGAACGGAAACACGTGAATCAATGAAACGAGACTTCAAGTGGAATTAATCATAAAAATACCCCTCCTAGACCTCAAAAGGAAATGAAGTGTCTCCTGCTTCATTTACATGAACTGTGACATTTGTGTTTCTAAGGTTTAGTTTCTTTTGAGAAAGGGTAAGGGAATGATAATTTGAAAATATAAAATATTTTGAGAAGATACATTATTAAGAAGTTGGAACATTGAACAGGGCGAGCCGTTCATGCAGAACATTTGTTGCTCAGTCAATTTGCATTTTATTGAAAAAAGATACTACAGGAAGTAACTGGATAATAAAGACACTGTTGGAATTTGCATCTGGATTTTTATTTTCTCTGACTAAAAGCACTGAAGCTTTCTTTTCTTCTAGTTTCGACGAAAAGAAACTATCTTTTCTTTCGAGTTCCTTTTTAAAATTTTCCTTCCAAACGAATACAATTTTAAGAACCCATTGAAATTTAACAGGCTATAACAGCTGGAAGGACCCGTGCATATCACACCCCAGCCATTTTATAAATGGAGATTGAGGTCCAGTGATAGGGAGTAACCTGCCCATTAGCACACCATTAGCCAGTATAAGAACATGGCCTTGAAGCCAAAGCCTATCCCATTTACAGCAGTGCCAGACTCTGTCATGTGGCTGGAGAGGATGGCATCAGCTTGGACAGAAAGCAGCAGATGGTGTCAAGCATCCCTTTCCCCAAACCAACCAGTGAGCAGCTGTTTCTAGCTTTTAATCTGTATCTTCCAGGCTCACCTAGCTCCTAGTTGATTCCTTCCAGCCTGCCTGCAGCCTTCTAAACAGCATCTCCCTGTGCAGGTACCTCCCTGGCTCCAGATCCAGAGCACCCACCTGACAGCAACAATGATGCCCTAGAGGGGACACCCAGGAAAATGCATTTTCAGCTCCTACCACCAAAAGATGTATCCTTAAAACCGACTCATTCTGCCCCACAAGTTGCTTTGATGCAGATGTGGGAGGCTCAGGGTTCCATGTGCCCAGTAATGAGCTGCTTGCTTGGGGCCACTGAGGACAGACACAGAGGAATTTTGGTTGTCTGGGAGGATGCAGAGCTGATCCCAATTGGGGCAGCCGGCCTGGGAGAGCTAGCGTACAGTCCCGGGAGGCCATGCACAAGGTAGCTCTATGATGAAAGGCCACTGCAAACAACAGGAGAGCATCCTTCGTGAATACAGCACGACGCACAATGTGCCAAGAGTTACCTCCAATCCCATCACCAAACCATCTACAGCCAGGGCTCTGGAGAAACAGTGAAGCCTGGCTGGGGCCGGCAAAGAAAGACAGGAATGAGCCATTAAAAGAAGACTTATAAACTGAGCTTCTGCACTGGATTTGCTCCTTGAGTGTTCCTCTCTTAAGCACTCTGAGAGCATTTCTAATGCAGCAGGTCATTGTCAAAGAAAGTGGGCAGAAACTCATCAATGTGTCTCTTCCCTCTCACTCAATCTCCTTTGCAAGCAACGATTGGAGAAAGTGTGCTGCAGGTGGCTGGGGCAGGTCAAGTATGCCCTGCAGGTTACACAAAGATCGGTGCTGAAACCAAGCCATTATTAATACTGGGCTTCCAACTGCTGGGCCAATTAGAATCAGCCCTCCCTGCAAGCGTGTCTGCTCATTCCCATATATATGCATGATGCCTGCCCCCACACACCTTCTGTACGTGTGTATATATGTACTTTCAGATCACATAATAAATTATGAATTCATTCACTCCATTACTATTCATTTAGTGAGGTATACTAGGTCCTTAGAATACAAAGCTGGGTCCATCATAGTGAAATATTTACTAGGCTGTACTCCCATGTTGAAGACTTGAATTTTTTTATTGTTGTTTCTATTCTTCCTTTGTAGTTTTGGGTTTTTTTAAAATCACCTTGATGGATAATGGAATTGAGCTCTTAGCTACCTACTGCTCTTTATTTCTTAACTAGCAATGTCTTTTACCACATTTCATAATTTCAAAGTTAGGTTCCTCACTTTTCCCAGGGATGGTTTACTTTTGCCTTTTTCAAATTGCTTTGTTAGTGTTATAATGAATCTTCCCTCCTTCATAGAAAGATATAAGTCTCCATGAAGCTTTCCCTGTTTTTTTCTTTCCAGTATTGCTTGCTAATAATTCCTTCTCAGTGCCCATAGACACCCTCGACATTGCACTTCACTTACTTGGTTGAGGTATATTTGCTTCCATGTCGACTGGGAAACTGAATTTTCCTCTGAGCTTTGGTGTATAACCCAGGGGTTGGCACATAGTGGGTGCTCACTTAACGTGGTCTTGGGTGAGTGTGATCAGGCGCATAAATGTCTTTGCTGTTTTGAAGTCATTGTGTCAAATGAGCAAATCAGATAGTGTGGGAGATAGACGTATCATGCTGTGTGTTCATCTCCTCACAGTGTGGAAAGATGCCCTGCCTTTCTTTGTACAAGGACTTTGAAGAGATATAAAACCTAGAAGATATTGAAGTTTGGAGCCACAGTCTTAGTCATCATGGGAAGGACCCACAAGGAGCTCCAGATCAGAGTGAATGGTAGGACGTGAATGAGTGGCCTGGATGAATTAGGGAGGCCTGGTTTGCTTCATATTTAGCCTGATCCAGTTTCCATCATCTTAGAAAAATAGGACAAATATTTAGGCAATGCTGTAATCCAAATAAAACAAAACTGTTTTGTGATGTATGTGAGGGTCAGTGAAGGAGCATACAGCATGCATACCACATGCCCATCTGGGGAATTGTTCCAGGGAGCAGCTAGATGTCTCAGAAGGGTAGGCAAGCAGACAGCTGAGAGCCGTGTGCAGCGCAGCCACGCACCAGGCATCAGTTTCTTGGCTTATATAACACAGAGGAAATGAGGCCCTCACCTTCCTCACAGGGCCAAGCCAGGCTGACAGGCACGAGCAGGGATCCCTTTGGCACTGCTTAGTATTCCTGCCACTTCTTACCACATCTAGTAAAATCCACAGCCCGGCAGTTTGTTTACCATCTCACAAAATGAGGTCTCACCAGAGACGAGCTTTGCACGGCCAATCCAACATTTCCTCTGCTTTAACTCGGAAAATGTTGGGAACCTGAAATGCATCAGAGAAGCCATAGCTTAATTAGACACATATTGCTCCATCAACTCATTGTTTATTCCACGCAGCTCATTCAAATACGGGGAGGGGGGGAGGGGGACACTGGAAGGCAACCCAACAAAAGCCATCCTCTCTCCTCTCTCTCTCACCCGTGAAGCCACCAGTGAAGCAGATGAGGGGGGAGAGGTGCGCTTTCTTGACTGCAAGGAAATATGCTGGGATGTTTTCTACAGGAGATTTGAGCAGCGGGTACACAGTGGATTTCTTTTGTCTCCTAAACACTATTCTTCTTTTTGTTTTTAAATATTTTTTAAACTTTGAAATGGTATATATGCATACATAAAGACGGTTAAGCCTTAGACACAGCATTTTAAAGTGTTGTCGAATACATAAACACTTGCCAGGTCCAGAGACCACCCCCAGCACCTCAGAAGGCCCCTCCTAAGCAGGATGGCTCATAGCACCAACCCTCTGAACTCTTACAGTAATCAGTTTGCTTATCTTTAGGGTTTTACTGCTTTGCTCTGTTTCCTGGAACAGTAAACAAGATTTGCTCCACCTTTACTAACGTTGTGGTCATTGGCAGTTTCCTTGGCATTTCTGGGTCTCATTTAATCATCTATAAAATGGGAAAGGGAGGTTCATCGTAGCAACTTCCTCACAGGGCTGCTGTGAGAACTCTGTGTTTGCACATGTGATGTATATATAATATGTAGTGTGATGCTTCACACATACGTACTCACTGTTAGCTGTTACTCAATATGTTAGCTGTTCTGTTTGTCCTTGTTGTTATACCAGATGATCCCAAAGGTAACTTCGGATATGTGGACTCTGTATTTTCACATATTTTCTGTATTTTCTCTGAAGTAGCCAGCAGAGCACAGATACTTTGACAAAGATTACAGTGTCCATTCCGGCGGCTTCATCTATGGGGTGTATGAACCAGGAGAGCTTAGGAAAGTTACATTGCTTTCTGGTTTTCAGCCTCCTCATCTATAAAAGAGGAATAATTGTAGACCTGACAAATGGTGGGTAGAGGGATCTTTGGGCTGAGCTTGGATGGCTCCTTGCTCCTAGGCAAGATACTTAACTCCTCTGAAAGTTTGTTTCCTTTAGGTAAAATCAGAATAACGATGCCTGCCAGAAATTAACACAGGTAAAGCTCCGAGTGCGGGACATAATCTGTATACAGCAGGGCCTCAAAGCCTTTCTTTTCTTTCTTGTTCATTTTTTCAGTGAAATGGAGAAAGTGGTGTCAGTTTTTCAAACTCTAAGATCATTGTGAGGATCAAGTAATGGAAGGGAAATTACTTTTTAAACTCTGAAGTGGCGTGACTATACAGATTCAAATGAATAAGAACCTAAATTAGCAGGCCAGGCTTTATGTCACCAAGCTTTATCTGGCAAAAACGAATATGAATAAAAACAAATGCTCGTTTAATGTTCAAAAAAAATCTTTTACTCATCTATTTACTCAACAATTATTCAACGAACATGTGCTACAGCAGAGTATTTTCCTAGTGGGATTCTTTGATTATTATTCTTATTTCAGTCTAGTTCAAAAGATGGTCTTATGTCAATCAATAATTGGGGGAAGATGGACTTTAAAAAATAAATAAAAGAAGAAATTGGGGTTAAAGAAAATTAAAGGCAGAAAAATAAATGGAAGTCAGACATAAGATTAACCCATGAGAACAAAGATATAATTCCAAACTCTGATAATGATGGGCTATATTTTTACTCTTAGGAGACAAATCAAAGAGAAAAGCAGCTGGTTACCGAGTGTTGGTCAGGGTGTCACTCATTGGCACTGCATTGGAATGATCAGGGCACTTGTTTCCATCTTCCAACACCTGACCACCTGAATTTTCACACCTACCCACTGTGTCTTTGAAACTATTACAAACGCTCTAATGCCTAATAAATATTTCCTGCTATTTTAAATTAAGGATGCTGGCAATGATAACTCTTGGCAAAATCCTTTTGGAAAATAATTTGCTAAAAGTGATAAAAATGTTAATCAATTTTTGAGATTCTTAGATTTTGTCCTAAGAAAGTGTTGTTACGGTGTCCATTCAGGAAAGTGATTCAATCAACAGTAAAGACATTAAAACAATCAACATTAAAACAAAGGCCAAGGGATACAGATGACCATGGCAATTTAATCCATGACTGGTTATACTGGAAACAACCTTGTTAAGCAAAACCGGGGTAGAGAAAATAATTAGGTAAAATGTAGAATTTCCTTTCCATTAGTGACTTTGGTGACACAAAAAATGGTAACCATAACTTGGATAAATTGGTTCAGTTTCCTTAATGACATTCAGAAGCTAAAATTAAAAAAATGATTGCACTGATATTAAACATAGAAACTAGAGACTAGGAAATAAATTTAAGATATGGTATTTTATTACAGATGGATTGTAGAAAATTCTGTTTCACATTTTAAAAGTTGTCTTCCATTCCTGAGACACTTTACTAAGAAGAATATGTTCCAGCTCCATCAATGTAAACATGAAAGAGGTAAAGTCTCCATCTTTTTTTAAGGCTGCATAATATTCCATGGTGTACATATACCACAGTTTATTAATCCATTCGTGGATCGATGGGCACTTGGGCTTTTCCAATGTACTCACCCTTATTATGAAACTAATGTAGGACCTTCACATGAAAGCTATAATCCAGTTACAACCTAAGAATGGGGAGAAGGGGGAAAGGGAGGGGAGGGAGGGGGGACGTGGGTGGAGGGAGTGGGATTAATGGGATTGCACCTGCGGTGCATCTTGCATGGGTATATGTGAATCCTAGTAAATGTGGAATGTAAAGGTCTTAGCAAAATGACTAGGAAAATGCTATGAAAGCTATGTTAACTAGTGTGATGAAAATGTGTCAAATGATCTATGAACCAAGTATATGGTGCCCCATGATCATATTAATGTACACAGCTATGATTTAATAAAAAGAAAAAAAAAGTTGTCTTTTGGTTTGGTTTGGGGTTTTCTCCAAATAAGGCAAGTTTGTTATCTCCACAATCAGATGTCATTAGGAAATTAAGGTTTAAGCTTTAATTATTTTCAGTCATTTCTTTCAGGGCAAGGTTAAGGTCAAGGTAAACAACTGAAGAAATAAGTAAACCTTATGCATAGTAACATCGCTGAGATAGCCAAGAAAGGCCATGGAAATACTGTTCAAAGACAGCCACAGCCCTCAAAAAAAATCTCTGGGATTTTTTTAAAAGCATGCTTTTCTTGGCAGCTGCATGTATCAACATATGTGAAAATATTATCCAGGGTACATTCTATATTTTCAGAAATGTGACATGATAACATCCCTTAAAGAAAGGGATTTAGGGTGAACATCCATCAACTTTCACTCGCTGGACTGCCTGAGGCAAGGCTTTCTGTGTCATGTCAACCATTTCCCTCTACCAGCAAAATGGGAAGAAATAAGGAGAGACAGCATCTCAACATCATGTCCTCTCTCTTATTCCCCCAACATCTTTCCCACTGCTGCAGGCCGAATGACAGGGCAGAAAATGTTACTGTTTTTATAGAGAAATAATGTCAAATACAAATAATGTTTACAGATTTAACCCAAATGTTGGTCATAAAATGATCTTCCAACACTTACACGTGTACATGCGTAATAAGCCACCTCGCACCAACTTATTACTGTCAACAGAAATCTCATCCAATTTTCTAACTGTCTTTGTCTGAACTGGACACAGGTTTCAGGACACTCTGAGGGGTAACCCTGTTAAACTAATCATAGGGTCTAGGTGTCTAGGTTTCATACTAATCTGTATTTCTTTTATAAGCTTGGGGTTCTTTGGGGGGATCATACAGGTGGTGTGCAGACCCTTATTCAAGCTTCTGTTCCCAAAAGAGCAGAGGGCTTACACTGAACTGCTCTTTTTCAAGACTAACACTATTTGAAGGGCATGGGAAGCTTTCCTTCTTTAGCCACTACTTAACAATAGTTATGTACACACGATGACGGTGCAAAGAAAAGACACATACTGAGAACTATGTCATGAGCTGTAGTCATGGGAACCCCAGGTCTCAATACTTTTGCATATAGGGTGGACAGTGGGGTTTATGAGCTAGAGAGACTGTCCTTTCCCTGATCAACCTAACATTTACAACTCTTTTCCCATGAAGAAGATTCAATTAGCTCAGGTTGCTGCCACTCAGCATAAAATTTCTCCAGTGGTCAGAGACCCCATCAAGACATCTCAGAAACAGGTGGTCACTCTCCAGCCCAGTGATCTTTCCAATCAGCTCTGTTCCTAAACACAGAGCTAATCTTTCTCAAACACAATGGGATCGTGATAGTACTTTATGTAGGAAATATTCCATTGAAACACTCTCTCATCTTAAGGGACATGTGCACATGGAATTTGATGGCTTTAAAAACTCTTACTACATCTTATTTATTATAGGCAGATTGTTTTGTAGGTCTATAAGGACATTTAGATTGCTTGGAGGATAGGTTGTATGGCACACCCTCCCTGGTACACCTTCCTATACCCTTTGTTGCATTACAGGAAAGGGAACAAGGCTTGGCTCCCACTGGAGTGGTATGGGACAACTACAAAAACCTCTTAAAACAATCGTAATAAGCACTCTGACTGTTTTTTGGTTTTTCCTACCCTAGTAGAATAAAAGAATCCAGCTATAAAAGAGCCAACATTTAAAAAGGCTCCTCCATTGATTTTTGGACAAATCTCATGGGCTTGTGAACTTGAAAGACTGAAAGGCATCTAGAGAGAGGAGTTTAAAAAGCTCTAAAGGCTTTCCTTGATCCCCAGTAAAAGTTTTGCAGTGGTAGGTAAAAATGCACACTCCTCTGTCTTTATTTCCTTAGAGCATTGAATATGAAAGACATCCAAATAAGATGGTGAGCTGAGAAAAGGATGCAACCTCTCCCTTCCTGCATCTCTGTTAAAATTATCACAAGATCATTTTTAAAAACAATTAGGAAAAGGCACATTTGTGCTGCCTCCTAGAGAACAACCCTGTCTTTATGTCCTGGAGCTCTGTTAGATGGGAGCAAAAATTGAAAAGAAGTTGGCAACAACTAACTTGTCAGTCCCATGTCTGAGAGTGCAAATAAATGGGCCCATGCAAGCCCCCAGAATTGAGAAAGGCAAGAAAGGGACCCAGGATATACAGGAAGCTTTGCATGCAGACACTATTATGGTAATTATCATAGTTTTGATACAGCGGCTTTACCAGCAATTAGCACAGGGGTACATTTTTTCCCTCTATTCAGGAAGATCTGTGGCTATACCCACAGCCGTATTTTGTACCTGGATATAAAACAAGACCAAATGGCAAACCAGCTGCAAAAAGGGAGACCCTTGGAGCAATAGTTTAAACAAACACAGAGTGCAAGCCAAGGTGAGATGGGTAGCGGCCTCCACTTTCCTCCTCTGCCCTCTAGCTGCTTTGTCAGTCTACCGAGAATAAACATGTCAGCTACCAGGTGAACAGTGAGGGGAAGCAGCTCGCTCACTTGCCTGTGTTCAAGGATAAATGGGAAGCAAAAATAATCCATTCAGCAACATGCAAGATTCAGTGAATAGAAATCAGGACTATACTAGTGAAATAAAAATTATAGTGATAATCATGAATAGTTTAGTACTGTGTAGGCAAAGAAAGAACGTATATTTGGAAAAATACATATATATTGTATATAAAAAGAAACCATATCTACATTGTACTCCCAGTAAAATTCTGGGGAAAGTCAGGCTACAAATAAAAACATAAATGATAATATTAACAATAAAACAGTCACATATACTTCTCCAAATTTGGAAAAAGTAGTCACCTGCAGAAACTGCCCCTATGTAATTGCTTTCTCAGATACAGGTTTAGACTTAGGCATGTCTAAATGGGAGATGGATAAAATAAGAAAATTCTAGAAGGAAATTAAAATGCAATAAAAGACTTATAATTTACTTAGAAGCAGAAAAGCACAAAATTGATACTGGATAAATTTCAGGCTGTGACGTGGAAGGCAGGAGAAAAAAAATGAGGAGGTAAGAAGAGACTGAAGAATGAAAAAATGGTACAACTATAAGATGAATAACTATATTTCACTGGGGTATGTGAATAAAAATCAGATCAACCAAAAGAGAATAAATACATCAAATTATAACCAAAAAACTTATCAGCATGGTGCTCTTACCAGCATGTTTAATATGGAAACACCACAGACATTTCTATCAAAGCAAAACTTAAGACAAAGTACACCTCTCATAGTTTTGGTTTATTTTTCATTAATTTAACCCCTCTCTCCTTTAGTTCACTTACTTGTTTCCTTTTATGTCTACACCCAAGTCCCATCCCTTTCCCTCCATATAGGGATTCCAATGTTCTTTTTTAAAATTATTATTAGCTCATTGTGTACAACAATGCATTTATGAGGTATAATGTGCTGGTTTTATATACAGTTTGAAATACTTACAACAAACTGGTTAACATAGCCTTCACCATACTTTCTTAATTATTGTGTTAGGACATATATACTCTACACTTAGTAGATTTGACATGTACCCTTGTAAAATGCACCATAGGTGTGGTCCAACCAATTACCTTCCCTCCACTCATCCTCCTCCCTCCCTCCCCTCCCCCTTCTCTTTCCCCTTCATCTTGGGCTGTAGTTGGGTTATAGCTTTCATATGGAAGTGTAGGTGATTGTATATTGGTTTCATAATAGAGCTGAGTACACTGGATACTTTTTCTTCCATTCTTGGGATACTTTACTAAGAAGAATATGTTCCAGCTCCATCCATGTAGACATCAAAGAGGTAAAGTCTCCATTTTTAAGGCTGCATAATATTCCATGGTGTACATATACCACAATTTATTAATCTATTCATGGATCAATGGGCACTTGGGCTTCTTCTATGACTTAGTAATTATGAATTGGGCTGCAGTAACCATTCTGGTACAAATATCTTTGTTATAAAGTGATTTTTGGTCCTCTGGATATATACCTAGTAGAGGAATTGCAGGATCAAACAGCAGGTCTATTTTTAGACCCCTAAGTGATCTCCAAACTTCTTTCCAAAAGGAATGCATTAGTTTGCATTCCCACCAGCAGTGCAGAAGTTTTCCCTTTTCTCTACATCCATGCCAACATCTTGGGATTTTGTGATGTGGGTTAATCTTACTGGAGTTAGATGATATCTCAAGGTGGTTCTGATTTGCCTTTCTCTGATGATTAAGGATGATAGGATGAAATGTTCTGTAGATGTTTATTAAATTCAATTGTTGTATGGTGAAGTTTAAGTCCACAATTCCTTTGCTTAGTTTTTTATTGGAGGATCTATCCAATGTTCTTTTTTTTTTTTTTTTTAATTAGCTCTAGGTCATTTCTACACAGTAAAACTTATTGTTTTTAAATGCATAAGCCAATGATTTTTGACAGATGCACAAAGTTGCATAGCCACTAATGAAATCAAGATACAGTGCATTTCAGTTACCCCTAAATTTCTCTCTCTCCCCAGAGCAGGCAATACATTCCCCCTAATCTGGCCCCAGAAGCTGCTGCTCTGCCCTCTCTTGCTACACTTTAGCCTTTCCTAGATTACACCCAAGGGCACTCAGGTGCAGTGCCAGGCAGTGTTTTGTGTCCGGCTTCCTTCACAGGCTGCTGCATGGCTAGTGCACAGCCCTATGTGCTCTTCCTTGTGTTCATGCTTTCTTGGTCCTTAGACAACACCCCAGTCTCTTTCTCCTAACTCCAGGGCATTCACCTGGGTTATAGGCAAACTACCTCCTCCCTGAATCTGTGGATCTTCTACCCTCTCTCCTCCCCAGAGCCCTACTCCTCCTTTACCACTCCCCTCAAAACTCCATCTCTTTATTAAGCCTCACCCTGTTCTCTCAGTGCACTGCAGTCTTTGCCCACAATTCCCTCTTTTACTGCTTTTATCCTAAGTTGGTTTTTTTTTTTTTTTTAACCAGGCTACAGTCATGCTTTGTCTTGAAATCCCTGGAAGTTCTGCACACAAGCTGAAGGCCAGTGCTTTGTTGTTGGTGGTGTTTCTGAGCGTTCACCCGATTTTCTAGATGTTGATTTGGACAAAATTTCTTAGACAGAGGAAGAATTTGAGGTGACCAGAGAGGTGAAGGCTTGTCCAAGATAACATTAAAACCTTATCATCACTCTTGCACATATTGTGGTTATTAAGTATGAAAGGCCTAATTTCCTTAAGTACTAAGTTTAACAGTTGATATCTCTGACATTTCACTTTGACACTTCTTTGGGTTTTTTTTAATGATTATTGTTGTTGTGAAGGTAATATCCTCATTCTTTCAAATGCATGTTTTGGTTTATGATTATCTTTCCAATTTTTTTAGAGTAATTTTTGCTAATTCACAGATAAGTCAAAACTTTGTGTTACTTTTTAATGTGAGTTCCATAATGTAGCCAGTGCAGTGCAAACAGCTGGGAATTTCAATGAAGTGTTTGGGAAGAATGTGGCTAATGAATGCATAGTATGTTGGTGGTTTGAGAAGTTCCATTCTAGTGATTTTAATCTTGAAAATGAGCCAGGTGGGTGACCTGAGACCTAGGTGGACAATGATGAGCTGAAAGCTGTAGTGGAAGTGAATCCATCTGAACCTATGCATGAATTAACAGCAAGGTTCAACATTACTATTCCAACAGTATTGGGCCATTGGAAACAAATTGGCAAGGTGAAGAAGGTGGATTGATGGGTTCCTCATGAATTAAATGAGTGCCAGAACAGAAATTGTCTCAAAGCTTGCCTTTCTTTGTTGTCAGGACATAAGGACAAACCATTTCTATACTGTATTGTTACATGTGATAAAATGTACACTCTTTTTGACAACCATAAGTATTTGACACAGTGGCTAGATAAAGATGAAGTGCCGAAACACAGTTCAAAACTGAATATTCATCAAATGGTGTCTGTTTGGTGGTCCATCTCTGGTATTAACTGCTAATACCTTAATGAAACCTGGTCAATTAATTACAGAGGATGTCTACTGCAATCAACTGAATTAAGATGCTTGAGATTAAGCAGCTAAGATCAGTCATTAGAGACAGGCCAATTCTTTTGCAAGACATCGCTGTCTCACAAACAACGCTGCTCAAACTACAGAAGCAGGATTTGCAAACTCTGTTATCCACCATATTCACCAGACCTTGCACCAACTGACTACGACTTCTTCCAGGCTTCAGACCACTCCTTGCAAAGAAAAATATTCAATTCTCAACCAGCTGTGGAAAGTGCCTTTCTGATTTCATTGCCAATTGCTCTGACCACTTCTTTGCTGCTGGCGTTCTCAAGTTACCATTAAGATGGCAACACTGTGTCGATAGTTTAGGTATGTACTTGATTATTGTGCTGCTTCTTGTTTGTGATATAACAAAGTAAAATTTTGATTCAAAATCAGATATTTCAGAATGAATGATCTATATAACAGAATATTTTCCAAGAGCACAATGTGGCTCCTCTCATTTGTCCTAAAATAGAGTTGGATGTTGGCTTGTAAGAATGGAGAAGGAGCAGTGGATGAGTTGGAAGGAAAATGTCTTTGAGCACAGGCCTGAACAGGTCACCATAGGTTTTGTTGTGGTATGAGGTCATGAAACATCTAGTCGTGGAGTATATAGCTTTCTTCAACTAGGATTCAGCAAGAGAATTAAGCCTAACTGCCCTAAGGCATCCATTGTTTGTACTGAGGGAACTTCTACCAATTTGCTAGGTGCAACTCTGGAGGAATTGAGATATTAGCCACTCAAATTATTTTCATATTCCATGGTTTCCATAAGGAACCCCAGTCAGGGAACATAGCCTAGAGGGATGGTTAATAACAGGGAACAAAGATAATGCAGTCCAAAAAGCCAGAAACCCATAGCCAGAAGACCCTGATTTGAGACCCAGTTATAACATTCTATGACGTTAACTTCTCCAAGCCTCAGTTTCCTCATCTGTCAAATCTAATAATTACACTACTGACTGCACAAGGTGTGTTCTGAATGAAATAACATCTCTGAAAGTGGTTCGTAATCTGTCTCGTATGGTACAGATGTAAGCATTCTCTGTGAACTACAAGGAATCTCAGTCATCAGGCCAACAGCCAACTCCTGGGAAAGCGGTTTAACAATCAGGAGAATTTCACACATACTTGACAACGTGACAAGTCCTACACATGCTTACCTCTGCATACATGTTTCGGCCTAAAAGCAAATCGTGAGAGCAAACCATGACAGATGTGTCTTCTTCTAATTTTTCAGAGAAGCACCCAAAGTGGAAGATTGTAATTATTTGCTTATCTTGGGAGGTGTGGCCTATTAATGAGCAGGTATGAATACTCTGTCAGAGGCACAGAGGACTTGGGAGGACTGGAACGTTGAAATGGGAAGCCACAAAAAGCAAGGCCACCTGACGAAGGTAAAAGCTTGTGTCTTCCTCGAGTGTGTTCAGTTGAAATAGTGTGAGGATGCTGAGATCCAGCACGGTTTCTCTTACCAACCCATATACTCTGACTTGAGGTCATATCCTTCTAGAGGAAGGGGAAAGGGTTGCCTTTTTCTTTGGACAAAAGTGCCACTTGCTAAACTAAGCTTTATTCTAGATCAGTGATTTTCAACCAATGTGCCCTGAGAGGATCTTAGGTGTGCAATGAAAATTTTTAAAGATTATTAATTAAATTATTTTCAAACAAAGTTCAAAGCACAGTAAGTACACTTTTTTTTTAAAATCTTTTTTTTTTATCAACATAGTGTAAGTGTGCCTTGGAAGTTTAACTATAGGTTTGAGTGTGCAGTGAAATAAAAAAAGGTTGAAAAACACTGCTCTGGAAGCAGCGTGTTCCATTCTGTGGCTGGGGGTGATAAGAGACAGGGAGCACACATTTTTTTCATTTTACAAAATTAAGTTGTACACAAAATGAATAAATAGCATGAAAGAGAGAGAAAGATAAAAAAACAGAGACTTAAGCAGCAACCAATGACTTTCTTGGTAGCTTGAAATCAGCCCGATAGAAGTGTTTACAATATAAAAATAGGCAAAGTCTACCAATCAGGGCTCCCCCTCCTAACCTTTTAGAGAGCTGATTGTTAAATATTGGCCACCACTGGATGAAATGCAAGCTCCAAGAAAAAGATGAGATCTAAAATTTATTAAGCATGTTTGATGTGATCTCTGAAACATGTGAAACCTGTGATATAGTTATTATTACCTGGCTTTGTAGATCAAGTAGCTGAACGTCTTAGAAAAGGAAAATTATTTTCCCAAGGTCCCATCCAACTAGAAAGAGGCAGAACTTGGACTCAAACTCAGCTTTGTCTGGCTGACGACTATGAAGCCCAGGGTCTTTTCACCACGCTCTGTGGTTTTGCTTAAATCCAAAGTCTGTGATTCCGAGATGGCTCACCACGGCATTTACTTATCATGTTAATTCTCCTTAGCATTTTTATTTCCCCCAGTGACATGCAGGCATTTTAAAGGCCACTGTGGCACTTCCAGCACATTCATCAGACTTGCTCCCATGGCTCCACAGTCAGCCTCCCCATTAAGATTCTTCTTCAAAGAAACCATCCAGAGTCAAGCAAGTCGGAGTTCAGTAACTGCTCTGCGCTGCTGACACTGGGAAGATATATTGCTATACTCGGGTGACTGCAGTGTTTAGAACAGCTTTGGAAGAGTATTGTATCAATTATATTGTCCCTCTGGGAGCCCTATTAACATTAAAATGTCTTAAGAGACCAGCTAAAGATTGGAACAAAGAAAACCTCTCATAGGAAGGCTTCTTCAAATTTATAGTTGTTAAGGAAAAAAACATCCACCTTGCCTCTCCCTTTGCACAAGAATAGAAGACTCTTCTTGGAATATTTTCAGCAAATTATCTTAGAAAATGAAGGCCTATATCAGGGTGGATTAGCTCAGACCAAAAGCAGCGCTGTGCAGGGGAAGACAGCATGGATTGAAATCACACCTTGTATCTGGCTTCAGATTCTGGCTCTGCTACTTAGGGTGTCAACAACAACAATTGTAGTTATAATTTAATGAACAACTGTTAAAGACTGGGGGCTTTATATAATCCACAGTGTTTAATTCCCACGATGACAGTTCGATGTGGATATCGTTCTTACCTTAAATATGGGGAAACCAAGGTTAAAAGAGGCTGGTACATTCAGCCAGCTCAGGCAAGTATTATGGTGGGCATTTCACGGGCTGCTGAAATGACTCCCAAGGATTCCTGCTTCCTGATATTCACAACTTTATGTGATCCCCTCCCTTTGTGTGGAGGCTGGAACTAGTGAAAAGAACATAGCAAAAGTGATGGGATGTCACTTCCAAAACAAAATTAGAAAAGACTGTGACCTCTATCCTTCTTATGCGTGCTCTCTCACCATCATATCTCTTATCAAGAGACCCATATGGCCAGGAACTCAGGACGTCCAGTGGCCAGCAGCCAGGCCTTCAGTCCAACAACCCATGAGGAGCTAAGTCCAGCCAACAACTACTGAGAGAGCTTGGAAGCAGATCTCGCCTTCATTGAGTCTTGTGAGAGACCCCGAGCCATACAGAGGACCCAACTCAATCCTTACCAGATTCCTGACCCACAGAAACTGTGAGATAATAAGTGTGTATTGTTTTAAGCTGCTAGGTTTTGGAATTGTTTGCTACACAGCCGTCGATAACTCATATAGGTTGTCAGAAACAGAGATGAGGATCACCGCTAACTTTCCAACTTCAGAGCACAATCCATCTCCTCTCATTGCCCTAATTAATTCTTGCCCTAATTAGTCCAAGAATAATTTATAAACCATGTGACCTTGGGCAAATTACTAAAACTCTGAAACTCCTCATCTACATGAATAAAATAGGGATGATGCCCTTACCACAGTGTTACAAAGCAGCTTAAATAAGATGATACATCTCATGTCATGAGATAAGAGAATGCCTTTGGCTGATCTCCTAGTTGAAATAGGAAAGAAGAGAAAACAGCAAGCTCTTACCAGGGGGAAAGTTTTAATAGTATCAGGGTGCATACAGTGGTGAGCTTTGAAGGACTTCATCCTGGGAAGCAAAAATAGATGAAGCTCAGCAGGGGACCCTGCAGCTTTGGGGCCACATGTGGCCTTCTGGACCCTTGAGTGCAGCCTTTTGACCGAATCCAAATTTTACAGGGCAAATCCTTTTAATAAAGGGATTTGTTCTGTGAAGTTTTGATTCAGTCAAGGGGCCACACTTGGGGATCTGGAGGGCCACATGTGACCTTGAGGCTGCAGGGTCCCCATCCTGTTTCTCACTGGTGCTGCATAGCTTACAGAAGTGTTCTGATGATAAATTAAATTAGATCATATTTTTAAAATAATTGGAACAGGACCTACATATTGTAGATACTCATTAGAGTCTGGCCATTTTTACCATATTTTCTAGTTAATAGTATTTTTATTAATAATAATAGCATTTCAGGGGACCTGCTACAAGTGAGTAAAGAATTTCTGGACTGATGCTTTTTAAGTTACTTGCATCATATTTTGCAGTTCCTCTCTGATCCTTAAATGTATCAGGTGATTGCACACACCTGTGCTTTGGTTCTTCAGCTCCATCTTTTTCCCCCTTCTTAGTGTACTAGATCTTACTTCAGGGTTTCTCTACCAACAGTTACACCCTAAAAGAACAATTAATCAGGGGAAAGCCCTTGTCTAAATTCTTGATTGCCTACTCAGGGATTCCTCTGCGAGATTACATGTCAAACATTTGGGCTACTGGTACTATCTATGGCCACTATCAATGTCTCTATAGAAAACATGTGGTATTTAGTAGACTCTCGCCATGACCTACTTAATATCTACAAGAGTGGCCACAGAAACCATGTCTATCTAGTGTATTTTCATGCCTCCAGTGTCTAGTAGAGGGCCCAGCTTGAAGTAAATAATCAACATTTGCCACATTAAGAAAGGAACTGAACAAATATTGTTTCTTCACCATCTTCACTAGATAATCACTGATTTCCTAAAAATCACTTCATTGGATGGGCAAATTGGCTCATGCCTGTAATCCTAACACTCTGAGAGGCCAAGGTGGCAGATCGCCTGAGCTCAGGAATTCGAGACCAGCCTGAGCAAGAGGCAGACCCTGGTCTCTACTAAAAATAGAAAAACTGAGCTGAGGGAGATGAAGAGATAGGCGGGAGCGAGGGAGCGAGGGAGGGAGCGACGGAGGTAGAGAGGAGTGGAGGAGCGAGGGGAGGGAGCACAGCTTGGTTGCTCCGTAGTACGGCGGCTCACAAGGCAATCCCGAGCTGGCCCCAGGCCGGACGGAGGAGGGCAGGCGGGGATGGTGTGTAGGGCTGAGGCTCTGGTATCTCTCCCCGCTGTGTGTGAGCTGCACTGATTTGTCCCTGGGTCGGCAGAGCGGACCCACCCGGAGATGAGGCAGAGCAAGATGGCAGCCAAGTAACAGCTTCCTTGCATCTGGGCACTGTGAGTCTGGGGATATAGGACTCCAGTCATCTCTGGCTGGTGGGATCTGCCTATCATCACCCCTGAGAGGATACAGGGAGTCAGCGAGAGACTTCTGGACCCCAAGAGGAGGACTAAAACAGTGAAAAACCAGTAGCAGCGAGACTGCAAACCAGAAAGGCCTTACCTGTGAACTGTTTTGGCGTCTTTGGACTTGGCACTCAGCTGAACTGCCTTGGGGAGAGTCTGAGCGGGAGTGCGGAGAACTTTGGCTGTTGTCTAGGGCCCCAGTCTGAGCCGCTGAGCCAGACGGAGCAAATAGTCTTTGGCTCTGGGTCACAGGCAGACATTGTGAGCGATCTGCCCCGGCAAGCTCCGCCCTCAGGGTCGCAGAGCTGGAATTGGGTGGGAGCTGGTAACCCAGCGACCAAGTAGCCTAAGGGCGGGGTCTGAGCCACCTTGCAACCCTAACCTTCGGGGGCAGAGGGAGACCAGTTTTGACACACAGGGTAAGTGGATAGCCACTTCAGCAGTGATTCCGGCGACAAGCACTTCCCTGAGAAAGCTTCTGCTCAGTAAGTGAACAAGTTCAAAGTGCCTTTTAAGTGGGCTGAAGAGAGATTTAGGGTGTCCACCTGCTGGGGTTTGAGAAACTAGCAGCCTCCAGTCATATCAGAACTGTGATTAACATCTCATACCCCAGAAGACCACGTGTTGCCCAGACAATATTCAATAACATATACATACTGCTTTGTTTTCGGTTGTGTTTTTTTTTTTTTTTTTTTTGGTTTGGTTGGTTTTTTTTGTTTATTTTGATGTTGTGGATTGTTGTTTTGTTTTTTAAGTTCAACCTTTTCCATACAGATCCTTTTTCTTTCTCAATTTTTCTAGTTTAATTATAATTTCCCATTGCTGCCTATTTCAATAATTAGAACTTCATTTTTGTTAGTGTTTCTACCGCTATTATTTGGTTTTTCCAGTCAATTTTATCCCGTAAAGTTTTCTGTTTGCTTGTTTTGGTTTGACTTATGGCATTGTTGCCTTTCCTCTCTACTTGGTGGAGGTGGGGTACTATGTCTGATCAGGTTAGCAAAGAGCTGCTGACCTAAGGGAACCACAAAACTGGGCACCCCCAGAAGGTGGGATTTTTTTTAAGGTTGTATCAAAGTACCCTACTGTACACCTATATGGCTCTGTCTCCCTCTTTCTGTGCCTCTCTTCTTTTTGTCAATATTCCTTTTACCCACCCCTTCTCCTTTCTCTATTTTTCTTTTTTTTTTCTTATCACTCGGTCCTCCTTTCTTTCATCCCTTTTTGCTCTTCAACTTTCTCACCCTTCTGGTCCTGTAACCCTTAGTCCACAGGCACGAGAACTTAAAGAGCAAGAGGAAGTGAAAGGAAAATGAGGGCAAGGAAACAGATAAAAGAAATCACCCATGAGGAAGAATCAGCAGAAAACTCCAGGCAACATGAAGAACCAGTCCAGAACAACCCCACCAAGGGACCATGAGGTAGCTACTGCAGAGGAGTCCACCTATACAGAAATGTTAGGAATGCAGAAAGGGAATTTAGAATACACATGTTGAAAACAATGAAAGAAATGATGGAAACAATGAAGGAAACTGCTAATAAAGTGGAAAATAACCAAAAGGAAATCCAAAAACAGAATCAAATCAGAGATGAACGATATGAAGAATATAAAAAGGATATAGCAGACCTGAAGGAAATGAAACAATCAGGGAACTTAAAGATGCAATGGAAAGTATCAGCAACAGGTTAGACCATGCAGAAGAAAGAATTTCAGAGGTAGAAGACAAAGTTTTTGAGATAACTCAGATAGTAAAAGGGGCACAAAAGAAGAGAGAGAAAGCAGAACGTTCACTGTCAGAATTATGGGACTTTATGAAGCGTTCCAACATACGAGTTATAGGAATTCCAGAAGGGGAAGAAGAATGCCCCAGAGGAATGGAAGCCATACTAGAGAATATTATAAAAGGAAATTTCCCAAATATCACCAAAGATTCTGACACACTGCTTTCAGAGGGTTATCGGAACCCAGGTCGCCTCAACTCTAACCGAGCTTCTCCAAGACACATTGTGATGAACCTGTCCAAAGTCAAGACAAAAGAAAAGATTCTGCTGCCAGGAGTAAGCGCCAGTTGACCTACAGGGGCAAATCCATCAGAGTGACCGCACACTTCTCTAATGAAACTTTTCAAGCAAGAAGACAATGGTCATCTACCTTTAATCTACTTAAACAGAACAATTTCCAGCCCAGAATTCTGTACCCTGCTAAGCTAAGCTTCAAAATTGACAGAGAAATCAAATCATTTATGGATATACAAACATTGAGGAAATTCGCCACAACAAGACCAGCTCTAAAAGAAATACTTCAACCTGTTCTGCACACTGACCACCACAATGGATCAGCAGCAAAGTAAGAACTCAGAAATTAAAGGACAGAACCAAACCTCCACACTGATGCAAAAGATAAAACTAAGCAATGGACTCTCACAAAATAAGACGAATAGAATACTACCACACTTATCAATTATCTCAATAAATGTTAATGGCTTGAATTCCCCACTGAAGAGACATAGATTGGATGAATGGATTAAAAAACACAAGCCATCCATTTGCTGTCTGCAAGAAACACACCTGGCTTCAAAAGACAAATTAAAGCTCCGAGTCAAGGGTTGGAAGACAATTTTTCAGGCAAATGGAATTCAGAAGAAAAGAGGAGTTGCAATCTTATTTTCAGATACATGTGGATTTAAAGCAACTAAAGTCAAAAAAGACAAAGATGGTCACTTTATATTGGTCAAGGGAAAAATACAACAAGAAGACATTTCAATTCTAAATATCTATGCACCCAATTTGAATGCTCCCAGATTCTTGAAACAGACCTTACTCAGTCTGAGCAATATATCTGATAATACCATAATAACAGGGGACCTTAACACTCCTCTTACAGAGCTGGACAGATCCTCTAAACAGAAATTAAACAAGGATATAAGAGACTTAAATGAGACCCTAGAACAACGGTGCTTGATAGACGCATATAGAACACTCCATCCCAAAGATAAAGAATATACATTCTTCTCATTACCCCATCGAACATTCTCCAAAATTGATCATATCCTGGGACACAAAACAAATATCAACAGAATCAAAAGAATTGAAATTTTACCTTGTATCTTCTCAGACCATAAGGCACTAAAGGTGGAACTCAACTCTAACAAAAATGCTCGACCCCACACAAAGGCATGGAAACTAAACAATCTTCTGTTGAATAACAGATGGGTGAAGGAAGAAATAAAACAGGAAATCATTAACTTCCTTGAACATAACAACAATGAAGACACAAGCTGCCAATACTTGGGATTGGGATACTGCAAAAGCAGTTTTGAGAGGAAAATTCATCGCTTTAGATGCCTACATTCGAAAAACAGAAAGAGAGCACATCAACAATCTCACAAGAGATCTTATGGAATTGGAAAAAGAAGAACAATCTAAGCCTAAACTCAGTAGAAGAAAAGAAATATCCAAAATCAAGTCAGAGATCAATGAAATTGAAAACAAAAGAATCATTCAGAAAATTAATGAAACAAGGAGTTGGTTTCTTGAAAAAATTAATAAAATAGATAAACCATTGGCCAGACTAACGAGAAATAGAAAAGTAAAATCTCTAGTAACCTCAATCAGAAATGATAAAGGGGAAATAACAACTGATCCCACAGAGATACAAGAGATCATCTCTGAATACTACCAGAAACTCTATGCCCAGAAATTTGACAATGTGAAAGAAATGGATCAATATTTGGAATCACATCCTCTCCCTAGACTCAGCCAGGAAGAAATAGAGCTCCTGAACAGACCAATTTCAAGCACTGAGATCAAAGAAACAATAAAAAAGCTTCCAACCAAAAAATGCCCTGGTCCAGATGGCTTCACTCCAGAATTTTATCAAACCTTCAAGGAAGAGCTTATTCCTGTACTGCAGAAATTATTCCAAAAAATTGAGGAAGAAGGAATCTTCCCCAACACATTCTATGAAGCAAACATCACCCTGATACCAAACAAAAAGGAGAATTTCAGACCAATCTCACTCATGAACATAGACGCAAAAATTCTCAACAAAATCCTAGCCAATAGATTACAGCTTATCATCAAAAAAGTCATTCATCATGATCAAGTAGTCTTCATCCCAGGGATGCAAGGCTGGTTTAACATACGCAAGTCTATAAACATTATCCACCATATTAACAGAGGCAAAAATAAAGATCACATGATCCGCTCAATAGATGCAGAAAAAGCATTTGATAAAATCCAGCATCCTTTTCTAATTAGAACACTGAAGAGTATAGGCATAGGTGGCACATTTCTAAAACTGATTGAAGCTATCTATGACAAACCCACAGCCAATATTTTACTGAATGGAGTAAAACTGAAAGCTTTTCCTCTTAGAACTGGAACCAGACAAGGTTGTCCTCTGTCACCTTTACTATTCAACGTAGTGCTGGAAGTTCTAGCCAATACAATTAGGCAAGACAAGGAAATAAAGGGAATCCAAATGGGAGCAGAGGAGGTCAAACTCTCCCTCTTTGCTGACGACATGATCTTATACTTAGAGAACCCCAAAGACTCAACCACAAGACTCCTAGAAGGCATCAAAAAATACAGTAATGTTTCAGGATATAAAATCAATGTCCACAAGTCAGTAGCCTTTGTGTACACCAATAACAGTCAAGATGAGAAGCTAATTAAGGACACAACTCCCTTCACCATAGTCTCAAAGAAAATGAAATACCTAGGAATATACCTAACGAAGGAGGTGAAGGACCTCTATAAAGAAAACTATGAAATCCTCAGAAAGGAAATAGCAGAGGATATTAACAAATGGAAGAACATACCATGCTCATAGATGGGAAGAATCAACATTGTTAAAATGTCTATACTTCCCAAAGCAATCTACCTATTCAATGCCATTCCTATCAAAATACCAACATCATACTTTCAAGATTTGGAAAAAATGATTCTGCGTTTTGTATGGAACCAGAAAAACGCCGTATAGCTAAGGCAGTTCTCTGTAACAAAAATAAAGCTGGGGGCATCAGCATACCAGATTTTAGTCTGTACTACAAAGCCATAGTGCTCAAGACAGCATGGTATTGGCACAAAAACAGAGACATAGACACTTGGAATCGAATTGAAAACCAAGAAATGAAACTAGCATTTTACAACCACCTAATCTTTGATAAACCAAACAAGAACATACCTTGGGGGAAAGACTCCCTATTCAATAAATGGTGTTGGGAGAACTGGATGTCTACATGTAAAAGACTGAAACTGGACCCACACCTTTCCCCACTCACAAAAATTGATTCAAGATGGATAAAGGACTTAAACTTAAGGCATGAAACAATAAAAATCCTCCAAGAAAGCATAGGAAAAACACTGGAAGATATTCGCCTGGGGAAAGACTTCACGAAGAAGACTGCCATGGCAATTGCAACAACAAAAATAAACAAATGGGGCTTCATTAAACTGAAAAACTTCTGTACAGCTAAGGAGACAATAACTAAAGCAAAGAGACAACCTACACAATGGGAAAGGATATTTGCATATTTTCAATCAGACAAAAGCTTGATAACTAGGATCTATAGAGAACTCAAATTAATCCACATGAAAAAAGCCAACAATCTCATATATCAACGGGCAAGAGACATGAATAGAACGTTCTCTAAAGACGACAGACGAATGGCTAACAAACACATGAAAAAATGTTCATCATCTCTATATATTAGAGAAATGCAAATCAAAACAACCCTGAGATATCATCTAACCCCAGTGAGAATGGCCCAAATCAGAAAATCTCAAAACTGCAGATGCTGGCGTGGATGTGGAGAGAAGGGAAAACTTTTATACTGCTGGTGGGACTGCAAACTAGTACAACCTTTCTGGAAGGAAGTATGGAGAAACCTCAAAGCACTCAAGCTAGACCTCCCATTTGATCCTGCAATCCCATTACTGGGCATCTACCCAGAAGGAAATAAATCCTTTTATTATAAGGACACTTGTACTAGACTGTTTATTGCAGCTCAATTTACAATCGCCAAAATGTGGAAACAGCCTAAATGCCCACCAACCCAGGAATGGATTAACAAGCTTTGGTATATGTATACCATGGAATACTATTCAGCCATTGAAAAAAATGGAGACTTTACATCTGGATGGACGTGGAAGACATTATTCTTAGTAAAGCATCACAAGAATGGAGAAGCATGAATCCTATGTACTCAATTTTGATATGAGGACAATTAATGACAATTATGGTTATGGGGGGGGACAGAAGGAGGGAAGGAGGGAGGTGGGTGGGGCCTTGGTGTGTGTCACACTTTATGGGGGCAAGACATGATTGCAAGAGGGACTTTACCTAACAATTGCAATCAGTGTAACCTGGCTTATTGTACCCTCAATGAATCCCCAACAATAAAAAAAATAAATAAATAAAAAATAAAGTTTGCCTTTATTAAAAAAAATAAAATAAAAATAGAAAAACTAGCTGGGCACTGTGGCAGGCATATGCAGTCCAAGAGTTTGAGGTTGCTGTGAGCTATGATGATGCCATGGCACTCTACCCAAGGTGGAGAGTGAGACTCTGTCTCAAAAAAAAATAATAATAATTAATTAAATAAATAAATTAAATTTAATAATTGCTGCTTTCCTCAAAACTGTTAGTGTATAGAATTTATTGATGTAATAAGTACATGGGATAATTTCACTTCTGGTTTTTGTTTTTGTTTTTGTTTTTCTGTTATCTGCTATTAGTTCCTAGCAAAATTGTCTAGAAAGCACAAGAACTTCTCTCCCATGTATGGATTCAGTGTCTACTCTGTTTCCTAGGAAAATGAAGTAAAAGATGACAAAAAGGTGAGTCACAACTATGTGTATGTTCCTGAGCTAAGTGTGGGGATCTAGTGAGACGCTGAAACTACTCAGGCCTGTGCCAGCCAAGGCTCATTTCTGTAGCCACAAAGGTCTATCTTGCTGAAGCGTGCACGTTCCTGGTCCCCTTGTTTTTAAACCTCAAAGATAATTTGGACAAAAATTTCGAGGAAATTTATGAGAAAATTCACTGATACTAAATTCCACATGCTACCTATTCATTTCCCTTAGACTAGTAATAAAAAACCCACCTGTTTTAAAATTTAAATATGTAGACCAAAACGATTTATACAGACAATCTAGGTATGATTATTTTATAAAGGTCACAATTTTACTTAGTTTTCTTTTTTTTAATGTAGTTGTTCAATGGGATTGGGGTACTCAGGAGTTAAAGAAAAGAGAAAATATCTATTCCACTAGAAAAATCAACAAAATGTGAACCATATTTTGGAATTAGAAACAGAGCAGTTGTATTAAAATTTAAAAAACCCACTGGCCTTAAAATTTTAAATGTGTACATGCATGTGTGCGCACACATGTTCAAATCCTTGCCTTCCTCTAACTAGCTGAGTGAATGTCAATAATTTTACCTCTCAGAACCTCAATTTCTTTACCTATAAAATGGACAAAATCATTCTGAATTCATTCTGGGCCTATTGTGAGGCTCAAAAGAAAGCTTACATGAAAGAGCCTAATGCTAGATCCAGACAGATAGTAAACATGTATTAAGTGTTCATTAAATTTGCTAGCAGCAAATGAAATCTGGCTAGAAAATAACTACATAAACCCAATCTTTGAATACTTAGTAGTGAAAATAAAGGTCGGGTGTGGTGTCTCATGACTGTAATCTTAGCACACTAAGACGCTAAGGTGGGTGGATTGCCCAAGCTCAGGAGTTCAAGGCCAGCCTGAGCAAAAGCCAGACCTCCATCTCTACTAAAAATAGAAAAATTAGCCAGATGTTGCGATGGGCACCTATAGTCTCAACTACTCAGGAGGCTGAGGCAAGAGGATCACTTGAATACAAAAGTTTGAGGTTGCTATGAGCTATGATGCTATGGTACTCTACCTCGGGCGACAGAATGAGACTCTGTCTCAAAAAAAAAAAATAGTGAAAATAAAAATATTTCCTCCGTACTCTATTTTCTACTTAACATTGAATGTATTGTCCCAATGAATGGCCAGAACTTTGTGAAAGTTACTGCCATAGAAACACAGAGCTGGATTTATATATAAAAAAAACAACAACGAAGAAGTAAAATAAAGTCATTGCATTCAAAATGTTCATGTCATTTAAACTAAACTCCAATCCTGTGGGTTTTTCTAAGAAAAACACATTGAAATTTTCTACTCCTTCAAAAGCAATTTCAACCTTCCAGAATATTTTTAGTCCCTCCATTCTTGGACCCCATGGACGTTCCAACCATCGAAAAAATGGACACGCAAAGAAATGATAGGTTTATAATAATATTCCCAGATTCTTCAGGCTACAGATTTTCATCCCCAAAGAGAAAGTGGTTTGTGTTTCTTCGAAAGGGAAGCTGCAGGCTAAAGAGGGGAACCTCGTATTTTCAGGTGCCCTGCTTCATTCAGAGTTCAAGTTTCTACTGTGCAATCCTCCTGCTTTGACAACCCTGTATACACACTGGTGTGCGGGAGAGTCTAAGAAGGACTCTCCTCTTCCTGCACATGTTCCCTGAAGCAGTGGTTTTAGCAAACTCTTACATGCTTATAAATTGCTGTCACCTTCCCAGTGGTGTCATCTCTCCAGCACTTCATGTGCAGGGGCATAAAGACACTTGCCCCATCATGTCCCCCATGTACTTACCCAAGTATCTTATATTTTTCTTCACTAAACATGATTCCATCTCCAAGAGAGTAGTACCATCATTCACATAGTACACAAGCCAGGAACTGGGAGTAGACCTAAATTCACTTTACCCTCCCTATCTCCTAAACCCAAGTCTTACTGACCTTCCCTTCCAGATCTTCATGAGTCTAACCCACCCTCTGCCTTGTCTATCATCACAGGCTGGCTTCAGACTCACAGCATTTTTCAATTGCCATATCGTAGTACATTCCAAAAAGGTCTTTTTTCCTGGGTCTTCCTGCCTCTAACCTTATCTTCTCCAATCCATTTTCCACATGGCAGACATAGTTATATTCTTTTTTTTCTTTTTTTTAATTTGGACTCCGTAGAGACTGTCAAAAAATGCCAATGCCGACTATATTTCAAGTTGTCATAGCGGAGTATTGGGAAAAGTTTTCAATTAGCAATAATTGCCTTTGGATAAAACTCATTTGGTACTATAATGCCATTGCACAAAGCTACAGTTATATTCTTAAAAGGCCTATATGACCATGTCGCATAGCAGCCCATATCCCTTCACATTGCCTCCATGGATGGAGGCAACATATTTTGGCATCTTACCTCTTACATGTGCTCAGATTCCGCAGCCTTAGCTTCTGCCACTTTCCTCAGTACAATAAATGCTGAAGTAATAGTAAACTCCTCAGAGTAGCTTTCTCTACAATTCTTGCTGTTCCACAGCATGTTCCATTTTGCAAAGTGTTGCACGTCTTTGCAAAGAGTATGTTTTCTTTTTCTTCTTCCCTTCACAACTCAACTCAAGCCTTGCTTCCTCTAGAAATCCTTCATTACAGTACACAGTGGCTCCAACAATAGCAGGTATAGAAAGGATTTTGCAAAGTTAAAACTTCTTTTGAAAAAGTTGGAATTTACAATACATTTTCCTTCTGCACTACTCTGAGATCCTTTCTAGAGCAGAGAACTAAGCAATATAATGTGATATTTAAGAATAAGGTCTCTTAATTGTAACCTATGGGATTTTTATCCCGACTCTGCCAGTTTCCAGCCAGTTGACAAACTATCTAGACTCTTTAGGTGATAGCTTTTAAAAGATGATAATAGATAACCAGTTTATCTTTTAAAAGGTGATAATAATGACACTAAGCGTGATGGAGAGTTATCAGAATAGAATGAGCTGAAACATAAAGGATGAGACGCAAAGAATCAGCTCTGCAAAGACTTAGAGAGAGAATGGTGATTACAAAGGCACCGCTGATGAATCATGGGGCACTGGATGATTTACAGCCAGCAGCCTGATCCCCCCTGCAATTTCACTCAGCCTGGGATTATGTTTTCTCCGAGAAAGCAGTGAAAGCCCCAGTATTAACACAGAACCTCATTAGCTGGGATCTGCTTCATTTCTTCTGCCCCATTTGGATTCTTTCCAGACTCTACTATCACTTTTAAGCCTTGGGCGAAACTTTAAAGCCCTCCGAAGTGGTGAAAGGGCTACGTTGGCAGGGACCCAAGAGATGCACGTCAAGGCTGAGTGCAGCAGTCCTGAAGCAGCGGCCCGGGAGGGCATGTCCACCACGGCCTGCTCTGGATGAACACCGCAAAGCACATCCCATCCGGGAACGTGGACTTCTTGTCACACTTGACAGCAGGCTTATTTCAGCATGAGACGCGTTTGCCAAATGAACAGAGAGTCAGTGATCACACTGGTTTTAAAAATGGTTTTTGCTTTATAGCAGAGAAATGAAATGATTTATGAGTTTGTCAGGGAACGGATGCTGCCTTTCGGGAAAAAAAAATCTTCTCTGTTCTTGAGGATCATGAATTGCAAATGAACGAGAGGATGATGCATGTGTGTGTGTGGCGTGTACATGTGTGCACACACGTATCTCAGTGCATGTCCCCTTTCTTCTTTGCTTCTGTGATTTGGAGGACTGTGTGCCTTCCCTGACGCTGCAAGCGAATTGTAATTATAATGCCAACCAGTCACTTCCAAGACAAACCAAATCTGTCTCCCATTAAAGTCATGGAATAGTTAAACGTATCTTTTTTTATTCCCAACCATAATAAAAAACAGGTTCCCCATTCAATCTCATGCTCCAGAAGACAGAGGATTCCACATGTCACGTGGTCCTTTCCGTGATATTTGGAAACAGATCTTGATGGAGTCCCAGGCATATCAGCAGGAGGTTAGCCTAACTTACGGCTCATCATGTGCACTGTGGTTTGGACAGCAGCTGCGTGAAAATCCTGAAATGTAATCGATTTCCTTCTTAAGAAACTGAGCCTGTTTGCCAGCTACTAAGCGTATTCCTCGGTGTGTCCTGCGATGTTAGACGGCATCGCAGAAATGAGAGCTATGTTTTCTTTTGAACGAGAAATGAGGAGATACTGCCCTTCAGGAATTGTTTCCAAAGGGAAAAATAACGCTCCAGCTTTACTGTTCACTAGTTTGCAACAATCATTCTGATGATATATGTTCATAAAACTGTCTTAGACATGAAATCTTCCTGTATAATTCAGTGGTTATTGTATCCTAAAGCTTTAAATTTGTATGCCTCCAGAATGCAATTTGATAATAAAAGTAACTCTTTAAAGAATATTTCAATAAAAAAAAATCCCAAAGATTAAATGCTCTGCAAACATTTACTTCCTATAGAAAATCTATTTGGCGTTCCATATTTGCATTTTCTTCCAAATTTTTCAAGTATGCGGAAAATTACCAATAGACTTTAAATTGCAATTTAAAAGATCATAGTCTTTGAAACTAAAACTCCACAGTTCTTTAGTCAGAGGATTTGTGTTATATCTGTAGAGTTAGATTTACCTTTTGTTTTATTGAAAACATTCTTTATTTTTAACTTTTGTGGATACACAATAGTTGTATATATTTGTGGGGTATCTGTAATATTTTTATACAAGCATATGATGTATAATGATCAAATCAGGGTAATTGAGATAGCCATCACATTAAACATTTATCATTCCTATGGGTTGGAAACATTCCAATTCCACTTATTGTGAAATGTACAACAAATAATTGTTAACTATAGGCATCCTTTTGTGCTACTGAACACTAGATCTTACTCCGTGTATGTAACAATATTTTTATACTCATTAACCCACTCCACATTACCCTCCTCCCCATGACCCTTCCCAGCACTGGTAGCTCCAAAATATAGTGTTTAGAACTCATAAATTTTCTATTTGTATCAAAATCTCCTATCAAGTAGAATTTACATTAAATCAATTTCTCTGTTTATGATTTTCTACACAAAAATTTATAGTACGAATTCAGATCCCATATTTCTGAAAAAGTTCACAAATTAACTAAAATTACAGGACATAAAGTCAACATACAAAATCAGTTGCATTTCTATATGCCCACAGTGAATATTATATATATATATATATAAATATATATATAAAACAAGAAAGTGATCTCACATACAATAGCTATAAATGAAATAAAATACCTAAGACTAAACTTAACCAAAGAATGAAAGATCTCTACTATGAAAACTATACAACACTGGTGAAAGAAATTGACAAGAAGACAAAAAATGGAAAGATATTCCATGCTTATTGGCAGAATCAATATTGTTAAAATGACCATACTCCCCAAAGCAAGCTACAGATTTAATTCAATCCCCATCGAAATACTAAAGGTATTCTTCACAGAAATAGGAAAAAATCCTGAAATGTATATGTAACCACCAAAGACCCAGAATAAACAAGCAATCTTGAGCTAAAAAAAAAAAAAGAAAGAAAGAAAGAAAGAAACGCCAAAGCTGGAGACATGATATTACTCAACTTCAAATCATACTACAAAGATACAGCAACCAAAACAGCATGGTATTGGCATAAAAGCAGACACAGAGACAAAAGGGAGCAGAACAGAGAAGCCAGAAATAAATCCATACCTTTACAGTCAACTCATTTTTAACAAAGATACCAAGAACATATATTGAAGAAAGCCCAGTCTCATCAATAAATGGTGCTGAAAGAACTGGATATCCATACGCAGAAGAATGAAGCTAGACCCTAATCTTTTGCCATATGCAAAAACAAATCAAAATGGATTAAAGACTTAAATGTAAAACTTGAAACTACATTGGTGAAATGCTACAGAACATTGGTGTGGGCAAAGATTTCTTGAGAAGACCCCAAACTTGAGTAAGACCAAAGCATAAATATCCATTGATCATTCTATTTCTTTTTTTCTGTGAAGTGATTGTTCTTAACTTTAATTTACCTTGGTTTACACATTTGAGTTATTTTTTTCATCTTAAAATTTTATTTGTTTTTAATAGACCAATAAAAGCTGTCCCCATACTTCTGGTGTACAACATGATTTTTTGATATATGTATACACTGTGAAATGGATAAGTATACATTATTAATTAACATATACATTATCTCACATACTTAATCTTTTTTTTTGCGGTGAGAACACTTTAAATCGACTCTCTTAGCAATTTTCAAGTATACTGTTCCCACTTTTTAATTAAGGTGTTTTTCCTATACTTACCCTTTCTGATTCTTAGGAGTTCTGTTACATTCTTTATACATACCCTTACCTACTTTGGAGTTTCGTTTTTCACATACCAACTAGTTATTTTTGTTTAATCAGATTTATTATTTTATAGAAACAACCAATTGTTTCAGCACATTAAACAGTTTGCCTCTCCATTCCTAACTTTTGATTCACCATTTCCATACAGGAAGTTTTCATATGTATCAAAATCTCTCATCAAGTATAATCACATTAAATTAACTTCTCTGTTTCAGATTTTCTAAACCAAAATAATGGTATGGGTTCAGAGTCCAGGTTTATGAAAAGCTCTCTGATAATTTCAAATGTTCAAGACAGAATAGGTATCTTTTTCTGTCATTTATTACTTTGTTATCTCCTTTGGGGACACAGATTTATTTTTTCTAGCTTAGCCTCCCCTACATGTGTAGAAATAGAAGATCCAGCTCTTTGCAGAGGTCACCACTACAACTTTCCACCTTGTTCCAACTTTCAAAGCTATATCTCCTTTCCTCTATGGGACTGTAACAGCAAAGGGACTTAAATTACTCCAGGGAGAAAAGCCCCTCAGGACCACTTGCAGGTTCCCAGATTGCTGGCTTCAGGGTCAACTGTTTCTCTAAATTCCTCTTCCTTATCTATTTTGTCTTCTACAGATTTCCCTAATTTTCTAACAAGTGCAGCTATGCATTTAAACAGTGGTTTTTAAATTATGACAATAATTCACTTAAATATATACATTTTATATGGTAACCCAGTACACACAAAACCTTTCAACTCATAGAACAATACTTGACCTTACCACCTGCAGCGCACTGGGCTGTTTTCATTCTGTTCTATTTCGCTCTGCTCTCCCTCTGTCCTATTCCATTCCATTCCATTTTATTTCATACCATTCCATATAAAAAATGCTAGTTACAACCCACAAAACTGTTTTTTTTTTTTACATACCCCTGGGATATTTAAACTGCAGAGCCTGCAGTTTAAAAAACACCCAATGTAAAGGAATGTTCCCTCCCCCCATCCTCCTTTAATATTTTACTTGGAAGTTTTGTGGATTTGATAACATAAAGATCTTTAAGATACCTAAATTGCAAGTTAAATGTTAACTTTGTTCTCATTGCTAAAATGAGGCTAAAGACAGCTAGTACTGGGAACCAGGACTATTGCAGGGATTACATGATATCCTGCGCTCAAAGCACATAGCCCCTGGCACAGAAAGGCCCCAGTAAATGGTAATGGGTCTTTATGGCTGCCTTTTGCCTTTAATCTCATTCTTTTTTGCCCCACAAAGAGTATCTCTAAATATGATCAAAAGAAGAGAAAGTTAGAATAAGCCCTCTAGCTCTTCAAATTTTTCAAGTATGCAGAAAATTACCAATTACCAAACTACCAATTGGTAGTTTCTATTGATTACCTTTCTTCACTGTTTTTTTTTTCCCTTCTTGGTTATGGACATATGAATGCTAGAAATCAGAGTTCCCTGTACCATCCTAAATAATGTCCATCCCAACTTTCTGTAATTACACAGTACACGCTGAGGGAAGTTTGACCAGTTATTTACTAAAGGGTTCTAATAATACCTAAAAATTGGTTTTTGAATTACTTAAATTTACTACTTATACCCTGTAAAGGCAAGCCCCTACTACATGGGCCCTGAAAGGATATCCCCCAAAGATTCTCCCCTGCCTCTTTCTCTCTACTTCTTTCTGGTTTTCTTTCTTCCCTGAAGGGCTTTATCCATCTGCCCCTTCCCACTCACTTTTCTCGGCTTATGATAAAGTGGTCCCACTCACTGTGGCTCCTTCTTAAGTCTTTCAAACTCCATAGTTCTTTCTTTGGCAACTCAGTCTCTAATTGATCTACAGATGGAGAGGATGGTGGGTGGGTGTAAGAGATGCTTTCATTCATTCTGGTCCTTTCCTGATTTTCTCCCAATTCCCTGGTATTAAATACAATAACTGTGAAGGCTGATTTCCTTCTGTAAACTACTTGTCTAATTGATATAAGTCTTCTTATTCCTATGACTTTGGCTATACTCCTTGGGAAATTATATCCTGGCCTTAGAAGGGTAAAGGTCCATTTGCTCCCTTCCCTCCTGGGGCTGCACTGGAAAAGCAGAAGCTCTAATGAACACACCTTCCCTCTGTCATTAAGGTAAATGAAGTTATGCCAAAGGAGTCTTCCTGTGGCTTTCCAGTGCCTGTCAGGGCTGGAAGTTTCTTGTCATGACTTCCAAGACAAGAAATCCATTTTAGGATTTGCCGCCTGCATAAATTTTCATCCTTATTTTCTGCCATGATTGCTTTCCACACCTCCCACTTATTTCTCCCATCTCTATGTTTGTTGTCTTGCTGTCTTTGCTAAATGGAATTATTTACTATCCCCCTCCCAGTTTTCTAGGCTTTCTGGTCCGTTTTCTGGCCTTTTTCCAGGCCTCTCTCCTGAGACACTTCTCCCCAACTCTACCGTCTTTATCTGATGATCATTTATACTTTCCAGGAAAGCCAGCCCAGCACTCAGCCCTTCCTTTCCAGACCATCCCAGGGCCCTCACATCGTACCCTGCCTTTCTCTGTCATTGCCCTTGATGTGCAGGGCTATAGGGGCCTTTCCATTTCTAAGTGCTCAGAATGGATATTAAATAAGTGCTTGTTTGGACTTAGTTATTACTTAAGCTCAAGTGCAGCCTCTTGTGCTACCTTCAGGGTTAAATCATTTAATCATTTTTAATTTTCTCCAACCACAAGGGATGTCCCTTTCCTCTATCCATGAAACTTGCTTGGTCTTTCTTTGCCTGAGAGTCAGCCCCCTGTCCCACCAGGAGAGACTCTTTCAGTGATGTGCTCTGCAGGTTGCTTGAATATGGTTTGGGTTCGAGTTTGGGAAAGAGCGAGAGAGAGAGAGAGAAGTTTGGAATAGTCACTGCCTCATCTTCCATTTGCTTTTAGATGCCTCAGTTTGAGCACATGCCCCCAAAGTTAGCTTATCAACTCTTGAACTGTTTTATGTACATTTGAGGCAATGGAATATGGTCCAGGTGGAGATTTCCATCCAAAATGGAAAGTGCTTCCTTACAAATTGGACTGGAGTTTGAAAACTGGAGCCTGTGGCAGGTGCAGAATACTCCACCTGTCAAGGAGATTGGGTTCACCATCAGTTGGTGGGTCAGACTCACAGACTCTGCCTCCAGCTACCAGTCACTGAGCCCAGCACCTTCTCCCTGTGTCATGTGCTGCACCAGGTACCCTCCTGCAAGGATGGTCAGACTCAGGTCTTGCTGACAAAGAGCTTGAAGTCTGTTGAAGTGAAGACTAGTAAACAGATCATTAGGATGGAGTGTGATAAGAGGTGTGCATAAAAGTAGAGAAGACAGAATAGAGAGTCACTGAGGAAAGTTTAACGTGGCCTAATGTAGGGACGATAAAATTCAGCAGGGCAATAAGGAGGTAAATATTTTTCTGGATGTGTCATATGGAAAGTGATTTTGGAATATCCAAAGTTGCTAAGGACCCAGAATTCTGTTCCTGTGGGTATGCTTGCCACTTTAGGTAAGACTGGCTGATACACTCTGGGAAATAAGAGAGGACAGCTGAGCAGGCAGTGGAGGAAGAAGCTGGTGTGACCACATGGGTTTTTAGAGAAGACAGGCTTGGCAGTCTCCCTTCTTTAAGATACCAGCCGCTTATTGAAGTAGAATAAACGGAGCTAGGAAGAATTCAATCTCAGTATTTCAAGCAGTAGCTAGGAAAAGGCCTCTATCACTCTCAATCCTACTTTCACCAATGTGGCAAATAGGATGATGAAGAGAAAATAAAAAAGGTGAACACCAAAGCTGCTACCATTCAGCCACTCTTTAGTGACCACTGGCTGACTTAGAGACCTACATGTATTTTGTAGTGATTAAAGAGAAACCTCCCTCAGGATGGGAATGACAGCCCTGCAACTGTCTAGCATTTTTCCCAGCATTGCCATTCACCTTGTTATCAATCTCTGAGAAGTCTCTACACCTGGTTTCTTGGTGCCAGCCCACAGGCCCCTCCTTGGTTCCTTTCTACTTTGACATGTGCCTTTTCTTTTTTCCCCCTTTTAATTTAATTTTTATTAAATTATAACTGTATACATTTATGGAGTAAAATGTGATGCTTTGATATACAATGTGGAATGTTTAAATCAAGACTAATTAACATAACAATCACCTCATTTACTTATTTGGGGGTAAGACATTTATAAAATACTCTGAGTTGTTTCTTATGATCTTTTGTATAAAAACTGCTACCTTGAGTTACAGGTTATCTGAGCTGGGTGCAACACATATGGGGCCTTAAACCCAAAGAAGGGAAGGGACTTCACCAAGACCACACAGTTAGGGGAAGGCTGAGTCTTCCCAACTACATCCCTTTACATCCTGGTGCCAAGCCTTCACTTTGGTAATTCTAGTCCACCATTTTAACATTCTTGTCTCAAAGATGGCAGGATAGAGATTTGGAGAGTATTTAACCTCATCTATGATCACGTGGATAAAAATTGGTGAAAGAAAGCATTTAAACCAGGAATCTTTGACTCTAGCACTTTTTTCTGCTACATTATATTGGAACAAATCTAGGTCAACAAATTAATTTTAAGACTAACTTAACAGACAACCTTCAGAATGGGAAAAGATATTTGCATATTATGAATTGGACAAAAATTTGACAACTAGGATCTATAGAGAACTCAAATTAATCATCAACACTGGGCAAGAGACATGAATAGAGCCTTCTCTAAAGAAGACAGATGGAATGGCTAACAAATATGTGAAAAAATGCTCATTGTTCCTACATCAAAGAAATACAAATCAAAACTACCCTGAGATACCACTTAACCAAAGTGAGAATGGTCCACAACACAATGTCTCAAAGAAGGGGGATGGTGTGGATAGGAAGAGAAGGGAACACTTTAATACTGCTGATAGGACTGCAAACTAATACAATCTTCTTGAAAGGAAGTATGAAGAATCCACAAAGAACTCAAATTAGACCTCCCATTTGATCCTGCAATCCCATTACTAGGTATCCACCTGGACAAAAAAAATTCTTTGACCATAAGGACATTTGCATTAAACTGTTTATTGCAGCTTAATTTACAATCATCAAAATGTGGAAACAGCCTAAATGCCCACCAACCCATGAATGGATTAACAAGCTTTGGTATATGTATACCATGGAATACTATTCAGACATTTAAAAAGATGGAGACTTTACATCTTTTATATTTTTATAGACTTTACATCTTTTTCATCTGGATGAAAATGGAACACAGTCTTCTTAGTAAAACATCACAAGAATAGAGAAGCAAGAATCCAATGTACTCTATTCTAATATGAGGGCAGTAGATGAGCTAATACAAGGGGCAGGTAGGGGAATGAGTATGTGGGGAGGAAGGAGGGAGGGGGGACAGAGGGTCACAGTGTGTGACACACCTCTTAGGGGTGGGACACAATATAAGAAGGATTTTATCTAACAAATGTAATCAGTATAACCTAATTCTTTGTACCCTTAATGAATCCCAAACAATAAAAAAAGGGGGGGAGGGAAGGAATCACATCTCATGTCTCCTGAAGGAAACTCCTCTCTCAAGTAACCTGAATTATCTTTAGACAACAGCTAAGAGGATATATCTTGAAGTGTCCTTTAAACATCTAAGACAATGATTTGTGGCCAACTTTTTTCCTCAGAAAACAGGCATAGTTCTATGGGAATCTTTGTCTTATCCATTTTTCAAGGAGGTTTGTGTGGCTGCAGTGCACAGTATATGGCCAGAATGCCTCGGGGAGAGTGAAATATTTGAATTTTTGCAATGACTTATGCTGTCTGAATTGCATCCAGTACTCTGTTTCTTCACATAGCTGGAAAATTTTGTATTTTATGCTATTTTGACAGTAGCTAGACTGAAATAATTTAGAGGCAAGTCATATTTTTGCTTCACTGTCATACTAGGGAGTAGGGAGATTCTCAATTAGTCACCAAATGGCTGGAGTAAATGGCTTCCATACATCTGTTGACAGGGCATGTAGTAGAGCCATAAGAAAATCTTATCTGAATGATGACAACAGCACAGGAAAGCAGAGGCTGTCATAATCTACAAATTTTGGGCACCAGTGAGCCATTTATGTAGTGTCTGAAGAAAAAGGAACTGAGACATTCATCTAATCCTCCTCATTTAAAAGTTGAAGGAGACTAAAGACTAAAGAGAGTCTTGCCTTTTCCCTGGCTATCAAAAACAGAATTTAGAATGTCTTATGTTCAAAGATCTGAATAATCAATATTGTCAAAATGTTCATACTACTTGAAAATTATCTACAAATCACAACCTCTATCAAAATTCCAATGATATTTTTCACAGAAATAGAAAAAAAATCCTAAAATTCATATGGAACCACAAAAGACCTCAAACAGCTAAAGCAATCTTGAGCAAAAAGAGAAAAGCTGGAAGCATCACCATACTTGATCTCAGATTATATTACAAAGCTATAGTAATACCTCATTCTACAGTGATACCTTTCCCACAGTGTTGGGAAAACTGAATTTACACATACAAAAGTGAGATTGAGTCCTTATCTCACATCATATGTCGAAGCTCAAAATGGATTACAGACTTAAATGTCACACCTGAAACAATAAAACCCCTAAAAGAAAACACAAGGAGATATTTGTCCTGGCAATGATTTTTTGGCTATGGCAACAAAAGCATAGGCAGCAAAAGCAAAACAATAAACAATTGGAACCACAGGAAACCAAAATGTTTCTGCACAACATAGAGTACAATCTACAGAATGAAAAGTCAACCTATAGAATGGGAGAAAATATTTCCAAACTGTGTATCTCACATGGGCTTAGTATCAAAAATATATAAAGAACTGATATAACTCAATAGCAAAAAAGTAGACATAGTCAAAGGACCTGACTAGACATTTTCCCAAAGGCATACAAATGACCACAGGTATATGAAAAAGCACTCAAGACCAATAATTATCAGAAAAACACAAACCAAAATCATAGTAGATGTCACCTCACACTGTTAGGATAGCTGTTATCAAAGAAACAAGAGATAATAAGTATTGTTGAGGGTGTGGAGAAAAAAGAGCCCTTGTATTTCACTGGTTGGAGTATTAATTGGTACAACCATTATGGAAAACAGTATGGAGATATCTTAAAAAGTAAGAATAGGGCGGCGCCTGTGGCTCAGTCGGTAAGGCGCCAGCCCCATATACCGAGGGCAGTGGGTTCAAACCCGGCCCCAGCCAAACTGCAACCAAAAAATAGCTGGGCGTTGTGGCGGGCGCCTGTAGTCCCAGCTACTCGGGAGGCTGAGGCAAGAGAATCGCTTAAGCCCAGGAGTTGGAGGTTGCTGTGAGCTGTGTGAGGCCACGGCACTCTACCGAGGGCCATAAAGTGAGACTCTGTCTCTACAAAAAAAAAAAAAAGTAAGAATAGAACTACCGTATAATTCAGCAATCCCATTTCTTGGTGTATATCCAATGGAAATGAAATCAGTAAGTCAAAGAGGTATCTGCATTCCCCTGTCTATTCCAGCATTATTCACAATAGTAAAGATATGGGAGCAACTTACATGTTGGTCAACAGATGGATTGATAATGAAAATGTGACACATACACACACACAATGGAATATCACTCAGTCTTTAAAAAGAAGGAAATACTGCCATTTGCAACTGCATGGGTGGATGTGAAGATATTATTCCAAGTGAAATAAGCCAGACACAGAAAGGTAAATACAGCATGGGCTCACTCATATGTGAAATTTAAAAAAATCAAACTCATAGAAACAGAGAGAAGAAGGGTGTTTATCAGAAGTGGGCGAGATGCTAGTCAAAGGATATAAACTTTCAGCTGTAAGATGAATAACTTCCGGAGACCTAGTGTATAACATGGTGGCGATGGTAATAGCGATGTATTATATACTATATACTTGAAATTTGCTAAGAGAGATGATCTTAATGGATATGTTAATCAGCCTGATGTGGTAATCATTTCACAATATGTATGTATAACAGAACATCACATGTACTCCTTAAGTATATATGATCTTTATTTGTCAATTATGCCTCAGTAAAGCTATAAATAAAAAGAATTTTGTGCTTTCCTGACGTAAAGTTTGAGTCTCTGCCTCATACATTTTTATGAGCTAAGTAGGGTCAGATGCAGTTATTATTTACAAAGAAGCAACCAAGGTAGTGATTGGAGAGATTGTGCCTTCATGGGGTTTATATATGGCTCTCCTGAGTGGGATATGCAGACAATAGTGACTGCATAATCCAACTGCCATACCCTACTTCTTTTCTCACAAAACTCTGGTTTAATTTATGTAGCCATGTGCACAAGCCACAGGATAATCAAACATGATTACTATGAACCAGTCATGACGCCATTTCTTTTCATCGGAGTTGGGCAGGTGATCAGTTATAACTGATGAGAAACATGAAGAAGTCACTGGGGAACTCTGTAAAAGAAATCCTTCACCTCCATTAGCACAGAGGCACAGAAGCATGGAGGACAAATGTCATTGTGCTTTCTCAACCGTACCTATTTTTAAGTTATTCTGTGAGAACATGATGCTTGGAGCTTCAACAGCCATTTTGTGACCATGAGGGGAGACATTGCACACAAAGGATGCAATGAGCCAAAAAAAAAAAAGGAATGAGAGTCCTGAATGACACTGCTTAGCTAAAAACCAAACCTGGCCCTCACACCTCCAGATAGTCTGCTAATCTAACAGAAAGTGACCTTAACTTTGAAGACATTCATGCAGTGATTTTCTGTCATGTACAGTTACTCCTATTTTAAAGATATACGAAGAAAACTTCCAATGATGGCTAAAACTAAAAAAACAATTTATTGGTTATTATGACAGTATGTTCTTTGAGAGTAAGACCTTTTAGGTCTTTCAGTCTTGTATTGCCAACTCTTAGATCAGGATCTAGTACCTTGTGGAATCTCTGTAAACATATGAAACTTACATGCAAATACACTTCCATAGACAAATAAATTGCAGAGTAAAGTGTGTAGCGGATGTGACTAAACTCTAAAATGTTTAAAGAAAGGAGTGTTTGTTGACAGCCTTGCATAAGCCAACACTTGTTGGATTTCCCAAACCAGTGTGATACCAAGGGCAGGATGGTGTGAGCTATCTATTCTGGATAAGGCACCAAGGGGTGCATTGACTGTCAAGAATTTAAAAACAATACCAGAACACAGGCTGAAAAGCTGGTCTGCTCTTTATTATCACCATGAGCCAGAAATTATAAACAACGTCTGTGATAAAATACTTCATTCCAAGAAAAATGTTTTGTTTATCTAAGCTCTACACAATTATTGTGGTGATTATTGAGTTTTAATAATATACATGTTAGCTTTAAATTAACACTTTTTTGTTACTTATCCTTTGGTAAACATATTCTACACAGAAGTTAATTCAGGGAACCCTTGTTATACGGTCAACTCCCAACGGGCATAAATCCAGCTATGGGCATTCACATTGCAACAACTTGGAATAATTCCAGATCATTCCAAGTGCAGTTCACGTCACTAATATTTGCAACACTACATATTCCCATATTTAAACAAGGGATTCTAGATGAACATTGATAGTACAATGACTGAAAAGGATAAAGAAATAGAACTAGATTTATGTCATTTCTGACACTCTAGGGAAGTACTTGGAGTACTTTAAATGTACTTAATTTACATTTAAAAATTAAAACAGTAAAGCAGAGAAAGGTATAGGGCATTATGTTCCTGGCTGGCAAGTACAAATTTTAGTTTATAAATTAAATATTGTTCTGAATTTGAATTTTCCTGAAGAAAAGTTTTAGATTAGACACTAATTTACAAACACCAGATTTTAAAATTAACATTTGAAATTTGACACATAGAAATTGTAGAAAAGGCCATTAACTATACAAGATAATGTAAGAAAATGGATATTTTACATACATAGAAAAAAGATTCAAATTTTTAAGAAAAATGCTAGGAGAAACAGTAAAATACAGGTTTTACCTTAAAAAAGAAATGAAAAGGACACAAGGATGTTCAATCGCCACAATCAATTTCACAAGGAACTGAATGTCTAAATCAATTGATCAAACAATGTTAATATCATAAAGCCATTTTCCACAATTTTTACAGAAGATTTTATAAGATATAATAGACACTTTTGATAAACTTTTTGCTGAAGGTATTATTTAGTCCCTTTCAAAAAAACATGTCAGAGACATTTGAAAGCTGATAGAACAGATAATAATTTCTAGAATCTTATGATTCTGCCAAATGTATCCTTATGTTTAATACTTTTCTTAACTATTTGTTAGTTAATCAGCATCTGCTGATTTTTGTGAGAAAAGTTTGAAATAAAAATTAACAAAAACTCAAATTTTTGATCAATTATTAGAGAAGACAGATGGACAATTCTGACTATGCTATCTATTGAACTTAAATAGGCAAAGAAGACCAATTCTGACAAAGCCAATGACAGAAGGTGTGAAAAGAGAACCTGTAATGTTGTGTGTATGTTAGTGTGAGCTTGTTCTCTTCTTTAAAAATACATTATATAATTATAAATATTAATCTTTAAATTTTTCCCTTTGTATAATGTAATTTTTGTTAACATGATTATATATGTGTGTTCTTAGAACAATTTCATTGTCTGCATATTTTCCTTGCTGATGTTATTATTCATTCATTTCATGATTCTCACTGAAGATTATTTTGTCACTTAGGGGATGAAGGGGGGCAAAATGGACTACTTCCGTGTATCAAGCCTACTAGGCACCTTTCTTTCTTTTCTTTCTGTCTTTTGAGACAGAGTCTCACTATGTTGCCCTGGGTAGAGTGCCATGGCACCACAGCTCACAGCAAACTCAAACTCTTGAGCTTAAGCGATTCTCTTGCCTCAGCCTCCCAAGTAGGTGGGACTACAGGCACCCATCATAATGCCCAGCTATTTTTTTGTTGTATTTGTCATTGTTGTTTGGCAGGCCCTGTGCCGGGTTCGAACTCTCCAGCCCCCAAGTATATGGCCAGCACCCTGGCCACTGAGCTACAGGCACCGAGCCCAGGCACATTACTTTTAGCAGTGGTGGTTTCCAAATGAGAAAACCCAAACTCAGGGATGTTAGGTGTTCAAGGCTCCAAATTGAAGAACTATCATCAGGCTAGTCTGTGCAAATTCAGATGATCACCATTCTTAGAGGGCGTAGAGCTCAGTAACTCAGCCCACGCACAGGATAAACTTAACTGTAAATTGTTAGAGCACCAATGTGGTCTACAGCATGTATATTCATAAATTGTCCTTGACGATGAGTCAACCCTATTCTAAAGCCTTTCACTCAGACTCCCTTACTTCACCCAAATAAATTTTCCCACTAAAAAAAAATAAATATCAACTGTGAAACACTCTATTTATGTAAGCAAAAACATTATCTAATCCCTATTTATTATGATTCATACATATACAATGTACTTGATTATACTTTCTGGTAATGTTACATATCTAGTAAAGCTTATTGAAAACAGAACTCTTTGAGAGATGCAAAGGGAATCACTGAGAAAACCTACAGTAAACTCCTTACTCTTAGCTTCCTTCCCCTAGCAATGTCATTGTTGAACACACCCACAGGAACGGCATATAGGGCCCCTTCTCAGTTGTGTTATACTATATTCTGTTTCCATGGGAATACATACTGAGGAGATGAAATCATGACGTACTCCAGAAGGTGCTAATAACTCAATGGGGCATAATAACCAGCTGAAAATATCCACACTCACTTAAAATATGGCAAAGGAGAATAATGGAAATTGGGGGGAGAGGAGGAAATGAGCATCACAGACGTTGCAGACTGAGTTGTTACTAACGTCATGGTAGGTTAGAAGCTGGATTTTATAACTATGCGTCAGATGCAATATTGAAACGTCACTAATTACAATTTAATTTGATCAAGGTCGAGGGCTTACCCTTAGAGTGTTCAAGTATCTCTCTTTTCAAGCTCCCCCTTTGTCCTATAAAATTTCAATGCAATGGATTTTTCCCGCCATTTTTTCCACGATTGTCATTATCCTCTAACTTATAGAATTTGTGTGCCAGTTAGCGTGGCCATTAACTCCAAGCGATTTACAAAGATCACCTCATCTATGTCTCAGAATGGGTTTGTCATGTAGGACTTACTTAGTTTTCAATCTTGCTGCTGGGAAAATTAAGAGTCAGAGAGTTCAGCACAGCACAGAGCGGGATGTAGGGCTCAAACCCAGGTCTGGTCCCGCTGGAGAGTGGCCACTAAACTGAGCCTCCTCACTAATGCTGCTCCCAATTTATTCCATTCAGACTTGGCAGCTTATAAACTTATGTCCTATGAAACAAAGCAGCTGTTTGCAAGCATAACAGGATTCCCAGATCAGCCTCAGGCTTCCCAGCATAGATAATAAATTGGGAAGAAGGTGCTTGAGGAGTTTTCTCTAATGCTACGATGGTTTTGGACAAAAGATAAAAAGTTTAGAATAGGTGTACCCAATGAAAGGCAGAAGAGGAAGGGAGAATATTATGTATCTAGGTTCTCAGCTGAGAATGTTCCCTGCTGGGCTCATGAACTCATCACATACCCCAGCCCTGTGGAGAGAAGGCTGAGCCCACAGCTAAAGGAACTTTTTCCATGGAGCATGGGGTGAGCCATGCTGATGAGGGCGCAGATGCAAACGAGAGTGGGAGAAAGGACACGACCCCCGCTCTGCATGAGAGATGTACGTCTACTAATAAGAGCAAGGACGGAGATGGCCGTCTCCCTAAAATAGCAGAGATGTCTGCTCAGGGCTCACGGGAAGGGAGGTTGGATGATGAGTCATAGGCCGGAAGCCCGAGATCCCCCAAATTAAAAGTGCTTATGTTTAAATATTCAGCCAGTAAAGCAAGGAAAGAAAAGAGAAATGGATACTCATTCCACCTGGTGATGAAAATTAATAACATTTTGAGTGTAGTCTTCCAAAACACATTCTCTCCTCTCCTCCCCTCCCCTCCCATTCTCACCTGCCCTCTCCCCTCCTCACCTGTCTCCTTCCCTCTTCCCCTCTCCTCTCTCCTCGTCTATAAGTACAGATCTATATTTTTTCTATTAAAGACTTTGAATCCTGCATACAGATCATTGGTCAGTTCTTCACAAATGGGAACTTGTTTGCTATGTTTCTTCTTCTTTCCTTTTACCTGTATTCCTATTGCTTATAAATAAAGCATCAATGAATATATTTGTTCATAGATCTTGAGTTATTCATATTATTTATTTACATAGGGAAAATTCCAAGACAAAACCATTGACACATCACATATTGTTAGTACCTACACACTGGGGTGTATAATCCTAAGAGCATGCACACTTAAAATTTTTAAACACATCGCCAAATTTATCTCAAGAAAATTATACCCATTTAACCTTAGTGATATGTATGACTTTTTGATCCTCATAGTTGCCAATCCTAGATAATTTCATATTTTTTACAGCAAAAAAGGAATTCTTACTTTTCTTTCAATCTGCTGTACCACATCTGCTAAAATGCTTATTGGCCATTGTATGTTTATTGGCATTTAAATATCTGGCAGTTCAGCGTCCTTCCTAATTTTGGCTCCTTTTCAGAAGTTTTTTTAAACAGTAATTTTTGGTTGAACTTTAAATGACTTAGTAAAGGATGTAATCCCTAGATTGTGTTAAAAACATAGATTTGGTAAGAGAATAATAGCATCATCTAAATTAATCTCCCCATAAGAACAAGGTGTGATTTCATTTATTCTCCCCTTTTTATGACCTGGGATGGAGTTTTACACTTTTCTGTATCTAAGTCCTAGACCTTTTTTTTTTTTTTTTTTCAGTTTTTTTGCTAAATGTTTTAGATATTAAGTATATTTTATACTTGAACTTGTTCTGTATTGTATTTCCTACCTGATTCTTCTTGTTAGATAATCATTTCTTAGCCAATTACCTTGTTGATTTCTGTTTTCTGTTTTGATCTAAAAGTTTTTAGTTGGCCTCTTATAAAATTGGAAATTTGCCTTTTTTTCTATATATTTATATCTCTTGCTTCATTTTCTTGCCTATTTGTATGGCTAGATGTTCCCAAACAATGTGAAACAATAGTGGCAATAACATCTTGACTTGTGTCTCTCTTTAATGGAAATGACCTTGTGTGTGAACATGTGCTTGTGGGGTATATGTGTATACAGACGCATATGCACACATGTATGTGCGCTTATCATGTGAAGAAAATAGCATCTTAATTCTGTTCTTCTTGGACTTTTAAAAGAAGCAACAACTGGTAAAAGGTTTTTAATTCCTTTTTAGTATCTATCATGTTACTGATAGGAAGTAATTCCTGCAGCTGGGCAGGGAGTTTCCAGGCAAAAATGAGAGAATAAGTTGGGTTGCATCATATCCATTGCCTGAAACTGGAAAGGACAAACCTCTAGGCTGTGAATTCTGTGAATACACATCTCTAGGAGTGTCAGGTTTGGCTATAGTATGAAGACAACTTCATTTTCTAAAATAAACGCAGACATACAAACTGTCAAAGGAGGGGAAAATGATTGCTATGAAATGAATGAGCATCAAGTATTGTTGTGGAAAACCTCAAACCTCAAACTTGGTTGTCCCAGGGGTTTATAATATAAAACTGAAATAAAGATGCCCACAGGCAGGTACGAGAGATACACAGTTGCTTTGTATCTTGCAAAGGAAGTTAACAGTTGCTTTTCGAACCCAGATTGTTTTGAGTTATGGGAACCTTCAGGGGAATAAAGGACCACGTCTCTAATGTCTCTTTTTACGCCCGCTGGCCAATACGAGGGCCCACTAGATGCAGGGGCAGCCAGTAGCTTCTGGAAACATGGCGGGCAAAGAACATCAGAGGAGAGTTGCAGGTAACTTTGATTTGGGCTAACTAACCAGAAAGAACCAAGGCACCCAGGGGCAAATTGTTTCTAAGTACTACACTATTTAGTCTGCCTCCCTTTAGCACTTTCTACTTTCATTATTTATGTACATATTTGTTTCCCAACCAGAAACAAGATCATTGAAGGCAAAATTCACTTGTGTGTATCACTCCCACTCCCACTGTATAACACTCAGTGCAGGATCCTGTATATAGCAGACACTGCTGCACACACTCTTTGAATGAATGAAGGAATAAGTGAATGAGTAGTAAGTGATCTGATAATACTATTACTATTGATAATAAGAAGAATGAGAATAACAGCGAATTGTCACGAAGTGCCTCATATGCACCAAGACTTAAATATGCATTATCTTTTTAATCCTTACAATGGTGCAGGCAGGTAAATGGCATTATCCCTACATAAGATATGAACAAACAAGGATCAGAGATGTTGCTTAACTTGACAAGGTTCACATAACACAGACTAGAAGGCCTTTCTGACATCAAAGTCCATGTATTTCCAATATGATAAGCTGTCTGGTGTCGATAGGAATTTCAATCCTTGTTACATGGTGATCTGTTTGATGTTCCTGTACTAAAAGATTACTTTGAAAAAAGTGTGGAGGAAAAAAAATACATTCAAATGTGAGTGGGATTGCCAATGAGTTTTGAAATAGAAGAAAACATATTGCCAAGCTCTAAACAAACATTGCATCTGTTTTATGAGTTAATGGATTAAGCTGGATTTCACTGGCATTCCTGTATCACACGCAGCATACGCACGCTCATGCCTTTCTCCAAAGCTGCGAAGCGGTTGGTGTTGATCACAGATACGGCCAACTGGCTGGATTGTTGAAGGAGAATGCTACACACAGAATTTTATCCGAGACTATTGCTTATCCAAAAAAAAAAAATTGTGAAAGAGTTCTGACAATCCAAACCGTTCTCCTGAAGACAGAATAAATTATTCCCTAAAATACCTTTTTATTTTTTTAAACATAAGGTTTTGAAGGCAAGAACTCCTTTTTTTTTTTTTTTTAATGTACTTATCACTATGTAGTTTAAGCCCATCTGGACTGGCGATACTACCAAATATGGTTTTCTTAAAACAATTTTAAAAGTCTTACAAAGGGAACTTCGAAATGAGAGCAAAACAGAGGAAAGCAGACAAACCACACCCTTGGGTTGCAGCTCACAAAGAGCCACGTGATCTTATGGTGATCACAGGAGAGCAGGGTAATAACCAGTGTGATGAAAATGTGTCAAACGGTCTATGAAACCAGTGTCTGGTGCCCCATGATCAGATTAATGTACACAGCTATGATTTTTTTTTTTTATTATTGTTGGGGATTCATTGAGGGTACAATAAGCCAGGTTACACTGATTACAATTGTTAGGTAAAGTCCCTCTTGCAATCTTGTCTTGCCCCCATAAAGTGTGACACACACCAAGGCCCCACCCCCCTCCCTCCGTCCCTCTTTCTGCTTTTCCTCCCCCCCATAACCTTAATTGTCATTAATTGTCCTCATATCAAAATTGAGTACATAGGATTCATGCTTCTCCATTCTTGTGATGCTTTACTAAGAATAATGTCTTCCACTTCCATCCAGGTTAATACGAAGGATGTAAAGTCTCCATTTTTTTTAATAGCTGAATAGTATTCCATGGTATACATATACCACAGCTTGTTAATCCATTCCTGGGTTGGTGGGTATTTAGGCTGTTTCCACATTTTGGCGATTGTAAATTGAGCTGCCATAAACAGTCTAGTACAAGTGTCCTATGATTTAATAAAAAAATAAATAAATAAAAAATAAAAACCTAGGCAACTTCCATGACTTAGCAATTATGAATTGGGCTTCAATAAACAGTCTAGTACAAATATCTTTGTTATAATGTGATTGGTGAAGGCTATGTTAACCAGTTTGATGAAAATATTTCAAATTGTATATAAAATCAGCACATCTGTACCCCATGATTGCATTAATGTACATAGCTATGATTTAATAAGAAAGAAAGAAAGAAAGAAAGAAAGAAAGAAAGAAAGAAAGAAAGAAAGAAAGAAAGAAAGAAAGAAAGAAAGAAAGAAAGAAAGAAAGAAAGAAAGAAAGAAAGAAAGAAAGAAGCCTCCCTGAAATCCAGAAAAAAACACCTAGGCAACTAACTTCAAATGTTGATTAAACTTAATTAACAATGGAACTGTTTTCAAGTGGCATTTCATCTGGATCAATTGTTAGTGGCTTTCTAGAAGCTTCTTATTTCTTATTTATTTATTTATTTTTTTAGAGACAGAGTCTGACTTCATCACCCTCATTAAAGTGCTGTGCCATCACAGCTCACAGCAACCTCCAACTCCTGGGCTTAGCCAATTCTCTTGCTTCAGCCTTCCAAGTAGCTGGGACTACAGGTGCCCACCACAACGCCCAGCTATTTTTTTTGTTGTTGTTGTTGCAGTTTTCCTGGGGCTGGGTTCAAACCCATCACCCTCGGTATATGGTGCTGGTGCCCTACCCACTGAGCCACAGGCGCTGCCCAAAGCTTCTTATTTAGAAGGGTCTGCTCAGGGAGGAAAGCGTGGCATCGCCCATCGTCATGTGGTCACTCACGGTGGTGGCACTCTTTTCATTATCCCGGTTAGAAAGGAAAAATAAAAATAAAAAAAGGCTATGCCTGTAAGACATAGTTTGGTCTGCCAGAGTCATTTATTCAGCTATGAGACTTAGCGCAAAGAGGCTACTTGTTTCTGTACCTGACAAAATATATTTATTGAGTAATTGAATTGCCAAAGATAACTGTTATTTCATTAAAAATTCCATAGGATTGTTTACAGACCAAAAATAAACATAAATTTAAAACTCAGTCCGATTCCTTTATTAAAGAAATAATGTCGTATATAGGAGGACAATGATCACCTTCTGGACTCATCCAATACACCCACACTCACACGTGTGTGTTTGCATGGACTCACAGAGGTGGGACTCGCTAACTAACCGGAGATGAATACTAGCAAGAATGAGCTAGCCCACAGAGAACTCTGCAGCAGTGATATTGAACTGGTGTGCCCTGGCACACTGGCAGGCCCTGAGAGGATCTGAGGTGTACTGGGAAAAATTTTAAAGATTATTAATTATTTTTTTCTTTTTTTTTTTTTAATTTTTAGCTCAGTTTTCGAAGTCAATTTTTATTCATCTCTTTGATAACATTTGGTAAGTCAGACTGTATGCAATAGTATTACATATCATTTTAACTCAATTAAATAAAAATAATGTCAGGAAACTTGGAAAACCAATGTTACATATTTTTATCATTAGTTATATATTCTTTTTTTTTTTTATTGTTGGGGATTCACTGAGGGTACAATAAGCCAGGTTACACTGATTGCATTTGTTAGGTAAAGTCCCTCTTGCAATCATGTCTTGCCCCCAAAAGGTGTGGCACGCACCAAGGCCCCACCCCCTCCCTCCTTCCCTCTCTCTGCTCTTCCTTCCTCACCCCTTCTTTCTCTCTCTACTCTCCCCTTCCCCCATCCCCACTGTGACCTTAATTGTCATTAATTTTTTCTTTTTTTAACTCTTTTTTTTTTTTTTTTTTAATCAACATTATTTAAGTGTTCCATGGAAGTTTAACCATAGGTTCAAGGGTACTGGGAGATAAAAAAAGGTTGAAAAGCACTGCTCTAAAATAATGCAAGCCCAGCTAAGGATGCCAATACACAAATAGTTCATGAAGAATATCAATGCTGTGGTCCTCTGGTTGTCACATGCTGGAAAGCAATGGGACTTGGTAGCCCCTGGAGGAGAAAGGAAACCCAAAGCCCAATGCCACCTAATAGCAGTTGAACTTAGTGAAAAGGTGTGATTTGAATCTAGCTGTTTGCATGTCTTTAAATTCTGCTCCAGATTTTATATGTATTAAGTATGAAAACAGGGTAGGTGCTTGATGATTTGCGCTTTTTCATTAAAACACAGTATTGGCTAAAACCTGTGCTATCCTGCTTCTCTGAGTTATGCGCAGCAGCAAGGAACCTGTCTATTAAACCCAGTTGCCCTAGCCAGAAGTCACTTTTTGCCTAGTTAGTTAATAAAACTGCCTACTGAATGCTCAGAAGAAAACACATTCCCCAAAAACCCCACTTTCAAGTAATACAGAATATAATACAATCTGATGAATTAAGTCGCACGCTTCTACGATGACACTTTAGCTGACAGTTTGAGAAAGTACAGTATGTCCATTGTTTGGCGTACTAAAGAAGTTCACTAATAAAAAAAGCCAATCCAAATTATAATTAAAAATACACATTTGTTTCATCATTGGCTGCCAAGGTTTTGTTTGTTGTCCAAGTTATTAAAAAAAACAAAAAAACAACAACCCTCCCCTCATCCTTTATATTGGTTATTGCTGGATTTCCTTCCCTTTCTAATACGTGGGAAGAGAACAAACAAAAAATGAGCCTAGTCTTAGACAACTGCAGGGTTTTACACAGTATCTGAATCTTAAAGATGTTTAGTTCTACTCTATCTGAGATGTCTATCGTAAGGTGCTTGAAGCCTGTTTTGGAAGCAGTCAGAGTATAAATATACACAAAAAATATAACTATCATTGCCTAGACCTTTTAACTCTAAACCCAGATTTCCCTCTACCACATGATGGCTGGTTCTACTAGACTATCTTAACTAATCCCAAAAATAAACATGAAAATTTTATTATTAAACCAACTCAAATAGAGAACGATCTACTCCAGCTGTGTAAGCCTTCAGGAGAAAGTTGACAACCTTCTTGAGTAATATATTCCAGAGCCATGTGGTGCTGAAGCATCAGGGCCAGAGTAAATATATCCACAGCTGCCAGGGAGGACCCAAAAGCATCCTCTTTGGTCCTCCAGGCTTCCAGATACTTAGTCCATTACACACACGTCATGACAACCCTTCTCCCCTCAAACATTACCTTACGAGTCAGGAAAGCTAACTTCCTACTTAAATTCATTCTACCAGCTGTTTTATAATTTTGGAATCTTTGATCCTGAAAATAGTATTATCTAGACAACTCACTGATTTCACTTGGTTTTAATGAAATAGCAGGGTGGCAACCATGTTGTGAATCAGCCTACTTGCTTCCTTTAAGTTGTCTCTGCAATCACCAAGTCTGCCTTTTGACTAATATGTCCCTTCCCTGGGATGGCCTTCCTCTTGTGTTCAAGGTCTTCAAGGACCAACTTCCTTTTCTGCCATTCCTTCCATGCAGGTGAAAGTAATCCCTCATCCCTGCTAAAAATGATCCCCCATTCCTTTGAACTTCAGGATAATTTACTCTGCTCCCCACTGCCTTCTTTCTTTTTTTTTTTTTTTAATTTTTTTTATTAAATCATAACTGTATACAATGATATGATTATGGGGCATCATACACTCGCTTCATAAACCATTTGACACATTTTTATCACAGTGGTTAACATAGCCTTTCCGGCGTTATCTCAGTTACTGTGCCAAAACATTTACATTCTACATTTACCAAGTTTCGCAAATACCCCTATAATATGCACCACAGGTTTAAAATAGTCTTTAGCTGAATGGCTTTCACTTCTTTAAAAGACTGCTATTCTGTTAAAGGAGGATTTTTGTCTGATTCATGAGGTGTGCCAAGAACCTAACAAAAACTCAAAACGTTATTTATTTGATCTATAAATGAATGGGAAGATAAAATTTTAAACTATATTAGATGCCTATATGATTTTATTATGCACTTCTAAAAGATCAACTTCTAGAATTTTTAAAGTGATTAATAATGATTCCCAATCTTTTTAACACACAATATCCTGCTGTTACTTGATTTTGTACTGACACCTCTTCCTAATCTGGAAAATGATTCATGGCATATATTTTTTTTTTTTACTTAAAAAAATTAGAAATTGGAAAAAAGTACTCAAGATGGCAGCCGAGTAACAGCTTCCTTGCATCTGGGCACCATGAGTCTGGGGATATAGGACTCCAGGCATCTCTGGCTGGTGGGATCTGCCTATCAACACCCCTGAGAGGATACAGGGAGTCAGCGAGAGACTTCTGGACCCCAAGAGGAGGACTAAAACAGTGGAAAACCGGCAAGTGGTCGCGTGTGTTCAATCCGCCTAAACCCGCCCGCAACTGTAAGTTCAGTAGCAGCGAGACTGCAAACCAGAAAGGCCTTACCTGTGAACTGTTTTGGTGTCTTTGGACTTGGCACTCAGCTGAACTGCCTTGGGGAGAGCCTGAGCGGGAGTGCAGAGAACTTCGGCCTTTGTCTAGGGCCCCAGTCTGAGCCGCTGAGCCAGACGGAGCTAATAGAGTTTGGCTCTGGGTCACAGGCAGACATTGTGAGCGATCTGCCCTGGCAAGCTCCGCCCTCAGGGTCGCAGAGCTGGAATTGGGTGGGAGCTGGTAACCCAGCGACCAAGTAGCCTAAGGGTGGGGTCTGAGCCGCCTTGCAGCCCTAACCCTCGGGGGCAGAGGGAGACCAGTTTTGACACACAGGGTAAGTGGATAGCCACTTCAGCAGTGATTCCAGTGACAAGCACTTCCCTGAGAAAGCTTCTGCTCAGTAAGTGAACAAGTTCAAAGTGCCTTTTAAGTGGGCTGAAGAGAGATTTAGGGTGTCTACCTGCTGGGGTTCGAGAAACTAGCAGCCTCCAGTCGTGCCAGAACTGTGATTAACATCTCATACCCCAGAAGACCACGTGTTGCCCAGACAATATTCAATTCCATATACATACTGCTTTGTTTTTGGTTGCGTGTGTGTTTTTTTTTTTTTGTTTTTGTTTGTTTGTTTGGTTGGTTTTTTTTTGGTTTGGTTGTTTTTTTTGTTTATTTTGACGTTCTAGATTGTTGTTTTGTTTTTTAAGTTCAACCTTTTCCATACAGATCCTTTTTCTTTCTCAATTTTTCTAGTTTAATTATAATTTCCCATTGCTGCCTATTTCAATAATCAGAACTTCATTTTTGTTAGTGTTTCTACCACTATTATTTGGTTTTTCCAGCCAATTTTATCCCGTAAAGTTTTCTGTTTCCTTGTTTTGGTTTGATTTATAGCAATTTTGTCTTTCCTCTCTACTTGGTGGAGGTGGGGTACTGTGTCTGATCAGGTTAGCAAAGAGCTGCTGACCTCAAGGGAACCACCCCACTTGGCACCCCCAGAAGGTGTTTTTTTTTTTTTTTTAAGGTTGTATCAAAGTACCCTACTGTACACCTATATTGCTCTGTCTTCCTCTTTCTGTGCCTCTCTTCTTTTTGTCAATATTCCTTTCACCCAACCACTCTCCTTTCTCTATTTTTCTTTTTTTCATTTTTTTTTTTCTTTTCTTATCACTCGATCCTCATTTCTTTCATCGCTTTTTTGCTCTTAAACCTTCTCACACTTCTGGTCCTGTAACCCTTAGTCCACAGGCACAAGAACTTAAAGAGCAAGAGGAATTGAAAGGAAAATTAGGGCAAGTAAACAGATAAAAGAAATCACCCATGAGGAAGAATCAGCAGAAAACTCCAGGCAACATGAAGAACCAGTCCAGAACTACCCCGCCAAGGGACCATGAGGTAGCTACTGCAGAGGATTCCACCTATACAGAAATGTTAGGAATGACAGAAAGGGAATTTAGAATACACATGTTGAAAACAATGAAGGAAATGATGGAAACAATGAAGGAAACTGTTAATAAAGTGGAAAATAACCAAAAGGAAATCCAAAAACAGAATCAAATAAGAGATGAACGATATGAAGAATATAAAAAGGATATAGCAGAGCTGAAGGAAATGAAACAGTCAATCAGGGAACTTAAAGATGCAATGGAAAGTATCAGCAACAGGTTAGACCATGCAGAAGAAAGAATTTCAGAGGTAGAAGACAAAGTTCTTGAGATAACTCAGATAGTAAAAGAGGCAGAAAAGAAGAGAGAGAAAGCAGAACGTTCACTGTCAGAATTATGGGACTTTATGAAGCGTTCCAACATACGAGTTATAGGAATTCCAGAAGGGGAAGAAGAATGCCCCAGAGGAATGGAAGCCATACTAGAGAATATTATAAAAGAAAATTTCCCAAATATCACCAAAGATTCTGACACACTGCTTTCAGAGGGATATCGGACCCCAGGTCGCCTCAACTCTAACCGAACTTCTCCAAGACACATTGTGATGAACCTGTCCAAAGTCAAGACAAAAGAAAAGATTCTGCAAGCTGCCAGGAGTAAGCGCCAGTTGACCTACAGGGGCAAATCCATCAGAGTGACCGCAGACTTCTCTAATGAAACTTTCCAAGCAAGAAGACAATGGTCATCTACCTTTAATCTACTTAAACAGAACAATTTTCAGCCCAGAATTCTGTACCCTGCTAAGCTAAGCTTCAAAATTGACGGAGAAATCAAATCATTTACGGATATACAAACATTGAGGAAATTCGCCACAACAAGACCAGCTCTACAGGAAATACTTCAACCTGTTCTGCACACTGACCACCACAATGGATCAGCAGCAAAGTAAGAACTCAGAAATTAAAGGACAGAACCTAACCTCCACACTGATGCAAAAGATAAAACTAAGCAATGGACTCTCACAAAATAAGATGAATAGAATACTACCACACTTGTCAATTATCTCAATAAATGTTAATGGCTTGAATTCCCCACTGAAGAGACATAGATTGGTTGACTGGATTAAAAAACACAAGCCATCCATTTGCTGTCTGCAAGAAACACACCTGGCTTCAAAAGACAAATTAAAGCTCCGAGTCAAGGGTTGGAAGACAATTTTTCAGGCAAATGGAATTCAGAAGAAAAGAGGAGTTGCAATCTTATTTTCAGACACATGTGGATTTAAAGTAACTAAAGTCAAAAAAGACAAAGATGGTCACTTTATATTGGTCAAGGGAAAAATACAACAAGAAGACATTTCAATTCTAAATATTTATGCACCCAATTTAAATGCTCCCAGATTCTTGAAGCAGACCTTACTCAGTCTGAGCAATATGATATCTGATAATACCATCATAACAGGGGACTTTAACACTCCTCTTACAGAGCTGGACAGATCCTCTAAACAGAAATTAAACAAGGATATAAAAGACTTAAATGAGACTCTAGAACAACTGTGCTTGATAGACGCATATAGAACACTCCACCCCAAAGATAAAGAATATACATTCTTCTCATCACCCCATGGAACATTCTCCAAAATTGATCATATCCTGGGACACAAAACAAATATCAACAGAATCAAAAGAATTGAAATTTTACCTTGTATCTTTTCAGACCATAAGGCACTAAAGGTGGAACTCAACTCTAACAAAAATGCTCGACGCCACCCAAAGGCATGGAAATTAAACAATCTTCTGTTGAATAACAGATGGGTGCAGGAAGAAATAAAACAGGAAATCATTAACTTCCTTGAGCATAACAACAATGAAGACACAAGCTACCAAAACCTGTGGGATACTGCAAAAGCAGTTTTGAGAGGAAAATTCATCGCTTTAGATGCCTACATTCGAAAAACTGAAAGAGAGCACATCAACAATCTCACAAGAGATCTTATGGAATTGGAAAAAGAAGAACAATCTAAGCCTAAACTCAGTAGAAGAAAAGAAATATCCAAAATCAAATCAGAGATCAATGAAATTGAAAACAAAAGAATCATTCAGAAAATTAATGAAACAAGGAGTTGGTTTTTTGAAAAAATAAATAAAATAGATAAACCATTGGCCAGACTAACAAGGAATAGAAAAGTAAAATCTCTAGTAACCTCAATCAGAAATGATAAAGGGGAAATAACAACTGATCCCACAGAGATACAAGAGATCATCTCTGAATACTACCAGAAACTCTAGCCCAGAAATTTGACAATGTGAAAGAAATGGATCAATATTTGGAATCACACCCTCGCCCTAGACTCAGCCAGGAAGAAATAGAGCTCCTGAACAGACCAATTTCAAGCACTGAGATCAAAGAAACAATCAAAAAGCTTCCAACCAAAAAATGCCCTGGTCCAGATGGCTTCACTCCAGAATTCTATCAAACCTTCAAGGAAGAGCTTATTCCTGTACTGCAGAAATTATTCCAAAAAATTGAGGAAGAAGGAATCTTCCCCAACACATTCTATGAAGCAAACATCACCCTGATACCAAAACCAGGAAAAGACCCAAACAAAAAGGAGAATTTCAGACCAATCTCACTCATGAACATAGACGCAAAAATTCTCAACAAAATCCTAGCCAATAGATTACAGCTTATCATCAAAAAAGTCATTCATCATGATCAAGTAGGCTTCATCCCAGGGATGCAAGGCTGGTTTAACATACGCAAGTCTATAAACGTTATCCACCATATTAACAGAGGCAAAAATAAAGATCACATGATCCTCTCAATAGATGCAGAAAAAGCATTTGATAAAATCCAGCATCCTTTTCTAATTAGAACTCTGAAGAGTATAGGCATAGGTGGCACATTTCTAAAACTGATTGAAGCTATCTATGACAAACCCACAGCTAATATTTGACTGAATGGAGTAAAACTGAAAGCTTTTCCTCTTAGAACTGGAACCAGACAAGGTTGTCCTCTGTCACCTTTACTATTCAACATAGTGCTGGAAGTTCTAGCCAATACAATTAGGCAAGACAAGGAAATAAAGGGAATCCAAATGGGAGCAGAGGAGGTCAAACTCTCCCTCTTTGCTGACGACATGATCTTATACTTAGAGAACCCCAAAGACTCAACCACAAGACTCCTAGAAGTCATCAAAAAATACAGTAATGTTTCAGGATATAAAATCAATGTCCACAAGTCAGTAGCCTTTGTGTACACCAATAACAGTCAAGATGAGAAGCTAATTAAGGACACAATTCCCTTCACCATAGTTTCAAAGAAAATCAAATACCTAGGAATATACCTAACGAAGGAGGTGAAGGACCTCTATAAAGAAAACTATGAAATCCTCAGAAAGGAAATAGCAGAGGATATTAACAAATGGAAGAACATACCATGCTCATGGATGGGAAGAATCAACATTGTTAAAATGTCCATACTTCCCAAAGCAATCTACCTATTCAATGCCATTCCTATCAAAATACCAACATCATACTTTGAAGATTTGGAAAAAATGATTCTGCGTTTTGTATGGAACTGGAAAAAACCCCGTATAGCTAAGGCAGTTCTCTGTAATAAAAATAAAGCTGGGGGCATCAGCATACCAGATTTTAGTCTGTACTACAAAGCCATAGTGCTCAAGACAGCATGGTACTGGCACAAAAACAGAGACATAGACACTTGGAATCGAATGGAAAACCAAGAAATGAAACTAACATCTTACAACCACCTAATCTTTGATAAACCAAACAAGAACATACCCTGGGGGAAAGACTCCCTATTCAATAAATGGTGTTGGGAGAACTGGATGTCTACATTTAAAAGACTGAAACTGGACCCACACCTTTCCCCACTCACAAAAATTGATTCAAGATGGATAAAGGACTTAAACTTAAGGCATGAAACAATAAAAACCCTCCAAGAAAGCATAGGAAAAACACTGGAAGATATTGGCCTGGGGAAAGACTTCATGAAGAAGACTGCCATGGCAATTGCAACAACAACAAAAATAAACAAATGGGACTTCATTAAACTGAAAAGCTTCTGTACAGCTAAGGAGACAATAACCAAAGCAAAGAGACAACCTACACAATGGGAAAGGATATTTGCATATTTTCAATCAGACAAAAGCTTGATAACTAGGATCTATAGAGAACTCAAATTAATCCACTTGAAAAAAGCCAACAATCCCTTATATCAATGGGCAAGAGACATGAATAGAACTTTCTCTAAAGACGACAGACGAATGGCTAACAAACACATGAAAAAATGTTCATCATCTCTATATATTAGAGAAATGCAAATCAAAACAACCCTGAGATATCATCTAACCCCAGTGAGAATGGCCCACATCACAAAATCTCAAAACTGCAGATGCTGGCGTGGATGTGGAGAGAAGGGAACACTTTTACACTGCTGGTGGGACTGCAAACTAGTACAACCTTTCTGGAAGGAAGTATGGAGAATCCTCAAAGCACTCAAGCTAGACCTCCCATTTGATCCTGCAATCCCATTACTGGGCATCTACCCAGAAGGAAAGAAATCCTTTTATCATAAGGACACTTGTACTAGACTGTTTATTGCAGCTCAATTTACAGTCGCCAAAATGTGGAAACAGCCTAAATGCCCACCAACCCAGGAATGGATTAACAAGCTGTGGTATATGTATACCATGGAATACTATTCAGCCATTAAAAAAAATGGAGACTTTACATCCTTCGTATTAACCTGGATGGACGTGGAAGATATTATTCTTAGTAAAGCATCACAAGAATGGAGAAGCATGAATCCTATGTACTCAATTTTGATATGAGGACAATTAATGACAATTATGGTTATGGGGGGGGAAACAGAAAGAGGGAAGGAGGGAGGTGGGTGGGGCCTTGGTGTGTGTCACACTTTATAGGGGCAAGACATGATTGCAGGAGGGACTTTACCTAACAATTGCAATCAGTGTAACCTGGCTTATTGTACCCTCAATGAATCCCCAACAATAAAAAAAAAAAAAAAATTAGAAATTGGGTTTCTATTAAAACATTCTTTGGATAACTGTCATTAAAATAATTTTGAGAATTATAAGTCATGATCCAGTTACAGTTATGGACATACTTATTATAGATTATGTTCATTTCCTATGGCTGCCATGACTAAGTAGCACAAACAGGGTGAGTTAAAACAACAGAAATTCATTCTGTGATAGTTCTGGAAGCTAGAAGTCTAAAATCAAGGTCTTGGCAGAGCATGCTTCCTCCAGGGGCTTGAGGAAAGAATCCTGCCTACTACGTTTCAGCATCTAGTATCCCCAGGCATTCCTGGCCAGGTGACAGAGGCCATCTCTGCCTCTGTCTTCAAGTGGCTGTGTTCCCTCAATGCATCTGCATGCTCAAATTTCTGATTTTATAAGAACACTAGTCATTGGATTAGAGCCCATCCTAATTGCCTATGACCTCATCTTCACTTGATTCTATCTGCAAAGACTATTTCTGAATAAGATCACATTCACAGGTACCAGGGGTTAGGATTTGAACATAGCTTTTACGAGGACACCTCAACATAGGCCATCCTTAAAATTTAGAGAATAATAGATGTTTAGAGGCTTCAAGGATGAGACATGCATAGATGACTCTAACATGGAGTTTCTAATAAGGACATGGGAACACTGAGTCACAGAATAAAATTTTCTAGCAGCCATATGATCACTTTAGGTTCTTAGGATCTAATATTGTTATATACTGCTGTAGATGCCATAGAGATTCAGGGTAAAAGATTTGTCTTGGATAGAGAACAAATCAAGATTAAATGGTCTGCTGTATCTTTGTCTGCGCAGCATTCGGACTTTCACAATGAAAAGTTACCGGGTTGTTCTCCACCACCCAATGTGGAACAGTGGTAATGGGTCACATTCCCATTAAACCCTCTAAACAGGAGCAGTCGGCTTGTCACCATCAAATTGTAGTCATTGCTTATATATCTATCTCTAGCTGAATTGGTATATTCTGTTTTCAGTTAATAAAGTTTTTTTTGACATCAGAAATTAAAATTATGTTATCTGCTTCTGACTGAAGGCAATTATGGAAGTGCCCATATGTCATTTTCCCCTGTAAGCTGAATGATGCGACGTGTTACTGCAATGGTTTTCCTGATAGGGAATTATTCTTCTATTCCTTCCAGAAATTCAACTTGGGCATTCTGTGTGGGCCCTTTTAACAACCTGCTAAATTAACATTGCTAGTGTTTTATGCAGAATTTTTAAAATTTCATTTATAAATGAGATATGTCTGAATTGTTTTTGTTGTTGTCGTCTGCCATTTTTTGTTTCTTTTTTTTTTATTAAATCATAGCCATGTATATTAATGTGATCATGCGGCACCATACATTGGTTTTATAGACCGTTTGACATATTTTCATCACACTGGTTAACGTGGCCTTCCTGGCATTTTCTTAGTTATTGTGTTAAGACATTTATATTCTACATTTACTAAGTTTCACATGTAACCTTATAAGATGCACAGTAGGTGTAATTCCACCAATCGCCCTCCCTCTGCCAATCCTCCCCCCCCTTCCCATATTCTTATAACTGGGTTATAGCTTTCATATGAAAGCCATAAATTAGTTTCATAGTAGGGCAGAGTACATTGGATACTTTTTCTTCCATTCTTTTTTTATTATTATTATTAACTCATAGCTGTGTATATTAGAGCAGTCAAGGGATACAATGTGCTGGTTTCATATACAATCTGAAATATTGTCATCAAACTGTTCAACGTAACCTTCATGGCATTTTTTTAGTTATTGTATGTAGACATTTGTATTCTTCCTTCAGTAAGTTTTGCCTGTACCCATTCTAAGATGCACCATAGGTGTGGCCCCACCCATTACCCTTCCTCCACACTAACCTCCCCCCTTCCTTGGCCCTTTCCTCATAGTCTTGTGCTATAGTTCGGTTATAGCCTTCATGTGACAGCGATAATTTAGCTTCATAGTAGGGCTGAGTACATTGCATACTTTTTCTTCCATTCCTGAGATACTTTGCTAAGAAGAATATGTTCCAGCTCCATCCATGTAAACATGAAAGAGGTAAAGTCTCCATCTTTCTTTAAGGCTGCATAATATTCCATGGTGTACATATACCACAATTTATTAATCCATTCATGGATCGATGGGCACTTGGGCTTTTTCCATGACTTAGCAATTATGAATTGGGCTGCAATAAACATTCTGGTACAAATATCTTTGTTATAGTGTGAGTTTTGGTCTTCTGGGTATATACCTAGTAGAAGAATTATAGGATTGAATGGCAGATCTATTTTTAGATCTCAAAATGTTCTCCAGACATCTTTCAAAAAGTAATGTATTAATTTGCATTCCCACCAGCAGTGTAGAAGTGTTCCCTTTTCTCCACATCCACTCCACATCTCTGGTCTTGGGATTTTGTGATATGGGCTAATCTTACTGGAGTTAGATGATATCTCAAAGTAGTTTTGATTTGCATTTCTCTGATGATTAAAGATGATGAGCATTTTTTCATATGTCTGTAGGCCATGCACCTGTCTTCTTCAGAGAAGTTTCTCTTCAAGTCCCTTGCCCAGCCTGCGATGGGATCACTTGTTCTTTTCTTGCTTATAGGTTTGAGTTCTCTGTGGATTCTGGTTATTAAACCTTTGTCGGAGACATAACCTGCAAATATCTTCTCCTATTCTGAGGGCTGTTTGCTTGCTTTACTTACTGTGTTCTTGGCTGTGCAGAAGCTTTTTAGTTTGATCAGGTCCCAGTGGTGTATTTTTGAAGCTGTTTCAAGTACCCAGGAGGTCCTCCTCATAAAATACTCGCCCAGACCGATTTCTTCAAGGGTTTTCCCTGCACTCTCTTCTAGTATTTTTATAGTTTCATGTCTTAAGTTTAAATCTTTAATCCAGTGAGAGTCTATCTTAGTTCATGTGAGAGGTGTGGGTCCAGTTTTAGTCTTCTACAGGTTGCCAGCCAGTTCACCCAGCACCATTTATTAAATAGGGAATGTTTTCCCCACAGAATGTTTTTAATTGGCTATAGAAGGGACAGCGTTTTTAATTGGCTATAGAAGGGACAAAGATCAAATAATGGTAAATACCTGGGTTCATCTCTTGGTTCTCTATTCTGTTCCATACATCTAGCTCTCTGTTTTTGTGTCAGTACCATGATGTTTTGATCATTATTAATTTATAGTACAGTCTCAGGTCTGGTAGCGTGATTCCTCCTGCTTTGTTTTTATTTCTCAGTAATGTTTTGGCTATTTGAGGTTTTTTCTGATTCCACATAAAATGAACTATTATTTTTTCAAGATCTTTAAAGTATAACAGTGGAGCTTTAATAGGGATTGCATTAAAATTGTATATTTCTTTGGGTAGTATGGACATTTTAACGATGTTGATTCTTCCCAGCCGTGATCACGGTATGTTTTTCCATTTGTTGACATTTTCAGCTATTTCTTTCTTTAAAGTTTCATAGTTCTCTTTATAGAGATCTTTCACATCCTTTGTTAGATAAATTCCAAATTTTCATCTTCTTTGGCACTACTGTGAATGGAATAGAGTCCTTTACTGTATTTTCAGCTTGACTATTGTTGGTATATATAAAGGCTACCCATTTATGAATGTTGATTTTGTATCCTGAGATGCTGCTGTATTCCTTGATCACTTCTAAGAGTTTTGTAGTAGAATCCCTGGTGTTTTCCAGATATACAATCATATCATCTACGAAGAGCAAATGTTTGTCTCTTCTGACCCTATATGGATACCCTTGATAGCCTTTTCTTCCCTAATTGTAATGGCTAAAACTTCCATTACAATGTTAAAGAGCAGTGGAGACAGTGAGCAGCCTTGTCTGGTTCCTGATCTGAGTGGAAATGATTTCAATTTAACTCCATTCAATACGATATTGGCTATGGGTTTTTTGTAGATGGCCTCTATCAGTTTAAGAAATGTCCCTTTTATACCAATTTTCTTAAGTGTTCTGATCATGAAGGGATGCTGGATATTATCAAAAGCTTTTTCTGAATCAATTGAAAGAATCATACAGTCTTTGTTTTTTAATTTGTTTATGTGCTGAATTATACTTATATATTTACGTATATTGAACCAGCCTGGAGACACTGGGATAAAACCGACTTGGTCATGATGTATAATTTGTTTGATGTGTTGCTGGATTCTGTATGCCAAAGGAGTGTTGAAATCTCTGACTGTTATGGAGCTGGAGGAAATCAAGTTGCTCCTGTTGTCAGAGTTTCTCCTATAAATTGAGGTGCATTCTGGTTGGGTGCATAGATATTAATAATTGAAATCTCATCATATTGAGTATTGCCCTTAACAAATATGAAGTGACCATTCTTATCCTTCCTTACTTTTGTTGGTTTAAAGCATATTGTGTCTGCAAATAGAATTGCAATACCTGCTTTTTCTGATTACCAGTTGCCTGAAATATGGATGGTCATCCTTTCATCCTGAATCTGTATTTATCTTTTAAGGTAAGATGTGATTCTTGTATGCAGCAAATATCTGGCCTGAGTTTTTCTATCCAATGAGCCAACTTGTACCTCTTTAGAGGACATTTTAAGGTGTTCACATTAATGTAGAATATTGATAAGTCTGGTAAAATTTTGGGTATTGAGTTTTTCGAAAGTTCAGTGGAAATTTTGTATCCTTTCACCACTGTGGAAGTTAGAGTTTGATCAAAAGTTTCTGAGTGAGTTTACTTTTGTGGTAGAGGATTGGGCTGGTCGTTATGGAGGATAGGTCTGAGAATATCCTGAAGAACTAGTTTGGTTATGGCAAATTTCTTCAACATATGAATGTCATTAAAGTATTTAATTTCTCCATCATAAATGAAACTCAGTTTAGCTGGATACAGGATCCAGGGTTGAAAGTTATTTTTTTTTTAGGAGATTAAAAGTCGATGACCACCCTCTTCTGGCTTGAAAAGTTTCAGCAGAGAGATCTGCAGTCATTTTAATTTTCTTCCCTTTGTAGGTAATGGATTTCTTATGTCTTTCTGCTTTCAGAATTTTCTCCTTCATATTAACTTTAGTGACATTAATTATGATATGCCTGGGGGATGTCTTATTGGGATTGAGTCATGCTGGGGTTCTGAAAATGTCTGCTATCTAAATCTCAGAATCTCTTGGCATGTCTGGAAAATTCTCTTTCATAATTTCATGGAGAAGGGCCTCTTTGCCTTGCAAGGCCACTTCATCACTTTCAGGGATTCCAATGCGGTGGATATTAGCCTTCTTCGAATTATCCCAGAGCTCTCTGAGAGAATGATCTGTTTTTGCTCTCCATTTCTCTTCCTCTTTGAGAGTTTGGGAGCATTCAAAGGCTTTGTCTTCAATGTCAGAAATCCTTTCTTCTGCTTGCTCCACTCTGTTACTGAGAGATTCTACTGTATTTTCAGATATTTGAGGGCTGCAAATTCTTGCGTCAGTGCGTCAAAATCTTTGATGGTTTTGTCTTTAAATTCATTACATTCTTGAGACAACTTTTGAATTTCTCCTCGAATTTCTAATCTGACTTTTGAATTGCTGTTCGAATTTCTAATTCCAAATTTTCCTTCATTCTATTAATCTTCTTTGCAATCCAAATTCTGAATTTGATTTCTGACATCTCGGCCAGCTGTTATGAGTGGGATCTTCAGTTACATCTGCCATATCTTTCCTTGGGGGGTGGGGGATCTATTCTTGTTATTCATGTTACCAGAGTTTTCCCACTGATTCTGCCCCATGATTATTTTATACCATTTGATTTTTCCCTTGGAGCTTTGTCTAGGACCCATACCATGCTATGGCCTGAGAAACTGGGGACCTGTTTGGTGTGGTGGGGCTAAGTGGCTCTGCCTTGTTTTCAGCTGGTCTCTGTCCGACCCTAGTGAAATAGTTACTCTGTGTTGAAGTCTCAGCTGTGGAGAAATACCAGCAATTAAGTCACCCTGTCCCCGACAGGGAACAATTGGAAAAGGAAATCATACTTCCTACCACCTCACACCCAAGGCACCACTTGGATAGTCCTTGGGCAATTGGCTCAGTTCGAAAGATCCAAATCAATTGTCCCAGTCAGCACCTGTCTCAGAGTTTAAAGGTCTCTGGCAACTAGATCACAGGGGTCTGCTGACATCTCAAATATGCCTTGCTCCTGTGCTCCATGAAGTTAGGAGGACCCACACAGTAAATAGAATCATCTAGGAAAGTTGATGCCTCCTTCCCCACGTTTCATCTCTGTCACACCCAGTCACTGATAGCCCCATAGGGCTGTGACCCAGTTGCCTGTAGTGAACAGATACTCCGGGGGTTTGTACCTGCCTGAATCTCAAGGAAATCTATATCTGCTCAGCGAGGCCATTGCTCTCTGCCTCTATCCTGCAGTGGGAGGTGAGGCCTGACAACCTTGGGCACTTGATGGAGGCTGGGGGGTGTTCAATCAGTTCCAGCCCTGCCCCTAATTGATGTTACTGACAGAACAACTTTGTGGGATTTTGTTTCTGTCCCTGCTAAATTCCCCTGCAGAAGAGAAGCTGTTTTGAGTTCCCATAACCTGTGCCTCAGGCCCTGTCTGTGCTGCTATATGGTCTCAGCTATTTGTATTTGCAGCACAATTACCTGTCAGATTCAGCCTCTGTCTGCCCTCCTTTGTTTAAGCTGATGGTCGGTCCTCTGGGGGCCAGGTGCATCTTAGGCTCAGTAAAGCAGTCTTCTGGGTTAGAAGATTCCTGCCCTGGCAATCTCCTGGCTCTGTGTATGTGTTTTCTAGTCCCCGCACTCCACCCAGGCTGGTACCACCTCAGGCAAACCCTTTACTCATGGGGCCTGCATTTCCATCCCAGATCTGTTCCGCGGTGGTTCCCACCTGAGAAGATGCCTGGCCTCCTCTGGTTGCCCAGAAAGACAGGGTGTGTGACTTCAGAATATCTAGGGGTGAGCCCTATTGTTGCCAAAAACGGCTGCTACTCTGCACCTCGGGGCACTGCTGCTCTGGCGTGGTTCCCTATCAGCCAACCATCCTCTCCTCACTCCCATGCCGCAGAATCAGCACTGACCAGAAGCTGTCCAGGCCCTACCCATACCCCTTGAGAAATTACCCAAGAATCTGGACTCCTGGGGCACAGGCCTCCAGACCTCAGAGTGATAGTGGAGGGGAGTGCTGGGAGCTCAGAGTTGCAGGTAGAGAATATATAAGTTGTATACAGTTTTATGCCTGGCAGGAGAGCACCATGGCACCCTAGTAGGGGAGGTAGGTCCAGTTTTTAGAGGGTCTCTACCATGGAGTGTAGTGGGAGGACCTTTAAACTCTGCTTGTTTGTTTGTGGGACACTCCAAGCCATTCTCATGGGGGAGGGGACTCCTGTCCACTTGGTGATGGATTTTGTACTTTTTGTTTGTATCCTTGGGTTCACAGCTCGCCTCAGTGGGGTTGATGTGCATTCTTCAAACTTCTCTCTTGGTGCAGCTCTAATCCACCAGGTTATTTGCTAAATTTCTGTCCTTTAACTCTCCTTCTGGATGGGAGCCTCCCCAAAGATTATCCCCTTTCAGATTGTTACAGAGGAAGCTTTCTGCTCACACAGGCCTCTCCACCACCCACTTTGGGTCTGGGCATCCCAGTGGCTGTCCCGGTCATACTCCAGCCACTGGCCCATGCCAGTTACCTGGCTGTCCGCTCCCGCTTCCCCCTGTCTGCCATTTTTTGTCATGGTTTCAATATTATAATCATACTATTTTATAAAATTAAGTTTTAGCTTGTTTTAAGGTTTGAAACTTGTTTTGACATATATTTTGTTCAAGAACATCTTACTGCTTTGGGAAATGCCAAGGAGCTTTGGGTCATGTGTAACAGTATGTTTCATTTTATAAGGAACCACCAGACTGTCTTCTAAAGTGACGCTGCTACTAGGAGAGAGCTCTGGTTGTTTCATGTCCTTTCTAGCACTTGGTGTCAATGTTCTGGATTTTGGCCATTCCAACAGGTGTACAGTGATATTTCATTGTTGCTTTGATTTGTATTTTCCTGAAGACATCTGATGGAGAGCATTTTTTCTTATGCTTACTTATCATCTGCTTACCTTCTTTGGTAAAGATGTCTGTTATGTTGTTGGCCCATTTTTTAATTGGATTTTTTGCTTTCTTATTGGTGAGTTTTAAAAATTCTTTTCATATTGTGGGTAATAGTCCTTTAGCAGATATGTCTTTTGCAAATATTTTCTCCTATGCTATTGCTTTTTATTTTATTTTCTTGAGAGTATCTTCCACAGAGAAGACATATTTTTAAATTTTAATGAATTCCAGCTTGTTAACTGTTTCCTTCGTTGGCAATGCCTTTGCTGTCATATCTAAAAAGTGTTTTTTAGTTTTTTCTGTTATCTTCCAGAAGTTTTGTAGTTTTATATTTTGCATTTAGGTCTGTAATCTATTTTCAGTTAGTTTTTCTGATTAAAAGGTCTGTATCTAGATTCATTTTTTTCCCCATGTGAATGTCCAGTTGTTCCAGGACCATTTGTTGAAAAGACTAACTTTTCTCCAATGTATTGTCTTTGCTCCTTCATCAGAATTCAGTTGATTATACTTATGTAGGTTTGTTTATGGTCTCCCTATTGTATACTTTCACCAATACCATACAGTCTTGATCACCATAGCTTCCTGGTAAATCTTGAAGTCGGGTAGTGTCAGAATCAGATTAATAAATTGTGGTATATGTACACCATGGAATATTATGCAGCCTTAAAGAAAGATGGACACTTTACCTCTTTCATGTTTACATTGATGGAGCTGGAACATATTCTTCTTAGCAAAGTATCCCAATAGAAGAAAAAGTATCCAGTGTACTTGGCCCTATTATGAAACTAATTTATAGCTTTCATATGAAAGCTATAACCCAATTGTAGCCCAAGAATATGGGGAAAGGGTAATGTGAGGGGAGGGGAAGTGGGAGGATGGGTGGAGGGAGAGTAATTGGTGGGACCACATCTAGGGTGCATCTTACAAGGGTACATGTGAAACTTACTAAATCTAGAATATAAATGTCATAACACAACAACTAAGAAAATGCCATGAAGGCTATGTTAACCAGTGTGAAAAAAATATGTCAAATTGTATATAAAACCAGCACATTGTACCCCATGATTGCATTAATGTACATAGCTATGATTTGGCAAATTAAAAATTTTTAATCTGCCAAATTATGTATTATGTTTTCTCTGTTTATTCTTGAAGGCTGGGTAGGAAGATCAAGTCAGCCCTGATCTGAGATCTCACCACTTTGCCCATTTCACAAGCATTAAAACCTAGGAGGGCTAATTGATTAAAGTTTCCTGACTATTTAGCACTAGAGTTGATACCCAAACCTAATATTTCTAGCTTCAGAAAAGTGCCTTCTACAGCCTCTACGTGTACTGAATTTTGCCCTGTTCCATGTGGATTATCCTTTTCCTCTTTAAAACTCTCTACCCCAAATGTTCATAATTTCTTCTAATGGAAAAGGCATTTACCATACCATATCCTTGTTCTCTATAATCTTAGCCGAACTCTGAGGCTGTACACTCACAGAGGAATTCAGAAATAAGGTACTAGTTGGAGTCGGAACCCAGTGAATTCTGAATAAGGCCATCATCTTTTCAAAGTCTCTTTCATTTCAACTTAATACTGGAATAGGTAAAAAGAGACTTAGGCTTTTTTTTTTTAATGTTAAGGAGCTCACTCCTCATTCAAGAAGGCAGATGCATGACTAAGTAACTATAATACATGACAGACTCTAATAAGCATTACAATTGTAAAAACATCTTTGACGTAATAAGTATGGCATGCAGTGGAGCCTACATGTAATTTCCTCTCATCATTTCTCTTTGAAGAAAATGAGTATTTCAAAATACTTTTAATAAAGATTAATTTAACTCATCAACCTTATTATTTCATTGAAAAAGTACAAGTACCTCCATACAAAAGCACATGCAGAGACTCACGTACTCAGAGACCGAGTTTTTCATATTTTGTAGTTCACTTGCTAAAGGAAACAAAGAAGAAGGGCAGGAAGAGAGGGAGGATGAGAGGAAGGAACAGTTGAGAGAAGGGGAGGGAATAAGGAGGCAAAGAGAAGGAAGGAAAGGAAGGAAGAAGGGAAAAGTCTTTTTCAAAAGTAAAACTAAAGGGGCGCGGTGCCTGTAGCTCAGCAGCGAGGGTGTCAGCCACATACACTGGAGCTGGTGGGTTCGAATCCAGCCCAGACCTGCCAAACGACAATGAACTACAACCAAAAAATAGCAAGGTGTTGTGGCCGGAGCCTGTAGTCCCAGTTATTTGGGAGGCTGAGGCAGGAGAATCACTTAAGCCCAAGAGTTTGAGGTTGCTGTGAGCTGTGATGCCATAGCACTCTACCAAGGGTGATATAGTAAGACTCTGTCTCAAAAGTAAAAATAAAATAAAGTAAGAACAAAGGAATGTGACTCATGAAAAAAAGGGCAGATCTCATCCAATTCATTTCAGACTGTGTAATCTCCAAATATAACTTCTCTTATTTTGAATTTTTTCACTTGTGTGGTCATGTCACCTTCTCATAGAGTTTAGCAGATTTAAATTAGACAAGTCAGCAACCAGAAACTGCTGGCACATGGCAAACCCTCAGTTGCCGGAACAACTGATCGTGACTCACAGTGAGCACCTACTTCGAGGGAGCTGCCTGTCACCTCATTTAGCGCCTCTGCAGCACTAGCTGATTAAGTCATCTTGATGAAAATCTGGTCACCGTAGTGCCTTCATGTTGCAGACACAAACATAAAAAAAAAAAAAAGATTCCAATTTTTACCTTCTGACAAATTCTTTTGGTGACACGGACACTTCTCTTTGTAGATGCTCACATTCTCTGAAGCTGATTCAGATTACCCCTGCACAAAATAAATAAGGCTGCAAAAATCTATCCACCCAATCTTGTACTTCAAGGGTGATTCCATAAATCATGTAGAAAGCTGAGGCCTTTGTCTTAAAGAAAGCCTTATGTATCAGATCTTTTAAAAAGTGAATTATTTGTGGTCAAAATAGGTCTTGAATCACATTTTGAAAGCACATCCACAGTCTAATCATTACAGTAATCTGGAGAAGACCCAGGTACGTGCTTAGGAATGCTCTGAAAGGGTGCTATCTCTGACATCTGCTTGACCAATGAGGCTGCATAAATGCAAAGTGTTACCCTGACTATTAACTGACAGCCTGATTTTGTAGATGGTCTATTGTCCCTGCTATAAGAAGCAATTTGCATAGTTTCTCTTTTTCTCTTCAAACATGTTTTTCCCATGTGCTTTCTCTTGCTACCATGCTAAGAATGTTAAGAGAAAGCTAAATAAATATTCCAGGTCATTGTAATTTTTCTTTAAGTAATCCATTTTCTTGCGCTCCCACCTAATAGGCACAATGTAAGGGTATATGGCACACCTCCAGGGAGCAAGACACAACTATGACAGAGACGTTATACAACAAATGCAAACATTGTGACTTAAACCTTAGCACCCTCATATTAATCAAAAAAAAAGTAATACACTTTTTTAAGCTAATACGAGGCTACTTACTAAGTGAGGCTTGGGGCTAATGACTTTCATTTAAACTCCAATGACTTTCATTTATTTATTTGAATCTTAGCTGTGTTATTACACATATTTTCTCAATCTTCATAGCAACTCTGTGGTAGGTACTGTTTTTATCATTGTTTGCAGTGACTGTGACCTAGAGAAGTGAAGTAACTTAATCAAGTTCTTATCATAATGGAACCAGGACTTAAGCCCAGTCAGATGGCAGAAGCCTTGTTTTTAACCCTTCTCTATGTTATCTCCTGGCTGTCCCTCACATACTAAGGGGAAAAAAGCAAATGTCAAAACAGCACCTATAGAAGGATCTCCAGTATTATATGTATTCCTTCTGTAACATATATATAATGATATATAACATATATCATATGTATGTATGTACACACGTATGTTTTTATACAATATAAACCTCAAATATAATAAGAGATATTATATAGCACTTTTTATATCCTAGGTATTTCCTTTATGCTAAAATATTCTATGTGTATTATCTCATTTATTTCTAAAAATAATCTATTAAGATAGGTACCATTACTTCCTCCATTTTATCAATGAGAAGGACCGAAAAGTAAAAATATTTCACCAAGGTGACAGAGCTACAAAGTAGTTAAAATAAGAATCAACCACATAATTTTATTTATATATATAAATTTATAAATAAATTTATACTTTTCTAAGTATGTATATTTGTACATACATATGGGTACAATATATATATTGTTTTTAGAGACAGGGACTCCCTCTATCACTTAGGCTGGAGTGTAGTGACATAATCATAGGTCAATGCATCCTTGAACTACTGGGCTAAAGGGATCCTCCTGCCTCAGCCTTCTGAGTAGCTAGGGCTAAAGGTGTGTGCTACCATGTCTAGCTAGTTTTTTATTTTTGTTTTTTTAGAGATGGGAACTCTCTATGTTGCCCAAGCTGGTCTCAAACTCCTGGCTCCAAGTGATCCTCCAGGCTTGGCCTTCTAAAGTGCTAGGACTGTAGGTATAAGCCACCACCTGTGGGTCAGCAAACTATAGTTTTGTACAGCCCATGAACTCAGAATTGTTTTTACTTTTTTAAATAGTTAAAAAAAAATCAATGGAAGGATAATATTCATGACATATGAAAATTACATAAAATTCGAATTTTAATATTCATAAGTATTATTGGAAAATAGCCATGCCCATATTGGTGCTATTTTAATAGAAAAAATGTGTCATAGAGATCTAGACATTCTATTGGGAAGACCCTATGGCACAGTATCAATCTCCATGAGTAAGGAATCCAAGGCGAACTCCAAGTTAATAACAGCTTGCTGCTTCCTAACCTTGCGCATCGGGAAAGTTATTTAAGTTCTCTAATTCTTAGTTTTCTCATCTATGATACCTAACTAGTAAGTTTTTCAGAGATTCAAACTGCAATGACGTAGGTATTTATACTGTTTATATGTAAGTCGTTAGTAGCATGCTTTTAATTCAAAAGGATGAGTCATTATATAAAGCGGAGTCAGCCAGAGCCTGGGAACATTTTAATTTTCAACCATTCAGCTTAGCCACTCTCAGACCAATAAGCACCGACTTGTCTGTCTCTCAATGGAGCTCAAATGTTCACATTTAAGCAGGGAGAAACTCCTTGCTGTTTCTGGTTCAGAGATGGATTCAGTGTTATATAATGTGTGGGGGTTAAACTCTTTTAGAAAAAGAACACTGAGTTATAGGTGCAACATAAATTATAAAAATGAGGATTTATTTGGAATGAGAAATAAAATCACATCAAATGACGAATACACTTCTTTGAAAACAATTGAGCAGGTGAGTCGCCCCAAATCTTAAGCTTTGGTGATTTCCAAGTAAGTCTTTTTATGCTCTTTCATTCCTTCATCAGAAAAAACAAACAAACAAAAAAAAAAAACGAAAAACCCACAAGTATTATATTCTTAAAGATCATGATTCCTGAACCCCCATTACATACATTATAAAATAACTTCCCTAGTTGCAAAATTGAGGTGCTAAATATAAATAAATGTCACGTGGATTCTGTGGCGTGCTGGGCATTAAATGTTTCTGCTACAAATTTGTTTCAGTCCTGCATTAACAAAAATCTGACTGGTATGAGAATTCATTCTAAATTCTAAACAGAGCCATGAGGGAAAGAAAATGTTTGTTTGTTCCTTCAAGGAATAGATATATATGTTAAGAGAAAACTGAATTGTGAAAGGGCTACCAATCTTGGGAAGCATGATTGAAATGAATAGATAATAATAGGTCTGTATTTTTTTTCAAATGGAATTTGTGGAGTGAATTGTCTCCATTGTGGAATCCTGTACAAAACTGTTTCAGATCAAAGGTCCAATTTTCTAGCAAAGGAAGTGTAGCAGTGGTCCCCAAGGAAATCCACTGTTTCTTCACAATCCATCCACCCACAATCCACCAGCTTGACAGAGTGAATGGCAGAATGGCCCCCTAAAGATGTAGCTGAGTGCCATCTTGGAAAAGGACCCTGCTGAGATAAGGCACCATCCCCCCGGAGGTGGTCTGTGCCCTGACTCAATGATCTTGCTATGGCAATGCATCTTTAATAGGTAGAACACAGGGGTCCAGGAACCAAGAGGTGCAGGTAAAAGTGGACAAATTACCATGATCCCCAGTGATCCATTTGTGGGGTTTCTGCTTCCCATCCCTGAAGTATTAGGCTATGCTGTTCTAGAAAATCTTGCTATTTTTCAGAGAGTGAAGACTTCCACCTGAGAACACAGTGAAAATCTCATTGAACTTTAAGCTCTGGCTATAACCTGGTCACTTCAGAGTCCCCACACTATGGGAGCAGATGACAAAAGAAGTCACCACTTTTGTAGGAATCCTTCATCTGATCATCAACAGGAAACGATGGTTAAGAGTCAGTTGTCAATCTGTCAATTTTTGGTTGGTGATGTTTTCTTTCTAATTGCTTTTAAGATATTTTCTTGTCTTGGTTAATACTCTGAAATTTCAGATGTGGATTTTTTTATTGATACTGCTTGAGATTTATTGAATCTCTTGAGATTCGTGTGTTTCCTCAGTGAACTTTGGAAAGTTCTCAGCTATTATCTCTTTTTCTTCCTCTCCATTTTCTCATTCTGGAACCCCAATTAAACATATATGAAATATATATTGGAAACTACCAACCAGCAGCCACATTAATTTTTGCTTTGATGCTTTGAGGCAAGTGAGTAGAGTGAATTCTAGCACCAATGTGGGTGTAGGCAGACTTGTGGTTAGAAATTCTGAAAGGAAACACACACTTCCTTCCCTCTAACTCTGTGGTCAGCTACCAACCAAGAACCAAGGTCAAAATGGTCCAGTATACTGCTCTGCTCCTCTGTGAGGCAGGTTGAGGTCATACATTTTGGGCATCTAGGAGGATTTTTCTTTTCTTTTTTTGGCAATAGTTTCTATAATCATATCCCAATGTGCTTAGGCTCTAGACTTTGTCTCCTATGCTTTGTCTTCTTGGCTCATTAAAACTAATAATCTAAGATCTGCAGATTCCATCAGGGAAACTTGTACTTGTTTATACCTCTGGAATCACACTCTCTTGTGGTTTTTCCCTCTAAGTGTGTTTTCTTTTTTCCTTTGCCATAAGGTCAGTCACCCTTGACAAAACTAGTTAATCTAACTCTTTAGGTGCTCCCCGCCCCCACTAGGTGTGTTTCTCTGCATATCTGCTCTACCATTTTGTTGCAAACATATCAGCAATTCTTTATTTTTTCACCATTTCTGAAATTTCCCAGTCATCTTTTTGTATATATATTCAAAAAATGTGGTTTAGAACCTCATCCCTACCACTGTCCAGCTCTCCAAATGAGGTAATTCACTTCACCTGTCCTGTCTTAGCTCTCTTGTCCATACATTAAAGAAAAGATGATACTATTCCATGTCCCACTATGAGGACTGAATGGCCTAATGGCCACACCCATACACACTAGGGGCATGATCTTCTGGACTCTGAGGTCTGGGCTACAGTTGTAGATTAGAGGTAATATTTTGTATCTGTCCAAGTCTTCTTGACCTGCTCTCTTCCTCTAGCCATTACAATCACACTGGACAGAATCCACCAAAGGAAATGACGGCCAGCCCCCAACCCATTCACTAGAATGACCCTGGGGTGGGGAGGGGTCACTACGGCAGGTGGCACTAGCACCCAAGCTGACCCCTTCTGGAAGAGCTCTCCTACTTTGCTCAAAGGAAAAGAAAGTGAGGGCATTGCAAGGCATTTGTTAAATGTTTATGGACTTTGAACGTTTTTTCCAAATGTTGTTATGAGATTCAGTTTCATTTTATTGGTTTTATTTCCTTTACCTATAAAAATAACTGCAGTTGCACACATTCCTGTGTTTCTTCGGAACTGCTAAAGTTTCCACTCAATGTTGTGCTTTTTTGGTGCCAAAGTGACCATTCTGTTCCTTTCAAATCAGGCCAACCTATTCCCATATCAGGAGCCTTCACTGAGTGATTAATGGTCACATTGCATTGTTTTGACTTAGTTCAAATGTAGATAAATGCTAAGTATAGACGCAAGGGCTTTTCATTCCTTTTAAACTCAGCTTAAGAGACAACTCCTCTCGGTGAGTGTCTTGGACCTTCCCCATTGGCACTGCCTGCCAGCATTACCGTAAAACATCTTACCACGTGGCTTGGTGTCCTGTCACCATTTGCTCACATGTCCCAGGAGATGGTGGTCAGGCTCTCAAAAGGAAAGACTATATATTATTCCTTTTTGTAATTTCAGCATCTGGCACAATGCTGTTCATACCATAGTTGCTCAATGCTGTTCATTGAATCAATACAGTAAGAAATTCTTAAAGTTATTTTACATGTCTACAATTACATTTCCTGCTTAAGTGCAATGAAACTAAGATTTTTAAAATGTCAGGACAGAATTATCAAATTCCAGTTAAGAAATAGTACTTTTTAAAAATGTACATTGAGAGTTTTGAGGAGTAATAGTTCCCAAACTCTATTTGGGTTGCTGAGTTGTGAGGTGTTTTCTTACAATGGAGAATTGACTTCATAGAGTCTACAAATAACAGAGCTGAGAAAAGAACTGTGAAATCATGCACGTTAATCTTTCTTTCCTTCCCCCCTTTATCTTCTTCAGACTATGCATTATTAATTTAAGTAAAATACTTTTAAGGTTTCCAGGTTTCTTTTCTAATGTACCTGTTAGATTATAACCTCCAGTAGAGCTGGCCCTTTGCTATCCTATTCACTACTATGCTCCTACCTCCTAAAATAATACCCAATGCACAGCAATCTCTTTAAAAAGTATTCAGTATATGGAGGAATGGATAGCTGGATGGAGAGTTGGATGGATGGGTAAATGGATAGATGAATGATGAATGAATGAATAAATAAATGACATCTGCTGATGAGAAAGTGGACTTGCAGAAGTCAGTCTGGCCTTCTTGGCCTAGCATTGTTCCCCCAAGAATACTACCCTACTCTTATGTGAAATAGCTCAAGGTCCTTAAATTAAACCTCAAGTTACTCTTATGCCCTGCTTTCGGAATTTCTGCAACTATTGTCCAGGGCCCAATGTCCTCACTCTCAATACTCCATGCCTGACATCCCCTTATCATATGTCAATGCAGAGTGATATCAGGCAAGCATCTGAGGAGTCAGGAGCCAGATATGGCAAGTGCCTTTCTGCAGATACTCTAGCCATTAAAAAACAAAGAGGAGGCAGAGTCAAGATGGCTGACTGAAGCCAGTTTTCCACAGAGGCTCCTGTCCAGAAGGAGAATTAAAGGACAGAAATTTAGCAAGTAACCTGTGGATTAGAGCTGCACCAAGAGAGAAGGTTGAAGAATGCACATCAACCCCGCTGAGGCGAGCTGTGACCCCAACGATACAAACAAAAGGTACAAAATCCAACACCAAGTGACGAGAATCCCCTGCCCTATGAGAATGGCTTGGAGTGCCCCACAAACGAATGAGCAGAGTTCTCCTACACTCCATGGGAGAGACTCTCTAAAAACTGGACCTACCTCCCTTACTAGGGTGCCACGGCATTCTCCTGCCAGGCATAAAACTGTATAAAACTGTATATATTCTCTACCTGCAACTCTGAGCTCCCAGCATTCCCCTCCACGCTCAGTCTGAGCTCTGGAGCCTGTCTCCCAGGACCACAATCTTGGGTGATTTCTCAAGGGGTGTGGGCAGGGCCTAAACTGCAGCTGGTCAGTGATGACTCTGCGGCACAGGAGTGAGGAGATGACGGTTGACTTAGAGGGAACCACGCCAGAGCGGCGTGCCTGGAGGTGCACAGCAGCAGCCGTCTTTTGGCAACAATACGGCTCACTCCCAGATATTCTGAGGCCACACCCCATGTCTCCCTGGGCATCTACTCAGGTGGCAACCACCACGGAACAGATCTGGGATGGAAACACAGGCCCTGTGAATAAAGGGTTTGCCTGAGGCAATACCAGCCTGGGTGGAGCGTGGGGACTAGAAACGCATGCTCAGAACCAGGAAGTTCCCAGGGCAGGGCTGACCCAGAGGACCGCTTTACTGAGCCTAAGATGAACCCACCCTCAGGGGATTGTCAGCCTATAGACAAAGGAATACAGGAGGCTAGAACACACAGCTAACGAAATACAAGCCTGCAGGAGCAAAGACAGGACCTGAGGCATAGGCTGTGGGAAATCAAAACTGTTTCTCTTCTGCAGGGGAATTAAGCAGGGACAGAAACAAATTCCCACAAAGTTGTTCTGTTCTGTTCTGTCAGTAACATCAATCAGGGGTGGGGCTGGAACTCACTGAACACCCCCCCCCCCAGCCTCCATCAAGCACCTAAGGTTGTCAGGCCTCACCTACCCCTGCTAGATGGAGGCAGAGCGCAGCGGCCTGGCTGAGCAGAGATAGATTTCCTTGTGATTCAGGCAGGAGCAAACCCCTGGAGTATCTGTTCACTACAGGCAACTGGTTCACAGCCCTTCAGGGCTATCAGTGACTAGGTGTGATAGAGGTGCAAGGTGGGGAAAGAGGCATCAACCTTCCCAGACTGGGTGGGTCAGGGAAGGGTGGGTCCTTCTGACTCCACGAAGCACCTGAGCAAGCCATATCTCGGTAGTCACCAGACCCCTGCAATCCAGTTGCCAGAGACCTATTAAACTCTCCCACCTGAGACAGGTGCTGACTGAGACAACTGATTTGGACCTTTTGAACTGAGCCAATCACCCGAGTACTATTCAGGTGGTGCCCTGGGTGTGCGGTTGTAGGAAGATTTGATTTTCCTTTTCCAATTGTTGCCTATGGGGGGCGGGGTGACTTAATTGCTGGTATTTCTCCATAGCTGAGACTTCAACCCAGAGTAACTGTTTCACTAGGGTTGAATAGAGACCAGCTGAAAACAAGACAGAACCACTTAGCCCCACCACACCAAACAGGTCCCCAGTTTCTAAGGCCATAGAATTGTACTGAGTCCTCGACAAAGTTCCAGGGGAATAATCAAATGGTGTAAAACAATCACGGGGCGGAATCAGCAGAAAAATATGGTAACATGAATAACCAGAATAGACCAATCCACCCCCACCACCCCCGCCCAAGGAAAGATATGGAAGATGTAACTGAAGATCCCATTCATAAACAGCTGGCTGAGATGTCAGAAATCGAATTCAGAATTTGGATTGCAAACAAGATTAATAGAATGGAGGAAAATTTGAAATTAGAAATCGAGGAGCAATTCAAAAGTTGTCTCAAGAATTTAACAAATTTAAAGACAAAACCACCAAAGATTTTGACACACTGAAGCAAGAATTTGCAGCCCTCAAAGATCTGAAAAATACCGTAGAATCTCTCAGTAACAGAGTGGAGCAAGCAGAAGAAAGGATTTCTGACATTAAAGATGAAGCCTTTGAATGCTAAGTCATGGAAAAAGCCCAAGTACCCATCAATCCACTAATGGATTAATAAATTGTGTACACTTATTAATATGTACAATTGTGTACAATTTATTAATATGTACACTTAGCAATTGTGAATTGGGCTGCAATAAACATTCTGGTACAAATATCTTCATTATAGTGTGAGTTTTGGTCTTCTGGGTATATACCTAGTATATACCTAGTAAAGTATCTCAAGAATGGAAGAAAAATTATCCAATGTATTCAGTCCTACTATAAAACTAATTTATGGCTTTCTCATGAAACCTTAACTCAGTTATAACCTAAGAATAGGGGGAAGAGGGAAAGGGAGGTGAGAGAGGGGGGAGGTGGGTGGAGGGAGGGTGATTGGTGGGATTACACCTGTGGTGCATCTTACAAGGGTATATGTGAAACTTAGTAAATGTAGAATGTAAATGTCTTAACACAATAACTAAGAAAATGCCAGGAAGGCTATGTGATGAAAACGTGTCAAACGGTCTATAAAACCAGTGTATGGTGCCCCATGATGGCATTAATGTACACAGCTATGATTTAATAATAAAAAAAGAAAGAAAGAAAGAAAGGAGCACCTATCTATTCATGTATTCAACAAGGATCTAATGAATGCCTGTTACATGCTATACAATGACTCTAAATACTTAGTTACATCAGTAAACAAACAAAAAATCTCTTTCTTGGTAGGGCTCAAATTTTGCAGAGGCAAAGGGAAGCAGAGGAAATAGACACTAATTATATACATCACAAGTACATTAGATAGTTGGGCTAGCCCATGAGAAATGCCGTAGAAATAATAGAACAAAGCAAGGGTTTTGGTGCTGCTGGAAAATACCATTTTACCCTGACCACTGAGTTGGAATGATCTGCAAAGGGCTCAGGCGTGAAGACCAGTCGGGAAACCAGAGGCCCTTCCACCGTGCACACCACATGGGCACACACACACACAGATGAAGCTTTCCTTCCCACAAAGGAAGCACTGAGGGTTGCAGAGACAATGCTTGCTCTTCCCTGGCTGGTTGCATGTCTCTGCCAGATCTCCGATAACACACATCAGAGTGTAACCAGCCTCCTCTCACACTTTCAGGAACAGGGAGGTCAACTTTATGCAATGCAACCAACTCAATGTTTAAACATCTGGAATAGTTTTTATTTCTTTGAGTTAAGTGAAATTTGCCTCCATGGTTTCCACCCATTGCCCTGGTACAACAAACACACTGGAGTAAGAAGAAGAACACAGAAGCAGCTTTGGAGCCAGCAAGGCCTGGGTTTGAGTTCAAACACCCACTGTTTCCTAAGTAACTGACTTCCTATAAGGTACAATTTTTCCTGAGCCTCAATTTTCTCATCCATAAAATGGAGATAATAGAACTTCTCTTACAGGATTGTTGTGCATAAGCAGCATAATAGAGGCACACTAAATGCTAGTTTTACTTCCTTTACTTAGGCAGGAATCTGAATGCTGTATTTACCAAAGCAAATAAATCACAGGATCTGCCCTGAACAGGCAGACACCATCTTATAAAATCACCTGTTCCCTCAGCAGTGCTGCTGTATAGTCGACTATTCCTACCTCTAGTTATGACCAGGTTTTTCTGTACCTACTCATCCAATTGCCTGGCCCCTCCCCTGTTTAGAGAATAATTGGATTGAGGAAGCGTCTTTTTGAAAAACTCTCTCTAACATCAGGTTGGATAGTATATCAATAATGGGATGATGCAGGCTGAGATTCAGGAGTTCAAGGGGCCTGGGTCCAACTCTATGCTCAGCTCCCTGTGTGACCTCAGTCCAGACACTTTTCCCCCTGGGCACTTGACTGCCCTCTTTGTATAGTGATGAATTTAGTTTACATGAAATGATTTCGTACACTTTGAGTTGTAGCTCAGGCATCTAAGATTCTACAGATCATATGTGGGGAGAGGTGACAGAGAGACGAGATCTGTCCTGAACCTTGCAGTGACATACGGATTCTTTGAATAATTACAGCATTGAGCAAAGAAGTGTGCCTGGCCTTTTTATAAGCATTCTCACTTTATTATTTTGAAACTTCAGCAAGATTTCTAAATGGTAATGCAAATAGTCTTTGATTAATACTGAGGAACATTCTCTGAACTTCCCATTAACTGCCATCTATAATTGTCTCTTCAAAGGAAATTTACTTCTTAATTACAAGATTATGCAGTAAAAAATATAATTGAATTTAGCATGCGGAGTGTGTGTGTGTGTGCAAGCACACGCATATACATATTTGTCTAATTTTAAGGAAATGAGTCAGAGCCAGGCATGATGGCTCATGCCTGTAATCCTAGAATTCTGGGAGGCTGAGATGGGAGGGTCCCTTTAGCTCAGGAGTTCAAAACCACCCTGAGCAAAGGAAGACTCCCTCTCTACAAAAAATAGAAAAATTATCCAGGGGTATTTTGGTGAGTGCCTATAGTCCTAGTTGCTCAGGAGGCTGAGGCAGCAGGATTACTTGAACCCAGGAGTTTGAGGTTTCTGTGAGGTAGGCTGAGGCCATGCACTCTGGCTTGGCCAACAGAGTGAGGAAAAGAAAAAGAATAAGAAAAAGAAGAGGAAGAGGAGGGAAGAGGAAGAGGAGAAAGAAGAGGAAGGAGGAGGAGGAGGAGAAGGAGAAGAAGAAATGAGTCAGAAGCCATTGAAAATTCTTACCAAGATTACATGACCAGGATTACACTCAAAACTTTAATGGAAACCCAGAGTCAAGATAACCTGGCAAGATCAATTTCCAAGAGCTGCCTCTGCAATTGGCACATTTTGAAAACTGCTTTTAGAAGCTCAAACGTTCAGCTTCAAGGCAGTAGTTGCTCAAGCATCCCTTCCCCAAGGAAGGGGGTGTGAGGGTGTGGGGGTGGTCCCCTGAGCAGGGTTTGGATATTTTCTCCACGAGCAAATTAGAGGAAACCATTGCATAGCAAGTACCCCAAAGTGTTTATGGGGAAATGACTGTAGGAGAAGTTTATTTTGTAACCTTCCTTGGAAAAACAGCCCTTCTACAAAAGTGGATTAGATTTGGGACTTAACCCATTTCCTGTTTCTGGCCTCAATTTACTCAACTGGTGGGGGACAGTTTGCAGAAAGGGGCTTAGTCCAAATATTAATGAAATGTGGGAGCAGCTTCTGGCACCCAGAAACCTGAAGATGAGTACAGGGGTGAAAGTGGACATCCTAAGGTCAGCAGCATTCAGATTCCTGAGCAAGGAGAGAGATGTCCCCCAACAAGAGGAAAGAGTTGAGACACTGAAGACTCATCTGAGGTCCAGGTGGGCGTGTCAGTAGTGCAGAAGACAGTGCAGGTATGAGGAATGGCTCCCAGCGTCCCCTAGGCAGTGACCTCAGGAGAGGGAGCAGTAATGACAGAAGGGCTGAACCCCTCTTTCGCCCAGAGACCTACCTCCTGTCATTTGCTGAGCCCATCCTCCTCCCTCCAGAGCTCCAGTAAGAGCAATGGGAAAGGAGCCTGATTTGCAGGGAACTTCCAGATCCCTCAGCATCTTCCGAAATCAGGAAGAGACACGCACGTGAGGATACGTGGGAGTTCGGTGGTTGTTGACCATCTTCCTTCACCATTCCTTGAGATTTGGGAAATAAACATTACCTGGGAGCTTCTAGGGTGAGTAAGGACAGTGGGAAGACCCTTCTGGGGTCCCCTTCCCAACAATTCCTCTTCTGCTAAGGGTTTGCTTAACTAGATCTCAAGAGACTGACTCAACTGCTTCTCCCTCATGGCTCAGTTTCCTCAGAAATGGCAGGGACTTGAGGTTCTTCCTGGTGTCAGTTGCTCTGGGATTGCCAGGGAGCAGAGCCAGGACTGGGGAACAATGCATGGTTCTCTCATGGTGGGTGGCAAGCTTAGATGCCCACCTCTTAGGCATCTCCAGTCTTCAAGTGGGCACAGAGCCATGTCCATGGTTTGTGTCCACACCAGGAAGGCCCAGCAGTGGATGCCCCAGAGCCAGAGAGGGTGGGCTCAGATACCCAACTGCAACCTTCAGTGCTTGGCTCTCATTCAGGTTTGGGGCATTACAGCCAACTTCAAGGCAGGAATATCCGTAAAAATGCTGCCTGTTTTTTCTGAGTGAACCTGGAAACAGAACCAAAGTGAAGCAACCGGACAAAGACAATTTGTGGTTCTGACCTACATGGAACTGGTTCACCAACTAATTCCTCTGAAATTTTTAGTTGTGTATTTTTTGAACTTCCAAGTTTTCCTTTAAAAACAGTTTTCCTATGCTCCAAATGACAGACATCCTGATTATAAGTGGTTCTAAAGCACGTAGCAACCAGAGATTTGGAGTATCTGTTTTGACTAAATTGAAAATAGGGGGGAGCTCCTTCCCTGTTGACTCTCCTCTGAGGATAACAACCTGAGTCAATGACAAGCTGCGAATAGTATCTTGTTTCCTCTATTCATTATCCTCTAAAGGTGCATGGCCTTTCCTGTAGCCACTTTGTGGATAGTATGGAGTTCCGCTGCAAGCAATTAGTTAACATTGTGCTCTCTAGGATGGCTCCTGGGATGAGGAGAAAAACTTAGCTGATCCACAGGCACGAGAACTTAAAGAGCAAGAGGAAGTGAAAGGAAAATTAGGGCAAAGAAACAGATAAAAGAAATCACTCATGAGGAAGAATCAGCAGAAAACTCCAGGCAACATGAAGAACCAGTCCAGAACAACCCCGCCAAGGGACCATGAGGTAGCTACGGCAGAGGATTCCACCTATAAAGAAATGTTAGGAATGACAGAAAGGGAATTTAGAATACACATGTTGAAAACAATGAAAGAAATGATGGAAACAATGAAGGAAACTGCTAATAAAGTGGAAAATAACCAAAAGGAAATCCAAAAACAGAATCAAATCAGAGATGAACAATATGAAGAATACAAAAAGGATATAGCAGAGCTGAAGGAAATGAAACAGTCAATTAGGGAACTTAAAGATGCAATGGAAAGTATCAGCAACAGGTTAGACCATGCAGAAGAAAGAATTTCAGAGGTAGAAGAAAAAGTTTTTGAGATAACTCAGATAGTAAAAGAGGCAGAAAAGAAGAGAGAGAAAGCAGAACGTTCACTGTCAGAATTATGGGACTTTATGAAGCGTTCCAACATACGAGTTATAGGAATTCCAGAAGGAGAAGAAGAATGCCCCAGAGGAATGGAAGCCATACTAGAGAATATTATAAATGAAAATTTCCCAAATATCACCAAAGATTATGACACACTGCTTTCAGAGCGATATCGGACCCCAGGTCGCCTCAACTCTAACCGAGCTTCTCCAAGACACATTGTGATGAACCTGTCCAAAGTCAAGACAAAAGAAAAGATTCTGCAAGCTGCCAGGAGTAAGCGCCAGTTGACCTACAGGGGCAAATCCATCAGAGTGACCACAGACTTCTCTAATGAAACTTTCCAAGCAAGAAGACAATGGTCATCTACCTTTAATCTACTTAAACAGAACAATTTCCAGCCCAGAATTCTGTACCCTGCTAAGCTAAGCTTCAAAATTGACGGAGAAATCAAATCATTTACGGATATACAAACATTGAGGAAATTCGCCACAACAAGACCAGCTCTACAGGAAATACTTCAACCTGTTCTGCACACTGACCACCACAATAGATCAGCAGCAAAGTAAGAACTCAGAAATTAAAGGACAGAACCTAACCTCCACACTGATGCAAAAGATAAAACTAAGCAATGGACTCTCACAAAATAAGACGAATAGAATACTACCACACTTATCAATTATCTCAATAAATGTTAATGGCTTGAATTCCCCACTGAAGAGACATAGATTTGTTGACTGGATTAAAAAACACAAGCCATCCATTTGCTGTCTGCAAGAAACACACCTGGCTTCAAAAGACAAATTAAAGCTCCGAGTCAAGGGTTGGAAGACAATTTTTCAGGCAAATGGAACTCAGAAGAAAAGAGGAGTTGCAATCTTATTTTCAGATACATGTGGATTTAAAGCAACTAAAGTCAAAAAAGACAAAGATGGTCACTTTATATTGGTCAAGGGAAAACTACAACAAGAAGACATTTCAATTCTAAATATTTATGCACCCAATTTAAATGCTCCCAGATTCTTGAAGCAGACCTTACTCAGTCTGAGCAATATGATATCTGATAATACCATCATAACAGGGGACTTTAACACTCCTCTTACAGAGCTGGACAGATCCTCTAAACAGAAATTAAACAAGGATATAAGAGATTTAAATGAGACCCTAGAACAACTGTGCTTGATAGACGCACATAGAACACTCCATCCCAAAGATAAAGAATATACATTCTTCTCATCACCCCATGGAACATTCTCCAAAATTGATCATATCCTGGGAACAAAACAGAAATCAACAGAATCAAAAGAATTGAAAGTTTACCTTGCATCTTCTCAGACCATAAGGCACTAAAGGTGGAACTCAACTCTAACAAAAATGCTCGACCCCACACAAAGGCATGGAAATTAAACAATCTTCTGTTGAATAACAGATGGGTGCAGGAAAAAAAAAACAGGAAATCATTAACTTCCTTGAGCATAACAACAATGAAGACACAAGCTACCAAAACCTGTGGGATACTGCAAAAGCAGTGTTGAAAGGAAAATTCATCGCTTTAGATGCCTACATTCGAAAAACAGAAAGAGAGCACATCAACAATCTCACAAGAGATCTTAAGGAATTGGAAAAAGAAGAACAATCTAAGCCTAAACTCAGTAGAAGAAAAGAAATATCCAAAATCAAATCAGAGATCAATGAAATTGAAAACAAAAGAATCATTCAGAAAATTAATGAAACAAGGAGTTGGTTTTTTGAAAAAATAAATAAAATAGATAAACCATTGGCCAGACTAACGAGGAATAGAAAAGTAAAATCTCTAGTAACCTAATCAGAAATGATAAAGGGGAAATAACAACTGATCCCACAGAGATACAAGAGATCAACTCTGAATACTACCAGAAACTCCATGCCCAGAAATTTGACAATGTGAAAGAAATGGATCAATATTTGGAATCACACCCTCGCCCTAGACTCAGCCAGGAAGAAATAGAGCTCCTGAACAGACCAATTTCAAGCACTGAGATCAAAGAAACAATAAAAAAGCTTCCAACTAAAAAATGCCCTGGTCCAGATGGCTTCACTCCAGAATTCTATCAAACCTTCAAGGAAGAGCTTATTCCTGTACTGCAGAAATTATTCCAAAAAATTGAGGAAGAAGGAATCTTCCCCAACACATTCTATGAAGCAAACATCACCCTGATACCAAAACCAGGAAAAGACCCAAACAAAAAGGAGAATTTCAGACCAGTTTCACTCATGAATATAGATGCAAAAATTCTCAACAAAATCCTAGCCAATAGATTACAGCTTATCATCAAAAAAGTCATTCATCATGATCAAGTAGGCTTCATCCCAGGGATGCAAGGCTGGTTTAACATACGCAAGTCTATAAACATTATCCACCGTATTAACAGAGGCAAAAATAAAGATCACATGATCCTCTCAATAGATGCAGAAAAAGCATTTGATAAAATCCAGCATCCTTTTCTAATTAGAACACTGAAGAGTATAGGCATATGTGGCACATTTCTAAAACTGATTGAAGCTAGCTATGACAAACCCACAGCCAATATTTGACTGAATGGAGTAAAACTCAAAGCTTTTCCTCTTAGAACTGGAACCAGACAAGGTTGTCCTCTGTCACCTTTACTATTCAACGTAGTGCTAGAAGTTCTAGCCAACACAATTAGGCAAGACAAGGAAATAAAGGGAATCCAAATGGGAGCAGAGGAGGTCAAACTCTCCCTCTTTGCTGACGACATGATCTTATACTTAGAGAACCCCAAAGACTCAACCACAAGACTCCTAGAAGTCATCAAAAAATACAGTAATGTTTCAGGATATAAAATCAATGTCCACAAGTCAGTAGCCTTTGTGTACACCAATAACAGTCAAGATGAGAAGCTAATTAAGGACACAATTCCCTTCACCATAGTTTCAAAGAAAATGAAATACCTAGGAATATACCTAACGAAGGAGGTGAAGGACCTCTATAAAGAAAACTATGAAAACCTCAGAAAGGAAATAGCAGAGGATATTAACAAATGGAAGAACATACCATGCTCATGGCTTGGAAGAATCAACATTGTTAAAATGTCTATACTTCCCAAAGCAATCTACCTATTCAATGCCATTCCTATCAAAATACCAACACCGTACTTTCAAGATTTGGAAAAAATGATTCTGCGTTTTGTATGGAACCGGAAAAGAACCTGTATAGCTAAGGCAGTTCTCTGTAACAAAAATAAAGCTGGGGGCATCAGCATACCAGATTTTAGTCTATACTACAAAGCCATAGTACTCAAGACAGCATGGTACTGGCACAAAAACAGAGACATAGACACTTGGAATCGAATTGAAAACCAAGAAATGAAACTAACATTTTACAACCACCTAATCTTTGATAAACCAAACAAGAACATACCTTGGGGGAAAGACTCCCTATTCAATAAATGGTGTTGGGAGAACTGGATGTCTACATGTAAAAGACTGAAATTGGACCCATACCTTTCCCCACTCACAAAAATTGATTCAAGATGGATAAAGGACTTAAATTTAAGGCATGAAACAATAAAAATCCTCCAAGAAAGCATAGGAAAAACACTGGAAGATATTGGCCTGGGGAAAGACTTTATGAAGAAGATTGCCATGGCAATTGCAACAACAACAAAAATAAACAAATGGGACTTCATTAAACTGAAAAGCTTCTGTACAGCTAAGGAGACAAGAACCAAAGCAAAGAGACAACCTATACAATGGGAAAGGATATTTGCATATTTTCAATCAGACAAAAGCTTGATAACTAGGATCTATAGAGAACTCAAATTAATCCACATGAAAAAAGCCAACAATCCCATATATCAATGGGCAAGAGACATGAATAGAACTTTCTCTGAAGACGACAGACGAATGGCTAACAAACACATGAAAAAATGTTCATCATCTCTATATATTAGAGAAATGCAAATCAAAACAACCCTGAGATATCATCTAACCCCAGTGAGAATGGCCCACATCACAAAATCTCAAAACTGCAGATGCTGGTGTGGATGTGGAGAGAAGGGAACACTTTTACACTGCTGGTGGGACTGCAAACTAGTACAACCTTTCTGGAAGGAAGCATGGGGAAACCTCAAAGCACTCAAGCTAGACCTCCCATTTGATCCTGCAATCCCATTTCTGGGCATCTACCCAGAAGGAAAAAAATCCTTTTATCATAAGGACACTTGTACTAGACTGTTTATTGCAGCTCAATTTACAATCGCCAAAATGTGGAAACAGCCTAAATGCCCACCAACACAGGAATGGATTAACAAGCTGTGGTATATGTATACCATGGAATACTATTCAGCCATTAAAAAAAATGGAGACTTTACATCCTTTGTATTAACCTGGATGGACGTGGAAGACATTATTCTTAGTAAAGCATCACAAGAATGGAGAAGCATGAATCCTATGTACTCAATTTTGATATGAGGACAATTAATGACAATTATGGTTATGGGGGGGGAACAGAAAGAGGGAAGGAGGGAGGGGGGTGGGGCCTTGGTGTGTGTCACACTTTATGGGGGCAAGACATGATTGCAAGAGGGACTTTACCTAACAATTGCAATCAGTGTAACGGCTTATTGTACTCTCAATGAATCCCCAACAATAAAAAAAAAAGGAAAGAAAATAGGATAAGCCAGCCCAAGAATCATGCTTCCAATGTGTTTTACATTAGATTTTAAAAAGTAATTATGTCATAAGTGTCACTGAACAACCTGCACCCAGTCATAGGCTTATATAAGAAATGGTCATTACATGACCTGATTCTGGTGCTTCCCCAATCTTCCCACAGCCTATAAGGCCACACGTGCTCTGGCACCGGGTAACTTCCACCTGCCAGCGGTCTTCCCTCTGTTGCTCTGTCCAGCCGCAGGCTTCTTGCTTTTCCTTCAACATCAGGCAGCATGATCTGGTGTCAGAGCCTTGTTCTTTCCTCGGCCTGGGCTGCTCTCCTCCCAGAACCACATGACACAGATCCATCTTCCATCCCTGTAAACCTCAGCAAGGCCTCCTCTGGCCAGATTACCTGAAACAGCAGCTGCTTCCTACTTCTCCCCTGCCCGGCTTCATTTTTCATTATTGGACCATTAGTCACCACGTGGGATTATATGACAGAGTTTTTCATTATTTTGCCTCAGACTCTTCTACTGTAAACTTTGGGAGGCCAGGAATCTCAGTCCTTGCCTGAAACAGTGCTTTGCAGACTGAGGCCTCTCAAAGAATACCCTCTGAACTAATTTTTAAAAACCACTAAGTGAATTTTTTTGTTAATGTCATATGTATTTATTTTATGTTGGATTTATGTGAGGGTACATACGATTAGGTTATACCAAGTGAATTTTTTTGAGTGTTTGCTGTTTTTCAGATACCGTGGTAGTAAGCCTTGTCATGCACACATTATTACCTCCAAAACACCTTCTCAAACACCTTCACTCTCTCTTCACCCACCCCCCTGTCTCCCATCCATCTTCCCATCTGCTAGTAGAGTTCATTGCTTTGTTGTCTATGGTTGCACAGCACGGGGTCTTGTTTTCACCCACAGAACTCTCCAGGTAATACTGATTTCTTCTTGCCCATACCAGTCTCTCCCGAGAGTCCATGCTTCTGGAAGGTAGCCACATATTCTCGTCCATCTATTTTCCTAGAGCTGAGCCAGTTTCTAGGCATAGAGTAAGCTAGTAAGCATTCTACAAATATTTATTAAGTGAATGAACAAGGGAATGAATGACATTCCAGGCAAAGAGAAAGCAATGGATAGAGACAGAGAAAGTAGCTGACTCTTTTTGGCTTTCAGAGGCAGAGTATTTGAGTATGGAATTTGGAGTTAGATTTATATTTGAACTTAGTTTCTACCCTTAACAAGTTTTTTTTTTTTTTTTTTTTTTTTGTCTTGAGCAATTTACTATTACTAAGCTTCAGTTTCCCGTCTGCAAGCCAGGAATAGATCCACCTGCTAATAGGATTAAGTAATGTAGGTAAAAGTGCCTGGCATGCTGGTTCCTTTCCCCAGTATGATGAAAAATGGCTGGACAGAGGTGAGAATGTGGGCCTGGGAAGAGGTAAGAGAATGGGGCCAGAGAAGCTGATTACCTAACTGTCTTTATAATGGAAGTAACCTTTGTCACTTTCACACTGCTGACAGCAGTTGCAATTCCAGGCCTGTAAGAGTTCCTCCATGTTCCTTTATTTAAAAAAAATTTAACTGATGTGTCATAGTTGGACATACTCCTCCCTACTGCCATTCAAGATATCTCTACAATCACATGATCCTGCCCCACAACCTTCCTAGGAACAAGACACATCATAGGTTTCTCCATTGGACCTCTATTTGAGTTCAATTATCTGTCACATAACAGATTATCTTAAAGAGCCTTGGGAGGGCTTGCCCTCAGTTCAGCATTTTAAAAATTCTTTGAACAGTCCTTTCTATTTTAGTTCTTTAATTTTTATCTCCAAAAAAAAAAAAAAAAAGATTCATCTCCTTCAAGATCCATTTCTACTTGTACCTAAAATCATGAAAGGAAAGATTTCTTCCAAATTAAACTACAATTCTGTTTTGTTGGGGCTACTTAAGAAACCAATTAATCACACCTTCACCCACCTGAGTTCTGAATTCGTTAGGAAAGAAACATTGCAGTCGAACAGGAGTCAGAATATTAGCATTGTTGATGGAAAAATCAGTATGGGAAATGTGAGACAAAAGGTGTACATGAATTTCTACACCATTCCTCTAAGTTCTAGATCTTGAGCCGTATCTGACCGCTTGCTCCTGCCGGGAGCATCATGACTTGCTTTGTAGAGTCTAGAGAATCCAAGAGAAAATGACCACTCATGCAAAGCATTGTTTATCCTGTCCAAAAGAGAAATGTCTGCCAAAGAAGACTTTCACCATCTCACCAATCAGAGGCAGAGGTTGGGAAGCAGAGCGATACTTTTCACTAGGAAGAAGTTCCACTGTGATGGCTGGCAGGAAATGGAGGAAGAGCGGGGATACTTGTTCTGCTGATCTGCTGGCTCTGTCCAGCTTGAGAAACCCCCTCATCTCTCAGCCTTTAGCGTGGCAGGATATAACTGAATGTATGGCTTCCTTTTGAGCCAGTTCTAGTTTAAACTCTGTCCAGTTCCCTTGGTTCTTCCTCCCATTATCCTCTTAGAATCATTAACTAGTTTTATCAGCCTATCCCTAGGTTGTATCTAAATTCATTTTTTTTTCTGAGTCAAAGGGTCCCAATAAATAACTCCTATGTCCAAAGTCAGCTCTATGAGAATTAGACTTCTCAGTGACAGAAAAACATCCAAGTATGTCTGATGTACAACTGGCGATCCACTGTGACTCTGAGCTCTTCTTTTTTATTCAGTAAATATTCTTCTCCCCGAGTGATCTCTTTGTACTTTCCCTAATGAACTTCACCTATTCACTGGGCCAAACTCAAGGGTCAAGAACATTCACAGTTGTAAGCCTGTCTTTCCAGTGACTTGCTCTCATGACAAATTCACATCACAGAGCATTTTAATAAGTATCTCTGTCTTTCACGTATCGAAGATGTTAATAGCTAAGTACGTCAACTTCCTCCAGTTCACTTGAGGGAAAAGAGAGCCCCTGAACAGCCACCAAGCACCTGACAAAGTCCAGCCTTTAATTTCTGGGAACTACATGAGCACGAAAGAGCTCTGGAAAGTGATGTGGTCTCAAAGAGCAAGAGCTGAAGGGGAAAGGAGGAGTTTGACTGACAAGAGAGGGAAGGCGATTTTCTGAGAGTAATAAGAACCGATAGTTCAGTTGTCTGTTGGCAACTAATAATAAGAATGGTGACAATGATAATAATCCAAGCAGCATAGTAGACCATAAGTCATTCCTTCTCATGGGAAACTTTGAGACTATGAGGTCCAACAATTAAGTTTGCAAACTCATCCTAGAAAAAGTGCTATATATTTTATTGCTGGTCACAAAAAAAAAACGAAATAAATTTTGGACCAGCAGCTATAAGATTAAAAAAGAAGAAGAAAAATTATCTCTGCTTGGGTAGGTTATTCAGGGATGACTGCTGGGGCCATACCGTGAGTTCCATTTGGATGTGTTATTCAGAATGTACCAGACAAAGTCAGGCTTCCCAGCCCAGAGAGCAAACAGCAATCCATAGATGAAGAGTTGTGAGATGAAAACAGATCAGGGACTTTCCCCCCAAAATCTATAGGCTGAAATTATGTAGGCTGCAAGAAGATTTGGAAAATGATACCAGATAAAGCATTCTTGCCTTGAGGAGAAAGGCATTCCCAGAACTCTTTGGTGGATAAAGGAATCAAACCAGTGAAATGTGTGGAAAGTGAGTTCAAAAAGAAATCATCCCCCAGCAGCTCTGCAAACTGCAAACTCAAGCAGCTATGATGGATGGTTTAGACAGGTGTTTCTCCAAGTGCGGTCTCCGCATTACCAGGGAACTGATCAGAAAAGGAAATTCTCAGGCCCAACTCCAGAACTACTAAATCAGAGACTCTGGGGACACAGCCCAGTAATCTGTGTTTTCACAGGTCACCCAGGTGATCTTATGCATGCTTCAGTTTGAGAACTTCTAGTTTATGGAAAGTCCTCAGAGGCCTGTGGGTAGGAGGGAGTGTAGTTTTGTTTTTGTATTTTCATATAGAATTCAAAGAGGGTAATATAAGAAGGGTGCATTTTATTTATCTTATTTATTGGCAAATAAAGATGGGTTTATAATTTTCAAGGGCCCTTGAATCACAAGGAGCTTCCCCATGCAGGAGACTGAGCGCTGCCTGCAGAAGGCAGTGCCTCCTGTGGCAGAACAGGTGCTTCTGCCACACCAGGGAGGGGGAGGAAGAGGCCTGTCACTTAGGGCACCAGGGAAAGCACAGGGCCTCCCCCAGCCACAACCTGCCAAGCTCGCCTATGGGTCTGGAAATCAGGGCAAGGCAAGATTCCCACGTACAAAATTAGATCTTGGAAACAGGTTAGTTATCTTAGACTGACTTAGCACGAAGGAATGTTATCACTGTACAGATCTACACACAGATCTATATGCAACTGAATTGAAACCATGCAGTCTTTCGAAGGGAAGGCCACCAGCCAGAGAGAGCCATGGAATTATCAGATGCTATTCCTCACAGAGAAGAATCGGGACACTGGGTTTGGGTAGATGGTCTGAGGCCGATCTGTCCCTCCCCACAGTAGCCTACCATTCCCCTCTCCAACTGGGCATATGAGAGCTTCAGAGGATACTTCCAGAGCTCTAGGCTTTTTGTAACCACTTGGCAAAAGAAAGTCTCACAAAGTCCTAGACACAGCAGCAAATTGCGGTGTTTCATTTTTCAGAGGCAGACTAATTATTCTGTGAAAGGATTGACTCAGGAAAGCACTGCAATGTTGCCTGACAACAGGGAAGGAAGAACTGGACATTGTACAAATATTCCTTTCCTTCAACGAGGTCACTAGCTTTTAGCACTTTCCCATTTGCTTCCTCCCTGTCCATGCTGATCTGGCCACTTCTGTATCATAGGGTTTAGAGGTTTAGAACCAGATTCACCTGAGCCAGTTCCAACACTCACCAGCTGGGTGACCTTCACTCTGACCTTCACTTCTCTGAACCTCAGTCATCTGCCAAATAGGGAAAATCACCCTCCAAGATGATGTTTCTGAAAACCCAGGACAGTGAATGGTCCACTCTAAGAGACATGTGCTTTTCTCTTTTTTTGAGGTGGTTGTGTTGGTTGCCTGAGATCATATATGTGAAAGACACTTTGTGTCCTGTGAATGGGTTGCATAAAACTTGGATGTTGCTATTATTTTCTTCCCTATTTTTCCTCCCTTTGCTTCTAACTTTTAGCTCCCAGCCTTCAAAAAAAGGAAAAAACCCCACAGTTTTCGCCTTTGTGGTAATTAAACACATTAGCTTTAAGAAGACACCCACCAAGTATCCCTCTCCCAGCGAGGTGGGCCACGTCCATCAATCATTTGACCGTCACAGTGATGTATTAACTCTCCTCTTTTTTTTCACAGTGAAGCAAATGCAGCTCCAAAGAAATTGCCTGTGGCTTTGGGAACTTTGCAGTTGATCAGTATGAGGACAACTGGGAGCCTGGCTCAGCCTGATGCTCTTCCATTCTCCCCTCTAGAAGAAGGTGCTGAGATCCTTGCAGCCCAGTTTCCCTGTTATGTCCACAAAGAACTTCTCAGGTCACGGAGAAAGTTACAGGAAGCCCCAGGTTTAGAATTCACATCTCACAATGTTCAAACCCGGGCTCCAAGTTCTCAGCTTCTGTGTGTTCCTGTCACACTTCTCTGACCCAGGAGAGGCAAGGTCTATATCATCCTTCCCAAACTATCATCCAGTAATCTCTAGTTTGACAAAGAAACCTCCGAGGCTTCTTTCTTTATGGAGCTTCTAATCCTCCAGTGGGGTGGGGAGAATGGCAGGAGGTGGGCAGAGCTTCGGGAGCTTAGTTCTTGTTTATCCATGTGTCATTCTTGTTGTCCCCGAGGCTACAATATCCATTTAGAAAGATTAAAAATGGGGCCAGGAACAGTGAAAGGAGAGTGCAGGGGGAGGCAGAGGGAGACAAGAAAGTGGAATTCTCTGAGCAGCAAGATAAAGAGCCTAAGACACTTCTCATTATCAAATAGGTCTCACTTTTTAAAGACAAGTTGTTGTTCCTTGGGAACTTGAAGATAGGTGAAAGCAGATTGGGTGATTCTTTTTTTTTTTTTTTTGTCCATGAACTTGGCTTTTCTTTTCAGCATTCTCAGGTGCACTTGGGGCCCTGGGAAGAGAGAGGGGTTTTTCAAAGAACTCTTCCACCTCCTAATCTCTGTGCCTACAAATCAAATATTGATCTATTTAGTAAACCAGCCTGTGGGAGGACAGATTATAAAGCCCTGTTTACTCAGCAGTTGGGCCCCCCTGACAGCTGTTCAATGGGGGATTATGATGTCATCATGGTAATTACACTATAAACAGGGGATGGGGGAGAATAAAGCATGAAAGGGAACCCTGGGCTCGTTACCAGGCAACACAAAATATGTAACCTGAAACCCGGCAAGCATGTAAATTTCCTTACAAGCCTCCCAGATGTCCTGACTTTATGGCCAACGCTCAGTTTCGGTTTCAATTTGTTTATATGCCCTTCTTTAATCACGAATGTGGAGCTGAGAATGTTGGAAAAGAGAAGAGAAAGCCAAGAAAAATGGGAGAAAGAAGGGCTTGTGATTTCTCCCCCGGGAGAAGAGGTCCAGAAAGAGCTAAGGAGCTGGTCTTCCTTCTCTCTGCAGAAAGTTCTAGAGGTCAGTGTCCAAGGAGAGAACTTGACCAGCTAAATATGCCATAGGCAGCTAAGAAAAAGAGGTGGAGAAGAAAATAAAAAGAGAAAAGAGGGGCGAGGAGCAAGAGAAGGGAGAAGAGACCACAGTGGGATCAGACCCCAGGCCCTAGAAGGGGACTCTGGAGTCTCCACTGCCACAGCCCCACCTAGTGGGTGTCCCAATCTTCTTTGTGTGTTCTAGTGAGGAAGCGTCCCGTTTGGTGCCAGGCAGGCCTTCCTTTCTTTGGGCAGCTTTATCAGGGTTCTGAAGTTGAGCTGAAGTCAGCCCCCCTGTTCTAGATGCCTCCCTACCCCAGTGGTGGTTTCTATTTCTCAGGAACACTACCTTACAGCCCCACAGAGATTTGAAAACAGTGAGATGCCCTGTTTTCTTCCATTCTCATCCCATCAATAATTCTCCAAGTGAAGTTTTTCAGATGAAAGTGATTCTTGCACAAATTGAACCATTTTTAATGTGTCAATATTGCCCTTACAATCTAGGGTTTGAAACCAGACACACACTCCTGGCCGTGGTTTGATTTCTAGAACTAGGCAAGATCAACCACGTCATTCTTGCCCCAGATCCACCCCTATGTCCCAACTCTTCAGAGAGCTCCAGAGGTGTGCTGGAAATGGCTAGAGCAGGCTTGTGACAGCAGATTGTTAAATGTGCAGGGATTCTGCCAGCCGAGTGTTGATGGTTGGTAGCTTGAAAGCATTTACACCACGGATATTAACAAACACAACAAACCCAGGCTTACGTTCTGTGGCCCCCAGAAACCTGGTTTACTAGAACACCACTGTTCTTGACCAACTACTTTCAACTTCTTTATTATTATTATTATTAAATCATAGCTGTGTACATTAATGTGATCATGGGACACCATACACTAGTTTTATAGACCGTTTGACACATTTTCATCACACTGGTTAACAAAGCCTTCCTGGCATTTTCTTAGTTATTGTGTTAAGACATTTACATTCTACATTTACTAAGTTTCACATGTATCCTTGTAAGATGCACCGCAGGAGTAATCCCACCAATCACCCTCCCTCTGCTCACCTTCCCCCTCCCTCCCCTCCCTTTCCCCCTTCCCCTTATTCTTAGGTTATAGCTTTCATGTGAGAGCCATAAATTAGTTTCATAGTAGGGCTGAGGACATTGGATACTTTTTCTTCCATTCTTGAAATACTTTACTAAGAAGAATATGTTCCACCTCCATCCATGTAAACATGAAAGAGGTAAAGTCTCCATCTTTCTTTAAGGCTGCATAATATTCCATGGTGTACATATGCCACAATTTATTAATCCATTCATGGATCAATGGGCACTCAGGCTTTTTCCATGACTTACCAATTGTGAATTGGGCTGCAATAAACATTATGGTACAAATATCTTTGTTATAGTGTGATTTTTGGTCTTCTTGGTATATAACTAGTATTGGAATTATGGGATTGAATGGCAGATCTATTTTTAGATCTCTGCGTGTTCTCCAAACATCTTTCCAAAAGGAATGTATTAATTTGCATTCCCACCAGCAGTGTAGAAGTGTTCCCTTTTCTCCACATCCACGCCAACATCTCTGGCCTTGGGATTTTGTGATATGGGCTAATCTTACTGGAGTTAAATGATATCTCAAAGTAGTTTTGGTTTGCATTTCTCTGATGATTAAAGATGATGAGCATTTTTACATATGTCTGTAGGCCGTGCACCTGTCTTCTTCAGAGAAGTTTCTCTTCAAGTCCCTTGCCCAGCCTGCGATGGGATCACTTGTTCTTTTCTTGCTTATACGTTTGAGTTCTCTGTGATTCTGCTTTCAACCTCTTTTGAAAATCAGAGCCTCATGGATGATCAGCAGAAACTTGAATCCAGAGAAACCTACCAACTACAGGCTTCCATACAAAAGGAAGGACTGGCTAGTTTCAGCTAAAGAACATGGAGCGGGATTTTATCATGATTCCTGTTGATCCATCTGTCTATAGTGACCACCTTTGCTGACTGAGAATATGCATCTTACAGCCACACAGATTTCCACAGGGCACTGTGGGAGCCAGATGTCCAATGGCCAGGTTGCCAAAAAAAAAAAAAATTCACTGAACTGAATTATAGGGGTGGCTGCTGTTGCTGGCACAGGCACAAACACAGCAGCTGGCACAACCCAGGGCTTCGCCACAAACTTGGGAATTCTGTCAAATTTCTTCTCCTTTTAAATTCTAGTAATAACTGTCTAGAAGGACAATTTGGTGCCAGAGCTAAATCTTAGTCCTGGCTCAGCCACTCCCTTGGAATTTGACAGGAAGTCCATCATTTTCCCCTCGTTGGGCCTCAGTTTCCCTATTAGCCAGTGGTAAGGGTCAAGTGAGGATCTCTCACACCGGAGGAGTTTTGCAGCTGGTTGCAGCATGGGCTGTGGCATTCACCTTCAGACAGTGCAGGGAGCAGAACTCAGCATTGGTCGGGTATCATTTTTCCACAAGCTAATTCTCACCGTGTGGACTAGTTTCCTGCCGCCACTCCTCCTGTTGTCCTGGGGATGGTTTGTTTGTTGTGACCAGCCTCTCCTCGGATGCACTGTAAATGCTGATGAAATTGTCTTCAGTATTGCAGCTCTGGGCCACATTATCTCCCCAACAATCTCACCCAAGCCTGGGCTGACTTTTAAGTCCGTTGCCTAAAACTGGCACCCTGAGGTGCCTCACCCATAAGCCCCAGATGAAGTAGAGGTCTGGGGGCCTTGGCAAAGCCTCTATCCCTCTGCAATGCAATGTCAGATCATCTCTTTGGATCTTACCTGAGCCTTTCCCAAGAGTAAAAGCACACAGCGTTTGCTTTGACCCACATCATGACTATTTAGAAAGCATTGAAGTGCTGACACTGCATTCCCATGCTACATTCCTTGCAAGAGCCAGGTTCTGAAGGAAGAGAGTCCTACGTCATTTGCTAGTCCACTCTTTATTCCATCTCCTCTCCCACCATGGCCACCTCGGCTGCAGCCACACTGGGGAGAGTGTTTCCCGCATGCCCTCTTCCCAATCTCTCTTCCCACACATGGCCCTATGACTTCATTGCTCTGGGTGTCTGTTCAAATGTTACCTCGCAGGTTTCCCCCTAACTACCCTGCACTGATTATCACCCCTCCATTTGGCTCTCCCTAGTCCACCCCCAGTGTAACTTGTCTCGGCAAATGATCACCGTCTGACCTAAAGTGCTACCCATGTTCACCATTTCCCCAGTTGGGTAGGTCAGTCCACCACACAGAGGCTTTGCTTCATTCACAGCTGACTCCCCAGTGACTAGACTAGTGTCTGGCACATAAAAAACACACAATAAATATTTTCTGAATGAATGAATGTACAGTTGGTTTCATTTTTCATGGATTTTATGTTTGCGAATTTGCCTACTCTTCCAACTTTATTTGTAACCTCCAAATCAATACAGCAATTTCACAGTCATTCACAGACATGTGAAGAGTATTAAAAAGTTTGAGTTGCTCAAAGCACCTGGTCCCTACTGAGGTTGAATGAGGTAACCCTCTGTCTTCTTGTTTCAGCTTTTTATAATGTAAATAAGTGTCCTATTTGCAGTCTATTTGGTACCATGCTTTTCACATGTTTGTGCTTTCGGTTTAGTTACTTTATTATTTAAAATGGCCCCAAAACATAGTGCTGAAATGCTATCAACTGTTCCCAAGTGCAAGAAGGCTGTGCCATACACAGAAAATATATGTGTTAAATAAGCTTCACTTGGCTTGACTTACAGTGCTATTGGCCATGAGTTCAACGTTACTGAATGAACAATATATATTAAATGAGATGTCCTTAAACATAAGCAGAGGTACAACAAGGTTGTATAGTGCTCAGTTGATAAAAATGTGACCAGAAGCTTGTAGGAGTATAACCCTACATTTCCTCTAAAAGCAGCTTCAGTCGTCATTAACCCAGTGTTCATAGAGACACAGAGACTTCATAACCCATAACTAGTATGAACAACAAAATCAAATGTCCTTGCAATTGAATCTTAAGCACTAGCCCATTAACGGCAGTGGTGACTAACTATAACTCATGCAGACTCAGGTTCCTAACCCGTAAATTGGTAATGATAGTACCTATCCTCATGGCTGTTCTGAAAAAGAAGTGAGATGGTTAATGTAATCAAATGCCTAGCACAGTGCCTGCCCCACAGGGAACATCTCAGACATTCTTCCTCTTCCATTTCTCTTGTTCATATGCAGATTTATAACACACAGGGAAAATACATTTCATTTCCCTGTGTTTCCAAAGCATTTCTCCTTGTAGTTCTGATGACTTTGAAACAGCTCACCATTTGTCCTGGTCAATTCTTCTACCATTGCCCAGTCTTTTTTTAAATGTAGCTTTTTCCTTTCTTCTAAGAAGTTTATCTCTTTCCAATAAACTCCCAAGAGTGGAATTACTAATTTGATGGGTACAAACAATTGTCTGGTCCTGACATTAGGACCAGTGATGATAAGGAGAGAATTTCTAGCAGACACTCAGTTGAGTATGTGTGCACAGGACTTAGAAGTTAGCCAAGTGTTCACCCATTCTCCTGCAGAATTCAACTTCTTGGACAATTCAGATCTGGGAGAAACCTTAGAAATCACTTCTTCATATCAAGGAGGGAAATTGAAACTAAAGAAGCGAGTTGTCCAAGGTAATATGGGCAATCAGTACCAGACAAGGACTGGACGCCAGGCCCAGTGACTCTCAGAGGAGCATTCTTCCTGCCACCCTTTGGCCAGGATGCAAATCAGGATATTCTTACTGGGTATAGTAATGCTATTTCTTTAAATTTTTAGGATTTATCATTTTGAGGAAAGGAAATGCAATAAATACAGTTTGTTTTCTACTGAGAAACTTAAACAGGCTATTCTGTTTACTCCTTCTCCCTTTCAATTTCTATGTTGGCATAATTACAGGCAGGATAAAAAAGACCTTCTGTGTTCAAGAACAGGCTATAGTATCCCAAGGAGCACAGGAGAATCAGAACCTGACCAGCATAACACTGTCCCTGCACCTGTCATTTAAGCACTTCTCATTTAACTCTTTTCTGTAGGAGGTACAAACTGACTTCTCTTAGAACTTTGAAGCAAATCCTGAGCAGTACTTTCCTGATGTAAAGATAATGTATGTATTAATATAAATCATTATGACAGTAATAATGGTTCCTAGAAAATGACAGGGCCTTGAGGAGTCATCCACTCTATTCGTACAACTTTCAAACCATTCTAGAACTGAGCTATCTCCTCTGCCTTGAGAAGTTCCTAATGATATCAAAATAGAACGGAAGTAGAGCAGTTCAATTTTCATACAGAGCTTTTCTCCTATTTTAGAAAGTACAGTTCTAATACAATTCTAACTAACAAAAGACATTTCCCTTCATGAGCCTAGTCTCCAAGCTGGGCCAAGAAAGCAATGACTCTCAAGCTGACACTGAATGAGAAAAGAGTTTTACAGAAATGTCTGCTTCAGTTATAACCTTGGGTTGAGGATGAGATGGCCTCATCTGTCATCAGAAGGATTTTACTGACATGAGGAGAGACTTTTCACTTTTTTTCTATAAAAGTTAGTAGCCATGTGTTTTTTCCCAAGATTGCCTATCCAGGAAGAAAAGAGAAGGAAGGAGGGAAAGAAGGAAGGAGGGAGGGAGGAAGGAAGTAAGAAAGGAAGGGAGGAGGGAGGGAACCTACACTACAGCTCAGTGTCTCTCAAGCAGGATCAGGAAATGCCTGAGAAAAGTGATAACACAACAGGCCTAGTGCAAACTGCAGGGTGGTCCTGGCCACCAACTTGAACTTTTCTTAACAACTGTTTGACAATGCTGTGAAAAGAAGGGAAGCAGAAGTTATTGATGGATTTCCTCTGGGCACCTCTGCTGGGAAGAGATGTTTGCAGAAATCGGTCTCACTGAAGAGCAAATGCTAAGGTAAGATTTCATGGCCACCCAAGGGTGACTGACCTGACTGTTATCAATTAGAAGGTGACTCTGAGGAGCCCAGCATGGTGGCTTATGCCTGTAATCCTAGCACTCTGGTAGGCTGAGGCAGGTGGATTCCTTGAGCTCAGGAGTTCAAGACCAACCTGAGCAAGAGTGAGATTTTGTCACTACTAAAAAAAGAAAAAAGAAAGCAGAAAAACTAACCAGAGGGGTGTGGTGGGTACCTGTATTCCCAGCTACTCAGGAGGCTAAGGCAAGAGAATTGCTCAAACCCAAGAGTTTGAAGTTGCTGTGAGCTATGACACCATAGCACCCAGGATGATAGAATGAGACTCTAGCTCAGAAAAAAAAAAAAAGAAGAAGAAGGCAACTCTACATGGAAATATTGAGGAGCTGGGGCACGGGCTGCTTCTCTCTGTGTCTCTCATCCAAAAGCCTGGTGAAGATGGATGCATAATACTTTCTTGATGGGTCTCCCAAGAGGAAAGATCATTGGAGCATCTCAAGGTTTTTTTTGGTAGTGTCCACTTGATCCTCTGTTGACTAATGTAGCAAATTATGTGTGCCCTCCCCAAAATGTACACATTCAGAAAAGCTAAAAAAGAAGTATAAAAAAAAAAAAGGAGAAGTATGCAAAGAAGGGACCAGAAGACCAAAATAGGAGGAAGGATATAGCTTCCATAGCACATACGCTTCCTCTCCTCTTTACTCCCATCAGATGTCTCCCTGCAGACCCAGGGAATCCATCCCCAGTTCTAGGACAAAGTGATAGCAGCCTTATAAGACTAGGATAACCACTGTCCTAAAGGTTCAAAGGGCACAAGGATAAAGTGGCTTTAGTAAACCAAGGGCAAAAAAAGAGGATGATCAACTATCACTTTGGGTGATGCACCATGGAATACACTAGGAGCATTGTTAAAGTTTTTTATTAGACCAATCTTTGAAAGAGTCAACTCGTAATTTTAATTTGAATTATTACAACTCGTATCACTGGATTCTTGTTATACTAGCCCTACTACTCAAAGAATATTTACAACAATCAGCAATTCTTTTACTTGGAGGCCTGTAAATTATACTGAAAAGTATCAATAATTTCTACTAATCTTTTATTTTGAACAAGACGTAAGTGGAGATAAACACGGAGGTGAAATATCTTATGAACCTTCCAGTTTTGATCTAAAGGACAGATTTGTCACCACATGAAAGCACAGTGGGTAATTACCAGGTGGTTGAAATGACAATTAACTCCATCCTTAATAATTATAATTTGACAGACAATAAATTAAGATGGCAGCCATCTGTAAATAAACACCCACAGAGCCTGCTGAATTGTATTGCACAATTGCTTAACCTCATAAAACCAGGAAACTAGTTCTGACTGGTGAGCAAGTAAATCTCTCAAAGACCAGAGAGAAAGAGTTTTTGGGTCACCATGTTCCTACTGATTTGTCAGCTGGACACAATTGAGGGCCCAGGGTTGTTTGGTTTTTATTTGATTTTTTTCTAGGACAATTATTTTCATTTTCTGTAAACATTGGCTTATTTTAAAATATGAGAATATGACCTTTTGGTTCAAGTGAAACTATTCTCACAAATAGCTCTACCCCAGGACCCTATATACATACCTTTTAGGATATTGTGCCTTGGCCACAGAGAAATATGAGAAGCATCTCTTTAAAGTTTATTGCTCCTGTCTCTTAAAAACTTCTGCTCCCTTATCTTCCATTACACACTCCCACTTCTTTTTTATTTTTCAGACTCTTTCCTGGATTTTGATCATTATAATGGTGTTGCTATCAACATCACCCTATATTCTTCATTATTTTCTGCTAACTGATTTATATGCATTTTATTGGCTAATCTTCTTACAGGTCTCTCAAGTAGAAATCTTTTTTTTATTTTTAATTACCCTTGAGGACAGAAAGGCCAGGAATGATCTAGTCACTTTCCTAGGGTCATATAGCTAGCGTATGGTGGAGCAAACATTTTAACTCAAGTCTGTAACCCCAAAACTGCTGCTATTCACTTTGCTACTTCATTTGCACAGTCTTCATTATTTCTTTTCTAGGTTTTATATTAGTCTTTTTTTTAATCTCACTAAACATCTTTCTCTTGGTCTGTTTTAGCTACTCCCATGCAGTTGTCTCCTCATTGCAAGGGATTCTCAAATCTATCTTTAACCCAGATCTGCCCCCTAAATACCAGATCCTTGTAGCAACACATTGCTATAGTCACTGCCTGGATTTCTTCTGTCACGGTCAGGAACTGCTCTTGGTATGGGAAGTGCAGTGGAAAACAATGTAAGAGTGAATGCCTTCCTGGAACACATATTATAGATGCAAGAGAGTGGGGGAAAGACAATCATAGATAAAATTTAAAGGTAAAATATTTATAGAGTATCATCAATGGTGATCCATGCTAAAGGAGAAATGTAAGCAAGCAGGCATTGAGAGATCAGAGGTAGGCACCTACTTCATAGGTGAGGTGGCCATAGGAGGCCTCACTGTGGTGAGGGACCTGCCCAGCTGAAGGAAAAAACATTCCTGACATGGTGACAGTCACTGGAGAGGCTCCAGGGCAGGAGCACAGCAGGTATGTCTGAGGAATGCTAAGGCAGGCTGGCACCAGAGCAGGCTGAAGCTGCAGAAAAGGACATCCTAACTGGAGAGAGAGGTCATGCAGACTACCACTGTCAGTCCCCCAGGAGTTCACTCTGCATGAGATGTGCTGTCATTGGGAAGCTTTGGACAGAGGAGTCAGGGTCTGAATTCTCTTTAAAAGGGCCCCTCTGGCTGTTGTATTGAGACAAGTTGAAGCAGAAGGCAGTTTGTGAGGTTGTTTCAATAATCTCATGAAAGATGATGGTGGTTTTGATGAGAGGAGTAGCCATGAAGATGGGGACAAATGATCAGATGCTGGATATAGTTTGAAGAAAAACCCAACAGGACTTGCCGAAGGATCTGATATAGAATGTGAGAATGAGGAGTCATCATCAAGACTCTACATCATTTACTGAGAAGGGGAAGTTTGACAGGAGCAGGATTCGGGGTGGACTGGGAACAAGATCAGGACCTTAGTACTGAATAATCCCACATGGCCTTCGTAAATGTGTACAAAACAGATGCCTATTATTTCTTATTCAATGTTCATGTGTGTGTGCCTGCACACACACACATACACAGAAATACACACATCCTTTCTCCTGTATATCCCTCATCTCCATTAACAACATCACTATGCATTCATTCACTCGTTCATTTATTCCTCCCTCACCCCAACATTTAAGCATCCCTCTAGGTCACCTCTCTCAGCATTAGGGTCTTATTCTTGGAATACATTCTGTTGGATGTGCCAGTACACAAACCCAGGACAGTGAATGGCCCAAGCATCCAAGGCATGCACCCAATCACCTTCTACCTGAACTTATTTGACTGATACAAACTTATTCTTTAAAGCACAATTCAAATGTCTCTTCTTCTTTGAAGCCTTTCATGAGCCCGTCAGCAAAATGAGCTTCTCACTCTTCTTATTCAAGTAGCTCTTATTCATCAAGCCAAGAGAACTTTTTCTGCTTTGGGCATTTGTTGGTACTTGCAGTATAGCATGTTACGGAAGTGCTGAGAGACAAGTCCAGAGGAGGAGCAAGGAATGAGTTCATGGAGCACCTTGAATGTTAGACTAAGAGGATTACACTTAGTCCTCAGGTAGATGGGGAACAATGGAGGAGTTCAAGGAAGCAATGAACCTAGTTTAGTGTGAGTCTTCAAGGATTCACTGCAGTGACTATAGGAAGGGAGAGTTGGAGGGTGAAGCAAAGAAGATAGAGGGATGGAGAATGTGGGAGAGTTCTCACTTTTCTGAACAAGACTCCATTGGACTGGTGGATAATAACATTTATTGAGCATTTACTAGCTACTATTTTAAGCATTCTTCCTGTATTCATTCAATTCTCCCAATGATCTCATGAACAAGATGGCATTCTTACCCACAACTTACAGAGTTAAACTAAGTTACAGACAGATTAAGTTGCCCAAGTCACATAGCGATTAAGTAGTGGAGACTGGGTCTGAATACAGGCAACTTCTCCAGAACCCAAATCCTTCCTCCCTCCTTCACTTCCCGCACATAGCAAATTCATATCAAACTACACTCACCTGCACAAAAGCATTTTCCTAACCCATATCAATCCAAATTGAATGTCTACTTTAATAATTTTTGCAAAATCTTCCTTCCAAAATACACTATTTGTGAACAGTACATGCTATAGCTCGTGTTTAAATGAATGCTTATCTACTAGGTGATGTTTTTCCTCATCTTTTTTCCCCTTCAGTCCAATGAAGGGAAACATCTAGCATCTGGAAGCATTTTCACCCTGCAAGTTATACTGAAGGGAAATATTATGCAATTTGCAAATACTGTCAAATAAAATATAAATATGCACGAGAAAAATGCTATATGGAGGCAAAAATATCTTTGCATTGATGATTCATTCAGTCAACTTTTCATTCAATAAACTTGAATCAGTCACCTACATCATGGAAAGGGCACTGGTCAGCAGTTGGAAGAGAAAGATGAGTAAGTCTTAATCCCGGTCATTAAAGAAACTCAGGCCTTGAGATCATGGCTGGGTGAAAATGTTGCAATTGACTCTTCATAACCAACTCAAAGATAAACAAAGCTCTGTGCTTTGATTCATGTAGATCCATGATCTCTAGCCCAGCTCTGCCTCTTGGTAGCTAGACATGCCACCCCATCTATCTGAGCCTCAATTTCTCTACTTCAAAATAAAACACTACCTCACAACGGTGGTGAGAATTAGGGATATGCCTATCACACAAACACTAAAGTAATAAGTAGTTAAATAAATGACTGGTGTGGATTTTTATTTTTTATCCCCATTTAAAGGGGATTATCCCCTTTCCATTTCTAAAGATCTAGTGAAAATTCACAAGCAACCAAATATTTCTACATATTCCAAAACTAGAAAACAGCAATAACAAACAAAAAACCCCTCCAGTGCCTCAGGTAGGAAGGAGAGGTCTGTAACTATCAGGAACTGAATTGGCCAAGTTCTTGCAAAGGCAGAACTGGGGTGTGTTGATATGCCTTGTCAACGACTAATGTACCGCAGGAGGAAAGGCAAGTTTTCTGAGCATAAGAGTGACATTTGATAAAGAAATGGTGAAGACTTGTACAACAATGAATGGAACAGCTACCTAAACACCAGTGTACCCACAGAGAGAAAATTGTCTTCCTGAAGATGTCCCACTAGGTTTTCCTCAGATAAGTGACACTGGGAAAATGGTTGGATCTCTCTTTAATAGGGGACCACAATACATTAGGTTCCAGGAATGACACAGTCCCACGTATCACTCCACGTGTGAGTCAACGGGGGATTCCCCACAGGAACCCAGTAATAAAAAATGGTCAGACTGGTTCTCCCACCTCCATGTAGCAGTCATCTCACCATATAAAGTGTAACTGATAGAAGGGCTAACAGGAGACCAGCAAATGCCAAGCATGTTTCATGAGGTCATTATTATTATTTCCACTTCACTAGATGAGGAAACAAACTCTCAGAGGGTAAGGTGTCATTCTCCTGAAGTTGTCCAATAGGTTTTCTCCAAAAAGATCCCAACATCTCACCAAAAGTAGATAGCATTTGAATCCAGATCTTTCTGACAGCAATCTACATTCATTCTGCTATGGCACTCTGTGTTTTAGAGTAAAATCTAAAATCAGTAGGTCTAGGCTACCAGGATATTCTCCATCTGTTTACCACCCCCTTTAACCAGACAGGTCTCTGCCCTTCTCTATTTGTTACAGACCTCTGTGAAGCTGGTATCTATGATGAGTTATTACCAATCACACTTGCTTTCCGGGTTTGGGTTGGCCTTAACCAGTGGGCAGCTCAGTGAGCTATTGAAAGGTGCAAGAGAGCAGGATTAGAGTATTTGTTCTCCTGTGCACCCACAGTCTTGTTGCACTGAGCCACAGCTATAGGTCCTCTTAAGCCACACCACATCCAGGGCTCCAGCCTCAAAGTCCTATCCCTTGCCCTTCTGCCTGGGCAGTAATACTTTCCTCCTGTTGACCATTCCTGGGTGCCTAAACATACCCTATTCATCTCTTAACATTGCTCAGCCCTCTGTGGATACTCTCTTTCTGAAATTATATTCAGCTAAACCCTTTTAAGTATGCTATTTGTTTCCTACTAAGACTCTAATGTTATAGCATTGAGTTAAAAACTATTGCATATTTAATGTCACCATAGTTTAGAGTATTAAATTGGTCTTTGGATAGCAAGTAAATAGCATCAGTTTGCATCTTATGGAAATGAATCAGCTGAATTTGCAGTGAGCACATTTTGTTTGGATTTGAGGAGCTTGCTGGAGGGACAATAAAATCCCCACATGTTACTGGCAACCACTGTGGTGAATGAAATTTCCCAGTTGCACTTGGAATGTGATGTTTTTCCATGAGGCTGTGCTACAAAGATGAAACCCAAAGAATATGAAAACACACTTTAAGGACCCTGCCAAGAAGTTCTCCAGAATGTATGCAAAATGGAGCTAAAAGCATTTGTAACTCTGTCATAGAAAGTGGGGCTTTGGTTGGGAGAATTTGACTGGAACACTTGAGCCCCTCTGCCGCTGGCTTTTGGAAATGATGAGTGAGTAATTTGAAAATGAACTGAGAAACATTTCAGCCTGAAGTTTTCAGAGGCTCACACACAATACTTGTTTGTTCATGAAACACATAAATCAGAGGGGCCAAACTCAGTCACACCTCAGTGGGTCTGCTAAGGAAAGGCCAGGACTCCATTGACAGGGACAAAAATGAAGTTGAGATTTTAGCCCCTTATCCCAAAAAGTATGTTTCTCACATTTAAAAAAAAAAAAGTGCACCAAAAAACAATTTCTAGCTACTTTTCCTGAAAATTTCCTGCATTACAGTCTCATTCTCTGCCTTAACCCACACACACATAGATCCTCCTTACATTGGTTATAGGCATGACACACAGGAGGGAACTGTGTTTGGGAACATTGCAGGAGCCGACATTCTTATTGGGGTTCTTTGGTCCTGTGGCTTTTGGCACTAAGGCAAACATGGTAACTGCAATCTGTATGCACTCTCCCCAGAAAAACTTTTAATATGTTTGCTCTTCCAAAGCCACCTAAGAATCATTCGGTGCCCATCCCTCTCCCCTCCACACCTTCCCAATAAAGCTTCCTTACACAAACTTTTCAGATTTTATGGTCTCAATAGAACACTCAGTAGGTGCTCAGATTTTTGCATGAATAGATATAAATTAATACTTTTATATTTCTAGTCTGTGACAATATTTTTGTGGGATGGGGAATGTAATTAAGTCTTTTAATTGCTCTTAACATTGGAGATTTTTTTTTCATCCATTCTCTAGCTGTGTCACTTTGGGCAAGTTATACAACCTCTCTGGCTTCATACATCCATAGGCCAGGGCCACTGACTCTTGGTTCATTGCCTTGATGAATAAACATCATAATCTGTGTGAGTGCCTCAGCATGATGATGAGTACATGAAAGAAGTTTCCCAGTGTCCAATCTATGTGACTCTTTTTGAACAGACACCATGATGCATCACGTAAACGGATATGAAAGATAAGAAGATGTGGGATCAAGGAAGATTCTCTACTTGAAAAAACCTGGTCTCATGGACAACCTGCTTTCATCCTCCCCAAAGCTATGCTGATGATTAAACCTTGGACTTAACATTTTTCGGGCTTCCCTGGGGAGAGGTAGGCTTAATAAGCAGTTCACCAGTATCTGGCTGCCAGGACTATTTCAGATGATGAATTTCATATTTTATCCATTTTCTCTATCTCTGTATTCTCTCCTAGCTCTCTAGCTGATGCCATTTGGTCTCTGATAGTTTAATACATCTCTAACGTTATATGTGTTTCCAATACCATTTGACTTATTCCATCCTTTCCTATTTCTATCATCATTTATAAACATTTCCCGTGTGTAGGCACAGTGCTGGGGACTGAAACTATAGTAATAAATAATATGATTTCTGAGCTAAACATGTTTGTACATGCACATTCCAGCCAAGGAGACAAAACAACAGATAAATTCTACAGTGCAATCATGATAAAGATTTATAGAAGTTGATGTTGACACAAGTGCCAGGATAGGGTAACCTAAGTTAGTAACTTAGAGAGCAAAACTGAAAGAGGCACCTATTCTCAGAGTCATGGGACTTACAGAGTCAGCACCTGTACCACCCGTGCCACGCTGACAATGAGGGCTTCCTACAGCTTGTGGCCACGATACCTCACTTGTCTGATCTTCATTCTGGCCCTGGTAGAAAAACAAAGAAACAAGATCTACCTCTTCTCTATGGAACCCAGGAAAGTTTTCCACATTGGATGACTTTGAACCCAGGCCTTTGAGAAAGGACAAGGGTTAGCCAGGCAGAGAAAGAAAGGTGGGGAAGCCAGAGGAGGCAGCAAACACAGAACCATAGAGGTGAGGGCATAGTGCACAGATGCACTTTTAAACAGACTGACAAGGCTGGATCACGGCAGTAGGGCTTGGGGAAGTAGGTAGCAGGACAGCGTCTGGCCAGCAATGAGATAAAAGCCAGTTCACAATTAGGAGAAAAACATACTGTATGCATAGGAGGACAAAGTAATTTATTCTGAACTAGGACAAGTTTGAGAGTGAAATGGGGTGCCATCTGTAATTGCTGGAGCAGAAACATCAAACTGGGACGTGTATGTGTATAATGCACTGGCATTATACAACAGACTAATGTCTCCAGCGTCATCCTCAGTGTAATGCTCTTCCCACTATCCCAGGTGTTGAAGATACATCACTCAATTTTTTTTTCCTTTGGCATCTGAGGCAGATATAGGAGAAACAAAGAACGTCAGGAAAATAGCTTGTGGTTTGGAACCCAGTAAGACCCCTTTGTAAGTGTGAGGTTTAGAGCCATGTTCAAGCCAATATCCTCCTTGGGAGACCATGTGACCAGCTCAGCAAAGATCTTTCTCCTTTTGAACACATCTGCTCTTCTAAATGTGAATATATTATGAGTTTTGACTTTTAAGTGCTAAAAGGATCACAGCATTTCTGTCCACAGTAGTGAATAAGCCAGAAAATTTAGAAGTTTATCCAGCAAGCGTGATGCCAGTCAGCCAACTCATATCCGTCTTATCCTCCAAGAGACTGCAGAGATTTCTGGACAACCTTTGCTAACAGAATGCAAGAAGATCACGGATTTCAGTGAGCTTTTGATGCACAGACTGGAAGAAGGTGCTGTGAAAGAGAATACTCATTTATTTAATGATATTTAATACACATTAGGTCATTTTGGAAACATTATCTCTCACTCTCACAGCTCTGTAATGTGGATTTGATTTTATCTACTTCACTTTTTATTACTGGATACATAAAATAGAAGGACTCGGATAATAAGCCTCCATGCATATATCACCGGGATTGAAACAACAATAATACTTCAGGACATTTTAGTTTTTACGTATGCTGACGTCCACATGGCACGCACACACACAACCACAATTTCCAACGTAGCAGGATATTTCCCCCTTTAATACCTTGCCATGCATTTCTAAATGATAAGATCAGTTTCCTGCAAATAATAATGCCTAATAAATCAACAACTTACAAAATCAACAGTAACTCCCTCGCATCATCCAGTATAATGTTCATGCTCAAATTCTCATATTTGCCTCCCAAATTTTCCCAGTTTTACCTTCAATTAAGGACCTTGTAGCATTTGCCTGTATGTCACTTGTCTCTTAACTCTCCTTTAATCTAGAACAGTACCCACCTTCTGGGACAATTGAAGAGGCCGGGCCGGTTGTCATGTAGAATGTCTATTTTCTGGAATTATTCTCTTAGTGTGTCATTTTCTTATGTCTAGCCCTTTTGTTTCTAGTAAGGTGGAAGTTGGATCTAAGGTTAGGTTATATACCAGTTAAAAGTTTTTGACAAGAGGGCGGCGCCTGTGGCTCAAGGAGTAGGGCGCCGGTCCCATATGCCGGAGGTGGCGGGTTCAAACCTAGCCCCGGCAAAAAAAAAAAAAAAAGTTTTTGACAAGAATACCTCACAGGTGAGGACATCTAATGGTCCATAAAGGATATTAGTTACACTGACATCAGTTAAAGTGGGCCTGTGTAGAGCGGATAACCCTGACATTAGGGAGATTAGGTAGCATGCCTAAAGTCACACAGTTTGTAAGAGACTGAAGCAAAATTCAGTAGGTTACCTGCTCCAGCAAGCCAGGGAGTAAGGGCTGATAGGCAGATTTATAAAATATCCTAAGTGGACAAAGCAGAACTAAACAAGGGGACATGTAAGTGACATTGCAAGTCACGCTCACGGAATAATTGTCTTCAGGGGCCACCGATGGAAAGGAGGCCATGCAGTTATGATCAACTGAACATTGGTCCCAACAAAGCTTAGTGGAAATCTTTTTAAAGACTTATAGTCAATCATGTATCAGAAATAAAAAAAAAAGTTTTAGATTGCTTTCTTACAAACAGATTTGTATCACAATGATTGAGGGATGGCTATCAGAGACTTATGTTAGCGTCATCTCACTTACATGACTCTCAACAGGCAGTGACAAGCAATTTCTGTTGAGTATGGATACCGCATTCTAGTTAACCCAACAGGGCAATTAATCCTACTTCCTCGGCATCTCTTGATCTCATCTACTCTTCTGTGTCATTTTTCACTGCTTTAGAGAAAGCCACTCATCTCTCCCAATGGTCTTCCACTATGCCCCTCGCCAATCCATTCTCCACATTGCTGCCAAATAATTTTGCAGACTGTATTACAATTAGGATAAATATCACAAGCTGTAATCTTATGCAGTTTTGTGTGATCTGTTTCCCGTCTACTTCTCCAGGTTCATCGTTTTCCTCTACATCTTTCTGTTATTTTGCTCTAATTCCACTGGTCTCTTCTAGTTCTTTGAACATGTCAATCTATTCCCTTGTTTCTTAGACTTTGCACGTGCTGTTCCCTTTGCCTGGTATCTTTTTGTTTATGCTCTGCAATGTAAGCCCCTATAATTGCAGTTTTTCAGGAGTACTTTCCCTGACTGTCATATTGAGTTAGATTTCCCTACTCAACCCTCATTTAATGCCTTGCTTTTACTTTGTAGGTCTAATCAAGTTTGTGATTAAAAAATTGCTTGTATACTTGTATGTATGCATGTATGTCTCAAATTAAGCTATAAATTTCAAGCAATAAGGGTCTGACTAAGTTACAGACCTTTCTGTAATGCCCAGTAATCTTTAGAGGTCCAATACACAGGAAGCACTTAATAAAAATTAACTTCTGATCAACACATCCTTTCTAAGACTGGGTAGTGCCTCTGATCCTCAGACCTCCAAATGGTTTCAGCTGTGCAAGCTCTATTTTGTCAGTCGGGGTCTGCAACATGAGGGTATTGAATGCCCTCAGACTTGAGGTGTAAAAATATGAAGCAGTTTGTTTCTTCACTCATGCCAATTGCAAATGGTAAGCATAAGTGTAAAAGCAGGGAAATCTCAAAGGAGGTATCTCTCCAGTTTGGGAAGTGGAAGAGGGGAAGGAAGGATGTCAGAGAAGATTCCTTTAATGAGTAGACTCCTGACATGAGTTGTAGAGTTGCTCATGAGTTGGCCAGAGCAGTAAGGATAGATGTGATGGGCATTCTAGGCAGATGGAACAGCATGTGCAAAGGCATAGAGGGGAGAGAGAAAATGGCACTTTAGTCTCTTGAAAGTAGGTGATGTCTCTAAAAAATGAGCAATGGAATTAGAAGCTAGAGAGGTAAGTGAGATCTGGATCACAAAAGGTCTTCTTGCCGTATGAAGGGGCTTCAACTTGCTGCGAAGTGTGATGTGAACCCGTGAAAGAGGGATAGCAAGGAATAACATGACCAGATAAAAATTTTTAAGCAATTGCACAAACAATGCTCAGATAGAGAAGAAAGACACACACTCCAAATTCAATTTGGTAAGTGTATTGAATTCAATTTAATACTTGACTTTGTCAGGACATGTGTTTTTGTGCTTCTTTATCCACTGCCAAATCAAACATGCCTATAGCACTGTGTGGAAGTGGCATAATCTGCTCCTTAACCCCTTCCTCCACCGGCGCAGGGAGGGCTGGATTAATGTGCCGCCTGATTACTTACACATGGAGGAGGGCCCCTCTCAAGCTGCCCAGCTCTTGGGGTTCTGCTGCTGGTTTTATAGTTTTTATTTATTTAGCCAAAGTTAGAAACATGGAAAACAACAGCCTCTGAGCACGTGGATGGGTTTCCCTGCAGGAGTATGAGCTGGCAGTTATTTTAATTAGCAACACATTTTATAAGGACAAAATCAGAAATGGAAACATGTCAAGGCCTCTGTAGCTGTGGAGTTTGGCAGGCTCCCGTGAGTGTGCCTGGACATGGGAATCATCTATTGAATACCCGCCATCTCTCCCAAGGGAATAATCTGCACAGTTCTCTGGGCATACGGCCCCCTTGGGAGTTGGAGGACACATCAATATTACACAGCTGAAGATTCAGGAGTTCTTCTGGGACCAGTTCTGGGAATTAAAGTCCTCTTGAAGCAGGCCTAAAGTTATTCCAAACCAATCTTTCTATTCTTACTCCATTTCTAGAACCAATCCTGGAAGATATGAACCCCATTTACTGGGTTATTCCACTTTGCATCCAAACAAATGATTTCTTCTATTTTTCCTTTTCCTATAGAGACAAAGTCATGCTATGTCTCTCAGGCTGCTCTTGAACTCCTGGCCTCAAGCAATCCTCCCACCTCGGCCTCCCAATGTGCCAGGATTACAGGCATGAGTCACTGTGCCTGGCCTGATTTCTCCTTTTTATTGCCACAATGATTTCCCAGGTTCCTGAAGAGATGCACATGTGTATACATAATTATTGACTTGAGATACAGCTAAGATGAATCACAGAACAGTAGTCTCCCCCACCTGCACTTTTGCTTTGCACAGTTGCAGTTATCTACAGTCGATCAAGGTCCAAAAATAAGTGAGTACAGTATAATAAGATATTTGGGGGGAGAGAGAAACCATATTTATGTATTTTTTTATAACATATTGCTCTATTTTGTTATTAGTTATTGTTGTTGAACTGTTACTATGCCTAATTTATAAATTAAACATCATTCCAGGTAAATATATACATGTATATATAATATATCCCATATACATATATATGTCTATATCGTACATATATATATATATTTCAGACATAGTATGTATAGGGTTCAGTACTAGCTACAGTTTCAGGCATCCACTGAGGGTCTTGGCATATAAACGCATGGATAAGAGGGGGACTACTCTATACTTGTACCCTGAGTGGTAACCATGTATACTGTTCTTCTTTTTTTTTGGTTTTTTTGGCTGGGGCTGGGTTTGAACCCACCACCTCTGGCATATGGGACCGGCGCCCTACTCCTTGAGCCACAGGCGCCACCCCCATGTATACTGTTCTAACAGGAAGGTCTCCTAGATGAATCGATCAAGCTGATATCTTCTATTCACTCATCCATTCTTGTAATAAATAGTCACTGAGCCAAATATAAGCTAAATGCAGGGAATATGAAGAAGCAGGGCTCTGACTCTGAGAAACTCAACTTAAAAGGGGAGGCTGCAAAGTGGCAAGCGGGTGAGAGACATGCACACAAGACTCTGGTTTGCAAATGGCAGCAGCAGTTTAATAGACATACAGAATTTGCTGGAAGGAGCATTACATGAAGTTCAAAGTCAAAATCTGGAAGCAACCAGGCCCCGGGAATGGTCTGGAAGATCATACACACAGCTTTTTCAAGATGGGAGAAGGAGAAATAAAAAGAAATTCTTATATTTTAAAAAACAAAATGTGTTGTAATTTATAATATGTATTTGATAAAACACTACTTATGCAGCATATTCAAATTTTAGGTCAAGGGTGCCAGGCTTACAGCCCATCAAGCAAGGATGCCTTAGCAACAAGTGTCAGAAACTTATAAAAATAATGGCATGGTTAAAATATACTGGAATCCTATCATTTCTAGTCTCAAACAAGCCCTCGTTATACCCCACAAATACCTTTTGAGAGCTATAAGGGCTTTACAGAAGCACCCGTTTGTCAGGCCATCAAACTAAATTATTATTTTTAAAAAATGCAGAAAAAAAACAAATAAGAAAACACCCCCAAATCCTTGTCTGGTCTAGCAACACATAAATAATGACCTGTCACAATGCCTCAAAAGGATTAGAAGGCCTCCTTAAACCAAACTGGATCATATTTGGGTCACAACGCAAGAGAAAATTCTTAACTTTGACCACTTGGCCACCAGTTTAATATCGATTTTCTTGATAAAACAAACAAACAAACAAACAAACACTTTTTAAAATATGAGCCTGCTTTTGCTTTGAGAATCTGGTACCTACTGCCAGAACTGCTAGCAGAAAATCCAAGTCTTCCCAGCAGGGAGCTGCAATAAAAGTAGAGATGGCATTGGCTATAAACTTAACAGCTGTGTTGCCTGGAGCCCACCTTCATTCCTGTTAAGCCTTCCTTCTCCCATCATGTGGTTGCTGCTGAGCCCTTCCTGCCTGGGAGGCTCTGTAGAGAATCCGGGGACAGGCAAAGCACAGCCACTAAACACCCATTCCTTCCAGGCCAAAAGGAGGAATTGGAAAGAATCCAGGTAACATACTGGCCCAGCAGGTGTGCTAAACAAGATGCAGGGTGCAAGAGAACTAAAAGGCAGGTGAGCTGGATCTAAAACTGGGACTGTGCTCAGAAGGGCCCCCGCTAATGCCATCTTGAAATCTTAATAATTTTATTGTTAAATTTGAGTTTTACAAGCAAAGTCTGATAGGACAATGGAACATGCTCCGGGAACTCGGAGCCTTCAAGTCATAAGTTTTTCCCCCTCCTGTTTACTTCCCTGACTGCCTGGGTGGGTTCTTGGCCTGCTGCTCCCTGACCCTGACACCCACTGACTATCCTCTCCTCCCTACAGCCACTAGGCCCTCCACCCAGGCCAGCAGCTAGGTCTTATTGGCAGCGAAAGGCCTGACTTTTGCCTATGCCCTCCAGCCCAGCAAGAACCTGTGTGCACAGAGGTGGTTAGTGTCAGGCCTGTGATCCACAGCATCCCTGGAGGACGCAAGGTAGTAGTTGTCCTTCCCATGGGCAAGCGGCACCATGACACCTCTGGAAGGTCACCCGTCCTATCCAGGCGGGGGGAATGTCCCTGTACAGAGGTTGCAGTCTATTAGAAGAGGCCCGTTCACTCTTTGGAATGCCAATCCTATGGGAAGGGGAGATTGACTTCCCTAGATAGGACCTCATGTTTTTAATTTTCCATAGGCTCTGTAAATTACAAGTTCCCAAATTCCTACCCAAATGACCTCAAGGCCCCTGTTTCCTGCAATGACCCATAAGGATAGGGATCTTGCCAGGCAGAGTATGAATTTGAGGGCAGTCTAATACAAGATGTCTTCACAGGAACCCAGAAGCTCAGTTGCAGACATGCTGGGACCCCCGCACCAGTGCCAGAGAGAACATTCTCCATTCTCTCTGCCCACAGGGAAGCCTTGGTGGTGTCCACCTTGTCTCCTTCCTTCTCTCTCCCCAGGGAGCAGCCATTCCGTTTCAGCGTACAGAAGTCATTCTCCATGTGCACTATGCTCCAGAGAAATCATGCTGGTGATGGTTGGGTGAGGTTGAGTGAAGACAGACAGGAGAGGTCTTGGACGGGAAGGAACTGACCCAGGTAGCAGGCAAAAGCAACAGACATAAGGGGGAAAGTGACCAACAGTACTGGTTTTCACAGAACGAAGGGCTTCCAGGGACGTGGAGCTTTTGGTGCTAAAACCAGGACAGTTTGGGACAAAGTAGGATGGCCAGTCACCCTAGAAGGGCAAATCATAGAAGTAGTGGCAGCTAACGGTGTTAGCATTTTACAGACCCCAAAGCTCTTCCTGTTCTAACAGATCTCATCCAACACCCATGTGAGGAAGGCAGAACAGGTTACTATTCCATTTTATTTCTGAGAAAACCAGCACTTAGAAGATGCCAATGACTTACCCCCAAATCAAATAGCTAATAAGTTAACATCAGAATAAGAATGAAAATTCAGGTCTGCGAACAAAATAGAAATAATGGGGTCTGAGAACTGACTGGATGGTCTGAGAAAGGAGAGGAGAGACAGGCTTTTTATTTGACAGGGGAAGAACATTTACTAAAAAGAAATAGGGAAGTTAGGAGGAAAAATGTTTTGGAACAGGACAGGAAAGATGAGTTTGGTTTAGAGAATATCATGTTCTGAATTAGCTGAGCAGCACGAAATTTCTTGGTCAACTGGTGTCTTAAAAGAGATGAGCCAAAGTTATGTTTGATTAATTAATCACTCTGTCTTGGATGCTGCAAAGCTCAGAGACACACGTTGGCAATGACTTTCTGCTTCTACTCAGGAAATATTCTGGGTCATCCTCCTGACAAGATAAGCATAAGAACTGGCAGTAAACTATGGTAACTGTATGGGGGAAGGAGTAAGCAATATGTGACCAATTCTCTGTAAGGATCCAACTGTGGACATCACAACATGGCCCGAGGCAGGCTTGGCAGCACACGCCTGTAGTCCCTGCTACTGGGAGGCTGAGGCAGAAGGATTGCTTATAGCCCAGAAATTGAAGGCTGCAGTGATCTACGATTATGCCACTATACTCCAGCCTTGGTGACACCGAGAAAGACAGACACCACCTCTGAAAAAAATAAATAAATTTAAAACATTCCCAGCACTCAGCGCATTCTGAGCTCATTCTACCTTTGCTTCTGGTGTCAAAACAGAAACTCAAGGAGAATAAGTGCATTGCCTGAATCCTCACCACCAACAAGTATGACAGCCCAGTGTGTCTCTGACTCACACCCCCTGCTCTCACCACAGAGGTGAACATCTGCAAAAGCATATTGCTACGGGGTCACCATTTAACTGTGAAATTCTCCACACTTCATGCCTCACATCCCACCAGTTGCTCTATTTTTGTAATCATCATTACTCCTCCTACACATGGACAAATTAATAAGTAGCAAGTAGGACGTTTTGTGGCAACCATATTTCACAATGGAATGACTCCTGGGTTCTTTTGGCCTCTTCCAGTAAGGAATCACTAGATGGAACTAATTATTGGGTGAGCTTTAAGATCGCTCCTCCTCTTGAAATGCCGATTCCCTGAAAACTTCTAAATAAGGCCTCCAAATTGATCTCGTTCACTTTCACTGGTCACCAGCACATTTCAAATTTCCCCTCCCCCTCTCCTCCAGATTTGTTTGCATTTTGTTTCTGTTTGTTTGTTTGGTTGTTTTACTGTGTGTTTGCTTAATTCTCCCAAAATGCTGGTAGAGGTTTATAAAGTTATGCAAGACCTCACATTATCAATCTAGGCTATTCAAAGCATATGCTAGCACTGACTGTTTTGTGGTTATTGTTCTTCTTGGTTACAATTTATGACAACCAAACAGGCTTTTGCTACAAACAAAGTTACAATTACTAATTCAGGAAAAAAAAAAGAAAGAATGAAAGAAGAAGAAATAGGAAAGATGGGCAAGGCACAGAGAAAGGCTGTATCTCTGAAATTGATTCTCGGTTTTTGGAAGGAGAAGCAGGTTAGTGGGAGGGGGCGTGCAGGGGGTTATGCCTCCTGAAATTCTGAGAATCAGTCCAGAGAGGCAGCGCAGTCTCACTTCTGTGGCTGAGAACTTCGACTCCAGCCTCCATCTGGTTTCCATAAGGCGGGGGAACTTGGCGACTGGCTGGCCACGTCACTCCTGCACGTGCACACTCTGACCAGAAGCACCAGCAAAAGGGGCCAGAGGGAACAGACATATTTCCCTCCATTGCTCTACACAGCTTAGAGAAGAAGTTGCTTACAAGAGGGAATGGAGCACTCTACAATTCTGCTGGGCAGTGTTTTTAGTCTAGTTTCTTTTGCTATAACAGAATGCTACGGACTGGGGATTTATAAAGATAAGAGGTTTAATTAAGCTCACTATCCTGGGGGCTGGGAAGTTCAAGGGCATGGCTTTGGCATCTGCTGAGGGCCTTCTTCCTGCACCATAACACGGCAGAGGGCATCTCGTGATGAGAGGGACAGAGTGTGCCCACTCAGGTCTCTCTTCCTCTTTTTATAAAACCACCAGTCCCATATGGAGGTCCCAGTCTCCTGACCTAATATAATACTAATTATAGTATTAATAAGGCCCAAAGGCCTCGTCTCTAAATACTATCAGCATATAAATTTGGGAATTAAATTTCCAACACATACAATTTGGTGGACAAGGGAGAAGATTCAAACCATAGCAAGCAGGCCATGAAGAACTGCCCATGCATCTGAATCAGATATGCCCAAACTGACATGATATGGTGTTACCAATTACTCTACAAACGTCAGGTGAAAGTTCTAACTCTGTTTCTGCATTTAATTCTACACAGTATGCGCACAGTCAGCAGAGTCTAAGTGAAAGAGTCTAAACTTGCATCCATATGGTTATAGTGTAAGACAACAATGCTGTTAGTAACTGTGAAACCTTGAACAAATTACTTAAACTGTTTGAAAAATGTGCAGGACATCTTGTAATTTATGAGATTTCTTTGAGAATTATTGATGGTATCAACACAGTAAGTGCTAAATAAATGGTAGTTATCGTTAAGGCTAAAAGGATGCTTTCCTCCAAGATTTTAGTTATTTAAACATGCTCACCGTGTGTCTGGCTCAGGATACTGTGCATACATCATCCCCATTAATCTTTTTGAACACGCATCTTTGCTGTTTTACCACTTACAGTGCTTCAGTTCAAAGAATTATGGAATGTTTGATTGTGAAGGATTCTTTCCCACCACTGCCTTACAGATGAGGATTCTTAAGCAGAGACAACACCTTAGCAAGTCAGCAGCAGATCAAGGGCTACCTCAGTATTCTGCCTCTGTTTTCTGTCTACTATTTCACCTGCCTGAATAAATCTTTCTGAAGCTCCAGTAATTATAGTCATCCTTCCAAAAACCTCATCCTAAAATTGTGGAGCTGGGATGGGCCTGGAAAGTTTCTGACATTGCTATTTATAGCACTAAGGTAGGCTGAATTATGGTCCCCCCAAAGATACCTCATTCCTGGAACCAATCAATGTTACTTTATATGAGAAAGAGACTTTGCGCTTATGATTAAGGATCTGGAGATGAAGAAATTATTCTGGATCATTCCAGAATATACTGATTACCCAAGTATAATCATAAGGATCCTTAAGGAAGCAGGGAGGAATCAGGGTCAGAGAGAGGGCTGTATGAAGCAGTGAGTAGATCCCTGATCTTTGACAATGGAGAAAGGAAGCACAAGCCAAGGAACACAGCCTCCAGAAGCTGGAAATGGAAGGAAAGAGATTCTCCACTAGAGCTCCCAAGGGGAACCAGCCTCAACAACATTAGCCAGAGACACTGATTTTGGACTTCTAGCCTTTCGAACTAGAAGTCCAAACTAGAACTAAGAGAATGGACCTGCATTGTTTTAGGCCATGGCATTTGTGGTAATATGTCACAGTCAAAATACATAATTCATACAACACCATAGTACATTATATCGAAAACACTGACAAAATATCCAACAGGGAATTCAGTAAGTAATCGACAATGGAATACAATGCAGCTTTAAAAAAATGTCAACTGAAGTAAGAAAATGTGTATATTATATGTTTCAGTAAAAAAGAAGCAGTTTATAAGACAGGATATAGAGTATGACCCCATTTTGAGAAAGGAAAGAAAGATTGGAATTATGTATTCAAATTATTGGAATAATTGTTACTGGTGGTGGGATTTTTTTTTTACATTCTTCTATCTACTTTTCTGTATTTTCCAACTATGAGGCAGTAAATGTGTTGATTTTATAATTTTTTAAAAAGAATTATTTTAACAAAAAATATATTTTTTATCATTCTTTCATTTGATAGAACAGGAAGCATTTATGTAAAACAGAGACATTACTGGCCCAGGGAAGAGACAGCTGGAAACCGAAGTTCTCCTCAATGCAGAATTTGGGAGTTTACTCTTAAATTATAGAGGTTATGAGAAGCCAACATTGAATCATGCATGCCATGAAAGCCCAGAGAAAGGACACACATTTCCTTCTTCACTTTCAGGTCCCCTTCTGGGGACCATCCTCTAGGGATTGGGGAAGAGTTGGGAAGTGCTTTCTCCCCTAGACCAGTCCTGGAAAGCCTGATTGCACGTGACTTGCAGACTTTCACCAAGTCTCCCCGTGTGAACTCCCTAGCAAAGGATTCCACGCTCAGAAAAGCGGAAATGTAGACTCTGATCTTGGCAGGCTACAATGCCAAGAGATTTAAGTGCACACCATTCCTTTGAGACACATTTTCTCTTCCGCTCTTAGGAGCTGGTTGACTCTTCTTCTTTCTCATCTTTGCCTCCGTTGTTTCCTCGGAGATCCTCTCTTGCCATAACTACTCTTCCCTCTCTAATTCACTATGGACTATTCCCAAAATACTACAGTGTTCCAAATACTGCACTGGGTGCTGGGGATATGAAGATGAACAAAACAGAGCCCTTGCCTTCATTAACTTCCAATCTGCTGATCCCAATCAGCACGGGGAAAAGAAGTAGATTTTATAGAGGGAAGACTTATTAGAAACTGTCACAGAGATTCAAACAGCATAAAGGAGAGATTAGGACTGAGTAAGATTCCAACAGAAAATGGTTATTTTATGGGGGAGATACATGCTGGTTAGTTGCCTTTTGGCTTTGGTATCCATTCCTCCCCATTTCTGTGTTCTTCCTTATATGACAGGAGAGTTGACCCCTGGAAACTGCATTTCCCAAGCTCCCATGTCAACTGGCTTCAGGTTAGGTTCTGCCAATGGGAGACTGTGCAGGAGATGAGAGGAAAGCAGGATGCCAGACTATTACTGTTTCTCCTCCATGCTCGTAGGTGGTATCTCTGGCTGTGCCTGGATCTCCATCATTCCCCTGCTCCCACAGAGAGCCCCACGGTGTAAGCACCAGTCACACCACCTCTAGCCCCAGAGATGCTAACCCCTCAATCATCTCACCAACCCTTCATTGGACTTTTCAACTTTTTTTTTTTTTTTTTTTTGTGAGACAGTCCCACTTTGTCATCCTTGGTAGAGTGATGCAGCATCATATCTCACAGCAACCTCAAACTCTTGGGCTCAAGTGATTCTCTTGCCTCAGACTCCCAAGTAGCTGGGACTACAGGCACCTACTACAATGCCCAGCTATTTCTGGAATGATGTCTTGTTCTGGCTCAGGCTGGTCTTGAACCTGTGAGCTCAGACAATCCACCCGCCTCAGCCTCCAGAGTGCTGGGATTATAGGCATGAGCCATCACACCTGGCTGGACCTTCTAATTTGTTGAACAGCTTGTTGACTAGTTTCCCAGATTAAATAGCTTGCAATTTAACTACCTGGGGTGGCCTCTGTCTTCCAGACTAGACACTCAGTGGAGTCTGCAAAACTGGAAGATTCTCCAATGATAACATAAAAAAGAAAAACCTTGTTGGTAGAGACTACAGCATGACCACAGTGCAGAGTGGAGAAAGTGACCAGTGCAATGGAGCTGTGTCTCAGGGACCACTGCAGAATGTGTTAGAGAACATGGTTGCCAATCTCAGGAGAGTGAGCTCACAGAGGCCCTTGAGATGACAGTGGAAGTGGGGGGTTTACCCCGCATCCCTGGAGAGTTGTTGAAGGCTTTACGGGAAGTGAGTTGGCTGGATTGGTTCTTTAGGAAGTCCAACCTGGAAACGGTAGCAGAGTCCACTATGTAATGCTAAGCAGAGCTTACAGAAGGCAACAGTGGTGCAAATAGCAGGGGAGGAATGGATCTGAGCACCCGCGAGACTTAGTGAGAGGAAAGAGAGGCGTGACAGGCGTCTGGAAGCATTGAGTCAGAGTGGCTGTCCCAGTCACCAGGAGGAAGCCAACCAGGTGGATTTGATCAGGGCTGAGATGGCAAGAAAAGCCACCACTTGAAAATGTGAGTTTGAAGCTCACAGCAGAGAAACTTCTGAGAGGAATTATTTTAAAAGACATTCTCAACCCAATGACAAATCAGTTTGTTTGTACTGAAGGCAATATTTAGAACATTTATGACATGAAGCAATCACCTCAATTAAATTAATACATGGTAATTATCAATATTGTCATTAATGACAAATTCCTAAGACTATAGCCTTTTCATGACATGATAACTGTATTATTAACTTGTTTTTATTAGTATTCCAAGTAGAATGAAAAAATAGTTTCATGACATATGTTTTAAACACTGGAATGAAATCACCAGCTCTCCATGAGGATAAAAAGAAGGAAGCTCGAACCTCATATTTTTCCTCAAGATAACCCAGATTTTTATGTATTCCAAACCAGCATGAAAGGTGCAGAAATATTTAACATATGTGTGGCATGTACATTATTGTCTTCCAAACTCTTAATCCATCTTTCTAGATCCCAAAAATGTCCACTACATAAATAATTCCCCAATATTATTATATGAATAGTACCCTAATTAGAAATTAAGTGCCAGTAATTTGCTCTATTTACAAAGTTAGCATTAGCTGGGCATCATGGCTCACACCTGTAATCCTAGCACTTTGGGAAGCTAAGGCAGGTGGATTGCTTCAGGAGTTGGAGACCAGCCTGACCAAGAGTGAGACCTCATCTCTATTAAAAATAGAAAAACTAGCCAGGTATTGTGGTGGGCACCTGTGGCTGCTGAGGCAAGAGGATCACTTGAGCCTAAGAATTTGCGTTGCTGTGAACCATGATCATGATGCCATGGCAATCTACCCAGGGTGACAGACTGTCTCAAAAAATTAGTTAATTGATTAATTAATTCAAAGTAGCATTTTAAAAAAGAGTGATTTATTTTCCTGTACTGCCACTGGATCTGAAACATAACAAAGCCAGATTTTTTTTTTTAAGAGATTGCCAAAAATCAGTGGACTTTAAAAACACCAGCTCCTACGTAGTAATGTGAGATTGTTTACGTAATCCTGGGTCCTGAGTAAGTCCTCAGTGAATCCATGCATCCCAAAGCTTGTAGGAGTTTTACAAGAGTCACTGTCTGAACCGTGTGCATTTTAGAGCTGGAAAGTCCCTTTGAGATCTTTTCACCCATTTTACAGAGCCGCACAGAGTCGGCCGGGGGCTATGTTAATGCCCAAAGAGGCACAGTTAGCTGGTTTCAGAGCTCAGCCTGATCTGCTAGGCAACATCACCATCACACAGGCCTTTGGCCTTTCAGAATTGTGGCAGCCTTTGGTACCACCCTGTGTGAAGCCACAGCTTCAGGGCAGAAAGCCTCCCAAATCCACTGGATTTTTTTTGCCTCTGATGACAGGCTGACCTCAGAACAGAGCCAAGTCATGAAAGCATCCTCTTTAGAGAAGTCAGAACCTTACCGGCTTTGTCACACACTCACTCTTCTGGCTCTACAACTGCAGCTTTCTGCATGTGTCCTACCAGGACCCACTGAGTCTCCCTGCTAATGCCATGTCTTTCTAACAGTGGCCGTGATCCTCATCACTTCCCAGGTACAAGCATTGAAACACACACATGCCACAGAATAATACACTGTGCCTTCTCAGGCTTGTGACAGAATGAGCCACAGGCTCATGAATACGACGGTATGGGTGTGAATTACAAACTGCACCCCACTCTAGGCCCAGGATGGCCTCCCTCCATAGAAAGTCTTCCTTGCAGATGGTACATACCCTAAAATTCTAGACCTGTCACTAAACACAGTAAGAAGGCTGTTTTCTTTCTTTTCCCAAAGAGCTCTTTGAAGAATATCTATATGTCACCTCTGTGGTTTGTTAGGATCTGAAAGGAGGTGAGTGGCTCTTTTTCCCTGTACCTCTCACAGGAGACTTTAATCTTTCTCTGTCTCAGTGACTGAGAAGGGGCTGGCTTTATCACAAATCACACATAATCTGCTGGACCCTTCCTCTGTTGAGGGAGACAGGAGAGAACAGGTGTGTTATTGAGTGAACTCAGATGCTCAGGTCCTCTTAGAACGATACCAAATTCCTATGTTGCAGTCTTAATACCCCCGTACCTAGGGGGTACTAGGATTGACTAGATTTAAGACTAGATTGTGACTAGATTTAAGTGCAGAGTGTTTAGGAAGGTAATTAATGTTAAATGAGGTTGCACAGGTGGGCTTTCATCCAACGTGATTGGCATCCTTATGAAAAGAAGTGTGCATGTGCACAGAGCAAAGGCCATGTGAGGACACGCCAAGAAGACAGCTGTCTGCAAGCAGAAGAGACCAAACTTGTCCACACCTTGACTGTGAACTTCCAACCTTCACAACTGAGACAAAATAAATTTCTGTTGTTTAAGCTCCCTGGTGTGTGGTATTTTGTTATGACAGCCCTGGCAGAGTAACACACAGGGCAAGTCAGGAAGTAAGATAGACCCAGACTTTAATTCTAGAGCCCAGTATCCAAAGGGTACAAATAATCTTGGCACTTTTTGTCACTTCACATGATCAAATCTGAACAATTTATCTGTAAAAGAAGCACAGGCCAGGGTGGTCAACCTCCAAAGTAATAGAAAGGAAGAATGGTGGCTCTGTAGCAAGGCTGATTTCTTTTTGGCGACCTTGGAGCAGGGTCATACTTCTGAAAGCAACCCATATCCAGAGATTCTCTTCCCTAAGAAAATGTCTGTTGTATCAAAGCTCCTTGGTCAATGTCTTACAATCCTAGCAAAAGCGGTGAGACCTCATGAATCCAAATCTCCTATTTATTTGGATTTTGTGGTAGAAGTAGTACTAAGGTTGGTCTTTAGACAGAGTATGAGGAGGCAATGAAGAAAATTAATCAATGCTAGAAATACACTTACATGTATTACAAATGTAATAGCTGCACCAACAGTGAGGCAATTATCTCTGTCCATAGAGCACCCCAGAAGGTTGTTCTTAATGGGTGTTGATTTGGAAAGTTGATTTAGAGAACTTAGAAGGATGAATGAAAATTTGACAGTTCCCAAAAGAACAAGAGGACAGGAACAGTGTAATTTATTATGCTTAAGTATGTCCCAATAGGCCAAAAATCTCTAATGCATATTCAATTCCATTCTTCTTTCCCAATTAATCTAAAACAATATGTTCTTACTATAGAAATTGATTTAAATCCTAAAGGATCAAAAAAAAGTAATGACTTAAAAAGTTGAGACAGTGTTAGAGATACTCAGCTCCAACTCCTTTATTTCAGGATGCAGAAATAGGTTAACAAAGATTAAGAGACTACTTCAAGTTCATTCACTCATCACCAAGTACCTTTCATGTGTAAATGATTAGGCTGGTGACAGAGTTGGTTGTTGAAAAAGTCCAGACTAGGACCCAGGACCTCTGCCTGGACGCCTTCCACTCCCATCACAGTGTTGCCTGAATTAGTATTGTTTCCAAAATCCCCATGTAGTCCCAAGCAATCCTGCTGTATCTTTCTGTATGTACACATATTTATGGTTGATGCTCCTTCTTCAAGGATAGTAAAAAAAATATTACCTACCTAAAGCAAATGCTAAAGCCTGGCAGCATCACATTTAGAGAAAGGAAGGAAAAAACTACAAATCCTAATTAGGGCATTTGGGAATGCCTGAGAAGTATCATTGGCCCACTATTTTGAACATAACTGGGACATAGATTATACTTGTAAATTCAAATTAAATGTCCAAAGTATCATGATGGGAACTTCAGGGAGATGAGGCCAAGTCAGATGGGAGGGGTGGAGTTGGAGGTGGGAAGGCTGGGAGCAGAGCTAACTTATTGCTGAAAAATGACTGGGTTCAGACAAAGAAGGGAAGATTGTTCCAGTCAAAGCAAACAGAATAGACACATGTGCACAGGACTTCACATTTAATGTAGAATCTGAAAATGCTTTTAAAAAGTAGTGGTAGCATACAAAAAAAAAATCCCATTAGTATTTTATAACACCCCTCATCTGAGAATTTATATAAATAATTAAATTTCAATTGGACCCCAGTTTATTCCATTTTGCTTATGAATTGTCTTGAAATTTTAAGTCTCCTATAGGGCCTTGAACTTAAATACAAGAGTCAATATTAAACGAGTCAATATTTACTTTTTTATGTGCTTTCTAATTTAAGCCTAGTAGTTTATACGATATTTCAGCAGTTTCTCTAATCTGGTCATAAGGAAAGTCAAGATGCTTCCAACCTTGTCAATGAACCAAAAATAGAGAGTAGTATACCTGGTGTGCTTATAGATTGGTCTGTTTCCTGATGCCACACATACACACAGACACACACACACAAAAGTGGGGCAGTGATAAATTTCTCCAGAGGAGAATTTAAGAGATCCTAGAAATAGGAGCAAAAGCAAACACACCCCACTCACATAGTATCTGCTTAATACTTTGGAATCTAACAGACACCCATAAAAATACTTTTGTACAGAGTCCTGGAAATATTTTAAAAAGAAGAAAAATATCAATTCATGAGACAATGTTTCAGTTTTTCCATGATTGTTATTAAAAACAAAAATCTTACTTCTGGCTGTGATAGAATATCTAGTACCAGCAGATATTTAATTATAAAATTAAATTTCAAGAACTGTTTATAATAGCATCCAAAACATAGAATTATTAGAAAAAGTATTCATGAGAAGTGTACAAGTATTCTCCATGAAAAACTATAAAATTTTCTGGGAAGAAATTTTAAAATTCTAAATAAATATATATGTATACTATGTTTATGGATCAGAAAACTCAAACGATGCACAGACTTAATGCAACCTCACCCCCAAATTCCAGAAGACACATAAACTTATATGGACAGGTGAAAAATCCAAGAATAGCAAATGCAGTACTGTAAAGAACAAAGACTGAGTGACTCATATTGCTTGACATGAAGATTTACTATAAACTTTAAGAAGCTAGATATCATCCTATTGGCTAAAGATGTAGATATAGACTAATAGGAAGGACCAAAGAGTCCAAATATAAACCCACATATATATTGATTTTTGACAAATGCATCTTTATAATTCAATGAGAGGGTCTTTTCCTTGTAGAGTTTTGAAACAGATAGATATTAATGTGCAAGAAAAGAAATCTCAACTTCTACCAAATACCATATACTAAATTTAACTCAGGATGACTAATAGACCAAAACATATAAGGTAAAACTATACAAATTCTAGAAGGATACATAAGAGAAAATATTTGTAAACTTTGGTTAGGCAAAGACTTAAGACACTATAAACTTGGATCATAAAAGAAGAAAGTAATACATTTATCTGGATGAAAATTAAAACTTTCTTCTCTTCAAAAGACATTATTAAGAAAATATAAAGGTCAGCCACAGACAGGGAGAAGATATTCACACTATCAACAAATGACAAAGGACTAAATTCCAGATTATTAAAAGGAATCTTCCAGCTCAATAATAAAAATAGTAATATTTAAAATAAATAGACCAAAAATCTGAAAAGACACTTGATAAAAGAAGATAAACATATGGCCACTGTGCATAAAAAATTAGCAAGCATTTCTACACTACTGATAGGATTGCAAACTAATACACCTTTATGGAAAGAAGTATGGAGAATTCTCAAAAACCTAAAAGTGGACCTTCAATTTGATCCCACTATCCCATTACTAGGTATCTAACCAGAAGAACAAAAATCATTTTACCACAAAGACATTGACCCAAGAATGTTTCCTGCAGCTCAATTCACAATTGCCAAGTCATTGAAGTAACCCAAACTCCCATCAACCAATGAATGGATTAACAAATGTGTTATATGTATACCATGAAATACTATTCAGCCATAAAAAAGATGGAGGGAGACGTTACATCTTTTATGTTTACCTGGATGAAGTTAGAGCACATTCTTCTTAGTAAAGTATCTCAAGAATGGAAAAAGCATCCAATGTACTGAATAATATAATGAAACCAATATATAAATACTTACACACTCATACAAATGATAAAACACAAATGTAGTCTAGCAAGGGGTAAGGGTGAGGAGAAAGAGGAGAGGAGAAATGGGGAGGTGATTGGTGGGAGTAGGAAGGGCATTTGGTGGGATCTCACAATGTGAGGGTATTTAGCATGCTGCCCTTGGTGAGGGGCTCTCCTACAACTTGAATTTCAATGTAACCTAAAAATTTATTCCCTCATATTAATCTGAAATTTAACAAAAGTTAGTAAGCTTCCATACGCATCAGAGAAATACCAATTAAAACCATAGGAACAATCCAAGATGGCGACCAAGTAACAGCTTCCCTGCAACAGGGCATGGTGAGTCTGGGGAGATAAGACTCCAGGCATCTTTGGCTGGTGGGATCTGCCTATAATCATCCCTTTGAGGATATAGGGAGTCAGCAAGGGACTTCTGGACCCCAAGAGGAGGACAAAAACAGGGGAAAACTGGCAAGTGGTTGTGTGTGTTCAATTGACCTAATTCCACCGACAGCTGTAAGTACAAGCAGCAGTGAGACTGCAAACTGGAAAGGCCTTACCTACGAACTGTTTTGGTGCTTTTGGACTTGGCACTCAGTTGAACTGCCTTGGGGAGAGCTTGAGCAGGAGTGCGAAGAACTTTGGGCATCGTCTAGGGCCCCAGACTGAGCCACTGAACCTGATGGAGCTAATAGTCTTTGGCTGTGGACCGCAGGGAGCCATTGTGAGAGAACTGCCCTGGCAAGCTCTGCCCTCAGGGTCGCAGAGCAAAGATTGGGCAGGAGCTAGTAACCTAGTGAATGAGCAGCCTAAAGGCGGGGACTGAGCTGCCTTAAAGCCTTAACCCTCAGGGGCAGAGTGAGACCTGTTTTGGCACACTGGAGCCTCAGGCTGGTGCCCTGGGTAGAGGGCCGTGGCGTCACAGCTCATAGCAACCTCAAATGCCTGGGCTTGGCGCCGCCCAGACTCCATAAGAGCTGCACCGTGACCCCCAACCTGCAACCCGCACCCGCTGGACCTCCGCATGCACTGATCAGGAACTGCAGGAGCCACGCAACCCTGAATCCTCCCTCCTGTACCCTCCCTGCCTCCACACTGGCCCCATTGTCTGGCCAGGGACTCTGGTAGCAGCATACCCTCCAGAGCCCTCCCTGGCTCTGCACAGAGCCCTTCTTCTGGCCAGGGAATGCTCAAGCCTTGGGGTCTCTGTGCCAAAGTCACTGGGCACCAGGCACTCCCAGAACCGTGTGCACCACCTCCTGCCCTGTTGCTGGATCTGGGTGTGTCACAATCCAGAGCAGCTTCCACAACCAGAACTCCCTGCCTGGGGCAGCCCCAGAGGAACTACACAGGATCACTCCCTACAAAGATCCAGCAACAATAGAGTGATACCACTGGGGTCTAATCTTGGAGAGACACCTCCTCAACTCTGAGCATGGCCAGAGGCAATGGTGAAAAACAATCATGAGGTGAAATCAACAGAAAAATTCTGGCAATATGAACAATCAGAGTAGATCAACTCCCCCAAGGATCAATGGGGCAGACACAGCACAAGATCCCATACACAAACAAATAGTTGAGATGTTAGAAATCGAATTCAGAATCTGGAAAGCAAATAAGATCGAATTAGAATTCCAAGCAGTAACCAAAAAGATATCTCAAGGATTCAAAGAATTCAAAGACAAAGCTTTCGAACGCTCCCAAACTCTCAAAGAGGAAGAGAAATGGAGGGCAAAAACAGATCACTCTCAGAGAGCTCTGGGATAATTTGAAGAAAACCAATATTCATCTTATAGGGATCCCCGAAAGCGATGAAGTGGCCTCACAACGTACAGAGTCTCTTCTCCATGAGAATATGAAGGAGAACTTTCCAGACATGCCAAGAGATCCTGAAATTCAGATAGCAGACAGGTTCAGAATGCCAGCATGACTCAACCCAAATAAGTCATCCCCCAGACACATCATAATCAATTTCACTAAAGTTAATATGAAGAAGAAAATTCTGAAAGCAGCCAGACGAAAGAAAAGCATCACCTACAAGGGCAAGAATATTAGAATAAATGCAGATCTCTGCTGAAACCTTTAAGCTAGAAGAGGATGTAGAAGTCATCGACATTTAATCTCCTAAAACAAAATAACTTTCAATCTAGGATCCTGTACCCACCTAAACTGAGTTTCATTTATGACGGAGAAATTAAATACTTCATTGACATTCACATGTTGAAGAAATTTGCCATAACTAAACCAGCTCTCCAGGATATTCTCAGACCTATCCTCCATAAAGACCAGCGTAATCCTCCACCATAAAAGTAAACTCACCCAGAAACTTTTGATCAAATTCCAACTTCCACAGTCGCAAAAGGATTAAAAATGTCCACCGGACTCTCGAAAGGCTTATCAGTATTCTCAATTAATGTGTTTAAATTGCCCTCTAAAGAGGCACAGGTTGGCTGACTGGATACAAGATCTCAAGCCAGATGTCTGCTGCATACAAGAATTGCATCTTACATTCAAAGACAAATATAGACTCAAGGTGAAAGGATATTCATCTATACTCCAGGCAAATGCAAAGCAGAAAAAAGCAGGCATTGCAATCCTATTCGCAGATGCAATAGGCTTTAAACCAACCAAAATAAGGAAGGATAAGGATGGACACTTCATATTTTTAGGGGAAATACTCAATATGATGAGATTTCAATGATTAATATTTATGCACCCAACCAGAAGGCACCTCACTTTATAAGAGAAACTCTAACAGACATGAGCAACGTCATTTCCTCCAGTTCCTTAGTAGTTGGAGATTTTAACACCCCTTTAGCAGTGCTGGATAGATCCTCCAAAAAGAAGCTAAGCAAAGAAATTTTAGATTTAAACTTAACCATTCAACATCTGGACTTAACAGACATCTACAGAACACTTCATCCCAACAAAACTGAATACACACTCCTCTCATCAGCTCACAGAACATACTCCAAAATCGACCGCATCCTAGGCCACAAATCCAACCTCAGCAAATTAAAAAAAAAAATAGAAATTATTCCTTGCATCTTCTTAGACCATCGTGGAATAAAAGTTGAACTCAATAACAACAGGAACCTGCATACCCATACAAAAACATGGAAGCTAATCAACCTTATGCTGAAGGATAGATGGGTTATAGATGAGATTAATAAGGAAATCACCAAATTTTTGGAACAAAACAACAATCAAGACACGAAGTACCAGGGGATTGGTGGGATTACACCAGCGGTGCATCTTACAAGGGTATATGTGAAAATTGGTAAACGGTCTGTGAAGCCAGTGAATGATGCCCCATGATTATATCAATGTACACAGTTATGATTTAATAAAAAAAAAAAAGGCACGAAGTACCAGAACCTCTGGGATACAGCAAAGGCAGTCCTAGGAGGGAAATTTGTAGCACTGCAAGTCTTCCTCAAAAAAACGGAAAGAGAAGAAGTTAATAACTTAATGGAACATCTCAAGCAACTGGAGAAGGAAGAACACTCCAACCTCAAACCCAGCAGAAGAAAAGAAATAACCAAAATCAGAGCAGAACTAAATGAAATTGAAAACAAAAGAATTATACAACAGATCAATAAATCCAAAAGTTGGTTTTTTGAAAAGATCAATAAAATAGATAAACTTTTGGCCAACCTAACCAGGAAAAAAAGAGTAAAATCTCTAATTTCATCAATCAGAAATGGTAACGATGAAATAAAAACAGACCCCTCAAATTCAAAAAATCCTTAATGAATACTACAAGAAACTCTACTCTCAGAAATATGAAAATCTGAAAGAAATCGACCAATACCTAGACGTACGCCATCTACCAAGACTTAGCCAGAACGAAGTGGAAATGTTGAACAGGCCTATATCAAGTTCTGAAATAGCATCAACTATACAAAATCTCCCTAAAAAGAAAAGCCCGGGACCAGATGGCTTTACGTCAGAATTCTACCAAACCTTTGAAGAAGAACTAGTACCTATACTACTAAACCTCTTCCAAAATATAGAAAAAGAAGGAATATTACCCAACACATTCTATGAAGCAAACATCACCTTGATCCCCAAACCAGGAAAGACCCAAAAAGAAAAGAAAATTATACACCAATATCACTAATGAATATTAATGCTAAAATACTCAATAAGATCCTAACAAACAGAATCCAACAACACATCAAAAAAATTATACACCACGACCAAGTGGGATTTATCCCAGGGTCTCAAGGCTGGTTCAATATAGATAAATCTATAAATGTAATTCAGCACATAAACTAACTAAAAAATAAGGACCATATGATTCTTTCAATTGATGCAGAAAAAGCTTTTGATAATATCCAGCATCCCTTCATGATCAGAACACTTAAGAAAATTGGTATAGAAGGGACATTTCTTAAACTAATAGAGGCCATCTACAGCAAACCCACAGCCAATATCGTATTGAATGGAGTTAAACTGAAATCATTTCCACTTAGATCAGGAACCAGGCAAGGTTGCCCATTGTCTCCATTGCTCTTTAACATTGTAATGGAAGTTTTAGCCATTACAATTAGGGAAGAAAAGGCGATCAAGGGTATCTAAATAGGGTCATAAGAGTTCAAACTTTCACTCTTCACATGATATGATTGTGTATCTGGAAAACACTAGGGATTCTACTACAAAACTTTTAGAAGTGATCAAGGAATAGAGCAATGTCTCAGGCTACAAAATCAACACCCATAAACCTGTAGCCTTCATAAATACCAACAATAACCAAGCCAAAAAAACAGTCAAGGACTCTATTCCTTTCACAGTAGTGCCAAAGAAGATGAAATATTTGGGAGTATACCTAGCAAAGGACGTGAAAGATCTCTACAAAGAGAACTATGAAACTTTAAGAAAAGAAATAGCTGAAGATGTTAACAAATCAAAAAACATACCATGCTCATGGCTGGGAAGAATCAACATTGTTAAAATGTCCATACTACCCAAAGCAATATATAATTTTCATGCAATTCCTATTAAAGCTCCATTGTCATATTTTAAAGATCTCGAAAAAATAATACTTCTTTTTATATGGAATCAGAAAAACCTCGAGTAGCCAAAACATTACTCAGAAATAAAAACACAGCAGGAGGAATCACGCTACCAGACCTGAGACTGTACTATAAATCAATAGTGATCAAAACAGCATAGTATTGGCACAAAAACAGAGAAGTAGATGTCTGGAACAGAATAGAGAATCAAGAGATGAATCCAGTTACTTACCGTTACTTGATCTTTGACAAGCCAATTAAAAATACTCAGTGGAGAAAAGATTCCCTATTTAACAAATGGTGCTGGGTGAACTGGCTGGCAACCTGTAGAAGATTGAAACTGGACCCACATCTTTCACCATTAACTAAGATAGACTCTCACTGGATAAAAGATTTAAACTTAAGACATCAAACTATAAAAATACTTGAAGAAAGTGCAGGGGAAAGTCTTGAAGGAATTGGCCTGGGTGAATATTTTATGAGGAGCACTCCCCAAGGCAATTGAAGCAGTATCAAAAATACACTACTGGGACCTGATCAAACTAAAAAGCTTCTGCACAGCCAAGAGCATAGTAAGTAAAGCAAGCAGACAGCCCTCAGAATGGAAGAAAATATTTGTGGATTATATTTCTGATAAAGTTTTAATAACCAGAAGCCACAGAGAACTTAAACATATTAGCAAGAAAAGAACATGTGATCCCATCTCAGGGTGGGCAAGTGACGTGAAGAGAAACTTCTCTAAAGAAGACAGACACATGAAAAAAGGCTCATGATCCTTAATCATCAGAGAAATGCAAATCAAAACTACTTTGAGATATCACCTAACCCCAGTAAGAGTAGCCCACATAACAAAATCCCAAAACCAGAGATGTTGGCGCAGATGTGGAGAAAAGGGCACACTTCTACACTGCTGGTGTGAATGCACACTAATACGTTCTTTCTGGAAGGATGTTTGGAGAATACTTAGAGACCTAAAAATAGACCTGCCATTCGATCCTATAATTCCTTTACTAGGCTTATACCCAAAAGACCAAAAATTTCAATATAACAAAGACATCTGTACCAGAATGTTTATTGCAGCCCAATTCATAATTGCTACGTCACGGAAGAAGCCCAAGTGCCCATCAACCTACAAATGGACTAGCAAATTGTGGTACATGTGTACCATGGAATATTATGCAGCCTTAAAGAAAGACGGAGACTTTACCTCTTTCATGTTTACATGGATGGAGCTGGAACATATTCTTCTTAGCAAAGTATCTCAGGAATGGAAGAAAAAGTATCCAACGTACTCAGCCCTACTATGAAGCTAAATTATAGCTTTCACATGAAGGCTATAACCCAACTATAGCACAAGACTATGAGGAAAGGGCCAAGGGAGGGGAAGGGAGGGGGGAGGTTAGGGTGGAGGGAGGGTAATGGGTGGGGCCACACCTATGGTGCATCTTAGAATGAGTACAGGTGAAACTTACTAAAGGCAGAACACAAATGTCTTCATACATTTGTATGAAGAAAATGCCATGAAGGCTACGTTGAACTGTAAGGTTGTGTGTGCATTTCTGTTTATTTTTATGATTTTAATGTTTTAATCAAATTTCTTCTAGCATATTTCATATTTCTTCTGAGAATATTTCAGATTGTATATGAAACCAGCACATTGTACTCCTTGATTGCACTTAATGTACATAGCTATGATTTAACAATAAAAAAAAAGAAAAAAAAACATAGTGAGATTCCATGGCATACCTACTAGAATGGCTAAAATTAAAAGACTGACAAAGTGGCAATGTACAAGAACAACTTGTACATTGCTGCTTGGATTATAAAATAGTGTAACCACTTTAGGAAGCAGATGGATTTCCTTTAAAGTTAATCATACATTTACTATGTAATCTGGCAGCTTCAATCCTAGGTATCACCTAAGAGAAATGAAAACATATTCACAAAATACATGTAAAAAAACTTAATTCACAAAATCCTAAACTGGTAATAACCCAAATGTTCATCAACTGGTGAGATAACTAAATGAGAGTATATTCAAACAATGGAATACGACTCAGTAATACAAAGAAACAGACTGCTGGTAGGCATAACAACATGGCTGCATCTTAAACATTGTGCTGAATGAAGGAAGTCAGAAATGAAAGAACATTCAATAGAATTGCATTTGTATTAAGTCTTTAATCACATATAATTTATAGCTATAGAATTCAGATAAGTGTTTACCTAAAGCAAAGGGTATTGAAGCATGAACTGCAAAGGGCCAGGTAGGAAGTTTCTGGAGTGATAAAAATGTTATGTATTATAATTGAAGTGGTGGTTGCACTTACACATATATTTGTCAAAATTCATAAGAGTGTGCATTGTATTGCATCTCAATTATGCTAGAAGAAATTTGATTAAAACATTAAAATCATAAAAATAAACAGAAATGCACACACAACCTTACAGTTTACAAACATATTATATTGTTCAGTTGACCTTAATCCCTATTACCATCTCATGAAGTGAACTTACATACAAGCTCTCCTTGTGGAAAAGTGACAGAATCATGAGATCTGTTTGTGAGCTGCAGATTCATCTACACAGCCTGGAGGACTAGGACAAGAACCCCCACCCCATGCACATAGATGGTACATCACCTAGATTGGGATGAGGGGGAATCCCCATAGTAATAATGGTTACAGTTATTGCCCCACTATGGGCCAGCCATGGTGCCAAGCTCTGTTTAAGCAATTCTCTAAGCAGTCCAGAGAGGAAAAAAAAAAAAAAAAAAAAGTCTAGGTAGACATTATGATCTCTGCATACAGACATTAAGCCTCAGCAGAGTTACAGGACTTGCCCAAGTTCACACAGCTAGTAAATAGCAGAGCTGGGGCCCAGGTCTGATGAACTCAAAGCCTCAGCTTTTTCTCTAGGCCCATACTGGCCTGATCTTCAGATAACAGGGGCTATTTCTTCCCAAGGACTACAGTTACCCAAGGGAGGTGGCTGGGGTGGTCCTTTGGAGAAGGTTGAAATAGAGTCAGAAGAACTTCAGAACTAGAATGATGTGTTCTTCACCCTAGAAATCACACGGGGCCAATGCCTCTCCTATCTGATGGATGGACATTGAACTCCAAAGAAAGAGGGGTGCCACTGTGAAGGAACAGGGAGGCATACTTGGGCACCTGTGCAAGGAATGCTGATGTGAAAAAGTGGGAGGAACTTCAGCTGGGCCTGCGGGCAACAGACCCTGGTGTGACGGGATGTTTCTGTAGGAGATCTGGAGCCACAGAGTTCTTGATATACAGTATTGTGGGATGGGGATTTCAGTTTGGGAAGTGGTTCACATGGACCCACTTTTTATTTGACGAAGAGGAATAAAAGAGGCATCAGAGCATAAAGGATTATTAAGAGAGGTTTGGGGTGGAGCGCTTACTCTCACATTTGGTGAAAGATTTAAAGCTAGACAATGCTGGGCAAAATCCTGGCTTTGTACTTGCTGGCTGTGCAACCTCGGGCAAGTTACTTCACCTCTCTGAGCCTCCTTCTCCTTAGCCGAAGGTATGAATAAATGGTAACTACATCATAACACTGATGAAAGATGGATGTTTGGAAAGTGCCTACCTCAGTGCCTGGTCCTGGGTAAATATCTGACTCTCTCCTCCTCCTTTGAGTAATCCATCTAGAACTCTATTTCAATTGCTACATTTCAGCTCTGGTGGCACTAACTTGTCTGGGACCCTAGCTACCTCCAGGTGATGGAGTCTGTTCATCCTGTCCTTCTGTGTCCTAGCACTCCATTTACGCCACAGGCTTAATATTGACCATCCACTGCTTCTGGACCTCCTGGATCTTCCCAGCCTCTGCCTAGGCACTATGTCATCAACTTGCCCAGAGGGACTCCCTAATACCCCCTGCAGCTGGCTCTGATGACGGTAGTAGAAACAAGTTTCTGTTCTGATAAAAATTCAGTCACAAAGGCCCCAGGGCGTTTTGCTGAACCTCTATGTAACTGGACCTTAACAAAAGGCAAAACTAACTGTGTCATGCTCTTGATTAAAATCTGCCTCACTCATCCTTAAGATAAAGTCCAAAATCCTTAACATGGACTGACAAGTCTCACAGGACACAACTCTCGACACCCTCTCCAACTTCCTCTCTCACCAACCTCCCCCTCCACCTGCCACAACCAACCCTACATGCATACTCTACCTTTGAGCAAGACCCGATCACCTGTTCTTCCCAAATATGCTGCACTTTTACTTCTGCTAGGACTTTATATATCCTTTTTCTGTGGCCTGGAATCCTTGTCCCCATCTCTTTCAACACCTTCTTCCTGGCTCATCTCTGCTCTTGATAGATCAGTTTATCCATTGTGTGGAAAGTTATCTCTGACTTCCAGGACTTATTTGGTGTCCTTGTTGTGTTCACCCCTGCATCTCTAAGCTTCTAACATAAGACTGATCACCCTTAGTGGGTTTTATTGTGTCTTTCCCACTAGTTATGAGCACACTAAGAGTGAACTTGACCTCCATGGAGCCTTTCCCGAGTGCTTACACAAGTAGCAAAAGCAAGTCAGGAAACATACTTGCTGAATGACAATCACATACCTTTAAAGTAGGTGACGGGTCCTGGAAAAGATACCCCCCTAGAGGGAAGAACTCAGGAGTGAACATTTCTGAAATAAACCTCCTGCAAGATTTCCCAAAAGAGCCCAGCAAATGGAGCCAACTGCAATCCAAGACCACCAGACCACCCTGGGAAACATAACCTCCTTCTCAGAATTGCTTGGGGAACCCCCCCACCCACCCACATGGTGCTCTCAGCCCACACAGTCTGAAAATGGAGTGTCACATATTTTGGTCTGTGCTGTGTGCTGGCCTGCTCCAAAGTTGAAGGGAACAACATTCTCCAGGCACAAAAAATGCACCCAGATCCACGGATGAGGAATGTATTTTTAAACGCAAAAGTTTGGGAAGAGTTAAGCAGCCTGGAAGCTTTTAGAGATCTGTAGCAAATGGGATTCAGGACAGAGACCTCCCAGGATGTAGGATTTGTCCCAGACAGGAATCAAAGTTGCCCCAGTTCTGGTAAAGATTTCTAAGGGCTTAAGTAATTATCAAAGATCTATTTGCAGCAGGTCCCTGAAGTGGGTGCTAAGATTCGGAGGGTCTGTTCTCACGCAAGATCACCAAGTCTTTCCTCCAGCTGATGGGAAAATTTTGACAAATATGGGCTTAGATGACAGTGTACCATTGGATCATTAGAATACTTATTGAATAGAAAGCTTACAGACCGATGTCTGGCCTGGCTGTCACATGGATGTGTCATTAATGCTATCTCCTTCAAGCCCTGCTTCTTCATCTCTAAAAAGCAGACCCACTGAAACTGTGCTCCAAGGAGCCCACATACAAGGGCAGTAGATCTAACAGCAGGTTGACGCAGTTCAGCAGTGGAGCAGGCGGCCCCTGGAGGCTGAAGGCCCAGATTAAGTCTCAACTCCACCATTTTCCCAGTGACTTGTTTTCTTAAACTCTACGTCTGTTTCCACATCTGTAAAATGGAACTGATGGGAACACATACAAGAATAAAGAAAGATTCAGTAGAGTGTGGATGCAATATAAAACCCTTGAAACCTCCTGTCACACAACCAAATCAATAAATTTTAACTACTACCAGTGAAGAGAGACTATCCTTGACAGCCTAGGGTACAAGGTGGGGCCAGGACAGAATCTTTGTTTAAGGGGTTCCTCTTGCAGTATTCCAAAAGAACCCTGCAGCTTCAGCTGCATGAGGGTCACTGATTTGGATTTGTTCTCTGCTTCAGTCAACACATTCACTGAGATGACTTGCCCACCTTGAGCTAGACTCTGTGGCTACAAAGATGGAAGAGGAACAGCCCCAGCCCTCTCTGAACTTACACGTGGCTGGGACAGTCAGATCCAAAAAAGACGTGATGACAGAATAAGCCCCATTTTATTACAGCATGATAAGTCATGGGAGAGAGGGCGGTGGAGGGGGCTGTGGGTGTGCAGAGAAGGGGCCTGAGGCATGAGGAAAGCGTTGTAAAGGACAGAAGGTGCAGGGGAACCCTCAAAAGAATGAGAAGGCAGGGCCCACCAGCGAAGGAGGGAGGGGAAGCAAGCTCAAAGCAGGAAACTCAACCAGGAAAGACAAAGGGCCCCCAAATGCCATGCAATCCGGGATGGTTGGAATGCCTTGGAGATGTGAGGGTAATCCACTTTGGCGAGAGGCCAAGGTGTGAGGGCAGTGATGTGATGGGATTTGGTGGAGGCGGAAGCCTGTTAGGGAGAACTCATGGGTTGAAGGTGTGTTTTTCAACCTCGGCATTGCTGACATTCTGGGCAGGACATTGTTGTGAGAGGCTGTCCTGTTCACGGCAGGGTATTCACCCTTGGTTTCTGCAACACTCCACCCCCATTTCCCAAATGTGGAGACCAGAAATTGCCAAATGTGGGAGGGGACAAAATCACACCTTCCCCAGTTCCCTGTTGAGAACCACTGAACTAAATTAGGGACTTTTGGAGCTTTATGATGGGCTGAGACTCCAAAGGTGAAGAGACACTATCAGATAGGCATTGAATTTAGACTGCCTTGGACTAGAAAGACAGTGATTGGTCTGGGACAGTTCCAACAGTCTAGAAATGGAATTATAAATGACAATTGGAAATGCTAACAAAGGGGTGTTTATCTCTCTCTCTCTCACTCTCTTTCACACACATACATGCACAGAAATACACACACACATATAAATAGCATAATGAATAATTATATATATACTAATACATAGAATAGTATACACACATACACACACTAATTGTCACTATAGGAAAGTGAGAAGTGGCTACGAGAGAAAGCAGGGATGAGTCTTTACCTCCTCTCCAAGGACAAATTGGAAAATGTCTTGAACTGTTCAAGATCCTCCAGAATAATTATAAATACCACCATTGCACTTTAAAACTGATAACACCATTTCCCAAACATTAGCTCATAGAATTCTCACAGCAGCCCTCTAAATCAGGTTTTATAATCCTCTCATTACAGATGAAGAAAGTAAGGTTTAAAGAGTTAACAATTTACACAAAGTCGCGCAGCCAGTAAATTGAGAGATCATGGACTCTCTTCTTGAGTCCAAATTCCATTCTGTTCCCATTGTGTCCTGCAAAATGTTTCATAAACATAAGGCTTACGCTATTCTGACTCATTGCAATCAGTTCGATCTGGGGCATTTTAAAACTAACTCTATCTATTTTTTCAAACAATACATTTCCAAGCAAATGATCTCATAAAAATACATAGAGAAGAGAATTACAAAAGGTTTTGGGAAGATTGGTATGGGGTGTATGCTTCGTTTCTTGTTTCCCTCTTTGTATGGTGTCCATTAAAGATGTGCCCTCCCTTTTCTAACGCAGTCCAGCTCCAACTCTTCAGCTTCTATGAAGTGGGCACCAAAGTCCGTATGCCATTGGCCACAGCCAGGCAAGCCACCAAGGAAAGGGCGGAGAGAGTCAAACCCTCCACTTAATTTGCTTGAATTTCCCTTCTTGAGAACAAATCTTTCTTATTTGTGTTTGGAAGGAGAAAAATAAGTGGGTCTTAAAAATTTGATTTACTGTTACATTTAATTAAAACTAATAATTGTGTCTAGTCATGGGATATAATGGAAGATTTTGATAAATGTTTATGATGTAGAACGATTAAATTGGACTAATTACAAAGCCATCACCTCACATACCTATCATTTTTTTCGATGGTAAAAATATTTAAAAGCTCCGCTTTTTGCACTTTTGAAATGTACAATGCATTATTCTTTATGACAGTCACCATTCTGTGCAATCAGTCATTAGAGTTTATTCCTGATAACTGAAATTTTGTACCTTTTGATCAAAATCTCCTTTCGTCCTATCTGCCTCTATCCCCTAATCTCTAGTAACCATTCTACTCTCTACTTCCAAGAGTTCAACCTTTTTAGATTCCACAAATAAGTAAGGTCGTGTGGGATGTGTCTTTCTGTGCCTGGATTATTTCACTTCACAAGCATTCTGGAGGTTCATCTATGTTGTTGGAAATGAGAGGATTGCTCTGTTCTAAGGCTAGGGAGTATTCCATTGTGTACATATGCCCCGTTTTCTTTATACATTCACCTCATCATGGACACCTAGATTGCTTCTATAGTTTAGTTATTGTAAACAATTCTGCAATGAACATGGTTGTGCAGCTATCTCCAATTGATGTCAATTCCTTTACATGTATACCTAGAAAGTGGCATTATTGGATCAGACAGTAATGCTGTTTTCAGTTTTCTAAGGAACCGCCATACCATTTTCCACAATGGCTGTATTTTTGTGCTTGGCGCAAAGTTTGCAGCTGATAAATCTGTCTAAATGTTGTTAACAGATCAAATGCACCTGGGGGCTAAATATGATTTCGCCAGACTCATGAAGAAGGTGTTTTCCCTTGTTGTGTCCACACATTGTTTGTTACACTGTTTGAAAGCCTTGGCTGGTGGCTATACCCAACCTCATCCCCACCCTGAGTTTTAAAGCTTGTTCCATGTACAGAATTCTCCAGCAATGCAATAGAAAAAAACAAATTCTGGAAGGATAATGAGTATTGGTCTGCACAGTGGGTAAGAAATGGAAATATTACAGAATGCAATCAAGCTACACCATTGCTCTTTTTAATGTAAATTTGCTACAGAATTGGATTACCAGTCAGAGGCTAGTTGGCTGGGTGTTGTGGCTCACGCCTGTAATCCTAGAACTTGGGGAGGCCAAAACAGACGGATTGCTTGAGTTCATGGGTTTGAGACCAGCCTGAGCAAAAGCAAGACCCTGTCTTAACTAAAAGTAGAAAACTAGCCAGATATGGTGGTGTGCACCTATAGTCCCAGCTACTCAGGAGGATAAGGCAAGAGGATTGCTCAAGCCAAAGAGTTAGAGGTTGTTGTGAGCTGTGATGTGATGGCACTCTACCTAGGGCAATCGAGTGAGACTCCGTCTCAAAAACATAACTGAATAAATGAAAGTCAGAGGCTAATTTGGCAACTGGAGGTTGAAAGAAACCAATATTTCTCCAGAGCTTTTCCAGGGTCAGGACTTGTACTAGAAGCTTTGCCTGCTTATCTCATTAAGTCTAATGAGAAATCATCCCTTCATTTCAGTCTAATGAGAAATCATCTCATTTTCTAAAAGGAAACTTAAAAGCTCAGGGAATATAAACAAATTGCCCAATGTCACTCAGCAAGTGATATTCAGATACCCAGACCTGGTGATATTTACCCATTCATTTCACCCTTTGTTGTGTATCTAGGCACTGGAGATACACACCTGCCCACACAGACAAAACTTGCTGTCCTCACAGAGCATCTAGTTGGGGAGACATGGTATGTGACAGGCAACCAATGCAGTAATCATCGATGCTATTCACCAAATACATCTAGGACTTCAATTTACACATGTCTGGCACTGGTAAATGAATGGTAAGCAGTGTCACTACTGAGCTGGAGCTTAAGACTCTCCAGGGCACCCTCTGCCCCCTGCTGTGGTGATGGGCGAGGTGCCAAAGGGTGGTCACTCTGCCAGGCTGGGTCACAGGTAAGAACCACAGGGTCAGCCAAGGTAAGGCTAAAGCAAAGAGAGAGGTTCGACTGCTATGGGGTTAGGTCATGAATATTTAATTCAAAGCAATGCAGTAAGGGTTACTGTGAGGTCCTGCCTTAGAGTTCAAGACCAACTGTGCAAACAACCTGGAGCCAGGAGCCAGGGGAATAGACTCTAATGAGTTATGTTCTGAGACAGGAAGGAGCACGGTAGAAGAAACAGGGAAGATGGGTCACATTGGCATGGGTTCAAATCTCAGCTGTACCATTAGCCAGCTGAACAAAAACTTAGACCTTGAAATAGTTAATTTGTGAACCTCATTTTATTTGTAAAATGTAAGTAACAAACTCTTCCTTTATAAAATTGTTATAGTAAGGCCTAAACCAGGTGGATTATGTGAAATGAAAGTACTTGGCCCAAGGTTCAGTAACCATCAGTTCCGGAACCCATCCTTGGAATTCTGTGTTGTCCCCATCAGGCTATAAGCCTGACATTTTCCCCAAATTATATTGCCTTTCTTTTTGAAAGCCTGGTTCTTGTTTTCCTCACTTTGTTTTGTTTTGTTTCGTTTGTGTGGGTTTTGTTTTGTTTTGTTTTGTTTTTTTGGTTTTGTTTTTGCTTTTCGTTTGTCTTCCAAACATTATTTAAATATCTATTGTTTAACATTCCAAAAACTGAACATCCTCCTCAAGACAAATTTTGTATCCTATAACAAATAAGTATTGGTTCTCACGGTTCTCACTTCCTGTGACAGCTGCGGTATCTTCTCCTCCTCACTTTTCTTCTCCTTCTTTCCAAAGAAAAGTAGAGAAGAAAGTTTCCCAATGGTCTCCATCCTGAGCATCACCCTCCCTATTCTTGGGGCACTGCCTGTTGATGGAAATATGTAATTGGATTAAGCAAGTTTATGTCTCCTCATCCCGTTTCCTGTGTAATTTATGTCCTTCGCCACACATCTGTAAGAAAAAAGGAAGTGTCTTCCTTGTTCACAGAGAAAAATCAATTATCCTTCCCTCTAAAATGAAATCATATGTACTTATTTGGTGGGAAATCTTCAAAGAAATTAGGAGGATCCCTCTATAATATTCAGGCCATCCTCACCACCACCCCTCAGCCCCCTAGTCTGCTTTGATGTTTTATTAAGCAAAAGTGCATTGGTTACCTACTAGGCATTGGATATCAAATCCAAGCAAGATGCAGTCCCTCCCCTCACAGAGGTCAGAGTCTAGAATCAGAATTAAACGTGACACATTGTGGGACAGTGTGACTCAGACCGTGACAAGAGGGCACTGGTTAGAGGTGTCTCAGGGAACGTGGTTGATGCAGTGCTGTTTGAGGCTCTGGTGTAGCCTGGGCCAAAAGGCAGGGCAGAAGTGGGAGTCTGTGGGGATCGTGAAGAGGCAGATGAGTGGAAACTATCAGCCAGACCAGTTCATGAAGAGCTCTGGGTCTATGGGAGAAAAAAGCCTGGGCTTCACTTGTCTTCTCCAAGAGAGAAGACAATTCAAGGATTTGCAATACAAAAGTTATTTCCATAGTGAATCTGAATTGGTTCTAATTCACAAATGGGAAAGAGAAAAAAGGAGCAAAAGAATGGAATTAATTACACACTGTGATGAGAAATGAAACGTGTTATTTCATTTGATTCTCACGATATCCCAGAAGCTGTTATTGTACCCACTGTATCCATGAGAGGACTACAGCTCAGGAAGAGTACATAGACCAAGAGGCATCACTGCTCTGCTTTCCACCAAAGATGACTATTGGGGACCTGTAGCAGGGACCAGGGTATCCCCACATTCATTAGTCTGAGCTTATGTGCAAGGGCCCAGGGACCTGCCTGATAAACCAAGAGCCCTAGCAAAGTTCTTCCCAGTACAGCCTGGAAAACAAAATGAGGTGTCCTTACCACATATTTTTTTTTCCAACTTGTTTGTCTACCCCATGGCCTTTTATAATTATGCTTTCCTGAAACTCACAGAAGCTGGGTGAGCTAATGATGGCCTGTGGAAAGATGAATGCTCACTAAAATATACAATTACCAAGGATGGCATGTGACCAGCCAAAAGGTCCTAACACCCCTGAAACATTTTTGGTCTCTCCTATTGCTTGGGACTTCAGTATTGAAAATAAAAAGGAGTTTGGTCCCCATAATAACACCAATGGATGTGTAAAAGGACATGGGGCCTACATGAGGCTTTGCCTTGGAACCTAGAAAAGCACTTGATAGGGGGTGAGGGCAAACCACCATATCTTCACAAACCAACACAATGGGGTTTCCTACATTGTCCTCTGACAAAGAAGATGGAAGCCAGTGCTGGAGCCTCCAAACAACTCCCCCTGGAGGGCAGTTTCTAGCAGCCTTCCTCCCTGGGGTGGACTATCTTGCGTACATAGATAAGGACACGATGTCTACTGTCACCTGGGAGAAGAACCCCCTCTCTCTTGCTTCTGTAAGGTCAATCAGGAGACAAGAACTTGGTCTTGTCTCCAGCCTGTGTTCTCAAAAAACAAACATGATTTCTATTTTCTAGTGGTTGGGTAGTTGGGTTATCTGTAGGTTCACTGAGCACTGTCACCATGTAAGGATGGTTGATAAAGCCAATAACAGTGTGGATGGTGGGCAGCACCAGAGCCACTCGAGCAAGAACCTGATTCTCCAGAAACCAGTTAAAGCCATTTTCTTGGATTACATGTGGGATAATGAGCTGCCAGGCTGACTTATGAAGCTCTAATGTACAGCTCAAGATAGTTGTATTGGGTCACTGCTGGATCCGTTTTGAGGGCTGGGTTTCCAAGAAGGACAGAGGTAGCACAGGGAGACGTGTGGTAGGAAGGTGTGTTCCTCACCACAGGTCAGCTGCAATAAGACCTACTTCTCTCAAATTAATTGTAACTCTTCTTTTTCTGTGTCCTTGAAAATAACTGTACAAGCTTTGTGATTTTTGCTCCCATAATTCTTGGACAGTACTGACTCTGGCTCAAGTATGGAAAAGCAGAAATTCCTGGCATTGCCTGGCACCTTCAGTCTCCCTTGATCCTCCTGTCAGCCCTTAAAGATAGATGAAGTTAAGATGGATGGAATATATAATACCAACGACCCCTCATACACCAAATGAGGGTTCTGACACGGTGGTTTTTCCAAAGCTAGAAGGGACACTGTCTGACAAATCCAAGCAGTTTTCTCCTTCAGTGAGCTGTGGGATTGGACAGAGCATCATGAACCTCTCCACTGCATACTCACATGTTGCCATTTTAAGTCAGATTTTGGTGGTTTTTTTTGGCGGGGGGGTTATTTATTTTTGTAAAGTTCTATAGGACAATTATTACACAATGCAGAGGAACTCCATCAAGTTTGGATTTTATTTATAAGATTAAAGCTCCTTTTTGCATGCATGTATAATGGGAATGATTTAAATCAAGACCACTTTTCTGAACTCTTGGTTTCTTTGCTTTTGTTTTTTTTCCATCTCAAGGCAATGTTTGATGCCTAAAATCACATTGCTGTTTTTGTTGTTACCCTTCTTATAGATCAATTGTCTGGTGGTGGTTGTCTCTGACTCACTCTAAAGCTCTCAGTTCCTAGTTGAAATGTTAGTTTTCCTTCTTCACCAAGAACTTACAGTGATGTGAAATGCATTACCTTCCCCGCCCCATCTCATCCCTACTTTTCTTCCTTGCTGTATAATTCAGAGGGTCACACCCTTACAGCCTTTACCACTTTCCTGTGGCTTACAAACCTACATAACATGAGGGCTCCTTTCCAACTACAAAATGCTCTGATTCAAAATTAGGTACTCCTCCTTGTTGATGCTTAAAGACCTTTTAACTATCAGGTAATTCCAAAAATAGAATGTCTACAAGCCCTTTATTCTTTGCAATTCAAAATGAAGACAGTTGTATTGGGTCCCAGAAAGTTTGTCACTAGAAGGCCAGGAGCTGGGCCCTGGGCACAAGTTTTTCTGACCCATTAGAAAGAATTGCCATGGGAGGCAGGGGCTGCCCCATGGAGCATCCTTTTGCCTTTATCCATTCCCCCAAAGGTCACAAACTAAGGGCAGCTTCCAAGCACTATGCTTAGATACCAAGGAGTTCCACTGATACTTGTATTATTGTTGGGTCTTAATTTATTTAATAGGATACTTCTGAGGTGGTTTGCTGATAAAATACACTTTATTTTAAAATACACTTTATTTACACTTTATCACTAAGTCTGGTGGAAAGTTTCATTGAGAACGTCTCTATGGTGAATGATGTATATAAACCTACAATCTGTCCTTGGGACCCATTTAACTTAATACTTTCTCACATGGCTATTTTGTAATACTTTCCATTTGTGAAGAAAGTTCCTGGAATTTTTCTGTGTGCATTTTCCCATTGTTCTTTTTTGACAATAAAGTCAACATGAAGTTAAAGTCTTAGAAGCAAGGTTTATATAGTATTACTTGCCTCTTGGAAAAGTAAATGAGACAATGGTATTTATTGTGATTTCACTATGAGTGTGATTGTGGGGGAGAACAGGTTAGTTAAAAAAAAAAATAGATTAGATTAAATTATTTGCTCCAGTGATAGCAATGAAAACTTGAGTATAATTTTGTTCCACAGCATAGCTGCTTTGCATGGCTGGATTAAGAAGTCAGAGCATGATGGGTGGAGGGAGGATAATTGGTGGGACCACACCTTGGTACATCTTACAAGGGTACATGTGAAACTTACCAAATGTAAAATGTTAATGTCTTAAAACAATAACTAAGAAAATGCCATGAAGGCTATGTTAACAAGTTCGATTAAAATATTTCAAATTGTATATAAAACCAGCACATTGTACCCCATGACTGTATTAATGTACACAGCTATGATTTAATAAAAAAAAAAGAAGAAGAAGAAGAAGAAGAAGAAGTCACAGCATATATCTGGGTTTTTTGTGGGGAAGGGCTTCACCTTCTCATTCTAAAAAAGGAAGACAGAGGTCAGAGCAGGGTAGGGATTTCCCCAGTGTTATATGGAACATTAGGGGCTGACTTCAGTGAGAAGCAGGGCCTCCTCACCCTCTGGCAGGGCTGTGTTCATCCCTAGGGAGCTCAGGGCCATTTCCCTTCCTACTCTGTACTGGACATTAATCCTTTCTCTTTCATTACATTGAATGGCTATACAAACATATGAAGTATATAAACATAGTTGCATATCCTCATGCACCCATAGTCTTGTGGTTTCCTCATAGCCATGAAATCATTAAAAATATGGTACAAACTGATCTTCTCTACTGGAAGGCACCAAGGTAGAGAAAAAAAAAAGTTTGAGCTTTGACATCAGACCAATGTGGGTTTTAAACCTGGCCCTATCTCTAATTAGCTTCCTAGCCTAGATTACATCATAGAACCTCTGAGCTTGAGATTGGGTTCTGGCCCAGGGACCATAGTACCTCTTTCTGATCTATGACACACTGTACCAGGCAAGGTGATAGACAGATCATATTTAAAAGTTTAAAAGAACAAATGGACTTTACAGACCTCTACAGAACATTTCACCCTAATAAAACTGAATATACATTCTTCTCATCAGTCCACAGGTCATCCTCCAAAATAGATCATATCCTAGGACACAAGTCTATCCTCAGCAAATTTAAAAGTATAGAAATTATTCCTTGTATCTTCTCAGACCACTATGGAATAAAATTTGAACTCAATAGCAAGAAGAATCTTTATACTCAAACAAAGTCATGGAAGCTAAATAATCTTAGGCTGACTGATAGCTGGGTCAAAGATGAGATTAAGAAGGAAATCACCAAATTTTTTGAACTAAATGATAACAAAGACACAAATTATCACAACCTGTGGAATACTGCAAAGGCAGTCCTAAGAGGGAAATTTATAGCATTGGAAGCCTTCATCAAGAAAACAGAAAGAGAGGAAGCCAACAACTTAATGGATTGTCTCAAGCAACTGGAAAAGGGGAATATTCCAATCCCAAACCCAGCAGAAGAAAAGACATAACCAAAATTAGAGCAGAATGAAATGAAATTGAAAACAAAAGAATCATTCAGAAGATCAACGAAACAAAAAGTTGTTTGTTTGTTTTTTTTAAAGATTAACAAAATTGATAAACCTTTGGCCAACCTAACCAGAAATAGAAAAGAAAATTTCTAATATCATCTATCAGAAATGATAAAGGAGAAATAACAACAGATGCTTCAGAAATTCAAAAAATCCTCAATGATTACCACAAAAATCTCTATTCCCAGAAATATGAAAATCTGAAAGAAACAGACCAATACCTGGAAGCACACCACCTTCTTAGACTCAACCAGAAAGAATTAGAAATCTTGAATAGACCTATATCAACCACTGAAACAGCATCAACAATACGAAATCTCCCTAAAAAGAAAAGTCCAGGACCAGATGGCTTCACATCTGAATTCTATCAAACCTTTCAAGAGGAACTAGTACCTATATCATACAACATTTTCCAAAGCACAAAAAAAGAAGAAATACTTCCCAACACATTCTATGAAGGAAATATCACCCTGATACCCAAACCAGGAAAGGATCCAACAAAGAAAGAAAATTATAGACCAATAACATTAATGAATATCGAAGCAAAAATATTCAATAAGATCTTAGCAAACAGGATTCAACAACACATCAAAAAAATTATACACCATGATCAAATTGGTTTTATTCCAGGGTTACAGGGTTGGTTCAACATACATAAAACTATCAATATAATAATCACATCAATAAAATAAAAAACAAAAACCATATGATTCTGTCAATTGATGCAGAAAAAGCCTTTGATAAGATCCAGCATCCTTTCATGCTCAGAATTCTTAAGAAAATAGGCAGAGAAGGGACATTTCTTAAACTGATATAGGCCATTTACAGCAAACCCACAGCCAATATCATATTGAATGGTGTAAAATTGAAAACATTTCTACTCAGATCAGGAACAAGACAAGGATGCCCACTGTCTTCACTGATATTTAACACAGTAATGGAAGTCTTAGCTATCACAATCAGGCAAGAGAAGGCAATCAAGGGTCTCCAAATAGGGTCAGAGGAGATAAAACTCTCACTCTTAACTGATGACATGATCCTGTACCTGGAAAATCCCAGGACTCAACTTCAAAATTCTTAGAAGTGATCAAGGAATACAGCAGCATCTCAGGATACAAAATAAATACTTATAAGTCAGTAGCTTTTATATACAACAACAATAGTCAAGATGAAAAATCAATCAAGGACTCTATTCCTTTTACAATAGTGCCAAAGAAGATAAAATATCTGGGAATTTACCTAACAAAGGATGTGAAAGATGTCTATAAAGAGAACTATGAAACTCTGAGAAAAGAAATAGCTGAAGATGTTAACAAATGGAAAAACATACCATGCTCATGGCTGGGTAGAATCAGCATTGTTAAAATTTCCATACCACCCAAAGCAATCTACAGATTTAATGCAATCCCTATTAAAGCACCATTGTCATGCTTTAAAGAACTTGAAAAAATAGTACTTCATTTTATATGGAATCAGAAAAAAACCTTGAATAGCAAATACATTACTCAGAAATAAGAAAAAATCAGGATGTTATCACATTACCAGACTTCAGGCTATACTATAAACCTATAGTGATCAAAACACCATGGTACTGGCACAAAAACACAGCGATAGATTTATGGAACAGAATAGAGAACCAAGAGATGAACCCAGCTGCTTATCGTCATTTGATCTTCAACAAGCCTATCAAAAATATTCAGTGGGAGAAAGATTCCCTATATAACAAATGGTGCTGGGTGAACTGGCTGGAATCCTGTAGAAAACTGAAACTGGACCCCACCTTTCACCATTAACAAAAACTGATTCTCACTGGATAAAAGATTTAAAATTAAGACATGAAACTATAAAAATACTAGAAGAGAGTACAGGGAAAACACTTGAAGAAATTGTCCTGGGATAATATTTTATGAGGAAGACCCCCCCCCCCGGGCAATTGAAGCAACATCAAAAATTCATTACTGGGATCTGATAAAACTAAAAAGCTTTTGCACAGCCAAGAGCACAGTAAGTAAAGCAAACAGACAACCTTCAGAATGGGAGAAGATTTTTGTAGGTTATTCTTCCAACAAAAGGTCTGATAACTAGAATCTACAGAGAACTCAAACTAATCAATAAGAAAAGAATAAATAACCCCATTTCTATGTGGGCAAGAGACTTGAACAGAAACTTCTCTGATGAAGACAGGCGCATGGCTTACAAACACATGAAAAAATGCTCATCATCCTTAATCATCAGAGAAATGCAAATCAAAACCACTTTGAGACATCATCTAACTCCAGTAAGATTAGCCCACATCACAAAATCCCTAAACTTCAGATGTTCATGTGGATGCGGAGAGAAGGCTAATACGACCTTTTGGGAAAGAAGTTTGGAGAACACTCAAGGAACTAAAACTAGACCTACTGTTTGATCCTGCAATTTCTCTACTAAGTATATACCCGGATGATCAAAAATTACTTTACAACAAAGACATTTACACCAGAATGTTTATTGCAGCCCAATTCATAATAGCCAAGACATGGAAACAGCCCAAGTGCCCCTCAACCCATGAATGGATTAACAAATTGTGGTATATGTACACCATGGAATATTATACAGCCATAAAAAGATGGAGACGTCACATCTTTTATGTTTATCTGGATGGAGCTGAAACATATTATTCTTAGTAAAGTATCTCAAGAATGGAAAGAAAAGTATACAATGTACTCAGTACTACTATGAAATCAATATATAACCACCTGCACACTCATATGAATGGCAAAACATAACTGTAGTCCAGAAAGTAGAAGGGAAGAGGAGAGAGAGAGAGGGGAGGAAAAGGGGTACAAGAGGAGAGAAGGTATTTAGGGGGACCTCATCTAATGTGCATGATGCAAAGGTACATTTCAAAACTATTAAGAAATGAGTATAATTGTGATGGATGTGTTACTTAGTTCAATGTAAACAGTTCACATTGTATACTGAAGTAGTACCGTGAACTCCATAAATGCATTAATGTAGAAAAGTTATGATTCAATAAAAATTAATAAATAAATAAATAAAAGTTTAGAATAGAAAATTAGCCACGAAACTTCTCAAATGCAAGAAAAGCTTTTTGAAGGTAAAGAAATTTTCATGTGCTATTTCCAATATACAGTGTGGACAAACAGTATGTTACACTGATTCAATTTGCAGGTAGTTTTTCGGACATGTATAGATTGCTCAAATCCTTGTCATAACCCTGCAGGCAATCCTTGCCTGCCCACCACCAACACACCAACTTCACCCCTGATTCTCAAGATTATGCCTCTCTGGGAAATACTTGATTACTCAATAATCACTTATTACATATTTGTATTTTTTAAAAACACATACCAATATAGATTATGTGGTACATGTATTAAAAAACATATAATATGTTCTACAACAAAAGCTATTACTTATTCAATAAAAGACCACTTTCATAAATGCAATAATACATTTTCTTTTGTTAAGTTTGTATTTTCTATGAAAATGCATCTTTCCATTTATTGAAAGTGTTCTTTTATTCTTTTGGCTATTAATAAAGCATAATTAATTTTAAAAACTTTTCTTAAGCAGCTGAAAACAAGACAGAAACACTTAGCCCCACCACACCAAACAGGTCCCCAGGTTCTCAGGCCATAGCAGGGTACGGGTCCTCGACAAAGCTCCAGGGGAAAAATCAAACAGTGTAAAACAATCATGGGGCGGAATCCACAGAAAAACACTGGTAACATGAATAACCAGAATAGATAAAACCACCCAAGGAAAGATATGGGAGATGTAACTGAAGATCCCACTCATAAACAGCTGGCCAAGATGTCAGAAATCAAATTCAGAATTTGGATTGCAAACAAGATTAATAAACTGGAGGAAAATTTGGAATTAGAAATTCGAGGAGCAATTCAAAAGTCGGAATTAGAAATTCGAGGAGAAATTCAAAAGTTGTCTCAAGAATTTAACGAATTTAAAGACAAAACCACCAAACATTTTGATGCACTGAACAAAGAATTTGCAGCCCTCAAAGATCTGAAAAATACAGTAGAATCCCTCAGTAACAGAGTGGAGCAAGCAGAAAAAAAGAATTTCTGACATTGAAGATAAAGCCTTTGAATGCTCGCAAACTCTCAAAGAGGAAGAGAAATGGAGAGCAAAAACGGAACATTCTCTCAGAGAGCTCTGGGATAATTCAAAGAAGGCTAATATCTGCCTCATTGGAATCCCTGAAAGTGATGAAGTGGCCTCGCTAGGCACAGAGGCCCTTCTCATTGAAATTATGAAAGAGTATTTTCCAGACATGCCAAGAGATTCTGAAATTTAGATAGCAAACAATTTCAGAACCCCAGCACCACTCAATCCGAATAAGACATCCCCCAGGCATATCATAATTAGCTTCACTAAAGTTAATATGAAGGAGAAAATTCTGAAAGCAGCCAGACTTAAGAAATCCATTATCTACAAAGGGAAGAATATTAGAATGACTGCAGATCTCTCTACTGAAACTTTTCAAGCCAGAAGAGGGTGGTCATCGAATTTTAATCTCCTAAAGCAAAATAACTTTCAACCCCGGATCCTGCATCCAGCTAAACTGAGTTTCATTTATGATGGAGAAATTAAATACTTTAATGACATTCATATGTTGAAGAAATTTGCCATAACCAAACCACCACTTCAGGATATTCTCAGACCTATCCTCCATAATGACCAGCCCAATCCTCTACCACAAAAGTAAACTCACTCAGAAACTTTTGATCAAACTCCAACTTCCACAGTGGCGAAAGGATTCAAAATGTCCCCTGGACTTTCGAAAAACTTGATACCCAAAATTTTACCAGACTTATAATATTCTCCATTAATGTGAACAGCTTAAACCATCCTCTAAAGAGGCACAGGTTAGCTGACTGAATACAAAATCTCAGGCCAAATATTTGATGCATACAAGAATCACATCTTACCTTAAAAGACAAATATAGATTCAGGGTGAAAGGATGGTCATTCATATTTCAGGCAAATAGTAATCAGAAAAAAGTAGGTGTTGCAATTTTATTTGCAGATACAATAGGCTTTAAACCAACAAAAGTAAGGAAGGATAAGAATAGTCACTTCATATTTGTTAAGGGTAATGCTTAATATGATGAGATTTCAATTATTGATATCTATATACCCAACCAGAATGCATCTCCATTTATAAGAGAAACTCTAACAGACATAAGCAACTTGATTTCCTCCAGCTCCATAATAGTCGGAGATTTTAACACTCCTTTGGCAGTGTTGGATCCATCCTCCAATAAGAAGCTGAGCAAAGAAATTTTAGATTTAAACCTAACCATCCAACATTTGGATTTAGCAGATATCTACAGAACATTTCATTCCAACAAAACTGAATACACATACTTCTCATCAGCCCACGGAACATACTCCAAAATCAAGTCTAACCTCAGTAAATTTAAAGGAATAGAAATTATTCCTTGCATCTTCTTGGACCACCATGGAATAAAAGTTGAGGAATCTGCATACTCATACAAAAACATGGAAGTTAAATAACCTTACGCTGAATGATAGCTGAGTCAGAGAACAGATTAAGAAGAAAATTTCCAAATTTTTGGAACAAAATGACAATAAAGACACGAATTATCACAACCTCTGGGATAATGCAAAGGGAGTCCTAAGAGGGAAATTTATAGCACTGCAAGCCTTCCTCAAGAGAACTGAAAGAGAGGAAGTTAACAACTTAATGGGACATCTCAAGCAACTGGAAAAGGAAGAACATTCCAACCCCAAACCAGTACAAGAAAAGAAATAACCAAAATTAGAGCAGAATTAAATGAAATTGAAAAAAAAGAATTATACAACAGATCAATAAATCAAAAAGTTGGTTTTTTGAAAAGGTCAATAAAATAGATAAATCTTTGGCTAATGTAACCAGGAAAAAAGGAGTAAAATCTCTAATCTCACCAATCAGAAATGACAAAGATGAAATAACAACAGACTCCTCAGAAATTCAAAAAATCCTTAATGAATATTACAAGAAACTTTATTCTCAGAAATATGAAAATCTGAAAGAAATTGACCAATTCTTGGAAGCTTGTCACCTTCCAAGACTTAGCCAGAATCAAGTAGAAATGTTGAACAGGCCCTTATCAAGTTCTGAAATAGCATCAACCATACAAACCTCCCTAGAAAGAAAAGCCTGGGACCAGATGGCTTCATGTCAGAATTCTACCAAACCTTTAAAAAGGAATTAGTACCTATTTTACTCAACGTGTTCCAAAATATACAAAAATAAGGAAGACTACCCAACACGTTCTATGAAGCAAACATCACCCTGATCCCCAAACCAGGAAAAGACCCAACAAGAAAAGTAAATTATACACCAACATCACTAATGAATATAGACGCAAAAATATTCAACAAGATCCTAACAAACAGAATCCAGCAACACATCAAAAAAATTATACATCATGACCAAGTCGATTTTATCCCAGGGTCTCAAGGCTGCTTCAATATCCGTAAGTCTGTAAGTATAATTCAGCACATAAACAAATTAAAAAACAAAGACCATATGATTCTCTCAATTGATGCAGAAAAAGCTTTTGATAACATCCAGCATCCCTTCATGATCAGAACACTTAAGAAGATTGGTATAGAAGGGACATTTCTTAAACTGATAGAGGCCATCTACAGCAAACCCACAGCCAATATTGTATTGAATGGAGTTAAACTGAAATCATTTCCACTCAGATCAGGAACCAGACAAGGCTGTCCATTGTCTCCACTGCTCTTTAACATTGTAATGAAAGTTTTAGCCATTGCAATTAGGGAAGAAAAGGCGATCAAGGGTAAAGGGTATCCATATAGGGTCAGAAGAGATCAAACTTTCGCTCTTCGCAGATGATATGATTGTATATCTGGAAAACACCAGGGATTGTACTACAAAACTCTTAGAAGTGATCAAGGAATACAGCAGCGCCTCAGGTTACAAAATCAACATTCATAAATCAGTAGTCTTTATATATACCAACAATAGTCAAGCTGAAAAAAACAGTTAAGAACTCTATTCCATTCACAGTAGTGCCAAAGAAGATGAAATATTTGGGAGTTTATCTAACAAAGGACGTGAAAGATCTCCATAAAGGGAACTCTAAGAAAAAGAACTCTACGAAAAGAAATAGCTGAAAATGTTAACAAATGGAAAAACATACTATGCTCATGGCTGGGAAGAATCAACATTGTTAAAATGTCCATACCAAAGCAATATACAATTTTAATGCAATCCCTATTAAAGCTCCACTGTCATACTTTAAAGATCTTGAAAAAATAGTACTTTGTTTTATATGGAATCAGAAAAAACCTCAAATAGCCAAGACATTACTCAGAAATAAAAACAAAGCAGGAAGAATCACGCTACCAGACCTCAGACTATTCTATAAATCGATAGTAATCAAAACAGCATGGTACTGGCACAAAAACAGAGAAGTAGATATCTGGAACAGAATAGAGAACCAAGAGATGAATTCAGCTACTTACCGTTATTTGATCTTTGACAAGCCAGTTAAAAACATTCAGTGGGGAAAAGATTTCCTATTTAACAAATGATTCTGGGTGAACTGGCTGGCAACCTGTAGAAGACTGAAACTGGACCCACACCTTTCACCATTAACTAAGATAGAATCTCACTGGATTAAAGATTTAAACTTAAGACATGAAACTATAAAAATACTAGAAGAGAGTGCAGGGAAAACCCTTGAAGAAATCGGTCTGGGCAAGTATTTTATGAGGAGGACCCCCCGGGCAATTGAAGCAGCTTCAAAAATACACCACTGGGACCTGATCAAACTAAAAAGCTTCTGCACAGCCAAGAACACAGTAAGTAAAGCAAGCAAACAGCCCTCAGAATGGGAGAAGATATTTGCAGGTTATGTTTCTAACAAAGGTTTAATAACCAGAATCCACAGAGAACTCAAACCTATAAGCAAGAAAAGAACAAGTGATCCCATCACAGGCTGGGCAAGGGACTTGAAGAGAAACTTCTCTGAAGAAGACAGGTGCACGGCCTAGGGACATATGAAAAAATGCTCATCATCTTTAATCATCAGAGAAATGCAAATCAAAACTACTTTCAGATATCATCTAAGTCCAGTAAGATTAGCCCATATCACAAAATCCCAAGGCCAGAGATGTTGGTGTGGATGTGGAGAAAGGGGAACACTTCTACACTGCTGGTGGGAATGCAAATTAATACATTCCTTTTGGAAAGATGTTTGGAGAACACGTAGAGATCTAAAAATAGATCTGCCATTCAATCCTATAATTCCTCTACTAGGCATATACCCAGAAGACCAAAAATCACATCATAACAAAGATATTTGTACCAGAATGTTTATTGCAGCCCAATTCATAATTGCTAAGTCATGGAAAAAGCCCAAGTGCCCATCGATCCACGAACGGATTAATAAATTGTGGTATATGTACACCATGGAATACTGTGCAGCCTTAAAGAAAGATGGAGACTTTACCTCTTTCATGTTTACATGGATGGAGCTGGAACATATTCTTCTTAGTAAAGTATCTCAAGAATGGAAGAAAAAGTATCCCATGTACTCAGCCCTACTATGAAACTAATTTATGGCTTTCACATGAAAGCTATAACCCAGTTATAACCCAAGAATAGGGGGGAGGTGGATGGAGGGAGGGTTATTGGTGGGATTACACCTGTGGTGCATCTTTCAAGGGTATATCTGAAACTTAGTAAATGTAGAATGTAAATATCTTAACACAATAACTAAGAAAATGCCAGGAAGGCTATGTTAACCAGTGTGATGAAAATGTGTCAAACGATCTACAAAACCAGTGTATGGTGCCCCATGATCACATTAATGTACACAGCTATGATTTAATAAAAAAAAAATAATAAAATAAAAGCTTTCTTCAGATTGTAACAATTGTATCCTTTGAAATGTAAAGACTATCATCCTTTTGCATATTTCTTTTTCTGTAACATTCTGGTAATTCTATAAATTTTCACAATATTCTTATGACATAGGACAAACACTGAGCCTTTGGATCCACACCCGTGAGGCCCTAGCTAGCCCAGAGTCAGTTTTAGTGTGAACAGCTCTAAAGCAGGCATCATCGGAACCTCATGGCTTCTCTGCCCTCCGGTTCTCCATCATCCAGAGTCATGAAGAAGAGCTGGCATTCATAGCAGCACCGTCCTCACCGTGGAATCCGACCCAGCACAAGGAGAAGATATGAAACAAGTCTACTTAAAGTCCCCAATAACCAAAACAGATTGTTTTCAGCTGTCACTTTTTATGGGGACACAAATCCTCCACATTCTTGTAGACATGAGGCTTTAAATGTTAAGGCTTCTAGTCAGGGCTTTATTGTTTTTCTAGAGTCAACTATTTGAAGCCCCATCCAATTTCCCTGTCACTTTTAAGTCATACCAACTGAGTCTTTACCACCAAATGTCTATTACACTAAATGGAAACAGTCTGTACGCATGATGATTTGATCTAAATAGGCCACTTTCCCTGATGGTGTGTGTCTCTGGGTATGCGAATATCTTTGGAATGGAAAACGTGTATTGAATGAGTGTGCTCACTCGTGAGAATTCCCATGTCAAGACCTATACTGCCTAATGCCAGTTCTCACAGACAATTCTCTGCTGCCAATCTCAAATTGCGTATTGTTAATGCATGCCATTTAGATTAATCTCGGCTTTAGCTGTCAGTTCTTATTTAGAGAATCAAATTTACTTCGCTGCAGTTAACTCTAGTTATAAAATCTTCTCTGATTGTGAGGTTCTCATGCCACCTTAAATTGAGTGGCCTTAATTTGAGGATTGAAATGTGAGGGAGGGATTAAAATTCATCTGAATGTGTAATTCAGTTGACACAGATGAAACCCGCTTCTCTTGTAGATTCTTTGAAGGAGGTGTGGCCCCATAATTTTATTACGCATAAAAATTGCAATGTTCTAGGTTAAATACACTTGACACAGGGCAGAAAACTGCCATTGACTGAACATCTGTAAATATATAGACATTGTGAGTGCTCATAGCTTTACACAAATTAATTCCTTTATACCAACCCTATGGAAAAATTCATATCTTCTCCCATTTACAAATAAGGAACATAAATCTCAGAGAGATAAAGTAACTTACCCAAAGTCACAAGACTAGTAAGTATAGTGTCAAATATATAAACAACAGAAAAAGAAAAGCAGAGATTCTAGTTCTTCTATAGCTGCTCACATCTCCACAACACATAGAACAAGAAGCCAGGAGCTTTTGATTTTGTTTTTCACTTTCCCAACTAAGTAATGCCCACAAGAACTATAATCTATACACTCACATTATTGAGCACATGATGCTAAATATTTTATCTCACATATAGACGTGTCTAATTCTGAAGGATGTAAAGTATCAGGCAACTAATTCTTTAATATTCCTTCATTATTTCAGGAGTCATTATGCTAAAGAGGTTCTTTCCTCACCAAGTATTCGCTCCCATAGAACAAGGGATTGTGGGTAGAAATTTGTACTCGTATGCTTGAGGGCCTATTTCACTATTTATATGTCCTACAGAGAACTTCCGCTTTTCACTCTCATTGAAAATGGACACTCCTAGATTCAAGGCCTAAGGAAATTCACAGGGGACCAAATTCCCTATACTGCAGGAATCGGAGGACTCTTCCTACCTGGCAGCAACAGTTTGGTTAACTCTTAGCACAGTCTTCATAGCACTGGACTCAGGAAGAGCAGAGCTATCATTTACCCCAGTCATACGTAGAGTCAAAGCCACCAACACAATAGGTTTATAAACATAAAGTCTGGTGTGCTATAATTATTCAATTATGGAAAAGAGGCAATGGCGGGAAGAAGAAGGGAAGATATACCAGTCAGCAGGTGAACTTTTCCTTTAAGAAAATCTAATTATATTTTCTCTTAAGAGACACCAGGATGAACAGACCTATTTAACCCTTGCTTCCTCCTTCCCCAAACTCTACTAAAATGTCATCAGATGCCACAATGTTTTGTTATTGTTTGTACGTCTTCCTGCTTATTTACAGTATAAATATACAAGGACAAAGAAAAGAGAGAGGACTTAAGTAGGGGCAACAACATTTCAGAAGGTAGAAAATGACAGCATGAGTAGTGATAGACTGTGAAGAATCCCAAGGTGGAAAAATACACAATTTCAAGACAATAGGAATAAAGAAAAAGTCCTACAAGTTTGCAGTGAAGGAACACGATTTTCATGTAAAGGTTCAAGAATTATATTGGTATCATATTTGTAAACAGAAACCTTGGAACTAAAACAAAATTTCTGAGGGAAAATGTTATCATACTCATAAAACTATACCCAATTGAGCTATCAATTAAATGTGCTGGAAGACTATAACTCTTTTAGATACACACGAGATATTATATATATATACTTTTTTTTTTCTTTTCAGTTTCTGGCTAGGGCTGGGTTTGAACCTGCCACCTCTGGCATATGGGGCCGCCGCCTTACTCCTTTGAGCCACAGGCGCCACCCCATACAAGATATTTTTTAAAATGATAGTGGCTTCCTTAGGCCACACTAGGGATGTACTCCATCAAAACAAGAGAATAATCCAAAGAGAAGGCCTAAAATCCAGAAGCCAGAATACAAATTTTAAAAAGAAAAAACATTCTGTGCTTCCTAATATGGAAAATGACAGTGGCTGATTCTTACTCCATTTTCTCCACCTTACTCCAAGAGGGTTTGGTAGGATCATTCTCTTACAGTCAAACAGCTTCTGAAAGTGAGACCTTGGAAAAGGTTTTCTGGGGAAACTGGAGCAGTAAGCGCCTTTGAGTTGAGGGAGAGAGGGGAGAGAATCCCTCAAATCCTGTGAAGTCTGGGAGGTCCTAAGAGGAGTGAATAGCCCTGGGGATCCCAGATTAGGCACAGATTTGGGGATCAAGCCTGTGACAGAAGCTTCAGAGCTGCCTAAACTAAGGTGTTCTGTGGACTTGGGGGGTGAGAACTTCCACAGTGGCCATAAGAGTCTGAAGAAATAGATCCAACCTGCAATTCCCCAGCTCTACTTGACATTTTCAATATTATCTCGGCATTCTGCAAACTATAAAGACGCTATTTAGTAATAATGGCATTTTCATTATTATTATTATTATTATTTATAACAAATGAAGGCGCTGAATAGCTTTTATTTAGTGACCCTTAAGCCTACTTAGGGAGAAATTATGCCCGCCTATATTTAATCTTCTGCACTATCTTGTACCAGACTATTTTAATATATGGCTACAATGAGTCTCAAGTTATCAGATCCCACTTCATCCATTCTTATTCACTAAGTGGAATGATGAAAGAAAAGATTATCACAGCCCTGAAAATAATCTAGATATTTATCAAATTTGCCAGATCCTTGACTTAGGGCTTACTTGTGCTTTCTAGGCTTCTTTTGTCTGCAAAAATCCCTGCTTCTCATTACAGCTTAAAAGTCACTCCCAGGCCTTCCAGGAGAGGATCATTCCATCTTAGTAAGTCCTCTGTTGCTATCATCCTACCTGCTCAATGCTTCAGACAAGCTCTAATTATGTTATGTACTCACCATTTTCCCTTTTCAAAAGCCATTCCTAAGCAACCAAAGGCCTTGCCTGTTCTTTTTATCCCAGGGACTTGGTAGGCACTCAAGGAATATTCATTGATCTTAAAAGCAAATGAGTTGCACAGTTAACAAGGTTAGGTAACCTCTGACTTTTCGTTATATTTCAAGGTATGCAGTTAAAATGTCAATAATGGTAGCTGTCTGACGAATGTGTGATTGAGCACTCAGGTTTTTATACACTAAAAAAAGTAATCAAACTTTCAAGGTTGCTATACAGACAAGAGCTCCTGTGTCCCAAACCATGCCTTTTTAAATCCCAAAGCTCTGTTGGTAAATACATCATTCACGTGCGCCAGCCATTCTGCCTATGTAGGAATTGATAGAGTAGAAAGCAAAAATATGAGTAGATTATCACTAGACTAGCATTTCCTGAGCATTTACAACATACAGGATATTTAGTATGTTATATTTCTCATCCTCTTAACAGCCTTGAAAGTATTTTTTTAATCTGACTTTAATATGAAAAAGCAGAGACTCAGAAGTAAAGTGTCAGTTATAGCAAATAACTGAGTGCTGAAGACAAAAATGCAGGCCTGTAACTTTTAAAGCTGGTGCTCTTTTCACTATAAAATGCCACTTCTAGAATCTAAATTTGTACCTTTTCACACCCAGAAGATCAAACCACTAGCTAAAACTGTGCCATTAGAATAACACAGCCCTTTCATAATAGGAAAAACTAAGAAACCAACTCCTTTGGTCTGTTGTCAAGAAGTTTAAAGGAACATTTTTGTTCATGGGGCACTTATACAATTTTATATAATGACTCTGAGAATCATGGTTCAATTGTTGAAGTTTCAGCATAAATAAAGAGGGAAAATGATAATAAATGTCTTTGAGCTAATAATGGAAAAGTACCAAAGTTTTCAAGAGACTACAAATATGTATGTGTATATATATAAAATGTAAATGACACTTTATTTACTGCAAGAACAAGGAACAAATGTTAAGACTAATTTATTCCCACCATGAATTCCTGCTGAATTGTTGAGATCAATGTCAATCAGAGTATTGAAACAGGACATGGAGTTGATGTTAAGAGAAGTCAAACCGAAGAAGTAAGTTAGAGGAAACAGTGCCATATGATTCTTTGCTTTTGGTTTCCAGAATAGAGAATCATTTTTGCCTGCAGTCCCAGCTTCTTTGGAGGCTGAGGCCAGGGAATTTGCTTGAGCCCAAGAGTCTGAGGTTGCAGTCAGCTGTGATGCCACGGCACTCTGCCCAGGGCACAGAGTGAGATTCTGTCTAAAAGTAAATAAATGAATAAATAAATGAACAAATAGTATCACTTTTTTTTCTTTTTGCAAAGCAGTAGTATTTAGAAGTTACTGATTGTGACGAAAATGTCAAATTTTTGAGGTAGAGTTACAGCTCCAATGTGTGTTAGACGAAAACAAAAATAATCTCCCTTAAAAAAACATAAAAATAATTTTAAAAACAACCTTGACTTCAAGTTTTCATGTTGGTTATTATTCTGGTAGATAATTTATAAAGAAAAATTTTTGTAAAAGAATCTTCAATATTGGAACATAGCCTCAAATTTCTATTTTCAAAAAAATTATAATCACATTTTTTCTAATTATAAAATACATTAACTGAAATTTGGAAAATAAGAAAGCTTTGTCAGAAGCCTGTAGACCATGATCATCTTTTCTGACAAGTAAAAATATGTTTATATGTTACACATGTCATAGGTCCTTTGTGCTTAGTGTTAGAAAGCTCATGATCTTTTCCCCACTTTGTGCTTTGTGTGATCATTATTATACAGGATAATACCTATTTCATTTTCTGAAGGAAGATGGTTTTTATTAAATATCTGGTTACGTATGATTTGATTCATATGAGTTTATAAAGTTTTGCATATAAATATATTCGGAGTCTTTTGCTGGACGCTATCTTTATATTGAGTTCAAACACTCTGCTGCTAAAATCCCACAACCATCTCCGCACCGCCTGAGTTCTCAGAGACATCCTCTCCGTGGCCTTACCCAGCATCACATGCATTTCGGGTATGGAGACCTCCTTTAGTGAAGCCGCAGCTGGCCAGTGCCTCTGAGTCCTGGTTCCTTTTCTCCTTGCTCAGTTGCCACCTGCATAAAAATCTGTTTCAGACTCTCACATTGTAACTCTCTGGGAAAAGAAAGTGGGTTTCCCTCTTGCCAGTCTCTAGTCCTTACTCATCTTCCGTTGGTACCATCAGCTGCTTCTCAGAGTATCACAGCTCTCAGACTCTTTTTTTTTCTCTTTTTTTAGGGGGGTTTATAATTGTCTCAAACCATGGAAATGAGGGACCATTAGCAGATGACACTTCCAGTTCAGCAAGGGTTTGGATGAAGTGAAGTGCTGCCCTTAAACCTGTTCTCTTGTCTCTGGGCACCCAGATGTGACCCTGTCATGTTTTGCACCAGCAAGATCCACAAGGCCATCTCTCCTCCTTCCCCCAGCTCCCCTCATGTCTTCCTCCTGGGTATGAAAAACCCATCTGAAGGTTGAAAAACAAAAAAGACAAAGCAAAGCTCACTTGCTGTGTTTTACCCTTTCTTTTTGGCTTTCCCCAAAGACAGTGGAGGCCATTGCAAGGCAGTGGAGAAGAGGCAGCACAGTGCTGCTGTTCCAAAACATCACCCTATTCAGTTACTGTCCACTCCCTAGTGACCGTGGCCAACTGGAAGGCAGAAGCTCTAGGCCTGATGCCTGCTCCCCAAGGCTTCGTGCCCCTTCTCCATCAGTGCGGCCTCAGGAACTCCTTACTAAATGCGCACACATGTAAGCTATTAGTATTTCTGATTATCAGATATGGAGAAATTTGGCTGCAACAAATGGCATCTTTAACCACTTCTAAAGATACACTGTTTCAATCAAGCAGAAAAATGCTTCCCTTCCAAGTGGGATACTGGAGTATTTAGTGTAAACTGTTGAATTAAACAGATTTATGATAGTTCTACAAAACTGAAAGTTTACAAGGTGTTTTAAAGAAACTGATATCACAGGTCATATAATTTCCACAGGCATTTAAATGTACGACTGTGTAATTTCTGTGCATCTGATGGTGATGTAAGTGCAGACATCGAACACTCGGCCCTCCACCCTCAGTCAAATGGGATGACCAGTGGATATAAAATTAGGGAAAAACCAGCATCAGCGGTGGAAAATAGGAAGGGTGCCACACATACGCCCGCCACACCAGGGAATGCATTTTTCAAGTAGCCTGGTGGTAATGAGCCTAGGTGTCATTTAGACTTTGCTCATGATTGTCCCAAGTGGAGGGAGCTGGATAGATCGCTTAAAACCAAGGAATTTGGACCGGTGAAAAGAGACCTTGGAAAAGGAAAATCCAATAGCCAAAATATTGGTTCTCTTTCCTCAAGCAAGGAACAGCTGCAAGAATAAAGTGCTCACAACAGAAGCAAGAAGCCAGCATGAGATCAGGAGTCCAGCCCAAACAGCGCACCTGTGGTCCCTCGGTCCTGAGAAAGTAACTATAGGTCCAAGCAAGAAGATCACCTTCATAGAAATGCTTTGTCTGAAATATTCACTCTAAGCAATAAGCATACAAATATGTTGATTTGCATCTCAGAAAGATACCAGGGGGTTTCTGAACCAGAAACAGAGTTAGCAGTGGAAGTAAAAAACAAACACACACAATTGCCCGCACAAAAAAATTCATGGTCCCCTTCCATGATTATTCCTGGGTGCCATCTGCCCCTTCCTATCTGTACAACACTGTGAAGAGTTCTTGTCAAAGGCATCAGAGCAGAAGCAGAGCTCTGCTGGGCTGGGGTTTCATGGGAGTGAAGTACCTTCTCTACTGCGCCTTTCTACTTCGGCTGCCAAGCCCCCAGGGATGGAAGGAAGCTGGGAACCAGAGATGTCCAGCCGAAGAGGAAAAGTAAACTTCTGTTTGTGAAGTTGAATTCTGGGGTTTGTTAGGCAGTACTCTTTTTTATTGGCAGCAAATTCCTCCCCTTCCAGGACATGTGAAGGTTTAGTGTGACTTTGCTGCTCCTTGTGTCCAGAGGAGGATGGAGTCTGCCTGGCCTTGTGACTCATTCAGATCAGTAGAATGTGGCAGAAGTGACAGCGTGTGAGTTCTGGAGCCCAGGTCTCGAGCTCTTGTCTTCACTTGTTGGAGAATCCCCATCACTCCATGAGGAGGCTGGGCTAGCTAAGAGACTAGATAAGAAACACCCTGTGACAACTTATACTGGGCCGCAAACTGTGTGTGAGGCCACCTCAGTCCCTCCAGTCCATTGATTTTCAACCCACGTGCAGTGGCATCCTGGTGTGCCATGAAAAAACTTTTAAAGAACATTAATTAAATTATTTTTGAGAGAAGTTCAAAGCCCAGTATGTTCTTTTATTACTTTTCTTTGATCAAGATAATTTAAGTGTGCTGTAGAAGTTTAACTATAGGTTCAAGTGTGCCATGAGATAAAGAAAAGGTTGAAAAACGCTGCCTAGCCCTACGTGAGCAGCCGATGACAGCAGGCTGCCCAGGACCACAGTGGTTGGAGCAAGCTCAACTAGGAGGGCTGAGGGTTCAATGTCTGCACTTACGTCACCATCACATGCCCAACCACTGCCCATGACCGCAGTGGTTGGAGTAAGCTCAGGAGGAACCAGAATTATAAAACTCAGGTGAAAATTATAAATACGATAGAGACAAAACTTAGGCTAGTCACAAATGCCTCTGTATTGCAAGCTTCCAGAGAGAGACAGAGTAAAGACTACAGCATTTTGAGGGGTAAAAATGTGACAAAGAATTCTGTAACTAAACAACTGTGCTATGCATATGTGGCTGACAAAAAACTGTACTCAGGAATATATAACATATAACAAGCATTTGTATATGCCTTCAGAAAAATGAACGTGGATAAAATTACTTGAAGATTGAACCAAGACATAAACCAAAATTTAAAAATGCAAGAATGTGGCAATTGTGGCAGAAAGCCTCAGTCATACAAATGAAACTAAACACAGAGTTGTTTAAATACTTGTAAATAAAGTTTCACAACTTATTCCCAATAGTCGCTTACGACAATTCTTAAAAGAGAAGCTACATGATGAAAATTATAATCATGTGGACCACAGTCACGAATTATTATCAATAAAAATTGGAACATACGGGGAAAATGTAGGCAATGTATATTACATTTCTTACACAATGGAAATAAATATAGTTGCATTCTCAACATCACTAATTAAAGAAAATGCATTCAATTTTTTTTTTTTTTTGCAGTTTTTGGCCAAGGCTGGGTTTGAACCTGCCACCTCCTGCATATGGGGCCGGCGCCCTACTCCTTTGAGCCACAGGCGCCGGCCGAAAATGCATTCCATTTTTCAAGAAATTAAAGAAAAAACACCATATAAAAAGACTGCATCTTTTATTTTTATCAGTAAGATCAAATTTTGTTTAATGTAGCACTACTATAGTGATCCTTCCTTACATATAAATGTATGTCCTGTTGTGTGTACATGTTTATGTACATGCATTATATACCATATTAACATAATAGAATTATTGAAAGGATAAACTTGAAATTAACACTAATTTAAAATAACTTGAGCATTTTATAACACAAACAACTCCTTTCTTTCACTGAAATAACAATAACTTTTGGTGAATTTAATCATTTACTCTTGATCTTCTTGAACGCGTTGGTTCTACCCCCTCCAACAGAGCAACGAAAGGTACAATTCTAGTCCTCTTTTTATGTCAAACTTGGTTTTCGTGACTTTAGTAACTGAAGAAGATCCTGCAGAGAGACAGATAAACTCAAGGGAGTGTGTCAGTAGCTGTACTCAATACACGACATTTATGTTCTCTTCCACCCATCAATTATGTAATTGCTTTGTTGAAATTTGGTATTCATTTCCACCTTGCAGAACATCCACCAACTCTTTATATTTTTATTTTTGAGGTCTTGCTCTGTTGTCAGTGTAGAACCCAGTGGCACGATCACAGCTCACTGCAGCCCCGAACTCCTGAATCTAAGCGATCCTCTCCCCTCAGCTTCCCAAAGCGCTCAATTACAGGCGTGAGCCACTGCACCAGACCTCATCAACTGGTTTTGTAAGGAAATCAGTACTAGTTACATTTTTATGCTTCAACCAAAGGGTTTAAAATTCTCTAAAACTTTTAAAGAGGATAAAAATTCTATTTTAAGTCTTATAAGTGTGTTGATATGAAAGATTTTTTTTTATAGATGTAACATTTCTATCGTTTTCAGCAATGTATCACATAGCAATGGAAACACTGGGAAACATTTCCAAACTTGCAAACGCTATCTATTACCTCATAACATGGCTGATGGTGCATTCCTGCCAGGGGAATGGAAAGCATTAACCAGGCCTTTTTTCAGGGAGTTGGGTGGGAGGTGCAGTGAAGAGAGAAGGGTTGTCATTATTGTTCTGTGTTTGCACCCAGGGCATTATTTTTAATTTGCCTTTTTCCTTAAAAAAATCATATTAAGGGTACAGGTGAAATTTACTGAGTGTAGAGTATAAGAGTCTGAACACAGTAATTAAGAAAATGCAATGAAGGCTATGTTAATCAGTTTGGTGAAAATATTTCCAACTGTATATAAAACCAGCACATTGTACCCCATGATTGCATTATTGTACACAGCTATGATTTAATAAAAAAAATCATATTAAGATCCTTGTCAATTTTGTGAATTAACTTAGATAAATTAAATTAAATAATCCTTAAATCTACCTAAAGGAGCACACTTAAACTACAGAGAGCCAAAAGTAAAAAGAATAGAAAAGTGCCATTGTCATTCACCCTGACTTCTGGACCCCCCCCCACCTTCTACGGTGCTTACTATGCATAAATGGGGAGCATCTGTCTTACCTGTGGACCTGAGCAAAGTACCAGTGACAATTCATACTAAATATGAGTGAAGCTTAACATTTTAATTTGTAAATTAAAAAACAGTATCTTCTTGTGGAGCTCCAGTGACCATTACCATGTTGTGAACTAGCTAGAGTGTATGCATCTCGCTTTGGAGAACAAAGTGATACGGAAATCAATCACTGCGGAAGCATGATAGAAAGCAGATTGTACAATTAGACCAGCTATACCAATGGTAGCAACAAATGTAAATGGCTAGAAATTAAAACTGAACTATAGACGATACCTCCAAAGCTAAAGTATTATTTTAAAAGATTAAAAACATTACAGAGAAGACACGCTTTTCTTTTACCGACCCCCAACAAAGAGAAAATAGGATTCACGATATCAGACAAAAGACAATATGTAGCAAGTAGCATGAAACAGAGCAGGGAGTATTATTGCCTATTGATAAAAAAGCGCAGTCTGTAACGTTCCCAATAATAAAAAGGATATACGGCAGGAGTTCTAGGCAAAATGTACAGAAACCCAACTAGGAGAGGCTTTAAAATACCACGCCAGCCTGGGCCATTCAGCACATAAAAACCAACTGAGAATATAGAAGATTTTAATAACAAAGTAAGTTAATTTGATAACTACACAGTGATTTCAAGGATGAGACAGAGAAAATGCCTTCTTTCCATGATCTTTTGGAACGTTTACAGATATAAATCATATATTTGTCTACCAAAATTAAGACAAAATAAATTCCTCTAAGTAGGAATTGGGTAGGTCATGCTCTACAATTTTAACTTATCTCACTGGCCTTTTATTATAAGCCATTCCCCCAAACCACAGCTTTCCACCAAAACATCATAGAAATTATTGTGAACGAAGGATATATAAACTTAGCATGCTCTTGAAATATTCCTGTTCTAGTAATCAAGTGGAAAAGATGATTCAAGGCTCAGATCATTTCATCATTGAAGACGCACATGCTTATTATAGGGAAGTCAAGCAATAAGGGTGTAAAGAAACGGTAAAAATCATCCATAACTGCACTCCCCAGGGAAATTTTGATTTTACTATTCCAGATTTTTCCCCACAGCCTACACAGCATAGGGTCATACTGTACATTTATAATTTTTATTCATTCATTAATGTAACACCAACACTTTCCATTCTAAATAAATAACAAGTCTACATTATTCTTTTTTTAAATGGTGATTTCCCACAGTGCATGGATGTTCCAAGAATTATTTCACCAATCCCCTATCAAACTCTTCCTTTTCCATTCATCTGTGAACACTTAATCAGATATGTTGCTTGGATATGTTCCAATTTGTCACTCGATGGTGTTAATTTTCTGCATTTGTTTTGTTGTTCCTGTTGTTTATTTGGCTTGGTTAAATTTTTTTTTTTTTTTTTTTTTTTTTTTTTGCTGGGTTGGTGTGCTTTGGCAAATTAGTTTTCATTTTTATATAGTGCTATCTGTCCTTTTTATATTTCCTGATTTTGATGTTATGCTTCAAAATGCCTTACACATTCCAAAATTATAGCAATACCTATATTTTTTCTAGTTTTCAATTTACTTCATAAACTATATTCTAAAATTTGAAATGTATGCTGATGCAAGGCATTAGGTTAAGAGACAGGATAGCAAGGAATTAAAAGAATAAACTCTGACCCCACAATGCCTGGGTTCAAATTCCAGCTCTACTCCTGACCAGCTATGTGACACTGGACAAATTACTTAGCTTCTCTGTCTCAATTTCCTCATCTATAAAATGGTAATGATGTTAAGTAATAGAATCCACTTACAGAATTCCTGTGAAAATATTAATTGGTATAAAGTACGTGGAGTCATACATAACATATAGTACTATCATTTTTCCAAATGACAACCCATTCACTGAATATCCTTTGTTTCACCCCTAGTTTGAAATCTCATTTCTATTATTTATTAAAATCTGGTGTACTGTCTATCTGGCATTATCCCTGTGCCAACACTATTTAAGTGACTCTGGGTTTATACTATTCTTTCATAGTGTATAACATTATTAAACTTTCCAAAGTGTTCTTGACTAACTCTACTTTGATATTTTTCTTGATGAACTGGACTATATCTTATCAAATTCCAAGAATAATTCCATTAGGATTTTAACTGGGATTGCATTGAATATCTGTCTTGATTTAGGGGCGATTAACTTTTTTTATTTTTGAGACAAAGTCTTACTATCCCTTACTAGCATGCCATGGCACCATCATAGCTCACTGTAACCTCAACCTCCTGCCTCAGCCTCCCAAGTAGCTGTGACCTCAGGCACACACCACCGCACCCAGCTAATTTTTTCCATGTTTTATAGAGATAGAGGTCTCACTCTTGCTCAGGTTTGTCTCAAATTTCTGACCTCAAGGGATTCTCCAGCCTCAGTTTCCCAGAGTGCTAGGATTAGAGGCATAAGACACCATGCCCAGCCAGTAATTAGCACTTTTACATAAAAATAACTTTAATGATAAATTGAAGTGTACATTTTCCAAAATACTTCTGGAACACTAATTTGAGACTAAAAATATGTGGGTTTGTGGGGGGAAGGTTGCATTGCCTCCATTTAATTGAGAAATAAACCTCAAAATGTCTACGGAGGTCATAGGAGTAATAAATGGTAAAGTCAACATATCTGAATATGTTAAGTTACAAAATACATTATCCTTTTATTATACTGTGCTAAAATAGTATTAAAAGAGGCATTAACCAGGGCCTCAAGAGGTGTAGCTGTGAATCCCAGTTCTAACTTGAACACACCTGTTCTCCATTTGGGGCCCCAGTTCCCTTAGATTGACTATATCAAGTGCAAGATCTCTTCCTGTTCTGATGATCTGTGACACTTATCATCTTAAAAATGACATTAAAATTCAGGCTACTTTACTAGGTTCCTAAGACATGGAACCTAGTGGAAATCCACGTATTTCCTTCAATTCGCCTCTAACTAATATGTGATTAATTAGTTTCATTAAGTAAGGTGAGCAAGGTGGTGCGTACCTGATCCCACTGCTTTGGGAGACAGGAGGATCACCTGGGCCCAGGACTTAAAGACCAGCCTGGGCAACAGGACAACACCTGCTACCTATTTTTAAAAAGTAAAGTCTTATTAAATGAGACTGCCAAAAAAGCTATATTGGTATATTGTCCTCAGACCTGAGATGTTTATACCTACTTGTAGACAACTGAAAAAGAATAAATACATCTACAAAATGATTAAAAACACTATTTTCATAAAACATTGATCTTGTTCACTCACACTGGATCACAAAGTTATAAACTTCCTTAAGTAATTCAGATTGTTAGGGTATTTTAATGATTTTACTCTCCCTGGATAAAAAGCTTTTGAGGCTGTTTGCTAATAAATCTTATATCCAAAATCCACACTTCCTAAAATATTGGTTATTTTAAGATGATTTTGCATAGCCTACAGTTCTGTTTTTTTTTGCTACAGTTTGGAAAGCCAAATATTTTGAGGCGGCGTAGCTGTGGTGCCCATGCCATCATGTTTATGCGGGCATCAGCAGTGATACGTGCTCTTCCTCCAACCCTCTAACCACAGGCAGGTGTGCATTGTGTGCAATGTACACCCCGCTCCGCAGGAAAGCAGAGTGTGGCAGCAGTTCTGAATGAATGAAAGGTATTAGGATAAAATCTCAGACTGGAACCTTTTTTGAATGACATACCTAATGCAGATACACCAAGCTAATGGCCAAAAGCAAACACAACCTTCCACAGGAAAGTAGAATCAGTCCCTTTCCAGCACCTATAAAGCAATCCGTGGGGCATCAGTAGGCCTTAGGCTGTATGCTGACATTGGTGTTCAGAGTATCCTCCTGTAAGGAGCAGAAAACATGGGGGGAGGGGTTTATTTATCTCAGAAATCATATAAAACCACGTTAGAATTGAATTTGAGTGGAATTTGGGGTTAATCTTTGTGACGCATTAATCCTTTAAAATGTACCGAGCCCACAATATCTGAATTTTCACACCAAGGGACTTAGATGTGGGTGCAGCTCTTCCACTTAGGCAATGTGTGTTCTTAGGCAAGTCATTCAGTTTGATAGACCTCCATTACTGTTAAAAAAAAAATAATAATAATAATAATAATAATAATAAAGGGTGTCTCTGAGTTTCTCTTCAGTTATGGTTCAGTGACAAGAACTAAATTTGGAGGTAAGCAACATGAGTTCGATGCTAGTATGTGCTATCAACAGGACTTTGAAAACACCATTAAACTACTCTGTTATCCCACTTTCATATTCATGAATTAGTGACAATGGTATCGACCCCATAGAGTTGTAAGTGCTAGCTGACATCAGGGGAAAATGACAAAGCACAGTGGAAACACACAATGCCTAGAACACGGCTGACCAAATAGAACTTTCTTTGATGGAAAGAATGTTCTATATCTGTACTATTTAACAACCCCTGGCCATTGAGCACCAAAATAAGGCTAATGACACTAAGAAACTAAATTTTTAATTTTGTTTAATGTTAACTTGTTTTAACTAAAATAGACATGTGATGATTTTGTGACTATTAAATACTTCTAGCCTAAGTGCGTATGTACATATATGCAAATATACAAATACACACAAGGACATATACAGTATATGCAAGTATTTTTTGTAATATAGGGTTGGTTTGGTTTCGGGTGGTGATGTCAACCATGGATAACCTACATGTTTATTTTAAAGTCACATCACATCTAGGTGAATGCAAAATTTAGAAGTGTTGTCTATGATTATTAATTAAATAAAACATATTCAAATATAGTTTAAGAGATTAAATATTTTTTCCCAACATTTCACATTTTCACCCATTTCCCTGGCCATTCCTGCTCTATTTCACGGTGTACATTCCACAGTCAACATGTAATCTTGGATGTCAATGAATTAAACAAGCAGTGGCAATGTTCTTCCCACAGCATGACTACAAACAGAGAAATCTCATGAGATGCTGACATTTATTTCTATTTGGTATTACATCTATCCTAGAGACAATATGCAAATATGTACTTTACTAAGAGGTTTTTTCCTACTTGGACAAGGTGTGTGTCACAGAAGAATTTCCTAATGTTGTGAGTTTTTTCATTGTCAGTTTGCTACAAAAAACTTTTAAGGGTTTACTGTGTGCCTGCCTTTATGTAAGTCTTGGGTGGCATAAAGACATTAATAAGACTCCTGCCTACGGATTTCCTGCCTAAAGAACCCTAGAGTTAAATGGGTAGACATACACAAATAGCTTAAATATGAGACTAGAAAAATAACTTGACAAACTCATCCTACAAAAAGTGCTACATACCTCATTGCTGAATACCAGTATGGTCACCTTCAAAGTACTCCCCTCGGGAAGCTAGGCACGGAAGCTAGCACCTAGTCCATGTTTAAAGCACATTCTCTAAAACGAGTTTGCGAACTTAATTGTCAGACCTTGTACGACAACAGCTCTGACAGCCATTTCAGAAAAAGAGTTCCAAAATTGCTCTGAGACCCTCGCAAGTCACTCATACTTCTGTGCCTCTCTTTGCTCCTCTAGAAAAATAGATGTCCCTGGATTTGATGACTTGGGTCTCTGTGGGGAACAAGGAGTCATGCACACGAAAAGCCGAGGTAAGCTCTCAACTCTTTTTGAGGATGTTTTAAGATCAAAGAAAAATTAAGTCCCAGGAGTGAAAAATTTGATGATCCCTAGCTCATTAAAAAGTTCCAGTCTTTGAGTGGATTTTATTTGACCACGTTAAGTCAGTTTATACAATTCAATGGTGGCACCCATGACACAGTAAAAATCACACTTCCTGGGCAGGAAATGTTCTTAAACTGTGTTCATCATGATTTTGTAGCTAAAAAGCACACAATTAGGAAGCAGAGATTAAATGCCTAACAATTTCTCAAAAAACCTTTTGAGAATCTAAGGCCACCTTAGGTCATATACCAGCTAGCGTGCTCTGGGGTATGTTCAGAAACACAAAAGTAGGGGGTTGTCTTCTCTCTCTGCTGGTGGGAGTCACCATGGTGTATATTTTACTCTGTAGCACCTCCATCTCTGTTCCTTTTTCTGCTTCCTTTTGCCTCTGTTAGTGTGGCCAATATCTAGGGTCTCATTCATAGACTCATTCAGGCAGACTGTCCATGAGTGTCAGTTAACATTGTACTGAGTGTCCTAACCAGAGCAATAAGACAAGAAAAGAAGCAAAAATCTTTCAAATTGGGGGTGAAATAAGTAAAATTGTCTTTTGTTCAGAATAAATATCTCTATCTTCTATTCAATTATATGGGAGGCATAATTGTTTACATAGAATATACTAAGAAATTTCTCCTTTCCCCCTCCCTCCAAAAAACTACTAAAACAAAGAAGTGAATTTATCAAAGTTGCAGGATATAAGGTTGATATACAAAACAGCATTTATATGTCTATATACCAACAATAAGCAATTAGAAAATAAAATTTTAAAAAGAATACTATGTAAAGTACCATCAAAAACATTAAATGCTTGGAATTAAATTCATTTTACAAAGAGTATTTTTGAGGTTATGGAAATATTCTCTATTTCTATCAGAGTGTTGATTGCATAGGTACATTTGTTAGAACTCTTTCAACCTCTGTACTTAAAATCTTGGCATTTTATTGCATGCAAGCTTTACCTGAAAAATTAAAATAAGTAGATTGCTAGATTTTTTAAGATTATGCACCTCCAAAGCATTATATTAAGTTAAAGAAGCCAGATACACAAAGGTCACATAATGCATGACTCCATTTATATGAAATATCTGGAATAGGTAACTCCATAGAGATAGAACGAAGACTGAATTTTCACACTAAGGAACTTAAACATGGGTGCAGCTCTCCTACTTAGGAAATGTGTGTTCTTAGGCAAGTTGCCAGGAGGTGGGGGAGAAGAGGATGAAGAGATAGTGGTAGTTGCACAACTTTGTGAATGTACTAAATGTCACTAAATTGTTCACTTTAAAATGGTTAGTTCAATTATTATTATTATTTTTTTTTTTTAAATAATGTTGGAATGAAACGTAGACCTGAGTGTGCTTGAACTGGAGTTAGTCACTTCCCACCTATGGGCCTCTATTCTGACTACGGTTTAGGGGCATTTGCAGTGCAGCTGGGCCGACACCAGATGCCTTACATACTTTCCTCATTCAAGTGCCCTTTAAAAGATGAGGAAACAGGCTTAGGGAGGTCAAATAACTTGCCTATATTCATACAACATTTTGTCTGGGTGATAACAAAGCTGAGCCTCTATCTTCCATCTCTTACAGGACTATCTTTTCCAGTGGTCACATCTGCAGACACCCTGTAGCCCCTTCTAATAATAAATCACACTGGACCCTTTAAACCTCTGGCACAATATTACACATACACCACCATTTTTGGCTACAGACTTGATCATTGTGAAATTTCAAGTGCCTATGCTTTCTGGATATTCGAGCAAAGAAGAATTCATTATGGGTTTTTCCCATAATTTTATGAGGAAATGAGGATTCTACACTAACTAACTAATGTACTTCACTCCTTTGAGTACTCTTTTTCTTACAATGAGTGGCTTGTATGCAAATTGCCACCTAAATTCTTTCTTCCCAAGCTTCTACAGTTTTTCAGTTTTTAGCCTATTATTTGCTGCAATGTCAAAATAACGGGTTAAAGCCAAGCTTTTGTACAGTTTCTGCCAAGACGAGATTTATTTTAAAAATCATATCTAAATTACTTCATGAGATAATGTTCCTATCTGCCTCCAAGCTGCTGTCATGGCTGGGGCCAAAAGTTTTGCTAAGATGAAGAAAGGAGACTGAGCCAGGAGTCTCTAGGGAAGTAGTGGAGTAGAAACCAGCTCTGGGAGGGCCCTCAGTGGACATCTTGTTATTTTATATTTTCCTCTAAATGGTCTTCACATTTCCTAATCAGACTGTGATTCTACAGTGAATCAGAAGCCCCAAAGTCATGCACCCTGGCTCTCATCTGAACTTCTATTCTGAGGAAAATGAAATGTGAGGGAAGCATGTTGGTTTACTTGGACTAAGTAACATGACCCTTAATATTAAATGTTGTCATTCACTCATTTAATAAATATTGTCTGAATGCCTGTTAAGTTTCAGGGCACTGTAAATAATCGATGTTTAAAAGACTTAGTCTCTAGCTTTAAGAAAATCACACTCTGATGGGAATGATAATGTAAAAAATGGATTATCACCAAAGTAATAGGAGGTATTACTGTCTAAAGGTAGATCAGTGGTACTGTGGGGGTCAGTGGCCTATTATCCTTTTTATTTTCCTTTGTTCATCCATGCTTTATTTATCAGCAAACTTTCACCAAGTAACAATAATATGCAATGTGCTATTTATTGCTCTGGGATCCATAAAAATAATTGGATAAAATTATGTGCATAAAGAGCTTTTGTTGGCAATTTAGAGAGACAACACACATATCAGATATTTTGTTTCCTCTCCAGATCTGTTACCCACCTTTCCCACTCTGCTCTGCTCTGTGACTCACAAAGCTCACCTTTAACGGCCTTGAACACTGAATGAATTTCCATCAAGAACAGACTTTATATAAGCAGACCACTATACCATTTGAATTCCTTGATCAATATTATTTATATTACAGTGCACCTGACTTTTCAACTTTAATATTTATTTCATTTAAATAATGTCCACAGGGTCTTTTCCATATACATCACAATAAAGATTTTTTTTAATTTATGAGGGTTTTTCTCCCTTGTATTAAATTTTACAAATTAAAACCAACATTGAGATTTTTTTGTTATTTATATCAACTTAATTTTTTTAACCTGAAAAAAATTGTGCAGATAAAAATCTCATTAAGGTAATTTAATCTTTTGTCAATTTTTAATCAATGATAAGCTTAAATACATGTAAATTTGTTGTTATCAATATTATTTTGTGCTGGCTAATTATCTCTACCCACAATATTTACTTATGATTTCATTACCTAAAAATAAAACTAACACTTATGAGGTGGTTTAATTTGAGAAGAATTTTCCATTTTACCTAAGTAAGATAAAAATGGCAATATCACAATGATGGGTTCAAAATATCTTGCTTTACATTGTAAAGCTTCCTGGATTTATACATTTATAAAAACACTCAGCACAGTATATTGAGACTCATGTCTGCCTCCCTCAGGAAAATTTGAGCTCCTTGAGGGTGGAAATTATGTATTATTCATGCCTCGTTCAGCCTGCCCAAGATGGTGTTGAACAGATATATGCTGATTATGCAGTCATACATCTTTTGTTTTTCTTTATACACTGCCCAGATGTTTCCCAGTACAGTGTTGCCAACATTCTTAGACTCAGGAACTCCTAAAGTTCTGCCATGCTATCCACTTACCTTGATTAACTCTGCTTCTACTCTTTTCACAATTAGTCCTCATTTGTCCACACACTTTCCCAGGCCCACTGGTAAAGAATGATCCAGGGGTGACCACTGAACAAAAGCATTCAGAGTCTCATAAACCTTAGTCTCTTACTCCTAGGGTTAGCATTCAGTCAGCCAGGATCTGAAGCAGTCACTGAGCACAGATGGGTGGAAAGAAGGAGAAAGGAAGAGAGGAAAGAAATTCTGTGTTCCTGTGTATTCATTTTTTTTTTCTTGCAAGCTCTATGAAGGCAGAAAATTTATCTAATCTATTTGCTATTCTGTACCTCCCTCCTACATGCCTCATAATAAATATCAGTAAACATTTTTAATGGATGAGAAACCTAATAAAGGACACTTGGATTTACTGAGAATCTACAATTTGACAGGTTCTGTGCTAAATTTCATTCATACATAACCTTACTTGATCCTCAAGCCATGTTTGTTAGGTAGGTCATATTACACCTGTTTTACAGACAAAGAAGCTGAGCCCTACTACTATATATAGGCTGTTGGTAAGTTTTCACAATGAGTCATCATGGAGTAAAAGATTTGTCAGAGTGAAAAGGAACTTAGAAATGATTTTTACTGATGGAGAAAATAACTCCCAGGTAGCTGAAGTGACTTACGAGACTTAGGGTAGAAGGTTACGAGACTTAGGGTAGAAGGTTGGACCTAAACTTAGCTCTCCCACCTCCGCTGGGGATCTCTTTACTGTTTTGATGCCTCTTGCTGTTCCTATCTCTGCCACATGTAGAGAGGATTAAAAACAACAACCATACCACCAAAACACCTGTTCCACCCAAAAAGAACCAATGCTAAGTGTTCTTTCAATCACATTCCACAATCACCCACCACACCTCAACTTCTGACCTCCATTACCTCCATGAATTTTCTTTGTCTATAGCTCGTTGCCTTATAAGGCACCAGTCTTTTATATGGCCTTGAACACTGTGGAACTTCTATACTTGGCAGAGCCACATTTACCAAAGAACAGAACATGCTCTTTTTCTTGTTTTAACTTGACTCCATTGTTCAACAAATATATTTTTCTTTCTATGAAGTAGAACTGAGCAGTTTATGACAGGATTTAACATTTAAACCTGTAACATAAAGATCTCTCTTTGTCTCTGTACTCTCATGGTTTGTCAAATAAAGTTAATGTGGGTAGCTAAAAGCATGACTACACTATTAGGTAATTCCTCAGGTTAGCTTTTTGCGTCTGTGCATGTTGCAGATGGTAGAATCAACAAGAGGAATGGGGATCAGGAAGTAAAAGGACATGCAAATATGGACTTGTACTTCTGATGGGCACCAGTTCTTGCTTTTCAGGAGGACTTCAGTATGGATTCCTGAGAAGGGCATCACAGAGCCCCCTTCATTTCCCAGACACTCCCCTGCTTTGCATCATAAGTAAACACTTCCCTATTGCCCTCCCTTATGTCCTTCTATATTGATCTAAGAAAGTCAGATTATTTATCATTCAGAACTGTGTACTTTGATTGTATTCATGATATGTAATGAGGCATTTTACAAAGCAAACAAGATGGTAAATAAATACAACCAACTTAGTTTATGGTGAACTCACACCCATATCATCGCTAACTAAGACTGATGCAAGAGTCTTCTCTCCTACTTCCAAAGCATCATCTCAGAGTGATCTTTCTAGAATATAAATCTCTTCCTGTCACTCCCTCGCTGAAAGCCCTTGATGGTACTTTAAACCTACAGAATAAAGTACCAACTTTTCAACATAACAGCTAGGTGCTTGGAACCATAACAGCTGGTCCCAATCTATCAACTTGATGACTCCCCCACCCCTTCCAGGGGTCCTCAAACTACGGCCCGCGGGCCACATGAGGCGGTGTGATTGTATTTGTTCCTGTTTTGTTTTTTTACTTCAAAATAAGATATGTGCAGTGTGCATAGAAATTTGTTCATAGTTTTGTTGTTGTTGTTTTTTTTTTAACTATAGTCCGGCCCTCCAACGGTCTGAGGGACAGTGAACTGGCCCCTGTTTAAAAAGTTTGAGGACCTCTGTGAAACCATATGTTCTTTCCATCAACAATACTTGATTAATCATTTCACAGCAAGATAGGCTATTACTTTGCAAGTATTTGTCTCCTACCTCTTCTCTACATTGTGATCTCTTAAGCATATTGAAGACCTAGTACAGAGGATCCAAGCTAGTAATGTCCTTTTTTTTCTTCTTTAGAACACTGACTACACTGAAACTTCATTATCTGAATTTCAGTATGTCTACACCATTGCATTGTGAAGTCTTTAAAGTGGAAGACTATGTCTTATGCTTACTTACCCTACGAATAAAAATATATGCATCAAATGAGCATTCTTTTTGTTCAAGGCATTTGTCAAAGTTTTATAAGGAATTGAAAAAATGAATTAGTCAAAGTGTCTGTTCTTAAAGGACATGTCCTTCATTAGAACACCTATTACCCACACTAATATGTTGTTTTTTGCACAAATACATTTTGGTGGTACTCTGCTGGCACTAAATTACAGACACAGTTATTATCTTTTTCACTTAGTTACCCTTTAGCACTCCTTGAGAATTTTTACTATTCTGATTGCTCTCTCTTATATACCTATGAAATAAATCACTATGTATGTTTTCACCAATTCAAAGCCATGTTTTGATGCTGCTTGATTTTTCTCTGTACCATTTTTCTGAGAGAATATATTCTCAGTTGAAACAAAATTTGACTAATATCCAGGTTTATAGTACATCAGGTGTCAAGACATACCAAAGGGGAACCTCCAACCTACCCAGGTAGCTATCTTATGCATATAGTCTTTAACCCATGAATGCATCTTACAGACACTATAATAGATATGATCAGAAAGGTCTAAAAGCATAAAGAATAAAAGAAGCAGGAAGATCAAGGAAGGCTTCACAGAGAAGAGAATGTCTGAATGTACCCTACTGAAGTACAGGAAAATAGTAATTCTTTTTAAACCTTATGAATAATCCATAAATTTTATTTGAGTTACTTTTTGGCATTTCAATAAGGCCACTATTACAGAAGATTCTACTAAGTTCAGTGGTGACTAAACACATGCAAAATCAATGGGAAATCAATCCAGAGATTTATTAAATAGCACTGGAGGAAATCTTTTGGGCATTTCAGGAAATCTTTTGTGCAGCTCAGGGTTGTTCAAAGGTTTTACCTAGGAATTGGAATCTATTCTTGGTAAGACAAAAATCATAAGCTTGATTCCAGCTAAAGATGATAGAAATGAACCATGAAAACATTTCTAGAGCAAACAAAAGTATGGATCCCAATTTGGGACCCAGAAACTGGGCTAAGATTCAAAGATCAAAAGGTTAGTGTAACATGGCCCTGCCCTGCACAGTCTCACCTAGAAGCAGACCATGAAAATATCAAAGTACTCAGTAGTGGGGAAAAATTAGTCCCAGCCTAAAAACTACTCTATACCACTTAATATAGTTTACAAGCCAGATGCAAAAGGATCAAACTATTTTCAGGCAATTTACCCACATCTCAGAACAAAGCTCAAAAATATTCTTAGGAATACAAAAATATATAGCACCCAACAAGGTGAAATTCACAGTCTGACACCCAATAAAACAAAGATTGGAAGGCAGAAAAAATACAAATAATAAGAGAAAAGTGAATTAATCAAAACTGACCCATTAAACACTAATGATAGAATTAGTAGACAGGGATATCATTTAACAGTTATTGTTATTATATTTCATAAGTTCACGAAGCTAAGGAAAGACTGAGCATTTTATGTGGGTACATAGCTCCCAACATGAACTCATAAAGATGAAGATTACAGTGTCCAAAACAAAAAATACACTGCATAGTATCAGTAGCAGATTAGATACTGCAGAAGAAAATATTAGTAAACTTGAAGATAAAGCAACAGAAATTCAAAGTGAAATATAAAGAGATAAAAGGCTGGACCCAAATCAGTAGGTTGTGCGATAACTTCAAGTGGCCTAATATATGATTAATTGGAGTATCCAGCAAAGAACAGATAAGATCTAGCAGAGAAACAGCAGAAATAATATTTGAAGAAATAATAGCTAAAAATGTGGTCATATTTGATGGCAACTATAAGTCCACATATATTCATATATTATGAAACCCAAGCACAAAAACCATGAAGAAAACTACACTAAGGCACACCATAAAATCCAATTTCTCAAAATAAGAAAAAGATTTTATAAACAGTAGGTGAAAAAGGCATACTATATATAGAGGAACAATGATAAGGGTTTTAAATTTAACATTTAAAAAGAATCAGTTCATATGATAGATCACATATATTAGTTTATTAGGTCTGTCACAGTATGGCACTACAAATAAGGTGACTTAAAACCACAGAAATTTATTGTCTTACAGTTCTAGAAGCTAGATGTTCAATATCAAGATGTTAGCAGGGTTGGTTTCCTTTCGAAATTCTGAAGGAGAATCTGTTCCATGGGTCTCTCTTAGCTTCTGGTGTCTGCCAGCAATCCTTGATGTTCCCTGCTGATGTTGATTGTTAGTGGCAGCATCACTTCAATCTCTGCCTCTATCTTTCCATGGCATTCTATTGCCTGTTTCTGTTTCTTTACGAAGACATCAGTCATTCAATTAGGACTCACCCTGGTCTCCTATGACCTCAATTTAACTATCACATCTGCAAAGACATATTTCCAAATGAGGTTTCAGGTAGCACGATTTTTGAGGGGACACTGTTTGACCCAGTACCATATGGTAAAAGATGGGACTGAATTTCGGCCTAACACTATATATAAATATCAAATTCAGTTATATCAAGGATTTATATGTCAAAAATAAAACTTCATAGTAAATATAAATGAATATAATTTAGACTTTAGAACAGGAAATGGTTTCATAACCAAGACACAGTTTTAGCTATTCAACCCACTATGCCATATTAAGAGGCCGAAAAAGAATCCATAAGATTACTACAATAAATGTGATGGGAAGAAAATGAAAACAATCCAATTGTTTTCAAACTAGGACAAAAAGAATCTTCCTCAACGTGATAATGGACATCTATGAAAAACACGCAGGTGACATTATACTTGGTAGCGAAAGTCTGAATAGTTTTCCTCTACAACCAGAAGCATGGCAAAGATGTCTCTATCACACTTCTATTCAACATTGTTTTGCATCCCCCTTTCTACACCACAAAGTCCCTTCAGGATGGCTGGTGGGCTCTGAGCTACGCACCCTTACGTTGAATTTGGACTCGAGAGCACTCAGCTGCTTCCTCCATCACCCTGGATGGCATGCTTCACTACAAGGACACCCTCAGCTCCTGCCACTCAGACATTGTTACTCAACTTCTCAGTTGTTGGCTTGAATGCCAACTATCCCTGTGAATTTTGCAGTTTCCAAATTTTCACCCTGAGAAGCAAAGCAATGTATCCTTTTGCTCTGGAATTCCCAACTAATCACTTGGGAATTATCAAAATCAGGTGTTCAATAACAATTACCCCACCCCCACCCCCATCCCTCTCTATTTTCCACAAATAATTCAATCAATGAATGGAATGGGATACTAGACTCCTTCTCATGATTCTACCAGGGACAAGACAGTTTTGTCTTTTCAAATTACATTTTTTCTACCTTGGTCAAAAATTTGTTTCCCTTTGAGCAGATAAAGAATCATTCTTCCCAATTCATTATATATTTGATGTAAATTTAATGCGTTGAATCCCCCAGGCTTTAGTCATATTTTAAGCCACTCCTAGGAAGAAAACAAACAAAAATGTGACACTTCTTTTCTCTCTCTAGCTCTAATCTTTTGCAATTGAAAGTCACAATTTTCAAGACATCTCTCTGCTATTGATTCACAAATGTTGCTAATGCTGCTTGAGCTCTAAGACCAAGAATTTGATGGCAGTTTGACAATTTCAATGCACATAGAAAACTACTGCTGCTGACTAGTGCCTGAAAGGAATGTACTACAAGAAATGAAAAAAATACATAATTAATATCAAAATAGTCCCCTGCATCAGTTAAGGTGATGAATGTAATATGGGAAGCAATAATTTTTAAAATGAAAGATGTTATCGGAGCGGCACCTATGGCTCAAAGGAGGCCCCATATGCCGGAGGTGGTATATATATATACAGATATATATATAAAACACAGAGTGAAATTCATGGTATGGAAAACTATGTGTATTGTCTAAGTAAAATACATGGATATGGGAATTTTCAGCAACTCAACCTTTTTTTCTAAAATTGTCTTGTTCTCTGAAGGCTGTGTCGGGTGAATGAGCAAAGCTGACTGGCATCTAATTTGAGGTACCAGGAAATGCTATTCAGATGTGTTGGAAAAGGAAAATGAATTATTAAAAGATTATTTTATGGCATGGCAAAATAACCAAAATAACCCAACTGATAAGGTTCTCTGAGAGGTGCAGCTTAACTTTCCTCCAGCCCTTGAGTATGGGCTGTGCTTAATTATAAGCAATTAAAGTGTGAAGGATATAAAGAGTGGAGTACAATTTATAGTGAGGAACCCTGGCAAATACTCCCTTGTTTGGGTGGTCAAGATTAATATCATAGTTATAATACATTGATTGCACGTATCCCAGAAGTAATGTATTGAGAATGGCCTTTTACCTCAGCATTCTTTTTCTCTAAAGCCCACAATACCACTCTAACCATGAGAAAAGCATCCAACAAACCCAAATGATGAAAGTGCTGGCTGACTGCTGCTCCTTACAGCTGTCCATGGCATCAATAACAAGGAAAATCTGAGAAGCTGTCACAGACCAGACATGGCTAAGGAGACGTGACAACTAAGTGATGTGGGATCCTCGATAAGATCTAGGAGTAGCACCAAGATACTAATGTCACTTTCTTAGTTGCACCATCATGATGTATTATGTTAATAATCAAGGAAACTGGATGTGTATATAGGAACTCTCTGTACCATCTTTCTGCAACTTTTCTGTAACTCTATTCTAATTATTTTTAAGTTTATTAAAAAACACATCATTCTCCAATCCTTGCTGAAATGTGTTCAGTGATATAATGATCAACTTCCAGAAGACCAGTTTCCAAGGGAGAGAGAAACATTAATGGGCTAGTGAAAAGTCACAAGTTAAATCCATCCTGAGACCTTTACCATTTGAGTGACCTTAAACTCTATGAGTCACCATTTTCTCCCATATAAAATGTGGCAATACTTGCCTTGCCTACCTACTTCAGAAGACAGAAAAAAAAGAGAAAGAAGCATATGTTAAATACCAATTCTGTGCCAGCCAGCTTACCTATCTATCTTATCTTTATTAATCCTCACAACAATCCCATAAATCAGAACTATAAATCCCATTTTACAGATGAAGCCAGCTCAAAGAAGCTGAGTAACTTGACTAGGTCATATTATTAGTAAGGATCAAGGTCAGATTTTAAAGCCAGTTCTCTAAGTTGCTTCCTGCTGCTTTTCTTCAAGCCATCTCCCATAGAATTTAAGCACAAATGCTTTGTAAACTGCCAGATAACTATATACTTCTACCTTAACATTAACACTATGTCCAACACAAATATCTGAGAGCCCAGGTGAGTGTCCAGGATGGTTGGAAAGGCCCTTTCATCACTTATAATTATTGAATGAAGAACGTACCAGGCCAGGAAAACTTGAACAGCCTTTTGAAACACCAGGAGCCTGTACCTCTTATAAGCGTTCACATTCCTCTTTCTAGGTCTTGAGGACTGCCCTGGAGAATGAACAGCCTGCCTTTTGGCAGCTTCACAGACTCCTTCTTTCTGCTGCAGAATGCTTTGCACCAGGGATGCCCAGGGCAGAAGCCTGACTGACGAATTGGTAATGCTATGTGATAGTAGTACATCAAATTTATATGGCCGCTTCTGCCAAATGAAATTTAATTAAGCACGAAAGTGGGTTACTGCAATGAAACGCACATGTGTTCTCTAAAGCCAGGCCTGCCTTTGGGTATTTGGAAGATACTCTAAATGCATGTTATTACAAGAAACTTGTTATCAGCCATAAAATAAGTCTTTAGATCTTCAGTATATGTTTTGAAATATGTGAGCATCTTGGAATCTCACTGTTAATGTATCAAGTTATCTGCATGAAATAAACTGAATTCTGTGCCCTGGCAAAGGCATAATCTTACCTCTCACTAATCAAAATACAATGGATTTTGCTAATTTCAAGTTTTAGTTTTTCTTGCAAATCTAGATCAAGTTAATCAAAAATCTAGGCAACTAAGAAAGTTACCATTATTGTTTTAGCTCTTAATAAATATATTATCTGCCTTTGAACACAAGCATTTTGTATAGATCCATAAAAAAGCATGGATAGTTTAATCCAGAGGACTATTAAAGATCATCTAACTCAATCTCTTCCTTTTATAAATGAGGGAACTGAGGCCCAGGAGGGTAACTAGCCCAGGATGGCCCAGAGAGTTAATGGCAGGGTTGAGCTCATAACTCAAGCTCTGGGATGATGGTACAAGCTCATGCAGGTGTTCTATTTTGCTGCCTTTTTTTTGCAATTTTTGGCTGGGGCTGGGTTTGAACCTGCCACCTCCAGCATATAGGGCCAGCACCCTACTGCTTTGAACCATAGGTGCCACCCAGGTCTTCTATTTTGGACTGGGAGATTCATTAGATTACTTCTGCCCCAAAGAATCTGTCTTATTTAAAAATCCTGCATTCAGTAGAAAATGAATAAGCTGAATCTAACCAGGGGAAACATCAGATGCACCCAGAATGAATAAGGAACATTTTAATCTCAAAAGTGGAAAGGGATTGTGTTCTCCAAAGATATCAATGTCACAAAAGATGAAGACTGAGGAACTGTTCCTTTCGAAAGGAGACTGCTATACACCTAATATTTATGTCTCCTGAAATTCATATGTTAAAATCTGAATGTAATGGTACTAGGATGTGGAGACTTCAGGAGATAATTAGGTCACTAGGGCAGGTTTAGAAACCCAGGATGTTCCCTTTCTCCTTCTATCGTGTGAGGAAGCAAAGGAGAAGGCGCCACCTACAACCTAGGACGCAAAACCAAACCAGACACCAAATCTGCCAGCACCTTGATCTTGGACTTCCCAGCCTCCAGAACTGTGAAAAATAGAATTCCATTGTTTGTAAGTCTCCCAGGCTATGGTATTCTGTTACAGCAGCCTAAACACACTAAGATAGAGAATAAACAGATATTACAACGGAATGCATAACTAGGCAGGACTGCGCTAGAGGAAGAAATATTATGAGGACATTATTACACCAATTGGTAAGTGGAATATCAACCACAAATTGTATAGAAGTATTGTGCTGCTGTTAAACTTATCAAGATGGATAACTATAGCTAGGAAATCTGACACTGAACTATTTAGAGGTAAGTGAATATAACATGCAACTTACAATTTTGTCAGAAAAAATAGAATAAATAGTGCAAAATGTTAACAATAGCTAAAAGTGAATATAGGCTATAAGGGAGGGTGTAAAATGCCCTCTTTTGCTCTATTTTTGTAAATTTTCTCTGTAAGTTTGAAATTGTTCCAAATAAAAAGTAAAAAAAAAAATCTAAGCCATGCAAATGATTACCACCATCACCACAAAGTTATAACCACCCTCCATTCAAGAGCAAAGGAGGGCATTTTAAGAACATCTCTAAAAATATGCAGTTGAGGCTTTTAAAGTCATGGCATCCTTCATGCACATTTACCACAAAACCAAACTTTCAGTAAATACAAACAACGAGCGGGGTCACCTCAGAAGGCCTCCCAGCTTGGCGTTTATGCCTTGATTTTGGTCTGGCTCTACCCCCTGGGGGCCTACTGTCATGCCTCCATTTTGTTACGATATTTCATAGCGTAAAAAAGTTCTCCTATCCTAAAAGTGGCAATGAGAAAATTGATGCCTATTGAGTAGAACAAAATCATTAGCCCACATGTTTTCTCTTTAAGAAAAAAAAGCGCTGAAGGTTACAGATTTGAACCTGAACAGCATAATGTTTACATCAGGCCACTCTGAGGGTCCTGGTTCTAATGAGAAAAAAACAATGATCGTTTCCCTGGTGGCTTGAACAATGATGTTCTTGACAGAGTTTCATTTACACGGTCACTATCTACACTGGCCCAGAATAGTCATATCTGTTCATCCCAGAGAAAGCAAGTCCTCTTCTCAGAATTGGCCTCCAGTTCTGGTCACTGCCCGTCAGCTGGCTGCTGTGTGACCATGCAGACTGTCCACAAAGGGCAACTTCCACACAAACCACGTGGCATTTCCCAGGGATAAAAATAAATTCTGGCCACCACCCCATAACCTTGGGTACTTAGAGAAACCAGGTTATTCACAGATAAATTTATAATAGTAGGCATTGCTAGTGTGTCTGGAGATCTTAACATGTGCTTTGTTCTGGAGATGGAATCATGCCTAAAGTCTGGGTCTTGCCCTCAGGAAGCTTGTAACTGAGTTGGAGCCAATCACACAAGGCCACAGTGGATGGTCACATGGTCATGAACCCCAAGGCTCAGAAGGCTGCACTCAAAGGAAGAGCCACTCAGTGGGACAGCCTGGCACAGAAAGTGCCTGCTCAGTAGTTCCTGTCATACCATTGGCCAACCGTGATTTGCACCCCAAATGTGCCATGTTCTCTCTTGCCTCCTGGCCTTTGTACATGCTGTTCCTCCTGCCACGCCACCCTCTTTGCTCAGTACCCACCCTGTCCACCCCCACAAGTCCTCGCCTTCTTTGGTTAGCTCTTATAGCTTGCAGCTTGGATGTTATGGCTCCGGAACAGTTTTCCCTGATTTTTTCCTCTTGACCACCTCCTTCCTGTGTCCTCCCTCTGGCCCATGCATTGACCATGGAGCTGCTATAGCCTTTATCACATTGTATAGCTAAGTGGTTATGAAACCGAGAGGGTTCTAGAGTCAGGTTGCCTGAGTTCAAATCCTGGCTCTGCCACTTATAAGCTTTGAGGCTTTAGTCAAGTTCCATAACCTCTCTGATCTCCCACAGTCTATCTCACTAGTCTCCAGCCAATCCCCTGAGGTATTTTCCCTTACTTCACAGATGAGGAAACTGAGTCAGAAAGGCTATATAACCCAGCCAATGTAACATACCTGGGGAGCAGAGATTCAAAGCCAAGTCTAGAGGATATTAAAGACATCAGTTCTAAGCACTATGCTGGACTTTTTCAATCAAGTGATTGTCAAAGTTCTGCCATATCCAGGAGTTTAGGCAGGAACAGTTGGGCCTGCCCTTCTGGAACAGGTCAGGGAGAAATGTCACCCCTGGGAGTGCCTGCCAGGAAGGGAACTTCAAGTTGACAATTCTAGGAAACGGTTTGAGAGCCATTACTTGAGATTTCGTATCATAGTTAGTGACATAACATCCAATGTTTTTCATCTCTATTTTCACTTTCATTAGGAGTAGGAGAGAGAAAGAAATGAATTATGCCAGCAGTGGACTTTGGCACTCCTTCCTGTAGGGCTTGGAGTCTGTTGCTCTATCCTAGAGAAGAAAAAGGATGAGAGTTACACAGAAATCCAAGGGAAGGTGACTTAAAGTTGAAATAGGATACTGTAAAGCACAGAGCTTAAAACCACGGGTTCTGGGGCGGCGCCTGAGGCTCAAGGAGTAGGGCGCCGGTCCCATATGCCGGAGGTGGCGGGTTCAAACCCAGCCCTGGCCAAAAAAATGAAAATGATTTAATTAATGATTTTGGGCGGCGCCTGTGGCTCAGTCAGTAGGGCGCCGGCCCCATATACCGAAGGTGGCGGGTTCAAACCCAGCCCCGGCCAAACTGTAACCAAAAAATAGCCGGGCGTTGTGGCGGGCGCCTGTAGTCCCAGCTGCTCGGGAGGCTGAGGCAAGAGAATCGCTTAAGCCCAGGAGTTGGAGGTTGCTGTGAGCTGTGTGAGGCCACGGCACTCTACCGAGGGCCACAAAGTGAGACTCTGTCTCTACAAAAAAAAAAAAAAAAACACGGGTTCTGGAGTCAAAGCTGGGTTTGTCTTGATCCAGCCACTTTCCAGCCGTGTAACCTTGGAAAGTTAGTCAAGTTTCTCTACTCTAGATCCAGAGTTAAGCTATACCTTCCAAATCAAATGTGTCAGCCAGGCATCAGAGTGGGGGAGGAGAGAGGAAGAGACTGAGAGAGGAGCGGGTGCGGAGATGGGCCACCCTGTCCATCGGGTCACACATCTGAGCTGCATGGGAGAGTCCCACGCCTTCAGTCATGATGGCACCCAGCTCTCCTGCAAAAGTTGGTCCCAAATCCTCCTCTGGTAAACATATTACTGTAATTTCATCTCAACTGTTTGTTTAGAGGTTTTGAGTACTAAATTTTGATTTCGAGGTTGCATTATCCTTTAAAAATAGTTTCAAGATGCCTTTACTTGTACAGCAACTAAAGGAAAATATAGTTGTTTTAGTTCTGTAAGCTTTCTAGTTAAACACTTTAGGTCATCTTTTAAAGAATTTCTTCCCTCAGTAATCTATTTCCAGGTATCTGTCTGTGTGTGTGAGTGTGTGTGTGTGTTTGTGTAACAGTCTCACTCTGTCATCCTGGGTACAGTATTTATGGCATCATTATGCTCACAGCAACTTCAAACTCCTGAGCTCAAGCAATCCCCTTGCTCAGCCTGTAGCTTGGGACTATGGGTGCCCACCATGACTCCAGGCTGTTTTTTTCTATTTTTAGTAGAGTCAGGGTCTTGATCTTGCTCCAGCTGGTCTTGAACTACTGAGCTTAAATGATCCACCCACCTTACCCTCCTAGAGTGCTAGGATTCCTGGTGTGAGCCACCATACCTGGCTCGATCTATATTTTAATAATATTAATATTCTATGTTTATAGAATCCTTGTTACTCACTGCTAAAAAAGGAAAAAGCAATGCAAATGCCTTGGTTGGTTTGGTCATAATCTCATTTTCTGAAATTTGGCTAGTAGATCATATAGGACCAACAAATTCCCCAGTACAAAATTAGTAATTGTAATGAGGGAGGGAATCTAAGGTTGAGGCTTCTGGGAATGGAGTCATGTGGTGGGTTTGGACCAGTGTGAGAACACTGCTGGGCAGGAACTTAACTGAAGGCTGCTGAACAACAAAACCCCAGGCTTGAGTCCCTTTTTGTTTGCTATGACATTGTCCCGGCCCCTGGATGTGATGCGAGCTTCTAGGTAACTGGCACATAATTGCCTGTACGTTGGCATCAACGAGATCACAACATGTACTACACTGTTAATAAGCATGGAACATTTTTCTTATTTTTAATTGTGATCTGGAAACATTTTTTTCAATATGTAAGATATTTTTAATTATTGGGCAATTAGCCAGATTCTCAGGTATTGCTGGGACACTTTTTCTGAATGCATAAATCCTTGCTCAATTTACTGCTAGTTTTCCACATACAGTGGCCCCTACAAAAAGAAGTGTCATCACTATCAACGAACATAGTTTGAAGTATCTGGCAAACACCTATTGGCTTGGGCTTATATTTGAAATGACTCACCTACACTGACCACATCAGACTAAGGTCTAGCTGACAGTGTTTCTCACTGAGGCTCAGCTGAGCAGCTCTGTATTACAACTGCCTGGACTCATGAGCAGCAGCCCTAGGACCTCTCAAGGAGAAGGCCATCAATGCCACATGGCCTATATTTTGAGTCAGACCCTCCCAGACAAAATTTTAAATTTGATGACAGTTTCCTCAGTCATTTTCACAGGACCCCTCCAGAAGCAAAAGAGGTAGAAAATTAACGTTATCGATAGTGACATTGTTAGGTTGATAAAAGTTTGTCTAGAGCTTTTGTCCTCATGAAAAACTGACAGGACACAGCCATTGTGCTTAGTGATACTGCAAACTTCTATTCTTAACACTACTTACACTTTTTTATTATAAAAGCAGTAACATTAAGGAAATTTTAAGGAAGAAAAATTATCTCTAATTCTAACGCTCCATTAAAGCAATTTGTTTTTACAGTATCCCTGTTGCTATCTTAGTTTAAGTAATTGTAATTATAGAACACGTGAATTTTTATACTCTGCTGTTTCACTTAATCCTCAATTGCAAACATTTTCCATGTTAATGCATAACTTTTATTTTTATTGCATTTTTTTTTTCAGTCCAAAATCTGTACTTTTTCTGGCTACATAATTCATCAAATACTGTAAGGTAATCATTCCTCTAGTAACTTGGACGTTTTACTTGTTTCCAATTTTGAAATTGCTTTGCTATTTTAAAAAAAGCTACTATTAATAATGTAAAAATTATTGTTTTTCCTCAAAATAAATGCCCAGAACTGAGAGCTGTTAGATAAAGGTAAGAACATCTTTTGGCTTCTGTCCTAAACATTTCTCAGCAGCTCTGGGAGAAGCCTCGGTGAAGGTGAAGCCAATTCTCTCCTCCCCTGTCTGGGGCATGACTTCCCTGGGCTCCCAAAGTCCTCTTGGCTCTCCTGCTTCTAGTTCCAGCCCAGGCAAATGAAGGATATTGACCAGCAAATCCCAGTCAACTTCACACTTCATCACTTTATCTCCTGCCTTCTTACTTTCAAAAAAAATACCATTTCTTATTATGAATGGGGTGTGTATGAACTTCAGTTGTCTGGTGTGCATTTTTATAAATTCACAACTCTGGTAACGTAGCAAGTTATCTCAACCATGAGTGCAACTGATGTACCCACTAGGCTAATGCCACTCCAAACACATTCAGTAGGGGTCAGTGACGAACAAAAAAGAGAAAATGTGGGAAAGTGCTTTCTAAACTAGCAAAGGAACATACAGAAAGTGAAATCGCTGTGATGCACCCTGAAATTTGCTTTTACATATCATGAGAAATATATATTCGAGCTTTGTCCTGGGTTTTCTGGCATAGAGCTCCCAAAACCTTAGGAATTTCCTGAGTGATAAAATTGATAGGCACATCTTTTGTATTCATAACAAGACCCACTGTTTACTGAAGTTCATTAATGAAGTGACTCTTAGACAGTGTCAGTATGAGGAATGATCACTGGAAAGACCAAGCCACTGAGGGGCTTAGAACTTCACTCCCATTCCCTCTCCTGGAAAGGGATGAGAGGGATGGAGACTGAATTCACTCATACCTGCATAAAAAGCCCAAGATGACAAGGATGAAAGAGCTTTTGGTGCTGGAGGGTACCCAGAGAGCCCATAGAAATTTTGGCTCCTTGAGTTTTCTTGCTATTCCTAATTTATCCTTTGTAATGAACAGTAATAGTAAGGGAAATGTTTCCCTGTATTCTGTTAGTTGTTAAAGTAAATTATAAAATCCGGAAGGGGTCTTAAGAATCCCAAATTTGTAATCTGCCAGGAAGAAATAGGGGTAGCGTGGGTATTCCAATGGCAGCTGGCATCTGAAGTGGGGTGAGTCTTATTAAGTTGGGTCCTTTAACTTGTAGGATCTGACACTAACTCCAGGTAGTATCAGAACTGAATCAAATTACTGGGCACCCATTTGGTGTTGGAGAATTGCAGAATTCGTGTTGAAAAAGACAGCATGTATTTGGGGCAAGTGGAAAGAATCTCTCAACATGTCATCCCATTTTCTAAATTCTTTACAATCTTAGACAATTTTCCCTAGGCTAGTATTTGTTGAAAGTAGTTTTCAATTTCAACCATGTTAAAAAAAAAAAAAGAAATTCCATAACCATAAAAAAAAATAAAATTGGCTCTGTAGCATAGAGCAGTGTTTCTCCAACTTAAATGTGCATGTGAAATGTGCATGTGACACATTTGTTACAATGCAGACTCTGGTTCAGGAACAGAGCCCTTCCCACTCAAAGTGGGACCCATGCAGCAGCAACATGACCTATGCAACCAGGACACAAGGTGACTCATGTGCATGATAAAGTTTGGGAAGAATTGTCTTTCTTGTCTCCAAAGGCTTTGTTCCCAACACACAATACAAGCCCAGGGAGTAGAAGCTATAGCTAGCTCCAGGATCAGAGGTTAGATTAAAATGAACATTAATTACAGTTATACTAAAAGTAATTGCTGGTGGATTTGAGGTGTGTGAGCAGGTGCAGGGATGGACTACTGTACACTTGGTGCCCTGAGAAGGCTTTGTTCATTCAGCACAAGAAGTTCTTGGGAGAGGAGGGATATTCGGGGAATACTAAATATCATGTTAAGCAGAACAGGAAAAATGTCTTTCTTAGGAACAACCCCAGGACCTTGTGAGTTGAAATGAAGCTGCAAGCATAACGCCTGAAATATCACCTCATAAGCTGTGTGCCCAGGAAGACAGAGTTGGGCAGAGGGTAGCTTGGGCCTCACGGCCACCCGCCAGACCAGGTGGTGTCAGAACTGGCCAGTGTCAGGCACATTGTTACCACCCAGCCCCTCTCAGTCACAACTCAGGACTTCCAAAAGCAGCTGTCTCAGGATGACCCCCTTCTTTATTTTCATTTTTGGGAAAATACTTTTTCAGAATTAAATCAAAAAAATTAATGAAACAGTCAACTAAACCTAAGGTGTTAAAACTGTAGCCTCATTCTGACCTCCAGTGCACACTTCTGAGCCATGTGACTCCTACTGGTAGGTTCATCACCTTGTTTGAAGAGACTCTCTTCAAAGAATTGGGGACCCATCCAGGTTTGAAGCAAGAGGGATTCAAGCAGGTCCTGCTCACAAAAAGAAAACAACAAATATCCCGTGTCCTCTCTAAGCTCTGACTTCACTATGGTCTGAAAGCTTATGTTCCCCCAAAACTCATATGTTGAAATCCTAACCCCCAGAGGGAGGCTAGAACATGGGGCCTTATGGAAAAAATCCCTTCTGATGGGTTTAGTGTCCTTATAAAACAGGCCCAAGGGAACCCAGTAGCTGCTTCCACCATATGAGGACACTCTGAGAACTGTAAACAAGGAAACGAGCCCTCACCAGACCCAGAACTGCCAGGGCCTTGATTTTGGCCTTCCCAGACTGCAGAATGGTAAGACACAAATTTCTGTTGTTTAGAAACAACCTAGTCCATTCTATTGTATCAGTCTAAACAGACTAACACAGACTTTGAACCGATGGTGATGCTAGAATCAGACAAATGTGGTTATAAATGCAGGCTCTGCCCGTTTCTTACTGTATTTCCTGTGGAAAGTTTCTTCACCTTTTTATAACCTAGTTTTACCCCACCTAATAAAAAAGACAATAGTTATCTCAAAGGACTACTGTAAGATTTAAAGAGAAAGCATAATTATAGTAGCTGACACTTAAATTCAGGGTATAAAATGAACCAGTCTGTGCACAGCTCTTTACATGGATTCATTCATGCATTCATTTGGTGCATACTCATTGAATGCTTATTATGTACTGGGCACAGTTTTATGGGGTCTGGAATAATCATCATCATCATTATAATTAGTATTATTGAATGCTTACTAGGTGCCACGCACATTTCTAAACAGGTTAAATTGTCACAATGCTTCTGTAAATTACTTTGTTTAATTCTCACACTATTCCAATGAAGTAGTAATATATTATTTTCCCCATTTTTACAAATGAGGAAACTGAGGCATAAAGGATGAATAACTTGCCCAAAGTCACACCCCTAGCAAATGGGAACTCCATAGATTACACCTGAGAGATCAGCTCTAAAATGTTGGCATATACTGTGTGGTGGATGAGGTTAAAAGGTAAGAAATTACCAATATCCCACTACTTTTCATCTATACAACAGTAATTTTATGCTTTCACCTAATACTTTTTTTTTTTTTTGTAAAGACAGAGTCTCCCTTTATGGCCCTCCGTAGAGTGCCCTGGCCTCACACAGCTCACAGCAACCTCCAACTCCTGGGCTTAAGCGATTCTCTTGCCTCAGCCTCCCGAGCAGCTAGGACTACAGGCGCCTGCCACAATGCTCAGCTATTTTTTTTTTGGTTGTAGTTTGGCTGAGGCCGGGTTTGAACCCGCCACCCTCGGTATATGAGGCCGGCGCCTTACCGACTGAGTCACAGGCACCGCCCTCACCTAATACTTTTTTAAGGGCAATTTTTAGAGCCTAAAATGTAAGAAGACTTCAATGAAAGGTCTTTTTTCCTTTTGTTTTGGTTCGCTTTGTTCATTAGAACATCCTTTCCTCCAACCTTATTCTCCAACCTTGAGTTGTCCCCCAGATCTAGATCAGGCTTCCATCCTGCTCCATGTGCTCAGGGTGGTCATAGAATGGGCTTCTGCCTTCCTCCAGCCCATCAGGCCTCTTGACTCAGCCCTCTAGGGATTGGACTCCCTGGATCTCCTATTAATTCTAATTCTACAGTCAAACAAATATGAAAAACTAACATGTATTGAGTACTGACTCAGCAGCAGACCCTGTTTTAATAAGTTCACATGCACTTATGCAATCCTCACAACAATCCTATCAGGCAAATACTCTTATTTTCCTTTTTTCACAGATAAAGACAGTGAGATATGGAGAAATTAGATGCTTTGGCCAAATTTGCTCCCTTCAGTTAGATCTCCCTGTCCAGCTACATTTCCAGATATCTCCTGCTTCCAGATTCCCATCTGCCAGTCTAGACCTCTGTGTTTTTAGGCACCACCTGATTTCAATTTTTGCCTTATCCTTCCCACCTCTCACTCACTGCCCAGTGTGGGCACCCATAAGAACCATCTCCCGCTCCTGTCTCACCCCCATGTGGCTGGCCTAGGGCAAGTCCACATCCTGTCCCATCAAACTGGGCCCTGAACAGTTACAAAACCTGCCCAGCCTTGTCCCAAGTAACTCTTCAGGACTTGGGGACTTGGCAGCTTTCACAGATTACAGTTAAAAATTCAAATGTTAAAAAAGCTTCACTATCGATTTATAATAGTCTCAGGTCTGGTAGCGTGATTCCTCCTGCTTTGTTTTTATTGCTGAGTAATGTTTTGGCTATTCGAGGGTTTTTTCTGATTCCATATAAAACGAAGTATTATTTTTTCAAGACCTTTAAAATATGACAATGGAGCTTTAATAGGAATTACATTAAAATTATAATTTGCTTTGGGTAGTACAGACATTTTAACAATGTTGATTCTTCCCAGCCATGAGCATGGTATGTTTTTCCATTTGTTAACATCTTCAGCTATTTCTTTTCTTAAAGTTTTTGGCGTGGATGTGGAGGAAAGGGCACACTTCTACACTGCTGGTGGGAATACACACTAATACATTCCTTCTGGAAGGATGTTTGGAGAATACTTAGGGACCTAAAAATAGACCTGCCATTCGATCCTATAAATCCTTTACTAGGTTTACACCCAGAAGACCAAAAATCACAATATAACAAAGACATCTGTACCAGAATGTTTATTGCAGCCCAATTCACAATTGCTAAGTCATGGAAGAAGCCCAAGTGCCCATCAACCCACGAATGGACTAGCAAATTGTGGTACAAGTATACTATGGACTATTATGCAGCCTTACAGAAAGATGTTTCAATGTTTACATGGATGGCTCTGGAACATATTCTTCTTAGCAAAGTATCTCAGGAATGGAAGAAAAAGTATCTAATGTACTCAGCCCTACTATGAAGCTAATTTATAGCTTTCACATGAAGGCTATAACCCAACTATAGCACAAGAATATGGGGAAAGGGCCAAGGAAGGGGAGGGGCGGGGAGAGCTAAGGGTGGAGGGAGGGTAATGGGTCGGGCTACACCTTTGGTGCATCTTAGAATGGGTACAGGCAAAACTCACTAAATGCAGAATACAAATGTCTACATACAATAACTAAGAAAATGCCATGAAGGCTACGTTGAACAGTTTGATGAGAATATTTCAGATTGTATATGAAACCAGCACATTGTATCCCTTGATTGCACTAATGTACACAGCTATGATTTAACAAAAAAGCTTCAGAAAAAAAAAGGAAGTAAATCACCTTTTAAAAGAAGACTCAACTATTCAGATGTATCTAAATAAATTCCTGGGGAAAATGAAAATATTTTTAATCCTTTTACCCATCTTTCATTCCAAAGACATTTCCTGAGCATCTAACTCCATACTAGGCCTCAGATTAAGTGCTGGGGACACTGAGATGAATAATAAAACACAATGACTGTCCTTTAGAAATTCCCAGATTGGGGTGGGGACAGACTAGTGAATAAAGCACCCCTAATTAATGTGGTAAGTGCTTTACTAGAAGGGGATGCCACATGTCTAGGAGCCCAGGAGAAAAAGTAAACAACTTCATGGAGCTCCAAGAGAGACTTCTCAGGGGCTGGACCTTGAAGGTGAGAAGGGGTTCACTAGGAGTATAAGAGAAATGAGCACTGCACACATTGGAGAAGAGACCAGGGCAGGTGGAGAGAACCAGCCTGAGCAAGGGTGGAAGGTGGATGGGGACCAGAGTAGCCTAGGAAACACATTGAGGCCAGAACCCAGGGCCAGCAAGGGGCAAGCTGGGAAAACCAGGAGGAGCCATATCAGGGTGAACTGTGCAACTGGCCAAGGAGCCTCAGGATGTTAGACAGAGAGTCTCTTCAAACAAGGTGATGATCTTGCCAGGACTGGATTTGGGAACAGCCTTGACAGCAGCGTGGAAGGTAGTCACTGAAAGACATGTAGTGTTCATAGTAGTATTAAAAGTAAAGGCAAAAGGGGGAATTTCCCAAATGCCCAACAGTAATATAATGGATAAAGTCATAGTCACACAAGGAAAATTAATGATCTGCAATTACACAAAATAATATAGATAAATCTCATAAGCATAATGGATGTGAAGACATTATGATAGAAGTCAGATATAAAAGAGTTCGTACAGCACAATTCCATTATATGACATATAAAAAAAGTCCATCTAATCTGTGCTGTTAGAAGTAAGGATGATGATTGAGAAATCTGAAGTGTGATAAGTAACCAAAAGTTGGACCCACCAATAGCTTCAAGAGAACTAGTCATATTCTATTTCTTTTTTTTCTTTTCTTTTTTTTTTTTTTTTTATTGTTGGGGATTCATTGAGGGTACAATAAGCCAGGTTACACTGATTGCAATTCATATTCTATTTCTTGACTTATGTTCTGGCTACATAGTGAGCACCCATTTTAAACTGTATGAAGGGAAGAAATAAATCTTTGAAGCCACCTTCTCTAGCCTTTCCAGATAGTGCCAGATAAAGAGACTCTCTATCTATACCTTTGACCAGATTCTGACAGTATTTGATTTGTATTTACGTCACCTTTACGTCAGCTTCTTGTTTGATCAAATGTACCCTCATCTCCTAGACTAGAAGCTCTGAGCCACAGGGTTCATCATGCTGCTATTACTCACTTTTTTAGTCTCTGGGTCCTAACCCAATAACAGATATGTAGTATGTGCTTATATTGATGAATAAATAAATGCATATTGACCCTTGAATTTCCAACTGAGAGCCTAAGACGCTTTCCAGAACATTGAGACTTAAGGACTCCTGAATGAAAAAGAAAAGAATTCTTGTTGTTTTAAGTCACCTAGATTGTGGTGATTTCTTACAGCATTCCTAGGAAGAAAATACACAGGAGATTGGTTCAGTGGTTATTGTTCTAATCAAGGAGAGAAGATAAATGTTAAATTAGGGTGGAAGTAAGAGGCCTGAGAGGATAGGCCAGGCAAAGATAGTAAATGTCCACGTGTTGGTTGAGGAGAGAAAGTCAAAGAAGGTTTGGTAGTTTCTGTCTGGGGCATTAACTAAAACCAAGAATGTAAGAGGAAGAGCTGATGTAGAAAAAGGAAGTTACATTGAAAATAAAATTAATATAGTTTATTGTTCCTTAAACTTTGCTGGAAAAGGCAGACAGGTAGGCTAGTAGGCTTCCTCTGTGTGCATTAGATTAAATAGAAGGAAGGCAGTAGGAAAGGAAAGGATGAGAAAATCCTTTAAAGTCCTGCAAATTTCGGGGAAATAGAAAGAAGAGTATCTGGCTCACAGCAGGCATTCACTCAATGTGTCACAATCCAGAAGCCAAAGGATAAAGCTCATATTCTCAACGAGTAATAATATCTGGACAACTCCCCAATTCCATGTCTCTACACCAACCACAATGATGGATTACATATAGTTGTATCTGTGTTGTTGGGAAAATAACAATCACAACATCACTTCCATCTTTAGTATAGGCCTGACAGTGGAATGAGAGTCAGAAGACCACTGTGAACATGACGGCAGACTGAGGGCCTCAGGCACTGACAGGGAGAGGCAGGAAATAATTGGCTACATGGAGTGAAGAAGAAGAGGGTTGGTGGCCTGCTAGAGAAATTGGGAAATAGATCAGAGTGTGCTTTCCAGACTACTCAGAAAAAGTGGGGGGATTAAACTCCTGTTGCCCAACCCTGTTAGTGTCTGCTCTCCTTGGATACTTGTATGACTGCCTGTGATTCATGCCAAGACAAGAAAAACAAAAAGAGTAATTACTGTGATAATATTTGTAGTCAATAAAACCAAGGCCTTCTTCATTTCATATTTATTTTAACTCCACTCCACAAATCACGTTCAAAACCTAAGTGTCTCCAGTGATACCATAAGTATGATTTTCATGAGCGCCCTAAGAATTGCCACAAAAGATTATACCAAAACTATTCTTTTTTCTGTATGTAACTAGGTATTACATCACATATTAGGACAAATAATTCTGAATTTTATTCGCTCACTGAGACATATGAGAGATTTGTCCAAACCTCTAAATTGGGAATATTTCAAGATTTTGCTGTTTTTTTTTTTTTTATTTTTTTCTGATTGGCATGATCCATATATGGCTATGTGACTTTTCCTCTTCTAACTACTTTTTCAGGAACCATGATGCTAAAAATGCATTTTCACTACATTAGAAAAGAAGATCTTATTCATTTATGAAGTAGAAGGTTCAGCCAGAGAGAATTTTTCTTTTTAATCTTCTACATTAATCTGACTCTCAAATAAACAGCACCCATTATAGAAGATAAACTCACAGATGATACTTATTTCTATTTAATTTCAATTACTTGTTAGTATTCAGACTAACTTATGCATTTTTCTTACATACATTTCTCATAATAAAAGAAAGTGTTGATAAGTAACAGGTGAGCCTGTAATTTAAAGGTGGGCGTAGAAAGAAAATTAGGCCATTTTATTCCTCATCTTCCAACTTTAGCACTTCCTCCACCCATCCACCAGTCACATGTAACTCCCCCCAACACACACACAAACACATACACTAGGGGACAGAAAAGATTGCCAGGACACGTGGCTTTCATTGATCAACTAGGCAAAGTTCTGAGCGAAACAAGATGATTGGCCACCCTAACACTAACTCACAGGACACATGTGAATTTGCCTCTAGTTTGAATTTAATTAAAATCCTGCAACTACATAAAACCTAATTTATAATCTACTTTCTCTACTCCTATGCAGCTTCATATTGGCCTCGCCAGTATAATAATGAAAGAAAAAGAGATAAAAGGTATACATATTGTAAAGAAAGAAATAAAACCATCTCTCTTCACAGACAACATAATTGCCTGTGCACAAGGCAGGGATCTTTTAAAAAAAGTTACCAGGACTAATAAGTAAGGCTAGCAGAGTTATATGATACAAGATTAATATATCTATGACTTGGTTAAGTAAAGATCTCTTACATACAAAAAAAAAACAATTCACAAAGAAAAAAATTGGACTCCATCAAAATTAAAAACTTTTGTTCTTCAAGACACCATTAAGAAAATGAAAAGACAAGCCACATACTGAGAGAAAATACTTGAAAAATACATATCTGCTAAAGACCATATGAGAAGAAAGAAGAGTAGGTCCTATAAAAAATTTAGACTCCAAGTCCATACCACACATGGGTGTGGTAACTCATCCCCATTTGCTAAAACTTTCCTAGCTTTAGCACTGAAAATCCTGCATCCCCGGCAACCTCTCAGTCCCAGGCAAACCATGAAGGTAGCATCCAAACCCATATGATCCACATTTTATAGAAATCCCAAGCCAAGAAAGTATATAAAAACCAGTCCAACCCACCTCTGAATCCCTGGGCATTCAAATGGGCTCATCCAGACTCCACAGAGCAACGGTTCTCAACCAGTCCGTTGCGACCCACAGGAACAGTATTAAAGGGCTGTGGCATTAGGAAGGTTTAGAACCACTGCCATAGAGATATTTCTACAAAGCAGGGTACTGAGAATCTGCCAAGATATGCTTGCCAGATAAAATATAGTTTGCTCAAATTTCAATTTCAGTAAAACAATAATTTTTAAGTTGCAATTTGGAGATATACTAAAATATCATGCTGTTTTTCTGAATTTCAAATTTAACTTAGTACCCTGTATTTTATTTGCTAAATGTGTTAACCCTGAAGCCCCAGAGATAAACTGCAGCAAATAGTAATAACAATGGATCCCGGAGAAAAGATTGTGCCCCTCAATTTTAAAATTACAAACAAAAAAAAAAGAGCCACATCAAAACTACTTTGAGATATCCTCTAACTCCAGTAAGATTAGCTCATATCACAAAATCCCAAGACCAGAGATGTTGGTGTGGATATGGAAAAAAGGAAACACTTCTACACTGCTGGTGGGAATGCAAATTAATATATTCCTTTTGGAAAAATGTTTGGAGAACACTTAGAGATTTAAAAATAGATCTGCCATTTAATCCTATAATTCCTCTACTAGGCATATACCCAGAAGCCCAAAAATCACATCATAACAAAGATATTTGTACCAGAATGTTTATTGCAGCCCAATTCATAATTGCTAAGCCATGGAAAAAGCCCAAGTGCCCATCGATCCACGAATGGATTAATAAATTGTGGTATATGTACACCATGGAATATTATGCAGCCTTAAAGAAAGATGGAGACTTTACCTCTTTCATGTTTACATGGATGGAGCTGGAACATATTCTTCTTAGTAAAGTATCTCCAGAATGGAAGAAAAAGTATCCAATGTACTCAGCCCTACTATGAAACTAATTTATGGCTTTCACATGAAAGCTATAACCCAGTTATAACCTAAGAATAGGGGGAAGGGGGAGAGGGAGGAGAGGGAGAGGGGACGATGGGCAGAGGGAGGGTGAATAACAAAATTAAAAAAAAAAGAAAATGACAATACCAAAATAATAATAATAATAAAATAAATAAATAAATAAAAGAGCCACCATGATACATAGCCAGTAGATGTAGCAAATGCACTCTAAAAATCAGAAAGTATAAAGCAAACTCAATCACTATAAAAATAAATGCTTTAAAAAAGAGAGATAAAGAAGAGGAATGAAAAATAGAACACTGATGAATATATGGAACTATAAAAAAACAAGTAGAACTTGTAGAGGTGAAAAGTATGGTCACTGAAACTAAAAAACTTAAGGTCTGAGTTAAAAATAGCAGATTAGACAGCTAAAGGGAGCCATATGGTCTTAACCAAGTTAATTAATCTCTCTCAGCTTCAGTATTCTCACTTACAAGGTAGAGACAATAATAATATCTGGTCTTTATGGTACTGTGAGTAAAGAAAAAAAATCAGTTAGAAGTAACCAGCCAATTGCCTAACTAATGTAGGCACAGCAACATAAATGCATCTTAAAATACATGTTCCCTAGCTAATTAAAAAAGAATGAGGCATCTAACACAATGGTATTTATGTAAATTTCAAATGCATCCCTACAAAAATGCACTTTGTGTATTTTACAAAAACATGTACAAATAAAAGGATACACAAAACACATTTGAATGGTTCCCTTGGAAAAGGAGAAAAATTTGAGGGGTTTTCTTAATCAGAAAAGTGTTAAAATGAAATGAATTAATAAACTGTACAACCATCTAAGAGGCTTGGCTTTAAATTTCAGTAAGATAAGGTGAGATTGTGGGTGAGCAGATGGACTTGAGTATTCAGGTAGACACATGGTACCCTAAGATTCCATCATCATAGGAAAGCAAAGAGACCCCACTCCTTCCTTCCCTTTCTCCAACATTCCTGACTATGGTGAAACCTACACCTCTCTTTGAAAGATCATGTCTTAACCCTATTTTAGTCTTCCAGCAATTTGGGCTCTTCTTCCTCAAAGTTTTAAGCTTATTAGAGACCAGAACAGAGTCTTCATGAGCCAGTTTGTTCTTTCTCTGAAATTCAAGACAATCATTAATCAACATTTATTAACTGCTCTCCTCTCCCCAAAATGGCAGGTCCTTCCAGAGGATTCTCAAGTAAAATATCAGATACCGAATTCAATTAGAATTTCACATAAACAACAAATCATGTTTTATTTCAAATTAATATGAGGGTATAAATTATTAGATTACATTGTTCTCACTTCCAAGGTAAAGTTCCAGTTGTAAAAGAACCCCTCATCCAGGGGGTGTGCTATACACCCTGGCATTGTACCCATTAGGTGAGATCCTGCAAATGCCCTCCCTTCTGCCAATCGTCCTCTCCCCTCCCCTCTCCCTGCTCCCATACTAGACTATATTTGTGTTTTATTGTACATAAGAGCATGTAATTATTTATATATTAGTTTCATGTTAGTATTGAATATATTGGATATTTATTTTTCCAAACTTGTGATACTTAACTAAGAAGAATGTGTTTCAACTCCATCCTTACCTGTAACATAAAAGACGTAACATTTCCATCTTTTTATGGTTGAATAGTATTCCATGATATACATATACCACAATTTGTTGATTCATTCATAGGTTTTGGTAGAAGTATTGTCCAAATATTGCAGAGGGTGTATGTATAGTAAAAAATGATGTGTTGTTTATCTGAAATTCTAATTGAACTGGGAATTTTGTATTTTTAACTGCTAGATCAGAGGATCCTAACCAGAATGGGAGAGCAATGTCTAGAAAGCTTGGTCTTTGGGGAGATGTGGGGCACTATATACAGGGGTAGCAGGATAGGGCTAAATTATGGAGTCAAAATATTTTATATTCTTTTGGGGTTTCTTCCCCACTGGGTATAAAGAAATTAAAAATATAATAAAATAGTGTAGTCCTATAAATGCACTATAATTTTTCTACATTAGATACCTCTAATAAGAAAGGCAGCATGATGTAAGGAGGACAAAACACCAGCTACAAGTCAAGATAGGCTAGTTTCAGTCCCAGCTCTGCATCCAACCAGGTCTGTGGGATAAGGTCCTTTCTTTTTTCTGTGTAGTCCTTGGTTTCCTCACCTGCAGAATGGGAATGGAAAGGCTAACTGATTCCTAATGATTACTCCTGCACAGCCTTCGACAACTCTGTGATATTCATCACATTTAATTAATTGAGTGAAGTCTGTTTTGCTGCTCTTAATCAATCAAACGCAGGAACAATCAAACTTAACACAAATGACGATTTCTTTCTCTTTTCATTTCCAAGGAAAAAACATTTTTTCTCTGAGCTATTGTGGTAGTCCAAAAACTGAAACCAGAAGTTCAGGCTCAGTAGAGAGACCAAAGATTGCAAATGCCCTGTTACTAAAATAGAACTAAAGCAGAGCCTTGCTCTAGAGAACACTGTCTTGTCAAGGACTGAGAAGGATTTGGTCAGAGGAGGTTTTTACACGGATGGCTTAACTTGGGGGCTGCTGGTGCAGGCAGGAAGGGACCTTTACGAGCTCCCAAACTGCTCATCTATGAAATGGGACCAGTAATCCCTCCAACTTCCCTAGTGGAATTGTCTTAAAGGTTAAGTGAGACAATGTGTATACAAGTATTTGATAGTTTATCGTAGTCTATGAAGTGTTATACCAAACGGAGCCATTTGTGTTATGATTTGGGTTCAACTTGATGTTGAATATTTTATGTTTATTGGCAATCCCTCATCCATATTCACCTGTCTTTTGTCGAATTGGTTTCATTTGAGGGAATCAGCTCCTCCCCCATTCTCTAACAATGTGGTTTGGAAAGAGCAGAATCAACATTTACCTTCAGGAGAGGGAATATAAACTAGGACTTAGCCAATCAGTGCATTACACTACTCTGGCCACTGGGATTGACATGGGGATAAAAATGTGACCACGTATGAGCCAATGAAAACAGGTCCGGAATTTTTTCTTCAAGCTGTTTGTAGAGAAGGAGAATTCATTTTTTTTCAAGATTTGGAATTTTGTGAATGCAAGCCAGAAACTATTGGCAGCCATTTTTGCCTCTATGGAGGGAGAGACTGAGAATAAAATCAACCAGGAGATAACAAGGAGGGACAGGAAGAGACTGGGTTCCAAAAGCATCACAACGCCTCTACAGTCTTGTCAAAAGCCATATTTACTCATGGTGTTCTTAACTGTGTGAGTAAATAGATCCCCTTTTTGGTTGGCCTAATTTAATGAGATTTTTCTTTCATTTGCAATGAGGACTAAATAGTCCTCATTGATCCTACAAATCAGTGTAGATAAGTGCTACCTTTGATGTGTCAGTTTCACACAGATCCAATTCTATCTCAAAAGCCTTGCACAGCAAGCAATTGCTTGTTAGGAAAGCTAACTATACTTGAAGCCTACATATTTCCAGAGCATATGTCTTAATTCACAAACTCTGAAAGCAAAAGTTAAATTCACTGATATTTAAAAAAAGACTCATGAAATGATGTCCCAACGTTGCTAGCCTAAATTATACTGTGTAGCCCCTGAACTATGTAACACAATGTAGTTTAGAAAACATTTTCCATAAAAAATATTTAAAATCAGAAATGTTTTATCATTTAAAGAGATAAGCTTTAGTAACCTGGAAAGTTAATTTATTCACAATAAATATTTCTATGATGTAATTTTTTATGTTGTTTTTTAAATAGCAGGGAAAATAGATTAAAGAGCCAGTCATTGCTCTATGGCTGGAGACATGAAACTATCTAAATATAGCAATTTTTGATTTTTACCACTCCCAAAGAATTTTATTATTGCCTAAAGATTCCAAATTTAAAGACTTTTCTTGTGTTTCAAGTCTAATTTTAATCCTTTTAAAACCAATGGGGGGTAGAGAACTAGAGTGTCCAAGAGAACTGTCACATTCATCAGAGAATCATTCATTAGTCAGCTACTGAGTTTCCTGCCCCAGAACTTGGTCACCCAGAGAAGAAAGACTGGGGAGCTATGCTAGTCCCAGTACTGTTGTAAGTGAATAGAAGCAGGACTTCCCTCTGAGGTCACATCATTCAAGCTGAAACTATTTCCGCTCAGAGCACACTAAGTATCTTGTTAAATACTAAGATATGCTCTGTGGATTCTCCCAATTTCTTCAGATCTAATTTCTTTTGTCTCAGATCACAGCAAAAAAACACTGAGAAAAAAATCAGAAAGGTGTTCTGCTCATGAGCTTGTTTGTGCATTAAGTCACATCTAGTGCTTAGGAAGCATGTCACCCACTCTTAGATGTATATACTAGGTGCAAAAGCATTCTCCCCTACAGAATTCCCCTGCTCAGTAGCTCTTGCTAGCAATATGAAAGACAATGTGAATAATCCACCATTTAATTATCTGTGATAATCTTGTTTACATTTTTTTAATTGACACGATTAAATAGGGTTGGTCACACAGTTCTAGTATTCATTCTTTCTCATCAATTTTTACTCCTGGTATAGTCTATTAGCATCAGAATATCATTTAAAACAAAACCCAACGGCATGCCCTCTTTAAACTCAAAAAACTCAAGAAAAATAAACATCATCCATTTGTGGGAGTGATAAGGAACAATGAAAGAGGGTCAACTTGGTTGGAATCCTTCCTCCGCCATTTTCTACAGTCACTTTGTCTCCTTATGCCTCCATTTCCTTAACTACAAAATACAATTTAAAATATTTATTGAGCACCTACTATATGTTCTGACCCTGTGGGAATCTATCAGTGACTAAAACTAAAACTCCTACCCTCGATGAAGTTACAGTATATGAAGAATATAGTAAAGTAAGCCAGTAAGCACAAATACCCTTCCTCCAACAGTGTACTTCCTTAAACATAACATCTAGAGTATTTGAACATCACAATAAAATATGAAAGTTTTGTATTCTTTTTTTTTTTTTTTTTTTTTTGAGACAGAGTCTCAAGCTGTCGGCCTTGGTAGAGTGCCATGGCGTTATCATACCTCACAGCAACCTCCAACTTTTGGGTTCAAGCAATCCTCTTGCCTCAGATTTTGTCTATTTTTAGAAAAATAGGGTCTAGGACAGCCAGGAAGATGGCAGCCGAGTAACAGCTTCCTTGCATCTGGGCACCGTGAGTCTGGGGAGATAGGACTCCAGGCATCTCTGGCCGGTGGGATCTGCTTATCATCACCCCTGTGAGGATACAGGGAGTCAGCGAGAGACTTCTGGACCCCAAGAGGAGGACTAAAACAGTGGAAAAACAGCAAGTGGTCGCGTGTGTTCAATCCGTCTAAACCCGCCCACAACTGTAAGTTCAGTAGCAGCGAGACTGCAAACCAGAAAGGCCTTACCTGTGAACTTTTTTGGTGTCTTTGGACTTGGCACTCAGTTGAACTGCCTTGGGGAGAGCCTGAGTGGGAGTGCGGAGAACTTTGGCCATTGTCTAGGGCCCCAGTCTAAGCTGCTGAACCAGACGGAGCTAAAAGTGTTTGGCTGTGGATCACAGGGAGCTATTGTGAGCAATCTGCCCTGGGAAGCTCCGCCCTCAGGGTTGCAGAGCTAGAATCGGGTGGGAGCTGGTAACCCAGCGACCAAGTAGCCTAAGGGTGGGGTCTGAGCCACTTGCAGCCCTAACCCTCAGGGGCAGAGTGAGACCGGTCTTGGCACACTGGGTAAGTGAATAGCCACTTCAGCAGTGATTCCAGCAACAAGCACTTTCCTGGGAAAGCTTCTGCTCAGCAAGTTTACAAGTTCAAAGTGCCTTTTAAGTGGGCTGAAGAGAGATTTAGGATGTCTGCCTGATGTGGTTTGAGAAATCAGCAGCCTCCAGTCGTATCAGAACTGTGATTAACATCTCATACCCCAGAAGACCATGTGTTGCCCAGACAATATTCAATAACATATACATACTGCTTTGTTTTTGGTTGTGTTTTTTTGTTTGTTTTTTTGGTTTGGTTGTTTTTTTTTTTGTTTATTTTGATGTTGTTGATGTTGTTTTGTTTTTTAATTTCAACCTTTTCCATACAGATCCTTTTTCTTTCTCAATTTTTCTAGTTTAATTATAATTTCCCATTGCTGCCTTTTTCAATAACGAGAACTTCATTTTTCCTAGTGTTTCTACCACTATTATTTGGTTTTTCACCCAATTTTAGCCCGTAAAGTTTTCTGTTTGCTTGTTTTGGTTTGATATATAGCATTTTTTTCTTTCCTCTCTACTTGGTGGAGGTGGGGTACTGTGTCTGATCAGGTTAGCAAACAGCTGCTGACCTCAAGGGAACCACCCAACTGGGCACCCCCAGAAGGTGGGGTTTTTTTAAGGTTGTGTCAAAGTACCCTACTGTACACCTATATTGCTCTGTCTCCCTCTTTCTGTGCCTCTCTTCTTTTTGTCAATATTCCTTTTACCCACTCCCTCTCCTTTCTCTATTTTTCTTTTTTTTCTTATTACTCAGTCCTCCTTTCTTTCACCCCTTTTTTGCTCTTCAACCTTCTCACCATTCTGTTCCTGTAACCCTTAGTTCACAGGCACAAAAACTTAAAGAGCAAGAGGAAGTGAAAGGAAAATTAGGGCAAGGAAATAGATAAGAGAAATCACTCATGAGGAAGAATCAGCAGAAAACTCCAGGCAACATGAAGAACCAGTCCAGAACAACCCCACCAAGGGACCATGAGGTATCTACTGCAGATGATTCCACCTATAAAGAAATGTTAGGAATGACAGAAAGGGAATTTAGAATACACATGTTGAAAACAATGAAAGAAATGATGGGAACAATGAAGGAAATTGCTAATAAAGTGGAAAATAACCAAAAGGATATCCAAAAACAGAATCAAATAAGAGATGAATGATATGAAGAATATAAAAAGGACATAGCAGAGCTGAAGGAACTGAAACAGTCAGTTAGGGAACTTAAAGATGCAATGGAAAGTATCAGCAACAGGTTAGACCATGCAGAAGAAAGAATTTCAGAGGTAGAAGACAAAGTTCTTGGGATAACTCAGATAGTAAAAGAGGCAGAAAAGAAGAGAGAGAAAGCAGAACGTTCACTGTCAGAATTATGGGACTTTATGTAGCGTTCCAACATACGAGTTATAGGAATTCCAGAAGGGGAAGAAGAATGCCCCAGAGGAATGGAAGCCATACTAGAGAATATTATAAAAGAAAATTTCCCAAACATCACCAAAGATTCTGACACACTGCTTTCAGAGGGATATCGGACCCCAAGTCACCTCAACTCTAATCGAGCTTCTCCAAGACACATTGTGATGAACCTGTCCAAAGTCAAGACAAAAGAAAAGATTCTGCTGCCAGGAGTAAGCGCCAGTTGACCTACAGGGGCAAATCCATCAGAGTGACCGCACACTTCTCTAATGAAACTTTCAAAGCAAGAAGACAATGGTCATCTACCTTTAATCTACTTAAACAGAACAATTTCCAGCCCAGAATTCTGTACCCTGCTAAGCTAAGCTTAAAAATTGACGGAGAAATCAAATCATTTATGGATATACAAACAATGAGGAAATTCGCCACGACAAGACCAGCTCTACAGGAAATACTTCAACATGTTCTGCACACTGACCACCACAATGGATCAGCAGCAAAGTAAGAACTCAGAAATTAAAGGACAGAACCTAACCTCCACACTGATGCAAAAAATAAAACTAAGCAATGAACTCTCACAAAATAAGATGAATAGAATACTACCACACTTATCAATTATCTCCATAAATGTTAATGGCTTGAATTCCCCACTGAAGAGACATAGATAGGCTGACTGGATTAAAAAACACAAGCCAGCCATTTGCTGTCTGCAAGAAACACACCTGGCTTCAAAAGACAAATTAAAGCTCCGAGTCAAGGGTTGGAAGACAATTTTTCAGGCAAATTGGATTCAGAAGTAAAGAGGAGTTGCAATCTTCTTTTCAGATACATGTGGATTTAAAGCAACTAAAGTCAAAAAAGGCAAACATGGTCACTTTATATTGGTCAAGGGAAAAATACAACAAGAAGACATTTCAATTCTAAATATTTATGCACCCAATTTAAATGCTCTCAGATTCTTGAAACAGACCTTACTCAGTCTGAGCAATATGATATCTGATAATACCATAATACAGGGGACTTTAACACTCCTCTTAAAGAGCTGGACAGATCCTCTAAACAGAAATTAAACAAAGATATAAGAGATTTGAATGAGACCCTAGAACAAATGTGCTTGATAGACGCATATAGAACACTCCACCCCAAAGATAAAGAATATACATTCTTCTCATCACCCCATGGAACATTCTCCAAAATTGATCATATCCTGGGACACAAAACAAAAATCAACAGAATCAAAAGAATTGAAATTTTACCTTGTATCTTCTCAGACCATAAGGCACTAAAGATGGAACTCCACTCTAACAATAATGCTCGACCCCACCCAAAGGCATGGAAATTAAACAATCTTCTGTTGAATAACAGACGGGTGCAGGAAGAAATAAAACAGGAAATCATTAACTTCCTTGAGCATAACAACAATGAAGACACAAGCTACCAAAAACTGTGGGATACTGCAAAAGCAGTTTTGAGAGGAAAATTCATCGCTTTAGATGCCTACATTCGAAAAACAGAAAGAGAGCACATCAACAATATCACAAGAGATCTTATGGAATTGGAAAAAGAAGAACAATGTAAGCCTAAACTCAGTAGAAGAAAAGAAATATCCAAAATCAAATCAGAGATCAATGAAATTCAAAACAAAAGAATCATTCAGAAAATTAATGAAACAAGGAGTTGGTTTTTTGAAAAAATAAATAAAATAGATAAACCATTGGCCAGACTAACGAGGAATAGAAAAGTAAAATCTCTAGTAACCTCAATCAGAAATGATAAAGGGGAAATAACAACTGATCCCACAGAGATACAAGAGATCATCTCTGAATACTACCAGAAACTCTATGCCCAGAAATTTGACAATGTGAAGGATATGGATAAATATTTGGAATCACACCTTCTCCCTAGACTCAGCCAGGAAGAAATAGAGCTCCTGAACAGACCAATTTCAAGCACTGGGATCAAAGAAACAATAAAAAATCTTCCAACCAAAAAATGCCCTGGTCCAGATGGCTTCACTCCAGAATTCTATCAAACCTTCAAGGAAGAGCTGATTCCTGAACTGCAGAAATTATTCCAAAAAATTGAGGAAGAAGGAATCTTCCCCAACACGTTCTATGAAGCAAACATCGACCTGATACCAAAACCAGGAAAAGACCCAAACAAAAAGGAGAATTTCAGACCAATCTCACTCATGAACATAGATGCAAAAATTCTCAACAAAATCCTAGCCAACAGATTACACCTTATCATCAAAAAAGTCATTCATCATGATCAAGTAGGCTTCATCCCAGGAATGCAAGGCTGGTTTAACATACGCAAGTCCATAAACGTTATCCATCATATTAACAGAGGCAAAAATAAAGATCACATGATCCTCTCAATAGATGCAGAAAAAGCATTTGATAAAATCCAGCATCCTTTTCTAATTAGAACACTGAAGAGTATAGGCATAGGTGGCACATTTCTAAAACTGATTGAAGCTATCTATGACAAACCCACAGCCAATATTTTACTGAATGGAGTAAAACTGAAAGCTTTTCCTCTTAGAATTGGAACCAGACAAGGTTGTCCTCTGTCACCTTTACTATGCAATATAGTGCTGGAAGTTCTAGCCAATACAATTAGGCAAGACAAGGAAATCAAGGGAATCCAAATGGGAGCAGAGGAGGTCAAACTCTCCCTCTTTGCTGACGACATGATCTTATACTTAGAGAACCCCAAAGACTCAACCACAAGACTCCTAGAAGTCATCAAAAAATACAGTAATGTTTCAGGATATAAAATCAATGTCCACAAGTCAGTAGCCTTTGTATACACCAATAACAGTCAAGATGAGAAGCTAATTAAGGACACAACTCCCTTCACCATAGTCTCAAAGAAAATGAAATACCTAGGAATATACCTAACAAAGGAGGTGAAGGACCTCTATAAAGAAAACTATGAAATCCTCAGAAAGGAAATAGCAGAGGATATTAACAAATGGAAGAACATACCATGCTCATGGATGGGAAGAATCAACATTGTTAAAATGTCTATACTTCCCAAAGCAATCTACCTATTCAACGCCATTCCTATCAAAGTACCAACATCATACTTTCAAGATTTGGAAAAAATGATTCTGTGTTTTGTATGGAACCGGAAAAAACCCCGTATAGCTAAGGCAGTTCTCTGTAACAAAAATAAAGCTGGGGGCATCAGCATACCAGATTTTAGTCTGTACTACAAAGCCATAGTGGTTCAAGACAGCATGGTACTGGCACAAAAACAGAGACATAGACACTTGGAATTGAATTGAAAACCAAGAAATGAAACTAACATCTTACAACCACCTAATCTTTGATAAACCAAACAAGAACATACCTTGGGGGAAAGACTCTCTATTCAATAAATGGTGTTGGGTGAACTGGATGTCTACATGTAAAAGACTGAAACTGGACCCACACCTTTCCCCACTCACAAAAATTGATTCCAGATAGGTAAAGGACTTAAATTTAAGGCATGAAACAATAAAAATCCTCCAAGAAAGCATAGGAAAAACACTGGAAGATATTGGCCTGGGGAAAGACTTGAAGAAGACTGCCACGGCAATTGCAACAACAACAAAAATAAACAAATGGGACTTCATTAAACTGAAAAGCTTCTGTACAGCTAAGGAGACAATAACCAAAGCAAAGAGACAACCTACACAGTGGGAAAGGATATTTGCATATTTTCAATCAGACAAAAGCTTGATAACTAGGATCTATAGAGAACTCAAATTAATCCACATGAAAAAAGCCAACAATCCCATATATCAATGGGCAAGAGACATGAATAGAACTTTCTCTAAAGACGACAGATGAATGGCTAACAAACACATGAAAAAATGTTCATCATCTCTATATTTTAGAGAAATGCAAATCAAAACAACCCTGAGATATCATCTAACCCCAGTGAGAATGGCCCACATCACAAAATCTCAAAACTGCAGATGCTGGCGTGGATGTGGAGAGAAGGGAACACTTTTACACTGCTGGTGGGACTGCAAACTAGTACAACCTTTCTGGAAGGAAGTATGGAGAAACCTCAAAGCACTCAAGCTAGACCTCCCATTTGATCCTGCAATCCCATTACTGGGCATCTACCCAGAATGAAAGAAATCCTTTTATCATAAGGACACTTGTATTAGACTGTTTATTGCAGCTCAATTTACAATCGCCAAAATGTGGAAAGAGCCTAAATGCCCACCAACCCAGGAATGGATTAACAAGCTGTGGTATATGTATACCATGGAATACTATTCAGCCATTAAAAAAAATGGTGACTTTACATCCTTCGTATTAACCTGGATGGAAGTGGAAGACATTATTCTTAGTAAAGCATCACAAGAATGGAGAAGCATGAATCCTATGTACTCAATTTTGATATGAGGACAATTAATGACAATTAAGGTTATGGGGGGGGAAGCAGAAAGAGGGATGGAGGGAGGGGGTGGGGCCTTTGTGTGTGTCACACTTTATGGGGTCTAGACTTGATTGCAAGAGGGACTTTACCTAACAATTGCAATCAGTGTAACCTGGCTTATTGTACCCTCAATGAATCCCCAACAATAAAAAAAAAAAAAGAAAAATAGGGTCTATTTTAGAGACAGGGTCTCTCTTTTTGCTCAGGCTAGTCTCAAACTTCTGAGCTCAAGTAATCTACCTTCCTCTGCCTCTGAAAATGAAAACATGAAAGTTTTTTACATAAGGTGAAGGTGAAAAATAAAAACAAATCTTTATAAGGAAAAACAAATTAGACAAGCACTTAGCAACTGCCATAATAATAATTGTTTTGTGCAAAAATTACCAATGAATGCTAAAACTAGTGGGTGACAATTTGATGAGAAACAGTATATTCATATAGTCTCAAAGTATTTTTTCATAAGATACTTATCAACTAAAAAGGAGAAAATAGTAACTTTACAGTGAAGAGAGGTAGAAGAATCCCCCTTAGCTAAAAAATCAAAGATAACTTCTCCAGTAATGGAAATAGTAGATGTTCCAGGCCTCCTAATATAAAGCACCGAGAAGAGCACAGTAATATCTCTTGTGGCATTATTTCACAGAAACAAAGCCTGCATCCGATCATGAAGAAACATTAGGGAACCCAAATTGAGGGGCATTTTATAAAACAACTGACTGTACCCTTCAAAAATGTCAAGGCCGTGCTAAGAAAAGAAGTACTGTAGAACTGTTTCCGATTAAAGGAGACAGAAGGGCATGACTGAATTCACTGTATGATGCAACATCGGATCCTAGGCTAGAGAAATACTTTCTTTTGCTCTCACAGATATTAGTAGGAGAATTAGTGAAATTGTGCAGTTTTTAGTTTAGATAATAATACTATATCAATGTTAATTTTCTGGCTGTGACCATTATACTATGGTTTTATAAAAGAATGTCCTTACATTTAAGAAATACACACTGAACTATATAAAGGAGCATTGTGTCTGTAACTTATCTCAGATTGTTCAGAAAAATATCTAGATATATGCGTATATACATACACACAGTGTATATACAGAGGGGGCCCAAAACATATAGACGTTTTAAGATAGGCAAAAACAGTATTAAAATTTTAATACTCAATATATACCTATAACATGTGTTGTCTTGTATATTGTCTCTTTTAATTGCAGAAGTCAAGTATGATTTGAGGATCATAATTACAGTTTTTTCCTTTCCTAAAACGTGTATACTTTTTTTGGGCACCTTCTGAATCTATGGAGAGAGAGAGAGAGGAAACAAGACAGAAAAGGAAACATAAAACAAAAATTTTTAAATACCAACATTTGAGGAATCCAGGTTAAGGTTATATGTCAATTCTTAGTACTATCTTTTCAACTTTAATATTGATCTGATTGGATAGGGAATAATCAAACTAACTCACCACAGTTAACACCACTAATAGTGGTAGAAGTTGACATTTTGTGCCCCATGATGTGATGCAATGTGAAATATATAAGGTCACCTGAGATGAGTTCTTGCCAAGAATGTTTGTCTGGAATGTAATTAAGCCTTTAGACATAGTTTTGAATGTACAGGAAACAGGAAATGAAAAGAGGAATGAATTAAGTGACACCAAGTGGGAATACAATCAGAGAAATTCGGAATGTGGAAAATTCTATAAGATGACCAGCTCGGACTCAACAAAATGCAAAATATTGGGGGACGGGGGAAGGTAATGGGAGGAAGGAGGGAAGAGAGGTCTGGGGTGTGATTATTCTGCATTAAAAGGGTGTCATGAGGAGTAACAACCAAAGGCATTAGGTGACCTAGATTGGATCTTGTTTCCAAAAAACTTTTCAGAGATCTAAAGAAATATATATATATATTTTTTTTTTTTGCAGTTTTTGGCCAGGGCTCCCGCCACCTCTGGCATATGGGGCCAGGGCTCCACTCCTTACACAGGGGCTTCCTAAAGAAATATTTTTAAGACAACTGAGAAAATTGGGTAGCGCCTATGGCTCAGACGGTAAGGTGCCGGCCCCATATACCGAGGGTGGCGGGTTCAAACCCGGCCCCGGCCAAACTGCAACCAAAAAATAGCCGGGCGTTGTGGCGGGCACCTGTAGTCCCACCTACTCGGGAGGCTGAGGCAAGAGAATAGCTTAAGCCCAGGAGCTGGAGGTTGCTGTGAGCTGTGTGAGGCCACGGCACTCTACCAAGGGCCATAAAGTGAGACTCTGTCTCTACAAAAAAAAAAAAGACAACTGAGAAAATTTAAATCTGGCATGGACATTAGATGAGATTATAAAATCATTGTTAATTTTATTATGAGTCATAATAACATAGGAAATCATCCTATCTTTAGGAGATATCTGCCAAAGTTTTAAGAGATAAAGTATCATCATGTAAACAATGTACTTTCAAATACAGAATATTTTACCCAGCAAGAAAAAGGGACACAGAGAGGAAAACAGCATGTTAACAAACAATTGTCAAATCTAGATAGGGATTTAGATTTACATTACTATTTAATTCCTTTTATACACTTTTGCTGTTGTTGTTGTTGTGGCTGCTGTTGCAATTTTTGGCCGGGGCCAGCACCCGACTCCTTGCACCACAGGCACCGCCCTTTATACACTTTTCATAAAAACATTCAGGGAAAATAAAATAACAACACTTTTAACCTCATCGTACACTTCTATTAGTTTTCTTTTAGAGGTTTAAAGATTTAAAATTGAACAAAGAAATGAAAAGTTAAAGTAGACCCTAGTTCACTAAGTTTGGTTCTAAACTCGCAAACTTTGAGAGGATGAATAAATCTTAGGGTTTAGAGTTGTGGTTTCAGCATAGATTGGGGAGGGTTGTCCAGCAATATGATTCCCTCAGTGGTCAACAGGGTAAGGAAAGGGATGCAGTGTGGGCAGCCCCAAAAGCCCAGGCCCTCCAAACCTGGTAGTAACTGTGAGATTTTCCGATCTGAGACAGTATCCTCGTCTGAGGTAAACAATTGAGGTGGGTAGAAGTTTTCTCTTATGATTCCTTTCTGGCTGGTGGAGTTACTCTATTTCTAAATGTGAATTGGCCCCCCAATCATTTCTCAAAGCCACACACCTATGTTGAAGATTCATAGCCTTGACTTCCAGTGCTATTGAGTACCTGTGTGTTTTCCTGGATTTCTGTGAGTACTTTCATAGTCATGTGTGGGTGGTTCTAACACTATAAAATGGTTGTACAATGCACTTCACAGAAGTGCCAACAAAGGTGAGAAAGCTGGATTTAGCTTTCACACTGGAAAAGATCCAGCTGAGCTTCATAGATCATCCTCCTAAGACTCGTTAAACATGGCCAACTGTCAGACTTGACTGAGGATGTACAGACTGATTATCCACTCTTCCCTGTGGGTGCAGCCAAATTAGAAAACTTACACAAGTTGTCCAAACACCTAAGCTCATAACACGTCGTCATCTCTAGGCACACAGCTGTCACCTTTGGCATCTAGATATAGATGTAGGAGTAGGGAAAGAACCATCACCGAGTGAGTCCCCAGGAAAGTAGGAACTTGCTTCTATTAGTGTGGAAGCAGCAGCTCTTCCCATCTGCCATGCCCACATGCTGGGGCATCCGGGGTGGTCTAGGCCTGGCCCCTTCAATCAGAAGATGTGCCTCTCTGGATCACTGAATCTCAGGGAGGTGATACAAACATGCGGTCATTTGAGAAATTATTCACAAAAGTGGTAAGAGTATTGATAATTCAGAGACACAGAAGGTGTCAGACCAGTGGTGCCAGTAGGAGGGCTGAAAGAGACCTTTCTCTCACCTGTTCCCCATTGCCAGCCCTCCAGGGCTCTGTGTGGCATTTCAATGATTCTACACGTCACTTGACATTCATCCTTTCAGTAAGTCCTCACTCAATTGAAGTATCCAAGGAAATCCCTTTGTGCAACCAAAAAGCCCAACTGAGACAAATCTGGTAAAAACAGTTTAATAAAATTCAGTCATACCTTCCCCCACCCTACCTTGTGTGGCCAAAACCTGTCCTTCCTTCCTGCACCCAATAGTTATGATAATCCTACTGTGTGCTGACTCTCTATTAGGGAATTAGCTGGAAGTGTGCAAGGATGAGTTGCAGATAATAGAAATAAGATCTGTTTTATGCCTTACAGAAATGCAGTGTAGTGAAGCTAATGATGAACTAAATTCTATCCTGATTCTTTCTCCCAGATGCCTGTCCTCTTTCCAATCTCTAGACTCTCAGGTGCTATGTGGTAGCTTTCTCTTAAGACATATTGCTTGTTAATTTGTTTTATAGGTATATCTTGTCAGTCCCATAAAATTATAAGCATATTAGGTACATAATCCCTATAGGTTTTATTTTCAAATTGTCATAGAACTCAGCCCCATGTCTGAAATATGGGAGGTATTCCCCATAGAAGCAGTTACTGCCAATTGCCCTAAAGATCCTTTAAATCCTACTGATGAAGCTTCTCTGCAATAGCCCACTTCCTGGGGAGAATTTCATATTACAAACAATTCAATTATGTGAGCACAATAAATGCATCTGTGTTGGGTTCTCACTTTAGCGCAGCTCATAAAAAGTCTCCATAATGTGATGATCGTCTAAATACATGATACTGGCATCTACTCAGTGCAGGCTCAGAGCTAGGAAATGGAAATACAAAGATATATCAGACTCCTCCCATACAAGGTGGCCACAATCACACAGAAATTAATTTTGAATGCAAAATGTTGCTTGCTCCCAACTTGAGAAGCAGTATGGTAATGAGGTTTTATTCCAACTGTCAAGGCAGAGACAGAATGGGAAAGCTGAAAACAGGACAGAATCGTCATAAATACTAAGAAGGCAGGAAAAAAACAAACTTTTTTTTAGAGACAGAGTTTCACTCTGTTGCCCCAGGCTTGAGTGCTGTGGCATTAGCCTAGCTCACGTTCCTGGGCTCAAGAGATCCTCCTACCTCTGTCTCCCAAGTAGCTGGGACTACAAGTGCCCACCATAACACCCAGCTAATTTTTCTATTTTTAGTAGAGTGGAGTCTCACTCTTACTCAGGCTGGTCTTGAACTTGTAAGCTCAAGGGATCCTGTTGCCTCAACCTTCCAGAGTGCTAGGATTATAGGTGGAAACTAGAAACTTTTGAAAGGAATCAAGTAGTTGCTGTGAAGGAATTAAACTCAGGTACATATCTGAGATAGAGGAATCCTCAAGACCAAGCAGAAGAGAAAGAAAACCCCAAAACACCTAGAACAAGTCCATGACCAGAGCTGACAGGACTGGCTCAGACCAGGGCAAGGAAATGAAGATGGATAAGCTAATAATAAATTCCATGAATTAAATATTGGGCTTGAATGGAGGGCGGTGGGTCTCTGGTGGGTCAAGCTCAACACTCTGAATCCATCACCTGACATTAAATGTGAAGGGCAAAGCAAACACAAGATACTCTAGAACAATGGAAGACACTGAACTTCAAAAGTAATATTTAAATTAAGAATCTGTTAGGTAGATAAAAGGTGAAAAGGCATCAGCAGTAGAAAAAATATGTAAATATGGAATAAAGCAATGAAATATTATAGAAAAAGAGCATCATAGATCACAGGTCTAGAGAAAAGTGACCAGTGGCTAGAGTACAGGGGCAGGAAATTATCAAGGAGGATGCTAGAGAATTAGTCTAGGGTTAGGCTGAGAAAAGGCCTCAGAAGACACAATAAGGAACTTGAACTTCATCTTGGATTCAATAGAAAGTCCATCTAGGCATTTAAGTAGAAGAGTGTTGCGTTGCCAGACTGGGTTCACTGGAAAGCCCGTTCAAAGGCAAATTTGCATGTAGGTAGATGACTGGTGAGTACCAGACGGCTCTGTGATTTGGGGGAAGTGAAGGAAACAGGGACTTGACAGAGGGAGAAGATAGTCTGTGGCACAGTCACAACAAAGGGCTCAGTTGGTCCTCCTGCTGCTGCTATGAACAGTCACTGCTGGAAGGCCCACAGCTCGAGACTGTTCATCCATACAAACAACGCAGCCCACCAGGCTGAGCTCCTTTTATGTGTCAGGGACTCTGCTAAGGCACAGTTCATGACCTATTGCACCTTGCTTAATCCTTCCCAAATTACATGGTATCCATTTAACAAACTGGAATATCAACGACCCAAGAAGTAAATTCAGGTAAAATTGATGAGTAAGCAACAATGATGCTGTGAACGTTATATGACAAAAGAATAATAATAAAAAAAGAGCACCCCCCAAAATACTTTTGTAGAATAATTTTTTAAAGAGTTATTTGGAATCTTGGGGTAGAAGAAAAAGGGTGGAAAGTTTTGGGTTTTCTTAATGTTTTTTTCCCCCCTTTGTGAGAGTAAGATGAGGAAAACAAAGAAAATTCCTTTGCAAATAACCACTGCAGACTGTCAGCTGGCTTTTTGTTAAAAAAAAAAAAAAAAAAAAAAAAGACACAAAAAGAACTAAAGTAATGTTCCAGAATAGATCTGGAGCCATAGTCTAAGAAAGAAAGAAAACAGATATATGAAATTTCTATGTATCATTTTCCTTAGGTTTCTGCCCACAGGTACATATACAGTGACAGGCACTGGGTCTTGCCATAGAATTTAATGATTATAACAAAATGACTAACATTTACTGAGCACGTATTTTGTGCCACTCACTCTACTGAGACTTTTATGAACATTTTCTTACTGAAGATAATGTGCATGTTTTTATCACCGTTTTATAGATAAAACCAAATCTCATCTATAGAAGTTGTGCCCAAAGCTCTATAGCAAATAAATGGCTGAGGTGATGTCTTTCCTACTATACAATCACTCACTCGACCACTCTGTCAACGTTTCTGTGGAATTTACTTTTGCAAAGCCCTTACCCATCCCTCAATTCCATGAATTCCCTTCACAAATGGGCACATTAGGGATATGGGTCAGGCCTTAAGAATTGGAGGAATGGGGAAACCAAGGCCGGAACTGATAACAGATGCAGGGATTTATTTGCTTCACAAACCACACTGACGCTGCATTTAAGAAAGACAAAACAAAATACAAGTTTGTTGGTCAGGTGCCTTAATGATGCAAATATCAAACCTGATTGACAATCAGCACAGGCAGATGATAATAAAAATGCTTGACTGAATGAAAAAGCAAGTATCCAATGTACTCAATACTAATAGGAAGCCAGTAGATGATCTAATACACACCCACACAAGAGAAAAATTCAATTCAATGCGAGTTGGGGTAGGTGTAAGGGTATAGGGCACACCTCCCAGGTGCAGGATACAACTACCACAGGGACTCTACCTAACAGATGCAAACATTGTAACCTAATGGTTTGTACCCTCACATGAATCTGAAATTTTAAAAAAGTGTTTAACCAAAAGAGTCATTCTTAAAAGATATCAATAATAGAGATTCCAAAGCAATCCTGGGAAAAGCAATTCCTGGCTGATAGAGGTACAAATCAGCACAGAGTTTTTGAAATGGCGTTTAGCAATATGTATGGAGAGTTTTAAGCAGAAAGTTTGGCCCAATCATTTTATTTATCCTTTACAACGGCATCTGGCTAGCAGCCCCAGCCAGAGTTGGAGCCATTAAAATACACACAAAGTCAGAAAAAAAAAAAAAGAGGAAAAACTCCATCAACACTGAAAATTAAACCTGACAGAAGTGATCAGAAAACTTGAAAAACCCAACCCTGCAGAATGGGAAATAAGCAAAATGTTGGCTCATATCTACCTACTAAAAGTCTAGGCAGTCTCATGTCAGGCCTGCGGGAGGGTCTGGTGGAGGCCTGGTGCATGCCGGGAGGTGAGGTACCCACCTGAAGACAGCGGGTGATGTAGACAGGAGAGGAAGAGGAGGAACCAGACAGCAAAACCTGCTGGAGTCTACACTGTCACGGCTTCCATCGGTTCCAAGTGTCAAACGGCCAAGTGATGAGGGAGAACATTCTACCCCCATCCTATAGGATCACGCTAGCTAGTGGCCAAACCGTTGTGGAACTTTCTTATGAGAATCAAGAGAAAAAGTCAGCCTAGAGCTGCTGAAAAAATTCTATGGAACAACCCTCTGAATAATACTATCCCAGTCCCTCAGAGTAGATTACTTACTTAAAATGATTTGTGACAGAAACCAGAAAATTTTAGAAAGCTCTTTGTTACCTTTTGTAGTATGAACGGAAATAAAATACTAAGCCCCTGCTGATGGAACGGACGCCCCTGGGCCAAGGGAACCTTAGAAAAACCTTAAAATGAAGTTCCTGGCCATGAAGGGAAGGGAGTCTGACAGGCCTAGAACGTTAAGATACTAAATTATTAACAGGACCTAAGGCCATGGAGAACAAAGGTTACATCACCTGCAGGCCATCAATTTGCTTAACGAGTTGGTAGGGTATATTGTAGGCCTGTCTCTGATGAACAGACCTCCTTATCTTAAAACATTGCAAGACTTTAAGTCTAAGCTTTATTTCTTTAACTAATTACAACTAATTTCTGGGCCAAACCAATGTATACATTCTGTGTACTGTTTATGATTTATTCCTATCTCCCTAAAATGTATAAAACCCAACTGTGACCCAACTGTGGCAGGCCACCTGCTCAAGACTTCTTGGGTGTAACTCCCCGGGCCATAGTCACACATATTAGGCTCAGAATAAACCCCTTTAAAATTATTTTATGGAGTTTGGATTGTTCTGTTAACACTTTGGTGAAGAAGAGAGACATGACTGCTTTGAAATGGGGCAAGGATTTGGGGGGAAGGAGGGTAAAACCACAGGAGAGAACGAGATAGGATGAAAAGAGAAAAGAAGGAGATGAAAGAAGAGAACGGCTGAGTAAATAAAACGATCGATTCTTAAAAAATACACGAGGCACAAAAAGAGAATGTAACGCATACACAGAATCAGTCATGTGAAGAGAAATGTTATGAAAGTAAAATTTCAAAGATACTGCATATCTCATTTGTATCTAGAATCTAAAAAAGTGGAACTCAAAGCAGAGAGCAGAATGATGGTTAAGCAGAGATTGGATATGGGGGATGAAGAAGATGAATGGAGAGACGGTGGTCAAAGGATACAAAGTTTCAGTTATGTAGGTTTAATATATTCTAGAGATGTAATATACAGCATGGTGATTATAGTTATATCACTATATTAAAATTGCTAGGCCAGGCACTGTGGCTTATCCTTAATCCCAGCACCTTGAGAGGCCAAAGTAGGAGGATCGCTTAAGGCCAGGAGTTTGAGACCAGCCTAGGCAACAGCCCTGAAAGACCCAATCTCTTCGAAACACAAAAAAACTTACCTGGGCATGGTGGTACACACCTGTAGGCCCAGCTACTCGGGAGTCTAGGGAAGGAGGATACATGGAGCCCAGGAATTAGAGGTTACAGTAAACTATAATTATGCCACTGCCTACCAGCCTGGGTGACAGAGCAAAAAAGAAAGAAATCTGCTAAGGGTAGATCTTTAGAGTAGTTACCATACACACAAAAAAACAGTAACTATGTGAGGAAATAGTTCCGTTATAATAATCCTTGCTTTATACATATGCATATCAAAACATTACATTGTTTCACATGTACCCCATGATCGCATTAATGTACACGGCTATGATTTAAAATTAATTTAAAAAAGAGAAAAAGAAACATTACGTTGTATACTTCAAATGTAAACAATTTTAATTTAAAAAATATAAACATAAGAAAAGGCAAAAAAGATTCAAAGGAAAGAAAAAATGATCCAACCTAAACATTTCAGGTTTTGCCAAATAAGACATCACAAAAACTGGAGCAAAACAATTAACATACACACTCTCTCTCACACTTTTACATACTCATACAAACACAATATTCAGATTAGAAGGCAGCTCAATTGCTTCATATCAGGCATAAGTAAAATTAAGGCAGTTATTTCTAAACACATACCGATGGCATTTTAATGTTTTTAAATTTAAGCATAAAGAAAATAATCAGTCAAACATTCAAAGTAGAATTAATAGGTTAACAATAAAAATAATCAGTAGATAAACAGATAAATAAGCTTGTCTCAGACTCAACACATGATTAAATTACAGAAAACAATAATGTCTAAAGCAATGTTTTTCGACATTTGTTATCTCATGGCACACTTGAACTTACAGTTCAACTTCTGCAGCACACTTATGTTGTTAAAAAAAAAAAAAAGAAAAGAATATACTTTGCTGCACTTTGAACTTTTTCAAAAATAATTTAATTAGTAATCTTTAAAAATTTTCCCAGTACATCTAAAACTTGTGGCACACCAGTGTGTGGTGGCTACGGACTACCAAGAAAGCAAAATTTTTGAAACTGTGAGTTTTTACATCAAGACAAAATTTCATTCATTTGTGAATGCAGGAAAAAGTTATTCCCAGATTTGTAAATTCCTAAAAAATATATATATATTTTAAAGATAGTTTTTGAAGTGACACACTAACCAAGAGAAAAGTGGTAACTCAAGAACGCAGAGCAGGACATAAAAGGCTAGTGCTAACGACTGAAGAGTGGTCACCCAGAGCTAAGAGCCGTGAATATGGTCATAAAACAAAGTGACTGTGAAAAAGTGTTTAAAGATAACAAATGGAAGGCAAAACTATTATACCTTGGATCTGGTGATCAAGGCCACAATTCTATCATAAATTCATGTACGAGGAGGAAAGGAAATTAGGGAGGAAGTGAAGGGTGTTAAATTCTTAGCGTAAAATGATTAACTTCCTGGATTCAAGTTGAGGGAGTCTTAAAGATAAGTGACTCTAAGGCTGTCATTTTTCAGGTTAGGACACTAAGGTCCAGAAAGGGGAAGTCCTGACCCAAGGATGTGAACTTGTTTCAGGTATCCTGAATAAAAGACTTGCTTTTATTGATCTCCATAAAATCCTTGAAAAAAATGTTAATAGAATGGGAAGTACTGACGTCAAAGCTAACAAATGCGACAGGAAATGTTCTTCATAATTTACTTCAGTTTAGAAACCAATCAGTTGAAACAAATGCTCCCAGTATCCAAAAAATTTTAGGACCTAGCAATGTAATTAGGTCATCTTCTTTTTTTTTTTTCCTTTCCCCTCTGTGTTCACACACACACACACACACACACACACACACACAAAGACATTGCTTTCTCCATAAGACATTTTTTTTGGAGGGGGGGAATTGTAGAAAACAGTATCTATAGCTTAAATTTTATTGATTAGTTCTAAGGCCCTTATAAAAAGACACACTCTTCTGTCTTTCATTCTCTGAAACAGATTCCAAGCGTAATTGTTGCTTGCCATTATTTGATGATCAGGATTAACTCAAAACACTTTCATTACCAATTAAAATGCAAATCAGCCCATATTTGGGTACCTACCAAATGACCCAAACTGCTTAAGATATTTCACGCCACCAAGAGTTTCTCATCCTCGCTAGTTCTTTCCTGGCTCTCCATTTTTAACTTCATTGAGACTTTAAAGGCATCAAATGCTGCAGTATGTTTCTAATTTATTTATACTTAAATCATCAAAATGCTCTTTTGTAAGAGTCATTTGATGTCCAAGTATCCTTATGGGGCCTTTTCATTAGCCTTGTCTCTGCCCCGGAAAAAAAACAGGAAGTCACAATTTGCCACAATTAAAAAGATTGAACCAGACAACAAGGTTTGAATTCAGTTCCACATTGCTCTCAGAACACTGTTGCCTCTCTCCAAGTAGACTCCTTGTTTTTAAAGAGGTTTCCAAGACAGCAAGCGCCTTTAAATTTAAACTTTACAAATGGAAGGCAGAGTTTATATGAATTACACTCGGGTTGCAGTTTACCTTCCCATTACCCTCCCACTGTTGGTGGTAAGTTAAGACATCTTCTTCTCATTATAGAAGAACTGTGCTAATCTTTCTAAGAATTTGCTCCAAATACCGTAATCTCCAGGTGCTCTACTTCCTAAACAAACCTGAGATTTCCTAAGTTATCAGTCAGAATCTACTCAGGATCCACCAGTTGTTTGAACAGAGATAATACAAAGAGTTGTTAAACAGGTCTAATGTTACCTTGGTAACAGAAAGTATCAGGAAGGACACTAAGGTGTCATGGAGGTAGCAACTGCAAGAAGTAGCTGTCGCTCTTCTAGTTGAGGGACCAAAAGAACGTGTTTAGAAACAATAAAATTTAAACCCTGTGGAGAAGAAACTCAGATTTCCCAGCAGGGCTATCCCTGTGGCCAGTGCAGGAATCTCTGAGCTCTGCGGATGAGCCCAAGCCTCTGCAGTGGTGGGGAATCTATGACCTCAGGACCACATGTGGCCTTTCAGATTCCCCAAGTGTGGCCCTTCAACCAAATCCAAAACGCACAGAACAAATTCTTTTATTAAAAAGATTTGTTCAATAAAAATTTGAGTCACTCAAAAGGTGCATCCCTGGATCCAGAAAGCCATAGGTCCCCCACCCCTGCATAGGAGGGCACATCAGCTGGGGGCTGATATCTCAGAGGTGGGCACCCCAAAGGTAGATCTGCCAGTGTTGAAAAACTGCCTCCTGCATTCAGTGGCTGCGACAGGGGGAACTGCCGCTGCCCAGATGGGCTGGGTGGCCCTCAGCAGCCTGAAGCACATGGAAAGGAGCATGCTTCCACTAGCACCCTCTGTGGACAGAACCCGTCATGGTGCCCACAGAAGAAGCAGAAATGAGGTTTGTAGATTCCTAGCCCCAGCTCCACGGGTTGGGGTACAGATCGTGGATTTAGAGGTGAGAGACAATCCTCTGAGATATGAAGTAATTTAGAAGCAAGCTTGAACTGCTTGGGAGTTGCCATCCCCATTTTACCCATAAAAAGAAGGCTTACAAAAGTGGTTGCTGCAACCGGATCGAGTATTGGTAAATAATATCAATATTTACCAAATGGTTATGTGCCACACAGGGTCCAAAGTGTCTTATATGTGTCAATTCTTTACAATAACCTTTAAGTCTGTACAATAATCCCATGAGGTAGGCTCCTCTGTTCATATAACTCCTGCCTATGAGGAAACTGAGGCACAGAATAGGTAAATGATTTGGCCAAGGTTACTCGACAAATAAGAGTTGAGTGGGAACTTAAACCTAGGTAGTCTGGCTAAGAAACCTATGGTCACAATTACATAATGCCACCATTCCAATATCTGCCTTCATGTATTCAATCAACCTGCCCTCATTGAAATAATAATAATAGCTAATGTGTATTGAACACCTATGACTGGTTCCTAGTCTAAGAAATGTATGTATTTGCAAATTCTCATAGCAACTCTATGAAGTACAATTATTTTTCTTGTTTTACAAATGAGTAAACTGAGGCACAAAGAAGATAAGTAGCCCAAAGTCCCAGGCCTAATAAGAGGCAGGGCTATGAGGTTGAATCCAGAATCCTATGTGGCCAGAAGCTCAGGCTCTCAACCATGATTCCAAAATGCATGATAAATGAAGCCTCCATAATGCAAAATTTATGGCATCTTTCCTTGGAAACCTTTTAGCTAGTTACAGTAAATAGGCCTATTAGGTAGTCCAATTCTCATCTTTTTAGACATATTTTATAATATAATGCACACTTTTTACCAATCTAAACTGTTCTTCCTTTCAGGTTCTCACTGGGAATTAAAGAAGCTTTGCTGTATGTCATGGCCCATGAAAAGGGAGTTTCACTGAAGATTATGCATTTAAGAACACAGAAAAAGACTGAGTCAGTGTTTCTTCCTGAACTCAGTCACCTTGGTAAGTATCTCCCTCCAGGAAAAATCAGATTGGAATAATATTTTAGATCTCTGCTCTAGATTTGAGCCATTTTCTGAGAAGCCAGATACCAAAGGAAGTAACCAACCATCCAATTCCCAGGTATTATTTAGTCCATCCAGAGCAGAGCAGCACCCTCCCTCCTACCCAGACATTCTTTTGGAACTCTACTACTGTGAAAATTAAAGGAAATGGCTAAAATGCTTTCTAATCTATAATCTATCTCAACAGAGGCTTGGCCTCTTTCATTCCTGGTCTCCAGCACAATAGGGGCCCACAGCAGGGGCTTAATGAGTGTTTCTTTGATGGGTGACTAAATGAATGATCTTTCCAGGACACATAAAGATACACACATATCATAATAACTGGGTGAAAGCATTATCTCTTAAATTCCAACAAAGAGAGTAAAATCTTCAAAATTATAAAAGTATTCCCAGATAAAGGAAGTGTTTCCTTCTTAAAGGAAATCTCCCAGCTAAAACCCAAGGACAGTGATTTACTGAATATCTAAAATGTGAGTGTTCCATACTTTAAAGGAGAGTTATGTTTCTATGTCCCCTTAAAGATTATTCACTCTATTCTTAGTAAAGAACGTGGCAAATGATAGGCAAGATCTTTACAAATTTACACATTTAGCTTTGAAATAATACCCATTCATTTCAATGCTTCTTCTTTGGCAATATCTTTAGATCTGTTTTGAGTCTTTTTTTGAAGGAGTTATTTAAGATCTATTTTTAATCCCTTTCTCTTTAAATTTATGTATACACACATTAGGTATGCACAGATATCTAGTAATTCAATTCTTTCACTAAATTATGTTAACTTTACATATTTACATTCTTTCCGATCAGTCTTTTTTTTCCTTGAGCCACAGAATTACCAATTTTATACTGAGAAGCTGATCTGTGAAATTTCAAAAAGGAAAGTTTTGCATGAGAAGATTATTGCCTTTTCTAAAGGAAATGTTTCTCATTGTTTTGTAAGAAGAGAATATTTGTCTAAAGCCATCTGTATATCTGTGAAACCTTTTTTACACAGAGCGGATCAGAAACCCATCCACTCTCTACAAAGAGGTTTTACCTGTTCCAGTCACACACATATTCCCAGGCAATTAAAGTAATTTTTTAAAAAAGAGAAATAACACATCCTTTAACAATCGAAATGTAATAAGCACAAGATTAGAATTTTTATTTTTTTGAGACAGTCTCACTCTGTCCCCCTGGCTAGAGTGCCTTGACGTTATAGCTCACAGCAACCTCAAACTCCTGGGCTTAAGCAATCCTCTTGCCTCAGCCTCCCAAGTAGCTGGGACTACAGGTGCCACTGCAACATCTAGCTAATTTTTCTATTTGTAGTAGAGACGGGATTTCTCTCTTTGTTGGGGCTAGTGTTGAACTCTTGAGCTCAGGCAGTCCACCTGCCTCAGTCTCCCAGAGTGCTAGGATTACGGGTGTGAGCCACCATGCCCAGCTACAAGCTCAGAAGTTAAGTAAAAGTAAATAATAGCAATAAGAAAAAATAAATAAAGGACACAGGAAAGACTAGAAGGTTTTAGAAACTGGTAATAAGACCATGCCAAATTACCAGCTCTTTTATATATTGCATTTATTGTAGTATAAGTGCTCTTTACAGGAAAAATGAGACAACACATTACATTACAAAGAGTATGAAAAAAAGAAGAATGTGAAAACCATTCTTCATCCAGGAAAAAATAATGCTGAAATGTTATAAGGACCCTTCTAATCTCTTGTCCATGCACATACAGATGTGCACATAAATAAATGCGCAGTTTCCCTTCCCCAAATTTAGCTCATACTGAACATAATGTTTTATAACCTGCCAGGCTTTTTTAAGCCCCAAAATTCATAGCTCAAGCCCTCAAGGCAAACTCTGGAAGAAAGAGAGGAAAGAGCTTGAATAGCAGCACTCTTATAAGAAAAAGGAAAGGAAGGAAAAGGGGAAGACAAATGAGATCAAAGAAGACAGAGGCTATGGAGCTGAAAGGATATCACAAAGGAAGCAAAAGATAAAGCAGGACTTCTTCCATTTAAACCCCATTTTCTAATTTTCCTAATTGCATCAACATTGCACTATTGTGTGTTTTTGGAAATTCTACTCCACAAGTCAGTCTTCCTCTCCTCCTCTGCCTCCCCCCTTCTCTGTGGCTGGGTAGTTCACAGCACAGGGTTGAGATGCCAACCACTGGAGCCAAGTTCAATTCCAAATACAAACATAAGCAATGTTTGTGAATTGAGACTCTTTGAGGTTCACCCAGCTTCAATTTTACCAATTCCCTCCAGGGAAGGATTTCCCTTTGAAGCTTCTGTGTACCGAGTGCGTTCAGGAATGCAGGTTTGGGTCTGGAGGGGGCAATTTATGTATAGAATGAATACACTCAGCACCTAACCCTCCCATTACCTCCAGTATGCACAGTCTGTGACAGGGGATAGTTAAGACCACATTTGAAGGCATGACTGGAAACATTTTTGTTCAGGCACACCTAAAATTAAAATTTAAATGCAAATAAAGAAAATTAAATTAGCCCAGATATCGTAAAGTCAATATCATGTCGATTTCTTCAGAAATACTCTTGAGCTTTAAAAAAAAGAAGAAAAAGGAAAGGGGAGAACTCAAAATGAAACTCATTTTAAAACGGTAGTTTTAAAACTGCTAATTGTATCAAGCATTTTCTTGCAGATAAATGCCACAGGTCACAACTTGAAGTGCTTAAACAACAACAAAAATTTTTCCCTAAAGAAAATAACCTACTAGCGTTGTAAGTTAGAGCATGTTTTTAAGTACAGGGAAAAGGAGGAGGGCAGCTGAACAAGTTTAAGGGAATCTATGTGGCCTGAAAGACCTAAGAGCCTACCTACTGGAAAAATAAATAAGCCTGGGCTTAGAGCAAACCTGGAGTTTGAGGAGGGCTGAAAATTGTGCCTACACTGAGAATTACATGCCAACCAAGCTCTTGTGTTAGGGAGGGCAGTGGCATTCACTGGTGGCTCGTTGTCATTTGGGGGGACAAATTGAATTAGAGGAGCACTCACTAAACCTGGCTAGGCACCTGAGCCCCCAGGGAGAAAGCTCCCCCCCTTTATTCTACTTCCTTTTATGCCACCTGGTTGAAATGACTTGTGACAAAAAAGCAAGACAAGGCATTGACATTTTGAATCTGGGGCTTGGTTGACTCCATGCTTAATCCTTTTCACCATGCATACCTGTGTCAATGTCTTCCCTCAGATTAGAATTTGGCGGACTGCTGAGTTGGTCTCCTGGTTTAACCCTCAGGTATTCCTCCAAGGTTTTCATCATGATGTCACCCCCTCAACAAGCACTCAGGAAATAGCTGAGAAGCATGGCCTGCATTAACACAGCCTTCTTACTTCGCTGAAAACAGATTTGGGAAGGACGCTGCAGAATTGTCTCCTGGGCCTCTGAACATCTTTTATTTTATAATTTTATTTTAAATTTTACACAAAACCTGACAATTTTATTTAACTATATGACCATAAATAAATACTGTTTGGTTGACCCATTATGATTATGGCCTTTTCCAAAATGCATAAATGCTTAGGAAATAAATGAAATGCCTGTTTTCATTATTCTTCTTTTCTCCCTTGGCAGATCCTACCCTGTGCTTGTCAATTTATCCATCCTAACAAATATTCCCACAGCACCCACATTTGTTCTTTGATTATTATTTTCCCTAGGCTTCCCTTAAAAGAAATAAACTTTTGATGCAATATGTATGTAAAATAATGATGTTCACAAAGTATTTTATAAACAAATGTATTGGGTAAATTGAAGTATACTTTAATGATCGGAAGAATATTCATCTCCTTAAGAACATTACTAAGCTTGTACTAGTCACTGAGCTGTGGAAGGTGATGAAGACATGTATCCTTTAACATCCTAAGACCACATTTATTTTTTTTACTTAAGTGCTAAAGGTCATTAAAATTGCATTTTTATCATCCTGTTATGAGTTGAAATTAGCATGACCCCAAGTTCTACTTAAATTAGACAAGAGGTCATGAGAAGACAGAAGACAGGATTGTTGATGGGTCATAAATCAAAACTCTAAAAACTGATAGTCCACGCAAGATGAATGACAACACAGGAGGTGGCAGTCAGGGTCATCTCTCTACCAAACTCAGCTCAGGTGAAACAGTTGTCATAGAGAGGAAGAGCGCCACTATTTAGTCAATGGGTCAATCTAGTTTCTGGTCTAGCACGCAAGGAGCTTAGAAGTCACTACTCTGCCCTACCAAGTAAAAAGCTGAACAAACTAAAAACAAACAACAATTCTTATCTGTCGGAAAAGTAAGGTCATAAGGAAAATTGCTGCTTAAAAATTGGAGAGGCAGGCAGGTGGATACAGGAAAATCACAACTTAATCAGAGCAGAAACATGTGAGTAGAATCCTCCTCAGGAACCAGTGCTAGACCAGGGAAACCTGAGCTGTAAGTCATGATTTGCTGGAGGCTCAGTGTGGACAGCTCGGAGAATCAAATCTGCGAGGAGACCCAGACACAAAGGCGGCCCACATGCTTTTGTAGGTGTTATCGTATTAGGAGCTCTAGCAGGTGCATGCAGTAAATACTGGAGACAAATCTCCTTGTGCTTCTGATAGGGGGAGGAGAAGAGCATCATTGTGAAATATGCCAGAGCATGCTTTTCTTAACAAAGCCTGCCCTCTGGAGAAACTATTTTACCAGAGCCTGACCTGCTGGGGATGTGATCAGAGCCTAATGTCTGGGGTGGGGGGGAATTACTCAACCTCAGCTCCTTCTAGCTTTTCTGTCCACCTAACCTCATGGGTAGGGGGCTGAGAAGCACTGTCAAGATTCACAGTCCAAGGATACAGGCTCAACAAAACACTGAGAATTACTTGTAGCTCTATGGAACACCTCACCTGCCCCTCCCACCACAGCCCCCCAACACATTCACCTTACTACTATATTCTTTTATTTTTTTTATTTTGAGAAAGAGCCTCACTCAGTTTCCCTGGGTAGAGTGCTGTGGTGTCATAGTTCAATAGCAACTTCTCAGCCACTTTTAGGAGAGATTGGTCTCACTCTTCCTCAGGCTGGTCTCGAACTCCTGAGCTCAAGCACCTCAGCTTCCTAAAGCATTAGGAACCACCACACCTGGCCTACCACTACCTTCTTAGAGGCCTATTTATCTTAGCTGCTTTTACCCAGTACATCGTGTCTGCCTTTCAATAAAAAAAAAATCACAGGCATAGGAAAAGTTCAAAAAGAAACAAAAATAATTTCTCACATTTTAAAGAGAATGAACAAGCATTGGAACCAGAATCAGATATGACAGGAATATTATAGTTATCAGATCAGGAAATTTTTTTTTTAATTATGATTATCATGCTCTGGGAACTCAAAACAGCTTCTCTCCTGCAGGGGAATTTAGCAGGGACAGAAACAAATTCCTGCAAAGTTGTGCTGTTCTGTTCTGTCAGTAACATCAATCATGGGCAGGGATGGAACTGAGTGAACACCCCCAGTCTCCATCAAGCGTCTGAGCTTGTCAGGACTCACCTCCCCCAACTGGATAGAAGCAGAGCGCAGCAGCCTGGCTGAGCAGATACAGATTTCCTTGTGATTCAGGCAGGTGCAAACCCCTGAAGTATCTGTTCACTAGAGGCAGCTGCAGAACTATCAGTGACTGGGTGTGACAGAGGTCCAAGGTGGGGAAGGAGGCATCAACCTTCCCAGACTAATCTACTTGCTGGGAGGGTTCTCCTGACTTCATGGAGCACTGGAGCAAGTCATAACTGAGTTGTCACCAGACCCCTGTGATCCACTTGCCAGAGACCTTTTAAACTCTCCTATCTGAGACAGGTGCTGACTGAGACAAATGATTTGGACCTTTTAAACTGAGCCAATCGCCCGAGGACTATTCAAGTGGTGCCCTGGGTGTGTGGTGGCAGGAAGGTTTGATTTTCCTTTTCCAATTGTTACCGTTGGGGGGCAGGGTGACATAATTGCTGGTATTTCTCCACAGCTGAGACTTCCACCCAGAGTAACTGTTTCACTAGGGTCAGACAGAGAACAGCTAAAAACAAGACAGAGCCACTTAGCCCCGGCACACCAAACAGGTCCCCAGTTTCTCAGGCCATAGCACTGTACGGGTCCTTGACAAAGCTCCAGGGGAAAAATCAAATGATGTAAAACAATCATGGAGGCAGAATCAGCGGAAAAACTCTGGTAACATGAATAACCAGAATAGATCAACCCACCCAAGGAAAGATATGGCAGATGTAACTGAAGATCCCATTCACAAACAGCTGGCTAAGATGTCAGAAATCAAATTCAGAATTTGGATTGCAAACAAGATTAATAAATTGGAGGAAAATTTGGAATTAGAAATTCGAGGAGCAATTCAAAAGTCACAATTAGAAATTTGAGGAGAAATTCAAAAGTTGTCTCAAGAATTTAACAAATTTAAAGAAAAAACCACCAAAGATTTTGACACACTGAAGCAAGAATTTGCAGCCCTCAAAGATCTGAAAAATACAGTAGAATCCCTCAGTAACAGAGTGGAGCAAGCAGAAGAAAGGATTTCTGACATTGAAGACGAAGCCATTGAATGCCCCCAAACTCTCAAAGATGGAAGAGAAATGGAGAGCAAAAACAGATCATTCTCTCAGACAGCTCTGGGATCATTGGAAGAAGGCTAATATCTGCCTCATTGGAATCCCTGAAAGTGATGAAGTGGCCTCGCAAGGCACAGAGGCCCTTCTCCATGAAATTACGAAAGAGACTTTTCCAGACATGCCAAGAGATTCTGAAATTCAGATAGCAGACAGTTTCAGAACCCCAGCATGACTCAATCCCAATAAGACATCCCCCAGGCATATCATTATTAACTTCACTAAAGTTAACATGAAGGAGAAAATTCTGAAAGCAGCCAGATGTAAGAAATCCATTACCGACAAAGGGAAGAATATTATCATGACTGCAGATCTCTCTGCTGAAACTTTTCAAGCCAGAAGAGAGTGGTTATCAACTTTTAATCTCCTAAAGCAAAATAACTTTCAACCCCAGATCCTGTATCCAGCTAAACTGAGTTTCATTTATGATGGAGAAATTAAATACTTTAATGACATTCATATGTTGAAGAAATTTGCCATAACCAAACTAGCTCTTCAGGATATTCTCAGACCTACCCTCCATAAGGTCCAGCCCAATCCTCTACAACAAAAGTAAACTCACTCAGAAACTTTTGATCAAACTCCAACTTCCACAGTGATGAAAGGATTAAAAATGTCCACTGCACTTTCGAAAAACTCGATACCCAAAATTTTACCAGACTTATCAATATTCTCCATTAATGTGAATGGCTTAAACTGTCCTCTAAAGAGGCACAGGTTAGATGACTGGATACAAAAACTCAGGCCAGATATTTGCTGCATGAAAGAGTTACATCTTAACTTAAAAGATAAATATAGACTCATGTTGAAAGGATGGTCATCAATATTTCAGGCAAATGGTAACCAGAAAAAAGCAGGTGTTGCAACTCTATTTGCAGATACAATAGGCTTTAAACCAACAAAAGTAAGGAAGGATAAAAATAGTCACTTCATATTTGTTAAGGGTAATACTCAATATGATGAGATTTCAATTATTAATATCTATGCACCCAACCAGAATGCACCTCAATTTATAAGAGAAACTCTAAAAGACATGACCAACTCTATTTCCTCCAGCTCTATAATAGTCGGAGATTTCAACACTCCTTTGCCAGTGTTGGATGGATCCTCCAAGAAGAAGCTGAGCAAAGAAATCTTAGATTTAAACCTAACCATCCAACATTTGGATTTAGCAGACAACTACAGAACATTTCACCCCCAAGAAACTGAATACACATACTTCTCATCAGCCCATGGAACATACTCTAAAATCAATAACATCTTAGGTCACAAGTCTAACGTCAGTAATTTAAAGGAATAGAAATTATTCCTTGCACCTTCTCAGACCACCATGGAATAAAAGTTGAGCTCAGTAACAACAGTAATCTGCATACTCATACGAAAACATGGAAGTTAAATAACCTTATGCTGAATGATACCTGGGTCAGAGATGAGATTAAGAAGGAAATTGCCAAATTTTTGGAACAAAGTGACAATGAAGACACAAATTATCAAAACCTCTGGGATACCGCAAAGGCAGTCCTGAGAGGGAAATTTATAGCACTGCAAGTCTTTCTCAAAAGAACGGAAAGACAGGAAGTTAAAAACTTAATGGGACATCTCAAGAAACTGGAAAAGGAAGAACACTCCAACCCCAAACCCAGTAGAAGAAAAGAAATAACCAAAATTAGAGCAGAATTAAATGAAATTGAAAACAGAAGAACTATACAACAGATCAATAAATCAAAAAGTTGGTTTGTTGGAAAGGTCAATAAAATAGATAAACCTTTGGCTAACCCAACCAGGAAAAAAAGAATAAAATCTCTATCTCATCAATCAGCAATGATAAAGACAAAATAAGAACAGACTCCTCATTATTCAAAAAATCCTTAATGTATATTATAAGAAACTTTATTCTCAGAAATATGAAAATCTGAAGGAAATTGACCAATACTTGGAAGCACGTCACCTTCCAAGACTTAGCCAGAATCAAGTGGAAATGTTGAACAGGCCAATATCAAGTTCTGAAATAGCATCAACCATATAAAATCTCCCTAAAAAGAAAAGCCCAGGACCAGATGGCTTCACGTCAGAATTCTACCAAACCTTAAAAGAGGAACTAGTACCTACATTACTCAAACGGCTCCAAAATATAGAAAAAAAGGAAGACTACCCAACACGTTCTATGAAGCAAACATCACCCTGATCCCCAAACCAGGAAAAGACCCAACAAGAAAAGAAAATTATAGACCAATATCACTAATGAATTTAGATGCAAAAATATTCAACAAGATCCTAACAAACAGAATCCAGCGACACATCAAACAAATTATACATCATGACCAAGTCGGTTTTATCCCAGGGTCTCAAGGCTGGTTCAATATCCGTAAATCTATAAGTATAATTCAGCACATAAACAAATTAAAAAACAAAGACCATATGATTCTCTCAATTGATGCAGAAAAAGCTTTTGATAATATCCAGCATCCCTTCATGATCAGAACACTTACGAAATATTGGTATAGAAGAGACATTTCTTAAACTGATAGAGGCCATCTACAGCAAACCCACAGGAAATATCGTATTGAATGGAGTTAAATTGAAATCATTTCCACTCAGATCAGGAATCAGACAAGGCTGCCCATCGTCTCCACTGCTCTTTAACATTGTAATAGAAGTTTTGCTCACCATAATTAGGGAAGAAAAGGCAATCAAGGGTATCCATATAGGATCAGAAGAGATCAAACTTTCGCTCTTTGCAGATGATATGATTGTATATCTGGAAAACACTAGGGATTCTAAAACAAACCTCTTAGAAGTGATCAAGAAATACAGCAGTGTCTCAGGTTACAAAATCAACATTCATAAATTGGTAGCCTTTATATATATACCAATAATAGTCAAGCTGAAAAAACAGTTAAGGACTCCATTCCATTCACAGTAGTGCCAAAGAAGATGAAATAGTTGGGAGTTTATCTAACAAAGGATGTGAAAGATCTCTATGAGGAGAACTATGAAACTCTAAGAAAAGAAATTGCTGAAAATGTTAACAAATGGAAAAACAAACCATGCTCATGGCTGGGAAGAATCAACATTGTTAAAATGGCCATACTACCCAAAGCAATATACAATTTTAATGCAATCCCTATTAAAGCTCCACTGTCATACTTTAAAGATCTTGAAAACATAATACTTCGTTTTATATGGAATCAGAAAAAACCTCGAATAGCCAAGACACTACTCAGAAATAAAAACAAAGCAGGAGGAATCACGCTACCAGACCTCAGATTATACTATAAATCGATAGTGATCAAAACAGCATGGTACTGGCACAAAAACAGAGAAGTAGATGTCTGGAACAGAATAGAGAACCAAGAGACGAATCCAGCTACTTACCGTTATTTGATCTTTGACAAGCCAATTAAAAACATTCAGTGGGGAAAAGATTCCCTATTAACAAATGGTGCAAGGTGAACTGGCTGACAACCTGTAGAAGACTGAAACTGGACCCACACCTTTCACCATTAACTAAGATAGAATCTCACTGGATTAAAGATTTAAACTTAAGACATGAAACTATAAAAATACTAGAAGAGAGTGCAGGGAAAACCCTTGAAGAAATCGGTCTGGGTGAGTATTTTATGAGAAGGAACCCCAGGGCAATTGAAGCAGCTTCAAAAATACACCACTGGGACCTGATCAAACTAAAAAGCTTCTGCACAGCCAAGAACACAGTAAGTAAAGCAAGCAGACAGCCCTCAGAATGGGAGTAGATATTTGCAGGTTATGTCTCCGACAAAGGTTTAATAACCAGAATCTACAGAGAACTCAAATGTATAAGCAAGAAAAGAACAAGTGATCCCATCACAGGCTGGGCAAGGGACTTGAAGAGAAACTTCTCTGAAGAAGACAGGCGCACGGCCTACAGACATGAAAAAATGCTCATCATCTTTAATCATCAGAGACATGCAAATCAAAACTACTTTGAGATATCATCTAACGCCAGTAAGATTAGCCCATATCACAAAATCCCAAGACCAGAGATGTTGGCGTGGATGTGGAGAAAGGGGAACACTTGTACACTGCTGGTGGGAATGAAAATTAATACATTCCTTTTGGAAAGATGTTTGGAGAACACTTAGAGATCTAAAAATAGATCTGGCATTCAATCCTATAATTCCTCTAATAGGTATATACCCAGAAGACCAAAAATCACACCATAACAAAAATATTTGTACTGGAATGTTTATGGCAGCCCTATTCATAATTGCTAAGTCATGGAAAAAGCCCAAGTGCCCATCGATCCACGAATGGATTAATAAATTGTGGTATATGTACACCATGGAATATTATGCAGCCTTAAAGAAAGATGGAGACTTCACCTCTTTCCTGTTTACATGGATGGAGCTGGAACATATTCTTCTTATAAAGTATCTCAAGAATGGAAGAAAAAGTATCCAATGTACTCAGCTCTACTATGGAACTAATTTACGGCTTCACATGAAAGCTATAACCCAGTTATAACCTAAGAATAGGGAGAAGAGGTAGAGGGAGGGGAAAGATTGGGGGAGGTGGGCGGAGGGAGGGTGATTGGTGGGATTACACCTGTGGTGCATCTTACAAGGGTACATGTGAAGCTTAGTAAATGTAGAATATAAATGTTTTAACACAATAACTAAGAAAATGCCAGGAAGGCTATTTTAACCACTGTGATAAAAATGTGTCAAATGGTTTATGAAGTGAGCGTATGATGCCCCATAATCATATCATTGTATACAGTTATGATTTAATAAAAAAATTAAAAAAAAAATGTGTCAAACAGTCTATAAAACCAGTGCATGGTACCCCATGATCACATTAATGTACACAGCTATGATTAAATAATTAAAAATTAAAAAATAACAAAATAAAATGATAAGCAGCTAGTGAAATAAAATCAGCAAGTCTCTCTGGATACATAAGCCATATTAAAGCAGGGTGGATACTACACGAATGCCTTATAAGAAGTTATCGCATGGAATTCATTTAGTTGTGATGTCTTCAGGATCAAAATTCTGCTAGGCAATGTCAGTTCCTTTGGATAAAACCAGGGTGTGTGTGTGCACACCTACAAAATATGTGCAGCCAAATGTAGAACCTTTCAGCCAGAGAAATAATTAGTTTCCACACACTCATTTCAGTGATGTACTGCATCAATATCAGCTCATTGTACAAAACAACCAAAGTTCTTGAATAAGTTAAATGCACTTCAAACATCAATTCAATTGGCTCATTCCATATACCTAAAACATGGCAAAGAGGCAATTCCATAGACACAGAAAGTAGGTTAGTCGTTGCTAGGGACTGGGCAAGGGGAGAATAAGGCATTCTGCTAACAGGTACAAAGTTTGTTTGGGGGGTGATGACAGTGTTCTAACATTAGATATTGGTGATGGTTGCACAGCTCTGAATTTTCTCAAAACCAAACTTTATACATGTAAACATGTGCTGGTATGGTATGTGAATAAATCTTAACAAGCTGGAAAAAAATTGACTCAGCATTAAGAAATCCATGTTTTCTTTTAAGTTCCATTGAAAGACAAAATTGTACACCACCACCATTGGTCATTATTTTATCTTTCAACTTACAGATTTTAAATAACTTAACATTTTAGTCCAAAGGGGTTTTTACTTCCACAAAGCTCATCATTTTACCAATTAACTGATACCAGGTTAAGGAGGTGACTTGTGTAAGAACCAAATTCCCCAACTCAATGGACCAATGGTCAGAATTTTCCCAGCATTAAATCATTTCAATTAAAACATTCATGAGGGTATGTGCTGTAATTAAATACATCTGGAAAAATAAAACCAGTTCATGGTAAAAAAAAAAAAAAAGGCATAAAATAAAATGTGCAATTAAAACCATAAAAGGCAGAATAGATATGGAGGACAAACATAGGATCAACCTATGAAGAACAAGGGCAACCAATAGAAAACAGTAACAATTATGGTCAATATTGATGTATCTATATAAATAATCCACTTAAAAGTCAATAATTTAAATACACCAATTAATAGACAGAGATTGACAAAGTGGATGAAAAACCAAGTATGTTGCGTATAAGAAAACCACTTTAGGCTGGGCATAGCAGCTCACATTTGCAATCCTAACACTGTGGGAGGGCAAAGAAGAATTGCTTGAGGCCAGGAGTTTGAAACCAATCAGATCAAGATCAAGACCATGTTTCTACAAAGAATAGAAAAAATTACCCAGGCATGGTAGTGTGCTCCTGTAGTCCCAGCTATTCAGGAGGCTGAAGTGGATCCTACTGAAGGAGGATCTCTTGTGCCATAGTTTGAGGTTGCAATGGACTATGATGACATCACAACACTCTAGCCAGGGACAGAGCAAAAGGCTGAAATTCTGGATTAAAAAAATAAAAGAAAAAAAGGAAAATAAATCCACTTTAAATATAAAGACACACAAATATTTTTAAAAGCATAGAGAATGATATACTATACTAACTCTAATCAAAAGAAAGCACAAATAGCTATATCAGTTTCAGAAGAGCATACTTCAAAACAAGGAAAGGGGGAGGCCCCTGTGGCTCAGTGAGCAGGGCGCCGGCCCCATATATCGAGGGTGGCGGGTTCAAACCTGGCCTCGGCCAAACTGCAACAAAAAAATAGCTGGGAGTTGTGGCAGGCGCCTGTAGTCCCAGCTACTCGGGAGGCTGAGGCAGGAGAATCGCCTAGGTCCAGGAGTTGGAGGTTGCTGTGAGCTGTGTGACGTCACGGCACTCTAGGAGGGCCATAAAGTGAAACTCTGTCTCTACAAAAAAAAAAAAACAAGGAAAGGTATCAGGAATAAGGAAGAGCATTATTACATAATGCTAAAAGGTTAATATTCCAAGAAGATATAGCAATAGTTAATGTGTATACACATAACCAGAGTGTAAAAATAGGTGAAGGACAACATGAAAGAATTAAAAAAAGAAATAGATGAATCCACTCTCCTACTTTCAGACTTTAATACCCCACTTTCAGAAATGGACAGACCCAGCAAATAGAAAACTGATAAGGGCATAGTTGAACTAAACAGCACCATCAATCAACTGGATATAATTGACATCTGTGGACTACTTCATCCAGCAACAGCAGATTACACATTATACTCAAGTCAACACATAATGTCATTCTGGGACATTAAAAAAAAAATACCTTAACAAATTTAAAAGAATAAAAATCATGGAATGTCTGCTTTCAAACCACAGTGGGATTTAACTAGAAATCAATAAAAGAACGATAGACAGAAAATCCAGGAAAAAAAGATTAAACAGAACGCCACTAAATAACACATAGATCAAAGAAGAAATCTCAAGAGAAATTTTAAAATAACTTAAAATAAGTAAAGGGTGATTGGTGGGACCACACCTATGGTGCATCTTACAGAGGTACATGTGAAACTTACTAAATGTAGAATATAAGTGTCTTAACACAAAAACTAAGAAAATGCCAGGAAGACTATGTTAACCAGTATGATGAAAATACGTCAAGTTGTATATAAAACCAGTGTATGGTGCCCCATGATTGCATTAATGTACACAGCTATGATTTAATAATAAATAAAAAAAATAAGTAAATACACAGCTTATTAAAACTTATCAGACATAGCAAAAGCAAAGCTTAGAGGAAAATTGATAGCATTGACTGCATTTGTTACAAAAAAAGAAAGATGTAAAATCAATTAAATATAGGCTTCTACCTTAGGAAAGTGAAACAAAACAAGAACAAACAAATCCAAAGTAATAAAAAGAAAAGAAATAATAAGAATTAGAGTAAAAATCAATAAAATTGAAATTAGGAAATTGATAAAGAAAATCAGCAAAACTGAAAGCTGGGTCTTTGAAAAGAGCAATAAATCAGTTAATCTCTAGGCTAACTACGAAAAAAAGAGAAAAGATAAAATGTTGCTAATATCAGAAATCAAAGAAAGGGCATCAAAACAGATTCCACAAATGTTAAAAGGAAAATAAATATTATTTATATCCATAAACTTGATAAGCTAGATTACATGGATCAATTCTATGAAACAATGACCAGCGGTCCTCAAACTTTTTAAACAGGGGGCCAGTTCACTGTCCCTCAGACCGCTGGAGGGCCGGACTATATTTAAAAAAAAAAAAAAAAAAACTATGAACAAATTCCTACGCACACTGCACATATCTTATTTTGAAGTAAAAAAGCAAAACGTGAACAAATGCAATCACACCGCCGTATGTGGCCGCAGGCCGTAGTTTGAGGACCCCACTTTCAAAAGAAGCAATAGACAATTTGAATAGGTCTATATCCATTAAGGAAACTGAATCAGTAATTAGTAGCCTTCCAAAACAAGAAGCACCAGGTCTAGATGGGTACAGTGGTAAATTCTACCAAACATCTAAGGAAGAATTAAACCAACTCTAAACAAAATTGTATTAGAATATAGAAGCTGAAGGAATACCACGTCCTTCCTAACTCATTCTATGGGAACAGCATTATCCTAATACCAAACTAGACAAAGATATTACAGAAAAGAAAAACTACAGACAAATATGAGGGGTATTTGGATATGGTAATGACTCTTTAACTACAATACCAAGGTGATGGCCCATGAAAGAAATGAGTGATATGCTCATTAAAATGTTTAAATTCTACTTTTTGAAAGACAATTTCAAGAGAATGAAAAGACAAGCCACAGAGTGGGAGAAAGTATCTGCAAAAGACTTACCTGATAAAGGATTATTATCCAAAATACATAAAAACCTCTTAAAACTCAACAATGGAAAATGAACAACCCAGGCAAATACCTGACTAGACAGCACAGAAAGGAACTGTAGATGGCAAGTAAGCATGTCAAAAGATGCTCAGCTCACGTGTAATCAGGAAATTACAAATTAAAACAACAGGATGCTGCCATACACTTATTAGAATAGCCCAAATCCTAAACACTTGCTAACACCAAATGCTGATGAGGATGTGGAGCAACAGGAATGTGCTAGCGGGAATGCAAAATGCCATAGCCACTTTGGAAGGTACTGGAGAAGTTTCTTGCAAAACTAAACAGGTACTTATCTTCTGATCCAACAATCACACTCCTTGGTAGTTACCCAATGGCGTTGAAAACCTATGCCCACACACAAAAAACACTGCACAGGGATGTTTGTAACAACTTTATTCATTATTGCCAAAATTTGGAAACAACCCAAACATCCAATGGGTGAGTGGATAAAGAAACTATCACACAGTATTCAATGATAAAAGGAAATGACATATCAATTCATGAGAGGACATGGAGGAAATGTCAACGCACATTTCTAAGTGAGAGAAACCAGCTATTATGAGTCCAACGACATGACATTTTAGAAAAGGCAAAACTATGGAGATGATGAAAGGGTCAGCGATTGGCACGTTAGAGAGTAACGAAACAGTAGTTCCCCTTTATCTGTAGGAGATATGTGCCAAGACCCTCCCACCCCGAGGCCCGAAACTTACGGATGATATCAAACCCTACCCACTGTGTTTTTTTCCTATACATATGTACATACCTATGATAAAGTTAAATTTATAAATTCAGCATTATAAGAGATTAGCAGCAGTAACTAATAATAAAATAGAATAACTATAACAGCATGTTACAATAAACGTGATGGGGACGTGTTCTCTCTCTCTCCCTCAGACTAGGATTGTACTGTGCTCATATTGTACCTATTTTGGATCTTGGTTGCCTGATGAGGGCGATTTCAGGAGTGTGAAACTATTTTTAATGATACTGTAACGGTAGTTAGCTAACATTAGGCATTTGTCAAACTTACCAACACAGAGTGAACCTTAATGTAAACTCTGGAATTGGGGGAATAATGATGTGTAGAATGTATGTTCATCACTTGTAACACACATTGATACTCTGGAGGGGGGTGTTGACGATGGGAGAGGGCAGGGGAAATATGGGAATTCTTTCTACGTTCTGCTCAGTTTTGCTGTCTCCCTGAAACTGCTATAAGAAATAAAGTTTATTAATATATTAAAGAAAAAAAAGTCCTGGCTGGCTCTGATACTTACTAAGTCGCTCTGGGCTAGTCAACTTATTTAGCCTTGTAAACTGCTGGTACAAGTGGTACTTATTCCCTAGGCCTGCCAAGAGTCTGTAGTGAAACTCTGGGTGTGAGAATGCTTGGTAAAGGCTTCCTGCAGAGGCAACCAAACAACTTCTCAGCATTTTCCACTGAGCAAGCACTGGGGGGTGCAAATGTGGAAATACCTAATCCTTTCACGATCTTAAAGAAATTAGCATGCACTCCAAGAAAATCCCCAACAAAAGCTGGGGAAACTTTGTTGGATGCCAAGGAAGCAGCTAGCACAGTAAACACCACTGAGCTCCGGCAAGCCTCTGTCCACGTGCTGCCAAATGCCCATGATGGGGGAACCTGGCCTCACACTGTGGAAACAAACGCAGGAAAGGAAGGGAGGTCATCCTGTCACCTGCCTCTGTCCTGAAACAAGAGGACACCTTTGGGGAACTCATTCAGGATCCCACCAGAGCAAGGGGTGTAACCTGTGCATACAACGAGCAGAAATGCGGGACATGGCCCCATTCTTCAGGATGAAGCATCCGGTAACATAAACATTGGTTTGGTTTTAGATGTACTGTTAATTACCATTGTTCTGTATTTCTTTATCTCTCTGGATAGTAACAACCTCTAATGCCCTCCTACACTCTTGTTTGTTTGTTTTTGTTTGTTTGACGTTTGCCAGGCAATTTTTAATGAACCTTATAATATTTCCATTTGAAGAGATGGACAACTTCCCTTGAAAAAAGGTGAGTGTTGCCAAATGAAATTAGGGGGCGACGCCTCTATTTCATCATCATTAGGCACATCTATTTCCATTTCCTCTGCCTTCCTTTGCTATCCTACACAGGCTTTAACCAGCTCATCTAGGATAGCACAAAAATCCATCATTACAAAAAAACAGTAGTTTTGCCTTCCCATGTAAGTGGCATACTGGGTAAAAACAGGAAGTACAAGCCCAAATTGTCTTTGCTTATTCATGTCACATCCCCTTCCCTGCATTCAGAGGCTCTGCCTGCCACCCCTGGGCAAGGAGGCAGGTGTCCTCCAGCCTCCTCCTCCAATTCTGGTCCATGGCCTGGCTTTAGTCAGCCCCAGCTGAGGTCTGTACCCATGCCGGCCCCAAACTCAACACACTATGACTTAAAGAAGAAACATAAGCAAGAAGAAACCATGCCCTTCCCCTTACTTTCTTCAAGATTAAGTTTTCCAGGGAAGACAGGAGACTTCTGTCTGTTTATGTGGTCTAAGGCACATTCAACATAGGAGCTACCAGAAAATGGTATCTCTGGAGTTTGTGAGCTAGAGGGGCTTCTGCACATGGTACCAGTCATAGAAAGATGTTTCATCTGCATTTCTAAATAAGCCCTAAAGTCTGGACTTTAAAATTTACAAACTCATGCTCAGAGACATCCTCCTTATGATCCATTGACCCTAAAATTAAAAGAATTCCATTTCAAATTAGAAACAATTTATGTATTTTTTTAATCTATGTATTAGCATTGGAAACTCATCTCAGAACTTTGAAACTACACACAAGTGGTATATTTTCCAGTGAGAAGCTGGCCTGACATCCTTGTCTCTTTCAAGATTGTTGGGGAAAAACACCATGTCATGTTGCCATTCATTCGTGGATCTCTTCAACCCAACGGTAGCCTGGGTGATGGCATCTCTGAAGACGGTGCGGAATAGCTGAATATGTACCTCTGGGGATTCTTACATACTTACGCATTCTTGTAAAAATTCCCTGCCCAAAACTTAAAGGTCTACTGACTCACTGACGGCTAACAAAACATTGCGATATCAATTAGTTGTTAGGCTGCCAATCCCAGGAGGAAGAAAGAGAGAGAGAAAGGGAGGAGGAAGAAATAAAGGAAAAGAGGAAAGAAGGGCGGGAAGAAAAAAAATGGCATTAATTATACATGTTTCCAAGCATGCCGGTTGAGGCTAGTTCTCTGCTGGATCTAATTTCTTTAAATTCAACAAATATTTACAGAGTCTTTTTTAAAAATCTAATATAATCAGGAAATCACTACAGTGGAGGAAAGTATGATGTACAATGGGAGAAAGCACCACAGAGGAGGCTAAGTGAGCTGACGCTTGGGGCTGAGCAAGTAAGTACTTTACAGGAGGACAAGAGTGGAGGGTTTGGTGGGGCTGGGGGAATTTCAGCCCCCAGGCTAGAAATCACGGAGGTGTGGAAGCGGGAAAGAACAGGATGCGTCTAGAGAGCTTAAAAATCCATCCATGTAGCTGGATTACAAAGTGCTGGACGCTTAAGCTATTAACAATGCTGATCACACATCTGTGTTCCTGATGCTGGGTCCCAGAATATTGCAGAGTAAACTTTATTAAGAAACTGCTCATTAAATAGGCGCACAGGCCCAACCACTTTTATGCAACAAATAAGACCATGTGATAGCTAAAAACCAGATAACCAGCAGCTTTGTTTGCTACACTAAGGTGTTTATTTTTTTCTATAGAGAAAGGGATGCTATTAAACATAACTGTTTGTGTTTGTTTGTTGTTTGTTGCTCTCCCAGGAGCAAAGGGGAAGCTTCTCAGAAAGGATTGAGATTACAGAATTGTTTAGGACCTAGAGCCATCCAACCTGCAGTTTGTGGCCACATGCTGATTTTGTGAAGGCTTTTTTGGCTTATCTGTGGTGTCAGATATCTCAAAAATGATCCACGGACTTTTTTTTTTTTTTTTTGCTAATTATCTTTGTTTCATTAGTGTTTGTGTATTTAATGTGTGGCCCAAGACAACTTTTATTCTTCCAATGTGTGGCAGAGAAATAAAAAGGTTGGACACCCCCAGTTTAGGCATTCACCCAGAGTGATGTACTATGACTGGAAAAAATCCTTTTAGAAGTGACTACAGGTTAAGTATCCCTTATTCGAATTGCTTAGAACCAGAAGTGTATCAGACTTCAGATTTTTCTGATTTTAAAATATATAAATATACATAATGAGATATCTTAGAGACAGGAACCAAGTCTGAACATGAAATTCATTTATGTTTCTTATACACCTTATACACAAGACCCGAAGGTAACTTCATATAATGTTTTTAATAATTTTGCGCATGAAACAAAGTTTTGACTGTGTTTTGACTGTGTCTATCACATGAGGTCAAGTGTAGAATTCTCTACTTTTGACACTGTAGGGTAAGCCCTGCCTACCTGCTAGGAAAGTTTCAAAATTTGGAGCATCTCAGATTTTGGATTTTCTTTTTTTTTTTTTTAATTTTTATTTTTCACATTTTCTGATTATGGATGCTCAACCTGCATTTGTCTTCACTGATGAAAAAAAATTATAAAGCTTAGCTTTACATCTGTACCAAATCATAAATGGAAAGAACATTTGTGAGCATTTATTTCCTCGTGTGCTTCAAGAAATATAAGCTCATCTGCCCTCCTCTCTCCTCTTCCTAAAACATTCCAGTCTCCAAAATTATTTAAATGGTATTTCATTAGAAATTTAAAGTATGACTAGTTTATGGATCTGAAACAAGATTATATTCTTTTTTTTAATTACTAGACTTCATGGAGCAGTTTTAGGTTTACAGAAAAAGAACAAAAAAGTACCCAGTTCCTATATTATTTCCCTCTTATCCCACAGATCCTCCTATTATTAACATTTTGCGTTCATGTGACACATTTGTAACAATTGATATAATATTTATACATTATTATTAACAAAAGCCCACCGTTTACACCTAGGTCCACTCTTTGCATTGTATAGCTCTGTGGTATTTAATAAATGCATGATGTCCCGTATCCACCAGGCATCACACAGAGGAGTTTCATTGTCCTAAAAATGCCCTGTTGTTCTGCCCATTCATGTCCTTGTCTCTCCTGAACCCCTGATACCCACTAATCTTCTTACTATCTCATAGTTTTGCCTCTTCTAGAATGTCATATAGTTGGAATCAGATGGTATAGTATGATGCCTTCTCAAACTGGGTTCTTTCACTTAGCAATATGCATTTATGATTCCTCTGTAGTTTTTCATGGCTTGATAGCTCATTTCTTCTTATCACTGAATGATATTCCAAAGTCTGAATGCATCACGGTTTGTACATCCATTCACCCATTGAAGGACATCTTGGATGCTTCCAAACTGTGACAATAAGAATAAAGCTCCTATAAGTTTTCATGTACGGGTTTTTTGTGGACATAGTTTTTAACTCATTTGAGTAAATACCTAGGAGTATGATGCTGGATCGCGTGGTAAAACAGTGTTTCCTTTTATAGGAAACGTAAGTATCTTCCAAAGTGGTTGTACCACTTTGCATTCTCACTGGCAATCAATGTTTCTCTTTCTCCACATCTTTACTAGTATCTGATTTTTTTCAGTATTTTAGAACGCTGCTGTTCTGACAGGTGTGTTCTAGTTTCCTGTTGTTTTAATTTGCAATTCCCTGATGACATATGATACACAGAAGATATACAAGAGTCTCTTCTTATGTTAACTTTCCATTTGTATATCTTTTTTGATGAGGTGAATGTTCAAATAATTTACCATTTTTAATAAACTGTTTACTTTGAAATTATTTTAGATTTATAGAAAAGTTGCAAAGAGAGAGGTTTCTTGTATACCCTCACCTCTAGCATCCCCTAATGTTAGCATATTGACATAACATTATTAGCTAAACGGCAGTCTTTATTCAGACTTCACTAGTTTCTCCACTAATTTTTTTGTTGTTATTTTTCCAATATATAATCCAGGATACCGTTTTGCAGTTAGTCATCATAGCTCCTTAGTCTCTTCTGGCCTGAGATGGTTTCTCAGGCTTTTCTTGCTTTTTCATGTTTATATTCCTTTTGCTTCAGATCAGTTTATCTAGAATTGGGTGAAATAAGCAAAAATGGTGATGTAATGACATTCAAAAATTTTCTACTCCAAAAATTAGGAAGAAAGCCCACAAAAATTATCTGAATCAAACTTTTCAGAACTCGGAAGGTGACCAAAAACTTGCAGCACTTGGGGAGGATTAATGCAAAAAAATATATATATATATCTGAATTTCACTAAGAATAATCAGGTTTGTGCCATTTTTAACATGTTCTAGACCCATCCCTCCTTCTCCAGCTGTGTAATTTCATTGAAAACCAGCAGCCCAACAGTCACTGAAAAAAAAAGAATAAGATTGGTGCTCCTTAAGTGTCTCCTTCCCCCCCCACCCCCAAATTGCCATTATTTGACCTGCCTGATGCTTCCTTTGATGACCCCACTTACAAGACTGTCTTTATCTGATTGAACTTGGAGCTTGTCTGGTGCAAAAAGCCTTGTCCCTGGAAGCATTCATCAAAGAAAAAAGAAAAGACAAGAAAGGAAGGAAGGAAAGAAGGAAGGAAGGAGGGAAGGAAGGAAGGAAGGAAAGAAGGAAGGAAGCCGAAGGAAGAAAGGAGAGAGAAATGAGAAGAAAAGAAAAGGAAAATTACAGGCAATTGTTTAATTCTGCAGCTGCCTGGATTAGTGGATAATAATTAGGGAAAACAATAGACTACTCAAAAAGCTTAAAAGAAAAAACATTTTGGATAAGTTGCCCAAGGGGTTTAAAAAGCTCTAACACATTTCTGAGAATCTAGAAGGCCTTGTACTGGACTCTGTGCATGCTCAAGGAAAACCTGAGACGACTCTAAGTTAGTATCTCTGATGTATCCCGTGGCTCTGCATAAGCAGAAAGAGAAGATTAAAGCCAACTTAAACCACTTGGCTGAGTGTGGTAATCAGAGCCCCTGACCAAAGACTTGAGACATTAGTCCCAAGCATTTGAGGGAAATCTGTGTCTAATGATTAGCTGATGGTAAACATATTGAATAGAGATTTCAGAGGCCACAAATAACATAGAATACAGACATTTTACAAAGCCCAATAGTTTGGAAAAGTCATTAAATAAATAACAGAGCTAGTTTGGAAAAGTCATTGAACAAACAACAACTACTACAGCAAGCAGCAACAACAACAAATCTTGAAAAGGAGGAAATAATGATTTCCAGAGTAGTTAGAATATGCTACTTTAAATGTCCACTTTGAGACCAAAAAAAAAAAAAAAAAAATGAGATGTGCAAGAAAAAAAAACCAAGAAAGGATGGCCTATATACATAAATAAGCAATTAATAAAAACTATCCCTGAAGAAGCCTAGAGTTTAAATATGTTAATAACTAAAGGAAAATATGAGAACAATGTATCCCCAAATACATAATATCAATAAAGAGGTATAAATTACTTTTAATGAGCCAGATAACAATTCTAGAGTATTAAAGGAGGTTGAAATGAAGAATGGCTAGGACTCAAAAAAAGATTTGAAGAAGAATCATGGAACTTGAGCTAGATCAATTGAGATTACCCAGGCTGAGTAACAGAAAGGAAAAGGAATAAAGAAAATGAAAGAATCTCATAGACCTGTAGAATACAAATAAGCATACTAAGATATGCCTAGCACAGTCAAAGATGAAAAAGAGAGAGACAAAGCCTAATACTTGTAGGCCAGGAGCGGTAGCTCACACCTGTAATCCTAGCACTCAGGGAAACTGAGGAAGGTAGGCCACTTGAGCTCAGGAGTTCCAGACCAGCCTAAGCAACAGCAAGACCCCCATCTCCACTAAAAATAGAAAAATTAGTCAGGTGTTGTGGCGGATGCCTGTAGTTCAGCTACTCCAGAGCCTAAGGCAAGAGCCAAGAGTTTGAGGTTGCTGTGAGCTATGATGAAATAGCCCAGGGCAACTGAGTGAGATTCTGTCTCTAAATAAATAAATATTAAAGAAATAATGGCATAAAACTTTCCAAATTTGATGAAAAACACTGATCTGTATATCTAAGAAGCTCAACAAACTCCAAGCAGGATAAACTCGAGGATATACTGAACTAGCCATATCATTTTCAAAATCACTAAAAAATATCTATTTAATACCAAAAAAGCAGCCGTCAAGGAAGACAAGAACAATGACAACAAAAACCCATAAGAAAAGAAAAACTAAATGGTAAGTGTGAATCCTACCTTATAGGCAATTACATTAAATGTGAATGGATTCAGCACTCCAATTAAAAGGCAGAAACTAGCAGAATGGATTTTTTATTTAATTTTCATTTTTATTTATTTATTTTTTAATTAATTAATTTATTTTTATTGTTAAATCATAGCTGTGTACATTAGTGCAATCAAGGGGTACAATGTGCTGGTTTCATATACAATCTAAAATATTCTCATCAAACTGTTTAACGTAGCCTTCACGGAATTTTCTTAGTTACTGTATGTAGACATTTGTATTCTGCATTTAGTAAGTTTCGCCTGTACCCATTCTAAGATGCAACATAGGTGTGGCCCCATCCATTACCCTTGGATTTTTTAAAAAATGATCCAATTATATGCTATTTTCAAGAGACACACTATAATTCAAAGACATAACTAGATTGAAAGCAAAATGTTGGAGAAAATATATACAGAGCAAATAGGAACCAAAAGACATCTGGAGTGGGTATACTGGTATCAAACAAAATAGATTTTAAACCATAAATTGTTACTAGAGATAAATAAAAACATGTTAGAATGACAGAGGAGTGGGTCTGTCAAGAAGATATAACTATTACAAACATGCATGCACGTAACAGAACTCTAAAGTACATGGACCAAAAACCAACAGAACTAAAAGGGGGAATGAAGAATTTAATTAGAACGATTGGCAACTTGGAGAGCAGCATTGTGATTTTAATAACTAGCATAATGTGTTACAAATATTCTCAACTCCCTCATATTTTTAAATGAAAATTTTATAGGCAAACCTAAAAAAAATTATGGTTGGAGTCTTTAATAACGCATTTTTAATAATGTATAGAACAAGACAGAAAATCAACAATAAAATAGAAGGCAGGAAGAACACTATAAACCAGCTAAATCTCACGGACATCTACAAGAATAAAGCCCTTTACTCAGTAGGCACGGAACATGCATTCTTCTCAAGAGCACAGACCGTTCCCTATAGAACATATTTTATGTCATAAAATAAACTTCCATGAATTTAAAAGGACTACAGTCATACCAGGTATATTGTTTGAAATCAGTAAAGTGATACTAGAAGTCAATATGGGAAGGACATTTAAGACATTCACAAATATGGGAAAGTTAGCACAGTCCTAAACAACCAGTGGGTTAAAGAAGAAATCAAAGATAAATAAGAAAATATTTTGATAACAGAAAACCAAAACACAACATACCAACTGTTATATGATGCAATGAAACACTGCTTAGAGGGAAAATTATAGCGGTGCCCATCTCCACCAAAAAAAGAAGAAAGTTCTCAAATCAATAACCTAACCTTTCATCTTAGAAAACTAGAAAATTACAAGAAAGCTTAGCCCAAAGAAAACAGAAGGAAAGAAATAATAAAAATTAGATTGGAAATAAATGAAATCGAGAACACAAAAATAAAGAAAATTCATGAAACAAAAGGTGGTTCCCTGAACGGATCAACACAATTGTCAAAGCTTTGGTTAAGGTCGATGAAGAAAAAACAAAGATGAGTAAAATCACAAAGAAATGAAAGAGAGGACATTGCTTTTAACTTTATAGAAACAAAAAGGTAAAAAGCGAATACTATGATGTATGACAACAAAAAGGGTAATCTAGATTAAAAAAACAAATTCCTAGAAAAACACAAACTGCCAATACCAACGCAACAATCAACAGATTATGTGAACCTATAGCAAGTAAGGAGATGGAATTATTAATCAAATCAGCTTACTGGATTTATCAAATATGCTTCAATATTTTCATTTTTAACTACACTTCCTTGGTCAGTTGTAAAGATCTGCAAGATGTAATATAAAATGCATTGCCCCTCAAGATAAAGTGAATAATACATGAGCAACAGAAAGATAACGGTTATCAAAATTATCAGCTTGAATTTAATCTCCATGAAACCAACTAGGTGGTGGCTTTTAGAGTCAAGGCTAGGAGTCCAGCTATTTTGCTTTCATTGCCTGTGAAACCTAAGACAAGTCTCTGAGAATCTATTTCCTCATCTTATGGGATACTATGGGAATAATATTTCTTTCTTCTAGTATTGTAAAGAAAAAATTGATGTAGCACCCAAAAGTGCATAGCCTTGCCATCAATGTAGTAAGTACACGTATCTGTTGATTACCTACTGTGTGCCTGGTACTCTGCTGAGTGATACCATCATAAGCAAAACATGGCTTCTTTTTCATGGATGGGACAGTGTTGATGGGAAGACACTATTAATAACAATTAATATCCTAGGCTGGGTGTGGTGGCTCACACCTGTAACTCCAGCACTCTAGGAGGCTGAGGTGGATGGATGGCTTGAGCTCATGAGTTTGAGACCAGCCTGAGCAAAATCGAGATCCTATCTCTACTAAAAATAGAAAAACTGAGGAAAGAGGATTGTTTGGGCCCGAGTTGGAAGTTGCTGTGAGCTATGATGTCATAGTACTCTATCCATGTCACACACACACATACACACACAAAATAATAATAATAAAATCTTTTCCTTCATTTCTGTGCTTAATGTGAAATTATAAATTTAAAACTATGGAAGAAGATCCTGGCGAACAGTGAAAACGACTGATGACTTTTATAGGTCGTGAAATGTAGATTAATGAGATTTTTATCCTCTCTTATAAGAGATTTTTTTGCCTCCTGAGTATGGCGAATAGAAGAAAAAATGTAAAAGTATCAGTGTAACCAGGTTCCTTGTACCCTCAATGCATCCCCACACTTTATGGGGGCAAGACATGATTGCAAGAGGGACTTTACCTAATAATTGCAATCAGTGTAACCTGGCTTATTGTACCCTCAATGAATCCCCAACAATAAACAAAAAAGAAAAGAAAAAAAAATAAAAATAAATAAATATTGTAAAAGTTTCATTATACTTAACGAAAGAAAGAAAATGAGACATGTTACAAGGGCTTACACATTTCCTAACAAATTATAGGTACTGAATCAGGTTTATAAAATTCATAGCTGTATGAACCATTTTGAAAATAATTCACCAACATATACTGCAGTTCCGAAATTTGACTATAGAAACAAATAACAGTGTCACTACTTGTCAGAACAAGTAATAAGGAATGGTCACAGGATCAAGGACAGACACCTTCCAAATGAGGTGTGAGAGCTCCAATATGCAAAAAAATGTGGCAAGATCTTTGTGACAGAGAAATTTAAAGAACTTTCCATTTCTGGGGAAAGTCATGCTTAAAATAAGTGACAAATGGCAGTCTGTCTTAGTGAGTAGCTTTTACCAATCCCACAGACAAAAGCAAGAAAAACAACAGTCAATTGGAATATCCCAATTTCAATCTGATGACAACTTCGGGTTATAAGAAGAAATGCTTTCCTCAGAGGACTCTCAAGTTTCTGGGCTGACACTTGCCCTGACTCTGAACTATACATAGCACCATCTAGTGAAATAACTGGTATTTTTAAAAATCAAAATTAAGAAATGCTTAAAAGCATAAATCAGTGAAAGCCATGTTCTTTTTCAGATAGAAGGGGGGAAAGTATGCCTATGTTCTTACCCGAAATATATTTTTAAACTCTTAGATAATATAAGGATGCTCTTAATTCAATCACTTGATATAGTGATCATCTCAAGGTGTTGGCTTGTTGTTAAGGGGAGAGAAATATTGGAGTAAGAAAAAATAGAAAAGACTGGCTGTGAGGGTGACCACTGTAGCTAAACTGGGGCCTATGAATTCCTGAGAGGAGATTGTGTGATGGTGCACTGAAGCCAGCTAGGACTACTGGAGAGAGCCAATCGTGTGCATCTCTTTCCAACTTCTTGCTGAGTGATGCCTTACTGGTGGCTTAAAATCAGCTGAGCTGGAAATACTTACATAATAGAATTTGGCAAATGCTACCTATCAAGGCAACCCAGCTCCAGAGAGCCTTTTGTTAACACTTAGCAACACACCACTGGAACATACCTACCAGTGATCTTCCCAGCTGAGCACAGTCCTTACAACTGGAGGCCAGGAAGACCAACTGGTGGTTCCCAGAGACCCACTAGCAAAAGAAATCTGAGTCTAAATGATGTAGAGTTGGTGTGCTGACTAGAGGCTGCTAAGCCTTTGTCAAAAGTATCAAAATTGCCCAAACTTATAAAAAACAAAGTAGTTCAAGCTACTTCATCTTTCAGCAAGCAACTGAAAATACATCCAGCACCACTGAGAAGAGAGAAATGGGTGCTGATTATTAGCTAGAGGTAGCTAAGGTCCAGGGTGAGTGTGGGAAAGGTTGCACAGATCACAGGCCAGGCTCTGCCTTCATCAGTGGGGTAACTCGGGCAGTTTAGACACTGGGGTGTTTCTTTAAAAGTCAGAATGAGACCAGTGAGGTTTTCTTTCTTTAAGTAGTAGAATATTTTTCTCAAATCATCTCTTACATACAACATCCATACCCTCTAGTAAGCATAAAGGGTCATTTAAAAGTCCAGCACCCCTCCCTGTGAGATCAAGTGCCTCTGAAGATGTCAAAATGTGGTAAAAGCCATTGAATTAGATGATTCCCAAGAGTTCAATTTCCCTTGTAGCACTGATATTTCTAAAGAAGGGATTGGCTATTAGCTCCTCCATCGTTACCTCAATCTACCGGGTCGGGGGGACTGCTTCTCTCCATAGCTGCTCCAGGGTTCCATTTCAACCTACAAATTATTGATTGTAGGGGGTTGATGCTTGGAAGTCCTATCTGGGTAAGACTTCTCCACCTCATTCCAAAAACTGACTGGTTTGGGGAGTCTCCACGCATAAACAGGTTAGCCATCCTATTTTGGAGGATCCTGGTCCTATATGAACATGGTTAGAAAACTATAATTTTTATCAAAAGATAATGATCAAGAAGAGTTACATTTTATCAAACTTTGGAGTTTTTAAAAAGTATGGTTAAGAACAGAAAAGATATTGAAGCATATCAGAGCAAAAAAAAAAATAAAGCCTCTCTATTGATCAGACTATTTGCATGAACCCAATTTCCAAGGGTCTATAGCTTTTTCATTTAAAGATGATTATGATTCTAAGTGACCCGAGATGATGCAGATAAAGGTAGATCTCCCTGACCCATAGCAATTGCTAGGTGGCTGCAGCTGGGACGGCACAGCAGAAAGTACATACTAGTGGGCCATGTGCCAGCCAATTCTTATTTCCATAGATGTAAAGAGAAATTTAGTTCCATTACCAACATATAAAATTTGGACAATAGTGCATGAAAATTCAAGTTTGTGGCTTTTCTTAGGGAAAAATAAACAGAATGTAGCAAAATTGGACCTGCAATTCTGCCTGGCAACCATCAGCTGGGCTGAGAGTAGCCATCTCCTAGGCAGGGCATCTCCTCTGTTGTTGGCTATGGTCCCCATGCTGCACCCCTACCATCCCGGTTTCCCACCCCAAGATCTCTCTCCCCCTATCAACACTCATCTTGTTACATCCCTGTCCTGGCTTGAGTTTGCACTACCTGACCTAAAAGGCTGTTATTTGCTGAGATACAAGGGACTGAGCTTTTCTGAAGAAAATAAGGAAAATTCTTAGACATAATACCCTGATAGTTGCTAAGCCCTAAGCCCACCAGGGCCCTGGGATCAACCCTAAGAGTTAGAGGTGCTATTTGCAGGCAAAAAGAAAAAAACCTGTGAACTTTCTTATGAGCAGACTGAAAACCTAAGCAAGCTGCCTTCAAAGACAAAATGGGAAGTCTGTGGTTCGGCAAATTTATTTCTGAACTTAATGACATGGACAGCCACAAGCTTGCCCACAGTATCAGTTTTTCATAAAAAAGGAGAAAGCCGATGGAGTCAAACGTTCCAACAGCGCCTGGTCCAAGGAATAGTGTATTCATAGCTTAGGTATGCTGAGTGGAGCAAAGCAGTAAGAGATAGCATTATTGAACACTTGCTCTGGGTTCTCTTTCTGCCCTGGCAATCACCAAGAAATAAAGGTTTTATCATTACAGATAAAGGTATCAATGCTCAGAGCAGTTAATTCACTTGGGGGAAGTCACAAAGCTTGTTACTTGGCAGAACCAGTGTCCAGAGCACAGGCTGACCACAAATCCATGCCTTGTCCAGCACGTCATGCTGGCGGTTCACATTTTTAAATGGCCTTTTGTATTCTTCAATGTAATTTCTTAAAGATAATTTTCATTAAGCCCTTTTAAAAATTTACGAGGTGTAGGAATTATTATCCACATTTCACAGATGAAGAGTTAAAGCACAAAGGATTTAAGACTTAACTTAATAATGAGTAACTAAGAACTAGCCCCCAGGTTTCCTAACTTGTAATCAAGTGTTCTTTCCACTTCATAAGATGAAAAGCCTACTCTGGACTGAGTATCTGTGTCTTACTTTTCAGATTCTTCCAGTTAAAGGCTTATGTTTTTATGTTACAGAGATGGTTTGCATTTCTTTTAATGACAGATTTGTTTTTAATATGAAAAGAAGGCTAGAAAATGAAGAAAATGAAACTTTCAGATTACTAAACTCGTCCAAATAGCCATGCTTCTCAGGTAGCCGGCAAAGCTTCTTTATATCTGAGGTCTATTTAGAATTTCAAAGATAACTGTAGTCTTTTGTGGCAAAAGCAGTTGACAAGGAGAGTAAGTCTGGGTAAGACACTTTTTGCTTTTCAGAATAGTACAACCCAGTCAAGAAGCAATAGAAGTTACACAAGTGAAGGCCCAAACTGAAATTCTTTTTTTATTTTTTGATGGTGATAGTGGCAGGGGTTGGGGGAAGAGATCTTAGGTTTAAATAGATGGAAATTTTTCGTGTTGGAGAGTATATTTTGTTTATCAATGTCTGATTTTACAGGTCAGAAATTTTCACAAATAGGGATATTAGAAAGACAATTATGAACACTCCAGAGATGGAATAAATTGTTATAATACTCTGGAGAAACATAATGTCTCTGGAGCCAGTCATGCCAGAAAAGCGTCTTATAATTTTCCTTCCAGAGTTTCCACTGAATTCATAGATTCCCCCCAAGTTGGAAGAAGCCATCTGTCCCACCCTCAGATACACATATCACTTTCTTCTTTCATGACAGCCCTCAGACAACAGATGCCTGCAAGTCCAAATCCAATTTATTCTATAAAAAGGAACAGACTTTGATTCCCTATGAAGGCAGGGCTTTGAAATCCCTTCCAGAGGGGGGCCCATGCTGGGGTGGGCTCCTACGGATGGGCTTAGAGGATGTGGACAAGCTCGAGCCAATGGACCAACACTGGTTTTGAACCCAGAGCTAAACACAAAGCACAGTGTTTTGCCTCTAAGAAAAAGAGGACTGTGCAAATGGAAAACTCCCAGCAGAGGTAGAATCAAGTGTAAGTAAAAACTCCCAAAAGCTCCACCCCATGCCATCCTGCAGGTGGAGACCACCATCATTTCAGTGCCCAATAATCAACCTCCTACTTTGTATTAACATTTTTTTTAATGTTCCATAAGTTTGAGAAAACAGAGTAGGTGTCCCATGGTTGCCACTTTTGCCACTTCCAAGCCACCCATGTAGAAGAATGATCATAGCTCTTGAGATTCGGTTCCTTCCTTCCTTTTTCTCAGCACACTGCAGGGTTGAGATGAAACAGTAGCTACTTTGCAAAAAGATGGGGAATTAGAACCCAGCCATGACCTCCAAAATAGACATGAAGATACAGAGAGTGTATTTTTCTACCCAGTAGCCCCAGGGAGAACCTCCTCAATTAATAACACTTTTGATACAAAACCAGACTGCCTAAGATGACTGCCTAAAAATATACGAAAATCTAGGAAAAACAAGCTCTCCATCCTGGAGGGAATGTCAATGGAAAATGGTTACTAGGCTTTTCCAGTTACTAGTAATGAAAGAAAAATAGGCTCCCCATTATGAGTCCAGTTGCTGGAGGGATCGTCAGCTGGTTCTGAGCCAGCGTCAGGATTTTCTGAGTGCGTTACAAATTACAGGAACAAAATGTGGACTTTTCACTCTGACCATGTTTTCTGAGGCCAGACAACTATTATTCGGTTTACTTCCTAATGGTCTATGGTTGAAAAAGATGTCTCCATGTATGGATACTATTATAAGCTTTCAAAACATATACATTCTTATTTTGAACAGCAATTATACAATACACACAGACTTTAAATGAAAGAATTCAGATAAATACAAACAAAAATAAATAAGGCATTAATGCTTTCATTAGCAAGCACTATAATATATATAAATATTTGTGTTAAATCTGTGATGTGTTAAAAACAAAATCTGCATAGAAAGTATTAATCCCAAAATGTCACCCATGTACATATTCTGCATTCATTTTTCTTCCTCATAGAGATATCCACATGGGAACTCTGATTTAATATAAGGAGCCCAGTTATTATTGGGGTTGCTACCAGAAACATTTGTTAAGAAGTTCCATTTGGTTCTGGTTGGTTGTGTATTACTTTTCTCCACTAGCAAGCTTATGAAGTCTTCTGAAAGTGGGGTCTTACTTTACTCATCTTTGAATCTACATCACAATCATTAATATAATGTCTAACATATAGGAGACATTCAATAAATGTTTTAAGAAGGAATTCCTTTTGTATGAGTGAAGGCATTTTCCATTATGTTTTTTATAGAGTCACATGAATATCCATACAATAAATTCCTCCTAGAGTTTAATGCTGGACGGCAGGCAGTCTTCCGTGATGTTCTTCTCGTTTTACATAATAAGATCAATATAGCACAGTATGTTTCCATTTTCTACTGGGTTGCTAGGAAGCCCAAAGCCAAGTTTTAAGCTCAATTACCATAGTTCTTTATGGCCTAGAATTTCTGAACCAAACTTTCCCTCCTTTCTCTTTAATGGCTCTTTGTCTTTTATGTAAATTTTATTTTATGCTGCCTCAAATGATGAAAATAGTGAGTAAAAAAATAATATAGGAATAAAGAACTAAGAAAAGAAGTTAGCATTTGTCTTCCCAGTGGCTTCTTATATATTCTGCAGAAATAGTCTCAAGATGCTCTATGGCCATGATCACCTAATGTGCTTCCGTAGAAATGAGCAGAGTAAACACAGCATGATCTTGAGGAAAGACTATTGGACTTGGAAACCAGCAGCACAGTTAATGTTCAAACCCCGCCCCTCGATGGCTGTGTGACCTTGAACAAGACATCTAAATTTGTGAGCATCAGTTTCCTCATCTCATAAATGGAGAGCAGTCATCCTTTCTTCTGACATTTATTGAGTCCCTACTATGTGAGCGGGATGGTAGTGGGTGCTGCAGATGTCAAGTCAGTAAGACAAGAGCCACACAGTCAAGTTGGTGCAGTCACGTAGGAGAGACAGAAAAGCAGCACAGAAGGGAGACTTCTAAATCAGACTGGAGACTGCTAGAGGATTTGAAAGGAGGCAGCGGTTGCATTGATTTTCAGACTTGATTGGGAATTAGCAAGATGTAAAATGGAGCAGAACGGGAGGTGGGGAGGAGAGGGCATTCCAGGACCCAAGGCGAGCACGTGTGAAATCACAGAGACATCAAACAGCACGACAAGTTGGGGGAACTAAAAATTGCTGGAAGATAATAAAACATGTGCCCTGTCTACTTCCCGGGGTGGTTTCGAAGATCCAGTTGAGTGGATGTATACATTGAAAGTGCTCTGTAAACTGTAGAGCACCATACATGTACTCAAATGAAAAGGATTATTATTAGACTCTCATTTTTTTTCCCCTCCAAATTGGAAACATTTGCTGAAGTAAACATCGCTGATGCATTAGCTGTCAGGATGGTGTATTATATTTGGAAAACATTTGCCAATGTCTGTTCAGTTTTTAAATTCCCAGTCACATGTGTTTTTTGTTTGAGAAAATGCATTGTAATAACGGATTTATTGTTAATTGTGCAACACTGGCGCTTCAAGGTTTAAGTAATCTCTATTTCATGTTGACTTGATTCCATGTTGACTCTGGAAGTTTGCAGTCATTTATTGATTAATGAAAACTGGTAAGTGAACATTATCGCCACCTTGTATTGATCAAACTTTTATCAGAGGAAATCCAGGATTCTTCACGTGGACAAGTATGCTAATAAAAACAAATTCCCTCTGAGAAAAGGAGTAAAAGAAGAGGTGTGGTTATCTCCACTTAAAATGGCTTTCTGAGTCCCATAAAGCTCCTATTCACATAATCATTTCCTTATTCACCACTTCAAGAACTAAATAGTTCCTTCTTAGAAACATTTCCCATGGTTAGAAAAATCAACAAAAAGTATTTGGGATAGAACAATAAGGATGGATAACGCGTGTTCAAAATTCTTGACATTCATACACTATCAGTCATTGGAACGTGTGAATCACTGCATTTGAGAAGTGCTTTCATTTTTTCCCTCCTTCCTGCAAGAGGAAGATCTGAGGCAGGAAACCATCGTAGAATTTTTTTTCACGTTGCCCACAGATTGTCTGGGCTTTACCTTTTCATATTAAACCCTCAGAAAATAAGCATCATATCCTGGCCCTGCTCCTCCTTGCAATAAAAAAATATTTCAAGTCTTGGAAGGTCAGTGTTGGTGGTGAAATTTTATATTGAGTCATAATTAGACCCAATACATGACATTAAGGAGCTAAGTTATACTCATTTTTTTTTTCTTTTTGTTGCTGAAAACTGAATCATTGCTCATTAAAGCTGGACAAGACCTGAAAGGTTGTTCCATATAACACTTCATTTTATGGATGAGAAAACTTAAAAAGTCAGCTCATTGGTTTAAGGACAGGCAGGAAATACAGGGTACAGTTGGGATTAGGTTGTTCCCCTGCGCCTTGCTGTGGGTACAAGGCTGACACTGAGGGAAGAGATGGGATGGACAGTAGCCTGGGGCGAGTGGCTTCAAGCAAGGCTGCCCCTCAATCCCACCACTTGAGGGGGCTGTAAAGTCCCTTCTTCCAAAGACTAGCTTCCCGGGAGCTAATCCGCAAACTGCCTGCAGCAGGCAGTCCCTGCTCTGGGGGTTGAGAGGTGTGTCACAACTATGGGAGAGCTCCTGGTGGAAGCTACAAAGAACTCCTCTGTGCCTTAACAAGAACAGCAGCTGAAACTTTAGACAAACTGACTTGGTTTAGAGGCAAGCTGGGAAAAAATGATTTGTTGTAGGATTCCTGTTAGTCCAGTCAGAAACCGGATTTGTAGGCACATGTACTGGCCAATGAGTCAGCCCTTAAAAAGCCATTCATAATTTATGGATAAACAAGAATAGCTTTTGTTTCAGAGAATTTGGTAGCCTGCTTTCTTCCAGTACCATTTCTGAAGAACTCTTCCTGTCTCAAGGCAGTTCCTATAGGCCTATAAATACTTTGATGTTCAGACATCTGGAACTTATATTTGGTGTTGACTAATGAGTGTTATTATTTTATTATGTATTTATATATGATCTGAAAGAAATTTGAGGTTATATGCCACATAACTCTGTATACACACTGAACAATGACAAATTCTTTTTACCCATGACACTTATGATTTATTACTGGGGCCAAAGAAGTTCTGAGTCATTCAATTGACATATAATTGTGTTTTGGAAGATAGTAATGGGATAGAGAGAATATAAAATTGCCCTTCACATATATTGTTAAAACAATTTGTAAGTGGACAAAATGGACTCCAGAGATATTGTTTCTCTCCTTTCAGAAATATCAAAGGATAGCCAATATGGAAACAAACTCCAGTTCTCCTTTTCAATGAGCAAAGAAGAGCCTTGGTCTTAGAAACACATTTGGGTACGTATGAAAGGCCAATAAACAATGTATAATAAACCTGACATCAAAGAATGCCTGCCGGAGAACCAGACATAGTTCAAAGTTGAATGTGCAATACCCAGTTCGCCTGGGTACCAATAAGCCACAGGTAAACATCGCAGGATCAAAGGGAAAGGTGGGTGTGTAGAGGGGCGTGTGATGACATTACTTTCTCAGCAAAGCATTTCCCCCAAGGGACACTTGGAGCCGGCACCTTGTAACAGCCTCTCTTGTATATTCAGGAATTTATTTTAGAGGAGTGTCAGAGGTATTGCAGTCTGTAAGAATTGCGGCTCAAAGACCATTGAACAAGGGTGCACTGAAGATGGCTTACGCTGGGAGAAGAGGATCCTGGGCTGGAAAGGGATAAATGGCTCCTTTATGGGCCACACCAATCCTTGCTTGCTCCTCCTTCCCACAAGCAACATCAGTGTAAACTGGTTTGGCCCATCAGCAGGCCGTCTGGCCCTTCCTGGAAGAATGAGCCCTCTATGCACGCAGGCAGAGCAGTTGCCAACAAAGGCCCATTGCAGTGTTTGAAAGTCTGAACTTGCTGCTGAATCAAAGCATTTCCAGAGGCTGAAGCTGTGAACAGGATATGCCATCAACAGTGAGAGGAGCTCTGTGCAGCTCCCCCAGAGAATCCTTCAAATTGACTTATCTGCTTTGCTAACAGTCCCCAATTTCAATGCCACACTGTGGGCTGTATTCATTTACAGTTATTCCCTGGAGTTCAGCTAAATTATACTGAACTGCCTTTCAAGGCCTTTGTCTAGGAACCAGCTGACTCCAGAGCAGGAAAAAAATTTAAAAGACCCAGCCGATCCCACAAAAGAGAAGGAAGAAGTCTTGAAAACAAAACAAAATCAAAACTTGTTTCAAAGAATATCATAAGATGAAGCAATACTTCCAGTCTATTTCTATACACATGCCTTTTTGATAATTTTATTGTCCATGATAAATAGATTAGAATATTTTTTAAGAACACAAGCAAGAAGAAATGTTAGCCTGATTTTGAATGAACACAAACATCTGAGATGAAGGGATGAGACTTTCAGACCACGTTTAGATTGCATGAAAATCATCTGTCCTATATATTGCACATGTCACAATATTTTCCTTTGACTCTATTCCAATGAATGTATTTCTTGTCCGAAGGATTATGTGAGGTTTAGTTGATTAGAAGTAAACAAAAACTAGATATACTGAAAGTAAACCGAGCAACAGATTCATGAATCAGCTTCATTATAAATGATGAAAAATAGATGATGTCATCTGCTGCCACTGTACCTCCCCAAAATGTTCTGTTCCAGAAGAGTGATTCCCATTCCAGTGCCTGATCCAGCACCAGCTAACTAAGTCAATACAGCAGCTCGTCTTTCCTGTCACCCTTCCCACTTTATCACAATGTATCACAACTTGAAATTATGCCATGCTTCCAACTTGGGCTGATAAATGTGAGGTTCTAATGAAATTATAACTAAGTTCCAATTCTCTCATTCTGGGGCACTACTTACCTCTGTAGTCCAAGTCACAGGATCCATCAATTTAGATTAGCCCTGCCCTTAGGGTTGTGTTTTTGTTTCCTATCATACATCTTTGATCAGATCACTTACCTGACAGAATTAGAGTTGGCAAATCATTGGGACCCTGAATAATTTTTCTCAAGCCATTTTATTTATTTTTTTATTAAATCATAACTGCATGAATGCCTTTATGGGGTATAACGTGCTGATTTTGGATACAATTAGGAATGCTTACATCAAACTGGTTAACATAGCCTTCACCTCACTTAATTATTGTGTTAAGACATTTATACTGTACACTTGATTTGACTTGTACCCTTGCAATATGCACCATGCGTGTGGTCCCACCGTTTACCCTCCTTCCATCTAACCTCCTCCCTTTCCTCCCATCCCCCTCTTCTTCCCTCCTTCCCCTTTTATGCTTACATGGATGGAGCTGGAACATCTTCTTCTTAGTAAAGTATCTCAAGCCATTTTCATAGGACCTTATCTATAGCTCCCAAACTTTGAGGACCTCCAATGATGCCACTCAATCCTCAAAAGTAGTCACTTCTCAGATTCTCAGATATTGGATGACCCGGGGATCACTGTCTAGAACCAACAATTTCTAGGTTGCCCCAGAATGCTATACCCCAGTGGCATCTCCTAGGTCTACTCCTGACCTCGCTAAAGCCAACCATGCACCTGGGGCTTAGCATCATCCCTGAAGACTGTATCTTTGTTCAACCCTGGCCCCTTATTCTTCTCCATTACACAGTGTTACCAACCTTGACCCATAGTGCATCAGGTCAGGGCCATCCTGAGCTATGACGGTGAATTATCAACGGAGAAGGAAGCAAAGCTCCCTTACGAATATTTTCATTGCCCTCATTTCATTGACAATGACGATAATAATCAGTATGTCAGTCAACCATAAGCCCCCAAAATGTCAAGTCTTCACTTTCAATAGGGAAAGGAAAGATTTAACATTTTAAGAATCTATTTTATACACAAAAAGAAAGTTCAGAGAAAAAGCATGAAATAAGCTTTCTGATACAAGGTAGTGACAAGATGCATACCTTTATCCATTCAATAAATATTTATTATACACCTTCTGTGTGTCAGGTGCTAAGTGCTAGGACTATAGAAATAAACAAAACAGTTTAAAACATCTGCTATCAAGACCCACATTCAGAAAATCCACTAGCTGTGTGATCCTAAGTCTTTCCCCCTCCAGAACTGTTTTCCTCATCTGCAGAATCAGAGCTTTGATCCAAAGGTAACTCACACACCATGTTTCTCTGAAAATGGTAAGTAAATAGAGATGGAGCATCTATCACACCATCAGACAAAACACCTGCCTGAATGGCTGTCAAGGAAAGATGGTAGATAAAATTCAACTGGACCCAATAACACTCCCTGAGCACCTATGAAGTGCCAATAGGAGTAACACAAAAATGAATGAAAGACGCGCTCACATCCCTTCACATCTCAGTAACTATAGGGGCAGGCAGGGAGAGAAAATAAGTCATTTTTAACATATTGGTTCTTAAAAAATTATACTTCTCAATTATTCCCACCTTATACAACATACAAAAGTACAAAGCATATAAAGATCACCAGGGATCTAAATGGCCAGAGACTGCCATATTGAATTACTTGGTGAACTTCTAAACATCCCTCTTTCCATGTATAGCTCCTTTTCTGTCAATTGGAAAATACAATATTGATTTTTTTCCCTCAAGTACATGTCATGGACCTCTCTTGTGACATAATCATTTAATTTCTATAAAATATTCCATTATTTTTCTATACCATAACGTATTTAACCAGTTCCCTATTGATGGACATTCTGTTCTAATTTTTTTTAATAGTTTATTTATTTTATTGTTAAATCATAGCTGTGTACATTAATGCGATCATGGGGCATCATACACTGATTTTATAGACCGTTTGACACATTTTCATCACACTGGTTAACATAGCCTTCCTGGCATTTTCTTAGTTATTGTGTTAAGACATTTATATTCTACATTTACTAAGTTTCACATGTACTCTTGTAAGATGCACCACAGGTGTAATCGCACCTATCAGCCTTCCTCTGCCCACCTCTCCCGTCCCTCTCCTCCCTCCCCTCCCTTTTCCCCTTCCCCCTATTCTTAGGTTATAACTGGGTTATAGCTTTCATGTGAAAGCCATAAATTAGTTTCATAGTAGGGCTAAGTACATTGGATACTTTTTCTTCCATTCTTGAGATACTTTACTAAGAAGAATATGTTCTAGCTCCATCCATGTAAACATGAAAGAGGTAAAGTCTCCATCTTTCTTTAAGGCTGCATAATATTCCATGGTGTACATATGCCACAATTTATTAATCCATTTGTTGATCGATGGGCACTTGGGCTTTTTCCATGAATTAGCAATTGTGAATTGGGCTGCAATAAACATTCTGGTACAAATATCTTTGTTAACATAAATACTTCAATATTTATGCTAATGGTCACATTTTGGTTACCTCTGCCAATACTTCCTTCCAATAAATTTTCATAAGTAGAATATAGATATCAGTGTATATTTACGTTTTATATTTTAAAACATTGACTTTTCTGCCAATTTACAGTTCCAGTGACTCTACAGAAAATTACCTCCTTTATCTGCCCTCTCATTATGTTTATTTTTTTCTGCCTGTTTGATCTTTGCCAATCTGATGGGTAAAATTCTACTATTGAGTTTTGTTTTCCTTAACTTTTCTTTTACTATCAATGATATGATATTTTAAAATCTTCTTATATATTTATTGGTTATTAGTATTTCTTAATTTTTTTTTTTTTTTTTTTTGAGGCAGAGCCTCAAGCTGTCACCCTGGGTAGAGTGCTATGGCATCACAGCTCACAGCAACCTCCAACTCCTGGGCTTAAGCAATTCTCTTGCCTCAGCCTCCCAAGTAGTTGGAACTACAGGCACCCACCACAACACCCGGCTACTTTTTGATTGTAGTTGTCATTGTTGTTTGGCAAGCCTAGGCTGGATTCGAACCTGCCAGCTCTGTTGTACGTGGCTAGTGCCTTAGCCGCTTGAGCTATAGGCGCCAAGCCAGTATTTCTTAATTTATGAATTAGTTGCTCATGTCCTTTGTCATTTCTTTTTTATTTGTATAAACTTTTTTCCATTCATTGGTTAAGAGTTACTTGTATATTAGAAGTAATACCCCTTGTGCTATCATCCGTGCTGCAAATATTTTTCCAGTATGGAGTTTCAACCTTTTAAGATTGTTGTTAGTCATAGGAAAGACTTTTTTAATTACTGAAAATTTCAAATGTGCATGAAAAAAAAAAGAGAATAACATCAAGGTTATCTTCCAGCTTCAACAATGATCAATTCATGGACAATCTTGTTTTAGTTTTAAACCTTCTTTCTTCCAACCCTGTATTCTTTTGAAGCAAATCCCACACATCCTATTATTTCATCTACAAATACTTAAGTAGATGTTTCTAAATTATAAGATATTTGGAGGTTTTCTTTTAATGTCATCAGATTTATCAATTTTTTTTTCATTTAGAGATTTTGGGTTTTGTGATACAGTCAAGTCATTCTCAAGGCCAAATTATTTTTTAAATGTATTTGTTATTTATTTTGGTATTTTTATTTTACTGTTTTTAACATTTAAATATTTGATCTATTTCAAAATGAGTTTAGGACAAGAAGTAAGATGGTATCTCCCAATATCATTTATTAAATATTTTCTCCAACTAAAATATTTCCCCTAATTTTATAATTTATAAAATTCCCCACATACTTAAGATTCCCCACTATTTCTGTATTGATCCCCTGACCTATTGGCTGGTTTCTCCACTGATAAAATACCACATTGTTTTAATTTCTGGTATCTTCTAAAATATTTTAATAACCTAGTATAGCAAGTTTTTCCTAAGTACACCCTTTTCTAAATTTTTAGCTATTACATCATTATTCATCCAAATTAACTTTTAAAATAATTTTGTTCTATTCCCTCAAAATCCTGTTATGATCTTAATTGGTAAGTATTATAGATTAATTTAGGAAGAATCATTTTTTCTAAAGTTGAATTTTTCTAACCCAAAATACTTGTGTCTCTTCATTTTTTTCAAATCATTCTTCATCAATTACTAGTATTCTCCACGTTTCTCCATATAGACCCTATGTTAGCTAGTTGATGCTTTTTTACTGCTATTCTGAATCAAATCCTATCTTTTAGAATTTTTTTCTTACTATTTACATATAAAGAGGAGATCTAAGATAGACAGACATTCTGTTACTGTGCCAATTATACCTATTTTTAATTTACTCGATCTCCTTCTAATTATGATATTCTTGACCTGTGAGTTCAAGGAGGAAAGTAATCTCAAGTGAGCAGACAAAAGATGGAATGGGGATATAGCAATGTCAGTTGTAACTTTTTGGACACAGAACATCAGTTATAGGCTTAGCTCTGGTACCCCAAGAAAGCCAGGTAATATTAGGTCAATGTGGGTGTACATAAGACACCACATTATTTATGAGGAAGAAAGAAGAGACTTCAAGACACTTTTCATGGTAGTTCCTTGCTTGAGAAATGCCAACCGTAAAGGGGAGCGCACTGGCAAAGGAGAAGTGGCCCTGAGCAAAGGGAAAATGCCCAGAGCTGTCTGCCCCACACCTCGGAAGTAAGTTAGCCGTGGTGGACCAGCGAAGCAGGACTTGATTATAACCCATTATGTTGAGGTGACACAACCAATTCCAGAGCTGGAATGGGCTTTGGAGCACCTCATTCAAACTCCTCATTTTAACAGGAAGGAAATGGGGTTTTAGAGCAGCGGTTCTCAACCTATGAGTGGCGACCAGTGAAAATACATCCTGCATATCAGATATTTACATTACAATTCATAACAGTAGCAAAATTACAGTTAAGAAGTAGCAGCAAAAATAATTTTATGGTTGGGGGTCCCCACAACATGAGGAACTGTATTAAAGGGTTGCGGCATTAGGAAGGTTGAGAACCACTGTTTAGGGACTCATCCACGCTCACACGACTAAGTTGCAGACTCGAGCATTTCTGGATCTGGACTAGTCTGGGCCTCCAGACATGAAATCCAGAGTTCTGTTCTTTGTACCCTGCTGCTTCAAGGGTTAAGACCTTCTGTAGACTTTTTTTTTTTTTTTATGTCTAGCTTAGTATTCAGTCTACAGGACTAAAATGTTTCTATTGGATTTCAACACATAGAGCCTTGGGTGTGCATTACTTTATTCTCTGCATACTTAATGAACATTTCTGGAAGCACATGAATGGAAATTGGTTTCCAGGCAAAATGCTATTTCAGAGATTTGTACCTGACTTCTTTTGGTAAAGACATGAACAAGTACAAGAGTCTGGTATACTATGATCAATTTTACCAAAAGTAGCACACACTGGAAACACGGCTGAACCGGTGGCTTTGGGTGGAAATGACAAATGTTCCATCTGTCATTTAGAGCCACGTGCAAATCCTTCCTTTGGTGTGATTGAGACAGTGATGTGCTATGGTATTTGTTCATTTTATAAAACTCATGTTTGTAATCACAGAACTTAATAAGTCTTTCACTGTTATTTATTTGTGATTGTGTATTGCCATAAAGTGAATGGAAAAATCTTGGTGATAGACTAGTTGGAGCTATCAGGCAATCTATAGATACGGCTAATTGAAAATGAGCTCAATGGTGTTTTACGGTACAATATGTCAATTTTTGAAAATAAACAAAAGAAGGACATCCATTAATCACTTCTGTTAAAAAGTAGAAATATGACACAGTCAAAACACCAATTATTCAAATCCAAGAAATAAGCAGAAATAAAAGAACAGGAAAAATAAATAATATTCCCTAGATATCATGACTTTAAAACAATACTCACACACTTCATTAGAATTATGCCTCTCAGAACGTTCTAAAAACTTTATACACAGTTCTAAAAACTGCACGAGCCTATCCCACATCGCATGAAAGCTGATGGAGATGAGTGATGAGAAAAGAAGTGACAGGTGATACGTTCAGAGGAGGAAAGGACAAAGCCTAAAATAAAAGCACACACCAGAACTTAAAGATCTAGGAGTCTGGGCATGCAGAGTTCCATAGCCAGAGTTTTGAAGACCTCACTTTATTATAATATTGCACAATATTCGTGCTGATAGGCTCGGCACCCATAGCACAGTGGTTATAGCACCAGCTACATACAACTGAGGCTGGAGGGTTCGAACCTGGCCTGGGCCAACTAAACAACGTCAACTGCAACAAAAAAATAGCCGGGCATTGTGGCAGGTGCCTTCAGTCCCAACTACATGGGGGGATGAGGCAAGTGAACCACTTAAACCCAAGAGTTTGAGGTTGCTGTGAGCTGCAATGCCACAGCACCCTATTGAGGGCAATACAGTCAGACTCCATCTCAAAAAAAAAAAAAAAAAATTCATGCTGATAACCCTGAGGCATAAGAGGAATGCTATTGCATTTACTATATTCTCCTTAAAAAAGCATGAAGTTAATTCATTTCTGATCATTTTCCATTAAGTGATTCCAATAAAATTATTTTCCACTTTGCATTTAAGTGTTTTTCATAAAAATGTATTTAAGGAGCTCATTTTGTCATTAACTTAAATAAATAATTCAGCATTAATCAGTAGTGTTTAAAAATTATATAAGGGCTCAACTACAACTTGAACTTTACTGTAGAATTGAAAATAATGTAACCTAAACATTTGTACCCTCCAATTAATCTGAAATAAAAATTAAAAAATAATAATAATAATTAAAATTATATTTGAGTAGAAAAAGATTTTAAGTGACATAAGCTCTCAGGTATATTTCAGCTAATTTATAAATAGCCAAAAATAATTTTAACCAACACTCATTCTGTTATACAATTTAAGTAAAATTTATTTGCCCTCAGAACACTTTTGTCAGAGAGCATCTGAGAAGTCACATTTTCTCTGAACAAGCAAAATGCTGCCTTGGTGCTCTATAAACTTTACAACAATTTAGTAACCATCCCTAATTCAAAAACTTGATTCAGATTTCAAATATATTCCATTGTGGTTTGAAATCACAAATGCAAGAAGAGAAAACAGTTCAATCCAGGGAGCATACAATATTCTCAAGAGAAGAGAACTAGGTTTTTGTCACTGGGATATCTTTCCTGTCTTTGCTTATATTAAATGAAAATTGGTTATTCCAAGTAGATAGTAAATAATTCAATTCTAGACAAATGTTTCTAAACACTGAGGCAGCATGACATAAATATACATTTCCACTTTTTCTTAAATAAATCAGATTATCAATTTACTTTAAAGATCATTCTTAAAGACCTGATTTCTGGCTGTTACTGCTCCTGTGGACATCAAAAAAAAAAAAGGCCCTGAGTATTCCCCTCTCATTTTATGTAGTTATGATCTAAGCTCATAAGCTCATGTTCCCATTGACACATGTGCACAAGAACAGTAATTGACCAGGTCTCTAAACATCTGTGTCAACTGTTAGGATATTTCTCATTAAGTCTTGGTGTTAGTGGCTACAAGGCACTTCAGTGATCTGACTTGTCTTACTACATTCTTCCAGTCCCTCAACAGATATTACTGAGGGCCACCTATGAATTAGACATTACATAATTATCAATCAACCAAACAGGTGGCAAACCAGAGCCCCTCATACTTCTACTATAATATCCAACATTCTCAGTACTGACTCTGTATTCAGTACCTCGTTCACCAAAGAACTCAGTGATCTAATCCAAACCTGTTGAAGTGAACAAACTTGCTTAGAAATGCTGTCCTGTGAAATATGTACATAACTTGATGGCTTTCCAGAATCTCAAAAGTACTGATACTCTATGAATTTGATTTAGAAGCATGTATGCTTAAAGAGATATGAAAGAAAGGAATGAAATCTGATTTCTGTTCTCAAACTCATCCCACTTCCTCTGAAATCTACTGTCTCCAACTCAACTGCAAGTTGTTCATTTGTACTTAAAGAATAACCTTAATTTAGGCTGAGATATATTAAGGAATTCTGGCCTTCGTTTTTCCAAGAAAGCTTAACATGGATTTTTTTTTCTTTTTTTTGTGTGTGTGTGGGGAAGTACGTGTATGTATGCTGACTTTCATTAAGCTGTTGCCTTTGCATGAGGTTACAACACAAAATTTTAGAGCTGGAAAAGATGTCTGATATCATCTGTCCCAGTGGTGTTAAACCGTTAACCACAAATGGAGGGAAGTGGTGGGTGTGGGTGGGGCCTTGAATCCCACAACCACCCAAACATCAAATAGAGCAACTCTACTTTAATACATTATTTTATTTATTTATTTATTTATTTATTGAGACAGAGTCTCACTACATCACCCTTGGTAGAGTGCCGTGGCATCACACAGCTCACAGCAACCTCCAACTCTTGGGCTTAGGCGATTCTTTTTCCTCAGCCTCCCAAGTAGCTGGAACTATAGGCACCTGCCACAATGCCTGGCTATTTCTTTTTGTTGTTGCAATTTGGCCAGGGCCAGGTTTGAACCCGCCACCCTCAGTATATGGGGCTGGCGCCCTACTCACTGAGCCACAGGCACCACCCAATACGTTATTTTTTTATGATTACAAGAACATTTATTTAAAGAAAGGGATGTATAAATATTTAAAAAGATACTTCGAAATCACCAAATGAGTTCAACTCCCTTATGTTATAGATTAAGATACTGATACTCAGAGACATGACTTGCCAACTAGTGGGTGAGTGACAATGTCTGGACTCAAATCATTATGTCCTATTTCTTCTTTAGGAATTGTCTGGTAGGCCATGCTGTCTCCTGGTAAGGTCTTTAAATGGGAAGAGCTTTAAGGTTATGACAGCAATTCTATAGATTTCACGGAGTTTTTGTCCTTTTCCTACTCTTTATTATCCTCTGTAATGTCCTTACTAACATCTCTAGGAGGTAAGAACATTGTAGAGTACTATGCATAACACAAGGGGTCCCAAAAGTCACCCCTCAAGTCACCACACATAAGGAAAATGGGAATTGTAGCAAAATGTACCTTTATGTGCAAAATATTCATTATAAAATTATATAAGATATTTACAAAATATTTTCTACAGGTTGGCCTTTTCCTAGTAAAATTTTATGATGAATATTTCGCACATAAAGGTACATTTAGCTACAATTACCTATTTTCCCTATGTGTCTTGACTTTAGAGGTAAGCTTTGGAACACCCTGTAATGTCTCAGAGCTTTCCTCTAAAAGATATCAGTATTACTAGGAAGAATTATTTGTCTGTAAAGGTCCTACCCTAGAAAATGTGAGGACCCATAGTTGTGCTCCCAGGACAGGAACAGGAAAAGATCAGGTTCTTTCCAGAGTTGGCTAGGAAAGGGCGATAGTAAGATGAAGCCAGGACCTGGTGGGGAAAAGCAGAGGGTTAGAAAGAGAAGGATGGAGGGGCATCAAAGCAGAACCCATTCAGTTGAAAGCCAGCCTGAGAATATAGGTAATGGGCTTTTTTGTATTATCTTTCAGCCTCCAAATGTGTTTAATGTCAAAACTGCTACTCAACTTTCCAGGAAGACCTTTATACAAATTTCACTGAATTTTATAAGTGAAAAGCAAATGTTAACAGCAACCTACCCCTAACAAACCTTTGGGACCCTTTAACTTTACTGTCTTATGTCCTAAAGGCAAAAGTAATGGTTAAGAGAATGGCTCTTGAGTCACACTGTCTGAGCTCAACTCCTGGAACTGCCAATTATGATTCTGAGCAAATTGCTTAATAGTTCTGTTTCTGGGGGTTTGTTTATAAAGTATAGATAATAATTACTAACTTTTTTCGCCTATAAGGTGGAGATAATAATTATTGACTTCTTCATAGGGTTGTTGAAATGTTTACAAAAGATAATAGATGTAAGGTACTTAAAACAGTGCCTAGCACACAGTAAGTGCTCAATAGAATATGGACATTCAGATTTAGGCAGATTTAGCCAGCTTGAAAGTACTCAATGCTCAAATAGGTTGAAACTGAAAAGGTCTTCTACAACTGAGCACACTGTAATTAAATTATCAAAAGGCAAAGGCAAAGACAAAATTTTGAAAACAGCAAGAGAATAATAACTTATTACATTCAAGACAACTCCTTCCAGAAGACAATCAGATTATGCAGTGGGAACCTTGCCAGCAAGGAGACAAGAGGATGATATATTCAAAATACTAAAAGCAAAAACCTGCCCACTAAGAATACAAAACTGTCCTACAAAAGTTAAGGAGAAACAAAGATCTTTTCAGATAAATAAAACCCAACAGATTTTGACACCATTAGACCTGTCTTACAAGGAGAACTCAAGAGGATTCTTCCAATTAAAAACTAAATAGACAGTTAACATGGGACATGAAAGCATATGAAAGTAAATATCTCATTTGTGAAGGTTAAGTATATAGTCAAATACCAAATATTACAATAATGTAATGGATTATAAATGTAATGTAAACCACTAATAATGCTGGTACATAATTCAAAAAACGAAAGCAATTCAAAACAAAAATACTGATAATAACTATAGCCATAAAAAATTTTTATTGGAAGAGGTAAAACTTGGTGTCAATAATATCAACTATGGGAAATAAAAGTACGGAGTTGGCATGTGCAATCAAAGTGAAATCGCTATCAGCTTAAAATAGACTATTACAACTATAACTGGTTCAAAACAAAATTCATGGTAACCACAGAGGAAAAATCTATAAGCCAAAGAGAAAAGAATCAAAATATACCACTATAAAAAGTCATCACACCACTAAGAAAGGTAGCAAGAGAAGTAACAAGGAACAAGAAAAATGCAAAACAGACAGAAAACAACAAATTGGCAAGTCTTTACCTATCAATTATTACTTTAATGTAAATGAATTAGACTCGTCAATTAAAAGATGAAAGAATGGTTAAAAGGATAATAGCAACAAGCCCCAACTATAGGTTGTCTACAAAATACCTCAGATTTGAGGATACACATAGGCTGAAACTGAAGGGATAGGAATAATATTCCATGTGAATTATAACAAAAAAGAGTATAGGTAGCTGTATTGTATAAGACACAAAGGTTTTAAGTCAAAATCTCTGAAAATAGAGAAGGAATGTTATATTATGATAAAAGATTTGCTGCATCTATTATGCATTCATTCAACATCAAAACATCTAAATATTTAAAGCAAACATTGACAGATCCGAAGTGAGAAATAGATAGGAATATAACAATGGGAAGAGACTTCAAAACCCCATTTCAATAATGCGTAGATCATCTAGACAGAAAATCAATAAAGAAACAGCAGGCTGAAACACCATCATAGAGCAAATGGACCTGACAGACACATACAGAGCACTCCTCCAACAATAGCAAAATACACACTCTTCTTAAGAATACATGAAACATTCTTCAGATAGACCACATTCTAGGTCAGAACTCCAGTCTTAAATTTTTTTTTTAAAGATTTAAATCAACTCCAATTTTTTTTTTGGAACAAAAAGAGAATGAAAATAGATATTAGTGGGCGGCGCCTGTGGCTCAATGAGTAGGGCGCCGGTCCCATATGCCAGAGGTGGCGGGTTCAAACCTAGCCCCAGCCAAAAACCAAAAAAAAAAAAAAGAGTAGGCTCAGTCGGTAAGGCGCCGGCCCCATATACCGAGGGTGGCAAGTTCAAACCCGGCCCCCGGCTGAACTGCAACCAAAAAATAGCCGGGCGTTGTGGCGGGCGCCTGTAGTCCCAGCTACTCTGGAGGCTGAGGCAAGAGAATTGCTGAAGCCCAGGAGTTGGAGGTTGCTGTGAGCTGTGTGAGGCCACGGCACTCTACCGAGGGCCATAAAGTGAGACTCTGTCTCTACAAAAAAAAAAAAAGAAAATAGATATTAGTAATACAAGGAGAAAGGGAAAATTGCAAATACACAGAAATTAAAGAACACGTTTTGGAACAACATCAAAAACACAGGCAAAGAAAGAAAAATGTATCAATGGAATTATATCAAACAAAAAACTTTTTCACAACAAAAGAAACAATTAAAGTGAAATGTAACCAACAGAATGGAAGAAAATACTTCCAAATTATTTATATGATAAAGGGTTAACATCCAAAAATGTATAAGGAACCCCTTCAACTCAATAGCAAAGAAACAAATGACCTGACTAAAAATGGACAAAAGATCTGAAGAGACATTTCTCCCAAGAGGACATACAAATCGCTGACAGGTATATGAGAAGGTGCTCAGCCTAATCTCAGAGAAATACAAATCAAAACCACGGCGAGATAGCACTTAACATTGGTTAGGGCTGCTATGATCAGGAATACACGATAAGGAGTGTTAGCCATGGTGTGGAGAAAAAGGAACCTTTGTACACTGTTGTGGGAATGTAAATTGATACAGCCACTACTGATACAATATGGAGGTTCCTCAAAAAATTAAAATTACGCCTACCACATGATCCAACAATCTCACTTCTGAACATGCCTGGAAGAACTGAAATCAGTACCTTAAAGAGCGAGCTCCAGGGGCGATGCCTATGGCTCAAGGAGTAGGGTGCCGGCCCCATATACTGGAGGTGGCAGGTTCAAACCCAGTTGTGGCCAAAAAAACTGCAAAGAGGAAAAAAAAAGAGCGTTATTTTAAATAATGGCAACATTATTTAAAATAATGAGGACAGGGAAGCTATCAAAGTGTTCATCAGCAGACAAAGAAAGAAAATAGGTATAGATCTACATACAATAGAATATTATTCAGCCTTAAAAAAGGAGATCCTTCATTTGCTGCAGCCTGAGTGAATTTGGAAGACATTATGTTGATTAAAGCAAGCCAAACACAGAGGAATAAATAGTACATGATCCCACTTATATCTGGAATCTAAAATAGTCAAACTCATATAAACGGGGAGATGAATGCTGGTTTTCAGGGGCTGGAGGAAATTGGAGAAGTGTAGTCAAAATACACACGGTTTCGGTTATGCAAGGTAAGCCCTAGAGAGCTACTGTGTACCACAGTGCACATAGCTAACAGTACTGCACTGTATACCTAAAATTTTGTTAAGAGGGTAGACCTTAGGGTGAACTCCTATCACAAAAATAATAGAGAGGTAAAATTTTAGAGATGAGAGTTATGTTAATGACATTCTTTACAGTGATGGTTTCACAGGTGTATTACACTTATCCTCAAACTCATCAAGATGTATACATTAAATACATACAGGGTTTTTGTATGTTAATCATACCTTGACGACAACAGAAAAAGAAGTCAGTGGCACAGAGGTGAGTTATATCATGATTCTGACTTTCATCTTACCAACTGTTGTCCCCCATAGACCTGTGGCGATGACCCCAGAAACTCATAAATGGTGACAGTTGTGCAGACATTCTACCAACATCACGGGAGCACCAGAGGCTCAGGATGCTATGAGCCTAAGGAGTGTTCTTCAAATACCCAGAAGACACAGATGGCGTGAAAGGGCTCCTTATTCAGAGCTCTCACCACATCTTGCCAAATGTGGGCCAGGCGGGAAATTTGGGATGGAATAAAAGGGTTGGATATAGGGCTATAGGCTACAGCCAAATTCCTAAGAAGTGAGCCAGACCTGTGGCTGAGGCCCAACCCCTGCCAGTGGAATCCAAAGACCAGTGGTTGAGCAATGCTTTCTTGGCCTATTCAAAAAGGTGGTGAAAGCTTGATGCCATGAGCAGCCACAATGTCTTTACGATGATTTATTACACACTTACGTGAGCTAGACGCTATAATCAGAAGCACACGATTCATAGATAGAAACCCATGAGGTGGGTGTTGTTTCCTCCCTTTGACAGATGAGGAAACTGAGCCTCTGGAAGTTTGGGTAAATCACCCCATATCTCACAGCCGTTAAGTGGCAGCCCAGCACCCTCTGAGTTATGAAACAGTTAATCACATATACACACCCACAGTCTCTACCAGCAGCCTTAAGATAGCAGCCACGAGCAAAAGTAAGTTATTTAGTTGCCTTAATGGCAATTCTGCTTTGTTTCTATTATGCCAGCAACTGCGCATTATCCTCTATAAAGGGTATTGTATGATAAAGCAATTAATTATCTTCCTTTTAAATTTTTCTCTTTTTTCTAAGAAGCCAAAATTCTTTTCTCATTTTTTCAGTTTACTTGTAGAAAAAAGAAAATGCTACTCAAAATTAGTTCTATTAGTACATCTGTGATCCCGAGATTGTAAATAAATAACATCTAGAATTTGTAAAACCTAGCATGAAGTTTGACTGTAGAAACTGGATGTCATCATTTGGTCTAAGCTGGCCACTATTCATTTTTCTGCAGAGAAGTGAACTCATAGCTGGGTCTCAGTGAGCTGCGTCTTAAATTCAGAATATATGTGCTGTGTCACATTAATCATTGCATAGCTACATGGGATGAAAACAATCAGTTTTCTTAATTAAAGAGTTCTAGTAAGACAAGAGATGCTCTATGCACCACTTTTCATTTGTCTTGGCTAATAGTAACAATAATACTAATAATACCTCAAATTTAGATAGTTGCTTTCTTCCAAGAAGTTCAAAGCTCTCATGCGTCATGAGAACAGACAGACAGGTAGCAGTGAACTAGGCAAAGAAAACAAATGTTGTTTGTGCCATATTACAACACAAAAATAAAAACCATAATTTATCCGATGAATGTTTTTTCCTAGGATGGATGCAGTGTGATGTAAGAAGGGGGAAAAAGCACACATAGATTCAAATCTTGGCTCTGCCACAAACTAGCTGGGGGGCTACCCAAACTTTCAGCCTTGCTAAACCTCAGGTTTCTCACCTACGAGAGAGTAATAGTAAGCATCTCTTTCATATGATTAAGATAAAATAAATGTTATATAAGGCACTTTATAGGCCAGAAAGTCTTAACACAGATGTTAAATTATTGTTTCCTCATGGGTGCAAGAAGAAAAAGTCTCAAGCCAACTAGCTTGCACAGGCACACATCATCCTCCGTGACCCATATTCCTTTTTTTATTCTCCAGTACCTAAACTGGGACCTGGCACCCACTGGAATGCTCATCAATATTTAGTGAATTGGGATGGATTCAACGAAATTAGATTTATATTATTTTATATAGATTCTTAAAACAACAGATATGGCAATGTGGTATCCCATTAATTCTAGGAGATCACCTATGCATGGTGGCACCAGGGACTGGTTTCATGGGAGACAATTTTTCCATGGATGGTGGCGGGGCCAGTACTGTTCCACAGCCCAGGGGTTGGAGATTGCAGGATTATAAAGCGATGTATTTTATTACCTACATGAACAGAGAAGGTAGCTCCAAACTGACTCAAAAATAAGAATTTAGGAGGCAAAAAAATTCCATAGAACTCTTGCTTTTAAACTCAATTAAGTGAGAACTTTTTAAATCTTGCTAAGATATAATTTAATCATTCAAGAAACTATTAAGATATTTCCAAATAAATTGGAGTTGGTATTTATTCTTCTAGTTCCGAAAGATTCCACAGACTATTAAAGTTAACTATCACCTCTTTAGGAAAAAAATAGGTTTGTATAAAGATTTCAGCAGTGAATAGTAATCGCCTGTGTGTGCGCGTCCTCTGTCACAGCTTCCACATCTCTTATCTAATTTGATCCTCATAGCAGTTAGCCATTTTACAGTCAAGGAAACTGAGTCAGAGACCAATCGTGTGACTTGATCACAGATGATGAGGGTAACATCAAAACATCATTTCTTCATTACCTGACAATGACAGCCAAACACTCCAAGAATGGAAAAATACCATGAGGAGATTCTTAGTTCTAAGCATTGAAAAGGGATAAACAAATGAGGGACTGGTTTGGCTAACTTCATGAGCAAAAGAAGAGTGGCTTCACAAACACGGCCAACAAAAACCCAACCTCACAGTCAGCCCTTTGAAGCTGGTCCACTCAGTACCTAAGACAAAGTCTGGATGTAATGCTTGATGGTTGTGGTTGCTGATAGTGGGTTGCATTTTTGTTGGGTTTTTTTGTTTGGTTTGTTTAAATTTGGCTTGATTTAGTTTGGGTTTGGTTTTGGTTTTGGTTTGTGGATTTTTTTTCCCACCTAAAATTGAATTAATAATTATTTGACTATCTGAGCCAGCTGTGTGAGCCTCAAGAAGCTATAGCCTAAAAATACAAAAGGCAGGAACAGAAATAATGGAGTTAAAATATATCAATGGACCCTAAAAACATACAGCAAAAAAGAAACAATAACAGAAATAAAGCATGCACATGTTGGACTTAAAACAGTTACGTGCTCTTAGAAAGCTGAAAAGAGAGATAATTGTTTAAATATTTAATCACTTTTATGTTTTTTACTTGATTATTTTTGTGTCCTTTTAGGAGAAAAACAATGATGATATAGAAAATAGATTTTAAATAATTACCCAAGACTCTAATATAAAATTTATTATCTATTTTGCATTTAAACATTTCTAAACTCCTTTAGGACGGATTACATATACTCTTTCCAAGTCCTTTATGAATGGAGTAGCTGCCCTGTGATTTATCTTGGTGTAAGTAGTCTTCCACAGAACAGGTTTATTTAGAATAAACTTCAGGCTGGCAGCAAATCTCTCCTGGTCTTCCCTTTGGCTTCTTGCACACATCTCTGTGTAATGTTACAGAAAGAGCTGGACTGGAAGAAATGGCTCTCTCTTCTAAAAAGACATTTATTAAAAAAAACACACCACACAAACTGTTATCCAAGACTCATCATCAACCATCCTACAAAAGATGCAAAACTCTCTTCCAGAAAAAGCTACCACATATTGAGAGCTTTTTATTAGTGAGGTCCAGTATGAAGCCCTCTCTATAATCTTTATTTTCATATCACCTTACAATAACCCGGTGAGTAGATATTATAATAATTTTCCCATTTGACAGTGGAGGAAATTGAAACTGAAAGAAGTTAAGTAAGTAATGATCAGAGAGCACACAAGTGCTGGGATATAAATGCAAGTCTGCCAAGTTCCAAAGTCTTTTTGGATGTGCCCCCTGCTTTAGAAGCAAAGAGCACGGTCACGCTGCTGTTGTCTGAAGGCAGGCCACAGGGAGTGGCAGTTCAGTCCCCAGATGGATGGCTTTCCCTGGAATTGGACCTGATCCTAGGAGAGAGCTTAGCAAGCCACGAAGAACGAAGAATTGGCACGTACTTCAGACTAGTCATCTACATTGTGATCACTCTTCCAGCATCACTTTAATGCCACTTCCTTCTCTAGTCTATTTCTGCCTTTAGTGTTTATACTGAGAGGCTACACCAAAATGTGCTGTATCATCTTGCAGGGAGATAGTCCCAGAATGCAGAGAGAACATGAACATGAACCTGGGGAGAGCTTACATGGCTCTGTGCCTTCATCTAGGCTCTGCCAGGCACTCACCCTCTAGAAAGCAATAAAGATAACAACCAGGAACTATAATCTGCAACTATTCTCTGATGTATTTATTGTCCCCTCCCAGAAGAGATGAGGAGCGTGAGCTTCCAGGAGTTTCCAGCATTTGAATCCAGGCTCAGCCACTCAATCCCTGCATGACTTTGGATGAGTTACTTAAACTTTAAAAGGCTTAGTTTATCACCTATACCTAACCCAGGGAACTACTGTGAAAATACAGTATAAATTTGGCACACAAAATGCTGTTATCTTGTTCAGATCAATATAGCTTTTCAATGTCGAGCAGAGTACCTTAACCCTTTCAGATCCTATGTTGGACCTCATCTGACATAATGATTTTCCTTTTGTTTGTAAGCAAAAATAAACAAAACCACTTTAATTATTTTATGTAACCTAAAATAGATAATCAAATCACCAGGTAAGGGCATTCTCTTCTAAAACTATAAGGTAATTACAAGTAATCCACCAACCTCTTTCTTGCCCCAAATCACTAAGAGCTGGGGAGTATGTGGGTGGCAGAAACATTGGATTGGAAAAAGGTTAAAGTGGGAGGACTTTGATTATAGTTTAATTAATAGTATCAGTAAATAAATGAGTTGATGGAAGGGTAGAATAGTGTTGAAAGGACGATGTGGTATAACCATTTGTGTGTTAAATCCTCAGCAAGCAGAAGAGCTTTTTGGGCGTCTTAGAGGAGGAGCCCTGTGAACTATGGCTCTTAGTTTCTCTTCTTCAGCCTGCTTGTCTGAGAGCTGAATTTAACTGTGGCCTATTGGAGATGGGGAGGGAAAAACTCCTCCCCACAAGCTCCCCTCCATTGGTTAAAGTGTAACATCCCTCTGGGTGTAGCTCCATTCATGCTTTTTATGCCTCATGTAGTACCTACCTGGCCTTCTTACAAAATCCGATGTGCCATCCACCCCAGACCAGTGCCTTCTGGTGCCTCAAAACCACCTTTATCTTTCAGAACCTGGTTAACTCCCCCTCTTGGACTATCTTTCACTGTCTCTCTTTTTTTTTTTTTTTTTTATTGTTTGGGATTCACTGAGGGTACAAAGAATTAAGATACACTGATTGCGGATGTTAGGTAAAGTCCCTGTTGTAATTGTGTCCTGCCCCCAATAGGTGTGCCCCCATCCACCTCTCTCCTCCCCTCTCCCCAATCCCTCATTACCCTACCCTATCCCTTGGATTAGATCATCTACTTCTTTCATATTAGAATTGAATACATTGGATTCTTGCTTTTCCATTCTTGCAATGCTTTATTAAGAAGAATATGTTCCACCTCCATCCAGGTTAATACAAAAGAAGTCTCCATCTTTTTTAATGGCTGAATTATCATAGCTCAATTTTTAATCGCCAAAACATGGAAACAACCTAAACGCCCAACAACCCAGGAATGGATTAATGAGCTGTGGTACATGTATTTCACTATCTCTTCTTATCAGTCTTCTAGATCCTCCTAGGCAGAACTCAAATGGCATTTCTTTGGGGATCTTCCAACACAGTCAACTGCATTAACCCAGTACAGACAGCCTGGTAACATGGTAGATATAAACGTATGGCCCTACATACGTTATTTGCCTTATTCCTCCCTGTATCCACAGCAGCTGTTTCCAGAGCCTGGTCAAGTATTTTTTGTATATAAATGAATTAAATAAAATGGGGTGTTCTCAGAACCCCTTGTCCTTTACCTCTGTAATAGACCATAAATCAGGTATGTCTTCCCTAGGGCACCACCTTTAGACTCTACCTCTCTAGCCTCTGCTTTAAACATGAACAAACTCGACATGGCTGCAGTTCATCTTCCATAGCAAAGGAAACTAGACTGAATAGAACAGTTTTAATAGTGAAAATACGAAGATTACTGATGAATCATCCTCTTGACTCACCATGGGGCCAAAGCTTAGAACAAACTAAGAAGGAACTCTGCCCTTAACCACATCTGAAATGAAAAAGGTCTACTGGGCTGTCTCCCTCACCATCACTTTCCATGATTCTTGGGCTGGGTTTGATCAGAAGTGTTGTTGCAGGGCTGTTTTCCCTTGGCACTGAGGTGGAGCATAGATGTGATAAGCCATAGTGACTGAAAGGCTGCATAAGATGCTGGAATCACAGCCTTATTGTCAGCACTATTCCTTGGGTGCATCTGTGGTCTGCCTAGAAAGGTACCAGATGCTTTGAAGGCAGAGTTGTAATCACCAAAATTATTGTGTATGCTATCTTTCCCCTTCCCTACACCAAGGAGCAGAAAACCCCTAAAATTAAGAAACAACAATTGGTCAACTCTCATGAGTCAATGTGCATTTACTGAGGACCTGTTAGGAACTGGAGTTAAGCACAGAGGATACCATGTTAAGATACCAAGTTAGGCACAGAGGATATACAGCCCCCATCATTACAGGGGACTACATAGACATGAATAGAACTTGAAGCCAACTTATCTGTCTGGTCGGATTATCAACGATGGTACCTGACCTTGAACAAATGGATTAATCACTTTATGATTCAGTTTTCTCATCTGTAGAATGGAAGGATAATAATAACATTGACCTCTTAGAGTTATTACAAACATAACATAAAACCCCTAGGAAATTGCAAATTCTTACCAAATTTTCATAATTAGTGTATTAATTTAGCAAGGGACACAAACATTAACCAAATTAGTCATGATGACATTGAAAGAAACCAACATGATTATAAGTGAGCCATACGTGGTAGGATAGTGAGAGTGAACCCCAGCAACAGTACTCATGGTCAAAGAAGCCTCCATGGGGAAGTGTGCTGAAAAGGTCGGGGGGAGTGGTTTGTGACAGAAGCACTGTGGTGAAAGATGCACAGCATGTTCCAGAAGTTAGAAGTGCAGTGAAGCTGGAGTCCCTCCACCAAACTGCAGGCAGTCCCGCCCAGGTGCCATGAAGAGGTGAGCTCATGGGCCTTATTGGAGGAGTATGGATAGGGGCCTGGTAGAAAAGAATGTTTTAGAATTATACAGTCGAAATCACTCTTGCAAGAGAGATATGAATGAAGCCAGTAAATGAACAAATACACGCCCACACAAGAGAAAAACTCAATTAAATTCAAGTTGGGGGAAGCAGGGAGGAGGGATGGGGAAGTGGGGAAGAGGGACGGGGAAGTGGGGAGGAGGAATTGGGAACGGTAAGTTCCCACCTAACAGGCATAATGTAAGGGTACATGGCACACCTCCTGGGTGAGAGGCACAACCACAATTGGAACTTTACCTAACCAATGCAGACAATGCAACCTAATCATTTGTACCCTCATATTAATCCAAAATTTAAAAAAAAACTTCAAAATAAAAAAGGTTAAAAATACTGTTAAAAATAGAAAGAGAGAGAGAGATGAAACAAAAACAGTGATCCAGAGAGGTTATTCAGTAGGAGGCTTATCTTTGCTTGTGTTTGAAGCAGTGCTCTTTTTTTTGAGGCCAAGTCTTTCTTGGTCACCCCCAGTAGAGTGCCATGGTGTCTTAGCTCACAGCAACCTCAAACTCTTGGGTTCAAGTGATCCTCTTGCCTCAGCCTCCCAAGCAGCTGAGGATACAGGCGTCTGCCACACACCTGGCTATTTTTTAGAGATAGGGTCTTGCTCTTGCTCAGGCTGGTCTCCAATTCATGAGCTCAGGTGATCCACCGCCTCGGTTGGAGGAAGAAATGAACTGCAGAGAAGCTTCCTCACCACACCCTCATCCCCTCTCACCTGAGACCCAGCACACCATCAAGAAGGTAGCCTGAGTCTCCTCGAACTGGGAACAGACACCAGGTAAGCTGGGAATATGCACATGACACCAAAGGGCTTTGGGGGACTGCAAATTTCTGAGGGAGGAGTTGCCAAGGGAAACAAGGGAGGTGGGGGAGAGGTGGGCATTTGGGAACAGCAGGGTTAGAGCCAGAGGGTTGCAGGAAGGAGCAGGACAGGGTGGCACTGGAAGGGGACAGTACACACAAAGGGAGTCAGCAAGGATGGCCTGGTCTCAGCAGGTGTCTGTGTTTTCCTACAGCACTGGGCTCAATTTCCTACCCTGGACTCTGGCTGGTTTGTATTTATCACTAGAAGCTTTGCACAAAAACTGCTCAATGATGAGAGAGAGAGAGAGAGACGCAGAGATTGATTGAGTGTGTGTGTGTGTGTGTGTGTGTGTGTGTGTGTGTGTGTGTGTTTCAGGGACCAAAAGAAAGGCGGGCACAGAGTCAAGAGGAATAGTGCGCTCTCACTCTCCCTGTCATCGCTGGCCACCTCTCTGTTTATGGCCATCACCTTCCCTGTGAGCTCCTTTTGAAGGAGGAGAGTCACCTACAGAAGAATCTACTCCCATTATGGGACTCAAGGAGCCCATTTTCCCTCTAAGGACTAAGTTTCCTCTGAGATAAAATGGAGGACCTGAACCAGATAAAGCCAAAGACGTTGTGTGAAGCTTCCATTCCATTCACTGCACAGGCAGGGCCCACTGCTTCCTTCCACTACATTTCCTTTTTAGACATAGATCACCAGAGGTGGAAACACCTTCATTTCACTCACAGTGGACATGAGGTAAGGTCATGTGCCAAGACTGGGGGAGGGGAGGAGAGGAGCCCCTTCGAGCACAGGCTCAGAGTGACCCCACAAGTCACTTAGATGTGAAGCTGCTGGATTTCCCAATAACATGCTGACTTCTCTTTTCTCCTCATCCCCACTCCCAGCCACCATAGAGTCTCAGTAACAAAGAAATAAATAATATATTTAAGTTTGAAATACTATGCCTGGATTCTTAAGGCAGAATTATTCAATTTCTGAAAAGAAAGCACGGGAGGAAAAAAAAGAGTTGAAGAAGATGAACACCTTTTATTTTGTTATTATTTTTCATTCTCTTTGAAGCTCTCTTCACTTCTAAGAAATTTTCATATGAGCAGAAAACAAGGTCAAAACATAAAACCCAGTGGGCTGGAGATACTGGGATAAGAAAAATCACCAACTGAATAAAAGTTAGCACATGGTATACTATATATGATAAGTGGACAACAGAGACCACTCCTGGTTACATCAGATGGCAGCCCTGGACAGTTCATATTTCTTGACCATCTAAATCAACAAGACAAAGTGAAACAGAGTCCAGACAAAGTCCTGCCAGTGGGTGGGTCATAGCCCTGATAGACCCAGCTGAGCTGCTGCAAGGAAAAGACTAGGCTGTGAGAATCTATGAACTCCTAGAAATCAAACACATGAGAAGATAGATCATGGGTGTCTCAAGTCTTGAGGTGATATATTTCACAATCAAAATCAACATATTTCAAAGACTGTCTAACTTCACAAGTGGTAGGAGAAAGTGGAGCACAACCCCTAGAAAGAGTTAATGGGGTTGCTTTACAAAGATCTTCCTGAGAGAAGAAGTGCCTAGACATTGCCAAAGGTGCACTAGGGACTAGTTAGGACCAGGGCCAGGACAGACCTTGGGTTTAACACCAAATAAGTCATCCTAAAGGCTGGCCTGGAAGGAGCCAATGGTAGCTGTTCTCCAGAGATATTTTTGTTCATCAGTCTTTAGCACAGATTAGCATCAGCAGCATCTTTAAGAGAGACGTTTAAAAAAAAAAATTTTTTTTTTTTCGAAACCTGGGTCCTGTTGCCTTTTACAAGCATACAATGCTTTTGTCAAGCCAGTCTGATTCCTTGTTTGTTTGGATTACTCCACCCTCCTTTGGGAAAATTAACTCTTTGGCATGTCCACGTGTACACATCCATACAGACATCCACCCCCAGCAGCACATCCCTGGGAGCCCCACCAAGGCTACAGGTTAAAAGAACAACTTCAAGTCCAATTAGAGTCTAATGAGCTGTGCTAATTGAGATTATTCTTGCAAATTGGTTAAAATTCTAATGAGCTGGCCTCCAACTGGAACCTTCAGTTGATGTTTACTCTGGCTCTACCCCAGCAAATTTGTAAGACAAACGCAATATCCCTGTCCTCGCCAGCCTCAGTGAAAAATGGGGTATGACATTACTGACTGCCAGATAGTCACAAGCATTAATCATCATTGTAGACTGCTAAAACGCTGTCAGCTGCTGATACAAATTCTGATATCAAACACAATGGATGTTTTCGAAGAAAGATACATCTACCCTGTGCCAGGCACTGAGCTAGTGGCCTCTGGAACTCAGGGCACACTCAGATATTTGCTTGATTTGCTCAGAATTTCTGGAGTCCGTGTGTGTTAGGAGGAGGAGGTTGAGAGGGAGAGATAGAAGGGAGAAGGGAGAGAGAGTTGCCCAACTATTCCTTCCGTACCTTTACAGCAAGATTTGAGGTTCCTTCATTCCAGATCACTAGCTACAATACCACATATCAGGAATTTTTAAAATGTAGGGCCCCATAAAGACAATGAAAAGATGTTCCGAGGCTGATAGAATGAGCACTCTATAGAGATTATAAATTGGTTGAACGAATTAGATATATGCAGTAGTAGTCTTCAGTGGAAGAAACATAAGAGCCTCCCTCACTGGATCGTGCCCTTTGGAGGCCTAGACAAGGAGTGAGTTAGGAAGGTACTTGCCCTTATATCCTCTCTACAGGAGATAACAAGATATCCAGCCACATGATTTTTTTTTTTTTTTTTTTTGAGACAGAGTCTCAAGCTGTCACCCTGGGTAGACTGCCGTGGCATCACAGCAACTTCAAACTCTTGGCTCAGCGATCCTCTTGCCTCAGCCTCCCAAGTAACTGGGACTACAGGCGCCCACCACAATGCCTGGCTATATTTTTGTTGCAGTTGTCATTGTTGTTTTAGCTGTCCTGCACTGGGTTCGAACCCTCCAGCCTTGGTGTATGTGCCTGGCGCCCCTACCCACTGAGCTACAGGTGCTGCCTGCCCACATGATTCATGGAAGGCTCTCTACCCTAGATCGAGAAGAGGGAAGAATCACCTGGGAATGCAGACAGTACTCCACGGAAATCTGTCACTCTCCTGCAGGTTCAGCCTTCACCTCTGATACAGCTTGGAAGTGGGTATCAAAAAACACTGGCAGGACCACACCTGCAGTCTCTCCACAGGTCTGGCGGAGGTGGCCCAGCACCTTGCATCAGCATGTGCACCCATTGTGTTTTTCTCCTCCTTTGAGGGTTTTGCTGAAATTACAAGGCAACACCACATTTAATATCCTATCAAAACCTTCTTATTAGTTAGGAATCCTAGTTGCAACCAAATAAATCCCTCCATTTAATTTAAGCAGAGAAGAGATTTATGGAAATATTATACAGAATCTGGGCAGAGAGTCTGTGATATCCAGTCTGCATGGCCAGGAGCAACCCCAGAATGCTACTGAACTGGGTCTTGGTTCTCTGCAGAGAATATGAAGTCACATTTGTGATGCAAAAAAAAAAAAAAATTTATATATATAAAATTATCCCAGATACAAGAAGGGTATTTGAAGTTGCTCAGCAGTCACCTGTGGGACAATTCCCTTTCATTCGCCTTAACAAACAGGACACTTAGGGGCAGAAATTTAAGAGATGGAGTCAGAATTTTCCTAAGTGAGGCTTCAAAAATGATCCTATTTCCACACCATGTCACCTATAGAAAACAACACATAGCTCAGATATAAGAAAGGTATCCGAAGTTGCTCAGCACTCACCAGTGGGGCAATTCCCTTTCGTTCACCTTAACAAATAAGATACTTAGGGGGCAGAGATGGAGTCAGCATTTTCCTAAGCCAGGCTTCACAAACGATCCTATTTCCATACCATGCCACCTATAGAAAACAATATATAGCTCTCAACCAAACCCTGTTTGACATAGAGTTCTTTGCCTTTCCATATTCTAGAAAGTGAGGTAACCTAGTTTTTAAAAAAGCCTCAAACATTTTTCATGAGGTAAACTTTCCAGAATGGAGCCTGATGCTAAAATAAGTTTTAACAGCATAGTCGCTCCTTAAAAATGGACTTTCTTTTCAGGTTATATCTTTACTTGTGACTATGTTACTTAAAAATAATGCAAGATAATTAGAGCAGCTATCTGTGGGACCTTATAGCGAGCTTCATGTTCATCAGAAATGAAGCTCTGCTACCTGAATATGATACTTTTCCCTCTTCACAAATAATTATTACAATAATTAAACTGGAGTAAATGCTGTGAAAGAAAATCACAGTTTAAATGCCATAGGAGTTTGGAGGTAAGAGGTTATCTAATTAAAGAAAGAATGGAAGCTTTTGAGAAGAAGTGTCATCTACGTTGACTTTAAAAGACCAGTAGAGTTTCAACAGGGAGAAAGGATGAATGGCATTCCCAGAAGAGGCAAAATTGTGAACCAAGTAAGAAGCCAATAGTGGATAAAGATGTACAATGGAGGGAAAGACTGAAAACATGAATTGATGGCCTTTAATACCATGCTACGAACTTTGATCCCATTCTGGAAACACTGAGGAGACCTAATTTTTTATCACTAGCACAAACTATCGGATTGGGGCGGGGGGGGAATGTTACAAAGACTATCCCTGTTGCAAAAACAAATCTGACCAGATCACTGGAACTGATTTTTTTCTTTAAAATAGTCCCATTGTGCATCTTACCAAGAGTACATGTGAAATTTACTAGGTGTAGAATATAAATGTCTTAACACAATAACTAAGAAAATGCCATGAAGGCTACGTTGACCAGTTTGATAAAAACATTTCAAATTGTATATAAAACCAGCACATTGTACCCCATGATTGCATTAATGTACATAGCTATGATTTAATAAAAAAAAAGAAAAATAATAATGAACTGCAAAATATAAAAATAAAATAAAATAGTCCCATTATATAAAAATAATTGCCAAGACTGAAACATGATTTTCTTAGAAGGAAAACTGCTTTCAACTGACTTGGAAAGTCTAAATCATAGGTAAATTAGCATATATTTTGGCATAGGGAGCAGGCCAGACATTTTAGGTTACCCTTGCTCTTCCAAGGACATTAAACTATCAAATATTATTGCCATGAAGATCTTTTAGAAACTACCTTACCAAACTCCTTCATATGATATATGGAAAAACCTAGATCTAGAAAGAAGCCACTGGGCTTATGCAGTAGAGTGAAACATAAAGTGTGCCAAATACAGGAACTACTGATAAGAAGGATAATGCTTAGCATTCTGCTGTGCTGATCTGTCCAAAGAAAGATGTTCTTTCTCATACAGGGCCACATAATATGTGGAAGCCGGAGTTCAAACTCAGATGTTCCTCTTACTACCCACGTGAGCAAATTACCAACTGTCTACGCCTCTTTATTTTTCTCTAAAAAGGGAGATTATAAATTACTTATTTTATAGGGTTCTTGTGAAGATTAAAGGAGTTAATTTATATGAAGTTTCTTAGTATCTAGCGCTAAGTCCTCCATAAACATTGGCAGTTCTTAACTATATTTTGAGTGATGGATCTTAAAGGGGATGTTAGCCAAGCACCATATATCTGGAGAAGTTTGGTCAAGATGCTGAAGAACATGGAAAATATTTCAGGCCAAGAATAGTAGAGGAAATTGAGGCATGGAAAAGAGAAATGTGGTGGGGGGGAACATGACAGTTGTCTCTGAAATCCGAGGTTGTACCATAGCAGAAGATGGCACTGGTTTATTGTTGTGACTGAGGTAGGAAGAACAATGGAAAACAGAGAGGCAGAATTCTATTTATAAAAAGGATTTCAGAAGCAGAGCTCTCCCAGAATAGGAGTAGTTGCTTCAACCAGCAGGGAGTGTTCTATCAATGGACACATCTAAGCCCCAAAGCCTCGGCAGGATGGGAGCCAAGTACCATGTGGTCTAGGTTAGGAGGTCAGCCTGCCCTAGCCCATGTCTCAGTCTTAGAAGTAAGTTCAAAATGATTAGTGTTACAGATTTATGAAACAAATTAAAAATCTAGCGAAGAATCTAATAATAGGACTTTAAATAGTTCACAAAACAATTTCACCATCGGTGTTCCATTTAAAAAACATTGTGCAAGGTAAATCTTTTTCATGTTTTATGAATTGGAATAGGAGACACATGCTTGGTCAATAAGGATCTTCTGACCATAATTCCAGGGGTCTCTCCTGTGCTGTACAGTTGCAAGAGAACCAGCCAGGGAATCCACATGGCCATAGTTAAGAAAAAATTATTTATAGGAATTTTAGGGGCTCCCACATTGGAAAGACTTCAGTCAGGGATTGGAATCATAGCAACAAAAGAAATTCCTTTATGAAATTGTATCTTCTATACACTACATAGAAATCTAATTTGGATGCAAAGCAACCACTCAGAACAAACTCCAGTTATCGGATTCTTGATATGAGTTAAATAATCAATTATGAAGTTTTAAGCACACTAGGGCCTTGCTTACTATCTCTTTAGTAATGGAGGCCTTTCCATACATTACATAAGAACAAACAAAATCAGCTCTCCACCTTCTAGGGCATAAAAGATTCCAAAGCGTTTGCATTTAAAAACTGTTCACACGCATTTCAAGTATGGCTCAAGTATAGAGAAATAGCAATACGATCAGTCACACGTTGCTGAACTGCAGGGAGACATTTTGAGAAATACATCATTAGATGATTCTGTCATTGTGTGAACTTCATACAATGTACTACACAACCTAGATGGTAGAGGGTCCCACACACCTAGGCTATATGGTGTAGCCTACTGTCCCTAGGCTACAAACCTGGACAGCATGTCAGTATTTACATCAGCATCACCACAAACCTGTAAGTCACATGCTGCACTATGATGTCATGATAGCTATGATACCACTAGGCAATAGGAATTTTTCTACTCCATTATTATAATGTCATACATGCAGTCTGTAGTTGACTAAAATGTCATCATGTGGTATATAAATAAACTTTGTATATTTGTAAAGGTCTTTCTAGTTTCTAGAGCCTTTCTTATCCATCATAGCAACTAATTACAATGCCGTATGACCTCAATTTTATGGTCAAAGGGCCAAAAAGTTGGCTTGTGCAGGGTCACCCAGATACTTAGGTCAAAGACATAGAAAATGAAACCTTATGACCCCAAGTCTGATGCTTTTCTTGCCACAATAGAGCCGTGATGAACAATGGACATGCAGGATCTCTGCTAACTCAATGCTTGGGAACTACTCAACTGTCATCAGAAGTTTGATGGGTTTCCATGTCCATCTGAGTTCTTTGACCAGGTTCCTATAGGACTCATTCTTCTTTTGGGGCTCTGCTGTCCTAGCTAAGGGGATTGGGTAGGTTTTCTCAATGCCAGATGGGTGGGGTGGGCAGAACACCTGGGAAGAAATGAATGAGCTGCCCCATACCAGGGGAAGTGCTGCTTGTGGCCCTGAGGAGAAGAAGCTAAGGGTGTGCCTTACAAAGCCCAAAGGCACCCAGTTCTTAGGGTCTATGGTCTGGCCCTTCTGTTCTCAGGCTCATAAATTCCTCCTGTCAGAGCTACAGATTTCACTGGACCCAGAGCACTGACTCACTCTAACAATTCACTCAAGGACATTCATCAAATTAGCAGCCAAATCTCATCCACAATGAGGAAACTCATTGTCAAGAGGATGGATGTGTGTGTCAGCCTGACCAGCTGGGGACAGGCTTTGGGGAGAGTCAAGTAACCTGAGGCTGTTTCTTGTGCCTAACGCTCCTTAGAGTCAGGAATTAACTGGGTGATCTAAAGGCGTAATAGCATCTAGCAGGATAATATGATGACGCTTCCATGTCACTATGGCACAGACCTCTCAGGATGAAAGAGAAACTAAGGCCAGTCTGACTGGGAGTGTCACCCATGGGCCTGCTGAGATGACACCAGCACAGTCTGGTGTGCTGGACTCTCCTTTAGCTAAGTCTGTTCCACACCAGCTCCCGTCTGACAGACACGTTCCGAACTGTGTTTCTGGATGTCATGTCTGGCTGTAGCCAGCACTAATCTGGCCTATGAATCATTCTGACTCTTGAGAGAGATTTTGCCCAACTCAACACTAATACTTGCTAAGTTAATTTCTGAGCTTAATTCTCAGAGAGCAGTCTGACGTCCCTTATTTCCAAGTCTGTGGTGGGAGCACACTTATCACTGTGTCACTGACACCCCTGTGTCTGAGCATACTGACTCACCCATTGCACTTTTGCAAATTAAAATAAAAACTTTAAAATTTCTTATTACAAAACTAAGACTAATGCTGTATAGAAAAAAAAAAACTGGTAAACACATTTACACAAGCATGCAAAAAGTTGTTTAATCTCCTTTAATCCCATCTGTCAATTCTCTTTGTGGGTATATTCTAATAAAATAATATTTTGAAAGTAGCTTTTTCACTTAATATATTATAAATATCTTTGTCAGCAAATAAAATTCTAAAATCTCATTTGATTTATCTGCCATTTCATTGCATGAGGCATCAAAATTATTTAAGCAATTTTCAATGACTGGATACGTAGGTTGTTTCCAACTTTTTGCTTTTACAGATAGTACTAAAATGAAAATCCTTATGGATGAATATTTTTAATAAACATTTTATTTTAGAATTATTTTAAGCTTACAGAAAAGTTGCAGACACCATGGAGAGTTCTCATATATTTCTTAATCAGTTTTCCCTAATGCTAACATACTACATTACCATGGTACATTTGTCACAACTCAATTGTAAAAACTCAATTTTGGTACATTATCATTAACTAAATTCCAGACTTGGATTTCATTAGATTTTCCACCGATGTCTTTATTCCTTTCCAAAATCCAAACCAGCATACCACATTGCATTTAAGGTAGCTGAATTTTTATGTTAACTTATGCAATGGGGTTATTATCCCTGTAAACCCATCACGAGTTGAAAATATCCTAAGTAAAAAATGCATTTAATACACTTAACCTACTGAACATCACAGTTTAGCCTAGCCTACCTTAAATGTACAACCCAAGTGCCTGTGAACCCATGAACAGATAAATAAACTGTGGTTTATGTATACCATGGAATATTAATCAGCCATAAAGAAAGATGGTGACTTCACATCTTTTGTATTTACCTGGAAGGACTTGGAGAATATCTTCCTAAGTACAAAGTTTCACAAGAATGGAAAAGCAAGTATCCAGTGTACTTAATATTAATATGAAACTAGTAGATAAGGAACTACATGCCCACATGAAAGAAAAACATATTTAAATTCAAAAGGGGGCAGGAGAATAGGGGTGTGAAGGACTTTCACCTCTCAGGTATAATGTAGGAGGATATGGCGCAACTCCTAGATTAGGGGCTCAACCACAACTTAGACTTTACCTAACAAGTGCAAGCAATGTAACCAAATTATATGTACCCTTATAATAATCTGAAATTTAAAAAAATTAAAAATTAAATGGCAATGATAATACATACCTAAAAAAAATTTACTCAGAACACTTGCATTAGCCCACGCTGGAACAAAACCATCTAACACAAAGCCTATTTTATAATAAAGAGTTGAATAACTCATTCAATGTATTGAATACTCTACTGCAAGTGAAAAATGGGATCGTTATATGGGTACTTCAAATATGGTTTCCATTAAATGTGCGTTGCTTTCACACCATAGTAAAGTCAAAAAAATTTAAGTTGAATCATTGTTAAGTTGGGGACCATCTGAATTACTTCTATTTATTCCTGGACATGGAATAACAAACTTCTGAAGTGTTGGGCCCAAGGGTACAGATGTTTTAAAATTCTTTGATATGTATCTCTGAATTACCCACCAGATGTGTTGTACCAAAACACATTCCTCCCATCAATGCATTAGAGTGCCCATATATCAGCTGAAAATACCATTCCTTATGGCAACTCTGAACCCTGTTATAATGGTGTCACAGCAAAGTCAAATTATAGACCACCCGATTAGGGTTGAGGGCCTAATCACTCTGCTGATCTGCCTGGGTCCAGGACAGTTTTAGCATACATGCAGCCTGGTGAGCTATATGTTCTCCAAGCAACCATTCAGTCTTACGTGATATATAACTAAGCCTTGAATAGATACCAAGAAGTGGTGAACCAAAGGGTTAATACATAGCCAGGCAAGCACTCTGTGGAGCTCTTTTGAATTGCTGAGAGAATAATTGTCTTTAGTACACCTCCATAGATACGTAAGCTGGAGAGGGATTAATGTTCTCTACTACATTAACTCTCAAGAATTTTTTTAAACCATGACTTCCCGTTCAAAAGCTTTCTTTCTTTCTTTTTTTCTCTTTCTTTCTTTCTTCATTTTTATTATTTTGGGGGGCAGGGGGGAGACATATCCTGCTCTGTTGCTTTGGCTGGAGTGCAGTGGCATCATCATAGCTCACTATAACCTCAAACTCTTGGGCTTAAGCAATCATCCTGCTTCAGCCTCTTGAGTAGCTGAGACTGCAGGTGCATGCTACCATACCAAGCTAAATTTTCTATATTTTTTGTAGAGACAGGATCTTGCTCTTGCTGATTTAGGTCAAGCGATCCTCTGGCTTTGGCCTCCCAAAGTGCTAGGATTACAGGTGTGAACCATCTCACCTGGCCCAAAGCATATTTTAAATCCCCTTAAAAATGATTTAATATAAGCAATGCCCTTTGAAATTTTCTGTTCTATTTCAATGTGTGGACTTGCAAGCACTGAATTTGCATTATCTACTATAGTAGCCAACAGTCAAGCAGAGGTGAATCAGGTGTGTTTTCTACTTTTAAGGGACTCACAGATACTTAAAACCAGGAAAGTAGTAAGCACAGACCCAGTGCTCTGAGAAGTACCTGAGCCAGAAGACAGGGCAGTAGGCATGGGTGCAGGGCCTGGAAAGACTGGAAGAAAGACATAGGGGAGAAAATGGAGCCCAGGAATTAGGGGGGACACGAGGGTGAGTCCCCTACCTTTTCTAATCCCACCATTCAGGCCCATGAGAAAGACAAATGGGCCACAAGCAAGACCAGACCCCTATGTAAGGGTAGCTGCAAGCGGATATATGAGAAGAATGGCACTGCCCTGTAGTAAGTGTGGCACAGGTTAGAAAAGGCCCCTCTGCAGGCCTTTACTGTCTCCATGTGGAGGAGAAGAGTGCCATGAGGGGTTAATGGGGGGCACAGACAGGGAGGCATAAATGTGGGAGAGGACCCGACTCACAGGCCCGCATCATGATAGAGGGGCTGTGTGCTCAGGAGTGAGAAAAAGGGAGGACTCTGGAGAAACCCAGAGACTGAGAGGAGAACCACCAAGATGGAAAAACGTGGAAGTAGGAGTCAGGATTGTTGGGGAGGGGTGTCTCTGAGCAGAGAGTAGATGCTATATGGGAGTCATGGGGCTCCAAAAAAGGCTAAAACGCCCACCCCCTACACATAAGCACATATCAGACCATGCTTCAGGACTCCCATGCCCTGCAGAGGGCGCTGTGGTGCGTCAGGCCACTGTGCAGGGGCCAGATGGGGGCTATGGCCAGGCTTCTGTTCTCTTCGTGGTGTCTAGAGTCAGGTAGCCACAAGAGGTGACCCTGACCTCAGTCATGAGTCAACCAACTCTTTCAGGTCACCACACACTTGTGAACATGCCTTCTTGTCTGTCTAGGCTGTGGTTTGCCCTCGCTGAGCAGAGATAGGGAGAGACTGAAAAGGAGGGTAAAGGCAGGTCTTAAAGCTTCAGCATTTCTGTGTTGACTACAGGGAATAATCGGTCAAGTGCACCAAAATGGAAAGCCATCAGCAAACTCCACAGGCCCCTCGCGAAACAGGGCTTAGAGAGATTCCTGGAATTCTGAGTGTTCTGAGCCAAAATGCACAGGAAGACCCTATCTGTTCACAGGTAGAAGGGAAAAAAAAGCAAAGTAAAAGCTCATAAGCTTTTGGCTTCCGTGTGCTATCATTAATCATTTTCCCAGGAACAGAAGATGGTTTCCTTGCTGTAAGAAAAGAGAAACAGATCCCTTTGACCAATGTGCTGCCCAGATGTTCTCCAGATTCCAATATTTTTTTACCCCCATTTGTTTGAAAAAGTGAAAGCTAAGGTAACAATTGAGGGGAAGTGTTTCCTAAAGATAACATCATCACCCATCCCTCCTCAGTGTGTGGTGGCAGTTCACCTTCTACTAGGGGAAGGGGACGATGTGTCCTGAGAGCTTTCAAGAGGAGCCATGGAGGCATTTGGTGGGGAACTCGTTCCAGCATCTGCCATGAGTCAGATTGCCTGGTAGGACAGAGAGGGGCTCATGGGCCGCCTGTTGGCTGCAGGTGTGGCCTTGACACATTCCAGCCTGGCCGAACTTCCCATTGTGTCATCTATTCTTGAGGCACTAATTGCCACAAGAAAGAATGAAGTCACATGCTAGGTGGAAATAATTCCTGGAAGCTCTGAATTAGAGGACAAAGGTGAGACAAAAAACTGTGAGATTTCACAAAATTGACCTAATTTTAAAGAAACAAATGCATTAGAATGGGAGCTCTGTCCACTCCCCAAAAGGCTTTGAAGCAGCACACAACAAGAAAGACATATGCCACAAGACTGCTAGAAATGAAAAAGCCTCTGTACGGCCCTGTCTTCACCTGCCTATAGCTTTTGGAATGCGGGGGCCATGTTTGCTTTTTTGCCACGGGCTTCCCAGAGCCTGAGGCTGTGAGGGTCTCCATAAACGTTATTATTTTAATTTTAATTACCTCAACATTTTCACTTACATAGATGTTTTACACAAGAAAACCTTCGATCACCACCTTAAAGAGAAAATAATATCCCTTGCGATATGTAAACATTAACCACGAAAAATAAACACAGTGACAGCAGAAGCCTTATGAAATTCATCTTGTAGAGAGTGTTGCCTTCAGAAGGTTTGGGCCTGAGGTTTGCTTTTGCTTTTTTATAACCAAATGGATAAGTAAAGCTGATTAGTAAAGAGTAGAGAGTTGATAAGGGCATGGCTCCAGATCACAACCTACTCCTTGGCTCATCAGAAGCCTAGAGAATGAAAAAGAGGAAGCCTCTCACTGTACATGTCTGTGGTGTTTAGCACTGTGCACAGATCTGCACCAAAATGACTCTGGGTGTACAGGTGGACAGTCCCTCACTTCGGAAAACACCAGGCTAGATGGTCTTTAACGGCCCTCGGGCTCTGACACTCAGTGATTTCAGGTTGTCACAGTGATGTTGCTAGAATGTGTGGCACTGGGAAACCACAAGGAAGAGGCACAGCCTTCCCTCCTGGGCATGAAGCTGGCTTTTGGTGCTGCTGCGCTGCAACCACCATTTGCCACCAAGGATCCTCTTCTCTACGCTGGGGAGAGTTAAGAGGGAGAAGACACCGTTGGAGTGGTTCCCCCTCCAAAAATAAAATAAATGATGTCTCCATCAAAATGATCAATGTTTAGATATAAGTGTACAAAATAGATAGGGAAAGCAATGAGGTGGATTTTTCTGTTTGACTGCGGAAAAATGGTTTTATACCAGTGGTTTTCAACCGGTGTGCTGAGAGAGAATCTTAGGTGTCCCACGGAAATTTTTAAAGAGTATTAATTAAATTATTTTTGAAAGAAGTTAAAAGCACAGGAACTTTTATTTACTTTTTTTTTTGATCAACATAATTTTTGTGTGCAATGAGTTTAACGGTATATTCCAGTGTGCCATGAGATCAAAACGGTTGAACAATACTGTCTTCTACCTTTATAACAACTCTCTTCTTTTGGTCATGCTGTCATGAAATAGAGCCCGATTATAATTTACGAAGTCATTACATAGATTGGGGTCTCCCCAAAACTCAAGCTGCTGAGCCTCCAAACACAAGTAGTTTATCTGTACTCTAAAGCAAGGCCTCCATGAAAACTGATAAACAAATAAGCTTTGTCCCCATGTATCTTTTTCTAAATTTTTGTCTTCCTAGAGAGGGCAGGAAGTCTTCCTTGGCTTACTGTCAATAAGGTGAAAAACATCACATTAAAAAGACAAAATAGACCCAATAGTAGAAAACAGGAAGGAGAATCCCAGAGAATGGATTGAGCTCAAAAGTGTTTTATCCAGAGTAAACCAAGAGTCTATGGTAGAGGCAAAGAAGTAACAGTTTGGGGAAGCCATAGTCAAGAGCCAAGTTGGATTATTATCCAGTAAAAAACTGCCATGAACTGAGGGGAAGTTTTGGTCATCAACAGAACAGCAAGAAAAATCTATCTGCACGCCACCTGTAGCACACTGCATGCATTTATCTACTCACACACAGGGGCTGTGTGAGGCCATACCAAAGGGAAGGTGAAAGGGAACTGGGTGTAAATCAAGATGCTTAAAAGGAAGAAACACAACAGGAAAACCATGGCAATCTGGGCAATGTTCTGTGAGCCAAGAAAGGCACAGAAATTGCCACAGGAGGGAGCTCAGAGGAAGATAGGGGTCACAGTCACCTGGGAAGAAGTGGATGGGGAATGCCTAATGTTCTCCAAACCTTCCCACCTCTTCATGGACACAACAATTTTATAGAAGTTGGGACCTTTAGGCAGTGTCCTGAAAGACCAGAGAGGCTCAGATTGATGTTGACAATGAGGGAGGTGAAAAAGATTTCCAGGAAGAGATAACAGCTTGAGCAAAGGCAAGGAGACAATTATTTACAGCTTCCTAGATATTTTCTAACCACAGAAACCAAAACCTAAAGAATCTGTCAGCACATTCAAGGATTGCTGACTGAATCCTGAAAATTTACAAGCAGCTGACACAGGAGAATTGAGCAATTCCTTTGATATTGTCACAGCGCCCCTGATCTTACATGGAGAGGAAGAGGCAAATGCTTTAATGATTTGAAAAGGCTTTTCTTTGGTTCCATAATTTGAAAATCATTTTGCAATAAAACACTTTGATGTGCTTACAAATACCATATTAAAATAAAGTGATCCCTTCTGGACTAGGCTTTGGCAGTGGGGGTGATTTCTCAAATGGAAAGTTGGGAAATTTATGAAAAAAAATTATGTGAGTTTTAAGTCACTTGGTATATGTTCACATGTTCAAACTACAGCTGGCCTGCACATCCTTCAGTCCCCAAATATTTCAAAATAATAGGTAGCAGAGCTTACTTCTACTAATGGAGAATTCTTCCCCTTAACAACATTAGAGCCTGGGTGGCACCCATAGCTAGTGGGTAGGGCGCCAGCCACATACACCAAGGCTGGAGGGTTCGAACCCAGCCTGGGCCAGCTAAAACAACAATGATAACTGCAATAAAAAAAAAAAAATAGCTCACTGTTGTGGTGGGTGCCTGTAGTCCCAACTACTTGGGACACTGAGGCAAGATAATCGCTTAAGCCCAAGAGTTTGCGGTTGCTGTGAGCTGTGATGCCACAGCACTCTACCCAGGGTGACAGCTTGAGACTTTGTCTCAAAAAAAAAAAAAAATTAGAGCCTTACAACTCATTCTCTTGATACTGTGAGATGGAATAAAAAGAGGAAAATTTTGATCTTTAGAGAAACATCTGAGGAAAATAGTAAAATGAAGACTACCCTCTTAAGTCTGAAATAAAAGCATTGCTTGTTTGTTTTTTGTTTTTTTTTTTTACTTCTATTTTAAAATGAATCAAATGGGACTCTAAGAAATTAAGTAAATGATCCAAGATCATGCATTAAATGTCTTCGTTCTGGTGCCTGTGGGCAATCTAGCATTCACTAACTTGTGGATGTTTCATGCCATTCTCTGCCTTCATGTGACCTTCCCTCCTGGGTCTCTGGTCTATCTTTTTTCTGTCTCTCATAAGGGTCACTCATCACTGGATTTAGGGCCTCCCCTAATCTGGGATGATCTCATCTTAGTTGCATCCACAAAGATTCCTATTCCAAATAAGTTCACTTTCTGGGGTTCTAGGTTGACATATCTATTGGGGGCCATAATTCAACATACTGCACCCTCCTTCCCACATCAAATCAGTCCCAAGTCCTACTGACTTTATTTCCACCATATATTTAGTATTTTCCCTTCTACCCAACTTCATTACTACCATTTGGGTTGACATCACATCGTCTCTTTCTAGACCACGCAAGGCAGGCAGCCTGACTGGGCTTCAAGCATCTATACTCAAACCTTTCCATCCTTTCCCATTTGCAGCATAAATAATTTTTAATCACATCTTATCATTCTTCTACCTAAAACCCTCCAATGATTTATCATTAACTGAGAATAAAACCCAAACTCCTCACCATAGCCTCCTGAGACCTCATGATCTGGCCCCTACCTGTAGATTGAACCTTCTAACCCACCATCGCCCAAACTTGTGCTGTGTTTTATTTGTTTTGTTTTGTTTGCTATTCCTCAGACCCTTCAAGCTGATTTCCCTCTACAGGCTTATTCCTAGCTTTGCCTCTGGCAAACATGCCCTTTTTGTACCATTTCCCCCTATCTGCATGGCTGACTTCTCTGTCATTCTGATTTCAGTTTAAATGATACCTCCTTGGAAAGGGCTTTGCCAACCACCACAAAGAAGATCTGGGAAGTCTTTATCAAAACACTTAGCCCTCATTTTCTGCGTAACACCCAACACTATCTGATAACATTCTTGTTCACTCCCTATTGTCTGTTTTTTGATGGTTATTTGTTCATTCTTTTATCATCTCCTTGCCCCAGCTAGGATATATGCCCTGAAATCACGGACATAGTCTACTTGTCACTGTTAAATCCTCAATTCTACAACTCTCTGGAACATAGCAGCTTATCAATAAATATTTGATGATTGGCCAAATGAAGGAAGAAATGAAAGTTGCTCATACTTAAGGCCCTTGATTTGAGGAAGGTAATAGGACACAGCTGCTAAAACCCTCAGATAGGGAAAGATAAAGCTGGACGAGTATCCAAAGTCCACTGACATCTTCTCATGCAGAGACAAACAAGAACAACAGCTTTCCAGCAGCTGGGGAAGGAGATCTAGAAACTTTGCCTTCTTATCTGGACTCAGGTATACGTAGTTTATTGCTAGAGTTGATTAAAAGATTCACATAATTGAGAAGGGCATGGACATCAGCATTGGTTATAGCTCCCAGAGAACTTAAAATGAAAATTAAAACTTGGTTTGGCCCTTTAAAAAAATAATACTTATATCAAACACAATATGTGTCTCTCCTGATTTCCATGTATCATAATTATGTATGCCATCCAATGTGTGCCCAATTAATGTAAGCAAAAATGTTTTCAGTGACAACTATAAATCATAGATCTCTCTAAGTGGGGGCAACAGGATGTATCACCTAAGTGATCACACAATCATCATTGGGAATAGCCAAAAAAGTAGCTGGCAGCCTCTAGAAACAAGAGGAAATATGAGACCCTGCTTTGGTGGGTGGGATGAGGGGGCAGGATGGGGGTGAAGCGACTCATCTCTATTTGCCTGAAACTTTCATGATTCTAGCACTAAATGTCCTTCAACACTGGAATCCCCTCAGTCCCGGGCAAACTCATAAAATTTTCATGCTGAATGGTGAGAACTCAGGGCTGAAACTTTCTGTTAAATTATTAACCTCCTGACTCAAGTTTATTGCTACCTCAAAGGACCTAGAAAATGGCTTGTTCAATAGTCACTACTGCTTTTTAGGCTCTGGTTTCTCTATCACCAATTGTTCAAAACAATTTGTTTAAATTTTCCTCCCACGTGAACCTCAAGTCTGGTTAGGGAGCTGCTGCCATAGTCCTGTGAAGACATGAGAGGCCCTGACCAAGACCGGGATAGGAGGAGCTGCAAAACAGAGACTTTGGGGAGATAAAACCAGCAAGGTTTAGAACTGATGTAAAGCAGAGGCAGTGAAGGAGGGAGGAGTAAAGGTGACTCAAAGGTTTGGAACGGGGAATGAAAAGAATGTTGTACTTACTGAAATTGGGAGCAAAAAAAGATTGGCCAGGAACAGATCGTGCCATCCTGGGTCTTCCTGGCCTGGTGCTCCTTCTTACTTGGAGAGGTTACCAGGGCTGACCATCTGCTCTTGCCACGACTGCTGTGTGGGAAGTAAATAGGCTGATCTCTCTGCCTTACCTCAATCCAGGGCAAATCATGCAGATGGGCCATCCCTGGGGGTTCATCAAGACCACTGAAGGTGAAAGGCACCCAGAGGTACCCAGATAGGACAAAGTCATTAAGACCATCCCTGTATGGAGAATCAGCAGGCAGGCAGGGCTGAGCCCTTTGAACTCCTTATCCACAGTTAGGTTAGGGAAGCTGTTCTGTCCGCACTGCAGAGACAAAATTTCTTTCCTCTCCCTCTTTCTAAATATCTTCTCAGCCATTGTGGACAACTCACTACCTATGTTCCTGATTGCCCAGTTATTTCCTCTTTACACAATCTTCCTGGGGGCTCAGGATTCTTCTAATCCTAGTTTTGAATTTTGGCACCTTTACATTTTACATATATGCTTTGTGTTAACAGACATCAATAAAAAATTTCTGAGACGTCAGAAAATCGCTAGATTGTCTCAATCTGCAGCGTGGCATGAGACAATGTATGCCTCTCCAGGCTCCCCAGACTCTGTAATTAAGTTGATGTAGAATCTCATTCTCTTCCCCTAGCATATCTCCCCTGCTGACCCCCAATCCAGGTCATGGGCCACAGCAAACCCTGACACTGCTGGGAATAGTAACAGTCATTTTATTTAAATAAATAACACTTAGCACTTCTTTCCTGAGAGGTCAATTAACCCTTCCTTCAGTGGACTAGCTGGAATATCAACACCAGTGGAGGCTTTCAAGCTCCTCCCCAAATTTCTACCAGCTTCCCCCATCTCAACACTTCAATTAACCCCTTTCTCTCACTCCCAAAGGAGGCAATGAGGGGCAGCAAAAAGAACACAAACTTTAGCATCCAACAGAGCAGGTATCCAAATGTAGTTCCTCATGGCCCACCTACATTGACCATGGGTAAATTTCTCAATGGATCTATAGGGGCTGACACTCTAAAAAACAACAGGGCTTTGCATTCTCCATCATCAGATATCCAGAGAGTGATGGCCATCCAATGTTGCCTTCAGGATGAATGTTAGCTTCATCCATCACTTGTTTATTTTGGCAGCATCCTGTTACCAGCTGCACTGAGAATAGCTGGCTCCCAGACCAACAACCCCACTCAGGCCAGCACAAACCAGTGAGCAGTATCAGCTGATTTTAGGCAAAGAGGGAGTGAGAGCAGACACACTAGGCCAACCACCCAGCAAGAAATTCACTGCTCCCTTAGCAATCACAGAAAACTGACTCTGCATACATGCCTCAGGAGCATCTTGCTTCAAATGGGTCATAGTAAACAAGGTGGTATCTCAATATGTGTACAGCATTTTACAGTTGTTGTTTTTTTATTAAATCATAGCTGTGTATATTAATGCAATCATGGGGCACTACACACTGGTTTTATAGACCATTTGACACATTTTCATAACACTGGTTAACACAGCCTTCCTGGCATTTTCTTAGTTACTGTATTAAGACATTTACATTCTACATTTACTAAGTTTCACATATACCCTAGTAAGATGCACTGCAGGTTTAATCCCACCAATCATGCTCCCTCCACCCACCACCCCATCCTTCTCCTCCCTTTCCCCCTTCCTCCTATTCTTAGGTTATAACTGGGTTATAGCTTTCATGTGAAAACCCTAAATTAGTTTCATGTAGGGCTGAGTACATTGGATACTTTTTCTTCCATTCTTGAGATACTTTACTAAGAAGAATATGTTCCAGCTCCATCCATGTAAACATGAAAGAGGTAAAGTCTCCATCTTTCTTTAAGGCTGCATAATATTCCATGGTGTACATATGCCACAATTTATTAATCCATTCATGGATCGATGGGCACTCAGGCATTTTCCATGACTTAGCAATTGTGAATTGGGCTGCAATAAACATTCTGGTACAAATATCTTTGTTATAGTGTGATTTTTGGTCTTCTGGGTATATACCTAGTAGAGGAATTATAGGAATGAATGGCAGATCTATTTTTAGATCTCTAAGTGTTCTCCAAACATCTTTCCAAAAAGAATGTATTAATTTTCATTCCCACCAGCAGTGTAGAAGTGTTCCCTTTTCTCCACATCCACGCCAACATCTCTGGTCTTGGGATTTTGTGATATGGGCTAATCTTACTGGACTTAGATGATATCTCAAAGTAGTTTTGATTTGCATTTCGCTGATGATTAAAGATGATGAGCATTTTTTCATATGTCTGTAGGCCGTGCATCTGTCTTCTTCAGAGAAGTTTCTCTTCAAGTCCCTTGCCCAGCCTGCAATGGAATCACTTGTTCTTTTCTTGCTTATACGTTTGAGTTCTCTATGGATTCTAGTTATGAAACCTTTGCTGGAGACATAACCTGCAAATACCCTCTCCCATTCTAAGGGCTATTTTTTTGCTTTACTTACTGTGTTCCTGGCTGTGCAGAAGCTTTTTAGTTTGAACAGGTCTCAGTGGTGTATTTTTGAAGCTGCTTCAATTGCCGAGGAGGTCCTCCTCATAAAGTACTCACCCAGACCGATTTCTTTAAAGGTTTTCCCTGTACTCTCTTCTAGTATTTTTATAGTTTCATGTCTTAAGGTTAAATCTTTTATCCAATGACAGTCTATCTTAGTTAATGGTGAAAGGTGTGGGTCCAGTTTTAGTCTTCTACAGGTTTCCAGCCACTTCACCCAGCACCATTTGTTAAATAGGGAATCTTAACCCCACTGAGTGTTTTAATTGGCTTGTCAAAGATCAAATAACGGTAAGTAGCTGGATTCATCTCTTGGTTCTCTATTCTGTTCCAGACATCTACTTCTCTGTTTTTGTGCCAGTACCATGCTGTTTTGATCACTATCGATTTATAGTATAGTCTGAGGACTGGTAGCATGATTCCTCATGCTTTGTTTTTATTTCTGAGTAATGTCTTGGGTATTTGAGGGTTTTTTATGATTCCATAAAAAACGAAGTATTATTTTTTCAAGATCTTTAAAGTATGACAGTGGAGCTTTAATAGGGATTGCATTAAAATTGTATATTGCTTTGGGTAGTATGGACATTTTAACAATGTTGATTCTTCCCAGCCATGAGCATGGTATGTCTTTCCATTTAACATTTTCAGCGATTTCTTTTCTTAGAGTTTCATAGTTCTCTTTATAGAGATCTTTCTTGCCCTTTGTTAGATAAATTCCCAAATATTTCATCTTCTTTGCCACTACTGTGAATGGAATAGAGTCCTTAACTGTTTTTTCAGCTTGACTATTGTTGGTATATATAAAGGTTACCATTTTATGAATGTTGATTTTGTAACCTGAGACGTGGCTGTACTCCTTGATCACTTCTAAAAGTTTTGTAGTAGAATCCCTGGTGTTTTCCAGATATACAATCATATCATCTGTGAGGAGTGAAAGTTTGATCTATTCTGACCCTGTATGGATACCCTTGATTGCCTTTTCTTCCCTAATTGCGGTGGCTAAAACTTCTGTTACAATGTTAAAGAGCAGTGGAGACGATGGGCAGCCTTGTCTGGTTCCTGATCTGAGTGGAAATGATTTCAATTTAACTCCATTCAATACGATATTGGCTATGGGTTTGCTGTAGATGGCCTCTATCAGTTTAAGAAATGTCCCTTCTATACCAATTTTCTTAAGTGTTCTGAAGATGAAGGATGCTGGATATTATCAAAAGCTTTTTTTGCATCAATTGAGAGAATCATATGGTCTTTGGTTTTTACTTTGTTTATGTGCTGATTTATACTTATAGATTTACGTATATTGAACCAGCTTTAAGACCCTAGGATAAAACCGACATAGTCATGATGTATAATTTGTTTGATGTGTTGCTGGATTCTGTTTGTTAGGATCTTGTTGAATATTTTTGCATCTATATTCATTAATGATATTGGTCTATAATTTTCTTTTCTTCTTGGGTCTTTTCCTCGTTCGGGGATCAGGGTAATGTTTGCTTCATAGAACGTGTTGGGTAGTTTTCCTTCTATTTCTACCTTTTGGAACAGGTTGAGTAATATAAGTACTAATTCCTCTTTAAAGGTTTGGTAGAATTCTGACATGAAACCATCTGGTCCCGGGCTTTTCTTTTTAGGGAGGTTTTGTATGGTTGATGCTATTTCCGAACTTGATATGGGCCTGTTCAACATTTCCACTTGATTCTCTCTTAGTCTTGAAGGTGACGTGCTTCCAAGTATTTGTCAATTTCCTTCAGATTTTCATATTTCTGAGAATGAAGTTTCTTGTAATATTCATTAAGGATTTTTTGAATTTCTGAGGATCTATTGTTATTTTGTCTTTGTTGTTTCTGATTGATGAGATTAGAGATTTTACTCTTTTTTTCCTGGTTAGGTTAGCCAAAGGTTTATCTACTTTATTGACCTCTTCTAAAAACCAACTTTTTGATTTATTAAAAGTTGTATAATTCTTTTCTTTTCAATTTCATTTAATTCTGCTCTCATTTTGGTTATTTCTTTTCTTCTACTGGGTTCAGGGTTGGAATATTCTTCCTTTTCCAGTTGCATGAGATGTCCCAGTAAGTTGTTGACTTCCTCTCTTTCCATTCTCTTGAGGAAGGCTTGCAGTTCTATAAATTTCTCTCTTAGGACTGGCTTTGTGGTATCCTGGAGTTTCTGATAATTCATGTCTTGTCGTTTTGTTCCAAAAATCTGGCAATTTCCTTCTTAATCTCATCTCTGACCCAACTATCATTCAGCATAAGGTTATTTAATTTCCATGTTTTTGTATGAGTATACAGATTCCTTTTGTTACTGAGTTCAACTTTTATTCCATGGTGGTCTGAGAAGATGCAAGGAACAATTTCTATTCCTTTAAATTTACTGAGGTTAGACTTGTGACCTAAGATGTGATCGATTTTGGAGTATGTTCCATGGGCTGATGAGAAGTATGTGTATTCAGTTTTGTTGGGATGAAATGTTCTGTAGATGTCTGCTAAATCCAAATGTTGGATAGTCAGGTTTAAATCTAAAACTTCTTTGCTCAGCTTCTTATGGAAGGATCGATCCAACACTGACAAAGGAGTGTTGAAATCTCCAACTATTGTGGAGCTGGAGGAAATCAAGTTGCTCATGTCTGTTAGAGTTTCTCTTATATATTGAGGTTCATTCTGGTTGGGTGCATAAATATTAATAATTGAAATCTCATCATATTGAGTATTACCCTTAACAAATATGAAGTGACCATTCTTATCCTTCCTTACTTTTATTGGTTTAAAACCCTATTGTATCTGCAAATAAAATTGCAACACCTGCTTTTTTCTGGTTACCATTTGCCTGAAATATGGATGACCATCCTTTCAACATGAATCTATATTTATCTTTTAAGGTAAGATGTGACTCTTTTATGCAGCAAATATCTGGCCTGAGTTTTTGTATCCAGTCATCTAACCTGTGCCTCTTTAGAGGACAGTTTAAGCCAGTCACATTAATGGAGAATATTGATAAGTCTGGTAAAATTTTGGGTATCGAGTTTTTCAAAAGTCCAGTGGACATTTTTAATCCTTTCATCACTGTGGAAGTTGGAGTTTGATCAAAAGTTTCTGAGTGAGTTTACCTTGTGGTATAGAATTTGGCTGGTCATTATGGAGGATAGGTCTGAGAATATCCTGAAGAGCTGGTTTGGTTATAGCAAATTTCTTCAACATATGAATGTCATTAAAGTATTTGATTTCTCCATCATAAATGAAACTCAGTTTAGCTGGATACAGGATCCGGGGTTGAAAGTTATTTTGCTTTAGCAGATTAAAAGTCGATGACCACCCTCTTCTGGCTTGAAAAGTTTCAGCAGAGAGATCTGCAGTCATTCTAATGTTCTTACCTTTGTAGGTAATGGATTTCTTAAGTCTGGCTGCTTTCAGAATTTTCTCCTTCATATTAACTTCAGTGAAGTTAATTATGATATGCCTGGGGGATGTCTTATTCATATTGAGTCATGCTGGGGTTCTGAAACTGTCTGCTATCTGAATTTCAGAATCTTTTGGTATGTCTGGAAAATTCTCTTTCATAATTTCATGGAGAAGGGCCTCTGTGCCTTGCGAGGCCACTTCATCACTTTCAGAAATTCCAATGAGGTGGATATTAGCGTTTTTTGAATTATCCCAGAGCTCTCTGAGAGAATGATCCATTTTTGCTCTCTATTTCTCTTCCTCTTTGAGAGTTTGGGAGCATTCAAAGGCTTTGTCTTCAATGTCAGAAATCCTTGCTTCTGCTTGGTCCACTCTGTTACTGAAGGATTGATTCTACTGTATTTTTCAGATCTGTGAGGGCTACAAATTCTTGCTTCAGTGTGTCTAAGTCTTTGGTGGTTTTGTCTTTAAATTTGTTAAATTCTTGAGACAACTTTTGAATTTCTCCTCAAATTCCTAATTCCGACTTTTGAATTGCTCCTCGAATTTCTAATTCCAAATTTTCCTCCATTCTATTCATCTTATTGCAATCCAAATTCTGAATTCGATTTCTGACATCTCGGCCAGCTGTTTATGAATGGAATCTTCAGTTACATATGCCATATCTTTCCTTGGGGGGGGTTGATCTATTCTGGTTATTCATGTTACCAGAGTTTTTCCGCTGATTCTGCCCCATGATTGTTTTACACTGTTTGATTTTTCCCCTGGAGCTTTGTCAAGGACCCGTACAGTTCCATGGCCTGAGAAACTGGGGACCTGTTTGGTGTGGTGGGGCTAAGTGGTTCTGTCTTGTTTTCAGCTGTTCTCTGTTTGACCCTAGTGAAACAGTTACTCTGGGTGGAAGTCTCAACTGTGGAGAAATACCAACAATTAAGTCCCCCCAGCCCCCACAGGCAACAATTGGAAAAGGAAAATCAAATCTTCCTACAACCACACACCCAGGGCACCACCTGAATAGTTCTCAGGTGATTGGCTCAGTTCAAAAGTCCAAATCAATTGTCTCAGTCAGCACCTGTCTTGGGTGGGAGAGTTTAAAAGGTCTCTGGCAACTGGATCGCATGGGTCTGGTGACTACTCAGATATGGCTTGCTCCAGTGTTCCGTTGAGTCAAGTGGACCCACCCAGCAAATACATCAGTCTGGGAAGGTCGATGCATCCTTCCCCATCTTGCACCTCTGTCACACCCAGTCACTGATAGACTGGCAGGGCTGTGACTTAGTTGCCTGTAGTGAACAGATACTCCAGGGGTTTGCACCTGCCTGAATCACAAGGAAATCTATTTCTGCTCAGCCAGGCTGCTGCGCTTTGCCTCTTTCTAGCAGGGGGACGTGAGGCCTGACAACCTCGGGCGCTTGATGGAGGCTAGGGGGTGTTCACTCAGTTCCAGCCCCGCCCGTGATTGCTGTTACTGACAGGACAGAACAGAACAACTTTGCGGGAATTTGTTTCTGTCCCTGCTAAATTCCTCTGCAAAAGAGAAACTGTTTTGATTTCCCACAGCCTATGCCTCAGGTCCTGTCGTTGCTCCTGCAGGCTTGTATTTCATTAGCTATGTGTTCTAGCCTCCTGTATTCCTTTGTCTATAGGCTGACAATCCCCTGATGGCTGGGTGCATCTTAGGCTCAGTAAAGCAGTCCTCTGGTTCAGCCCTGCCCTAGGAACTTCTTGGCTCTGCGCGTGCATTTCTATTCCCTGCACTCCACCCAGTCTGGTACCACTTCAGGCAAACCCTTTACTCACGGGGTCTGCATTTCCGTCCCAGATCTGTTCCATGGTGGTTGCCACCTGAGTAGATGCCCAGCCTCCTCTGGTTGCCCAGGGAGACAGGGGGTGTGACTTCGGAATATCCAGGAGTGAGCCCTATTGTTGCCAAAAGACCGCTGCTGCTCTGCGCCTCAGGGCACCACCACTCCGGTGTGGTTCCCTCTCAGGCGACCGTCCTCTCCTCATTCCCGTGGGGCAGAGTCAGCACTGACCAGCTGCAGTTTAGGCCCTGTCCACACCCCTGGAAAAATTACCCAAGAATCTGGACTCCTGGTGGACAGGCCTCCAGACCTCACAGTGAGAGTGAAGGGGAGTGCTTGGAGCTCAGAGTTCAGGTAGAGAATATATACAGTTTTATACAGTTTTATGCCTGGCAAAAGATGGCAAAATGCCTTGCACCCTAGTAGGGGAGGTAGGTCCAGTTTTTAGAGGGTCTCTCCCGTTGAGTGTAGTGGGAAGACCTCTAAATTCTGCTCGTTTGTTTGTGGGGCACTTCAAGCTGTTCTCATGGGGGAGGGGACTCCCATCCGCTCAGTGATGGATTTTGTACCTTTTGTTTGTATCCTTGGGGTCGCAGCTCGCCTCAGCGGAGTTGATGTGCATTCTTCAACCTTCTCTTTTGGTGCAGCTCTAATCTACCAGGTTACTTGCTAAATTTCTGTCCTTTAACTCTCCTTCTGGACAGGAGCCTCTGTGGAAAGCTGGCTTCAGTCAGCCATCTTGTCTCCACCCTCCATTCTACAGTTTTAAAAGGACTTTCAGGTTCATGATTTTATCCTCATAGCAATTCTCAGAGCTACTGATTTTATTCCCATTTTGTAGATGTTAATATTGTTATGTACTAATAGTATAATAATTGCCTTATATTATTAATTAGCTGTGTTCCAAAAATTGTGCTAAAACCTTAGATTGCATTATCACATTTAATCCTCACAATTCTGAGTGGTAAGTAATACTACTGTCCCTCTTTTGCAAAAAAAGAAACTGAGACACTGAGAAAGTAAATCAACTACACAGGGTCATACCTTGGGTTGTCCGTACAACCCAAGAGTCCAGAGTCCACCCTGTTGTCCCCTGCCCCAGGGTGCTTTACTAGGAGTGACAAAGGGAAGCACGGTGGTTAAGAGCCATTTCAGAGGTTACAGGGTTAGTAAATGCAGATCTAGGACTCAATCAATGATCCCTTACTTGACTTTATGTTGCCCCTACTACCTTCTGCCTCCACGTGTACTTGGAAGGACAAAATGGTAAATATCAGCTCCCATTACTGACGCATAATGTAATATTGAGAATAAGACGTGACCTTTGAACATCCATGAAATCCTCTGTCCTTGTCCCTCACTTCTACTACAGCTGTGTGCTTCCTGCTTTGAGATAGCCACTTCTATTTCACCCTCTAGCTAATCCCCTCCCTGGGTTATACCGGTCTTCATGGTCAATAATGTTAGCTGAATTCTCATATCTAATCCCTTGACCTTTCTACAGCCCACTTCATGAGCCTTGCAAAGTGTAATCCCAGATGTTGGTCATTCTTCTTGAACGCTTTCAAAATTTCTAAGATGTGTAAACTTAACTAATTTCTGAGCTGTCTTAATTCCCCTAAGTTCATGACCACTGGGGTGCTCCAAGTGGTGATAGAACTGGCTTCAGAAATGTCTTCTTAATTAGGCTCCTTTCCTTCCTCCTCATTGCCTAATCCATGTGCTCCCATGATACAATAGCCTTCTTTATACAACAGCCTTCTTTTTGTCACATCCCTGCTCAAAAATCTTCTGTGACTCCCAGCTGCATAAGAAACGATTCTAACCTCCTCATTACTGACGCATGTTGATTCAGGTTAGATCCCTGCACTTTCTTCCCCTGTGCCTCTGTTTAGGTTCTTACCTAAGAAAGAAGTCTACAGTGTCATTTCCCTGTGTTTAAGTCTAACCATGATTTTTCAAGGCTTAGTTCAAAAATGTCAACCCTCCATCAATTATTTCCAAAACACGCTTCTTAGAATGCTTTCTTCTTAATGATATCCCCAAACATGTGATTTGCACTAATGACAGTATGTTGTAGCAATGGTGCTGGTTAGAATTATTTTTATGAATCAGAGTCACATATGTCTCTATGGCCCCACTTGATGCAAAGTACCTGAAGGGATTGGATACCACTCATTTTTGTCTTTGTTTTCACTTATAAATCAACACTTTATGCATTATAGAACCTGAAAATGTAGACTGTAAGTGAGACTTAAGAATTAGAACATGGGTAGGTAAAATGTTAGCTGATGAACATGAACATTACAGGTCCCAGCAGATGCAGATTGTGTTCTCTGAACCTGACATTGGTCCCAGGTCACTGCCTCCCTCCTTTTTGCCACACCAGCTCCTGCTGCCTCTCACTGACTTCTGGCTACTATTCGATCAATCAGTTGTTGCTGGTGGCTCCTGACATTGGCAATTGACAGGCAGCATTTTAATCACCAAGCTAGCCAGTGGACTCTCACTGCTTTCTCTGGTGGATGAGCTCTGGGTGAACAGTGATAACACATTAAGAAGGGACAAGAGGCCAACTGGAAGTGTTGAAAGTCTCTTCTCTCCTTCTGAAATTCAAAATAGGATAATGTGGATGGCATGCTAAATAAAGTATATAGTCTCTTTAATCTGATTTTAGCAGGAAGAAGACTGGTGATCTTATAACTTAATCATCTCTCTCTCTTTCTTTTTTTTTTTTTAAGACAGAGTCGTACTCCATCACCCTCAGTAGAGTATTGTGACATCAGAGCTCACAGCAACCTCAAACTCTTGGGTTCAAGCAATCTTCTTGCCTCAGCTTCCCAAGTGGCTGAAACTATAGGCCTGCTCCATTACACCCAACTAATTTTTCTATTTTTAGTAGAACAGGGTCTTGCTCTTACTCAGGTTGGTCTCAAACTCCCAAGCTCAAGCAACCCACCTGCCTCGGCCTCCCAGAGTGCTGGGATTACAGGTGTGAGCCACTCTGCCCAGCCCAAATCATCTCATTTTTAAAATGTAGAAACCTTAATTGTACCAGGGTTTTCCAAATATTTAAATTTAAATTTAAAAATACGCAAAATGAGGTACAAACAAAATAAGAGACTATAATAGTCAGAATCTAGTCAAGAAAATAGAGCCTGGACCAGCTATAGAAGAAGTGAGTCTCAAAGCTTTCAGAATAGTCTAAAAGCCAACTAGAGAATGGCCAGACATTATCAACAGCTAAAAACATCTATCATCCCAAGAGCTAGAAGGATGAAGGAAGACAATGGTGTTAACAGAGCTCAGGAGTTGGGGTTACCAAAACGGAGCTGGAACCATGGCAAAATTTGGGACTACAGAGGAAGGGGTTATCTGATGACAGCTAGAATTGTACAGGAGATGCAGCCATAGACAGAGACAATTTCCTCAGCACAGTTAGAAGGGAAGAAATATCCTAGCTTTTCTGACTCCTCCCTCTAACCTCTCACCAGTACCTTCTAGTGAGGGAAACCGGGAAATACCCTTTGCAGGGGTCACCCCCACTCCAAACTGTCACATAAAACAGAACAAAGGGCAGGAAACGAACAGAGGACAGGGAAAGGAACTGACACAAAGGGGTTCAGAAGTGGCTCAGGGAGTTTTCAATGCAGTTCTATTCTATTCTATCTACTCAACATTTCTTGAGTTTGCTTTCTGCACCAAGTTCAGTGTCAGGCCCTAGCACAAGAGACTCTGACTGTGAACATAGACTCTGCTCATCCTAGAGGGGTCTGAAGTTCTCGGGAGTAGACAGAAAGAAACAATCGTCAGTAAGGGACATGTGAGGTGGAACCATAAAGGTAAGTAAAGATTTAACAGGAATGAAGACCTCCTAACCACAGGAAAAAGCATGAAAGCAAAGGCACAGATGCCTAAAACTGTATGAAGAATGCAGGGAAGAAATCATCCCAAGCCGGTAGCGAATAAGCCATGACTGGGAATGGCTGGAAATGAATGGGAAGGTTAGGCGGGGCCAACAAATACAGGGCCACGAATGTGATTGAGTTTTGACACCAGCATGCAAGATGGTTCCTGACTTAAAAATTTGTCAACTTTATGATGGTGTGAAGGTGATGCACATTCAGTACAGCATCGATAAATTTCAAGAGATTCAACACTTGATAGTAAAATGGGCTTTGTGTTTGATGATTTTGCCCAACTGTAGGCTAATGCAAGTGTTCTGAGCACATTCGGGTAAGCTGGCGAAGGTATGAGATTCAATAGGTAAGATGTACTCAGTGCATTTTCGACTTACTAATATTTTAATCTTACAATGTGTTTATTGAGATAAAGCTCCATTATAAATTGAACAGGGGTGAAAATCTCTTTGAGTTTTATTGAGTGAAGAAGTTTATTTTAAAAAATTAAAAGTCAGAAAAAGAACTATACAAGAGCACTTTATTCTGGTTTATTATTTCTAATTTATTCTGGTTATTAGGTGTCTATTACTTCTTTTTCTAAATTTTAAATGAATGTCCTCCAACATACATAATAGTTGGAAAAAATCATCATGAACGTTAATGATACCATCGCCTAGATTCTACCTGGGCATTTACTACCTTTGTTTCATTACATATCTAGCCATTCCTCCCTCTATCCATCAAACAATCTTCTTTTTTATTAATACATAATAATCTTACATATTTTGGAGGTCCATGTGACATTATGATACATGCATACAACATATAGTGATCAAATCAGGGTAATTGGGACATCCAATACCTCAAACATTTATTATTTCTTTTCATAAATCATTCCAAATCTCTTTGATGCATTTCAAAATAAGCTGCAGACATTAGTACAGTTTACTTCTAAACATTTCACTACGCATTGAGTTAACTAGGGTTCAATATTTGTTTACACGTTTTTAGGTAAATTTTATATACAATGAAATACACAAACCTCAAATGTACCTTTCAATGCTTTTCAACAAATGCATGCTCCTAAACCCCTTGCAAAATGTTTCCATCACCCCAGAAAATCCTTTATATCCTTCCCAGTCACATATCCCAAAGGTAAACACTGTTCTCATATTTTTCTACCAAAGCTAGTATGTTCTAGACTTCATTTAAATGGAATAATCTAGTATGCACTCCTTTGCAAAAGTACATGCTCTTCATTCAGCATAATGATTTTGAGATTCATTCTTGTTCTGAATATATTCGTGTTACTTCTTTTTTATAGCTTAGTAATATTCTATTGAATGAACATGCCAGTCTGTTTAGCTAATGTCTTATTAGTGAACATCTGAACTGTTTTCAGTTTTTGCTATTGTGAATAAAGCTACTATTAATATTCTTACATAAGTATTTTTGTGGACTTTTAATTTCTCTCCTAAGAGCAAGATTACTGGGTCATGGAGTATCTGTGATAACCACATTTACTTCACAAGATTGCTGTCAGAATTCAATAGGATTATGTATAGAAAACACTTAGCATAGTTCTGGCACAGAAAAATTAACTATGATGATACGCAGTCATCAGCAATGTTTATCATATGCATTTTCCTGATAATAACAATATATGATGATTATATAGTATGGTTCTTTACTTTTTCATATTTCTACTTTAATATTACTCTTGTTCATATCACCCTGCTTCACAGGCAGAGAAATTACACACAGCCACAATTCAATTTGCCCACTCATAGTCAGAATGCAAACATCAAAGAAACAAGGCTTCTTGTTTATGACCTGTGTGATCTTTCTTTTAAAAGATAGAAGAATTGTTCCCAAAAAGTTTTCCACCACTAATAGGAAGGTATCCCCCATCACTTTTATGCACAGAAGGTTCTAATACGTTGAATTGTAGCAGTAGGCAGCAATAGGAAGAGGAAGTGTTCTGGAATCACTTCCCCAACTCACATCCTACTCTGTCACTGGAAAATGCATCATCTTGGAAAAGTTAGTTTAACTTTTCTGAATCTCAGCTGCTCCACCAGCAAAATGGCTAGAACAACATCCACCACGCAGGATTATTATGCAGTTTAGAAATAATGATCTCAGAGCCAGGCACATGGTAAGACTCAATCAGTGGCTGTTCCCAGTGTGGAAGAGGCAGATGGGAGTGAGCAAAAGTCTTTACCTTTGCTACAAATAATCCATCACACAAATGAACTCATGAGTGATGTCAGGTCAGCAGTGAAAAGGAATATAAAACTTCCCAAAAGCATATTAGAAAAATTGTGGTCATTTATTATTCTTTTCTTATTCCTCTTATAAAGAAATTCACCTTCATTTCATCTTTATCCTTTTTTCAAAATTAAATAGAAAATATATGTAACAATATTCAATTACCCGGCAGACAATGAATGAAGCCCTCCCCTCTTTCAGGGCCCATGCTAGGCATAGGGAAGACCCAGATGAAAGAGTGATTACTGCTTCGTCTACTGGGGGAGTCAGAAACATAAACAAATAATCACAAGTAAATTTCCTCTCCAGTGTGGTGTAAGGTAATGTAAGCAATTCTGATACTACGTCTAAGAAAGGCTTCCTAACTTGCCTGATAAACCAAAGAACTGAAGTTAACCTACCTGTTATCCTTAGTCAAACCATTAGAACATGGCAGGAGAAGTGATATTTAAATGTCTGCATGAGGGAATGGGGGACCAGCAGCCTTCTGATTTCAAGATGGTTCTTTTTTTTTTAGCACCAAAGGAGGCAAGAAAAGCTTCATCTTTCTCCGCTGCACCCCTTTTAATAAATGGATTTGTTCTGAAAAATTTGGATTAATTCAAAGGCCTCATGTAAGGACCCAGAGGCCGCATTAGCAACTACACTAAAGTAGACTTCCCCTACAATAAGGAACACAAGCAAATTGTGGCCTCTAGATTTACATGTGAGGCATACTTGAGAGGAGAGCATGCTCCAGGGAGAGAAATCAGAGAGAATGGGGGGAGTGTAAGGACATGGAGAAGGAGGAAAGTAAGGAGAAAGAAGAAAAAGAGAAGGGAGGAAACATGGGCTGTGAAACCCACAGAAGAATAAACTCTGCCTGGGGAATTGGGGGAGCCATCATGAACAAAGGGACATTTGAGCTGGACTTGGAAGGTTGAGTATGAGAAAGAAAAGATATTCCAGAGTAACTGGGCATATAAAAATGAATGTTCAGGAGGTGAAAATGTTTGGGGTGGCTGGAATATAGACAAGGGTGGGGAGTAGTGTCAGAAAAAATGAATAGAAATTAGGACCAGATGGCAAAAAGCCTTAAATGCCAAGATGAGCTTTTGGTCTTTTTCTTGCAGGCAGCAGAGAGCCACAGAAGGATTTTTAGCTATGGGTGACATCATTAAATTCATGTTTTAATATAAATATTCCTGTTGCAGCAAAGAGGTGTGGTAGATGGTGTAACATGCTACCTGGATCCCATTTAACGATGAAGGATTTAGGTCAAAGTTGCCAGAAAAGCTGTCAAGGACTGACACAGTTGCAGGAATAACCCCCCCTTGACCAAGATCATGCCCCTTCCTGAGGTGGCCACTGCTGGGCACCGGACTGACCTATTTAGGAATAAAAGTACAGCCCATCACCCCAACTCAGAAGAGCTCTGTGGCGTTATCACCTCATCCTCTCATTCCCTGGGGTCCCCGCCAAGCTACATCCCAGCCAGCTTCTCCCTCTGCCTGATCCTGACTCTGTCCCTTCCCTTCCTTTTCCAGATGTTGATCCCAAGAGCACTCCCTAATAAACCCCAGCACATTAGCCAGTGTCTCAGTCTGCATCCCAGGAAATCTAAGCTGGGACAGTGGAGCAGATTGAAAAGGAAAGAGGGAAAGGCAGGAGGTGGGTTAGCGCTGGGCTGGGACTGCACCTGCTGGACTTCCCACGACACGCCCTGTCCAGGTGGAGACCACGTCCTGCTGCACGTTTCCTGCCACCATGATTTTCCTAACTCCTGAGCTAATCTCGTGGCTCCTGAGATTATCAACATGCTTCAGTGACTAAATTAAATTTTCATCACTTTTGGAAAGCAGAAAAGAGAGAGTGCTCCATAGACAACCAAAATGCAAGAGGAGGAAAGCGGCACTACCATAGGACAGCACGGAATGGGACACAGGACGGACTGACCTGCCGGAAATGAGGGGAAATGAAATCAAACAACAGGTCAGCTGCTGGGAAAACTATCCTCTTTCCTGAAAACAAATCGTTCAAGAGAGAATCCCTTTCCAATAATTTAATAGACACTTCCCAAGCTTTTTAATCCATGCATATGGCTATTTTTTTTTTAAACAGGACCAAAATGAAACGATATGTGCATGGTTTGGTGTGTTGGTTTTTTCCCCACTGGATATTATTTCCTTTGCATTTCCCATGTTAGGAAGAGAGAGAACCTTTTGATTCAACAGGGGCTTCTGGAGTCATTTTGTACACTTAGGTTTTTACTTAAAATATAAGTTAATTGATAGAAGAAAAGCTGGGAGCATGCTGACACATAAGAAGCTGGCAAGTGATCAAATGTCCTTCCATGAAATATATGGTCAACAGGCACTCACTCTCGGCTATCCACAGACATCCGACCACCTTAGTTACAGGAGTTCAGTTTGATTATTATACTAAATATGATAGATATAAATAATATTCACAAAATTTATGTAGCATATAAAGAATTGCATGAAATGAACACCTTGGTTCTCACTTCTTTTTAAAAAGATGTGATTGTTACCCTGAGACCTCCTAAGGGTGTCCCAATCTCATTTCAAAGCTTCTCTCCCTTCAAACTTGCAAACACTCTTTCAAGTTTCTTGTTTATTTCCTTACTTGACAGTTGTATACGTTTGTATCTTTAAACCATACACATGGACATACATTGAGCTTTATACAAATGGAATTATACTGTATGTATTCTTCCGTGGCTTTTTTCATTCAATGGTATCACCCTGAGATTAACCTATGTGCATTTAATTAAAGGTAGGTTGATTTTTTTCAGCTCCAATACACAAACACCATGGCCTCCGATGTTCATAACACCTGCAGGTAGTCAGGAGTCAATAACCTCCCTAACTCTTCCCAAGAGAAAAGACACATTTGTAAATCAGTGTCACGGTTTCCATAGTGTAATGGTGCTGCTGGAAAATACTGTTTTTTTTCCATTCCTCTCACCACCCACCTCCCACAGGGACACAGGCACTGCTGCCAACATCAGCGTGGAAAAATGTGTCCAGTGAAACATCTCTCGGCGTGCCAGGCATTCAGTGCCCTCACATCTGGGGTGGGGGACAGGTTCAGCATGCCAGCCCTCTCCTCTCTGCTCTGCCAAGTGGTCTTGTCCCAGCTCTATAGCCAGCTGAGGGGTAGCCAGCAATTGCCACCTCCCCTCATCTAAACCTGCCTGTACATCATTGCCCTGGGCTGGACATCTGACTGTGACATTCTCAGTTCACACGGGAGAAAGAATGGGCTTAGGGAAACCACTCTGCTCTGATATTCTGCTTCTACCCTTCTTTCTCTTGCCATTTTGTTCTTGAGCCAAATTTTCCAAGCCTAAAAGGCAACCCCACTTGGAAGAAAGTTCATATCAAGAGCCATTTCCTCCTTGTAGCAGCCAGATAGAAGGAGAGTCTGTTCTGCTGGCCTCCCACATCCACTGCGGATGCCGCTGGGGATTCCCCTCTCTGAAAGAGACAGAATTACCCCCTTGGCCAGGCTGGCTGGCTGGCCACGGAGCACTCTGGACTCCAAATGTCAAAGATTTCCATCAAAGAGCATACTGGCCTGTCTGGAAAGGCATAATAAGCAAACCATGGACTTTCCAGAGAATCTACTTCCCCAGTCTCAGGGAGGATACTTTAGTTCTGTGTTGGGCATTCTTTCTTCCCATGTGATTTCCCTGGGAACTCTGTGCCTTATCTCTAAAGGCTTCCCTGACCATCCCCACAGCCTAGAGCAAGTGACTCATCCCTTCTCTGAGCCCCTCACTTGCTCCAGGGAGAGCACCCTTAATATATTATTACCTTTATTTATTTAGCCAGTTTTTATCCTATCAGACTATGGGCTCCTTTTAGGGTAGGAGAGTGTCAGAATCATCTCTATATCCCCAACATGGGCCAAGGCCTGGCACAGAGAAGGCACCCAGGGAATCTATGAAGATTGTCCGGAATTTCCCACTCCTCCTGCCACAGGTGACCGGGAAGGCCAGCCAGGGTGCCAGGCAAACACCTTGCAGCCAGGGTAAAAGCCCAAAGAGGGTGACAAGGGTGAATATATTTCTGTGTGAAAGAAGATGAAGAACATGAGAGAAACCCTAGGCCAAGTCCCAAGACAAAGATAAGAATCCAAACAGGAGATGCCAAGCACTCCTATAGAGTCTGAGGTTAGAATGGGAGAACTTGCAGAGAGACAGAGCCAAAAAGTAATCTGGATTCTACAGCAGAGCACAGAGGAACAGAACAAACTAGGAAGACTTAGAGCCATGAGTCAGCCACACTTCAACAGGGTTAAGGCAAATAGGCCATAAGTAAATTGCGAATGGCCTTGAACGCCATGCTGGGGGGGTTTGGCATGATTCTGTGAAGTCAGCTGGCTTCCCCCAAATGAAGGCTGTCATGATGCAAGCCTGCTTGAGAAGAACAACGTCACTTCTCATGTCAATAGGAATTGAACTTGAATTCTGTCTCAGGCTCTCATACCAGAGAAGGCATCTATGTGGCACAAAAGGTCTTGGCACAATGTTGGATTAAGCACATAAACTTAAATCACGCTGGCAGCTTTCTAGCAACGAATGATGGAGTCAGGCCCAGTGACAGCCTCCTTGTCCCCAGATGGTACATTTTCTCTGAAATTTGCCATTGTCCTCGTAAGGACGGGAAGTTTTCCTCACAGAGTTCATTGTCTACAAAGCTAAAAGGCATGTCTTTTCTAGGAATAACCAGATATAACGTCTGCAGCTTCCTCGCTGACAGTTTACTAAGGGTTTTGTGGTACATTGAAAGTATCCATCTTCCCAGCCTGCCAGATCCTGACATTGAGCAGAGCAGGAGCCCAGAGCTCCTGACACAATGTCTACAGGGATTTGGAGCCAAGAGGGCTTTGCCGGGACAATTTCTGAGAAGCCTAAATGCTGTATAGAGATTATCCCAAATTGAGATCATTCTGGCCAGAAATGCCTGGTTCTTGTATCCTTAAATCTAAAGATACCAAATTTGCTAAAAATTCCTAAACCACAAAACCTGGCCATCGACCTTACTTTATGAAGTCAGTATTGATTAAAACAGAAGGAAAAATGCAAGTCAAGCACTTTGGCCTTAAAAGTCATCTAGGCCAGGCCGGGCATGGTGGCTCACGTCTGTAATCCTAGCACCCTGGGAGGCCGAGGCAGGTGGATTGGTTGAGCTCACAAGTTCATGAGCAGCTTGAGCAAAAAAGTGAGACCCTGTCTCTACTAAAATTAGAAAAAACTGAGGCAAAAAGATCACTTGAGCCCAAGAGTTGAAGGTTGCTGTGAGCTATGATGACACCACAGCACTCTACCCAAGGCAACAGCTTGAGACGCTGTCTCAAAAAAAAATACTCATCTAGACCAACATCTTACTATAGCAGATAAGAAAACCAAAGTCCAAAGTGGGGACTAAACTTAGCAAGTGTCACAAATCTGGAGAGAGGAGGAATTAGGAAACAAAATCATGCCTTCCTACCTCAAACATCACGTCTCAAACACTGATTCAAGTGTGGTTTTGTTTTGTTTTGTTTTAATGACAGAATAAGAATAAAGAATGATTGAATGGGAACAATTCAAAGGGGGAAAAGAAACCTTTCAAACAGCTGAGACAAATCAGAGCATGCCAAGGCCTTATTGAATTAATTACATATATTTTATGAAAATATGAAATGCAGGTGACCAGGCAGGGGTGTGACCCGAGCTCTCAGCCCATCTGGACTGCTAATGGGGAAAGCATGGAATGTTGAAATAATTAGGTTTGCCAAACTGAAGGGAGGTGGGAGAAGGAACGACGTGTTTTTGGATAGGCCCAAAATGGGATGCTACAAACAGGAATATTGTAGGTGGGGATGAGTGGAGCCCTCCTCTCTCTGCACTTGACTTTCAGAGAATCTGCACAAATGCACAGAATGCATGAATACCCTTCCAGAGCCCCAGTTTTCTAGAGATGAGATGAGAAGACCCACTTTCTAGGGCACAGCACAGGCAGCTTCAGGATCCCTGGGTAAACCACAGCCTATTGACATGTAAGAGCATTGTTACTCCAGTGTTCGTGGGACCAGGGAGGTTTGCTGGAGAGTCTGTGATTTTCTGTACCTGCTTTTTGTAACAAATGACAAAAACATTCCACAGAGGAGTAGCAGAAAATTATCTTCAAGAGGGAATAGAGAGAGGTATTTAACAACCTATCAAAACAGCCATACATCTTGCTGCCTGCCAGAGCGGTAACCAAACCATAAATTTAAATGGCAAACCCTGAAAAAAAATGCAGGTTTTTAAATATGACATTCCAATGTATATCTTCTAAGCATGTTCTCATCTCAGATGATTTTTAGACATGAGACACAAAATGCTGCTGCTAATTTGAACTGCTTCATTGTTCCCGAAGATGCTACCTGGGAGGGCCACCAAGCTGGGAACCAGAGTTCTGTTCTCTGCTCCATCATTACCAATTGGTCTCAGGTGTGTCCTTCCCTTCTCTGGAATCTGATGCCTCATCTCTAAAATGAAGGTTTGACCCTAGGTCAGGAGTCCTCAAACTTTTTAAACAGGGGGCCAATTCACTGTCCCTCAGACCACTGGAGGGCCGAACTATAGTTTAAAAAAAAAAACAAACTATGAACAAATTCCTACGCACACTGCACATATCTTATTTTGAAGTAAAAAAACAAAATGGGAACAAACACAATCACACCGCTGCATGTGGCCCGCGGGCCGTAGTTTGAGGACCCCTGGTCTAGGTGTTATCTCTGGTCACTGCTATTTTCAGTTCTGAGTTTCTTGTTCTAGCTTTTGAGTTTGGCTTGTGGGCTCCCTAACACACCAATGTGAGAACTCGCCATGTGATGGGGTGGCTGGACCACTCAGGGGCAACACTGAGTGGCAGGTTCTTGGGGACCCTTCTCTTCTTCGGGCCATTCCAGGAGAAGATAAAAAGACGGCAGGCCAGGCATGTCAGTCCAGGACATTTTCCTTTTGTCATTCACTGTCCTTCTTCACTTGCCTTTCTGCACCATCTTAAACCGCCACACATGGTGCTTCAAACTTCAAACTGCCAGTGCCCTCGATGCCAATCATTGACTGCTCCCTCCAAACCAGGATGTAGGATGACACTTCCACATGACACTTGAAACACAGTACTGACTAAAACTGCAGCTGTCACTTGCAGACATCAGAGAGGACCCAGGAACCAGTGCTCACCTCTAACAATCAGAACATGTTAAGGACCAGGGAGGTGGGCTGGAGATTCTGTGATTGTAGAATAGCCCTAAGAGAGAATTAGAACCAACTATTTACAGGAAGAAAGATTTAACACAACACACATCAGCCTATTTCGTACTCTTCCTAAATAGTGTCAACTCAATAAAACTTTTTGGCTCTGAAATATTTTCTTAAACTATAATACATCTAACAGTGCCCTGTGTGTCTATATTTTTTCATAGGCTCTACGTGTTGTTACATGCTTCCAGCCAAGAAGAGCTATGAAGCCGCATCAAAGAAAACTCTACCCCCGTCCTTGAATTGAGGGTGCTTTGAACCACGAGTGCTGTATCTACTGTTGACTCTTTTTATGCATGTGTGTGTGTCTGTGTGTACGTGTGTGTTTTAACCCATAATGGAATAAAAAGCCTGACACTAGTGCTGGATTTTCTGGAATTTATTTTTACCTATTGGATGGTAAATGGCAATTAAATTGCAAATTTCATGGCACTTTAAGACCTCATCAAGGAAATCGACAAGGAAAGTGAGAGTGAAGATTAGCAGGTCTTCAGCGGGGCCTTAGCCAGACTGTCCCTCCTCTGGATTTGATGAAATTCCTGCCCTCTTCCCAGTGCTTCACTGCCTCCATCAGCTGAGGTCACTCATCTTTGCTCCATGGAAGTGATCTGCTTGGACCTGCTCCTATAAGCTAGAACTTGGCCAGGGTGAGTTTAGATATAGAAAATACAGAGCATTATATTGCCTTGGCCACATTTCTGCCAGATGTCCAGAATTTTAACCTACCTTATAACCCTGCCAGATGGCCCAACCATGGGGACTCCTTACATTTCCTATGGCTCAGTAAAGATCTTGCCCTAACTTCCCATGCAGGGCATCTCTGGGACTCTCAAAGAGGCTCTCAGAGGCTCTATCCTGCCACCATCCCCTAGGAACATTTCCCTTCCCACGGCATGGCACCCCTCCTTCCATAGTTAAATTTATGCTTATAACTCAGGGGGTTTTTTGTTTTGTTTTTTATTTTCTTGAGACAGAGTGTCCCTCTGTCTCCCTCGGTAGAGTGCCGTGGAGTCATATCTCATAGCAATCTCAAACTCTTGGGCTCAAGTGATCTTCTTGCTTCAACCTCCTCAGTAGCTGGGACTACAGCCACCTGGCACAAAACTGGCTATTTTTAGAGACAGGGTCTCGCTCTTACTCAGGCTGGTCTCGAACTTCTGAGCTCAGGTAATCCACCTGCCTTGGACTCCCAGAGTGTGTAACTCAGGTTTTTAAATGCTTGTCCTTTTGACTTACATGGACATAATCACTGATAACCCAATAAAATATCTGATTGGGAAAAAGATAGCAAGTAGTCAGGTAGAGTTTGGTGGGAGATTTCTGATGCTGCATGACACTTTTGACATCTTAAGTGATCCTGCAGCCTGATGTCTAACTCTTGCGATCCTAATGACTGAGCAAGAATGGTTGGACTGGGAAAGTCGTAACTGGAAGCATGTGGTTGGTGACTTCAGAGAACACAAGGAGAAGAGAAAAGCCCTGGAATCATATTTGGACAGGGACCATGCCATAGAGACCCCCATTCCATGCAGATTCACTGAAGGGTCCCATTTCTAGAAACTATGCCCCCGTGAGAAACACCTTAGATTTGGCAATGGCAATACGCTATTTCCAAACACTGAAAGTTTTCAAATAGCAGTTAGATGTGAGAGGATGCTCATTTAACGTTACTGATAAGAGTGAAAAAAAAAAAAACAGAAATAAACTAAAATCTGATAATAGATTTGTTACCAAAAGTTTAGTAAACCTACGTAGTGGAACACTACAAAAATTATGAGGTAGATATATTTTCATTTACATAGGAAGATATTGTTTTCATTTTGCTTATATGTATTTTCTAATTTAAAAGATGAATATACAGTAGAACCTCTGTAAGTTGACCACTCAAGGGACTGAAACAAACTGGTCAACATAAGAAACTAGGCCTCCTATACTGACACGTATATGTGATACATGACAGGTCTACAAAAATTAAGTCAACTTAAGGAGGTGGTCAACTATGGAGGGTCTACTGTATGTTCTTTGTATAATATTTTGAGGTTAAAATAAATAAAGAAGGGTTGATTAACCATCATGATATTTAAACCCCCCTCTGACACTGAGAATCTATAAAACTGGTTACCCAAAATTGTAAATGACTATCTTAAAGCACCATCTTAAACCCCCACATGTGGCGCTTCAAATTGCCAATGCCCTCTGTGACAATCATTGACTGCCTCCTCCAAATGAGGATGTAGGATGACACACTTCCATATGACACCTGAAACACAGCACTGCCTAAAACTGCAGCTGTCGCTTGCAGACCTAAGAGAAGGTCCCTTGTCACTTGGCCACCCTTCAACCTGGAGGTTCTTTTGTATCCCCTGGATATATCACCAGCAATAGCCAGAAAGCTAGTCCCTAGGACATGGAGTCATATGGTAAGTCCCCAGTACCAGCAGGAATGGTGATGGGCACAGCAGCAGTCCTGGAGTAGCACCTGCAGAAGGACAGCGCGGCTGAAATAACAAGAGCGCTCTGCGAATAATAAACAGGATGGGGCGCTGTGTGGCTCGGGTGAACTCTACAGTTTGTTTTCTTTTTGTTGTATTCACCCTTTCACAAAACAAGGACTTGCCTTTGGGTCTCACAAGCTCAGCAATCCTGTTATTTTGAGTTGTTCAGTGGCATTGCGGAGGACGGAAAAACTCTAGTTAATTCTACATTTAAACACACCACCCACTCAAGCAGCATAAACACTATTATTCTGAGTCGCCAGATGAGATTTATAGATACGTATGAAGAGGACAAGTTGAAAACTAGCAAGCAGAAGTAGAACATTATAATCAAGATAATAAATGTTGTTGACAAAAATGGGCCAATAATTGTCTTTCTAAATGAATTTGTGGAAGAATAAATACATCTAATTAGAGGCTGATAGTCTCAAATATCAGGTCAAGAGGAAGTCAGCGCCAAACACTAATCTTCACACTTCACAGGGGTGTTAAGGATTTAGTTTTTTTTTTTGGTAGAGACAGGGTCTCATTTTATGGCCCTCGGTAGAGTGCCGTGGCCTCACACAGCTCACAGCAACCTCCAACTCCTGGGCTTAAGGGATTCTCTTGCCTCAGCCTCCCGAGTAGCTGGGACTACAGGCGCCCGCCACAACGCCCAGCTATTTTTTGTTGCAGTTTGGCTGGGGCTGGGTTTGAACCCACCACCCTCAGTATATGGGGCCGGTGCCTTACCAACTGAGCCACAGGCGCCGCCCCAGAGGATTTAGTTTTTGAGAAGATAATTGACTCAAAAGTCCTTTGTACCCTTTGTGAAAAGTTGTTATTGTTGGTATGAGTAATAGTAAAGAAAAACAAAGTTGTTCTCTTACTTTTTAAGAACACTAACTTTCACCAAAGGCCTGTTGTTGCCTGCTGTGTTAAGATACACAAAACCACGTTACAAACGTCATGGTTTCTCTTTTTTAAAAAAAACTAAACAATACGTAGAGCCCCAGAGAAACATGTAAAATGCTGAACTTTTAAACATTGAACTAGGCATGTCAGTCCTACCTTGGACATATTCAAAATGTTGCATCTGAACAGAAATGATGATTCAACATAGTTTCTGCACCAAGCTACTTCTGAAACAAATATTAAGAATGTAAGTCTCTAAAAACTGCTTTTACAAAGTAATATTGATGAAGCCTCTCCATAGGCATATCCATATGGTGGTGACTATTGACCAATGAAAAGAGTCCTAGAACCATCTTCTATTGATGGAAACCTGAAGCTAAGAGGGATAAGGTGATCTCTCCAAGACCCCACAGGTAGAAATTTTCAGGGCCGGATTCCAATCCACACATTTATATTTCAAGACCCCTGCCCTTCCTACTTTAAGTTATCTGCCTGTCTTCTCCTGATCCACCAGGTAGCAGGATGGCACACGGTGTAGGTTTGCTGCCTGAAAACCCCTCGTTTCTACAGAGGAGTGGCTTACAGGAAATGCTTATGCTAGGCAGGTTCACCCTCTACCCTGCTCGTGACCTCCTGGCTGCCTAACTCATGATTGCAATGAAGTCACAGTTATCCTAATTGCCATCATCACATGACTAAGCAATGCAGGAAAGGTGTTTCCTCCTAAACCTGGAGCATTTGGACCATTGTTTATGATGGAAATAACAATGGGGGCTGACCTGGGATAAAACAGGAGGTCATGTAATTTAAAGTCACGTTCTAGTAACAGGAAGACACGCAGGCTCCTGACGCATAAGCACTGACCTGCTGCTGTCATTCTTATTCAGGCTTGGTTTGAATTGAAAATGGAAATAAGAATTTAGGCCTACACTCAGATATTTTGTTAGAATTAAAAGAAAAATGTAAAAAAGAGAGAGAGAGATGTGCTCCCCAAAATGAAAGAAAACATTTGAGAAGTATTTGGGGGCAATAGAAAAAGCCCTGCTTCTCTAATCCCATAAACCTGGGTTTTAATGCTTACTAAGTTATAACGTCTTAGGCCAGTTTTTATCATTTTTGATCCTTATTTTCTTCATATGTTAACAAGGTTCTACAGATCTCACATGCAAGGTCCTGACAGAGCCAGGGCTAAAACTCAGATTCCATGCAAGGGAGGCCTATTGCATTTCAGAAGACCCATGAGGCTGTGCTGTTGCAGTGTGGAGAGCCTGACCTTACTCTGGGGGATACCAAAGATGGAGCGATGATGGAAAGTACACGACAGAAGTTGGTTTAGGAAAAGAAGATTTTATAGATGTCCACACAAGGAATTTTAAGCCAAAACTATGGCAAGACTCAAAACCCAGAGGCATTTAGTAAGTCCACCTGTAGTTCTAAGGCTATAGATCTCCAGAGAGATGTGGTTCAGTTTCATGAGATAAACAAAATCCTGAAAGCTCCCTAAACCAATGGTTTTCAACCTTCCTAATGCCGCAACCTTTTAATACAGTTCCTCATGTTGTGGTGACCCCCAACCATAAAATTATTTTCATTGATACATCATAGAAATTTGCTACGGCGACGAAAATAATTTTATGGTTGGGGGTCACCACAACATGAGGAACTGTATTAAAGGGTCGTGGCATTAGAAAGGTTGAGAACCACTGCACACATTTCAATCAAATGAGTTCTTCATCTGACACTCACTAAGCATTTAGGCTGGCCAGACACTGGTGGGCTCTGTCCATGGGAGAATTTGAAATCCAAAGGGAGAAACAGACACACAGATGGTCAAGACATAAAATAGGCTGGGAAGATTTTTGTCAAAGCATAAATGAAAGCTAAGGAGAAAACGTGCCAGCGTTAAATCTCTAAGTTGGGTCTCTTGAGTTAGGTGATTTACAATCTGTTTAACTCATGTGAGTGACGTTCTCTTCGATCATCTTTGCTGTTTCCATATCATTTTTCCTCCTACGTACCCCTATATTCGGTCATGCCTGGACCCACTCCTGCAGATCATGGCTCAGTAAGTCTCACACTGAAGCTAGGAATTTGCACTGTCTTAGGTAGTTCTGGGACAAATGAGCCTCTCCTCAGAGCTAACTTCTGAAAAACTATCAAGCACTGAATCTTCATCCATCCCTCCTGAGAGTTATGATTGCTTTTTACATTGGATGGAGGGGTATTCTAAAAACTTTAAGAAAAAGTTACTTATGGCTGGGCATTTAATTTTTTAATGTTTTATGATTGTTTTGTCCTCAAACATGCTCCAATATCAATTTCTTTCAAAAGATTCTCATGTGCATCCATACACTTATTTTCATAATCCTGTGGTTTTGTAATCAAAACTATTTGTTCCTGAGCTTTTTCATCCCTTAAATGTATGTTGACATGCAGTTGAATGTATAGGGTATTTATTTATTTATTTAGGCCTCCTTATCTATGCTACCACAGGACTTCCTTCCTACCCCCATCCACTGCCCAAGACAGCAATTTGGCCATTGAGCTGGCCTGCTGTTCCTCTCATCTTTCCATTAGCGACAATGACAGCAACAGTAAGTCAATTGCTGAGCACCCAGCAGGTATCCAACAATATATGGAGAACTTCTGGAGATCACCTTGGCTCCCTACTATCAGCCAAAGCTGCCTTATAGCTCATTGGGTGTGACTAGATTTTATTATTTCCAGCACTATAAATAAATGCAAAACATAGTTTCCTTTAAAAGATAAGCAAAATATCATATACTATTCAGGTATGATTTTCAGACTCTAGCAAATATAATATGAACATGTCTCTAAGACTTTATTCAACTAATTAATTAGGAAACTAATAGGATATTCTGACAGGTCTAAAGAGTATTTGAGAAACGAGGTACCTATAGGCAACTTAATAGATTTTTATGTTAGACACAAAACTGGCCAATGTTCAATAATCTGTAAATTATCTTCTGTCCCTACAGAGCTGTAGGATAGGGCAGTCAATAAAAAGTCAAGCCCAGCACTATGCTGACAGGATACGCAGTATTTTTATTTGCTTATTTCCAAGTTCTAGATAGCTTTCACGACAACCCGATGTTAGTGAAGTTATCACAGCTGAGGGATCAGTGCTGGCAATGAGTGAGTGGCTGAGAAATCTTTTCTCAGGCATGTGGGGCAGCTTTCTGGGACCAGTTACCAAAAATCAAAAAAGAAAGCGAGAGAGAAAAAGGAAAAAGGGCAGGAGGAAAGGAGGGAGAGAAAATAGAAAAAGATTGGATTGCCAGTTTTATTACTCAGACTTCATGCCTAGAATGTGGATTCACCCAAAATATGTTATTTGCTTAAAGATTTTATCCAACTGTGTTTATATTGCTGTCAAAATCAAGGCAATTGGAATTGCATAGTAACAACATCTGAATAAATACAGTATTATGTTGATAGCCTAGAGGAAAGTTAAACTTACTTATGGCTTGCTTATCTACCAGTTTTGATGTACTTTAATGGCAAACATTCTGTGGTTAAATCAGATATGCTGCATGTTCATTGTTAAGACGCTTATTTAAATCACTTCATTTTGGTTTTGATATATACATTGCTATTTGGATTTTTTATTTCTTTAGAGGAAGGGCATGACAATTTTTTTAAAAAAAATTGTCATAAGTGTTTCATGTAATAATGTCCAAATCCATCTGACGTGAAAGCAATATGTTTAGATTGAAGCTGAGCAGAAAAAGAAATTACCTTACTTTTTTCCTGCTATTTAAGAAGTATTTAGATATTTTTGATGTTTCTAGAACTTAAGCTGTTATTTTTCTTTTCTTTGCACTTTAAGCTTTTGATTCACAGTGAAGGAAGAAAATTCCAGGAAAAAAAAATTTCAGGAATGACCAAAGCCATGATGGGTTGTTACAACTGGAAAGACTCAGACAGGCATTTAGATGAATATCTCTTATATAAACCTACCTTACAATCTCATGAGGGAAAAGTAACCTTTGGGATATTCCCTGTAGTCACTGGTCTGGCTAACCAGAAACATCTTCGAAAAAGTCTTTGGAGTAGTACCATGAAATCTCTAACTTTGGTATTTAGTGAAAATCAGAATCACAATGCCAATAATACATGGAAAAAAATAAAATCAAATTTTTTAAGTTTCCCAATGTCAGCCAACATTTCAATCATCTAAAATTCAGTGTAGGGACTAACTCTTAACCAAAATATGTCAGCCTTTAGAGACAAAGCACAGAGTCTCGTCCAGATTCACATACTAGGTGTTCACATTGATGTAGACAAGCTTGTCCCTTTCGTGAATGGCTTCTTCATGTGTACTGGAGGTTGTAGAAAAGAGAAGAAGGGTTAATAAATCAGTCTCTTCTACTCAGAACATCAGGAGACTGCAGAAGGAACTGACTATCAATGACAGTCATTATGGCCACTTCCCAAATGCTATTACCTTCAATCCTGCCACTCCCTGCAAAGTAAATGTTATTTTTTTTTTCCTTTTAATAAATGAGGAAAGCAAGGCTCAGAGAACTTAAGCAACTTTCCCAGGATCACATAGGACCATGCTAATGTTCCTGGTGCATTGTGCTACGTGAATTTTCACATCTCTTGAAATTTTCACATCTCCCTCTTGCTGGCTTTCTCAGCCTAGCAAACGCCGAGTGAAATGCTATTGGCCAGTAGCAGAGCAAAAATGCCTCTTCATGAGGAATCTTGAAACAAAATCGGGAATGGGATTTGGGCGTGTGTTCTGACTCCAAGACCAATTCTTTCTCCTACGTTAGCAACCCTGAAATGGCCCAGAATGCCATAAGCACCAGGGATGCTCTAACGTCCCTGCTCCTGTGTTAAAACTGGGGTTTAGAAAAGAAGGCCTGGTTCTCTGAACACATTCATTTTTTGGATGTGCCCCCATAAGAAGGCCTAACTTCACCGTAGCCATAGTGTCCCACTTAAGTCACACAGGGGCCTCTTAAAATGCCTATTCTAGTCATGGAGCGTGCCTGGGGCAGGAGTCCATTTTTTTTCTAAGAGCTGCTCCATTCATTTTCTAAGAGATGTAGTGCAATGAAAAAACTCACAAAAAATTACTGCTCCCCATGCACTGGAAGTTCATATTTTAAATCTTCATAATTAATCATTCTACAGGTATATTACCAAAGAGACCTGCCAAATCATAAACAATGACCTGTCAAAGTTTAGAGCTATGGCAGAAAGGAAAAACAATAATTTATTCAGCTTTCCAAAAGCAACAAAAAAGATACAACTAACCCTTGGGAAAACTGCCAGGATAGATTTTACTCAAATTTATTTATACGGAATGGTCTTGAGATGTGGTTAGTTTTGTTGATCTACGATTGCCAGGAGCAAAAAGTTTTGTATGAATTACTCAAAAAAAATAGTTGTTGTACTTGGTAGGCTTTCATCAGGACTTAAATGGTAAATCTTGAACACCTTAACCAATAGCTTAATATGGCTCAACTAGCCTGGAATACAATTTGCAGATAAATCAACCTGACATGCCTCACAAGTCCAGTTTCTCAAAATCAGACACAGTACTGGAACCACAGTGTTAGATTTGAATGAGTGGAGAAGACATAATCATTCTTGACCTCAGCTTTTTCCCAGGCCTAACTCTCAACCACACTTAAGTCATTCTTCTTTTTTCAATTAATACTTATTTCCCTTCAGGCTCCATGGATGGAATTGAGAATGAAGAAATAACTATGGCACAGTTCCTCCAAGAAGCACAAAGCCTATTGGGAAATACAGTCAAGTAAACCATCAACAACAGGATCATCTGATGTTCATAACATCCCAGAGAAACTTAAAAACTTCACCAAATTTTTAGCCAAACTCAGGAAAGGCTGTCAAGAAAATTTGACATTTGATCTAAGTCTTCAATAACAAATACAGGTACACCAGGCAGAGAAAGAAGAAGAGGATCACAGGTGAAGGAATAGTATGTAGAAAGGTACACAGGTATGAAACAGGATTGTACGTTTGAGTGTCCGTTTCTCCTCTCCTAACAGGAGGCTGGATGGCTCCTGAGAGACCAAGATGGTCAAAGAACCATCTTAGATCTCAGATCTAAGATCTTAGATCTATGGTTTTATTGAAATCTACAAGGCATGCACAATGAGATTCCAGAGGGCAGACTGAGAGATCCAAACTATTCATCAAATTAAACAGAATCTGAGAAAGGTATCTAGAGGCAGAGTACAGGGCCAAGGAGTCTAAGAGCCAGGTAGTTGTAGGTGTTCATATCATGTTGGAGGAGTGGCTACCTGGAAGATCTTTTATATGCTTCCTGCAACAGGATATGGGTCAACTCTAGTTAAAATACCAGACCCAAAATATTCAAAGGAATAGTAGTTTAATTTGTGTCCATGTAAATAAACCTACCAAATATCACAATTGTTTAATTAAAGATCAGTCAAAACAGAAACTACTCTAAGCACTCAAACAGACAGAATTTAATACAGGAAATTATTCATACACATGGCTGAGAAACCAGATAGGGAGTGTGAGTCATTCATAGATTAATAACAGTCAGAAACTTCCATCACACTTCAAGCCAGAGGGAGCCCACGAACCAGTGTCAACAGGAAGATGCTAGAATCACAGTAGCCCTGTTCAATAGGATCTGGAGTCTTGTAAGATGTCCTGTAAGTCTTGTAAGGGGATGTAGTTAATGCTGGAGAGGCCAGCCACCCAAAGCAGATATGAGAGAAGAATTCTCTAGACAATCCTTTCCTCTTACCATTTAGTCAGACTGGCAGAAGCCATTCTCTTGCCTTCCCATTGATCAAACCAACCTGGAAGCCAAAGAGCAAAGGACCCAAAGATGTGCTTCCCTGTGACACCCAGCAGGGCAGAAAAGGGCAAGCAGCAGATGTGAGAGCAGGCAGGCAGATAATAGCAAAGGGGGGTTAAGAGAGAAAACATGGGCAGAGCATGATGATCAAGCATCAAGCAGGCAGATAACAGCAAAGGGGGGTTAAGAGAAAACGCGGGCAGAGTACGATGATCAAGCTTGTTTTTGTACTTTTTTCTTGGGGAAACAGAAAATACTTAAAGTATCTCAAGTACGGCCATCTTGGTGTTTTATAAAGATCGTCCTGGCTGTACATAAAAGTTACACAAAGTCTTTTAGGAGAAAGACTGCAGGAAGCAGTGTTCATGGTCCCAGGGACAGGATGCCAAGGGTCAATTTAAGTAAGATTTGGGATCTTAATGAAACGTCACCATGAGAATGTGGAAAATCATGCTGATTTTGAGGGAGCACTGAAGCTTTTATATAGCTGGACAAAATTACAAATTGGACTTGCACACTCAACTCGCTTGGTGATAGTTCACTCTTCGGCCCCCTTGTGGCTAGGTAGGGTCATGTGACTTGTTATGACTAAGGAGTTGCAAGCTGACATGGTGGGTATCACTTCCAGGCAAAGGTATTAAATTCCCAGTGGGAAAGCCTCCACAGTTTTCCCTTTTGCTGTATCACAATGACCAGTGACACTTGAGATGGTGGCTGCTTCATCAGCCTGGGTCCCCACGTAAGTAAGCATGGTGCAGAGACCCCTGGCAAACTCACAACAAATAGCATGAGCAAGAAGCAATAAATTTTCACTGTACACAGAGATTTTGGAATTCTCATTACTTAAGTGTAACCTAACCAATCCAGGCTGATAGGACAACCACATGACCTTGGATAACCCATTCTGAGCCTCAGTGTCCTCACCTGTAAGAAATGGGAATAATGATACCATTCTCACCATATGATTACAATAATAAAATAAACTGATAGACATGGATGTGCTTTGTAAACTGAGAACTGTTTTTCTTCATTCATTTAACTTGAGGTAGCACCGGTGCTTTTTTTTTTTTTTTTGCAGTTTTTGGCTGGGGCTGGGTTTGAACCCACCACCTCTGGCATATGGGGCTGGTGCCCTACTTCTTTGAGCCACAGGCGCCGCCCTTTTTTTTTTTTAAGTGGGCAAATAGTGAGAGGAAGCAACAGTGCCACCCAATGTTGCTTTTTCTCCCACTTCAAAGAAAACCTCACATTCCATTTTGACTAGTCTTCTATACTGCAAGATCCTTGGGTAAAACTGTATGTTTGAGTGACAATTTCAGGAAGATCTGCTTTATCACTTACTGACACAACATAAACAGACTGCCAGCAGGCCACGACCGCCTTTGATGAGCCTTTGTGAAATGTGTAAATGTGTACATAAGGAGATACCACCACCAGCTTTAGCTGGAATAAAATTCCCTCTAATCCATATTACTCACCCCAAAATCCCCACTCCACCAAACTTTGGATTCATTGATTGAGTCAATGAGCAATCACCAAAACAGATTGAGCATCTTGTATGTGCACAGAATATTGCTATGGTCAGGGGGTTGTACTTTCTGAAATTCAAATTAGGACAGGATGCCTAACAACAACCAAAAATATACAGGCAAGAGACAGAATTTCAGACTTCAGCCTATCATGGATAATCTGGCCTATATGATAATAAGTGGACATATATTCATTCATCAGATACTTATTGACTCCCTACTATGTGCTAGGGCTGCAAATGGCAGACACCATCTTGAGTTACTTAACATCTGGATGGGGAGACAGATGTTAGAGAAATAACAATGAACACATGCAAACTGGAAACTGACATAAATGATATAACAGCTGTGATGCCGTGAAAGGGCTGAGGGAACTAATGCTGGCGCTCAGCTTTGAAGGTGATTATGTGGAACGGAGCAGGAAAAGCATTTCGTGCAGAAAGAAAACACATGCAAAAGCACAGAGACCAAAAGGAAGCTGGAAGAGAGAACACGAACAGGGAAATGAGGTGAGGTGAGGTTGGATCCGGAGAAGACCTAGGAGGAAACGCTCAGCACTGTGTCCTCATACCAAGGGCGATAAGAAGTCACGGCATTGGACACAGAAGTACCAGACACGGACCAATCAGACCCTGAGTAGCACAACATCTGGCATTGGACAAGATGTGCCCAGAAGTAGCAATGAATGAAAAGAGACCCCAGAATGTAAACTCTCAGAGTGTCAGGGGTGTTTATTTGTTCATTGATGTACCCTGGGTAACTGGACCAGTGATTTTCAGCTGGTGTGCTGCCATGAGAGGATCTTAGGTTTACTGCAAAAACTTTTTAAAGATCATTAATTAAATTATTTTGGAAAGAAGTTCAAAGCACAGTAAGTATATTCTTCTTTTACTCTTTTTTTTTTTTTTGATCACCATAATTTAAGTGTGCCACGGAAGTTTAACTATAGGATTAAGTGTGTCCTGAGATTAAAAACAAAAAGGTTAAAAAACACTGACCTAGACTAATACCTGGCTTATGGGAAGAATTCAATAAATATTTCTTGGATGAATAATAATATATATATAATAATGATATTCGTTGGCCCTTGTGGGGCCGGAAGAAGCAGCATCACCCCCAGAGAGCAGGGAGGATGTCAGGAGGCAGCAGCTGAGCTGCAACTTGAAGGCCAGGAAGGATCACACAGGTGGAGGTGGAGGGGGTGGGTACATTATTTCAGGGAGATATTCCAGGGAAAGAAACCTGCTTGAGCTCTTAGGTAGGGGTCACAGATGGGATGAACAGTTTGCTTTGGCTAGAACACAAGACACCTGAAGGGCAGTCATGAAGGTAAGATCGCAAAGGTAGGCTAAGGTTAGCTACTTAGGGGACCACCTTGAATGCCAAAGTTACTTCCCAAGTTTATCCATATATCTTCTCTTGGCATTTGGATTTCTCACTCGTGGGAACGCTGTGCACTGTAGCAAGAGGAGAAAGGCACCTGGAAATTCAACTCTAGAGAAGCAACAACTCTACACCAATGTGATGATAGATTTTTTTGTTTGTTTTTATTTGGGAATTCCAGCGTGTGAGCAGCCCTCCTCAGCACTCCCTCCAGGGAGCCACTGAGGCCATCTTCCTTCTATCTGACACGTGGATCTCACAACCCCAGCCTGCACTTGCTGTGCCCTTTGGGAGGTGCAGAAGGGGATGGGGAACTGAGCAAATGTGATCCCTAATTCCAGGCATCAGTCAGGGGGAGCGTGTGCCACGCCTCAGTCACGCAGAACTTCTAAAGAAGTGCTTCTCCCAGGAGACTCCAGACCCTGTCTACTTGCCACTATTAATATATATTGAGCCACACTTGGACAAATCAGAGCTTTTGGAATGAATTACTGATCACAAGAGTTCTGAGTGTTAGTTGCAGGCAGGAATGAAATTCAAGAGATGATGTTTTGCTCTGTGTGCGGGAGTATCTCATTCCTTTCTTAATTTTTAGATGCCAAGTTCACTAAAAGATTAATAGACTGGGAATTGGGAATTCTAGATAGTAATCCTAGTTCACTACAAACTGGGTTAAGACAGTTACTTAACCATTCTGGGTTTCCTCATCTACTAAAAATGAGTAACAAAACAGAGTGTAGGGAATTGGGGGCTGGGGTGTGGATAACTGGGGGCCTGCTGTGGCCAGGATGTGCCAAAGTCTCTCATTACAAAGGGTGAGGCATGGTCCAGGACAGCTGAAAGTGCGAGGTGTGGGGCATCACCACGGCCAAGTGCTCTCAGGAGAGGCTTCATGCCGTGCTCACTCTGTACCTGTCCCAAATGCTTTACAAGGACTAACTCAACTAATCCCTGCAACCATCCACATGAGAAATTTCCCAGCAAACCTGTACTGTCTCCACTGGACCAGCCACTGTGCTAAGCACTAGGGATGTGGCAATCAACTCCTGAGATATCCACCCTTTGGTGTCCCAAGCACAGTCATCCCACTTCCCCCTTGCCATCTGCACCTCTGCTGATATTTGAAACAGGAATTCTGTCCCCAGCCCCAAGTCTTCTTTGCTGCAGACTGAACATCTGTGTCCACTGCTCTCACCATGTCCCTCTCTGTCCACATCCTCCCGAAAATTATATTCAGAGGGGAAAACACTTGGTGGCCCAGGAGGGAAGAGGTGTCACTGTGCTTTCTAATGCAGCCCTACAGCAGGACAGTGTCTTAGTCCAGCAGAGCTAAGAATGCAGATCACAATACTGTTTACCAAGGGAACTGAATAGGGGGTATGTTTGAAAATAGCAGAAGAAACCTCTATCGCCTCCCATTTTTGAATTCCTTTGAGACCTTTTGTAACTGACTTAATAGAAAGTCAGTGATTACCTCAGGAGGCTTTTTGTACTTTTTCCCCAGGCCAGGCTCACTGAGTCACAGATGTTCCTGCTTTAGGCCCCAAGTGCTCCATCCACCATGCTTCCTACCCTGTTGTCTATCTTCTACACAAGCAACTCCTATGCTATTACGGGGGGTGGGGGGGTTAAGGGAGTGGCCTTTGCTCCATCCCTGTCTCCACACAGAGCGCCTGACCCCTGGAGACTGCCCTTTCTGTATTGCTGGCAGCAGGGGTCCATGTCTGATTCCTCTTGAGCAGTCAAGGCAGTGCTTAGCATAGCAGTAGGTGCTCAGTTAGTCTTTGTTGAATAAAAAAATTAATAAATAAGTGAATGACGAATGAAGAAGTAAATGAACATGTGTTAAGCAGCCGATGTGGGGTCTGGAGAAGCTGGTATTCCTTCTCGGGTGTCTGGGCACCATCTTATCTTCTGGATGAGTGTTGGAGGAAAGCCCTTTTCCCGAGTAGGGAAGGGGAGATGAGGAGCATTTACTGGGCACCTGCAGTGTGCCAGGAACTTTACTTCCATTCACTCAGGCAATCCTCAGAGAAACCCTGTGAAATAGTATTATTATCCGTCATTACATAGATGAGGAAACTGAGGTTCTGATTGCTAAGTCACTTGCCCAACAACATACAGCTGGCAAGTGGCGTTGTAAGAATTACAACACCTCAGTCCACCTGGCTCTGAGCATTAAATCTTCTCTGCACTGCACCAAACTGGCCTCCTGGCAGGGTTGATGTGACAGTTGGCTCAGGCCCCTGCACTGGGCCCACAGCCTGTAGCCTCTTGATGGGAGGAAAAGGAGGGGGGCTAGAAGAGCACCCCAGCCCTGGAGGTACACAGCTAGATGCCACACAGTGGCTGGGCTGGACAGCCAGCAAGGATTCTCTCCACCCTGAGGAGAGGTGGTTTCCAGAGGTAAAGGATTCCCTTCCAGGTTGCTCAGGACCTCAGGGCTCTTCTACTGCTCTTTTCACTGTGAGCCAAGTGGAAGAAACACATGGGGGTTGGGATCCAAGCTGCCAGGAGGCCTCCGAAAGCATTCTGCGCTGGACCGCTGGATCACCTGAGCTGCTGAAGGGGGGGCGGTGGGGAGAGCTGGGGAGGCACTGCCAGCTCTGTGGAGGGGCTGGGCTGTCCATCCACAGGGGGCTGCCTGAGGGGAGAGCAGCCCTAGAGGGGAGCCAGGCTTCACAATAGAAAGTACTTCAACTTGCATCATTCCCCTGAGCCCTTACTAAGCAGCTGCCAGCATTGGGGCCCCCAGAGGAAGTGGGGGAGTCCAAGCAGCTTCCATGGATTTTCTCAGAAAGAGAAAATCCCTGGTTTCACCTAGAAAATAGCACCAGAATTCTTCTCTCCAAAGCTTCTCAATAGAACCCTCAGAACAAGGCATGGTCCATCCCTGGAGAGTGAAAATGGAAAAGCGTTAACTGCTGCTTCCAGATCGTGCCCTGAAGCCTGCATAGAAATTGGCAAGGAGCTGTGACAGAGGGCTTGTCTCTTGAATCCAAGGTAAAAAATTCATGCTGGGTGGTCAGGTTGGCCTCATTGTGTGATTGGGACATTCAGAGGCAACGATGTTTGGATGTTTGGTAACAAGCACAAGCATGAAATGAGGAATCTGACAAATGCGGGGCGGGGGGTGGGGGGGAACCCCAGAATTACAATATGTTACAGCTTTGGGGCTCTGCCACATTTACTCAGGTGTTTGATCTCTCCCTCCTTCCGATTGTCTGAATTTTAAAAAGGAAATACTTCTGGATTTTGTTTCCATACTGTATCTCCCCGCTGAGATTCCAAGGCTATCAGCAACGCTACCTAAGGCGGGGAGTTGCAAGGAACACTGGAAGCCACATTAACAGTGAGGAATCAACATTGCTAAGGACCACACTGTCACCGTTATTATAACACTCACTTCCTTGTTAGTTTAAAGGATAGCAAGGATTTTTCTTTCGGTCTATTTCTGTAAAGCAGCTTACTTGCCTATCAAAGAATATTAACTGCCAAGAGACAGAAAATTAGGAATTAGTCACTTTTATTATTAAATGAATAAAAGTGCAATAACTTCCCCTTGACTTGGGGGAGGCTGCAAATAGGAGCAGAAATCCCAGTGCACCAGGCCACAGGAGTTGAGTCTCAGCTCTCCAGCAGGGGCTCAGCCTCCCAAAGCCTCAGGTGCCTTGTCCACAAACAACCACTTCTTATTGGCCCGAGGATTATTGTAAGCACCAATTTGGATCCCTGTCCTGAAATGCCTTTGTCAGCAGCACTGCACCTTCACCAACGTGGGACATGACAGATGGAAAAAGCCCAGTGGCCCTTGGCTTATTACATGGAACTGTAATGAAGAAACTGGTCTTTCCAACATGACTGCTAGTCTTAGATTAAAAAAATAAATTGTAATCATTTTGAGTATTAAAATTTGTGGAAGGCAGCAATGATGGCATTAAATGTAGGAAATCAGGCCTAAATGCTACTGAAATGTTTTAAATAAATGTATCTGTCATTCGTGAAGCACTGCTTCTATGTGGCGCTGGGGAAACTGAGGCATGGGCCTTCAGTGTGAGGGGAGCCCTCAGTCTAGTGCAGGGACCTGGAAAAGGGGCAAGAATTAATGATCTAAACCCAGAGATCACTTGACCCAGACTCGAGTGTTTGGGATAAAAACCTGACTATAGCTTTGATGACTGGGGTATAAGGGTGTCGCTCTCCCAGCAGAACACATCCCCTCCAGTTTGCTCCAGAGCACCCAAGCTCATTTTCCATTCTTGTCCCAGGTGTCAGTAGTCCATGGTATTACCATGGTATGATATTGTCTCTGCCCCTGTCTCTAAGTGCACTTGTCACCCCCACCTGCCTCTGGGCTCATACTCTTCTGCAAAGCCATCAGCTCCTAGGTACAGGGACTGAGGTGGTGGATGTGGGGCCTGCCGCTGCTAATGTCAGATATGAGCTCTCAAAGCTGATTCCACTCAGAGATGCTCACACTCACCTCCCAGGGGAGTGTCCAGGAGGAAGAATCAAGCCCAAGGAATGCCTGGACCATTGTCAGGGAGCGGCTCCTCCCAGCTGCTCCCAAGTCACTTAGGCAAGGATTAGTGTGTGCCTGGAGGTCAGCCTGGGGAAAGCCCCATTTCCCCAAACATTGCATTCAATTACAACAGAAGGAGGCCACAGGGCCTGGGCTGGTGAGCAAATAATGCTGTCACTGGAGAATAGGAAGCTAATAATTTATGTCATTACTCTCTTACTTTCACAAAGCCCCATTACTCAGAAATGGGACAAAGGTGTAAGTTGGGGCCCCTCTCACGCACATGTCATGCCGTGATGAGCTGTTTCCCAGGCCTGCGCCTTCTCCATGGAGTTCTCTGCCTCCATTCCTATCCCTCAAGGAAGCTCCCACTCATCTCACAAAGCACCAATGAAATGTTACCTCCCATCTGCACTCTGCTAACTGAATTACAGCAATAAGACCCCAACCTCCACAGGTCAGCAGCAAAGGGACTGGGCATGTTTGATGCCACAAAGAATAAAACAGGAAAGGTCATGAGTAGTCAATAAATAGCACCTGCCACCAAAATATTGCATTTTATGACACACACCCCGAATCACTCTCCCCTTTTGGTGATCATAAGATATAGTAGCACATTAAAGTTTTGAGAATTTGATATACTTTGTCAAATCTAAACTTTCCCACATAAATATGGCCAGAGGATGAATGGTTCTTTCACCTTCTTAGAACCTATTAAACATCTATTAAACACCTATTAAAACATCTTTAAAAGACACAAAAAAACCCTAGCATCATGCATTTGAGCCTCATAACACTTCTATGAGATAAGCATGATTATTCCCATTTTATAGATGAAGATATTGAAGCATCAAGGGATCACAGTTTACCCAGAGCTAGGAAGCAGCAGAAGCTGGAATTAGTATCTAAGGCTTCCAATTCCAGGTCTAGATCTTTTTCCATTAAAACCAGATAACTAAAGAAACAGCGAAACTAAGAGAAGGAAGCCAAGTGGACAGTGTTGAAATTATAAAGCATCTGCCCTGTTTGGACCCTTGCTGAGTACCAGAAGCAGACACAGCCTTTGGTCTCCAGCAGCTTCCAGCCTCCTCAAACACCCTGACTCTCTCATCTGCCATGCTTTGCACATCTCATTCCCTCCCTGAAGAAAGTCTTTTCCATCTTCTATTACTGGAAAAATCTTGCCAAATTTTCCAAGCTTAGCTGCCCAGACCATGTCTGGTGTAGCCTGCCCCAGATGTCCCACAGACAGTGCAGCTGTGGAGCCCCTGTGAGTCCCTTCTCACCCTGCCTGGCCCCTGGCATGGCTCTGTGTGCTATGGTCTGCACTGACAAGTTCTTGTCCAGAAACTGCTGACCCTGAAGGAGCAACTAGGAAAGCACCCACAGCATGAAGAGACCATCATCTTCCCAAGTCACCCTGACTTACCTACCAGCTCAGAGCAGGGGAGCAGAACATAGCTATGCAAAGATGGGAAAGGTATAAACCAATCTGCAGTAAGTAATCTTTGTTGGGGGTAGGGGGGGACAACAACAACTAGTGAAGAGAGGGGAAGGGATACATATGTTTTGTAAATCAAAAGCACCCAAGACAGTATTTACTGCCTCAATTCTGTTGACAAAGTACAGTCATCATAGTTCCATATATCAGAGTTGGAAGTCAACATTCCAACACTCTGATCTCTGAACTAGTGCCCAGATCTGGAGGACATGTACTAGTCTAGGCAAAGAGACCCTAAAAGAAGGACAGTCAGAACTTGTATAGCCCTGTCCAGGTAGCCAACACTGACCCTGTGTGACAATAGCCTGTGTTACTGGAGAAAAGATCCCACCGCAGTGCAGGCCCTGCCTCTCCACCCCTCCACTGCCGGACACAATGGAGGACTCATTTACTGTCCTTGCTAACCAGCCAGCACAACGTAATGAGTAAGAGTGCAGCCTATGATATTGAACTCAGCAGGATTCAAAACCCAACACCATAATAAAAATAATAATAAATAAATTTAAAAGAAAAAAACAAACCCAACACCACTGTTTTCTTCCACTACATGTAGACAACTAATATAATCTCTTGGAGGCCTGGTTTCCTCATCTCTGAAACTGTAACAGTGATAATTACCAACATTACAAGTTGGTCGTGGGATTAACTGACATGATGCTCAAGAAATGCACAGAGCTTGGCATGCAGTAACCCCCAGTAAATGGAAGTAATTATTAGTTATGTAATTTTACTTTTACTTCCTTAACACAGTATCTGGAAGGTATCTAGGTTTTCTGTCTTATAAATTCAGGCACTGACACTCAGCTTTTACATCACTAGAGTGAACCCTAAGAATTCACTCAGCATGAGAGTGAGTTGCTAGGGTCAGGAACAATAACTAGATGACCTGAAAGCCTTGGATCAGTTCCCAGTGACATTACTGCCCTGGCATCACCTTCCACCCACCCTATTGCCCCTCATTCCTGCCCTATTGGCCAGTCACCCTTGCCTTTGAAAAGCTCTATTGTCATTTTCTTTGCTTTGATGAACCACAGATGCTCTTTTATGTGAAGGCTTGCCTCCCAAAATATGAACACCTGGAGGCCAAGGCATATGTCCCCCTCATCTCTATAGCTCAAGACCTAGCTCGGAACATATCTTGCTGTCTGTTGAATGAACAAATGACTTTAACAGGAAGATAAGAGTGAACTGATAAAGGCATTATTTATTAAATCTACAAATGATAAGTGTTTGAAGGGACCAAAAGGGGAGAAAACTTTAGCTGCCTTTGTATTTGTTTTCTCAGTTCTAATTACTTAGAACGTGCATTATCCTCACAGTGACCTATTCTCGCCTCTTCTTCCCTTTGATCTTTCTAATCTCCACTTTCCCCCTCTGCCTCTCAGGTTCAACGCCAGAAGTGTGAAGAACAGTGGGGAGGTGAGTATCAGATGGGCCACTCATTTGCTCAGAGTTCACAGGCCACCCATCCGGAGACTTAAGGAAGAACCCAGCCAAACCTAGACTGTCCATAAAGTGCTCCCAGGTTTATAAATAAAGAACAGAGGAACAGAGATTAAGTATGTAACAGAACACAAGATCCAATGGAGAAAGCCAAGTAGCTACCCAGGACAGCAGCTATATTAGTCAGGATGCCAATAGATTCCCGAAATCCCAAGGGTTTAAGACTACAAAGGTTCCTTTCTTGGTCCTGCACATACCTAATGCAGGTCAGCAGAAGGTTCCATACAGTCACTCAGGAACCCAGCCTGGCAGGGAAGCAAGCCATCATGTTGTGACACTGCCATCCTAACCCATGGCTCACCTCCACAAGGAAAGGGAAAGAGTGGGGGAATCACCCCTACTTTCAAACACCTTGGCCAAATATGACATACATCACTTCCACCCAGAGCTCATGGATGGAACTACTCCATAATCCACTGAATCACACAAGGACTGGAATGTGAGATCCTCCTAGACGTTCAAGAAGGAGAGATGAGAATGTCTGTACACCTGAAAGTCAGTATCTACTGCAATTTTTGAAATATCACAGGGATAAACTAGAATATTATTGGCAATTATCTCAGATTCCCACCAATATAAGTGGTATAATTGAAAAAGAGCATACCTTCTAAAGGAAATTTTACAGCTACTACTCACCAGGATCATATGACTAGTTTCATAATGACTAGTTTCATTATGCAGAATGCTCATTCCAAAGAGGGCCTGGCCCCCAACCCAGCCAACTATTCTTCAAAGCTGGCAGAAAATCTGAAATCAAACCAAAGCCAAGGTCAAGCTGTTTACTGGCAACACGTGATTTTGTGTAATATTTAAAACTTAATTCCTTACGCAGGCTTACCAAGAAGTTGTGTGGTTCAGAAAATCAAACCACAAGAGTCAAAGACAAATGAGAAACAGAAAAGTGATAAACTTCTGCTGAAAGGTAAACCAGGAAAAGCGATTTTTAAACTCCTTTTGAATGAGACTGTGCAATTACATTCTCAGAGGTTCCCTGGATCCTCCGAAGTGTGGATGGCTTACATTACCCATTTTACAGCGATGGAAAAACTGTGACCTGGATCACTGTTCCAGATACATTGAGATGCTATGTTAGAATCAATGTATGTAATGAATTCCTCATTTTCAGTGTAAACATAGAGTGAAAGGAATTCAATTTAATAAAAAAGTTTTCTCTCCTCCCCAACTAAAATAAATGTTGAGCAAATAGTATTAAAGCTCTGATATGAACAGATGCCAAATTGACTGTCTGAAATGTCCACTTCTCAACCCAGGCCTGGGCACAGTGTACCTCTAAAAGAACCAGTGGCAACTCTGTCTTGCTATAGGCAAAAGGAGGCATCTTGATGTAGGCAAAGATTTTGAACTTGAACATGACCATGTATTAACTACTGGTGTGGCATGTTACCATTTTGAACAACCCTCTTAAACTAGCAAATGGCAATAATAATGCTTATTTTGTAGGATTATTTATTTGGTGAAATAAATGAGTTATCATATACATAGTACCCAGCATGATCCTGCCTGGTAGATAACAGATCTTTAGTATCTAGGCCTAAAATTGATTTTTGTAGTGGGCAGAAGGCTTGAACTTGAATCAAACAGTATCAACATGAAGTGGGACAACTCAAAAATATGCCTCAGGTTTCCTTCCTCCAACATAGGGATGATCCATCTACTGCTTCTGCCTTTACAGGCTCTGCAGCGATGACTGAGATAAAGTGCAAGAGAGATCTTTGAATTCTTAGAAAAGAGACATTACAGAAACCCAAACTATTACTGCTGAGTAATAATAGGGGATTTTCCCCACCAGGAAACAGCTTTCTGCTCTTGAGAATGCACATTGTCCATGTCAAGCAAATGCTACAGTGCTGACCTATTTGCCAATGTCAAACAGAATTTTGGCAATGCTTATAGTTAACCGAGTTCATTATGCTTAAAGACATAGCATCAGGTGAACAGGAAAATCCCAAGAGGACCTCCCTCCTGCATTCTGAGCATAGGAGTGACTCAACAGGTTTGGTGCTCAGTTGTCAGCAACAAAAGAGAATTAAACCAAATCTTCCCCTTCCCATTTAGCTTTCATGCTTTTTTGACTGTCCTGGGGTTTCCCATTTCCTGTTCCCACCATCCAATGGCAGAGCCCTGTTGTCCCAGGGATCCAAAGCCACTTTTCTTGGTGACTTATAGTTGGCATCTGGCCAAAATCCATTCTAATAACTGTACTTTTGGAGCTAACAAATGATATTTCACTCAAATTTAAAAAGCAATCTTTCTTTTTTTACTTCTATAATGAGAAAGAGACATCCCTAAAAACTTGATCATGAACTTCTTTAGAGCCTGCTTTGGCCAAGGAGGAAAAACGTGTTTTCACGGGCGCTCCAAATAGTAAGTGAATCCTCACAGAGGCCTACAGCCAAAAAGAGGCAGCTCATAAAACCTACTTAGAAACTTGTCAGTAAAACAAACTTCATTTCTCTGGGGCCAGTCCCTCCTGAAAATACCATGCCAGATCCTTACTGGAATTTTAGCAGCGAGACCACCACTGGGAATAACATGAGTCCCTATCTGCAGAGAAGCTGATGTCTTTGAACACACACTCTCTCATTAAAATACTCATGACAGATCTATAAGGAAGTCAAAAAAACAGTGATTTTTTTTCATTTTTTTAAATTGGGATTTATTGAGGGTACAAAGAATTAGATTAAACTGATTGCATTTGTTAAAAACAGTGATTTTTTTTTTTTTCTCGTTCCACAAATGTTATGGTCTCCAACACTTGCTAGAGTACCAGGACACATTCGTGGCAAAGCTCAGACTCCTGAGAAATCACTGCTTTCCAGTAGGTTCTTCTGTTATCTTATGGTCACTCATTTATTCACATGCTGGACAAATATTCATCAATGCTGACTCTGTGCCAGGCGCCCAGCTGTGTGCCAAATAGGGAACCAATTAAGGAAAGTTCTGCCCCAGAGAAGTTTATGGTCTAGAAGGTGGAGGCTGGGAAGTACATAGATAATTTTAAAAAGATCCAAGAACCACAGGCAATATGACTGTATTATTAAGGAGCATGTCATATGTTCAGAAGATCTGGGTTCAAATTACAGCTCGGCCTCATATTTGCATTTTTCTACAGCACCTCTTTCTAACCTACTACACAATTTGCTTGTTTACTGTTTGTGCATACATCTACACACACACACATACATACACACACACAAATATACATTTTATGAAGACAGATATTTTTATCTGTTGAAGGATGTATCTCCAGGGCCTAAAACAGTGCCTGTAACAGGTGTTGAATAAACTCCTACTGAATGAATGAATTTACAACATGTGCCGGGACATCACAGCTCACAGCAACCTCTAACTCTTGGGCTTAAGTGATTCTCTTGCCTCAGGCTCCCAAGTAGCCGGGACTACAGGCACCCGCTACAACGCCTGGCTATTTTTTTTGTTGTTGTTGTTGTTGTTGTAGTTGTCATTGTTGTTTAGCTATCCCAGGCCGGGTTTGAACCTGGTGTATGTGGCTGGCGCCGTAACCACTGTGCTTCAGGCGCCAAGCCATGCTTAACTCTCTTTGAACTTCAGTTTCCTCATCTATAATATAGAAGATACCAAGATGATTGGATTAGATCATATAAAAATGCCCTGCATAGAGCTTAGACCATCTAAGAAAAATAAGTGGCCATTACTGTTTAATAGTGATGATACAGTGGGCTAAGGGAGTGCTAAGAGAGCCATAATGAGCTGAGCACTAACCATCTCTGCTTAGCAATGTCAAAAAAGCCTACTGGGCTGAGTTCTGAAGAAATGAGTAATATTGTTAGAAGAAAGAAAGAAAGGAAAAGGATTCAAAGCAGCAAGAAAGGGAAAATGAAGGCTAAGAAGGCAAAGACTGCCCTCAAACCTTAGTGTCTAAATCACCAGCCTCCATTTTTGTTCAGAGTCTCCCATCCCCACATCCCCCAGCAAGTTCTGCGATTGAGCAGCAGCTTCTCATGGATCACCCAGCAGAGAGGAAAGGTCCCCTAATCCCTCCTACACAGAGGCAGATGAGTCTCTACAGATATTGCAGTGTTGGCCTTTCCTTGGGGGCTCGGCCAAGGGCTGGATTCTGTGTGCTCAGTACAAATCCACAGCAACGAGGCTGGCCGTGTAGTGACTGTAACAAGTAAAACAAGAGGCTTTCCATTCAGTGACACACCTCTGATTCAGTCTGCCCTGACAAAGCTGGAGATTAAGTTTCCTTGCCTAAAGCCGCAAGGAGAAACATGACACCCTTTGCTGGCTAGAGTGGAACACGCTTTATTAACCTAGCCTTAATTATATTCCATTTTGAGATTCAATAGTTTCGATTGCAACATCTCATGAAACCAGGCTGAGCTGCACCCCGTGGAACTCGGAAAAGTGCCTTGGAGGCAGTGACCCGCTTACGCCAGCCAGTCGGAGAGGCGGCCTGGAGCCAGTGCCCAGCTCCGGGGGAGCCCCAGTGGTGGCCAAATCAGGGTAGGGCTTGGTTGGTGCTGGGTAATTGGAAGCTGGCCTCTATTTATGAAACAAAACAAATGATGCTCACTGTGAGAAGTCTGAAGTGAATGTGGCAGGATTTATACATAACCTGAAGTGACCAGCAAAACAGTGGAATTGTTCCACACAGATGGAATTTTTTCATCTGACCATCACTCTCTCTCCTCCTCACCCTCAGATCTAGAGAGAAGCAAAATATGACCTTTTGCTTTTTAGTAGACAGATTAAAATCTACCTTATATGAGACTAGGGAGCTAATCTTGTGTCCTTTTTTTTTTTTTTTTTTAAGGTCAAATTTTCTGCATTTTTACCTGCCTTGCAAATAAAGTCTGAGACCGCAGACTGGTCCAAGGGCTGATGTCTCCACCACAGTACTAACAGCTACCTGTTATTGAGCATTTACTATGTAAAGAGTTTTACATGAATTATCTCATTAAAGCATCATAGTAGCTTTATGGGATACGCATATGCATTTCTAGTTCAAGTTCCCACAGAAAAAGGCAGAAGTGGGGGCTCACACCCAAATCTGCATCAAGACCAAGTTAGCCCCCTCCCTGCTCTACTCCTGCTGTATGAGAGTGCAGGCCCCAAGAGGGCACGGAGCATGCCTGAGTCACCCTGGGCTCCCCGATGCCCAGCCAAAGTCCTGACAGATGGTAGGCCTCAGTAGTGTTTGGTTAATCAATCAATTAATTAAATGGGCATTTTTAAAGATTCCTAGACTAAGAATAAAAGGGTTAGTGGGAAGTGAGTTCTGATAGTAATAAGTGTAGATTTGAGCCAGGAACTTCCACCTGCCCCCACTTGGTCTTCTCCCTGGAACAGCATTTGGACTAGGTGACCTCTGATGATATCTGATTAAGGGTCTTGCCCCAGGTTCACCCAGCCAGCCAGCAGCCAAAGCCTATACTAGAAGCCCATCTGCACCTCCCCCACATCTCCCACCCACACCCAAGTCCACATTCACAGAAACAAGCCCTGAGCCTGACAGCACCCTGGCCCAAACCCCAGTGAGTCATACGTCAAGCTAGGCAGGTATGTAGGCGTGTCTGTGAGTTACTGCTAGAAATACAAGGCTAGTAACCGTCTGTTAAAGAGAAGAAGAGTTGTACAACCAGAAACCAGGGTTTTCTTTTAAGCCCTCAAGTGGGAGGAGATTCTGTGAGTGGCAGGAGGACCCTCCTTTCAATCAGGGAGACATGCAAATGTCAAAAAAAAGCTTTCCTGGGCACAGATGAGGTGCTTAAAAGTATAACATTATCATTTAATCACAGTCACTAGCACAATCAGGTCATTTCTCCATAATCAGCAAATTGCTTTTTAACTCCTATGTTATACTAAGTATGAGATGAAGCAAAGAGGAAAAAATTAATGATTCTTACCTCAAGAGTCCACTATTTTGTGAGATACAAATTATAATCCAAGTTAGACTTATAGGAGCAAATAGAGAAAGTGCTAATTCTGACAATGAAAGGAGGCTGGAAATTGGGGCTGGTTTCTCAGCGGACATGACATTTGATTTAAACCTTGATAAAGGAATAGGTTTTGACAGGTGGAAGTGAAAGAAGAATATTTTACTCAAGGCAAATGATTAGTGTTAGTTCTCTTGCCAGCCATGATGTGTACACATGTGCACACACAGGGTATCCATATTCAAAAAGTCCTTCTGCGCACACCTGCACCCACTCATCTAGACTGCTATGGGTCCAACCCCGGGGGGTGCTTGCTAACCATTAGGACAACTGGCCACACTTCCCACAATGGCAAGATTGAAACACATGTCTCTGTTAAGCATTCTTTAAACCATATGCTCCTGTCTTATTTCTGCCTAGTTCATCAAAACTGTCTTTTACATTTGAGTTTGGATAGCCAGGAGCCTTCCAAGATCTTCTTTTTTCTTTTTCTTTTTTTAATTTCAATGTGTAGGAAGTTGCTTTATTCCAAGGGGAAACATATTGAAATTGCAAAAGATTCTAGGATGATCTTGGAAGGAGATAGATGTGTTTAGATTCACACATAAAGTCTAAAAAGGCAGAGATTCTTCTAATTTGGGTTTATTGGGTCTACAGGGTCCCAAAGCACTCTACACTTTCATAGGTTTCAATACTTACCATAAAGTTTAATATGAATATATAATTGTATAATGTAATTTAGGGTCCCATTGCAGGAATCAGCAAATTAAAACCTGTGGCCCAAATCTGACCCCCCACCCCACCTCTTTGTGCACTACCCATATGTTAAGCTTTACATTTTATTTATTTTTGCTTTTTTGTTCGTTTGTTTGAGACAGGGTCTTGCTATGTTGCCGAGGCTAGTCTCAAACTCCTCCCACCTCAGCCTTCTAAGTACCTGGGAGATGCAAACCACCATACCCGGCTGGTTTGGACATTTTAAATGATTGGGAAAATTAAAAGAACGGTGACACTTTGTGACATGAAAATTAGACAAAATTCAAATTTCAGTGTTCATAAAGTTTTATTAGAGCATAGCCATGCTCATTCATTCACATATTGTCTGTGGACACTTTTGCACTACAAGGGCAAAGTTGAGTAGTTATGACAGAGAATGTATGACCTGCAAAGCCTAAAATATTTACTACCTGGCCCCTTACAGAAAATGTTTGCCAGCATCTACTCTCATGGAATACAACACTCTCGCTGAACTGGATACTAAATAAATAAATAAATAAATAAATAAGTAATGTATCATAAAGCTGAAAAAACAAAATCACCTAAATGTTTCCAGTAGTTTTTATCTTCTAGGAACTAAAGGATTAAATTTACCTTTGGGTCACACTACCCTTTGTCTTTTGTTTTTGAAAAATAAATCCAATGAGTCCTTTAATTACCCAGATGTAAAGCAATATGCCCTGCCATTATATTTGAGGGAAAATAAAGTTACCATTAATCTAAATGTAAATGTTTATACTAAGAAGTAAAAAAATTCTCGTTGGTATATAAGTTAGATATTTGTTTTAGCATAGCTAGATCTTTGCAGACTTTGTGGCTTCTTTGGAGAAAACATTTCTATATATGGTTTCAATCTTCCCTATGATTGTGTATTATTGCTTATTCTTGGGAAGGGGGTGTGTGTGTGCGTTTTCTAGAATTTCTTTTATAAGGGATTAGTAATAGAGACTTAAAAGACCACAGGAAAAATTGGAAATATGCTGTCTTTTTTAATTATTATGGATCTATAACAGTTATACATATTTATGGGGCATGTGAGATATTGTGATATAAGTATACAATGTGTAATTATTAAATCAAGGTAATTGGAAAGACTATTCCAAGCTGTACTTAACATGAGTTTTGCTACATTTATGTCACCTGGAACTAGACAATGAAGTTATTCAAGATGAACAACTACTTAAGCTTTGTGAAATAACGGTAAAATATTGCATTCTGAGACTAGGTATGATCTTTGAGCTTCACAGGCTCAGGGGCAGAGCTTCCCCTGAAAAGAATGGATACTGTACAAGAGAAGACAAACCTAGGACAACATATGAGGGTTAAGGACGCAAGGTTGGAGACTGGAAGAGTGGGAGTGGGAGGGAGACAGAAATAAAAATCTGTTCTCACGCAGGACCTTCATAAACTGGTATGCTGAAGGAGGCACGCTATAGGCCAGAGTGACTGCCACAGAGAATGTAAAATGGAAGCAAGTAAACAAGCATTGACCGACCATTCAGAGGCCTTATGGAGGGTAGTTCCGGGACCTGTGGTCCCTGAAAACTGACGTATAAAACAGTAGTTTTTTTATTTTCTCTGTTTGCACTTACCTCTTATAATCCCCAATATTCAGTAAAGTTTTCCTCAAAACTTGTACCCTGGTCTCAATTTATAATAAATTAAGAGAAGTGCCTGCCCCACATTGGGGTGAAATAGTTAAAAAGAGAGTAGGGCTCTCTCCGGAACTCAGGTAGTAGCCAGGATAATCAGCTAAGGAGGGCCATGCCCCATGCAGCAATGGCTGACAATCACAGGAGCTCCATAGCACGGAAAAGAAGCCAAAATTAGGCCTACGACAGAGAGCTATTCATTTTCACACACAAGCCAGAGTCCAGAAGAACTCTGAGAACTAACTGAGAATCCTCTGAGGAAGACACAGACTGGCTGTCAGGGCGGAGAAAGGCCCAAGTCAGTAGTGACAAACGTTTAAGGAATGTGACCTCATGTCCTAGTCACAGGTAGCTACTTCTGCTGACAGCCTCCCTAAGACGACAAACCTCCTTTAGAGTGAGTACCAAGCCTCTGTAATCTTTCCACCAACTAGCATAATTCCTGGTAAAATGTAGGATTTGAGTATAATAAATGTATGGAACAGAAGGGTGCAGAGGCCATCGACACTCCTTTTCATTATAAAGAGCCTCCCCTGGATCAAATTCAGAGGCTTGCTTCAAGAAAAGCATTAGAAGTTCTCTGACAAATCATTTGATCGCTACTCCACTGAGAAACAGATACGCCTGTCTCCGAAACTTATCTTGAGAAATCTGCAAGAACAAAAGTGAATAATTTTAGATGTATTGCAATGGCATGTGAACATATCTTAGAAGAACATCTTAATTACCCAGGAAGTATAAATCGATTACTTTGAGGTATTTTTCAGCCTCGAGAGTTTTATCAACACCTAGTCAACACCCAATAGATTAACTGTAATAACAATAACTAATTACTTCTATTGAACATGGAATCTAAGAATGTTTGAGTGCTAAAGAGTACTCAGATCATCAAGCCAAATACAATGTGTACATGCTGTGGCAGACATCATCAGATCTTTCTTGTTGGGTATGACCATGACTTTGTAATCTCTTTCAGCTGAGCCCTCTGAGCCACTATTCTCAACCAGGCAATATAGCACCCAGGGGGCCGAAACTTGGTTCTTGGAGGATGAAAAAATTTTATGTATTACTATGGATTTGGGACTTGGAAATGATCATAGTACATAAACAGCTATATATGTGGCATTAGAAAGATATATGTAAGGAAGGGAAATGACTAGTAAAAAAAATGTCTGAAAAGAATTCTCAGGGGTTGAGAACCACCACCCTGGCAATCACTATGAAGTTAGCACATAAAAAGAACTATTTTCCATACTGGATAGCCCAAGATTCCCTTTCTACTGATGGGAAAATTGAGGCTCAGACAGGAGAAGTGAGAATTGTCCTAGACAACATTAGTGGGAAATAATCAAGCCAAGTCTTAAATTCTGAGTTTCAATTAAGTGCCCAGTTTACTTTATAATGTGTCATGTTTTTACCAAAATAGAGCTCACTTTCTAATCTAGTTAAAATTACATTCCTTTATAAAGCATCCAGAAAAGAGTAGTACAAAATATTAAAGAAATACTAAATTGTTAGTTAACAATGTAAAAGGTGTGGGGGGACGTGACATTAATGCACGTTAATACCTATGTTCCTTACTGAGCACCTACTGTGGTCAAGGACATGTGCTACCTCTCAGGCTCCCCATCAAAGTGGCCCACACAATTCTAAAGATCCTCTTGTTCTGCCATGCCATGTGGATCCCCATCTTGGGTGTACATCAAGGAGTTGAGAGAATTGCAAAACACACACACACACACACACACACACACACACAATCGGTCCCTAGTCACTCAAGTTATCCAAAGTCAAAAGGAGGCTAAATTCACTATTATAAAAAATCCATTATAAAACGGAGTTTTGGTTTTTTCCTAAATTTCCCTTTAAAACAGCCCACATGGACTGGATCACTTTTAAAAAGAGGTCATACCATAATAAAACTCCCAGGGTACTCTGCGAAGCCCAAAGCAACAGACCCTCCATTCAGAACATCCTTCATTCAGAACACCATCTATTCTAGCCAGGGTGGTATCTGCCAAAACTCTGTTCACGGGCAGGGAGAGCTAATGAATAGAATTTGCATGGAATAACTTAAGCTGATTTTGGCATCCCCAGCCAGACATCTGTGCTGACATCTTACTCTCTTCTTTCACGTCTCTCCTCACTTTTACCAGACTGGCCTCTCTAAAATGCACATCTGATTGTATCATCTCCTGCTTACATGTTCTGGGTGGTTCCCTGCTATCTAGGGTATCAATCCAGACTCCCTGGCAGGGCACACAAAGCTCTTCTCTGACTGGCTTGGGTCTACCACTCCAACCTCCTTTTCTTACACCTCCTCACCCCCTCCCACCTCTCTCCCTTTTGGCTCTGCACTTTAACCAAACTAAGGAACTAGCTGCTTCTCAAAACTACCATGTATTTATTCCCTTTCATTGTTTCTTTATAAAAGCAGTGCTTTCTCTGGGAGATCTGAATTCAACAAATTCCTATCCTACCATACCCAGCTCAGATATCAACACATGTTCAGAGACTTCCCTCACCCACCCTCAAACAAGGTTGGTGACATACATAGTTCACGTTAGAGAACTCAGAATTTCATACCATTGCTAATGTGAAAACTTCTTTCAGGAATGGAATTTTGTCTTGTTTATCTTTGCATGGTCAACTAATAGTAGACATTCATCAGCTGTTACTGAGTGAATAAATAGGTAAATACTGATTTATCTATATACATAACTAAACTAGCACAGCTGCTACTAATATCCACAGAGTCTACCAGAACTGCCCAACTTACTAGCCAATGTTTTACTCCTTCATTATGCTATTATGATATTATGTATTTTCAAATTACATGGGAGGAAATTTTATACAGACCCACCATTAACCACCACTGATTGGCATGTTGGGAAAGTTGTTTCTCATCCAATTTGGTTTTGGTCTTTCCAATGATATAAAGGAGAAAGTCTCTGTTTGATGCCCCATGACTTTTAAGACCTCTCTAAAAACATGCTAAAATATGTGAAACTTGGTAAATGGTCTGTGAAGCTAGTGAATGATGCCCCATGAATATATCAATGTACACAGCTATGATTTAATAAAATAAATAAATAAATAAATAAAAACATGCTAAAATTTCCCTTTTTCGCCAGGAGATCAAAGAACTTAGCCTCAAAAACTTCAACAAGAATCAATACTTAGCTAAAATATACTAATATCACTTCATTCTCATTGTTTTTATGTCCATGGTTACTTGCCATTAATACAAAGTAATATTAGTTTTTTTTATTTATCACAGGGATACAACATTTTCTTGTGAAATATATTTAAGTTAAAATAATACAGTTTAAAGAAAGAAAAGATAAGAAAATATTATTACAGGTAGTTGTGAGTACTGCAAAAACATTAGTGAGGATGGCACCCAAATGCCTCTCTCCCTGAAGTGGATAAAGCACTGGTTTTAGAAGGCAAAAGGCCCGAGGGACTCACAAGTCCTCTGCTCCTGCCAAAATTACCAAACTTGAGTGTTTTTTTGAAATTAGTAGAGTAAAAGTTAAAACTGCAACTTTTCATATTCAAGTTGTTAAAATCAAATGAAGTACGTGTGGAAATGTACAGAGAGCAACAACATTATGATCATCAAAACAGCCAGCCTCCAGGCAGCCCAGCGTCCCTGTCCATCCCACATCATCCAGGGCGGTTGCAATTTCCCTTTCTTGGGGCGGCACCTGTGGCTCAAGGAGTAGGGCGCCGGCCCCATATGCCAGAGGTGGTGGGTTCAAACCCAGGCCCTGGCCAAAAACTGCAAAAAAAAAAAAAATTTCCCTTTCTTGATTTCATGTTCAAGTCGTGCATGTGTACCTGTGGATTTAATCCTTCTCCTTCTCATATTCCTGTGACAATGACCAAGGACATTTAAAAATAATAAAATGTCTCAGGATAGCTGTCATTAACTGATGAAAATGCCTGAGGAATTTCTGCCCAGTGTAGGGCAGACGGGGAAATGAAGGAACTCGCTGACAGCTCCTCACCCCAGACAGGTAAAGCAGCAGACCACAGGGCCTGTAAGGGCCCCGCCAAGTCACCCCCCACAGCCCCACACCCTAAGCAATAGGAGCAGAAGGCGCCATTAGATTGGGACGAGGACAAGGAGAGAAGTAACAACCTCAAGTCCACAAATAACTTCTGGAAATTCTAACAGTCCAGGTAATCAAATTGGTAGGGCTGGAGGAGTGGAGGTGACACGATAGTCATTTCCATCCTCTAGCATTAAAACACTAAGCAAAGACATGATTTCACTTACAAGCAGCTGGACCTCTAATTTAACAAAATGAAGTTACAATCTTCTAGATTCTTCTTCTTCCCCCTTATACCTTTGCTGGAAAACTTCAACCAGGAATCTATAGAATCTATGCCCACCTCAACTAAAGACCCTAGACAAGTTCTTTAAGGCTTTTGAGTTCACAGAAGTTCAATGTGAGAGAACTGTTCTACCCCAAACGTCAATACTATCTGAAGCTCTAAAAGTAGAGTGTTAAGATGAAGGGAGAGAGATATGGCTGCCCTACATCACTTGAATCTAGCTTCACTTGCATTCATTCCTTTGGCCAATTCTAAATCCATACATAGTAAAGACACTTTCTTAAAATTATGTGACTGCAATCCCTCCCCTCACCTCAGCCTTCTTCCTGCCCAATAATAAAGAACTTAGCCAAAGACAGGAGAGAAGGGAAGAAATTACTGAGGTGTCATCACAGTTCACAGCAACCTCAAACTCTGGGGCTCAAGTGATTCTCTTGCCTCAGCCTCCCAAGTAGCCAGTGACTGGAGTGGGTTGGGAGTTTTCCCACAATGTTGATAGAGCACGATGGAGACTGATTTTGAAGCAAAGAGAAACAGAAAAAATGGAAAATATAAATTTCATTATTTTTTTTTCTGAGTTAGAAAATGACCCTTAGGATGATTTCAAATAATTTTATTATCTAAATGTTTTTCTCAACCACTTTTGGCTGTTGACAAGGGCTTCTTTGAATATGATGTGAGCCCTCCTGCTTTACCTGGGCTACATGTACTTTCAGAGGGACAAACTGGAGGGGGTAGAAAGAACAGTTGCTCAAGTGGAAAGTCTTGAAATGGGACTGAATGAATGAACATTTGAAGAAACAGTCTATTTAGCTGAAGGAACACAAGACTTATGGTAGAGACTGAACGGTGTAATTATTCCTCCCTGAGAGGTAAAATTGAAATGATTAACAGAAATTAGGAAAGGGACAACAATCTCCAAACATATCAGGAGAGGATGTTTTTAGCTGGCAGTGAAGCAGATGGGTTTCCTGGGCTAGAGAAAGTGTCCATATGTAGTGTGGAGAACCACGTCAACGGGACAATTCAAGCAAAGATCTGGGGAATGGGGTTTAGTTTGATGTTCTTCCTAAGTGATACAAAGATTAGGATAAAGAACTGAATTTTCTAAAGCCCAAAGTTTTAAGGCCAATTGTGGCCCAAGACCAATTGTTGGATGCCAAAGGCATTTTTCTTGATAGATTCATCAAATGGCATTCTCTTTTCCTAAATAAAAGATGTTCCTTTCTGTACTCTCTAAAGAAAAATAAGCAGGCTGGGCACAGTGACTGGAGCCTGTAATCCTAGCACTCTAGGAAGCTGAGGCGGGTGGATTGCTTAAGCTCAGAAGTTTGAGACAAGCCTGAGCAAGAGCAAGAGCAAGACACTGTCTCTAAAAATAGAAAACTAGGGAGGCACTGTGGTTGGGCACCTGTAGTCCCCACTAGTTGGGAGGCTGAGGCAAAAGAATTACTTGAGCCCAAGAGTTTGAGGCTTCTGTGAGCTATGATGATGCCACAGCACTCTACCCAGGGTGACAAGAGTGAGACTCTGTCTCAACAAAAGAGAAACAAGTAAAGGCCAACTACCCCAACTTGTCTGTCCAATTCCACTGCCTTAGAATGTCGCTCCAGACATAGTTTTGTCTCCTCCATAGTTCTGAGGTTTGCCTAGCAAGCCAGGCAAAACCTGAGAATTTACAACCTCACCTAACATTAAATACAGATTCCCACAGGACAAACTTTCTTCTCCCAAGAGTGTCTGCCTCAGCAATTTCATCTCAAATGGAGAGTAAGGTTGGGCCAAACTTAGAGAATTCCTGGAGAATGCTAAAACCAAGAGTCGAATCGGGAGCTGAAATCTACAGAACAGACTGCAGGCCAGAGCTGGGTCTTCTCTATCCCTGGCAAGAGCTGGCTGACATGACTCAGAGGACATAGCTGTGCCTGTGAACAAAGCCCAGACTTCTGGGCTGTGTGATCAGCACATCACATTCACAGCAGTGAGCCAACAGGTGAGCTGCTGTGACTAGCACATTAGATTTCTTTCTGGCCAGGATTTCTGCAGAGTCCGCTCCTCACAGGGAAGGCAAGACGTTTGAGTAAGGCAACAGCAACAACCGCAGTGAGTCAGCAATGAGATGAGTTAACATGCACGTGAGCACCTGCTACGATCTTGTCCTGGCTGCATTCAAGAGATTCATAACTCACAGATGAAGGAGAGACGGTTCCTGCCTTAAGGAGCTCTCAGTCACCTGGGAAAACAGATACATAACCTCACAATGGCAACATTTTGTGGGGGTGCCCTTGGGGAGATGGACCCATTAAGGGAACACGAATAAGAGAGCACAACTATCGTGTACCCCCAGGTAGCTCTCGTGAACATTATGTCATCTAAGCTAGAGCTCCAGCTGATAAAAAAGGAAAAAGTATACTGTTGGAAGGGAAGACATGAGGAAAGGTACAGAGGTAAGACATTTACTGTAGTTATTTGGGGTGATAAAAGCTTTAAGATTCATTTATTACAGAATTAAATAAAAATAAAACTTTTATGGATGACAGTCCCAAAACTAAAAGTGCTTTGGTAGGTGGACCCAGTGCCCTCCCTTGACAGGATACCAGTGGAAATGAATTGGCCAGAATAGATGTTAATTTGGCTGAGGTGCGAATTATGTGCATCTATCCACGTCTGTAAAAATGCACAAGGGACAGTGAATAAGGAATGAAATAGAGAAGTTCTTTTGGTTTTGGAGTACTTGATTTAAAGAAATTCCTTCCAAGCAGAGACTTCCACTACAGAGGTCCAGTAGTGACAATGATGGAGTTGACGGAGAATAACTGAGACAATGCTGGAAAAGTAAATAGGTCAGGCTGCTCAACAAGAACATGACTTCTTTCCACTCTAGGACTCCTACATAAATGAATGAAAAATAAATTTCCATTAAAATTTAGCTGCCTCAATTCTCTTCTGACCACGTTTTAGACAAAGATGTTTGACAAGATCAAGTAGCTCGTGCTTCAAGCCAAGGGGCCCACTGGCTGCTGTCCAGGATAAACACTGGCAGTAAGACTCTGCCTCCCCAACCTCCCAGGAGACCATGGGTTGCCTGCTGAATGGGACTTACCCATGTTCCCTTTTACTCCTTCTGAATTTTAGGGAGCAAATCACACCGTGGGTCACCAAATGAGCTGTCATTGACTCGGCCACAGGAGAACACATAAGCAGAACTATCAGTTCCACCAAGTGCAGGTGACACTGATCTCTTGTTATCCCTAGTTTTACCCACGAAAGAGCAACAGAGGAACCTCTGTTCAAATTATTATTTTAAAGTTCATTATATTTAAACTCTCTTCAAATTATTATTTTAAAGTTCATTATCTCTCTCAGGAGATCAAAGAGGTGTTGTGAGAGTAATAGGAAGTACAGTAAGTAGATCAGGAGTGAAAAAAACAGATTTACTTTAACGTTACTGAATTTTTGTGTAATCTGGGGCAGGTCACTCTGTCCCTCTGGGTCTATCTTCCAAGATGATCTGATTTCCCCCAGTTTATTTTGACAGATTGTCACTCTCAGGTTGATTGGTACATTTGTTTAAAGATTAAATTCAATCTTAAGATTCAGATAAAAATATAATTCATTCATCTGCTCCTATTAGGTATCAGGAATTGTTCCAGATGTTGCATCAGATTTAATGAGTTTCCCCATTCTCTTTTTCCAAAGAGAATTTAAGGCAGCTTGAGAGAATAATTCAGTATACTAAACACCATTCTTGAGAAAAATAAAGTAAAATCAGGCATTGTATTATCACAAATATGTAACATAACATCTTTCTATTTGCTAGAGGTAGGTCACTTGTTTGTCTCTGAGCTTCCTAACAGCCAATGCAAAGAGGAAAACATGATCTATTTCATAATTTTCTGGGTCTATAAGACACAAATAACACAAAAGCTATTTCTGATGCTGAGATCTAAACATGTAATGTTAACTTGACATACATAAATACTTGAACTACAGAAATCTTAATACAACAAACATTTGCTCACACCTACACTGTACCAAGCTCTGTGCCAAGGCACTAAAGTGAGTGAGATGAGTAAGATTTAGTCCATGCTCTTCAAGTTTTTCATGTACATAAACTGCAGAACAGGAATCACAGGTTACTACTGTCGATTCCTCCTAACTCCTAACGATGTTCTATCAGTCCCCTGTGAAAGGGGGACTTATAACATATAGAGGTCCCAGAGGTCCCTCTAGCTTAGGGCAAATTCCAGCAGTGTATTGAAGATGGGGACACACAGACAGGAAAACAGAAGCAGGAATTGGGGGTTCTCTGTGGTTAGGAGAAACGGTCTCCCATCCCTACCCATTGCTACTCTGGAACATTTATCTAGACCACAATCACGTGGAATTGGTGGGTGTTTTTAGACTTTGTTGTCAACAATTAGTCTGCTTTGCAATGACTTAAAATGCTACCACTGGCAAATGAGAACTGTCAGACCTCAAAGCAGCAGCAGCCCTCTGTCCTGCCTAAAGTGCTGAGCAAATGCCAGGCCAAGGGAATCCGGCCTTCTCCAGAACAGCCAGATTGCTCGTGGATGCACAGAATTTGACTGAGAAAAAACTGCCCTTAGAAACAGAGTCCATGTATCATTGAAGGCACCTATCTATTTCATAGTCCTCATTTTCCCAATAAGGAATCCCACCAAAACCCATTAAAGAAAGTTAGTCATGGGGAGGACAACTGACTTACTCAAGGTCATGCAGGGCAGAAGAGGGCCTCCGCTGCAGAAACACTTCACCACACGCCTGCATCCTATTTGGGACCTGAAATCGCAGTCCCCTCGGAACTGTGGCTTCCTGAGTAGAGAGGCATGTCTCAGGGTCTCATTCATCTTTGCAGCCTCAGTGGCCTGGGCAGTGCCTGGACCATCATTAGGAGATTACATTATGTTGCTTTGCATTGGGTTCTGCAACCCAGGAGTGGATAAACTAGTGCATATTCTCAATGCTGACAGCATACTAGAGGACCTGGGGGGTGTTAAAGAAAATATGGATGCCCAGGCTCTATACCAAAGCAAGAGAATCAGAATGGCAAGTGACTGTGATACAACGGTAGGGGTGAGAACTACCCATCTAGCATCTCAGAATTCACTGTTCTTGGAATGTTAGTTCCACTGGGATGTGCTTGCCAAGGATTTCACCGTGGCAGTCCCAGGGTACTCAAAATCAAGAGCAGGAGTCTTTTCCCTGTTACTGTTCATATATTGCCATCTAGTGGTTGCTTTGGCTTTTCCAGGGGCATGTCATAAAGTTGAAATTATGCCCCAGCTGGCATAATGGCACCTTCACAGGGTGCCAGAACCCCAGCTGTTTTGTTATTTGGACTCTCTTTACTTGCAAGACGTCCCATGATTTCTTTCCTGGGGCATCTACAAGTCTTTGGTTTTATTTGGACAGGGATACTGGGGTGGAAGTGGACCCAGGCCGACACTGAGAATCAGAAGGACAAACTTGCACACTCACCAATGTGCATGTGAGCCCTGGTTCAGCAACGTGCTAGTCACTTGGCATTGGATGGGTCATTTTACTCCCTGTGCTTTGGTTTTCTCATTCTAAAGGCCAAGAAATTAACCCAGTCTTCTAAGCTCTGAGAAATGTTTATGTGAATGGGGTCACTAATGTGTGAGAATGAGTAAATAAACGCACACACACACCTACGTCACCATTGTTATGCAGGTCCTGGCATGTGTGGTATCTAGATGATCAATAATATAATTTTTAGATTATATATCTAGAAGCTAATCCTATGGATGATCTTGAGTCCCACGAACGTGCAGATGATAAAATTACCTTTCCAATGGGCAGCTTTGAATTTTATGTAATGAATAAAATTTACATTCCTCTGAGAGTCCCAGGTACACTGGATTGAAGGAAATGTCACCAGAGCAGAAAACCCCTTAAATGGGGTCTTCAGAGTGCTCAGTTATCTATTTAAAGAGGCTGTTGGGAAAAGATAAGTTGGAAGATTCTAACCAGGAAAAATCCAGGGGGGCAATTTCCATCCCAGAAAGAACAGGGAGAAAGTACATCGGGGAGTTAAAAGAGACGGTCATGAGAGCTCTCTATGTAGGGAACCGGTGTGTGCAGCTTCCACGGGAGACAGGGCTGCTGCACCCTACAAGAGCCCTGCAATGAGCCACACAGACGTAAACCTGTTCAGTGCACAATTTATCTTAAAATATCAATGATTTTCATGGGAAAAACAGGCAATCTAGTGGTGGGCACGGTTTTCTACCTTTTGCTGATAACACTAGTTTTAAAGAGCTAAGAATATCTTCTTAGGAAAACTTCAAGAGAGAGCTCAGAAAAAACTTCTGAATGCTTTGGTAAGAACAGCAGCAGTCTCCTACTCTGCTGTGTACAAGAATCACCTGGGAAGCTACTTTAACATGGGTGCCAGAGTAAAGCTCATGATTCCAGGGCTCAGGAATGGACGGGACACAAGAACTTCATTTTCAATAGACACTTCCAAGTGCTTCTTCTCCCAGTGCATCACAGAAGGCACCTTGAGAAATCCCAGTCAAGAAGTTTTTTTTCCTCCCAGGCCTTAAATGTTAGAGGGAAAAGAAGCATGCTGAGATAAGTTAAAGCAGAGAATGGGGTGCTAAGTGCCCTGAACTGTGCACTGGATGAAAATCCAATGCAGAAAAGCAGAACAGCCAGCAGTCTTGGTATCAGATAGTAGATCAAGGTAAGGATCAAAAGATATAACCCAGCAGGTCAGAGGACATGGCCAGGTGCACACGCCAACCACTGGGTATCTGACATACAATTTCTCTGATTCTCACTATAAAAAGAGAGGCTTCTATTATCTCCACTTCATCAGTAAGGCACAGAGTTTACTGTTTACCCCCACTATCCTGACCACCACTCAGGGAAGGCTGCAGCAGTTTCCAGACCCCCTCAGTGGAACATGCAGGCCTATAAGGATGCTCTTTCCACAACTATATATACCCACTCTCGTCTCTTCCCTCACCATCCTCCCCTGTCTGGGGGACACAGCAAAACATTCAACTCCAAAATCACTTTTCTTATAAGATTCCAAATCAGAACTAATTATTGTTGAGATTTTGAAGCAGTTATTTAACAAGCACTCATCATCAGCCATGGCTAGGCATGTTATAAAGGTATCTCATGGAATATAATAATTGCACAAGCTTGGAATTATCATCTAGAACAAGGGTCAGCACAGTATGGCCCCTGGGCCACCAACGTAATTGCCCGTTTTATAAGTAAAGTTTTATTGGAACACAGCCACACTCATTTGTTTGCATATTGTCTTTGGCTGTGGCAGAGCTGAGTAGTTGCAGAAAGTGTGTGGCTTGCAAAGCTTACTATTTACTATCTGGCTCTTTACAGAAAAAGTTTCCTAAACCTGGTCCAGAAAAATAAGTAACACACCTAAAATAATCCAGTGCGCATTTTGAATTCCTCTTAAAGAAATCTTTTGAATCCAGGGCTCTCTGGCTCTTGAACTAACACACAATCATGTTTCCAGTCTTTCTACACTTCACAACTTGTTTGTATCTCATTTAAAGTATTTATCATGATTGTACTCGTATAGAAGCCATTCACTCACCAACCAAATTTTTTTTATTAAGTCTTTTGTACATAGATCATAAATACATTTATGCCAATTTCAGTGTGTTGATTATTTGTACAAATTGGAGTGCTTACATCATACTAATCAATATAGCTTTCACCTCATTTACCCGATTATAGCATTAGGACATTTGTGTTCTATACATGATAGATCCAACTTATACTTGCAATGTGCTCCATGTTGTGGTCCCCCTACTATCCCCTATTATCTCTCCCACCCCCCCTCCTCTCCCTTCCCTTCCCTCCTTCATCCAATTTTTATCAAGTTCCTACAAATAAGACAGGTTCGCACTTTCCAAGATTGAACTACCGGAGCAATGACCCTCAACATTTTCAGACTGTTAATCCCATTCAGTAAAATAACTTTTGAGCACACAACCACAACATAGGTACATTTATTAGGCATGAAGCATTTATGTATACTATACTAACATGGTATGTACATTACAAAGTATACAGATAAGAGAGATGGGAATTCTATTCTATTCTTCCAACATCCACTTTGGAAACCACTGGATTCCACGGAACCACTGGACCCCATAGAAGATTTATAGGATGTTGTGGAAAGTGTGAAGGAGAAGGGTGAACCTGGGACTTAGAGAGAAGAGAGGAATCAAATATGGAAAGAGCTGCAAGTGGAGGAGTCTCAAGGGGGAGGGCACGTGACCTAAGTCTTAGAAGATGAGCAGCAGACCGTGAGGCAAAGAAAGGGGAAGGGGCCTTCTACACAGGGTAGCCAGCTTCTTCAAAGACACAGAGATGAAAGAGCATGTGCTGTCTGCAGATGACAGGGCTTCATTGTCTGTGAAAGGGGTATATAAAGGAAGATGAGGCGGGTCAACATCGAGAACCAGACTCAAGGCCTCCAGGGCCAGACTATCTGAAGCTTCTCCTGAAAGCAAAGAGGCGACATTTAAGCAGAGGACTGCTGTTATTAGGTTTATGGTGTAGAAAGATCTCTCTCTCAACTACAACTCGGATGCTACCTAACAAACACAAACAATGTAACCCGATTGTGCGCACACTTATATTAATCTGAAATTTAAAAAATAATAAAAGAGAAAGATCTCTCTGGAAGCTGGGTGAAGGAGGGATTAACAGTATGACTGCAGGTAGGAAGGTTAGTCCACAGCATTTATGGAACACTCGCTTATTCCAGTTATATAAGCATATGGGTCTTTTAACTGAGAACTCCAGGAAAGTAATGGTGGTCATATTCATACTCTCCCCTTCTCCATCCAGCACTGAGCTGATAAATACAAGCTAATAGCTATTGGTTGGATTATACTGAGTTGACACTTTGTCCCATTTGCAAGAATAAGATTTCCCAGGATGAAATCTTTGCTGCCTCTGGAAAACCATCAATGGCCCCGGTCTGAGCCTCAGATGAGCAGATAAAAGGACTTGAGGAGGCATGACTCGTCCCTAGAGAAGCGAGGGCTGCACGGAAGGCCGACACCTGGGTTGAATCAGCACCTGGAAAACTGCTGAGGACGTATATCAGAGCAGCCTGCCTGAGTCCACATCTCCAGGCCGTGACTCGCTGAATCAGCGGGCACCTGTCTTGCCCTGGGCAGTCTGCGAGGCTGGTTGCTGATGACGGCTCCCTGCTGGGGTACCTGGTCTGGCACAAGTGCAATGACTGATACCAAGTGCTTCCTTCTAGAGAAGCCAGAGGAGCCCCTGGCAGCTCTGGGTTATCAGAAGGAGAAACTCAACAAGTGGCTCTTTACCCTCCACATCTTTCTGGCTGAGAATTAAAGAATAAAGAATTTGAAAAGGGCCACAGAAAATGACTTGCTATATTAGGAGAACTCAGACTTGAACGGAAAACCACCACATTGCTTGACCTAAGGGCCCCATGTATGGACATAAGAAAGCCAAAGAGGAAAAAGAACAAAAGAACCATCTAACCACAGATACATAACCCTGGATAATCCACCCCAGGATCTCAAAGAAAGCTAGCTGATAGAGTAATAAAAATAAAAGTAAGATTTTATAGAAGAAATCCATTATATACTAGATATGAGGAAGATGACTTCAAATATAGTTTAATATAATTTGACATAGTAATAGATCAAAAAATAAAAATCATGTGCTCATGCCTATGAGGTGTTTGAAAAATTTAAAACCCAAAAAATTATTTAAAAATAGGAACAGAGGGCTAATTATTCAACATTAGAAAGGATATTGTCCATCTAAAATACAGCATCGTGCTTGTCAGGAAAACAGTAGAAGAAGAATTTCTATTAATGTCAGAAATAGGACAAGGTTTTTTTTGCCACCTCTAGTATTTATACTTACATTGACGCTACTAACCAACACCATAGATAAGAAACAGAAATAATAGATATTAAAAGCAGAAGAGAGGCAATAAAATTATGAGTGCTTGCAGATAATATTCACTTAGACAATCCAAGATATGCAGTAAGTTTTACTGCAGGACCTATAGTTCTTGGGATTTTAGAGGTGTCATTAGAGGAATGAAAATAATCAAAAATATTTTCCTGGAAAACACTGTTATCTCTCCCTGTTCATTTGAAATACACAAATGGTACCAAAGTGAATCTCATGGGAAAGGAAATCTCAGCCTCAGCAAGACCATAATGTTTCATGTAAAACAGCAAAGAAATAGCAAAGAAAAAGACTAGAGAAGAAAAGAAATCAATAAAGCAATCAACAGATATTTAGAAACAATGAGAAAATTCATTAAGGTGGCTCAATACAAAATTAATACAGGTATATTGAAACCAATAGCTTTCATATAGGCAAACAATAGTCAATTAGAAGATATGATAAAAGGAAAAATTCCATTTACAATTTAAACAAAAAAAGATAAAAGGCCTAGGAATAAACCAGATCAACAGGAAGAAAGCAGATTAACAATATCTATATCAGAGACAGTTTCACTGACTCACGCCTGTAATCCTAGCACTCTGGGAAGCCAAGACCGGTGGATTGCTTGAGCTCAGGAGTTCAAGATCAGCCTGAGCAAGAAAGAGACCCCCATGTCTATTAAGAATAGAAAAAGTAGCCGGGCATGTGGCAGACACCTGTAGTTCCAGCTATTCAGAAGGCTGATGCAAGGATCACTTGAGCCCAAGAGTTTGAGGTTGCTGTGAGCTATGATGACACAGAACTCTACCCAGAGTGACAGAGACTCTGTCTCAAACAATTAAAATTTTTAAAAAACAGATGTACATTAGAAAACCTTAAAATGTTATTCAGAGACAAAAAGAAAGCAAACAAATGAAAGGCATGCTGTGTTCTTTGACAAGAATACTCAATGTCATTTTTATTTATTTTTTTAATGTGGATTTTTTTATTATTATTAAATCATAGCTGTGTACATTAATGTGATCATAGGGCACCATACACTGGTTTTATAGACCGTCTGACACATTTTCATCACACTGGTTAACACAGCCTTCCTGGCATTTTCCTAGTTATTGAGTTAAGACATTTATATTCTACATTTACTAAGTTTCACATGTACCCTTGTAAGATGCACCGCAGGTGTAATCCCACCAATCACCCTCCCTCCGCCCAGCCTCCTCCCTCCTCAATGTCATTTTTAAAAATCAGTTCTCTTAAATCAATATATAAAGTTAGTGTATTTTCAATAACAATAGCAAGGACATTTTTTTAACCAGATAAGCATAAGTAGGTTACACAAGTAGATAAGTAAAAGTAACAAAAATAAAATCTGGGGGGGGAGGGAAAAGAGAGGAGAGACATGAGTGGGACCAGCCTCAAGAGGTTGTTTAATGTTTTAAAAACTATTAAAAATGAAAATAGTGTGAAATAGGCTTGAGAACAGGCAAATCAAAGGAATAGAGTAGAAAGTTCAGAAATAAATGCAAAAGTATGTTGCAATATAGGTAAGAACAGGTAACATTTTAAATTGTTGGTTGGAGAGGGATTATTCAATAATTGATGTTTTGTTAACGACGTAGTCATTTGGAAAGAAAAATAAAGTTGGGTCTATTTGTTATATTTTACATGAAGGTAAATTCTAGTTGTATCAAAGATTTGAACATGAAAGAATAAAATGGAAAACTAGCAGAAGTAAACACAAGAGAACTGTTCTTTACACCTTCAGAGTGTGAAAACACAGAAACAGCAAAAAACTGAAACATGAGACTGCATGAAAATTATATCTGACTTTTTAAATCAAAATAAAAACAATCTGGAGGAAATGTTTGCAACTCATATCATAGATAAATGTCTAATTTTCTTAAATTTGTAAAGAGCACCTACAAATCATTAAGAAAGAAGATAAACAGACAGTTCTTGGAAGGGAAATGCACATGATTCCCAAACAATTGCTCATAATTTGGGAAATGCAAATTAAAAGCACAATAAATGTATTCTTTCTCTCCCACCTGCTTGCTTTCTGTTCAGTTTTACTATTAAATGTGCACATAGCTGTTGATTGATTAATTCCAATTTATTAGTGAGTACATGTAGTGTTTATTTTTCAATTCTTGAGATACTTTACTTAGAATAGTGTCTACTTCTATCTAGGTTGTTATAAAAGGTATTAGTTCACCACTTTTTATGGCTGAGTAGTACTCTGTGGTTTACATATACCATATTTTATTAATCCACTCATGTATTGACGGGCACTTGGAACCATGCACACTATCTGGGTGATGGGGCACATTTAAACTTTGACTCAAACTATACAAAAGCAATTCATATAACCAAAACTTTTGCACCCCCATAATATTCTGAAACTTAAAACAATTTAAAAATAAAATCACAATGAAATAACATTTCTTACCTATCACTTTGGCAAAGATTAAAACATTGTAACATATTGTGTAAGCCAGGATGTGGGTTAAGGTGCCTTCCTTTTGTGTAGCTGATGGAACTTTAGATCCCCAAAACACCCATGGAGAAAAATGTAGTACTACAGATCAAAATGTTAAATATATGCTGGGTGTGGTAGCTAAACCTATAATCCCAGCATTTTAGGAGGCTGAGGTGGAAGGATCACTTGTTGCTAAGAGTTCAAGACCAACCTGGCACATAGCAAGACCCTGTCTATACCAAAAAAAAACTTAAAACTTAGTGAGGCGTAGTGACAAGAGCCCGTAGTCCCAGCTACATGGGAGGCTGAGGTGGGAGGACAGCTTGAGCTGAGAGTAAGAAGGAGGCTGTAGTGAGCTACGGCCCGGCCACTGCATTACAGCCTGTGACAGAGGGAGATTCCATCTCTAAAAATAATAATACACATGTCCTTTGATTCAATAATTCTGCTCCTGAAAATTTATTCTGCTTGTTTGAAATGAGATGTGTTTAAATACTGTCACTGAAATATTTCCTATACTGGAAAAAGTCTGGAAACAACACTGATCATTAGAGGAAAGTTCAATTAAATTATAATATATCCATATGCAGTCACTTTAAAAGTTGAAGCATCTCCCTCTGTACTAATATAAAATAATTTCTATGATGCCTTTTCAGGTAGAAAAGTCAAGGTATAAAAAATAATACAGAAAGATATGTTTGTATATGCCTACATTACTTCCGGAAAAATACACACAAAAAACTGGTAACAATAAATCTTTTGAAGAAAGACTGAATGGCCTGGGAACAAGAGTGGGAAGGAAAATTTATTTTTCACTGAGTACTCTTCTGTGCCCTTTAAATTTTGCAGCACAAGCATTACCTACAAAAAATATTGATGTAATTCTTTAAATATATGCCACCTTCACCCCTCCCTGGTGCTCTAGTTTCTAGAACCATGAATGACTTATCTCAATGCAGATTCAAGGGATCTGGAAGCTGAAAGGATCTTCCATCATCTAGTCCAGCCTCAACTCTAACAGTTGAATCTCCCCTACAAACATATTGTAAAAAAAAAAAAAAAAAAAAAAAAATGTGGTCCACAGACCAGAAGCATCAGCAATGCCTGGGAGTTTGTAAGAAATGCAGAGACCCCACTCAGGTCCCACTGAATCAGAAACAAGATCCCCGGGTGATTTCTGTGCACACTCGGGTCTGAGAAAGGCTCTCCCAGGATGCTCTTGACACATCACCATCCAGCATCTGCCAGAAAAGCCCCAGAGAAGGGAGATTGCTTCCTTCTGAATTCACCTCTTCCTCACAATTACCTTATACCAAGCAGTAATGTGCTAGAAGGTCAAGGAAGTAATAAATCTTCATTAATCCTCATAATGACCCTGTGAGGGACAGAACTTCCCAAGGTGAGGGACAGATACTACCCGTGGTGTGAGAAATGATTCTTGATGACACCTAAACTGCATAATATGTTCTTGCAGAATGAGACTATTATTCCCATTTCAAGTATTTTCAATGCTTTTAGTTAATTCAGAAAGAAAGTCACAGTTTGGTGCTAGCGTGTCTTTCATGCTTCTTTACATTATTGGTAATTGCCCCTCCTATTTCCCCCACTTCAACTTGAACTCTCTACCTCTCAACAGCTCAATTAAGTTATTGTAATGAGCCAAAGCTATCCTCCTGCAGCTTCCACCTGTATTGGATAAAGGATACAAACGCGAATAAGGCATAATATGTTGATCATGGCTGTGATCTTACAGAGAGGAAGACATTCCTACCCAAGCACTCAAAGCACGACCATGAAGGACGAAATTGATGCTCAAATTCTAAACGTCTGTACCTCCCAAACCTTCACAAAGTTAAAAAGCTATGTGGACTTGGAATAAAATATCTGCAATATACTTGACATCAGAGATTAAAAACTAATTTGGAAAATAAACTTCTTACATTTCAAAAATTACCAAAAATTAGTAAACAAGACCAAATGATGAAATACAAATGTCTGATAAACACATGAAAAAAGTTTATCACCTAAAGTAAATGCAAAGTAAATCACTATGATTATCAAATATAAAATAGGAAAGTATATAGAAGTATTAAATTTGAAGACATGAGGATGTAGAGAAATGGGCATAATTACATACTGATACTGAAGTTTACATTGGCGTAACTTTTTCCAACTATAATTCGGCTTTAAAATATTTTCGACCTGGTAAATCTATTTCCAGAAATAAAACTTATAGAAATAATTGAAGATTATTATGAAGATTCAGCAGTAAGGAAGTTATCTCAATGTTAATAATAATAGAAGAAAAAAGAAAGAAAGAAAAGGAGGGAGGGGAGAGAGAGAGGAACGGGTATATCTAAGTGTCCAAAAGTAGGAAATTAATTGAATAAATTGTGTAAAATTTAATTGAATAAATTTGTCTAATAAGATGCAAGGAATCATTTATAAAATATAGAAGATTTATTTACAAAAAAATGATGAATTACTAAGTGGGGGGAATATTGGAAACATAAAAACAATTTTCAAAGCAAATTCTAGTGGTATGGTAGTATAAGAGAGAAGGAGAAAAAATATTTCAAAATACAGACACAGGATGCTTATTACTGCAATGTGTTAAGAGCAAAAATTAATCAAACCTGGAACAATTTAGATTTCAATTGATGCAGACTGGTCAAGTGACCAGTGATTATGGTATAGTCATACCATGAGCCTTTAGGAATAAAGTATATCCATATGTGTTGATATGAAAAGATTTCTGAGACATTCCAAGAAAAAGCCAAGTATGAAGAATGGGATCTCATTTGTAGAAAATAATAAAGCTATATAGATACAGATATAATGTACTTTCAAGGGATACCAAAGAAACTATAAACAACGGTTGTGAAAACCTGGGTCTTCGGAATAGAAGGGGAGAGTCATTCTATTCTCTCCTGCAGTGCCTGATTTTTTCCCATGTACATTTATTGCTAGGTGTGCATAGAGGCTCAATAGACCACAAAAAGCTAATAGTGATTATCACTGACTGTTGAGAGTATAATTGTTTGTTTTATCTTTATTTCCTGATCTTCTGTAGTAAAATCCATTACATGTATATTTAACATATTTTAATCATTTCAAAAACAACTGATGACATGGAGAAATACAAAATGTTATGTCAATCTTGATTTTGTCTTAGGATATATTTAGACAGTATATCCACAGAAAGATGAGCAGAAATGTGTGTTATGGAATTATCTCTCGATGGGCTTAGTGTAGGGAAAGCTCTATTTTCTTCTTTATACTCTTTCTGTTTACCACTATGATTTCATATTCAATATTATATATATTTTATATCTAGATAAAGAGAGAGGGAGGAATAAAATGAAAACAAAGAACTAACCCAGCCCCACACTGGAAGAAATAGATTCGACAGAGGAATGTGAGGACATTTGGCATTAATAGACAGAAACAAATGTCAGAGCCTCCCTGGACACAGTTGGTATCAGGTAAAGGTGTGGGGCTGAGACAAACAGAGGCTAAAGAAGTTTCTTTGGTATATCTGCAGAGAGTTCTGGAGTTCTGACGTTAGAAAAGACTTTCTAGTCACCTAAGTAAGCCCTTTGGCTTACTTGAAGCCAATCTTTCAGGGCCTCGGTTGCTCCAGCTACAGAGAAATGCTGACCTGATCACTAGGGACAGGAAAGGAAAGCTGTGTGCACTGATGGGCCCACTCTGCTCCCTGCAGTGGCCCAGTTCCCTGGATATGTCTTTCAATCATTCATTCATTTCACAAATTAGTATGTTCCTAACTTACGCAAAGTGTTAGATGTGTTAGATTCAGCGCCCCCACCCCCTCACCTCCTCACTTCAGGTTCTCCCAAACTCCAACTCCAGTACCTTCCCTCTATGGCACTTGTGTATGCTAGAATGTGGGACAGAGTAGGAAGTTTCTCTGGAAAAGCCTTCTCTTCCCAGCTAGCACTCAAGAGCAATGACAATCCAGGTATATTCTACATAGGACCACAAAGCCCGTGGAGCATCTGACAAGGCAGCCATGCCCATAGTGCCCTGTCTGTGGTAGCAACTGAGAAGGGAACAGCCTGTTCCTTGTTACCCCAACACAGTTCAGAAGGGATTGGAACACTCCTCTGCAGACAATCAATGCGTTGCTCACTTCCTACACAGGTAGGTGGATAGGAGTTTGCCACCACAGTGTTTCCATGGGCTTTGGCAGGCTAGGGCAGGGGCCCTTCTTGTAAAAACCCAAGGCAAGATCTACCTAAAGCTTAAGCATTATTATCTCCTTCAAGAATCTTTCCCTCTTAGAGTGTCCCTCTTTCAAATTCTGCACTTATCCCAGTGTATTAATCTGTTCCTACATCTGTCTCTCTCACTATGCTTTGGAGCTTCTTGAGAACATATCTCTTCATCACTGTGGGAACCCCACCCCCCACCCCTGGGGCATCTGGCACAGAGCACGGCACAGGCCAGGACCTTATCCAATGCCCAATGAATGAATTCATGAAGCAGGTGGTGGCAGAAGAGGAGGATACTGACCAGACCCAGACATGAACTCCCTTTACCTCTCCAGGCTAAGCATTTCACCACTGACCTTTTGAAGGCAGAGCAGCAATTAACAGTAACTAAAATAAACTCTAGTCACACTTATGTATAATTTATGATTTATCACAAATACATTATCTAGGGGGAAACAGAACTGCTTCATTTTCTACTGGAAAATGAAGCCAACCCACCCCAACCACCCTCCAAAATATGATGCTCTCACATACTGCTGAGAAGGACCCAACCTTAAGTGCCTAAAGTAATCTCTGCACAGGTCGTGTGAGTTGCACCTCTCATCAACAGAACTTGAACTTAAGTACTTCTAAATAAGTGAGAGGGGTGTTTCCTCCTACTCACATCTATTATTCCACAGGACATTCCCTTTTTATAGAACCACCTAGGAAAAAGGGTTTCCCTCCAGTAGTGAATGTCTCCAGTAAATTTCTGGATGATGACAGAAGCAATTTGCAGATGAGATTAAAACAACCCTCCTATGGAAGCATGCCTTTGCTTCATGTAGCAGTGGCGGAATCCTTGGTCTGTGGGGCTTTTTTTTTATCCTCTGCCAATTCACCCAAAGATGTTCTGAAATTGTGCAATCAGCAGACTGCAAGAGCCTGCACCCAGGGAGCGGCAGAGGAGTACAGTGAGTCACAGACCACAACAAAGCCCTTCCTGGCATGTCGGGCTCACTTGGCAAAGCCAGAGGATGTAAAATTGACAGCAAGACAAGGAGTATCTTTGTTATTTGTCAACAAATTGCAGTGACCATTGCAAAGTCTTGGCAGCCTGACACTGGGGAAGCCTCCAGGCCAGGAATAGGGGAGCAAGTAAACAAAATGATGGAAAACCCCATTCTCCAGATGACCAAGTGTCCGACAGGTGTGTCAACAAAGACATTTTTCCTGACCTCAGTGACCTATTTCTCTATCATGTTCAAGGAAACACAAGGGTGATCCTTTTCTATCAGAGGAACCTTCAAAGAAATATGAATAAATAATAAGCCTTAAAATAAGAAGACTTAAATATCTGGCTCTATTAGCTATCAACTACGTGACTTTGGGAAAATCATGTGATATCTGAGCATCTGGTTCAATACGTCTGTAAAATTTGAGTGATGTCAGCCCTATCCGACCCAGGAGATGTCGTTGTAAATATCAAGCAAGACAAAGGAAGTAAAAATATTTTTTATGTACAAAGCTCACTACAAATAATATTTTTATCATCATTATTTTTGATACAAAAAGACATTATCCAAAAATCAAATCCAGAGAGACTAGACAGAAGCTGATTTGACCATTATTAGGTTCATAGAAACAAATACATTTATAAACTAATGTCAAGCCTCAGAAAATCTGCTGGTTGTTACATATTCTATTGCCAAAATGGGAACTTACAGAAAAGTATCACCTCCAGCCTCCCACAAAGCAGCTTAGCACCACCTCACCAATATAGCTTTGCTCTTTAGAATGAACAAGCCTTAAGTTCGAACTTTCAGTCAATATTTTTTAAGCACCTACAACAAGCCAAGCCCCACTGTTTTGGTCATTAGGCAGATAAATACAATTAAGACAGTCATGTTTCCTGCTCATTGTGGAATGAGGGAGAGAGCCAAGTAACCCATTCATAGCACTACGTTATAGGGACTTGTATACAAGACACAAAGAATGGGAAGGAAAGACAGAAACAGCCATTCCTACTTGTGCAACCAAGAGACCTTCAGAGAGGAGGCAATTCTTGGACTAAGACTAAGATAGGCTGGCATTTCCCCAGCTGATGGAAACTGGGAGGAATTCCCAAGAGAGGAAACTAGGCCATAAAACTATGCCACTATAATCCTAGTGTTCAGGGGAACTGAAAACTATCCAACCATAGGAGAGAGAGGTGAAGGGCCCAGCAAAGGGTCAGATTGTAACATAGTTAATACGGAAGTTGACCTTTACCCTGCAGGCAAGAAAGATTCAAGAAAATGTTCTAAACTTGAATGCAATATGAGTAGACCTTCACATTAGGAAATCTCTTTGGTGTGCTTGGAATATGTCTTGGGAGAGAAAAGTGCCTAAAAGCACAGCTGCTTATTTTTTATGTGTCAGAGTCACATACAAAGGAACTTTGTTCCTTCAAGTCAAATCTTAAGCAGCATTTCATAGTGTGAAACAGGTAATAGCAGGCCTGCTTTGGGGTCTAGGATCAGGTGTAATGCCTACTTGGCCTCCTCCGGGTGCCACAACTGTGCCTGAGATGCCTCTGTAGGGGTATGAGGAAAATGATCCATACCAATGTGCTAAGAGGATAGCAGAAACAGACCAGGTGAGAGGCAATGAAGATCAGAAAGATTGACAGAACACATCCCACAGTTCCTGGTGATGGGCCAACCCCAGGAAGGAGAAGGAGTCATCCACTGGGGCAACCGAGTGGATGATGGCGCCTCTAGTGGCGTGGCTGAGGAAGGTGAGCAGGTTTGGGGAATAAGTTCAGGGTTAGAGAATCCTGTGACACATCAGGTCAAGGACATCCAGTAGGCAGCTCAGGGGGAGAATCTCAGCTGAAGGGGAAAGATGTGGAGTCAAGAGCAGGACTGAGAGAATCAATGTGATCACATGGAAGAGTGGAGCCACATTATTATTTTAATATGTATACATATTACACATATATAATATATTAAAATAATAATATATATACTCCTAATCCCACACTAAAGTCTATGAAGTAGACAGTACTGGTCTTATTATACCCATTTCACAAATGAAAATTTGGAGAATCAGGAAGTTAAGTGAATGGAACTCAGGGTTTCTGGTGACCTTTACACCTTGGATTGTCAAGATAACACCACAAAATGATCACTCATCCCTGTCCTTGGTCTGGGTTAAAGATATTTGACTTCCTCTTGTTGAGTTATCTGGATGGTCTGTAATCTCGCTGTTACCTTTACACTGCCTTAACTCTCTTAAAGAGAATGATGGCTTAAAACCTCAAAATCCAGGTGAATAGAGAATCACTAGCTTGACAATGATCACATTTACTATTATTAAGAGTAAACCTATTCATGGTGATTTGACAAACCGCCAGATGGTTTCTCTGTGAAATCCTCAAATCCTCCTCACCTACCAAAACCTGCAAGGATGAAATACACAAATGCTAGTCAAGAAGCCTGCCTACAGCTTGGGGGTCAACCCAAGCTGTGAAACCAAGGCTTTGGAACATCAAAGAAACACAGAATCATCCATCATGATGTCAACAAATAATACTAATTATCATAATAATGCTTTACTTTTATAATTACTTTATAGTTTTTAAAGTGCTTTCACCCTCATAATCTTATTTAATTCCCAATTTACAGACTTGGAAATTAAGACTCAGAACAAGCAAGTGCCAAAGGTTGTGAATCTTGCAGAACTTACCCAGCAACCCAAGCTGACTGCCTCCAGTTACATCAGTTCAAAGCTTTTCAGTTGCCAAACTCTAACATTAAAAATATATGTTTTACTTCCATAACAGAAAAGTCAAGGGGTGGTATCTGAGTCAAGGCAACTTGATCAGGTCAGTGATATGACCAGGAACTAGGTTTCTCCCATTCTCCATTCTGCCTTCTCCAGAGTCAATTTTCCCTAAGATCCGCCTCTCTCATGATTGCCAGATGGCTGTTTACAGTCCCCAAGCCAACATGTTTTTCTCGTCCATATCTGGTAGGAAAGTGCGTGGGTCTTTGTTTCAACATTCCTGGCAAAATCCTGACTGGAATGACTCAGGTTACATACATAAATCAATCCTAGAGGGCAAGGGATGGAATGGGATATGCTGACTGGCTTGGTCTGGGTCATGTATTCTTTTCCTAGAGCCTGGGGCACAGGCAATTTCTGTGGAAGTATGTGAAATTCCAAGGGAAATCCAAAGCACTTGAGGAGGAGGAAGAAAACAATGGCTGCTAGAATATCAAACCAACAAATGCCCACTACACCCATTAATGCACAATGGTAAGGAAGATTTTAAAAGGAGGCTAAGTGGATGGTAAACACAGATGTCCTAATATATTTTGCAGCATTAGAGATGGATTGGAGAATCTGTGTATAGATGAGGACTTTCCTTCCATGAGGTGTGCTAAGCTGAGCAGGCTAAAAAGTTACTTAAAAGATTTGCTTCCTGAATCATTGCATTACTGAGTCCCTGAAGTGAAAGGAGACCCGGAGACACATGTCAACACTAAAACTTGTGCAATGATTGTGCCAAAGATGGTGAACTCTCCTATTCCCAGTGCCTAACTGGAGCTAGATGATGGTGGTATCTTAACCACAGATCACACTAATAGCTAATGGGCTGGCTATTGCTGAGTAGTTAGACCAAATGTTTTATACCCATGTCATCCTTACAACAAATTCGATGTTAAAAACTGATGACCATTCCCATTTCCCACATGAGGAAACTAACAAGCAGAGAAATTAAATGACTTACTCAGGCTCACTCAGGATAGGAGAACCACTCCAAATCAGTCTGTGCTCTTACACATTGTGCCACCCTGTCTTAAGTGGACAAAAGCAAACTGTGCTTCTGTCTGGCTCTCTTGGACACCTGTGCCATTTGCAAGTAGGTTCAAAAATCAAAACTCTTCTTTCATCACAATGCACCCCTTACATAAAAAAAGAAAAAAATCCAAAGTGTCCCTGAAGTCCCAGAATCTCTGACTATTTTAAAACTTTCCAGAAAATAATAAGAGTGCTAGAGTCCCACAGACCTGCATTTGAATCCCGTTTCTGCTACTTCCTGCAGTTTGACCGTTAACAACCCAATTAACCCTAGTAAGGCTTACTTTCTTTATCTGAAAATGTATTACCTGCCCTCAAAATGAGTGAGATATAAATAGGATCATGGGCTGGCACAGAGAAAATTAGTGCACTGTAGTAATGCAGTATAGGGTAGTGTAGGGTAGGGTAAGGTAGGGTAGTGTAGGGTAGGGTACTGTAGAGTAGGGTAGAGTAGGGTAAAGTAGGGTAGTGTAGTGTAGAGTAGCATAGAGTAGGGTAGTGCAGTGTAGTGTAGTATAGTGTAGGGGAAGGTAGTTTAGGGTAAGGCAGTATAGCGTAGTGTAGGGTAGTATAGGGTAGGTTAGGGTAGGGTAGTGTTGTAGTATAGTGTAGGCTAGGGTAGTATAGGGTAGCATAGTATAGTTTAGGGTAGTGTAGGGTAAGGTAGGGTAGGGGAGTGCGGTATAGTAATACAGTATAGGGTAGTATAGTATAGGATAAATTAGTTTAGAAATACAATATAGTATAGTATAGTATAGGGTAGTATAGTGCAGTGTAGTAATACACTGTAGTGTAGGGTACTGTAGTGTAGTGTAGTAATAAAATGTAGGGTAGGGTAGGTTAGAGTATGGCAGTATAGAGTCTGGTAGTGTAGGGTAGTGTAGTATAGTGTAGGGTAGGGTAGTCAGGGTAGCACAGTGTGGGGTAGGTTAGTGTAATGTAGGGTAGGGTAGGGTACTGTAGTGTAGTATAGTGTAGAGTGGGGTAGTTAGGGTAGCAAAGTATAGGGTAGGGTAGTGTAGTGTAGGGTAAGGTAGTATAGGTAGGATGGGATAGTATAGGGTAGGGTAAGGTACTGTAGTGTCGTAATGCAGTATAGTGTAGTGTTGTTAGGGTAGGGTAGTGTAGTAATTATCAGCTGCTTTTCTCTCCCATTATGACCTTCATCTTTCCACTTACTATGATTATGGTTGTAGATGTTTAAGGACGGGCACCTCAGAACTTGTTTGCAGTCTTCCTTCTTAATATGTCTTCTTTCTGGGAACTCTAGTAAATTTTATCCATACACCAAATTGGACAATTTTACATTAAATTACCACTCATTCTTCCTGAACTCTCCTATTTCTTAAATGGTGAAGAGTGAAATAACAAATTTATTCTTTCACCGAAACACTTGGTCTTGTCTTTATCATGGAAAGGAAAGTATAGATCATTTATAGGAGTCCCTTTAGAATGAGAGGCAAGGCCAGTGGCCAACTGAGGCTTTAATGAGTTAGCGTAAGTATGTAAGCTAATTATTAAACCCAAATTTCCAGGGCAGAGAGCTAAGATAAATAGAGGTATCCAGGTAGTTAAAAAATACCTATGGAAAAAATACATCATTGGGAAATCATACTGTTGATGGACTTTAATCAATTTCTCCCATAATTTCTACCAAGTTTTGGAGAGTAGAAAATAATCTCATTCTGCTTTGGATTTTTTTTTTTTTTTTGCTATTTTTCTCCTGAGTTAAGATGTGGAAGTAAACTGACAGCTCATTCGTCAGATCCATGAGCATTAAGAACTAGTGCAGAGGCGAAGCAAGATGGCGGCCGAGTAACAGCTTCCTTGCATCTGGGCACCGTGAGTCTGGCGTGATAGGACTCCTGGCATCTCTGGCTGGTGGGATCTGCCTATCATCACTCCTATGAGGATGCAGGGAGTCAGCGAGAGACTTCTGGACCCCAAGAGGAGGACTAAAACAGTGGAAAACCGGCAAGTGGTCGCGTGTGTTCAATCCGTCTAAACCCGCCCGCAACTGTAAGTTCAGTAGCAGCGAGTCTGCAAACCAGAAAGGCCTTACCTGTGAACTGTTTTGGTGTCCTTGAACTTGGCACTGAGTTGAACTGCCTTGGGGAGGGCCTGAGTGGGAGTGCAGAGAACTTTGGCTGTTGTCTAGGGCCCCAGTCTGAGCCGCTGAGCCAGACGGAGCTACTAGTGTTTGGTGGTCACACGGAACCATTGTCAGTGATCTGCCCCGGCAAGCTCCACCCTCAGGGTCGCAGAGCTAGAAATGGGTGGGAGCTGGTAACCCAGCAACCAAGTAGCCTAAGGGTGGGGTCTGAGCCTCCTTGCAGCCCTAACCCTCAGGGGCAGAGTGAGACCGGTTTTGGCACACTGGGTAAGTGGATAGCCACTTCAGCAGTGATTCCAGTGACAAGCACTTTCCTGGGAAAGCTTCTGCTCAGCAAGTTTACAAGTTCAAAGTGACTTTTAAGTGGGCTAAAGAGAGATTTAGGGTGTCTACCTGCTGGGGTTTGAGAAATCAGCAGCCTCCAGTCATATCAGAACTGTGATTAACATCTCATACCCCAGAAGACTACGTGTTGCCCAGACAATATTCAATAACATATACATACTGATTTGTTTTTGGTTGTGTCTTTTTTTTTCTTTGGTTTGGTTGTATTTTTTGCTTATTTTGATGTTGTTGATGTTTTTTGTTTTTTAATTTCAACCTTTTCTATACAGATCCTTTTTCTATCTCAATTTTTCTAGTTTAATTATAATTTCCCATTGCTGCCTTTTTCAATAACTAGAACTTCATTTTTGCTAGTGTTTCTACCACTATTATTTGGTTTTTCCAGCCAATTTTATCCCGTAAAGTTTTCTGTTTGCTTGTTTTGGTTTGATTTATAGCATTTTTGCCTTTCCTCTCTAACTGGTGGAGGTGGGGTACTGTGTCTGATCAATTTAGCAAAGAGCTGCTGACCTCAAGGGAACCACCCAACTGGGCACCCCCAGAAGGTGGGGTTTTTTTTTAAGGTTGTGTCAAAGTACCCTACTGTACACCTATATTGCTCCGTCTCCCTCTTTCTGTGCCTCTCTTCTTTTTGTCAATATTCCTTTTACCCACCCTCTCTCCTTTCTCTATTTTTCTTTTTTTTTTCTTATCACTTGGTCCTCCTTTCTTTCATCCTTTTTTGCTCTTCAACCTTCTCACACTTCTGGTCCTGTAACCCTTAGTCCACAGGCATGAGAACTTAAAGAGAAAGAGGAAGTGAAAGGAAAATTAGGGCAAGGAAACAGATAAAAGAAATCACCCATGAGGAAGAATCAGCAGAAAACTCCAGGCAACATGAAGAACCAGTCCAGAACAACCCCGCCGAGGGACCATGAGGTAGCTACTGCAGAGGATTCCACCTATAAAGAAAGGTTAGGAATGACAGAAAGGGAATTTAGAATACACATGTTGAAAACAATGAAAGAAATGATGGAAACAATGACGGAAACTGCTAATAAAGTGGAAACTAAAAGGAAATCCAAAAACAGAATCAAATAAGAGATGAACGATATGAAGAATATAAAAAGGATATAGCAGAGCTGAAGGAACTGTACAGTCCATTAGAGAACTTAAAGATGCAATGGAAAGCATCAGCAACAGGTTAGACCATGCAGAAGAAAGAATTTCAGAGGTAGAAGACAAAGTTCTTGGGATAACTCAGATAGTAAAAGAGGCAGAAAAGAAGAGAGAGAAAGCAGAACGTTCACTGTCAGAATTATGGGACTTTATGAAGCGTTCCAACACACGAGTTATAGGAATTCCAGAAGGGGAAGAAGAATTCCCCAGAGGAATGGAAGCCATTCTAGAGAATATTATAAAAGAAAATTTCCCTAATATCACCAAAGACTCTGACACACTGCTTTCAGAGGGCTATCGGACCCCAGTTCGCCTCAACTCTAACCGAGCTTCTCCAAGACACATTGTGATGAACCTGTCCAAAGTCAAGACAAAAGAAAAGATTCTGCAAGCTGCCAGGAGTAAGCGCCAGTTAACCTACAGGGGCAAATCCATCAGAGTGACCGCAGACTTCTCTAATGAAACTTTTCAAGAAAGAAGACAATGGTCATCTACCTTTAATCTACTTAAACAGAACAATTTTCAGCCCAGAATTCTGTACCCCGCTAAGCTAAGCTTCAAAATTGATGGAGAAATCAAATCATTTACGGATATACAAACATCGAGGAAATTCGCCACAACAAGACCAGCTCTACAGGAAATACTTCAACCTGTTCTGCACACTGACCACCACAATGGATCAGCATCAAAGTAAGAACTCAGAAATTAAAGGACAGAACCTAACCTCCACACTGATGCAAAAGATAAAACTAAGCAATGGACTCTCACAAAATAAGACGAATAGAATACTACCACACTTATCAATTATCTCAATAAATGTTAATGGCTTGAATTCCCCACTGAAGAGACATAGATTGGCTGAATGGATTAAAAAACACAAGCCATCCATTTGCTGTCTGCAAGAAACACACCTGGCTTTAAAAGACAAATTAAAGCTCCGAGTCAAGGGTTGGAAGACAATTTTTCAGGCAAATGGAATTCAGAAGAAAAGAGGAGTTGCAATCTTATTTTCAGATACATGTGGATTTAAAGCAACTAAAGTCAAAAAAGACAAAGATGGTCACTTTATATTGGTCAAGGGAAAACTACAACAAGAAGACATTTCAATTCTAAATATTTATGCACCCAATTTAAATGCTCCCAGATTCTTGAAGCAGACCTTACTCAGTCTGAGCAATATGATATCTGATAATACCATCATAACAGGGGACTTAACACTCCTCTTACAGAGCTGGACAGATCCTCTAAACAGAAATTAAACAAAGATATAAGAGATTTAAATGAGACCCTAGAACAACTGTGCTTGATAGATGCATATAGAACACTCCACCCCAAAGATAAAGAACATACATTCTTCTCATCACCCCATGGAACATTCTCCAAAATTGATCATATCCTGGGACACAAAACAAATATCAACAGAATCAAAAGAATTGAAATTTTACCTTGTATCTTTTCAGACCATAAGGCACTAAAGGTGGAACTCAACTCTAACAAAAATGCTCAACCCCACCCAAAGGCATGGAAATTAAACAATCTTCTGTTGAATAACAGATGGGTGCAGGAAGAAATAAAACAGGAAATCATTAACTTCCTTGAGCATAACAACAATGAAGACACAAGCTACCAAAACCTTGGGATACTGCAAAAGCAGTTTTGAGAGGAAAATTCATCGCTTTAGATGCCTACGTTCGAAAAACAGAAAGAGAGCACATCAACAATCTCACAAGAGATCTTATGGAATTGGAAAAAGAAGAACAATCTAAGCCTAAACTCAGTAGAAGAAAAGAAATATCCCAAATCAAATCAGAGATCAATGAAATTGAAAACAAAAGAATCATTCAGAAAATTAATGGAACAAGGAGTTGGTTTTTGAAAAAATAAATAAAATAGATAAACCATTGGCCAGACTAACTAGAAATAGAAAAGTAAAATCTCTAGTAACCTCAATCAGAAACGATAAAGGGGAAATAACAACTGATCCCACAGAGATACAAGAGATCATCTCTGAATACTACCAGAAACTCTATGCCCAGAAATTTGACAATGTGAAGGAAATGAATCAATATTTGGAATCACACCCTCTCCCTAGACTTAGCCAGGAAGAAATGACCTCCTGAACAGACCAATTTCAAGCACTGAGATCAAAGAAACAATAAAAACTCTTCCAACCAAAAAATGCCCTGGTCCAGATGGCTTCACTCCAGAATTCTATCAAACCTTCAAGGAAGAGCTTATTCCTGTACTGCAGAAATTATTCCAAAAAACTGAGGAAGAAGGAATCTTCCCCAACACATTCTATGAAGCAAACACACCCTGATACCAAAACCAGGAAAAGACCCAAACAAAAAGGAGAATTTCAGACCAATCTCACTCATGAATATAGATGCAAAAATTCTCAACAAAATCCTAGCCAATAGATTACAGCTTATCATCAAAAAAGTCATTCATCATGATCAAGTAGGCTTCATCCCAGGGATGCAAGGCTGGTTTAACATACGCAAGTCCATAAACGTTATCCACCATATTAACAGAGGCAAAAATAAAGATCACATGATCCTCTCAATAGATGCAGAAAAAGCATTTGATAAAATCCAGCATCCTTTTCTAATTAGAACACTGAAGAGTATAGGCATAGGTGGCACATTTCTAAAGCTGATTGAAGCTATCTATGACAAACCCACAGCCAATATGTTACTGAATGGAGTAAAACTGAAAAGCTTTTCCTCTTAGAACTGGAACCAGACAAGGTTGTCCTCTGTCACCTTTACTATTCAACATAGTGCTGGAAGTTCTAGCCAATACAATTAGGCAAGACAAGGAAATAAAGGGAATCCAAATGGGAGCAGAGGAGGTCAAACTCTCCCTCTTTGCTGACGACATGATCTTATACTTAGAGAACCCCAAAGACTCAACCACAAGACTCCTAGAAGCCATCAAAAAATACAGTAATGTTTCAGGATATAAAATCAATGTCCACAAGTCAGTAGCCTTTGTATACACCAATCACAGTCAAGATGAGAAGCTAATTAAGGACACAACTCCCTTCACCATAGTCTCAAAGAAAATGAAATACCTAGGAATATACCTAACGAAGGAGGTGAAGGACCTCTATAAAGAAAACTATGAAATCCTCAGAAAGGAAATAGCAGAGGATATTAACAAATGGAAGAACATACCATGCTCATGGATTGGAAGAACCAACATTGTTAAAATGTCTATACTTCCCAAAGCAATCTACCTATTCAATGCCATTCCTATCAAAGTACCTACATCGTACTTTCAAGATTTGGAAAAAATGATTCTGCGTTTTGTATGGAACCAGAAGAAACCCCGTATAGCTAAGGCAGTTCTTAGTAATAAAAATAAAGCTGGGGGCATCAGCATACCAGATTTTAGTCTGTACTACAAAGCCATAGTGCTCAAGACAGCATGGTACTGGCACAAAAACAGCGACATAGACACTTGGAATCTAATTGAAAACCAAGAAATGAAACTAACATCTTACAACCACCATTTTCTAATCTTCAATAAAGCAAACAAGAACTTACCTTGGGGCAAAGACTCCCTATTCAATAAATGGTGTTGGGAGAACTGGATGTCTACATGTAAAAGACTGAAACTGGACCCACACCTTTCCCCACTCACAAAAATTGATTCACGATGGATAAAGGACTTAAATTTAAGGCATGAAACAATAAAAATCCTCAAAGAAAGCATAGGAAAAACACTGGAAGATATTGGCCTGGGGGAAGACTTCATGAAGAAGACCGCCATGGCAATTGCAACAACAACAAAAATAAACAAATGGGACTTCATTAAACTGGAAAGCTTCTGTACAGCTAAGGAGACAATAACTAAAGCAAAGAGACAACCTACACAATGGGAAAGGATATTTGCATATTTTCAATCAGACAAAAGCTTGATAACTAGGATCTATAGAGAACTCAAATTAATCCACATGAAAAAAGCCAACAATCCCATATATCAATGGGCAAGAGACATGAATAGAACTTTCTCTAAAGACGACAGATGAATAGCTAACAAACACATGAAAAAATGTTCATCATCTCTATATATTAGAGAAATGCAAATCAAAACAACCCTGAGATATCATCTAACCCCAGTGAGAATGGCCCACATCACAAAATCTCAAAACTGCAGATGCTGGCGTGGATGTGGAGAGAAGGGAACACTTTTACACTGCTGGTGGGACTGCAAACTAGTACAACCTTTCTGGAAGGAAGTATGGAGAAACCTCAAAGCACTCAAGCTAGACCTCCCATTTGATCCTGCAATCCCATTACTGGGCATCTACCCAGAAGGAAAAAAATCCTTTTATCATAAGGACACTTGTACTAGACTGTTTATTGCAGGTCAATTTACCGTTGCCAAAATGTGGAAACAGCCTAAATGCCCACCAACCCAGGAATGGATTAACAAGCTGTAGTATATGTATACCATGGAATACTATTCAGCCATTAAAAAAAATGGATACTTGGCGGCGCCTGTGGCCCAGTGAGTAGGGCGCCGGCCCCATATGCCAAGGGTGGCGGGTTCAAACCCAGCCCCGGCCAAACTGCAACAACAAAAAAAAAATAGCCGGGCGTTGTGGCGGGCGCCTGTAGTCCCAGCTACTCGGGAGGCTGAGGCAAGAGAATCGCCTAAGCCCAGGAGTTAGAGGTTGCTGTGAGCCGTGTGACGCCACGGCAGTCTACCCGAGGGCGGTACAGTGAGACTCTGTCTCTACAAAAAAAAAAAAAAAAAAAAAATGGAGACTTTACATCCTTCGTATTAACCTGGATGGAAGTGGAAGACATTATTCTTAGTAAAGCATCACAAGAATGGAGAAGCATGAATCCTATGTACTCAATCTTGATATGAGGACAATTAATGACAATTAAGGTTATGGGGGAGGGAATCAGAGAGAGAGATGGAGGGAGGGGTGTGGGGCCTTAGTGTGTGTCACACTTTATGGGGGCAAGACATGATTGCAAGAGGGACTTTACCTAACAATTGCAATCAGTGTAACTGGCTTATTGTACCCTCAATGAATCCCCAACAATAAAAAAAAAAAGAACTAGTGCAGCCCGTAGACGTGACCACCCCTGCACTGACACTACAGTCTACTTAGCAGGGCTTCCCCCAAAATTCAGGCCAAGTGCCTGAAAGGAAACAGCCTTACAAATCAGAGCTTCCAAAAAAAGATGAGCATCACAGCGACTGCTAGGAAAGTAGAAAAGTAGAGTTCCCTTAAGAAGCTTCAGGTTTACGAGTTCATACATCTGTGTTCTAACACTAAGTGCTATGCAGGGGTGAAGCTCGGCCCTCATACTCAATGTGACACCAACATAAAATTGAGGACACCACAAAGCCACAACTGGAGAGCAGTTTAGAAACTATCACCAGGATGATTCTCTCCTAGATAATTTTATTAAATGGGAAATCGAGCCATTGGAAATCTTAGATGAGAGATTAGACTTGTCAAGGCCTACCCTCTTTGTAATGTCGAATCTCATTCAGTTACTAAGTTGAACTCTATGAAATAGCTATTTCATAGGTTTAAAACGGTTCAAAATTGGCAATGTCCTGTAGTTCAATCTCATATCACTTAGGCATTTTGTAAAGGGGAAGATGATGGACTCTGATGGAGATTTTTTTGAGCTACCATGTGCCAGGAACTATGCCAAGTACTGACCACACATATATATGTACTTATATGAACAAAACCTGCTTACCGATGTGCTGCTTCTCTGACTACCAGACACACTGCTACCTCCGGGTCTTCGTACCTGCACTCCCTCTACGTGCCTCGCTCCTCCCCTCACATCCACAGGGATTCATTCCGGGCTCCACTCTAACCTCAGAGAGGGCTTCCCTATCGAGTCTACCTATCACCCTGCCTCTTACCAAGCTTCGTTTTTCTTCTAAGCATTTCTGACGCCTAACATATGTTAGGCTCGTTTGTTATTTGTCTCCTACTAACAAAATGAAAACTATGCAAGAGCAAAAATATTTCCAGCTTCCATGTGAAGCTCTTTCTCTAGGGCACGGCAATGCTGGTATAACACAAGTATTTAACATGCATCTGTTGAATGAATAAGTGAATTAGACTTCAGAGCCTAAGTACTTTGTTCTGCATTACACTTGTAAAGAGAAGGAAGGATGGGGAAAGGAAAAAAATGCAGAGGGCAGGTGGGGGAGGCAGGTATACAAAGAGACAGTAATACAAGGAAGGACTATTACTTCTTCTGAGAAAATCCTGACCCAAATTTCCCTCTTTTTCTTAGGCCTTTGCTATTGGGACTATCATAAATTTCTATTTATTGCCTCACTTGATCTGAGGTGAAAATGTCACCTTGTATACATGTGAGTTGCTATGGGCATGTAATACACAGGCCAAATTCAAGTGGAAGTTTAGTGCATATTTATACATTGCAGATTCTTAGTGGATATTGGCTTGGCAGGAGGTGGTTATAGGAGAGAGACAGCAAAATACAGACAAGAGCAAAGAACAGGGAAAGGAGAAAATTAGGCTGGAAATCTCCCTAAAATTTGTGTGTTTCACTTCTACAGTTGTCTTAGTCATCACAAAGGTTGCCCTTAACCCCAACAGCCATTTAATAATAAAGAATCAAGAAATATAACCATATGCCCTGTGAATCAGCAGGCAGCAATTTAAAAAACAATCTTCAAAAAAACTTGGGATTCTGCTCTAAGTCTCACTGAACTCTGATAACTAAAACATTTGAAAAGATGCTACCTCTCTAGCTAGACCATTCTCCATAAGCAAATACATGTAACAGTACCTGTGTCTTTGAGAATTCTGTTATATACTGTTGATTTACTTCCAAAAATCCTTATAGGTTTTCCTATTGGAGTGGAATAGGGTATAAATCTATTCTTTTGCTTGAATCAAATTCTTCATAAACAGAGATGACAAGAGAACCCTCTAGAAGAATACGAGATGAGAATAGCACATGGGTTAGTGGTTTATCAGTAGAAACACCTACATGAGGATGAAGAACTTTTGCCATAAATAACAGCTCCACTGACACCCATTTAACCAATACTGGGCATTCCTGTGCTGGTGCCCAATGTCAGGTACTTTTTATTCTCCAGAAACTGGAATATCCCATAGGCAATGCATAGAGAAAAAGCTGATTCTAGACCCAAAAGGAATAAGATCTATTTCTAAAAAGTACCACAAGCAGAGTACCTTATGCACCATATGACAGGAATAATTTTGCCAAGACCTCTGTGTCACATAGCCAATCATTAGAGACAATTATTATGGCAGAGCTCCCATACTGGCATGAAGCAGGGCGGCATCTGTGGCTCAAGGAGTAGGGCGCCGGTCCCATATGCCGGAGGTGGCGGGTTCAAACCCAGCCCCGGCCAAAAACCAAAAAAAAAAAAAAAGAAAAATAGAAACTCTTGGATGTCCAAATGTGCTATCACCTGAAGCCTGTGATAGAATATAGATAGGCCACACTCACACCACCATTCCCTCTCCTGTGCTCAAGCAGACGTTGTTAATCAATCCCTGTAACTCTCTTTATCTCAGCCCAGAAGTAGCCTTAGAATCTTACCCAAAACAATATTTTGAGCATCCTGAGCCAATATAAATGTAGGGTACATATTTAGACTTTTAAAATATCTTTGCCCTATTATTCTGACTGAATATTGTTAAGTGAGGGTCTCTCTTAGAGCCCTATAGTTTTATTCATTTTCCCAAAATGTCTTTGCACTTTTTCTCTTTTTCATCCAGGTCTGGCTCAAGATTCTTTACAGGTGGCTTCTCTAAGTGTGGGGAAAGCATCCGGGAGCTTGCTGGAAATGCACACATTCGCACCTCAGTCCGGACCTGCCGAGTCCCAATTTCACTTTAACAGGATCCCAGGTGATTTGGATGCATATTATTCTTTGGATACCTCTATTTTATGGTTCAGAAGATTCTTTTTGCAGGTTACAAAGCATGATTACCTGGTTATCACATTACTATACCATAGGAAACATATCTGAAATGAAGCCTTCTTCAACGGAAATTCATTCCAAATCCTTCAGTCTTCAGTAGACCCTTGATTCTCTAAGACTTAAGCCTTTAACTTCAGTAAATCATCAACATTGATTATCTAGTGCCAAGAGTACATTGCCAATAAGGCCTTGTCAGTTCTATCCTGGGCTGTGGATTATCTGTTATAGGTCCTAGATGCTAAAGGACAAATGAATTTAGTCTCTCTTTTCCCAGTCAGTTGATAGTAAAGGATGGTTGAAATACTTTCTTGGGGAAATTACAAAACTCTGTAGTTCTGACATAATTATAGTGCATGTATTAAGGATTTTTATGATTTAAAAGCTACATCCAAATATGTGATAAAAGATCATTTGATCTGCAACATGATATTGGGATTACCCCCACTTAGAATTGGGAAAACTAGGTCTCTAAGAAATTAAGCACCTTGGCTCTGATTTCTTAACAAATGTCAGAGCCAGTCTGACTCGCTGAACAGAGGGTCAGCAAACATTCTTTATAAAAGGCTGAAGAGTAAATATTTTAGGCTGTGTAGGCCATACAGTTTCTGTCACTACTACTCAACTCTGCCATTGCAGCATGAAAGCAGCCATTGGCAATATGCAAACAAATGGATGTGGCTGTGTTCCAATAAATTTTTATTTACAAAAACAGATGGATTTGGTTAACAGTTTGCCGCCTCCTGTGCTAAGCTCTTTCTATTATGGCACCACTTAAACCCTGGTCAGAAGCGACTGCCAAACCTGCCATGCTGCTATTAATTAATTAATTCTTTCAATTTGCATCTATTGAGCACCTACTAAGTACTAGGTACTAGGCTAGGACTTGGGACTCCAAGAATGAAAGCATCATAATCTTCACCCTCAAGGAATTGGAGTGCTTGCTAGTTAAAGACACAAATGCAGATACTTTGACTTACTTCTGTCTTGAGGTTCCAACTCTCCCATCCTCAATTAGGTTGCTATATATAGGTTCAATTAGTTGCTATATTCCTAATGCATGTATGTATATAACTTAATTGTGCTACTCATCACTTCTGTAATACAATTGAGTCTCCCTTACTAGGCCATAAGCTCAAAAGTTGGAGCTATGTCTTACCTAGCTCTAGGTCCCAATCTCTACCTAGGTGCACTAACAAATTTTACTTTTTTTAAATGATGAAATAGCATGTGAAGGTTATGAGAGACCTATTTGTTAAGATCTAGCTAGTAAAGGATGTATAATGCCATGCTATGATAATATGTGATATGGAGCATCATTTGTGGAGGTCTCATTGGTGACAGACCCTGGGGCTGAACTTTTGTAGCCACCTAACAAAGTAGACAATGTATATTTACCTGGAATCAGACAAGCAGATTTCTACATCACAACACTCAACTGTCATGCTGTTCCACTAAATGCTCCACACAGTGCACCTTAGCTAATAGAAAGCTGTTATGCCATCTGTTCTCCAAGGAGAATCCAAGCTTTCCTTGTTTATGTAAAGAAGAAAAGCTGAAACCTAAACTTCTCCACATTCAATCCATATTGAAATAATTCCACAATGCACTGTATAAAGCCAAGGAAAAGAACTCTTCACAATGCCAAAAGCACAAAAATGTATGTGTTTCCAGCAAGTCCCATTAGCAGAGCCACGACCGCCTCTCCCAGGCTCACATGTTCACTCTTGCAACTGATCAATGAGAGAAGGGTGGATTCAGTTAGTCCAGTACCCAGGCCTAGCACTCCGTCTCAGCCTGTGTACCCTGCTATGAACTCCACCACTTGTTTGCAAAGGGAAGAGAATGGTTGCCAAATGCCTTATATATGGGAAATGAACTGCCTGTGTGAAGATCTGGTTCTTTGCCATGAGCTCCTGGTGCAGAGCTAATCCTGGGCTGGACAGGACTGACTGTTTTGGGTCATGTCAAAAAGCCTCCCACTCCACCCACACTGTACAAATTAGAAGAGGCATCTTTGCTAAAACACTGTACAAATTAGAAGAGGCATCTTTGCTAAAACAAACCTTAAAGGGCTCTCTGAAGAAGTAAAAACTTTTAAACTAGTATTAATCCTCCATTTTGATTTCTCTGGATGAACATTTGGCCACAAAGCAAAATTCCTACTTTATTTTTCTTATATTTAATATGGCCTAAAGGATAAAAGTACAAGTTTTATAATTACACAGATGGGAGTTCCAGTCCTTACCCAGCCACTTTCAAGATGTAGTCTTTGGGCCTTTTTCCATGAACCTCTCGTTTCTCAGTTTTCTCATTGATGAAGTGGGAATAATAATAATACCTTTGTAGAAGGTTTGAATGAGGATTATATGAGACAGGGAACACAATAGAAACTAGCATTTGTTGAGCATGTAGTTACCATCATGTTACGTTCCTGATCTCACATAATCCTCTGTTCTCAGCAGAGAATAGCACCAATTCTATTAGGCAGGTACTATTAACTGTCACTTGCCCTACACCACATAGCTAACAAGCACCAACAGAGATTTTAAACTCAGGCATTCTCACTATAGAGCCCCTTGCTTAATCACCCTATTCTGTCACTTCTCTGGGTACTTAGAACAGTAACTGGCACATATTACATTCTGAAAAATAATGACTTTTTTTTAGACAGAGTCTCACTCTGTCCCCCTGAGTAAAGTGCCACGGCATCATAGCTCATAGCAACCTCAAATTCTTGGGCTCAAAAGATCCTCTTGCCTCAGCCTCCCAAGTAGCCTCCCACAACACCCAGCTAGATTTAGTAGAGACAGGGTCTCACTCCTGCTCAGCTTGAACTCCTGAGCTCAGGGTCTCACTCCTGATCGCTTGAACTCCTGAGCTTAAGCAATCCACCCACCTCAGCCTCCTGGAGTGCTAGGACTACAGGTATGATCCACTGTGCCCGACCAAGTAATTACTATTTTAACTACTGCTAGTACTCCAGTTCATCATCATCTTCATCATGAAGAAATGTCTACAGAAGCTACATTCTATAGCTCCTAGTGGCACAGGACTTGCTTCTGGCATAATCAACATTTTCTTGCCAGTAGGAGAAAATTCCAGACTCTTGCAACAGGGCTTAAGCTAATAGTGTGCACCTGCCGGTTCAGTTGTAATCGCAGGAACTGGGGAGAATCCCTCTGTGACCCTCACTATGAACAGATGGGTCAGGGGAAGGGGTAGGAGCTCAGTTAGGCAGCAGTGAGCTGGAGCCAGCTCACATCAACTCCACGGCATCAATAGTGCACATTCTTCCCAACTGTTACATTGGCATCTGGAAATTGACCACAATAATAATATTTATATCCCAGAGATCAGCAAACACTACAAAGGATGGTGCTTTTCCCCCAGAGAGCTGGTTGTTATACATTTACCAGCACAGCATTGTTTTGAAATCAGACAGGTGTGAATTTGAATCCTTATGCAACTAGGTGAGATCTCAAGCAAATTATTTAACTTCTCCAAGCCTTATTGTCTTCACATCTATAACAAGGCTAATAGCTCCCTAATAAGATTGTTGTAAAATTTCAGCAAATATACTATCTGTAATGTTCTTAGGAGACTACACGGCACTTAGTAGGCAGTCAGTAAGTGACAGCTATGATGCTAGTTTTATTATTTGTATTTCATTAACCAAAAGTGGATTGTGAAGGCCACAGTACAATAAAAATATACAAGCGCCAGCTCAGTCGGCATATTCTTCACCAGAGTTGGTTTTGCCCTTTCAGAAACCATCCTAGTTTTGTCCCAAATCAAAAGTCTGAACTTAAGTGCTTTCTACTCTGCTCAAGTGATGCATTCTTGTTTGCATTCATCTCTAACATGACATAACCCTGCCTGCACCACTCAGTCAGAGTCAGGGTAAGCTTTACCTAATTAACAGTGGTATAATCAACAAATATTGTTTCAGTTCTCCATGGCATGATTAATTCCCATATGCATTCCTGCTCCTGATGAGACCAGACAGCAAATTGCACTATCACCAACCATGTGAGCAGGAAAATAATTTGGGGCTCCTCTTATCTACTTTGCAGATGGGAGATTGAGTAGTTAAGTGACGTGCACTCCAGAAATAGATGTTCCTACACTATGAACTTTTGCAATTTCTAAGAGATAATCTGCATATATTAAGTACCTACTAAGTGCAAAGAAGAGAAGCAAAGACTTAGTGACCCCCTCCACTCTATCATCAAGTTCTACCCCGCTACCCCTTTCATCCCCACTGCCAGTTCTCAGTGTGTCAAATTAGATCCCAGAAGCATTTAATGATTTAATTATGTCATTTATTCTCTAGTAGGACTAATGCATTTTATGAAATTTAATAGTTCCAGATCTGGAAGGACCAAGTCTATTGCCAATTCACTCCTTGGAAACTTTAAAGGCTGTACAAATTGAGGAATACCAACTGCTCTGAATGTTCATCAATCCTCCAGCTGTCAGAGCCTCACACTGCATCTTCTTCTTAGAGAAACATGATGCGTATTGCCATACTGAAAGCACAGAGGAGCCCTGTAGTACAAACATCTTTTAAAATTTTGAATTAAATCAAATTGTTTTCAATTAGCTCAATGTTTCCCAAGGTTTTTTGACTAGCAAATTCCTTTTACAGTGCATATCTACAAATCTCAGACAGAGACAACCCAGTCTGCTCTGGGCCATGCCCCAAGTTGAGAGGAGAAGAAACTGAGTTTCTGGGTAAAGACTTGGGAAAGCCATTCAACTAACCAAGCATCCGGCTCCTCTGTTCCTGCTTCTTGCCATTCCCCTCTTTAGTGACCCTGCAGTATGTGAATTGATCTGGGCTGGGTGATTTCATTAGGAACCTATCCCACCCCCAAACCTCGATTCAGCACACAAGTGAGCAAGCAACTTAGGAGAAAATCCAAGGAAGCAACTGGGGTACAGAGACAAACCAGAAAGGACTCAAACAGGAACAGATGAGAAGTAAGTCATTAATAAATGTTGCATAAGTGGGTGAGGAAATCAGTAAATGGACAAGTGAGTGGTGGGATGAATGGATGGATGGATGATAAAAGTATGGAGTAGATGAAATAAAAGAACAAATGGAGAGCTGGGCAGTGATAAGTGTGCAAATGAATGAAATACAGTTGGTCCTCAGTTGTGCCATGATTCAAGTAGCAATGGTTCCCTCCAAGCAAATGGGACCATACACTGTTACAACTCACAGGCAAGATATAAGAGCATATATCATTCCTTTTTTTTCTACCAATGAGATATTAGGGAGCTTAAATTTTATGCTGAAGACAATGAAGAGATAATCAAGAATGTAAGCAGGAAAGCAACATGGTTATATTTATGTTTTGAAAATATCATTCCTGGTGGGTCTTGAGTAAGCCATCTCTTACTTTCTACTTCTCTGTCATCTCAAAGGGAGACAGAAAACCAGTGATAATATGAGAATTATCTTAGCAGTATGGGGTTCACTTTTGCTACTCCTTTGGCTAATCTTCACCTGTTCCTGGCTTTGAATCCTAGAGGAGGTGGTAATACTGGAGACGCTCACCACTTGAGTTAGTTTTATAGCACGTCCAAATGGAGATTTGAACAGTATTGGAGAACTCTTGGGAAATAAACACTGCGAACATAATTGACTAACTGGGAACCCTAACTGTCTTTAATTGGTGTCAAGTAATATTGAATCTCAATATTGGCATTTTTTAAAAGACCATTTTATGACCTAAGAGGAAAGCAGTTTGTAACAGAGAATGCAAAAAATAAGTCATGTTCACTGATATATGATGTGGGCCATATTAACAACAGATTCAAGAGTGTCTGGTGCCCTATACTGTGCCTAGCACCTAATAGGTGCTCGAAAAATAATAGTTGACTGATCAATACTGAGTTCCTAAGGGAAGCAGATTCATTCATGCAATCAGTAAATGTTTACTACATGCCAACTATGAGCTAGCACACATTCCAGAGGCAGGGGATTCAGCCATCAATAAGCAAAGTCCCTTCCTTCATGAAGTTTCTATTTAAATCAGGTGTGACAAAAGCCTACCATGTTAGAGTCAGAAGTTACCTTACAGATTCTACAGCTCAATCCTCTCATTTTTTAGACAGAGAAATTTAGATCCAAAGAGTATAAATTCTCCCAATGTTAGTAAGTTAGCAGCAAAGACGGGGTTTAAGCCCTAGTCACCTGATGGTAAGTTCACTGTTTCTCCACCCACACCAGCCTACATGGGTTATGGTGGTTCCAGAACCCTTGATATCATGATCTTAATTAAGAAAGTCCTGGTGCCACAAAGCATCATCAGAGACCATGGTCTTGACCCCAGTTCAACATCTAAATACACTTAAGAATCTCAGGTCTTAACCAATGTTTTTAGCTTAGTAGAGTAAATTAATTACCATTGCATTAAGGAAACAAACTAAATTAACCTGAGTTCAGAAAGTATTACAACTAGTAAAGAAAGAAAGAGAACTGCCATTTTGTGTTTTTCCAGATAGGTAACCAGGAAATAGAAAGTAGAAAAGGCATGAGCCTTGGAATCAAATTTAGTTTTTAATTTTTTTTTGTAGAGACAGAGTCTCACTTTATGGCCCTCGGTAGAGTGCCGTGGCCTCACACAGCTCACAGCAACCTCCAACTCCTGGGCTTAAGCGATTCTCCTGCCTCAGCCTCCCAAGTAGCTGGGACTAAAGGTGCCCGCCACAACGCCCGGCTATTTTTTGGTTACAGTTTGGCCGGGGCCGGGCCTGAACCCACCACCCTTGGCACATGGGCCCGGCGCCCCACCGACTGAGCCACAGGCGCTGCCCTAGTTTTTAATTTTTGTCCTGCCTCCTCTTAAGTACATGACCATAGAAAACTCACACTCCGTGAGCCTCAATTTCCCCAGTTGAAAAATGAATCTTCTTAGAATTTTTATGAGAATCCTGTGAGATAAAATATGTAGCATACAATAAGGGCTTAGAAAGTGGCCATTCCTCATTCCTCCCTGCTCCTCTTTTCTCCTTTTGATGCCTAATTTCTCCACTTTAAGGCCTGTTGGTGACATTTGTTCAAACATTTAAGTTTGGTGAAACACAAAAATGTACTAACCTTAAAACGTCTGAGGAAAATGCCCATAAAGTCATGGTGTGCACAATAGGCTTGGAATTTGGATTCTTTAATTTGGTGGTGTTTTCATATCTGCAGCCTTTGGTCAGGCTTAAATTCCAGGGGGACTACCTCTCCCAAGACTTTGGCACTTTCCCTCATCACCGTTGGAAACCAGAGGTATAGAAATGAGTGAAATGGAAAAATAATGAAAACAAAAGTCAATCCAATCTTTTCTTTTTTTTTCCTTTAGTGGAATTACAAAAAAACTAAAAAAAAATTAATTAATTAAAAAGCAGAACTATTTGACTTTAAGTTGAAGCTGGGGATCAAGTTCTAGCTCTGTAAACCTTTTTCCCACACTCTAATTCAATAGGCTTCCTTCCACCCTCCAGTCCTGGCCACGTTTTTGAAACCCAAGAGTTTCTTTTCCAAGTAATGTCTTATCAAGACCAATGACTCTTGTGACTAATTCTCAAGTTATGTTCTCTGGAAAGATATATTATACACACATAGGTCTTGCTGAAGCTGAGAAAAAACAAAGCTTTTTTGTTTGTCAATGCCATGTACTTTGATATTGCCCCCAACAAAGCCATGAGAGAAGCAGCCATCTGAATCCACGTTGCGATTAGCATCAGTATTCTGTAATGTCCCTCGCTCAAGCTGATTATGTGTAGGTTAGTCCCCTTTCAATTCCACAGAGCAGACCAATGTCTCTTGACACCCTTGTGTTTCCTGACCCCTACTCCTAGAGGAGATCGCATTTTCGTTTCAGCAGGATCAGAGATAAGGCAGAGCTATTAAAGAGGGAGCTGGACATGCATAAGAATTCCAGGCTGTGTGTATTTCAGAAGGTGAACTGACAAAACTCTGCAGGGAGATGCTCACTCCTTCTGTGAAATTCATCAGGGGTTGACATCAACAAGAGAATGACAATAAACCTAAATTAAGGAAAGAATGCTCACAGCACCAGGCAGAGGGCTGGGAAGTAGAAAGTGCATCTGCTGACGCCTCTGCCTCTAACCCTCTGTGTACATTGGAGGCGTCTCTTCCCCACCTGGGCCCCTCTGAGCTGTCTCGAAGAACTGAAGGAGCACGAGGCAGGATGGTCTCCAGGAGTCCTCCCAGGCCCGACACTCTGATACTCTGGATACTCCAGCAAGGTCCAGCAGGAATCTGGGAGCTGGGCCATGCTGAGAAATTGGATCATTCCACAAGGTCATCCATGCAGAGATCATCAGTGATAGTGGATGAGCCAAGAAGTAACAGTACACCTGCCCAATTTGCATAATATCCAGAAAGGGAAAGAGGTGACAACATGGAGCCAAACAAAGCATCACCACTTTGGAATCTTCATTCAACATGGAATGTGCTTTCTTCTCCTTGTTTGAAATAGTAATCAGAATGCTTGAACTAAAGGATTATTCTAAATCCAGCCATGAGTAGACTTAAAATCCTAGATTTAAAAAAAAATTATCTTTAAAAATATTTTTTATTAATTTAAAACCTTACAAAGATAGCAGGGGAAACACCTCTGGAAGGAAGAGAGACAGCACTGAGCACTTAGTATGTGACAGACACTACTAATACATGGAAACCAAGGAGGCTTAGCATGCCCCCGCCCCCACGGCCTATACGTAGATGAGACAGATGGGTGTACAGAGTCTGACGCAAAGATGAGAGGAGTGGGAAGACTAAGCAGAAGGTCTACCCTTCCTGGGGGTGTTAGAAGTGGTCCTGTGGTGAAGGGGACATTCATTGGTGGCCAGTTTATGGACCTGTGGCCTTAGTCTTAGAAGCAAAAAATGACAAATGATTTATTCATAAGTGATAAAATCTTTGAAAATTGAATTGAACCTCAGTTCTCTCTCACAAAACTGGGAATAATAATACTCCCTGCCTCACTGGGATAGATACTTTCAATTCAGTGAAGGTTTAGGAAGCACCCACTTGAAGTACTGAGTAGGCTATTTGGTATGAAACATGTGTAAACACCATAATAAGATTCAAGGTGGGGAGGGAGAAAGTGATATTGGGGCCTCACCTCTATGAAAACAATAATCAATTCTCAAATTATAGAAGCTTAATGAAGGTTATATAATTAAGTACTTATTGTCTTTCTTCAGGGGACCATAAATACTCCTTGTGTAAAACTGTCTGACTTAGGATTCCTAACAGATCTTTGGAAGTAGAGGAAAAATAGAAAGATATTGCTATTCTTCAAAAGTAGGTAGAGCCCAGTCTTGCATGAAGCTTGGACGGACTCCTCTCCACCCAGGCAGCTGCAGCCAGTTTCTGCTTTAAACATCATGATGCAGAGACCACCTTTGGGACCCACCACCCTCCAAGATCATCAAATTCAACACTATCCACAAATACACTGATGGACCTATTTACTGAGGGCCACGTGCATGTCAGGCCCAGAGCTGATCTCTTATAGAGCATGGTGTGGAGAACTGGGCTCCTCTGTTCAAGAACTTTTGGAAAGTCAGACATGTAATCAAAGAAAATTCAACAAGGAAAGGTCTAGAACCAATTCTACGTAGGGCTGTCAGAGATAGTGTTACCAGAGGAGGTTCCATTGGGGTTCACCAAGCACACAAGGGGGTAAGAACATGGAGGCAGAAGGAACATCTTGAGCAGAGGCTCCCAGGCATAAAGGAGCTTGGGAATCTGTTCAGTTTCCTACCTGAGAAAGCAGGGAGTTGTCTGGAGTCAGGGAGTATGGAAGATGAGACTAGACATACGGGCAAGAGCCAAGTCATACAGGGCCACCCTGTGCACCAGAGCAAGGAGCCTGGCCTTCCTCATCCATTAGCCATGGAGAGCCACTGAGAGCTTGTAGACACAGAAGCAATGTCAGGAGTGAAGTGGTCAGGTTTGCCTTTAAGGAAGCTCCCTCTGGGGCCCCATGAAGGCAGAGTGGTGGAAGAGTGGCCCAAGGCTCAAAGGCAACTTAGGAGGGATTATATTGTGATTTTTGTGTGGAATGTCTGTTCTAAAAGGAACAATAGAAGAGTAAGTCATGTAGTCTCATGACCTTCCACATGGCTACTGTGGGGGCTGTTTAGTGCCTGCTAAGCGAGAGGCAAGCAGCATGGAATGGGGGTCTTAGAGGGAGAAAGACCCAACAAGTGCCCCAGCTTTTCAACATATCAGGTTCAATGCCACTAGGCAACCCGGCCAGACTCCCAGAACCTCAGCTTCCTCTTGCATAACATGGCAATCGTACTGCCAACCCAGCCAGGTTGCTGTGAGTCACAGACACATGCAACGTCCCTGACACAGCATCAGGGCCAGAGCAGGCCATGAGTGGTAGCTGCCGTTATGATGGAAGAAAAACCCTCATTTGCCAAGAATGCTCTCAGAAATCAGGAGTCATGCACCAGGACAGAGGCTTCCTCTGCTGAGCACCAGTAACCAAAGCAAACAAGAGTGGTGGGGATGAGCCCAGCCTTACTACCTACACAGGAGGCTCAGGTGTGCCTTTGATGGAAAGCAAAAACCAGCCTGAGTCAAACAAGCCCGTACACACCGATCTGAGCTGCGTGTTCTCGGCCGCCCTGGGCACATTCCCACGTAACCTGGTTTGACAAGCTGCGCTGGCCCAGTGCCCAGCTTCCATCAGAATCTACAAGGCCCAGCGTTTACCTGACAATTTCTCTCTGTCAAGGGGAGCAGTTGAGGGGCGGAACGGAGGCCGCACAAGTGGATTAGGTACATGTGTATCAGGCTTTTGTGTCCTGTCTCACAGAAGGACAAATGACTTCTTCTAGACGGCAATAGTGCCCCCGTGGCCCACAGCTGCCACATCAGCACAGCTAATATACTTCTGGGAACAGGGCTGGCTGTAACATCAGGGTTTGCGGTGGCAGATATTCCATTATTCCCACCTCAGTCCTGCTCCAAAGCACTCGCTGGGGAGGTGAGAGCACACGCACGGAGGCAGCTCTCAGTTCCAGCGATGAGCTCTCCCTCTCCTGTCTCCTGACACTTATCCTCTCGCTAGCAAACGTTCTGGAACCTTCTCAGGCCCTCTTCCAAGCAAAGCCTCTGCTTTCTACTGCTTATTGTTGCTCCTAGTAACCTGTACCCACTGCGGCTTCTCACCTGTAGTCACCTTCGCGCCTCTAAGCAGCCCTTTCTGCCTTCCCATGACACTGAACTGTTCTCTGCAAGTCACAAGTAACCTTTCCAGGTCCAACAAGGTCTTGTCCTGCTTGGTCCCACTTCAATTTTCCACTTTGACCACCCTCTGCTGCCCCTCATTACCCTTCTGTACTCCTCTCACTCTCCTCCAATTCACAACCCTTTTCATCTGTCCATCTCCAGGTGTGGACTGTCTGGAGCTTTCTTCCCAGGGCCTCTTCTCTTTCCATAATCCTCTTCCTAGAAGATGCCCCATCTGTCCCCTGTTCATGATCTCTCACCCACATAAGGATCCAGAATCTTCCGCTCCAGCTTAACACACACTCTCCTCTCACTCCTCACCCCTCCTCAAGTCCAGAACAGCAAGCTCAGCCCCCTGGTGGAACCCACACCTGCTCATCCTACACTGCCCACAAACACAGCTCTCCTAATCCAAACTCTCACCTTCCCCATCAAAACCTACTCATCTTTCTGCATTTGCTATCTTGGTTGGTGAGCGCATCACCTCCCCATCCAAGGCGGACAGCTCAGGGGTTCTCAATACCCCCTTCTATCTCACAGCCATCCTTACTGCCCCAGGTCAAAACCTCTCAGTCTTCTGCCTGGACTTTTACCACTGCTTCGTCCCAGTGTTCTGCTTGCTTCTCTCATGCCAGGCTCCTCCGCACTGATGCCTTCATAAGCACAGGCTACACTACCTGCCAGGGATAAAAACCCTATGCAAACCCTTTGCCCTCTATGCAAACCCCTTGGCATGGCACCCAACACTCCCCACAAGGTAGTGGGGACAGACATTTTGGGGGCGGGGGGTACCTCCCCTGCTGGGTCATCAATTCCTTAGTGGCTACAACAGTGCCTTGGGGGGCTACGTCAGCCAGTTTGACCCATAGCAGGTGCTCAGTGCACCCTTGAAGAAATAGATCTTCAAGGTGTCAGCAATCCCCAGCTTATCCAGCCTTGCTCCCTCAAGCCACAATGTCTTTCTCTGATTATTTTTGGATTAAGCACTCCTTCAGAGCAGGTGAAGATCCCAAAAGTTTTAGGAGTGATGAATGCTCTATCTTAACTTTTCATAATATTCAACTGTTTCTGATTATTTATAACATCAAACAAAAAGTCTCCTTGTGATGGGTTATGAATAAAAAAAAATTTGTAAACTTTTTTAACTTTTATTTAACTCATGTTATCAGTTTGGGTCCAAGCAGAAAAGTAAGAAATACTCTATTTAGTACAATAGGAATTCAATAAAAATAATTGATTCCACAGGCTATGGAGGAGCTGAAATATTTAAGCAGGCAATGATAAGGCCACCCAGGACAGACGAAGCTGCTAGATGTCTAAGCTGGGAGGACAGGTGAGGATTAGGGCCAGTTACCCAGTGGAAGCTGGCGGCTTGACAATAGCAGATTTACCAAGAAGCTCTTGAGCCTTAGGCTTGCTTGCCTTCCTGGGTCCTTTATAAAGGTCCTTCCTTCCTGGGTCCCTCCTAATATCCTGAATCTAATTTTTTATTTATAATTTTGTATTCTTTTTTCTTAAAAGCATTCCCCAAATTGTATAAGCTTTGGATCTCACAAAACCTGGATCCACCATGAACCATGGGGAGAATATTAATTACCACTGCCAGAGATGTTGTCCAAGGCTGAGAGAGATGGAGAGAAATCCTTTGGCTTTACCTTTTTGCTACTCTCCAATTTCCTGCCTGTTCTTCCCATTGGCCAAACCCAGACAAAAACCAAATGGCATGGGAGCCTAGGAAATATGGACCACAGGGTTAGCCTCCCTATGATACAGAGCAGAGCAGGGAGAATCTAAGAAGAAACAAACAAACCAAAACATACCACCCTCATTGAATCTCCCCTTGGTGCCCAATGCTGGTGAACCGAGTGAAGGTTTGCAGGAATATAAGGGTGTTCACAGGTAAAGGATCTCCCTCTTCCAAGATGTTCCACAGGGCAGCAGCATCCCACTGTACACACAACATACTTGTAACTGCCTCCCAGCACTGCAGATTCTGAAACTCAATCTAGACAATGCCCCAAAGGCAATCAGACTCAGAGAAGCCAACTCACATTAACAAACCTTATAGAAATTTGAGGCACAGACCTGAAAACCAATATGCTAATTTATAAAAATAAATATCTCTGTAGCATGGAGTAACATGTTCACAAAATCATGACCTTATTTTTCTGGTTGATAACAATTCTCTTGTTCACTAAAACACACAATTATTGAGCGCTCACTTCAGGGCCCGCCCCCTAGGGGCCAACAATGAATTTACAACAACAATGGACAGATCTGGATTGAAAAGAAATAATCCAGGCAAGTTAAGGGGATTTAATCGTTTTATAGCATCAAGCCCTGACAGATCCAGATATCGGTCTTACCATTGATACAGACCTGGCAGGAAGATTGTAAGTAGCTGTTTGCTCATTAGCATAGCCCACTGGGGAGAGCTCAAGTATAACTCCCTCAGTTTTTCTATGAGCCACCCTGACCACCACCTCTTCAGATGGGCAGATGCACGTAAGGCCACCCATTCGGTCAGAGCCAAGCCTAGCAATCCTGGGAGCCACTTGCTCACACTGAGGCAGGACTTATGAATCTTTCTTGGCCTTCATGAATCTCGTGAAAGCTTTAGACTCTCCCTGAAATCCATTCACACACAAAATTTTGCATACACTTTCAGACAGTTCTTGAATTCACTGCCTCCAGTTTTTTCTTTGGGCCATCATTTCCCAACCTCAGTACTGTTGACATTTGGGGGTGAATCATTCATTCTGTGGGGGTCTATTCCCTGAATAGTAGAATGTTTAACAGTAACCTGGCCTCTATACACTAGATCAGGCGTCCTCAAACTTTTTAAACAGGGGGACAATTCACTGTCCCTCAGACCGTTGGAGGGCCAGACTATAGTTTAAAAAAAAGAAAAAAACTATGAACAAATTCCTATGCACACTGCGCAAACCTTATTTTGAAGTAAAAAACAAAACGGGAACAAATACAATTCACACCGCTTCATGTGGCCTGCGGGCCGCAGTTTGAGGACCCCTACGCTAGATGATAGTAGCCTACTTCTCACCAGTTGTGACACTTAAGGATGTCTCTTAACATTGCCAAATGCCCTGTGATGTGGGCAGGAAAAATTGCCCGAGTTAAAAAATCAGTACTCTAGAAAGACACTGGCCAGGCCATATCTGCTCTTCCTCCATAACTGTTGCGTGGAGGGTCTGGAGCTAAGAGTCAGTAGATGGTCCACCTTGCCCTGCCTAGGCTTGAGGTTATCAAAAAGAAGAATGTTTCAAAGTTTCTGCATTCTGATTTTTACCAAAGTATAAAATAAATATCTCCATTTAGATCAGGCTTGGAAGAGAACTTAGAAACATGTAGTCAGGTGACTGATCAGGGTGGAGAGATTTTAAGCTTGTTTTTTGGTTTATTTGTTTCTAACATTAGGGAGAAGAAAAGCCAGTGTTCCTAGAGTGCATGTGTTTACAAAACGTATTGTGACCGTATCTGTCAGCCAACTAACCTGGGGTCCACCCGACTGTGTGTGTGATTATTAACCAGGGAAGGAGCTCCACATGCTTCCAGTGTGGCTGGCATCACTGTCAGCCTCTTAGGAAGGATTACGGACCTGCAGCCTCTGCCAATTATCAGGGCCAACTGTAGCACTTAACATATGGCAAGGAGGTCATCATCATCCCACACGTAGTGCACCACCACTCCCACCCAGCAAACACATTCTGAGGATTTGCTAAGGCACCATGTTTTATGTACATCAAATCATTGAAAACTCACAACAAACTAGAGAAGGAGGTAGTGTTATTCCCTCTTTAAAGAGAAAAGAACTAAGCATCGAGAGGTTTAGCACATTGCTTAGAATCGCACACCAGTAAATGACAGAACTGGAACTAGAACAGCTCTTCTGACACTAAGGTTAGGGCTCTTTTCCTGTCCCCAACCTGTGTGTATTCAGTTGCAAATTTTAACCAGGATTAATCAAGACAGAAAGAAGTGACCTCTGAGATATGTATGAAAATCAAAGTGAACAGCTCAATTCTTTCATTTTGATTGGGGAAATGCATCAAAACAGATATTTGACATCAAACCAACATAACTCCTAGTTGACGTGATGTTTTTAAAAATATATGAACCCATTTAGAGCAGAGTTTGGCTGCCGTCTTCAGACTCTCAGCATCTTCCCATAAGACAGGCAGCTACATGCAGGGCTGAGGGAAAGGCAGAAGCCCAAGAATTCTGTTTGAGGGCTTCCTCCCCATCTCCTCACCAGTAACAAGTTGCTGGCTCTGCAAGAAAACATTCATTAGCCTTTAGCTACCAATACAAAATACAGGGGCCTACTCACTCTGCCCACATAACTCCAGAGGAAGTCTGGGACAGGGATGGAGAGACCAGATTGATGGGGCTAATCCAAAACACAAATCATGTATTTCCTCCCCAAAACAAAAATAAGACTTCAAGCCAGGGTGTAATAATAGGTTTTCCAGTATGGTTGCTGTCATGAAGAGTTACGACTATGCCTTGGTTACACTTGTAAGAATATCAAGTCTGGGTTTCTTCCTTCCTTCTCTTCTTCTCCTGCCTTCTCCTTCCTTCCTTCTTTCCTCTTCCAATAATCACATCCCAACCTCCTCCTTTGCACCAGCCGATAGGCTGGGACCCAAGGCTACTGAGGAGAATGGAATTCAAACTCTGCCTCATCCTAGAGTCTAGTGGGGGGTGTTAACAAACAATCTCTCGAGAGTGTGACCGGCACTAAAGGGAGTGGTGCTATATCCCCCTCAAAAAGTGGGAGCCATTCAAAATGGAGTGGAGAAATCATTCATTCACTTGAAATATTGAAGGTCAGAATCAAAAGAAGCATCTCAGATATTTGTATATAACTCTGCAAATCCAGGTCTCAAAACCTGTGAGGAAATTGTGCCTTCGAGGGGATCCCTGACTTCTAGAGGTATGAAATCCCTAGAAAAAGATGAGGATAAAGCTATTTTCTTTTTCTCTTAGAGAACATGGGGAACTATAAGGAGCATGGTTAATAAGTACTGCTTTTCTTCTTCTTTTTAAGTCTATTAATTCTTTATTGTCCTTTAGTTTTCAAATTACTTTTGCACATATTAACTAATTAGTGCCTTACAAAACCCCTACCTGCTAGGCATGATAATCTCCCTTATATGGTGAGAAAATGGAAGCTTAGAAAGGTAAGTGGCTGTTGCAGGGGCTCATAGCTAAACAAAGGGAAGAACAAGCCTCTGAAGTCCACCTCTGCCTGCCTGCAAAGAGGTATCCTTCCCTGTAGACTACAAGGCCTCTGTGCATGCCACGAGTCCTGGGAAATGAGTAATGTTATTCAACTGCAGTCTCCCAAGCATCACACGTGGAGTGGAAGGTGTGTTCAAGAGTCTCTGGGGGTGCTAGGCAGACCGTAAAGTAGGTTTTAATGGAAAAGATTGTTCTACTTATAGCGGCTCAAAAAAATAAATAAATAAATAAATAAAAGTGATTCACTCTTCAGGCCTGACATGTTTTAAGAGACAGACATGCCTATAAATTTGGCCAGACTCGTGGGTGCCAGATGATAATTGACAAGGACCCTAGGGCTTGGTGATCAAGCCAGGACTTCCTCACGTTCCCCACTGGGCTCTCCAGGGGCCAAGAATGGTGCACAATTAAGTCAGATGAATGCAGAGGGGAAAAGATGGGTCATTTTCCCTATGGAGAGGTTTTCTTCTTGGCAAGATGCAGAATGACACACTTCAGGCATCAGGAAGATCATTTCCATAAAAGTAGGCAGGGAATGAGGAAAATCGTGAAGTTACTGAAAGACAAACAAAGCCCAAATACCATAAACAGAGTATGGAGTTCCCAACCAGAGGCACAATTATCTCTTACCTCAAACTTGGACAGGACTCAAGCGAGCATTATAAGAGATTTTCTCATGCACATGAGTAATTGTCCCACTCATTAAAATGTTATAGATGAGCCTCACTTGGAAAGCAGCGAAGTGTGAATTCCAGTGCAGGACCTGGAGGAGGCTTGAAGAAGCCCCAGGAAGTCCTAGCAGAGAGTTTTGAGGCAACCCAGCATTCTTCTACGAGGCATATAATGGCCATAGTAAGAAGAGAAACCCAAATATGAACCCACTATCACACATGCCCATATATATAAATAAGAGGATTTTTGACTAGAATGAGGGGAAATGCTTTTTCAATCTCACTTATAGTTTAAACACTTGGGATACTTCCTTCTTAGACCCAAGTCAGTACCTGTTAAAAAGAAAGAACCTATGGGATTGGTAACAAAGTCACTTAATCAAGGTTTGATTCACCTGGGGTTTAATGAAAAAGAACCACATTGATACCCTTAACCCACACGTTTTGAGGCACCATCTGCCCATCACAGACACCTTGATGATATTTCGAGGCTACTGAGCCACCCAAGAGGAATACAAAAATGAATTTTAGGTCTAGTCCTATACCTCAGTTGATCATGTGTGAGCTGACCCTGGAATGTGAAATAATCAGATGGAGATTTTAGTTCTACATATCCTGAGGGCATTGCAACTTGATGGATAACAATAACATTCACCAAGATCAGGAATTTAGGAGGAAGAGTAGCATGAATAGAAGCAAACAAAAATAACGAATTTTATATGAGATCTACTGAGTTTAAGGCACCTTGGGATATTTCCAAGTGAGGAGTATCTCACAGGCAAGTGATTACCAACATTTCAAAGAGCAGAAACAAAAAGAATGTGCCTGATAATTGCAAATAATACTTAGTTTTTTTGATTTCCTATGTGAAATGTGTTATTTGATTTTTCCTTCCTTATTGTTATTAATATCATTTGTCATCAGACACCGGAAGTATACTTCTCTGTACAACAGCACAAAGGTTTCTGAGTCAAGACAAATATTCTTTCTGGAAAACTTTAGGCTTGTGACAACATTCAGACTCACTTCATCTGCAAAGGAAAGAGCAAGGTAAATGTTATAGAAAGGAAACACATCTCCACGGATTTGATGGGAAGAGAACATATATCCAATCACTTTACATGAAGGACTGACGCCCTTGACCCACTGTGATGATCCATCTGACTGTACACCAGTACACATGACAGCCCTTAAAATCTAACAGTACCCCCTGCAAGTGACACTTATCCTTCCAGATCATGGGTAGTTCTCCTATTTTGTTTTTTATAATTTTCGTTTCTGATTATAAAAGGTGAAAGATTTATACAATCTGAAGTGAAACCAGAGTATTCTTTTCCTTTTTTTTTTTTTTCTTTTTTTTCTGAAAGTAAATTTATTTCAGGTTAATGTGAGGGCACAAACAACCAGGTCAAAATATTTGATTTTGATCACAAGAGTCCCTCTTGTAATTTTTCTAATTATACTCTGATGCACGTTAATTGTAGTATGTTTGAAAAATACAAAAAGAATAACAACTACAGGTGGGCACCACCACACCCAGGTAAATTTTTTCTATTTTTAGTAGATACAGGGTTTTGCTCTTGCTCAGGCTGGTCTCCAAGTTCTGAGCTCAAACATTCTTCCCACTTCAGCTTCACAGAATGCTAGGATTACAGATGTGAGGCACCATGCCCGGCCAATGGCATGACTTCCTTACTGACAGAATAAGACCTTATAATATGAACATACCATAATTTAATCTATCCTCCATCATCGACATTTGGTTTGCTTCCAGTTTTTTCGTTAGTATAAGTAACAAAAGAAAAAAAAAAATTCTCATACTTAAATCTGTCAGACCCAAATAGGATGGCATACACAGAAGGAGTTTCCTGAAAGGAGTATTTACACAGGCATTGGGGCTTAAGGGAAACCAACAAGGGTAGTGAGGGCTAAAGAGATGGAGCCAAAAATAATGAGGAAGCCACCGTTGGCCAGCCTGGAGGGGCAGAGGTGGGAGGGGAGAAGCCAGGGAGGCTAATAGCAAAAGGAGGGGTCACCTGACAGGGGATGTGTCTTTCAGTAAGGAAGTCTGCCACTCCCAAAATGCGGCCCAGCAGAGAGGGAGCTAGAGAAAAAAATAGCCTAACCTCTCCTCCTGCTGCTCTGACTGCCACAGCTCCCCAGTGGCTGACCCCAGCAGCAGAGGCCAAGGCGCTGGGTTGTTGTGCCCTCCTGAGCTCAGCCCCTCTGGGTACACAGCTGGGTGGAGACAACGTGACTATACCCAGAGATGAGAACATCTAGCATGGTACTCTGCGTATCTCCTTTCCAAGTTAGAGGCGTGAAGACTGGAGATTCAGAACGCATATTATGTGGCCAGCATCTCTGAAGTTTCACCTTCTGAGTTCCAGATGGTGCCGAGCAGCACAGCATATCTGCATCTATTTGTGCCAAATCTACAACTGGGCCATCCCCACTCCAAGACTTATTCTGCAGCAGCCACTGAGAAGCCTTCTACCACTTGGTCCCTGAGCCGCTGTGGCCCCAAGTGGCCAGTCTATTAGCATACACGGGAAGTTCTGGAATTAGTCTTACTCCCTAGGCCAATGATACAATGCATCTAAAAGGTAATCTGAATTACACAATTATTAACCTATATGACTGAGCTTCTTTCTTTTGGTCTTTATTCACTGTTAAAGAGAAGAGCCCTGCTCTTAACACCAGCAAGCAGTCTGAGGCCTTGATAGTCTGCCTGTTTCTGGACAGCACCATCTTCCTGGAGGCTGGTCACTATTTCCTTCCCAAGATATTTGGCAGAGCCCTATTCTAAAGTCAGCAGAACACCTATAACTATAGCCGTGCTCATTCCTGAGATGAATCGCTATGTGCGAGACATAGTTCCTGTCATGCTCTACCATCAGGTTGAATACTTTAGGCTGTCAAGTCAAACCTCAATGGAAGAAAGTGGAAACAGGTTTTGGCCCTGTGTTTTGGGTCAGCCCTACAGTCCTAACCAGATTCCAACCATAGCTCAACACAACCTGGATCTTCTTCCCACCAAGGTTCCATTATGCCTTACAGTCTATTATGCAATAACTGGTTAAGCCCTAAGCTATACTAACTGTGAGAAAAGACAATAAAAATCCAGGTAGTTTGGCTGCTGCCTTTCAGCCATGACATCATCTTCTTTCCATGGCCTCTGACCCTCAAGTTCAACCTTTGGGTTTATATGTTCTGCTTAAGACCAGACAAGTAATTTGGAAAATTGTCTTCTATAATGCAGAAAAATATTTCATTTTTCTTGTCTGATCTATAGCAGTGAACTCTTTTGCTGGGTCCTTGGCCATGAAATATACCTCCTATATGACTATGGAAATATTTGCCTCATTGGGGTTTACATCCTCAGTGCCTTTGAAGTCTGCAACATCAGAAGTTAATTCTAAGAAGGTCCTCTAGGTCCTTTGCATGCTTTGGTGCTTTGTAAATTGCATTAAAGGTTAATTTAAGCACTTGGAGCCCAACAGACATTGTCCTGTGTGCCTCTATTTCTTTGTCTTTTTATTTCCAACAGTATAAGCTCAAGTCCTGTCTTTGTTTTGTCAGGTGGGTCCCATTAAAATCTTGTATTAAACTTTGCTTCTTTTGAAGTTTCAGATCTCATCCATCTGTTTTGTTTTTTTAATGACTTTATTTAGAATTTTTTCAAAGTTAATGGAAATGTTTCAGGAATAGAGTGTCTGGTTAATTGATCTTTCAGTTAACTGAGGGTTATTGCTAATCAATATTCTTTGATTTTTGCATCTCATCTTATTTCAAATGTCCCTTGTATCAGTTTCAATTGCCTAACCCCCATTCTATAAACTTGCCCCTTTATTAAATCCTACTTTAATCCCTTATCCTGCTCCCACACTTGGGATTGGACACCCAGAAATCAGGTTCTAGGAGGACTGGTTGAGGAAGATAAGCTGCACAAAAGATGCAGAGGAGGAAAAACCCCAAAGAGAATATCTGCCCAAACCCACAAAGTGAGCCTGATAATCATGGGCTGTACATAAGCATTAAATCAAAAATCAAAGAATAGAGTCATTTTTTAAAAATAGCAAGAGTTTAAGGCCAAAGAACACTAGATCATAAAAAGAGAGTCTGAAAATGAGCAAAGAGGATTTTATAATATTGCTCCCAACAATGATGGGTGTTTAACCATCCTTACCAGGGTGCTTCTCAAGACTTTTGTACTAAAACAAACAAACAACAACAACACAAGAAAACATAAAACCCTCATGTTTTTCCTGGATATACTGAAAAATGTCCCTTTTTTCACAAATGTTAACCACTGCCTTTTACTTTTTCTATTTTTCGTAGAGACAGGGGTCTCACTCTTGCTCAGGCTGTTCTCAAACTCCTGAGTTCAAGCAATCCATCCACCGTGGCCTCCCAAAGTGCTGAGATTATAGGCACCAAGTCACCGCACTCAGCCTCTCTTCTTTTCTTAAATAAGCTCAATACTTAGTCTTCAAGTCTGACATATTAAAAGAAATGACAGCTACTAACAAGATGGTTTGGCCCTTGGCTTCCTTCACTTGTGTAAACATCACCTTTCATTGACAGGCATGAAGACGGTAAGACACAAAGCTCCCAAACAGGTGAGCTCCTTGTGTGCTGGGCAGCACTCGTCCCAGCTCCCACCTCTACAGGGTCCCAACCACCAGCCCCTTTTTACCCCAGAGATCAATCCCAAGGAATTGGGCAGTATTTTCATAAACACTCAAGAACAGAGCACCAGATTTTATTCCCTTTTCCTAGACATCCTTGTGAGGATGGCTACTTCTGAGTAATATTCCCCTAGTAACTTTAACATCACCCCTTCTAGAGGGACAATTTGCAATTACTCATATAGTAAAAATTATAAACTAAATCTCTTACAAAACCCCCTACAACTATGATTGTGTTACTCAGCTTAAAATGCTTCAATGCTTCCCGGTTGTCTACGAAATACGGTTCAAGATCTCTAGCTTAGCCTATGAATCCTTTACAATCGAGCCCCTGCCTATTTTTCCAGGGACATATTATGCCACTTAATCATGAAATCATCTTATCAGGCATGCTGAACTTCCTGAGATCCTCCAAGGATGGGCTCTCTCCTATCTCTGTATTTTTCTAATTGGTGTTCCTTCTTACTAAAATGTCCCACCACCACTGTCATCTCTGCCTATTTCCTGCCTCTTTTCCACCTGACAAATATCTACTCATCCTTCTAGGCTGAGGTAAACATTAGCTTAAAACATCTTTCCGAGTCATTGGAAGGAGAGTCAATGGCTACCTGACCACTTAACTTTAACGTAGCTCAACATTAGATTTGCACCACCTGTTGTAAGTACCACAAGGTCTTTGATTTTGTGCAACTACAGTCTAACAGGATTTCTGCTAACTTACTATGTTACATCAGTATTTGGGGAAGTAGAAAAATTCTAGAAATCATGACATTAAAAAAAAAAGAAGTGAAGGAAATGGGCCTGACAAAGACTCACGGGAGATATAGCACTTCTTAGCACTACTAACAATAACTAATCTAGGTTAGTGTTTGGGTGTCTGGTATATGTTAAGCCTCATTCCAGCTACTTTAAAACATTTAATTCCCCACAAGTATTTCCAGTATCATTTAATTCCCCACAAGATCCCTATGAAAAAGATATGTTTATCATCCTCATTCCCATCTCAGAGAGGTAAAGGAAACTATTCCTGATCGTAGAGCTTATCAGTGGCCAGGCCAGTGTTCAGTGCCAATCTTCCCACTTTCAAAGCCCAATCTCTTCACACTGTAGCATCCTGATTCACAGAGAAAGGAGGAGTCTTAGGATCAATGTCTTGGTCTCTTTGTTCTGCTTTGTAATTAGCTAGTTATGTGATCTTAGACTCGTCATTTCTTTCTTTATCTGGATCTCTTGGCCTTTCTTTTTAAAAAAAATCTTCTTACTCTATATCCCATCCATCAGAAGTTTTACTTCTTCTACCTAGAACATGTCTCAAATATGACCACTGCTCTCCATCACCACCACCAAAACCCTACCATGCCACTTTCATCTCTCACTTACACTTGTGCAATAAAATTCCCAACTCACCATTGGTGTCCTCATACCCACACTAACTGGCCTCCAACCCAAGATTTGCACCACAGTCAGATTAAGCCATAAAACACAAGCTTATCACAACTTCCCATTTTCTCTTAGGAAAAAGACCAAATCCATAGAATGGCACATAATTTCTCTGCCCCCCATTCCAGTTTCATCCACCTCTCTGTTTCCTGAGCTCCAGCCTTCTAGTTTTTAAACACCCAATTCCCTCTTCCTGGTAGCCTCTATACATATTGGCTCTTAGCCTGAAAAGCTCTCCCTTCCCTTTGTCAGCTCTTCAATTCCTCCTTACCCTTTGATCCATCTCAGAGATCACATCCACAGGGACACCTTCCCCAATTCCCATATCAGACGGGCACCGTGCAACACGCTCATTGCCCACTTTTTTCTCCACATCGCTTATCAATGTGTTGATGAATGACATGCCTCTGTTATTATTTCTTTTTTTGTTTGTTTTGTTTTGTTTGATTATTTCATCCGTATCCATCTTTCTTCCTCACATACAGGGCAGCAGAGTCCAACTTTGTCCCCGGCACATGGTATGAGGCTTGGCAAAGAGTAGGATTATTTTTTTAATATTTGTAAGATCAATGTTGAAAAAATGCATGTCAGTTTATATGAACAATGAAGGAACTCAATCATGTGATCGCTGAGGTTCCACCAGCCTTGATAGCCAACTCCTTAGAACACTAACTCACATTCCCTGTCATCCCAGGAGGCATAACCAAACCAACAAGCAGATAGATGATAGTTCAGGAGAAGTACTTTCTCTTATAACAAGAAGAGCAGTCATGCAAAGGAAGTAGTTTCCCCTATACTAATAAACTAATCAAGCAAAAGTTACTTAATCCCCTGCCTGGGAGACCATAGTAATAATTCCTATGTGAGACAAATGAGAATAAACCACCTCATGTCCCTCCCAACTTCTCAGAGTCTGTGATTCTGTACCTATGTGAAATAACCAAATCCAATTACAAATTCCAATCAAGTGATTAAATAATATAATCATGTATGTTAAGATCTATATATTGAAATAAGATTTAACCCCAAGGAAAGTGCCACATTATATTTAGTATATTTTGAGCCACTTTGGACACTTGGTGGCTTGGAAACTTGGTAAAACTACAGACTAAGAGAGTCTGATGCAGTAAGTCTGGCAACTTTTCATGAGACCCCAGGTGATTCTTTGCCTTGTATGAGGCAAAGAGCCCTGGACTTGGAGTTAGAAGACCTGCATTCCAACTGGAATCAATGACTAATTAGCTGCTGAGTTATTTGATCTTTCTAAATTCCTGGCATCATCTTGGAAAGAGGTACATTGACTTTTAAATGGCCTGATGTAGAGTTACCCAAAAGTTAATGCTTAATGGTAGCATATGCTGCACTGATCCTAATCTCACCTCCTCTGCAAAGCATTCTAAATCTCTCATCTCAGAAGCTTACAATGAATCCGTTAAATGTTTGGCCTCCTTCAGGGAATGGAGGCAAATTTCACTTCCCTCAAAAATGATGGGAATTTTGGCAAAGATGAACTCAGTCACCTCAGTGACCAACTGTCAAAACAAGGTTTCAGGATTTCAACAGCTTCTCCCCACAAATGAACCTCTTAGAACTGTTGTACATTTACAAATGATATCCATCTAAGGTAAAAGCCTGCCTTCATTTTCCCATCCTTTTATCTTTATTACATTCAAGATTTTACCACCTTTGGAGAAAGTATTTATGAAGCATTATTATTATAGGAATTCAAGAAGAATCTACCCAAATCATTTTTTGACTTCCATACTGAAAATTTATAAATTTGATTCATGTTGGGGTATTGAAAGGGAATTAGAAGTTGGCATTTTTCTTGAAAAGCCTAGACCTTGGGAATTCAAACCTCTTCACCACAGCACTCAGTCTCACCCAGGGTTCATTTGCTCTCTCAGGCTCTCTTAACCTCCAGAGACTTGGCTCATTCCTGCAGATGGAGAAGTAAACTCAATATGGCCCCTCTGCTATTAAGGAACTCATGCTCTAGTGTGGCTTCATTCATTGCAACAATGTACAATAACAGAAATATGGGTCTGCTCTTTCCAACGTGATGGCCACCACCCACATGCGACTATTGAACTTTTGAAATGTAGCTAAGGAGCTCTGCATAGGGGCACTTGCCTGTAAACCCAGCTACTCAGGAGGCTGAGGCAAGAGGATTGCTCAAGTCTAAGAGTTTGAAGTTGCTGTGAGCTATGATACCATAGCACTCCATCCACGGTGACAAAGTGAGACTCTTGTTTTAAAGAGAGAGAGGAGAGAGAGAAAGACAGCTGAGGAATGAAATCTTTAATTTTACCTAATTTCAAGTTAAAATTAAATTGCTATGTATGGCTCATGGCTGCCATGCAGCACAGCAATAGAATAGAAGATGGAAAGAAGAAAAAAAAAGAAAGAAGAGGATGGGGCAGGGAAAAGGGAGGAGGAGGAGAAAGAAGAAAATCTGAGAGGGAAAGAGAGAGGTAGGAGGAGAGAGAAAAGAGGAGGCAGAAGAAGAAAGACTAGACTATGGTGAGTATAAGTGTATATATAATGAGGCATTGATTTAGAATATGGTGAGTATAAGTGTATATATAATGAGCCATTGATTATAGATCATTGATGACTAACTTGTCACTGAAATGTTTGAGAGGATGCTCACCAGATGGAGATGGAGGAGAAGTTTCAGGGGAAGAGCCACAGGTTGTATGAACCCACAGCAGCTTAAACCCACACAGTGGGTTTTTATCATGGTGGATTGGTTTGGTTGAAGCTCCAGATACTTGGGAAGGAGGCAGAGTGAGGAGGGAGGTCTAATAGTGGCCTAGGAGGATACAGGGGCCACGTCAATCACAAAGAGCCCAGTGTATAGCTGTGAGGGGACTGGGCTTTTGTCCATGGGCAAAACTTTTCTCTTGAGTATATTCCAAAACTTTTAAGTGGTGGTTGATGTGCGTGTCGCTTGCTTGTTTTCCCAGGGATGGGAATGAGGGCTGGGGTTTCCATTGTCTTAAACTAACTTCCTGCTTCGGCTTCATGCATTTATTTCTCATTGCAAAACATTCTTGGTTTCTATTCTCACACAGCCCCAGAGAAACATAAATATCAAAGTTAAGTTTGATGCAGCTGATGTCTCTCTTTACTTAGTCCAAACAAGTACTTCAACCCAGGCATCCAGATTAGGAGTGAACCTTGTTTTTCTGGTAGACCTGCCAGGGGGCACTGAAAAGGCTCAGCTCCAGTTGTGCAAAAATAAAACAATGTTCCAGATCTTTGTGTAGAACTGAAGGAAATTTCTGTATGGTCCAGTCAAAAACAGCACAACTCTGGAATGACCTGAGAAAGGGACAGAGACACTCACTGTTCTGTGATGTGTGGAAGCGGCAGAAAAGCTTTTGATGTTCACTGCTGAGCATCTGCTCTGTGCCTGAGCAGTCTGCTGAGCACTCAGTGCTCACAACACTGTGCACAGTAGTACTTTCATTCCTACAATGATGTGATTTAAATATTACAGAAATCAATGAAATATAAATGCAATAAGGGGTGCTTCTATGAAATATGATTTGAATACTTTGAAAAGACTCAGTAATCACTATGTAAATGCTTTGGAAATAGATATGGGTGAGATGACTATAAATAATTTGGGTGGGGGGATTGTAAAAATCTACAAGGATTTTATGCCCAAGTTGCTTCATAAACATCTTCAAGTCTTTATTCCATGTTGAAGAAAGCAGAACTGGAAATTGTAGATGTGTGTGTCATGGCTGTGGTTGGTGAACCATTTCCAGAGAAAAGCTTTAGTCTAACTAACATCAAAAGATTGGCAAAATCATGGGCACATGTATGCTCTATATCCAAATGAAATGTTTATTGTATATATGTATCATTTTTTTCCCCACTTTAACCAACTTTTCAAAATACAACTACTGGTCCCAATCATATCTGATAAGACGGAGCATTACAAGAGAGAGTTAGCTTGTTTCTTTCTTTTCTGAAGGTCGTAAAATATTTATTGACCATGGTGAAGCCCATACTCTAAAATGAGCTTCCTCTGGTTACTCTGTGATGGGACAAGCCAAGTCCTCACACTAAAGGGCTGAAGAAGCCTTCACCCAGCTGCAGGGACAAAGTCTTTGTGCTGCAGCAAGGACAGATGCTCTTCAGTATCCCACACTGATCGTGTCTCTCACACTATTTTTGACCTGAGTTGGGATGTGTGCTTTTTATCTTTAAGATTTTTTTTGAGACAGAGCCTCAAGCTGTCGCCCTGGGTAGAGTGCTGTGGCATCACAGCTCATAGCAACCTCAAACTCTTGGGCTTAAGCAATTCTCTTGCCTCAGCCTCCAAAGTAGCTGGGACTACAGGTGCCCACTACAACACCCAGCTATTTTTTGACTGTAGTTGTCATTGTTGTTTGGTGGGCCCAGGCTGCATTCGAACCCACCACGTCCGATGTATGTGGCTGGCATCCGAGCTGTTGAGCTACAGGCACAGAGCCTATCTTTAAGATCTTCATTTCTAAGTCTTCCTTTACTATTTATACTCTTAATCAAATGATTAACTCTTTATCAATGGATTTCTATGGAGGCAGCATTTCTCTCCAACTTGCTGTGAAATATTCTGGCAGCATGTTTTGTCCCAAAGTGGCCCTTACCAAACAATGAACTGTTTCTACCATAGATTTTCATATCCCTGTATAACTAAAAACAACTCACGGGTTATCTACTGAGTTATGAAAGATTCCTGACATGGGGTTTAATATATTAAATTGGTTAATTCATAAATTAAATAATGAAAAATAAATTTATTAATAAAATAACATATTAATATGTTAAAATGTACTAACTTATTTAATTCAGAAGTTACCCAAAAAAAATGGCTGTTCCTAAAAGATACAAAGCTCTTACTGTGTGATTGGAATTCTAGCAATTTTCTGGTTTTCTCTCAGAGCTTCATCATTAGGGTCATATGTTAACGATGGTCTTAGTATTTTCTGATCTTTTTTAATTAATAGACCTATAAAATTACTGTAAGGCTTTATTTCTGCTGACTGTTTGGTTCTCGAAAAACCAAATGCATTATAACCATTGTGACCATTATCATGAGGTTTTTACTGTTGATGTGCAAAGTTTTTGACATCCACTGCTCTGCTTGTTCATGTCTTACCAAACATTCAAAGTTTGCCTGAAGGATACCTCCAATAAGAAACTGTCCTAAATTACGTCGGAAGTCCCCTCCCAGAATCCCACTGATGCATTATACCCAGACTATGTCTTTAAACGCTACACTTTCAGCCTGGCGTCCTTCTTGACTTCACCGGCCCTTTGGACTTGAAGCTTCTTATGGTTGTCATCTTCCTGTCCTCCCATTCTCATACCCAGCACTGGTGCTTGCAGGGACTAAGTGGTCAATAAATGAATGAATATGTGAGGGAATAAATCAATGGATCTGATATTACATACCATATGGTTATCTCCTCCTGTAGCTCCATTTATGGGCTTTTATTCCTATATAAGGAACTATGAACTGGCCCTGCTAAGAGTATCCCAGGCAGGACTTAGCAGATTAGGAGCTATTCTCTTCCTTGCTTTTGAGGAAGAAAAGTACAGTCTTGTTGAGGGGCAAAAAGAAAAAAGAAAAAAAAAAATCCCACCTTGCAGAATGACCATATTTGGATTCCAGCCTTTCAAAAGCGAAAGATGGGTCTATTAATGATTACTCTGGAACAACATATGTGACCTACGACTGTCCCAGGCAAAAAACGGATGGTGTATACTTCAAAATGAACACTTGTTTTCTTTATGAGGGGACAAGTCAAGCCTATAGACATGTTTTACCATCTGGTAAAATGAGGACGATATTACTAACCTCAGAGGTTTTCCATAAGGATGAAACAGGATCAGGAAAGTGAACCACCCAGAGCAAGGTCTTGAACACAAATGGTATTCAGTAAATGACACCTCCCTCCCCTCTTCTTAATAAAAGCATCCCTTGCCTCATGTATCACCTCTTATATTCACTGGCCTAGGTTACCCTTTCAATGAATCTGTAGTAACCAGGGGAGAAACTGTCATCTTCTACTGAGAAGCACACTGACACTCAGAGAAGTCTAATGAGGCTTCATCAGAGCCCAGGTCACATGAGATGGGGCCAGGACTTAAAGGTAGGCACATTTGCCTCCAAACTGAAATACTTTCTATCACAACACCCAGGCTTTATGAGCTTCCACAAAGGGGACTTTAACTTGAACCAGACATCATATAACATATGGCATAAGAGACAGCAGAGCAGAGGGCTCGTATAAGGGCTACTAGGAATCCACTTTCTTCTTAGTCCCAGAGGAGACAGAGACTCAAGCCTGGACACCCCAGCTTAATCAGCCTCATCTTGTCCTGGAGGACAGTTTCCGGGCTCCATCACTATCAGTTTCAGGCTCCATCATAATCGGTTTCACACTCCATCTCAGAAGTAGGTACATTTCGGCAAAGGATGAGAGGGAAGCCTGAATTCAATGGTCTAGACCAATTAGAAGCCCAAGATTGATCAGGGAATGATAATAATCTGGCAGGAGGCAGTTTTCTGGTCAGTTTCACAAGCATACCCACACATCAGTTATGTGTATATCCATCCACATCCCAGCTAAAGATCAGCTCCCCGCTGCTGTTACCAAATGAGACAAAATTATTAGCAAAGCCAATTATTCCTTCTGTTCATGCTTTAGTTACAAAAAACAATGGCAATTTGTCTTATTTCTTTACCTTTATGTCATCATGTGAAAGTTGGCTGATCTTAACTCCCCTGTAAGCAAGTTATCAATAAACATCTCCTTCACACAGAATATAAAAGGCTTTCAACACTAGTACATCCTTCTCTAAACTTAAATATAGCAGCAACTATGCCTTTGTATTCCTTGCCTCACATGTTCTTCCTCCCTTTCAAGCTAGCTTGTCACCTGTGGACAGATTCCTTCTTATCCATCTTCTTCCAGGATGTGCTCCATCAGCCATGCCCCCTTATCCCTGTCATCAACTCCTTTCACTCTGGGTTCTTTTCAGCCTGAAAATAAGCTCAAGTCTTAGAACCTTTTAAAAGAAAAAAAAGGTTCTTATTCTCCCCCCTCCCCCTTCCAATTCCCACCTTGCTTCCTGGTAATTCCCTTCCCCAAAGATATTGAAAGTGTAATCTATACCAGCAGTCTCTACTACCTCAATTCCCTCTCACCTTCAGCCCAGTCTGATACAGCAAAGATTCCATTGAAAACATCACCGTTGGGATCAGCATCAGCTCACAACAGAAACCAATACTTTGCTAGTGGCCATGAGTAAAGTTGTCAAACACCTCACTGGCTTCTCTCCTTCCCCCAGAACAAGCCTGAAATGAGGGGGTCATCCTCAGCGCTTTCTTCTCCTCATCCTCTACTGCCAACCACTAAAACTTACATAAAAAGAGACCTAGGTGGAGAATGAAGAGCCTGGATCCTAGGCTCAGCCTTCCTACCACCTTTCTTTTGGTCTTTAGGTTAGCCGCAGCACATCTCAGCTCCCTCACCTGCACAACTGAGAAGTAACCCAACAGTGACTGAGCTAGACCCTCCCTTGGGGCACAGTCCCCTTATGAAGTCACTTGCTTTCCAGGCCCCATTTGTCTATCAAGTGGCCAAGGAACATTTACTTTAAAGTTTAGTCTCATTGTCCTACACAGTCATCCATTCCACCTCTCTCTACAAGTCTTTTTCATCATTAGTAGCTCCGCTGATTCCATCCATCATGCTCCTCACAGAGCTGCTTCTGAATATTCCCAACTGGCAGAGGACTGAGATTTCCATTTCATCAAGATCTGTTTTCGTTAACAATTCAATTATCATTGCATTACTGAGCCTTTGTTCTGCTATGGATGAGTGAAATCATAACATTGAGTACTTTTCCAAAGAAGACACCAAAAAATGCAAAGCAAGTAAGATCTAATGGCATCCAGGGATGAAGAAAGCAAATATCTTTAGGAACTACATTCAAATAACTTTAGGAACTGGCACCAAGCTCCACCTGAGCCAAGGTCAAGGCTCTGACCACTCAGTTCCTTACCTAGCTAGAAAAGACAGCTAAGAAGAGCAGCATTTCCACTGAGATCAGCCAGTGTCCATGTCAAACCATGCATGATGCCCGGCTCTGTGATCCAGGGAATGCAAAGGTGAAAAGACACAATCCTCAATATCAAAGACCTTGTAGCCAAGAAGCCGACAATCCATCTTTTCTTTCAGAAGACAATAAGGAGAATTAGCGTGTCGGAGTAAAAAGGACAAAGGTTTTGGTCTCAAGCAAAATTCTGATGACTCCCTTCATTAGTTATGGGACCTGAGGCAAGTTATTGAACCCCTCTGACCTCACTTTTGCCACCTGTAAAACTGGGATAATACCTTACAGATTACTAAGAGGGTTAGAGTTAACACTAAAAAAAAAAAAAAAAAAAAAACTAGAACCTAGCACACTGCTTGGCACACAGTAAGTGCTATAAAAATGATACCAATTATACCAATGAGGAAATGCATTAGGCTCTATCCCATGTTAGATGTGTGAGATTAAACAAATCACTTTCCCCTCAGTATCTTTATCTGGAAAAGGAGCTGAAAGGATCTAGCACCCAGGATTCAGTACAAACCAAATTATATAATGCTCATGAAATTATTCAATAAGGTATAAAATACTCAAGCCCTACAAAATCCTGTTGTTCGTGATAAAAAATGGGGTATAAAATGGGAATTTCAATCTCACAGACCCATGGGTCATTTTCTCTTCTAATGAAAGTTTATTTTCATTTTTAAATAACCATTTATATGCCACTTATTATGTGCCAATCCCTCTCATCTTCATAACAACCCTTTAAGGTTGTTATTATCCCTATTATAAGATGGGGAAACAGAGAAACTAAATCACTCACCCAAGACTGCCCCCATGGTGAGCACTCTTACGCGCTATCCTTCACTGACCACAGAATTGTTGCCAAAACCTAAACTGCACCAAACAGTTTAAATTTGAGAGTGTGTTTAAATTTGCAAACACTAAGCTAACTTTCCCTAAAGGACCAGCTAGCTACAGGACCCTGCTCTAGACCTCAGTTTCCTTCCCTATAAAATTAGGGAGAAATACTGGATGATTTTGTCACTGCTAACATGGTCTCTGAAGATGAAATTATACAAACCAACATTTTCTTTTTTTTTTTTTTTTTTTTTGTAGAGACAGAGTCTCACTTTATGGCCCTCGGTAGAGTGCCGTGGCCTCACACAGCTCACAGCAACCTCTAACTCCTGGGCTTAAGCGATTCTCTTGCCTCAGCCTCCCGAGTCGCTGGGACTACAGGCGCCCGCCACAACGCCCGGCTATTTTTTGGTTGCAGTTTGGCCGGGGCCGGGTTTGAACCCACCACCCTCGGTATATGGGGCCGGCGCCTTACCGACTGAGCCACAGGTGCCGCCCCAAACCAACATTTTCATCAGAGCTTCATTATTTTAATGAAGCAGTTTCCTATATGTTTCCCTGTTAATGCTATCAATTCTTACAAACTATTAATATTGGGGGGTGGAATACAGAACACTTTGATAAGAGCAATGAGCACTGACAGAAAAATACAAGTACCATAGACACAGGTAGGGGGCATAAGTTCCTTTCCTGTAGATTAAGGGCACAACAATTTAGCTGTATGAAGGCAGAGGGGTGATGCGGATGCACGGCCTCATCATCCCCACTGGATGGAAGACTTAATAGTCCCTCTAAAGCCAACTGCTATTGACAATATCACTTGACTGAGATGCCCTTCAAGAAATCCTCAACACTGCAGTTCCCAGGTTATGAAGAACTAGATTCAAGAAATCTGCAACACTACAGGCAGTCCCCAGGTTACGAATGAAATAGATTCCGTAGGTTTGTTCTTAAGTTGAATTTGTATGTAAGTCGGAACAGGTACATTTACCTATTACTTATAATACTCTTCATTCCTAAATGTGAGTCATACATCGGTCAGATGTTTGGAACTCTAAGACTTACTGTAATAGCCTCCATTCATACGTATAGGTTGTACATAAGTCAGATATTTGTAACTCAGGGACTACCTGTATTCCTGAATTGGGGTTGAGACCCACATTGGCCCCTTCTATCCACCATGTGCAGGGAATTGTCACAACCAGCCCACGTTTTCTATATTTACCTGGAAGAGAGAAAGGTCTGTTTCCAGGTGCATCAGTCTCTCCTGAGGCAGGTAGGGAATGAGTCCTATTTTGGAGCTAAGAAAATTGGGCATCTTCAAAATGGAGTAACCAAGAAGATGGACCTGTAAGGTATGGTCAGAAAGGACAGCCCAAGTCCCCCAACAGGTCAGGACCAAATCTTGCTTGCACAGTGGCTGAGCGTGAGAATTGAAAGAGGTAACTCGTGATGGTTACTTCCATAAACCTGGGTTTTTACTTGCAAAATATGAAAAATACAGTCCTCTCCCAGAGCTCCTGTGAAGGTTGAGATAGTGCCGAGCACATAGTAAGCCCCCACAAAAACATTATTTCCTTCCTCATTCCTTTCCCCAAATCCTGTTATGTACAGAACAAGAGAAAGAGTATTAGGGCTTTTCCTTTCAGAAAAATAAAGCCTGAGAAAAGAGCAGAAAGATAGTGCAGAAAGATAGTGAGCAGATCAGAGGACAGACTCAATAATAATTCTAGGTGGTCCTCAAAAGACAGAACTAAAATTGGATAGATAGGAGTTCACAGTTAGGGAAGGAGAAGAAGGAGGGGGTGAGGTAAGTGTTCAGTTCATCACAGCAGAGAATTTTCTAGTGTTTGGCTGCTCTGAAAGTTTCTGAAGAAAATCATTTTTAATCTACAAGTTACGGCCTTATGAATAATTCTGTTCAATGAGACTGATGATCTCTTTCCCAAATCCCAAACAAAAGATTGTGCTAATTAAAGGGCGTAGTTTTGCCTTTCAAGACAAAGATTCCCAGGAGTCAGCCTAGAGTCTAGAGACACCTTTTTATCCCCCTGACGAGCGCATCATTTGGTGCTCATTAAATGATGAATGAATGAATGAGGCAAACTACTAAATGAATGGCAACTAGTTTCTATCACTTGTGATACATGTTCCATGCATGCTGTTTTTATTTTTATCTTTCAATTACAAGCTTCCTTGGCAAAGATGCCATCACCTTCCAAAATCTGTTGTCTTCTCCCTCCAGAGTAACAAAATCCCCAGAATTTATAGGAGTAACCATGTGCCTAGTTAAATTATTGCATTTCCCAGCCTCCCTTAAAGGTGGGTGTGGCCTTATGACTGAATGTGATCAATGAGATTTAAGTACTTTCAGCTATCTGGAATGTAACAAGTTGAGTTCCAGCTATCATCTTGGACTGTAGGTAAAAGAACCCAGGCCCCAGGGATGGAATGCCATAAACTGGAAGAAGTCCAAGTCTCTGATGACCAACACTAAATGGCCTACTCCCAGACTTCAGTCTATGTAAGAAAATAACCCCTTGGATATTTATGCTATTTTAGTAGGGACTCTGCTGATCCTAAGAGATTCTGCTCCTAAAACCCAATCTGTTTTATCTGGTTGCAACAATCAATCTCCAGTGACTCACAGTGCTGCCCCTGACAGATACGTCTGGACACACAGACAACCTCCCCTGAATAATTAGTAACTAGATACATTAATCACCAAGTTGACGCTTTTTGCAAGGCTGCCTTTGGCCTTTTATGACTTTGTAAAATATGTTTTTCTCTAACAAAACCTACCCATTAACCGTCCTCTGACCCCTGTTCAAGGGCTGCTGGGCACTTTCAAAACACATCTCCAGGCTGTGTCTGCCATTTCACCTGGTGCTGCCTCTCCCTGCTCTATTTACCCACCGTTTCTTGTTGGAAAATCTCACACCAGTTCACACTTGCTTCTGATTCTAGAGCCTCAAAATGCTACAGTTCTTGGATAGAGTCATCGTGACAATGACTCAACCTAAACTCGAAAGGAACTTCTACCACCACAGGACCAAACTTGATGGGAATTTGGGGTGTTGGCCTGACATACCAACCTCAGGAACGTGACTTTTTTCTCAAACCTAATCACTCACATCACACATAAGACACCAAAATAATTTTGTTATGTTCCCAGCTATTTATGGTGAGGCATAAGAGTGACATTTCAGAAAGCACCTGTCTACATCTGGGCACTTACTTTTGTGCTTAAATTGAAGTGGCAGAAGACGTTTCACATGCAGGGCATCTCACATGCCACCTGATTTTTGAGTATGATCTTTCATTTAAGTAGAAAGCCATATCAGATTCCTTTGCTTCCTAAACATCAGAAAACTCTGTCTCCCTCAGGAAACCTCTGAAAAACAATTCTGACTCCAGTTCCCACATCCCGTCTGCTATGTGGGGCCTGTCCGGTAGCCTCTCTCAACTCTGTCCCTACCCAACATTCTGCCCTTTCAGCCCCTCACACCCAACCCGTAAGAGGCCTGACAGGCAGAACACACTTTTTTCCATCTCTATGATGTGTGTGTGGTAGGCGCTCAACTCACCGTAATTAATTTATCTATTTGAGTAATTTAAGTTCTTTGAAGAAGTACTATGATTAGGTGAAGTCTACTGAGAGATTAACTTAATTACAGGAGAACTTCAGTAAACTGACCACCCAAGGGAATGTAACAAACTGTCAACGTACCGATGTGGTCAACAAGGCCTACTGTACCGACACCTACGGACGTGTGGTGCATGTCCGGTCTATGAAAATTAGGTCAACTTAAGGAGGTGGTCAATGTAGGGAGGTAGTCATCTTTGGAGGTTCTACTGTATAAGATCTAGATTATCACATGTATATAAAATAAAATTAGTCTAAAGTACCAGGAAATCTCTGATATAAAAGCTTCCAGAAAAATCCCACCTCGTTTTAAGAAAGAATAATACACACGTGTACACACACTCTCTCACATATACCCACACAAATGCCTCTGTGGATTTCATTTAGTCTTTTTCTTCTCTTTTTAAATCTCCCCTTTTACCTCATTTCTGTAAAGGCTATCCACAAGCCCCGGTGAAATAAAGGAGAATGAGCCCTCTTTAGACCCGTTTCCTTTGGAAGGGCAGCGTGCGCTCAGGACGCCAGGATAAGGGACTACGCATGCTGGTTGGGTCGCTCTCAGTTCAGGCTCCCTCGTACAAGCTGATGAAGGAGGCTTTTATTCCTGAAAGACTCTTAAAAACAAAAGGGGAACTCAAGAGACAGGAACCCCATCCTGTAAAAGGAGTTGTGTATGGTTTATTATGTCCTGAAGCATAAATACTAAAAAACAAGCTGCAGCTAATTTACCAGCCAACCCACACTGTGGCTCTGGTCCGAACTACCCATCCCTCCTAACCAGAACACTCAGGAAGCCCTTGGTTTTGATCCTTGTTTCCACTGAATTTGGCTTCTCATCTGCTGACCTTCCTTATTGCCCCATGCTGGGACGTTTCCAGAGAGTTCGCCTCCTTACAGGAGTGCTGACCAAGTCTTGCAGAAAAGTCTCTTTCTCCTGTCTGCATGTGTGTGTAGTTTAGACTCTTTAAAAAGAAAAAATAACTCAGTTATTCATCCATGACATTTTTGGGCTCTTCTATATTATCCCCTCCCTGTACTACAGCCTGGAAATTTCTCCAGGCAGTAAACTGCAGACATTCCTAGGGCTCACCTCATTAGTTTCCTATCTCTTAGGTATCAAAGATACCTCACTACCCTGATGCCCCATGTCAGGAAATCAATGTTTCATGTATCTTGTCTGGTTTGGGGTGTTATTTTAGGCAAGGGGATAAATCCAATCCTTCTACTTCACATTAGATTAAAGCAGAAGGCTCGTGCTCACTTTTAAAACCAAATCCCAAGTAAGATAAAACAAAATAGAACGTATTAGATACGTGGATAGATCTGAAATCAGCTAAACTTACCAAGATACCCATAGAACATATTTGGGTATTAATCTGGGGGTATAATTACTACGTCGCTTTTTTGCTTCCAATCTCCTCTTTAAATACAACAAAGCATCAATTGTTTAACAAAGTAAGTCATCCTCAAGTCTGTTCTCTTTTAGTTAAAGGCCAATCCCCAACCGCTTCTCCAACTTAGGAAAGTCACGCACATCCTCACCATGTCCAAATGTAATAGCAGCCACTGTGAGGGATGGTCTAGCCTATCCTACACCCTCCTTCTCGTCCTGACAGTTGCTTTTCATGCTTCTCCCGGATGTTCTGCTTCCCTGGCAGAAAATCTCTTCTAAGACTGGGGTTTGTGCTTCTTGGTTTTTATTTCTGCTTTGTTTAGTTTAGTTTTGTTTTCCAGTTTTTATTTGGCAGCTATTATCTTCTTATCCTCCTTTTGTTCATATTCTGGCCTTTTTTGAGCCATGGGATATGTTCTTAATCATATTAATATGAAAGCTTGCATTTATTCTGCCAAATGAAGACATTTTTCACTCCATGGATCTTTCATTTTCTTATTTCTCATTTAACAGTCTTATGTTCTTTTCCTCATCAGCAAAGAGTCCTCACCTGCCTCTGGTTAATATCTGAGCTCCCTGGCTCACAGGTGGCTCACAAAATCTCCAAATCCCCAAGTGGTTAGTTAGGCTCAAAGGGAGTAGAGAATGCCACACAGGACAGACCAAAAGGCAGGTAGGCATTGCTGGCTGGGCCTTTGCTGCTCCAATCTGAGTCACCAAATTTCCCCCATTTAAATGAGTAGTCCTAATTATTTCTTCTCCTGTTTGCTGCTACACTAACCCCTGCAAATGCGAGAGACCCAGCAGGTATGTGTCACTCCATCCACCTGCTAGATCCATAGACAGCTTTTCAAAATGCCTTCACTCTTTCAGTTAGGTGTTTTACCTGACTTCCCAGCTTTTGGAGGAAACCTATTTAACAGGGTGTTCAACTGTCCTGGCTTGCCTGTGACTGAAGGGGTTCCCAGGACTCAGGACGTTTAGTTTCAAAACTAGACAGTCCCACATAAACTAGGATAAACTGACCACCCTGGAGCTTCCTGACTGAATAACATGTCGCTTGTTTCACCTTAGCAATTATCCCCAGCTGTAGAAGATGACCAATGCAAAAATTAATCATAATTACAATCAAAAGTAGACATTTCTAATCACTGATTTCTCTACGTATTAATAATTTGAATGCAAAGTAAGGGGTTTTGGCAAACATTTTAGATACCTTTAAACATTTTTACCTATCTTTCATGGTTTTTTAAATATTTTCCTGCTTAATTTATTACTATTTCATTTTCAAGCATTACTCCTTTTCTTTCATAATTTTAAGAGAGAAATTTTGAAGTCACTTTATTGGCCAATGTGATGGAACACTTAAAAACTATTACCAGAGTTATAAATACTTTGTTTTACACTAAAAATGTCATAAATCCATTTTGTAGAAAAATGCTAACATGTACATATATGTTGTTAGAAAAATATTAACACATAAACATATATATTATACTTAGGTATAAACACACTAATGATCATTTCTATCTTCATAAACAAGGAAATAAATCAAACGTCAGCAGTGTTTATTTCTGAGCAAACAGAACACGAGCTTTTAAAATTGTATTTCTGATCATAGTACAGTAAAAGTGAATAAAGACAAACAACAATTGTTTTAAAAAATCTGGAATTCAGAACTTTATAAATTTAGAAATTCATTTTCCCTCTTAAAATTTTTATAATTCTTTCTCATGCTTACCCTTCTAACATGGTTGTGATTTTTCTTTTGTGGACAGCGCAAAAGATATTTAATATGTTTCAACTAATCCCCTATTCCTGCCACTTAAGTTCTTCCAACAAATCCTCTCTTATTGCTTACTTAATTTTTCCAGTGAATCACCTCTTCCCTGACATACAGCTATTCAGCCTTTCCTTGTCACAAACAAGAAGTACAGGAAGTACAAAATCACCCTCATAGTGCAATAATACACTTATTCAAATAAAAAAAGGTGACTGTGAAATTTGTGTTTTTTTACCAAATCATCATGGTGCTAGCCAACTGTCCCTTACCACATTCCTTTGGCCAAATGTTTCCATCATGTCACAAGGAATCCTGACGTATGAGTTTCACATGCATTTTGGTTGGGGAGAAACATGGCGATTCGGATAAAAGAGTTAGAACAGGGAAAGAAAGAAGAGATGTGTTGAGACTGTCATCATTCTAAAGTTGTCTTAATTTCCCGAGCGTTCTTGAGGATAAAGGACTACACCAGGGGTGTCCAACCTTTTTCCTTTTCTGTCTCACACTGGAGAAATAGGAGTTGTCTTGGGCCACACAGTAAATACACAAACACTAAGGCAAGCTAATTAGCACAAAAAAGGTCCAGGTCCATACATATTTTCGTGGTAATCCAACACCACAGATAAGCAAAAAAATCCTCACAAAACCAGCAAGTGCCCCTCTCCCCGCCCCCCACTCCTCCACCCCCCGCACTGCAGGTTGGACACCCCTGGTCACAGGGATGTTTCCACAACTTCATTCTCCTCCTCTCCTCCCCTCTCTTCCATGCAACATTCAGAATAAGTGGCCACCATTATGACCCCCCAAATCCTACAGACTTAGAACATTTACTCCTCATTTTTATGTTAAAATGATTATACATTCCAAACATTCTCCTTCATATTGTAGCACCTGCTCTATCAGTTATAAAGTTGTTAGCAGCCCATTACTCTGACTGAAACTGGCTCAAGCCAAAGAGAAATTGGTCATTTCGCTTAAGAAAGTCCAAAGGTCAATCAGGGTTCTGTGAATTCCATGATTTCATGACATGGACAAGTGATCAAGAACTAAGATGCCATAAAAAAAGATGGAGACTTTACATCCTTTATAGTAACCTGAATGGAGGTGAAGCACATTGTTCTTAGTAAAGTATCAATCACAAGAATGGAAAAGCAAGCACCCAATGTATTCGATACTAATATGAAGCCAATAGACAAACCAATACATAAGAGAAAAACAATTCAATTCAAGTTGGAGGGAGAGGGAATGAGGGAGGGTGAGAGGCAGAGGGTGGGGGATTGGGGTGCTCCCGCTTAATGGACACCATGTAAAGGTATACGGCACACTTCTTGGGTGCAGGACACAACTACAAGAGGGACTCTATCTAACAAATGCAAATATCATAACCTGGTTGTTTGTGCCCTCACATTAACCTGAAATTAAAAAAAAAAAAAAAAAAGAACAAGATGCCTCCTGGCTTCCCACTCCACAGCTTCCATGTGTCAGCTTTGTGTTCAGACTGCTGTTCGCATGGCTAGGAAATGGCTGCCAACAGCGATCAGGGACATGCCCCTTCTTTCACAGACAAGCAAAGACAGAAGAAGGTTGCTCTCCCAGCTTTCTCTCTGGAAATAGAATAGATATAAGGCTTCCATTTAGTCCTACCAATTGAAGATACACATTCTAGCCAGAACCAGAAATAGCTGCCTAGAAAATGCTGTCTGCTGATGGGCCTAGACTCAGGGTACTAGGAAGGTGGTATCTGGAGAAAATCAGGTTTCTCTTAGGAAAGAGCAGAGGGAAGGCCTGCTGAGTAGAGAACCACCAGGTCTGATAGGTAGCAGTTTCCTCATAGGATACCTTCATTCCCCATTGATTACATTACCCAGCTAGCTGCTGCCTCTCCACCTCTCTGGGTTTTGTAGTCGAATTACAGCCCGTAAAGAATAGTTTCAGAATTCTGTGGCCGTGTCTCTCCCACCAGTTCCACCACTTTCTTCCATTGCAAAGAAGCTTTATAAGCTTCAGTACATCACTCAATCAGTCCAGGCTTATCCCACAACTGTAAGTGGTGTAGTCATAATACCTACTTCACAGGCTGTTACAGCGATTCTGCAAGAGAGTCTATGAAGCACCTGACACACAGCTATGGCTCAGTAAATGATGTCTTTTCTTATTAATATTATTAAATAAATTGAACATAAAAAAGTGATTGATCTTTCCAGTGATTGTGAGAGCATGTGAGAATCAGCATCACCTGGGAACGTATTAGAAATGCAAATGTTCAGGCCCCACAGCGGATTGACTGAATCTGAAAAACCAGGTGTGGAGTCCAGGAACCTGCATTTTAACAAGCCTCCCCAGTGATTCTGAAGCACACTCAAGTTTAAGAATCAAGGCAAACATATTCTTCTTAGTACAGTATCTCAAGAATGGAAGAAAAAGTATTCAATGAACTCAGTACTTTTATGAAACCAATTTATAATTACTCACACTTTCTTATGAAAAATAGATCACAACTATAGCCCAGGATGAAGGAGAGAAGTGGATGGGGGAAGGTTTGTAGAGGGAGGGTAAATGACGGGACCACACCTATGGAGCATATTGTAAGGGTACAAGCCAAATCTATAAAGTATAGAACACAAATATCTTAACACAATAATTAAGTAAATGAGGTGAAAGCTACATTAACTAGTTTGATATAAGCACTCCAAATTGTATAAAAAATCAACACATTATACCTTACAAATGCATAAATGTATTAATGATCTATGTGTATATGACTTAATAAAAGAAAAAAAATGAAATAAAATATTTAAAAAAAAAAAAAAGAACCAAGGCTATGTACTAACTCCACCTCCAGCCACACTGCACCAAACACCACTCCAAGAAAATGCTTCACAATCATCACCCAAGACACCTTCACTCTGGTTCTTCCCTCTTCTTGGGCTGCTCCTTACCCTAGACCCTTATCTTCAAGGGTTATCCCAAATGCCACCTTACACTGCTGTCCCCTCTACCCGAGAGAGTCCTCCCCTAAATCATTTTTGCAGGGTTGGTTTCTCAGTTCCAAGATCTCAGATCCAATGACACCCCTTCAGAGACACTTTCCCAGACCACTGGGTCTACAATAGCCCACGTCTTTCTCTGTAACATTGCACTGATTTATTCTTTCTTACCATAGCACTCGTCACTGTCTACATTTATTACTTAATCTGTTTATTCATCAATTGCCTGTCTCTGCCCTCTAAAATATGAAAGCCACAAAGGCAAGGACCTGGCCTAGTCACCACTATATAAATCCTTATTACCTAGAATATTGCCTGGAAACCAGTAGGCACTCAATAAATACTTGTTGCGTGAATGAATAGAGGAGAGCACAGTGAGCTTTTTGTAACACCAGCATAAAAGCTGACTGATCCGTAACATGCTTCTCTCATGACACAAGTCATCATGTTATGAACCTAACAAGTAGTCTCCTGCATCTTTATTCTGATGTCATAGAATTACAGCCCCAACATAGTACAGAGGGCAAAAGGTTCCGGTTCCTTCCCTCCTCCCTTAAGTAGGCAGGAAACCAGCTAAACAGGTATAAGGTCCTCAAGCCTTTCCCCATGGTTCTGGTGGTTTAATTGCCCTGACAACTCAGAACGTTCTTCTGCCTCATGTTAAGCCCCACCTCCTGACATCCTGATGTTTCTGGAGATGGAGAGCACTTGTCCATCTCTACCTCATAATATTTCCTTCTAGATGTAAAGTGAACAATGAAGTCAACCCTTAGCTTTCTCTTTTCAAGGTGAGCAACTCCAATTCCCTTCAATGTGCTTCCTCCTCCAAGGACACATTTTAAAACGTCTGATGCTTTTTTTGTAGAGCCGCACCATCATTTATAAAATGAGGATATTCAAACTGGGAGTAATGACAAGAAAGATTCAGAATATTTCTTTCTCATTAGAGGTGCTCACAAACTCTCCCGTGTTCTAATGAGAGCAGGAAATAATCCCACAGAGGAGTAAATCCCCACAGAGCCAAGGAGGCACTGCTAAGTGGTTTAACCTTTCCCGTCCTCACTGTGATCCCTCTAAAATGGAAGTTCTTACTCTTCAAGATTTTTGTGACAATCACATGAGAAAACACATATGAACATGTATAAAATGTTAAATGCTTTCAAGCATAAGTAAGTATTTGAACAGAGAGAGCTTTTCATTCTTTTTACAAAGTCAATGGATACAAAGGTCACTACTAATTGATTCTATTTTGTATTAATACAAAGAAGGAAAAGGTACCAGGTCTAAGAGAGGACATTAACCCATCCCCATTGGCTCTTGCAAAGTCCCATTTGTAATAAAAGCAATGCTCATATTCATGGTTTCCTTCACATTATTTGTTGACTTTCATGGGAAAATGGCCACATCTGATTTCCTGGGAAGACTTCTCCAGCATATCAAAGGGAATCATAATAAATAGTTTTATATGCAAAGAGTATACTCTCCTATTAAGAAAAAAGGTTCTCCTTCATGGTAAATTTGGTGGCCAAGAGAAAGCACCAACCACAGGGAGCAGAACTGACCCGGGGACCCAGGCCCAAGGGCTGTGGCTGCAAAACCCATCACTCCTTAGTGCTGAAGCTACATCTTCCCTGGGCTTCTCCAAGCTATGACTGCACTCCGCAGGGACCCATTGACCACCCTGCTCCTTAAAGATGTGGGGAGATGTGGGACTCTGCTATTGGTTGACCTTGAAATGTTGTGTCCACTTGCCAAATCTTCCTTGGATTCCACCGCCATCTGAGATGCTTCCTCCCGACTTTCCTACCTGTCTCCTCTTAGGTCATCCCTACCCCACAGTTTGATAGCTCTAGCCTTCCCTAGTCCCCACCCCATCTTCTCTCACAACTATTCTATAAATTCCTTGGCATCGCTTTCTTAGGGGACCTAGATTAACACTGTAAACAAAGCAAAGAAGAAAACACTCAACTTTTCAAGGAATTTTTGCATCTATAGTCACATCGATCCTTTATGAATATACAATAAATTATACGAAGGTGAAATTGTAGTTTCCACTATTTGGATGAGGAAAGAGGTTAAGTGACTTAACCAAGAACAATCATCTCATTATTTTAAGTTTCCCCATTTTCCAGACTTCCATTCTCAGTCTTCAGAAAAGAAAAAAACTTTGGATTTGCTTTCCATTTTTATTACACTTCTGTTATGAACAACAGTAATAACATCCATTGAGCAGGCGCTGGTTAAGTCCTTTGCCTATATTCAATTTTTCATTTAATTCTCACAACTCTAGAAGGTAGATATTATCCCTTTTTTCGCAATAAGGAAACAGCTTCAAGAAGTAACGTGCCCAAGACCACTCTCTACCAGTAACAGAGCCAGGACCAGCACTGCTTCCTGACCTAGAACGAATGACACTAAGAATAATAACTCAGACCTGTGGAGCGTTTTCCTAAGCACGTCCACATCCTTTAGGAAGGGGGAAGGGTGCCCACCAGGGACTGTGCCTGCAGGAGTTTGCAGAAAGCAGAGCTGGGGAGAGGAGTAGGGCTGAGAGTTGCTGACATGACACAGGCAAGGGTGAGATGAAGCATCATCTCAAACTGCAGAAGAGTCACCTCCACTCCAAGCTCCTTATGTCAAAGAAAGCATGAAAAATAAGTAAGTTTTATTTAAGAAATTGGCAACAAATACTTTCCCAAATAATTCTCCTAAAATTATTAGGAGTCAAAACCCAGCTCCCTACCACCTGCCAGTATGGGATAAGGAAGAAAGCATTTGGTACTCAAGGCTCTCCCTGATTCAGGACTTAGCAGCTTCCCCAGTTTCATGTCCGTTGATGCTGTTTCACCTGCTGCTTCAGTTGGACAGCACCCATGCTATGCTGCCAGACGTACTTGGTCATACAGTTCACCATCTAGTTTACCCTCCTCCCTCCCTCTGGCTAACTCATTCCTCAAGAGCTCAGCTCAACCAATGTGTATTTAGGAAGTTTCATTCGACCCAGACTGAGAACACCCAGAGGATCCCTCTCTGGGCCTCCCTAATCCCAGTGGTTAGCTCCCCTCGTTGTGTTGAGATTTCCTCACACTAGAGACACAAACAGAATCATCTCCTTACAACATCAGCCATACCATACCCCAATGCTGCACGGAATGCTTTAGAAGGCATCTTAGGGCCGGTAAGGGAAGTTCTGGCCTTCAAGGCCCTAAATGACCTAGTCCCTGACCCTCTCTCCCAACTCCCTCTTCTGCCCTTAGTGTATCCTGCCCATGTTCAGACTCATTCACATGCCAAACCCTTTCAGGCCCAGACTTACTTATTTCCTCAGCTATTAGCAGGGTTGTTCCTTTTAAATCTCCAGCCTTGGCTTGAATGTTGCCTTCTTTGAGATCCCTTTGAGCATCACCTCTAGAACTATCATTGTTCTCTCTCACTATTCCCTAGTCCTATTCTTTTTTAAATTTTTTTTAAATTATTATTATTAGGTTTTTGAGAGACAGGATCTATGTTCCCCAGGCTGGCCTCAAATTCCTGGGCTCAAGGCCTCAGTCTCCCAAGTAGCTGGGAATGCAAGCACACACCACTATGCCCAGCTCCTAGTCCTCTTCATTGAAGTCTCAGAATTTTATAATTAATGTACTTATTGTTTGTTATTTAAATCTTTGCTTTCATAGGAAACATGTCCTCAACTCCTCAAGCTACTTGAATTAAATTAAATTAAATCTCTCTGGGGAGTTTTGTGCACAAGTGTGTCTTCAGATTTGCTGAATAAATGAATGAACAAGTGAAGTTCAGGAAGGACATTCAAAGAGAGGGAGTAACAGAATGGTAGAGATTTGTAGAAACTATTATTGTTAGTTTCCATAAGAACTGGTGGTGAGAGAACTCTGAGTGTGTTATAAATATTAATTTGAGCTCTACTCACAGGAAGAACTCATCTCTAACTCACAAGCAAAGAAAGTTAAGCTGAGTAAAGTGACTTTTCCAAAAGCAATATAATGAGTTAAATAGGAAGCTTGGTCTTGACTCTGAAGAGCTTTATTTTATACCCTGTCCTGTTCCCAAAGGATTTGAGATGGCTTTGAAAGACACAGACCGTTACACAATTTAGAGAATCCACAAAAACAAAAACAAGCCAGTTGCTCAGGAGAAGCATGACTATTCCTGGTACAAGGTCTGAAAGAAACTTCTCCCTTGGGTTCTCACAAAGGGTAGCAAACCACATCCTCAATCACGTCCTCCGGGACGTGCAGCAGTGGGGCTCATAGGCTTGTTTGCTAGCATTCTGCAGTGTGGGCTGATGGCACATGGCCAAGGCTCAGATCTGAAAGAGCAATTTTCCAAGGAGCCAAGTCAAGACAGCCCAGGTGTACAGTTCTCTGATGGTCTGTCTTAATCCAAAAGGAACATCTGGAGATTCTGGAGGAAGCGTTTAACAGCACACCCTTCATGCTGGGCTCTGTGAAGTTCATTTCTCACTCTAAAATTTCTAATAAGTAGTAAGTAATAGCAAATTGAAAGGGACAAGCATCCAGAATGCAATCTCTCAGGAAAGTTCTATACAATTTATCAGTCAGATGACCCAGGGAGGATATATTAGCTAGTGTGTAGGTTAGACTGCTGTAACAAAGAGGCCACAAACTATAGTGGCCTAGATAAAACTCCTTCATGTAACAGGCCAAGTGTAGGAGGGTCACGGAAGGCAGGTGGGTAGCTCTACTCTACAAGGTCATCTAGAGACCTAGGTTGGCAGTGTGCCTGTCTTCCTCAACATACCTCTCCCTCTTAGTCTGAAGCAGTTTCTTTGGTTATTACCATTTTAACGTCAACAGAAGAAAAATATTGAAAGGGCAACAACTTCCTTATAAAAATGTGATCTAAAACATGCACATGTCAATTCTTTTTGTATATTATTGACCAAAATTTAGTAATATGGCCAGACCTGGCTGCGAGCAAGTCTGGGAAATGGAATCCTCACCTGGAAAGCCTCATATCCACCATACATATAACTGTAGGATTGTTATGTTACTGCCCAGAAGAACAGGAGAGTGGATAAGGCAGACCAGAAGGATCTGCCACTGGGAATCAACACCTGCTTACAGAGAATTATCCCTGGAACAAAGGCCAACCCCTGATAGCCAGGAAAAGTAAAGGCAGATACTTACAGGCTCAAGTTTTCTATATTCATGTGTCCTGACCAGTGCACACACAATAAATGACCAAGACCCCACATGTACCTACATGTACGCCTGTGCTTGTTTTAGCCAGGAAAAATTTTTAAGTTGTTATTTTCAAATGTCAATGATGACTATGAAAGAATCAACATAGCCTGTGTATAACACCAGATGTTAAGATATTATGTCAGTTCCCTATGAACCCTCCATATAAAGTAACTGCAAAATATATGAAGGTAAATGAATAAGGTCACAGGTGTACAGGCTTCTTAACTCTAAGCAAGGTCAACATGGGAAGGGTCTTTACCAAACTTCAAGGAATTCATTTTGGAATAGTTGATCTCAGGCTCTTCTTTCTGGCTTCCATTAGATGACAGCATTGATTTGAGGTACTCTTAATTTGAAATAAAAATCAGCATATTGTTACTGTCTCTGCCCAGTGGAGTAGTAAGCATACACCCATCTTATATGAATGGGAGGTCACATTATTACCAAGCACATTTATAAAAATGGGGCATCCGGATATATTACCTATGCCACTGGAAATCATCTCCCTCAAGAGACCCACTCCTGTCTCTGCTGCTTCCACAGTAGTAATAAGATTTAGAGTCTATGTAAATAGTAGTCTGTAGTCTATAAGGGATGTCAATTTTCTCCCCTAAGCAAATTCTTGCCATGATGTCAAGTTTTAAGAGAAAGTCAATAAAAGATGCAACTATTAGTTTGCTCTCGTTAATTTTCTCCACAAGGTGGAAAAGAATACAACAATGAACCACCAACAGTATTTAAGGCTGGTTTACTCCTCATGGAGGAATTTGGTCTAAGAAATCCTCATGTGCTCTTTGTCAAAAGCAAACAGATACTTATTCTGGACATGGGGTTGGCAAGCATACAGGTATGTAGTTTGGGAGAAGTAAAGTGGCTGCTCTATTAAATATGGAGTGGACCGCACCCTCTCAGTAGGCATGTTTCCAAGCACTAGAATGAACAGCCAATAGCAATGGTACGCTTTGCACCTTAAGCACCAACTGATGTCCTTTCATCTGTGGTCTTCCCAAATATGATGGGTTTGGGTGTGTGTGTGGGTGTGTGTGTGTGTGTGGTTTGTCTGTATAAACAGCATGGTACCCAACAGAGCTGGGTCTTATTCAGGCATAATTTGACAAAGGGGGTACATCTTCTGAGTACCCCCTGTGTGCTGGGGACAATACTAAATGCTTTCACATTAAATTCTCACAAGAATCCTGGAGGCAGGGATTACCCTTTTAGAGGTAAAGAACCTGAATCATGTGAAATGACCTGCCCAAGATCACATAGTTCACAAAGAAACTGGGATTCAACCCAGTCTGACTACATAGTGATTATGCTTTCAAACAGACCCACTCCTCAACTGGGGTTCTACTCACTCTCCACTTACTCTGGGCACCACCATGTCGACTGCAAATGGTGCTGCGGTCTACCCAGTTCAGGTAGCAGTACCTGAAAAGGCACTTAACTCAACTGGAACTCAGCCAGAATATAGGATCCATGAGAATAAAGATTGTGTCTGTCTTATTTGCAACTATATGTAATACCCAAAATGGTGTCTGCACCCCTCGTAAAAAATTGTTTCAATGAACAAAAATACTATTCTTTTAAAAAAGACATACTATGTTCAGAAAATTTTCAGTGTTCATATATGTAATTCCTTAGATCTCATCTTGCCTTTAATATATAAAACATTTCTACAACATATTTCATTAGAAAACCAGATCTTTATCATCATTCTTATTCTTATTACTTTTAAACCATCTCTTTATTGAGCATTTATCATGTTCCTGGTATTGTGCTAAGCACCTATATGCCTCATGCCATTTAATATTATGATAACTCTACAGGGGTACTAATTTCATTCATGAGAAAGCTAACGTTTTGAATGATCCAGTAACTTGATCCAATGATTCACAGAATTTGGCCCAAATTGCCCAATTCCAAAAACTTGTGGTGGACCTGGTAAATTTGACATCTGAAACAGATTATTTTTTAAAACTTCTGCCTCTGTATAGCAAAATAATGTTCAATAATTACCATATCGTTATTTTCTTTATTCATTCTTGAACGAAACAAAGGAGGAAGAAATTTCAATTTTAAGTATATTATTCAAAATCAGTAGAATATTTTGAATAGATACAAAAACTTTCATTCAACAAGAATATTACACCTCGCAGTAAACATTCTGTTTCTGTCTCACTGTTTTAAATTCCCAGCCCAAATAAAACCTGCCAGTGGTCACACAGACAAAATTGATACAGCTTAAATTTCTTTTTTTCATCTTCATAATCATTATGCTATTACTGTTTATTTCCAATATTCCATTTAAACATAGAAATAACGCAGGCTGCAGGTGTCAGAGACATAAACCACATTTGCACCAAGCACAAAAGAATCCAAACCATTATGAATTTGCTCTCAGAACACACATAGTCCTTGTGTACTAATCACCAACTATGTAATTCGTAGTTCTCTGAATTAACCTCCAAGTTAAAAGATAAGATACAAAAATGATGTGTTAAAAGATACAAAAATGATGTGTTAACATGAAGCATGTATATTATTAACAGTTATTCTAGTAATTATTTAAAACTTAGAACAGAAGATTTTCTCAAGGACCATTTAATGACTGGTATTACTGAGAACCACTAGCGCATGGGGATAACAGAAGGCCCGCTGACTTTAGTCAATTTGATTATTATTTGTAAACCCTCTACAGACCATGCGTCGTCTTCTCCCCACCCCTGGTAACTAACTTTCCATATCCCTGTCCTGTTTGATTCACTATCTATTACTCCAGCTCCTTCCTACTCCTCCTCAAACAGATGCAAATCTCCAAATAATAAGGAAACCAGTTCTTCTCCAACACGAAGTCCTAGGTCCTAGAGCTTTAGAAGAAAAGAACAATGCCAGCCAAGGCTTTGTTGAAAAACCTACCGCTGTTTTACAGTTACTAGTGTGAAATTCTGGGGCTGCTCTGCTGCTTTAATTGTTCCATGCCCTCTTATCTAGGACAAGCAGAGCTTGGATAATCTTGAAAAGTGGCAAAGTCGGGTGGCGCCTGTGGCTCAGTGAGTAGGGCACCGGCCCCATATGCCGAGGGTGGCGGGTTCAAACCCAGTCCCGGCCAAACTGCAACAACAAAAAAATAGCGGGGCGTTGTGGCTGGCACTTGTAGTCCCAGCTGCTGGGGAGGCTGAGGCAAGAGAATCACATAAGCCCGAGAGCTGGAGGTTGCTGTGAGCCGTGTGACGCCACAGCACTCTACAGAGGGCAGTAAAGTGAGACTCTGTCTCTACAAAAAAAAAAAGAAAAGTGGCAAAGTCATTATATGCAGTGTGTATATGATGTAAAACAAAATCAGTATCAATGTCTTGCCAAGTACCAAACAGTATCCCAGAATCCATCCAGCCTAACATGAAACACTAAATGGACCATAAAGCCAAAGTGAGATGAAAATGGAAAAGCTAGAAATAAGAGACAGAGAATAATTTGGATTAGTCAGGATTTGGGGGGCAAAATAACTTTGCTTAAATTATATTTGTACATTATATCGTGTTGTATATGCATGTTATATGATAGAGGAAATTCCTACTGTTTACATAATTTCAATAAATATTTCACAAATGAATAAATTTGTAAAGCAAATTGACAAATTTACACTGAGTCAGAATATTTTGTCATCTGTAATTCTGTCTACTAAAATGATTCACCTAAATTGCAGCAAAATTATAATATTTGACCTTGGGAAATTTAATCTGTTGACAATCTTTACTGATCTTCATTAATCCCCATAGTAAATTGAGATTAGTTAATAGCCCATTAACTTGGCTATTTTGAAAATAGCAATACTGAAACATGGTGACTAGAGTGATTCCCTTGGGTGCCTGGGGGTGGATGGCAAGAAAGGAGGTAGGGGTGGATCCCTGAGACTTGCTGTCACCAACTGGGAACACAGCTAAAGGAAGAGTCACATAATCTCAGGGCTGGGAGATACTCAAAGACCGTCCAATGCCATCAAAGACCGTCCAATGCCATGTCCCCAGCTGAGCCTTCAGCCTCCTTTAGTAGCACCTTCAAGAGTGAAACCCCGACTCATGAAAAAAAATGGAAAAACCCAGCCGGGCACAGCTGTGAGCGCCTGTAATCCCACCAGCTTCCGGAGGCTGAGGCAGCAGGGTGCCCGCAGCCCGAGTCTGAGGTTGTGGTGAGCTACCACGCCCACTGCACTCTGCTCAGGGGCATAGGGTGGGACCCTGTCTCAACAAAAAAAAAAAAAGATCAGTGAGCTTACCACCTCCTGGGTTGTACTTTTAGACATGTGTAACTACTAAAAAGATTCTTCCTCAGGTCAAACTGGACTCTGTTGCTTAATAACTTCAACTCATCATTCTAAAACTGAACAGAGTGCCTCTAGTCTCTCTTCCACCTGACCTATCAACAGAAATATGAAGGCAGCAAGCATCTCCCATTTCTTTCAACAGTTTCTCAGGTGACACAGTTTCAAGTTCACTTACGCCTCGCCACCACCCTTGTCATAACTTCCCCATGGAGGAGGAGGTGCTTCTTCCTCGTGTCAAGGAGTGCTTCAAGGCGTATTTTCTTTAAAATTGAGCATCAGATGGGAATCCCTGCACTAAATCTCCCCAGCCATGCTAACTTGCAAATCACTTTCTAGCAACCAAAGTGATATTGGGATTAAGGTTCCACTGATTTAGACAATGTCATGCAGAGCATAAAATATACAATAGCTCCTCAGGAGATGAAGGATAAAGCTCTAACCAGAGGCCAGCATCTTATTAAAAAGAAGAGAAAACTTTCCTTTCTTCAAAAAAGAAAAACGATGTGACTATTTGCTATAAAAATAACACTAGAGTGATGTTCATGAAAAATTACATATGTTTAAATATATCCTGAATTTCATCAGTCACCAAAAAATCCTTTTTTCTGTTCTTCTCACCAATTCTTGCTCACATGTATAAATATATTTACATTTTTATAATCATAAAGTAAATGTAATTTTGGATTCAGCATGTTAAATCTAGTATTATAAGCTTTATTCATCTTATCTCCCGGTCTTTACTGTTAGTGTTATAATGGATACGTAACAACCCTTGGAAGAGATAGATGAGAATTTACTTAAATTATTATCTGATATTTTCTATAAGCCATTTTAAGTGATTTCCAGAATGTTTTTATGATAAACAATAGTGTCACAAACTTCTTGATGCTTGTAGTTTTTTCATTCTCTAGAATCATTTTCTGGAGACAAAGTACAATTATCCCCATTTCACATATTACTAGATATAAAAGGATAAGCTATGGCTCAAAAATATCCTGACAATGAAAACCATTTTTAAATGGACTGGTTAGCCCTATGAGGTAAGAAGGTCTATCTACCAGGGGTCTATTATGAGCAGACTCTGCCCTGAAAGATTTAAGCATAGAGTTCAATTTAACACTCAGTGGAAATTAGGAGACAAGTGTTGCTGTGTACATGTGGTAGAGATGAGGAAATAGGTTTAAAGAAGTGATGTAATTTGCCTGGGGTCATTTAGCTAGAAACATTGAGAGACAGTATCACCAATTTTAGAGGCTGAGGATTTGAGCCCAAGCTCTTATCTACCATCCTGAACTGTCTTCCTGGGTGAGCTGCCACTCGCCAGAAAATCCAGGAATGGTAGGGAAATATCTCTTAGTCTTACAAGCTGGAGAGAAAATAGCAGGACAAATATCAGAGAGTCCTTAAACAGTGGTTAAACTGGAGAGGGTGGGAGTCTGTCTCTTTGGAACCTTTCAACTTGAAGCTTCTCTCATCCTTGCTATTTGTCTGTTCAATTTATAATTTAAAAGAATTGTCTTTTTGGTGATTCTACATGTAGCAGGCAGTGTTTGAATCTGGTGTGTTTTTGAACTAAGATGCAGGGTGTTGGGGGTCAGGGGTCCTAGTTCTTTGAACCTAATTGACCTGGTTTAATTACACAGTTGAACAAGAAAGTTTAACTCAGGCATGGTGGTAATCGAAGGCAAAAATGAATGAAAACAGAAAATAAAATTGGAGCAGCACAGGCAGTGTGAATAGAGAGCAAAAGTGACCTGCACAAGTTTCAGTGGAACAAGGAGAATTTTATTTAAGACAAAAGAGGAAGTTTAGAGCACTTCCAAAGAGAGCTGGAAGTGGGTCCTTCCCATGAAGGAGAGGTAAGAGACACGGAGACGCAAAGGCAGTGCGGAGTACAAATACCTCTTTCTCTTAGTTTGAAATTGTTTGCAACTTTTTTATTGGCCTTTTTGCTCCTCCAGGAATTACAGCTCTTTTCTATTGGTCATTGATTATTGCCTTTCTATCGGTCATTGGTTACCTAGGTTACGTCATACCCACATTCTTATGGGCCCTCAAGACTTTCTTGTTCAGCAGGCTAGATTTTCCTTCTATCCTTTTTAAAGACTTTTCCTTAGTGTCCCTTTCCACAGGCGAGAAGTGGAAAATGGGAGACACAGGGGCTGGAGCACCGGGAGCAGACACCCACTCCCACCTGTAAGAGAGCGGGCTCCAGCCTGCCCTCCCGTCACAGAGTCCATTGGCTGACAGGGAGGGTGTTCAGATGGGGCTGGGGCAGAGGGAGATGAAAGTGCCTCTGTGTTTGTTTAAACCCATAGTAAACAAGCCAGGTATGCAATGTCTTTGCATAACCGGTTACTGATAAACTTGTGAGCAACCAGATTGCATCTGGAATTTCACAAAATCAAACAATGAGAGGCAGTACCTGCCCTCAAGGGACTGCTGGTCTCAATTCCACAAAAACAATGCAAAAGCAGGCTAGGGAGGCAAGCCTCGCCAGGTAAGCAAGATGATGTGTCCATGGAGGGGCTCAAATGGGAAGCTCAGGGTCTGCAGGTGAAAGGGAAGTTTGGGAACCCCAAAACTTAAATTGGACCCCATGTTTGATTTCCACCTGTGAAATGAGACTAACTACAACTACTAGGCAAAGTTGTGATGAGTGAGCATGAAATAAAGCACAGAGAAAAAGCTCTGTAAACTAGGGGGAAACATATAAATATAAATTAATATAAAATTTGAGGATCCAAAGCAGAATTCCCATGAAAGTATCCCGTTCCATCCGTGGACTGATAATCCTCACACTTGCCTTCACCTCCGTTGTTAACCCTATATTAATATTCATGAAGCATATGCCTACCACATGCCACCCACACGTCCCTAATCCTCCCCAAAACCTGCTAAGTAACTACCATTATTCTCAAGACACAGATAAGGAAACATGCTTTGATGAAGATGATAATAGACTTGAAATTCATTCTGCTTATTTAATCATCTTTCCATAATTTTCTTAGTCTTTTCTCAGTATTTTTTTCAACATGGTTTCATGAGAATGTTGAGTTTGGCCAGTAAGATCCCTACTCAATTCAATAATTTACTTTATTTCAGTAATTCATTCATTCAATCAATATTTATTGAGCACCCACCAGGTCTGAGGGAAGGGATGGCTCCAGGTGCTGCAGGTACTGTGTTAGGCAGAAAAGAGAAGTCTTTGCTCTTTCAGAGCTCACATTCCAGATAGAAGAGACAGATAATAAACAGGTAAACAAATACATCAATGCGATTCTATCTTATGGTGACAGGTATGATGAAAAAACTTAAATGAATATTTGACTGACAACTAAGTGAATGAACAAAATTGTCATTTACCTTATTTTAAAGGTTTATATATTCCTCCACCAAACTTGAAATAGAATCTATACGATGCCATCCAACTTAGTTCTGTTAAAGTTGAACGATCTACTAAGGCCCCAGGTAAATGCTGTTTGTTATCAAAATGGGTAGTGTATTATTGAAGAGGACTTGTGTAGATTGTAAGTGTGCGATTTCATCCAACATTCCTCTTTAAGGCATCCTTAGCCATTTACACCTCCTCTCAGGTGGACCACTAGCCTGAGGTTATGGACTAAAATGGAGACAGTTGGGAAAGAGTTCCTGTCCACAAGTTCCATAGCTCCCCTATGCTTAAGTCCCATTATTGTCAGCCATGGTCGGGTCCAGAATCTGCATGTTCCCTACAAGGACCACGGGGACTTAGGTGCTGCTAATGTCAGAGATGACACGAGGGGCACCATAAGCCAGTTATGAGAGGGAGATAAACACTATTCAAGAACATCTTCTTGGGGATGTGTCCTATAAAATGCATACAGTGAAGGCTTCCTGGCTTATTACCACCAAAACTGGTTTAGTTTGGTTGATTATGTTGTGAAGCATAATATGTACTAGAATCTTCCATGGTTCCATGGAATAAATTCCAAAATACCACACATAGTTCCTGGGCCATGACATATGCACATCTTCCTGATATGTTACCAGAAAAACCTCTAAGATTGGTGCCTTCAAAGAGAATAATCCAACTTCTTCAGAATCTCAATAAATAACCTTCTTTCATAGTTTACTAGTCTTTGGATGGGGAAGTAAAATAGTAAGAGTGGAGTATTTGGAGCTTAGGAGGTCTAGGTTGAGATCTATCTCTGCTGTTTCTTGAGTGAATCATCATCTGTGAGGACACTTATCCTCTTTGATACCTCTGTTTCTTCATCTGTAAAATAGGGATAATAGTACCCACCAAGCAGCATTTTTGTGAGGATTAAATAAAGGAATGGGCATTCACACACATTGTAAAGAGCAAAACATCACCCACCTGGTTATGGTTACTACCAGGAAGCCCTTGCTGTAATCAGGGTAAGATAAGACAGGTGTCCATCAGGAAGCCTCTGCAACTACCTATTAAGTTTTTCTTCAACCTGAAAAAGCGGGTCATTTAGGTCTTCTAGTATTAAACTATCTAGCATAAGAACAATGTATTTACTGAGCTCTGTTCTGTTACCTTTTCTCAGGACATCTCAACTCTAAGTTAGGTGCTACAGGATCTTCATAAGCACAGAGTAAATATTTCATTCGTTCATTCATTTCCCATCCATCATTAGACATTCATACACTCGTTCTATAAATCTATTCTTCACTCATGCCTAATCCTCCAAGAGGAGCAATGAGCTCTTCCATCTGGAACCCTATGTCTGTCAGATTCAAGAAAGAACAAATTCTCCTCAGCACTTAAATCCCAGGTAACATCTTGACTCAAACTTGACTGTTCTTTACACCTCAGAGAATCCAGGGTGGGGTACAATAGATCCTTGTTTGCCACTGGTTCTCCCAAGTGGATTTACACTACCTACTGTTGATAAACATTTCAGTCAAACTTCCTGAAGCTCACAGCTAGAAAACGTTGCCTTGGATATCAAGACCCAGGCAAGGCTATGAGCAAGCTTTCAACAAAATTTCAACAGTCTTTTAATACTAAAAACACTATAATGACTTACCTCCACTCCACAGGGATTAAGCATGAAACAATGTGAATTTATAAGGAAACAAGACTCCAGATGCTAACCACTGCACCCTCTGGCATGCACAGCAGCGCCTTCTCAATTTGCCAGTACCTCCTGTACCTAGATCTCCTTTACACATAAAAATATCCCTAATTCCACCTTATCTAAAGATCTTCCACACAGCTCAGTAATGCAGGTGGGAGGCCCTCAAAGTCAACTCCACGCACTTGCCCATGGTCACCTGGTGACATGTCCAAAATGTGCAACATGCAAGGAGTGGCTGCCCCTCCAGAGAACAGGTCATCTCTCATGTTTGTCCTAGGATCATTCATTTTCAAGGGCCAGAACCATGATGGCATTCATACCAAGACCTCACTGACAGTGGCAAGAACCCTACATGGCCTTCCACACAACGGATGGAGAAACTTCCTGCACAAAGCCCAGCCATCCCCAGTCATGCATGCCGTGAGGTCGCAGCCAGGAAGGTGTGCGTTCTGTGTGGAATGTCTGAACTTGCCAGATCTCAGGGAAGCTGGACTTCTCCCAAGGAGAGTTTTTCCCCGACTCCTGACAACTGTCAGCACGTCTCACAGAGACAGGAACTCCCTAGATAGAGATGCCAAGCAGCTGGGAACCATTAAGAATAAAACTTGAGCTGCTGAACAAAACTGGAGACTGGGTGAGTCTTCTCTGCACTGCAACCTGCAAACTTTGTGAACGAAGTGCCACTTATGGTGGGGGCCTTCTCTGAGTCCACAATCACTCTGGGTTTCATGGAGTCGTGACGCTAGTGGGGTTTCTCAACCTCACACCACTGACATTCTGGACTGAATATGTCTTTATTGTAGGGACATATATTGTGCGTGATAGGACGCTTAGCAACATCTCTGGACGCCTGTAGCACCCTTCCTGACAGCTGTGACAATAAAAATTGTCTCCACACACTGCCAGATGTTCCCTGGAGGCAAAATTGCCCACTACTATAGTGGCTAAAAGTGCAAGCTCTGGTGTTAAAGAGCCAGACTCCAAATCCTGACCACCCATGTATTAGGTGAGCTTAGAAAATGGCTTAATTTCTCTGTTCCTTAACGGCCTTAACCAAAAAGAGAGTTAACACTAATACCCCCTCACAGGGTGGTTAGAGAGATTAAATGAGACATCACCCGTGAAGCGCAGAGAATCAAGCCAACATTCAGATACATATTAACACCCCTTCTTTTTGGGGGGGCGGGGAGGTGCTGGGGAGTGAGACTCGGAGAAGTAAGAGCTCCCACAACTGGTGAGCAGCCCAGGGAGGGTGTAAGCACGTGGGTCTGTACAATTCCTCATGAGTTCAGCAGCCACTGAGTGAGCTGCTGCTCTGAGGCAGCAGGCCCAGTTCTGGGCTCTGCCCCTAAAGAAGAAAGAAGCGACATTCCCTGTGCTCACGGAACTCCAAACCCAGCAAAGGAAGCAGGCATGTGGCCTGACGGTTTCGGTGCCACCTGTCACATGTGACCAAGAGAAGTGCAGAATGCTGTGCTTGCAAAGATGAGGCCTCTGACCCAGCCCAGATCATGGGGCACAGGATATTCAGCTAGGGTTCTGAAAGACTCCAAAGCTCCTTCCACACTGCTTATTTCATCAAACAAATGGCAGACAGCAAATGGCAGACAGCTTTCAGCATTGACATGCCCCCGATATGTGACGTCTGTCGCAAGTAGGGGCAGGGACACTGACCTTCAAGTGTCTGTGGAAAGGGAAGAAACTACAGTCTCATGGAGACTGAGTCAGCTCTCTGCACTCGGAAGCACACGGTGGGTCATTGGGAAGCTACCCCTTGCCTGGAGTCAGTGCATTCTTCAGCAGTATGGCAAGAGAGGTTAGCACGCCCAGATTGCCGGCACTGGGCTCTTTGCTCAATATCAAAGACAATTAACACTTACTCAGCACGAATAGGCAGGATGACAAATAAGTAAAAACCCAAACTGCCACGAGAGCAGGTCCTCTTCCTTGAAGAAGCTGATTGCATAAAAAGGGACAATGATCCTCACAACAGACAAAAGGGTTTCACAGAGATACTTTAATAGCCCTGTATTTCACTTAACAAGCTGACTGCTGGAGGCACATGTTCACATTTCTACTGGCTGGGTCCAACACCTACACCATGGCTGTGTCATCGTGCACCTGTCCAGAATCGGTCCTGCACAACAGGCCTGGACCGCTGCTAAGAAAGTGGTGGCGTCAAACTCCATGGCAGTCTTTTGAGAACAACATCCAGTGCCACCTCTTGTCACCAGTCCCTGACAGGGACGAAGACCCCATAAGTCAAAGCTACTCAAAGTATGGCCCCCGCAGCATACTTGGGGGCCATACTTGGAGTAGCTTTGGCTTATGGGATCTTCTGGACGCTTGTTCAAAGTGAAAATACTTGGGCTCCACCCCAAACCTACTGCACCCATCTTTGGGAGTGGACTCTATACTTTAACAAGCTCATCACATGATTGTTGGTGGCCACTTTTGATGAGAAACCAATAAGGGATCAAAAGCAAGCTTTTATTCCTGACAGAATACAGTTTCAGACCCACTGCCCAAAGCCATCTTTCCTTCACCACCCTTTTTCATCCATCTTGCTATGAGATTCTGGGTATATAGGACAGAATAAAATTGATAGGATTTTTGCTCTTGTAGAATTTAAATTCTCCCCTGGGAAGCAATGAGAGTTGGTGGCCACTTTCAATGAGAAACCAATAAGGGGGTGAAAAGCGAGCCTTTATTCCTGACGGCTATTCCAGTAGAGTCATATCACGTTATAGGAACTTGAGCAGGCTACCCCAGAACAAGCATAACAGCAGGCGCTGGAATGATGCTGGGTGAGAGTGTGACAGAAACAGTGAATGAGGAGCCGGCAGTGTGGCTCTACATTTTCACAGCCCCCTTGCCAACCCTACCCTAGCTCTCTGCATTCATTTGCTTATTTACATTTCTATTTTACAGGAATCTGAGCCTCTTGAGACACAGCCAGGTCCTATTCACCCTGGTTTCCCAGAGCTCAGCATAGTACCTGGAGCCCACACAATGTTGCTCAATAATAAAGAAAGGGATAAACCCAGTTACCCTGGGAGGCTACCCAGTGCCCTCAGTGTCCTAAGAAGCCCTGTGACACTCTAGGCAGCCCTGGACTAGGAAATGGCCCCCTTACCTTTCAGTAGCTTGCTTGTCCGCAAAAATACTGTGAGCAAGATCCTGGCGGTATTTATAAGCCAGGTCCCCATGCAGACGGTGGTGGAGCACAGTGTCCTTCAGGGAAGTCATATCTTTCCAGGAGTACTACCTCCCTTGTACTGGAGGCTGAGAAAGAAGCACGAGAGAGACAGAGGTGCCATTCCAAACCCAGCCTGCCTGGCAAACAGGAACATTAACCTAGCAATAAGGACTCAGACGGCAGAGACTTGGCTCAATCGGACATCCTTAGGCAAGCCAATAGTGGCAAGTTTTTGCCTCATTTGGACACTTGAGAGCCTGAAGCCAGATTGTGCACCTAATTGGAAAGAAAAAGACTAAAATGCATTCTTCATGCTGAAATGACATTATCCAAAAGCAAGATAAAAAGCAGGACTTTACATGAGTTTTTAGCTCTCCGGGAAGAAGATTCCTGGCCCCTCTCCCCCCTACTGTATACGTGCATTTATAGTTTGGGCCTTGCTCATGCACTTTCTTTTGAGAAGAATGTGATAATATAAAAGCGGAAGCTTTGGAGTATAATGAAGTGAAGACAGCCCGAGCCTGCAGGAGGACCTGAAAGAGAAAGAGGTGGAGTCTAGAGCCTCCCACTGAGGCCACCAGTGCACCGCTGCTCAGAGGGGCTCTCAGCTTTGTGTCTTGTGCCCCAGCAGGCTTCTCCTCTGGGTTGACAGTGTAAGCCAGACCTGGTGCCAGCCTCACATGTGACTTCTAAGACAAAGCATGAGTGAAAGGTTTAGGGTCTTCCTCACCTTGTGCAGGAGGAGAGGAGGGGGAAGAGAGGAAGGATCCCCAGCTCAACCCTCTACCCACTGCTACCCAGCACAGATGCCCTGGGCTGAGCCCACAGCAAGGCTGCTCAGGGCAGCTCTAAGGAAAAGAACTATGGGGCCAAGCTGGAGACGACACAAAGCCCCAGGCCGCTCGTCCACAAGGGGCCTCCAGCTCTGGGGACGTGGGTTTCATGGGCCCAGAGCAGACGTTGAAGACCTCCTGCCCACCTAACACCAGCCTCCAATGTGGTAAGTCAGGCAGGGGCAGGCAGAGGCCTGTGAACACCTATGACTGGGCCTCAGAGGGAGAGAAGGGAGGAACTGAGAGATTCAAACAGACATGGGGCTTTAGAAAAAGGAAATGAGTAAAAGACACCCACAGAAAGACAAAGAGAGAGACAGAAACAGAGACAGACAGACAGAGAGACAGGAGATAAACAGCAAAAGGAAAGCAAGAAATAGTAATAGTCACTACAGCTGATTGAACATGGTTTTAAGAGTTTCACATTTATTACCTCATTTAATTAACTGCATACAGCATCCTACAGTGCAGGCATTATTATTGCCACCCCATTAATAGATGAAGAAACTGAAGTTTACGGGTGGTAAATGTTGAATGAGGATTCAAACCTAAACTGTTTGGTTCCGGAATATGAAAAAGAAAGGAAATGAGAGAAAAGGAAACAAAAAAGGAAGGGGATCTTAATAGGCAAGACAGCTCATGGAAGGACTGGACAGGATGGATGCACAGACGGATGGATTGATGGATGGATGGACAGATGGATAAGTGGACTGATGGATGAATGGATGGACAATGGGTGGACAGATGGACTAATGAATGGATGGATGGATGAATGAACGGATAGACAGATGAATGGATAGATGGATGGACTAATGGATAGGTGGATGAAAATGGATGCATGATGATGGACTAACAGATAGTCTGATGGATGGATGAAAATGGACAGATGGACAGATAGATGATGGATAAGTGAATGAACTAAAGGATGGATGGATGGACAGATGGATGAATGACAAATGGGTAGATGGATGGTGGCAGGCCAAAGAAACAGATGAGTGGAAAAAGTCCCCCACCTCACTCCTTTCAGGGCCCCCCTTTCTTTCCCTTTCACTTTCTATTCCTTCCACGAGAACTCTGCATTAAAGGGCTTATTACTTCAGACCTGGTATCTCAAAATCAAAGATTTCCAGAAAGAAAGAACTGGCAGAAAACACACAGCCTTCAAGGTAGAAGTTACTCTTATCCTCCACTGACAGAGTTTAAAAGTGTGTCCCTTAGATTATGGGACCCAGAGAAAATTAAATGACAATGTTTTTTAAACTCCATTTGTCTCAGTTGCTACATGTTTACGCTGGATCAGGCCCTGCATCAGGTAGGACAGAAGAATGAAGAGGACTCTGGACTCTCCAGTGGCTTAGACAACAGCTTCCACAGGCCCCAATTTATACCATGAGTTTTACACGTGTAGTAGAAGGGAAACCAACATGAGCACAGAGCAGGAGGAGCAGCCCCATTTGCCTGGGAGAGTTCAGGGAAGCGTCACACAAGGGACATTTGAGCTACACCTTGAAGGATAAGCTGGAGTTTCCCCAGTAGGGAAGCAGTAATCACAGGCAGTACCAGCAGAGTTGTAAGAGTGAAAGGATCCTTCCAAAAAGTTGTTGGACATTCAAAACAACAGAACTGTGTGGGCAGGAAGTAGCACCAAACAGAAATGTGGAGGTCAGACAGTGATAAGTATCAACTATCTGCCTAAGGCACATTCACTTGAGTTTGGGTGCTCTTTGAGAATATGGCCAAGCTCTGGTCCTTTCCCCAGAAAATATACTTCCTCTCTCTTTGAGACACACACACACACACACACACACACAGTTTCTGCATTTGGCATCAGGGTGTTCTTGCTGTAGGCAATGGGGAACTGTAGGTTGCTTTTAGCAGAAGAGTAACATGATCAGACACATGTATTAAAAGATGGCAGGAGAATGGATGAACCTAGAGGATGTGATGCTAAATGAAATAAGACAGATGCAAAAAGACAAATACTGCATGATCTCACTCATACGTGGAATCTAAAAACATCTAATACATAGACCCATAGAGAACAGCGGTTACCAGAGGCAGAGTGGTCAGAGAAAAGGAGATACGTGGTTAGAGAGTACAAAGTTGCAGTTAGGCAGGATGAGTAAGTCTAGGGACCTAACGTACCGCATGAGGACCATGGCTAATAATACCGTATTGTATTCTGGAAATTTGTTTAAGAGGGTAAATTTCATCTTCTCTCACTCCCCAAAAAATGATTGTATGAGGAGACAAATATGTTAATGAGCTTGACTGTAGTAATTATTTCACTGTATATGCAATTCAAAACAGCACGGTGTATACCTTAAACATGTACAATTCTGTTCTGAAGAGATAGCCATAGAAAGGTGAAAGCCTCCACTGAAGGGCCAAACGGACCTGGGTTTGAGACCCTGCTCTGCTCCCATACTGTAAAACTTCAGGCAGTTAGTTGACAATTCAGCTACTCGGTTTCTCATTGTGATATGAACATAGAAGGTCCCACCTCACAATACTGTAGCAAAGACTAATGGAGATAAAGCCTCTAAGGTGCTTATCACGGAACCCACAGCACACTGTGAGCACAGACGCCGTGAAAGTTTGGAAACGATGAACACTCATGGCGATGCCCTGGACCTAGATCGCCTACTGCTACGGAAGGCATCTAGTGCCTGGCCCAGTCCCTGCCATACAGACACTGGCTGTGCTGTGTATGTTTAGAGTGAGGCTCAGTTCAGAACAAAGTAGGCCCTTAGGAGATATGTGCTACTACTTCCTGTACAAATAAATGGTGCGTGAGCCTCCTGGAGCCAGAAACGTGGGGCTGGAGAAGGATGGAGCAAAGCCACTCAGTCACGGTGTTTCCAGATTTCATAATCAGATTATGCCCAAGATTTAAACTTGGCAACCACTAGTCTATTCTTCAGGTTGTGAAACCAATATTCAAATGGCTGATGAGGCAGGTTCCCAATCAAACGACAAAAGAAAGATTCCATTGAAGATGCCGACCACAGATATGTCACGGCCACTTCACTATGTTTCATTCAGTGGGAAGGGCGGGAAACAGTCAAGAGGACTCTGCTTGCGCAGTACAAATTCCAAGTACCTGGGGGTTCATGGGAGGCACTCAGTAACCCTTTGTTAAATAAATGGATGAAAAGAAAGCTACCGCTAGACTTTCCAGAGTGAAAGAGGATGGATGAATGACAAAGTTTCAGGTTTACCTAGCTAGCCCCATCCTCCCATTCTACAGGCAGGAAAAGGAACTCTAGGAGAGGCAAAGCGATATTCCTAAGGACGTTGGTATGGGTAATGGTTTGGATTGTGCCTACCCTCACTCCTCAAATTAATATATTGCAGCCCTAATCCCCAGTACCTCAGAATGACCTTATTTGGAGACAGGGTCTTCACAAAGGTCATCAAGTTAGATGAGATCATTAGGGTGAGCCATAATCCATAAGACCAATGTCCTTATAGAGATGGGACCCCATGTGCAGATGAAGGAAGACATCAATCAAGATGGGACAGATTCTCATATCCCCTAGAACAGTGGTTCTCAACCTTCCTAATGCCACGGCCCTTTAACACAGTTCCTGGGGGGTCATAACCCACAGGTTGAGAACCGCTGAGCTAGAAGGATCCCATCCTGCCAATATCTTGATCTCAGACTCCTAGTCTCCAGAAATGTGAGACTATTTTTTTCTCTTGTTTCAGCCACAGAGATTTTGACTCTTTGTTAGGGCAGCCCCAGGAAGATAAAACAGTACTCTCTCCCCCTCCCCACCCAATAGCTCTGAGGAAAATGAGAGGCCATTTCAGTTGGCTTTTAATGGGAAGCCTAATAATCATACCTCTTCACAGGAAAGCCAGAGGTCAAATGAATTATAGACCAGGGACTCTGGCTGTCCATTCCACTGACTAATGCGAACTGCACACACACCCAGTGCCAACACAAGCACACCTCCATCCCTGCCATTGGTGAGACAGACTCAACACCAAGCACCCTCGGTACAGTGTGGTCCTGGCTCTCAGGATTCTGCAAGCAGCCACATAGAGCCCTCTCTCTGCCGGGAAGAATCAGGGAAGAGAGTTCACAGAACATGGCATACTTAGAAGGTTTTAAGAGAGGATTAGGAGATTCTCAAGCAGAAAAGGTAGATAAGGATTCAGAGAAGCCCAAACCCCATCTGCCAAAGTCTGGGATCCCCACGACAGAGGCATATGGGGGAACAACAGGCAGGCCCACAGGTGGAGAAAAGGAGGCAGAGCTGTGAAGGCTACACTTGTTACCATTTATCAGCTTGTGTGCAGGCCGCATGGGTGGCGGTGTGGTCTGGTCATTTTTCACAATGATCACTCTGAGGAGGGCAGCCTAGAGACCAAGCAGCGAGAGGCTTTTGTCACCATCCTGGTGAGGGATTTTAAGGGCATGAACTAGGGAAGTAGCAGAGGGCGCAGATGGACCCCCAAGACATTCCTGAAGCCAAATTAGCAGACTGTGGCAACCCCAGAGGCGGGTGACTCTGCCCACAGGCATGACCCCAGGAGGCCCTCAGATCTCACTTCCTTCCTAATGAAAATAGAGACAGACCCACTGGGACATCCTAAAGGGGAACCCACTGAGGGCAAAGAGGTGATGTGGGTGAGGTTTCCCTCCAAAGCTGTGCACACCCAGCTGGCTCTGCCCCAACTTTGGCCGGTGGCAGCACCCAATACTCTTTGCTATCCTATTCAGTCCTGGCCTCACAAAAAGAGATGGTCCCCTTCCTACAGAAAGACAAAGGACATCAGAACTCCAGCTGGGGAATGGATACCCATGAGGGCGTCCGCACAACCATACCCACTCTGTCCTAGAATCTCAGAGTCTGGGAACTCATGAAAACTCAGCCCCCTTCCAGCCTAGTGGCCTCAACAGTCCTCCATCAGCCTACCACCCCGCGCATCCTAAACCCCTCCCAGAAGGAGGGAACACCTCCTCTCTGGCAGCCTGGTAGATGTGTAGATGGCTCCAACCATTCAAAAGTCCTCCTTATACAGAGGCCAGTACAGCTCTCTGTTCTTCCCCTGAGTGCTGCTAGAAAAAAGGTTTAATTTCACTTCTGCTTGCCTCCTTCAAGCACTTCAGGAGAAGACTCATGTCCTGCCCCTCTTCTCCTGGTGAAAGCCCTCCAGTCGCCTGGCCTCTCCCCATGGGGTGCCTTACATTTAGCTGCACCTACCCCATGCTCCTCTGAACTCAGGCCAAGGCCAGGCCACTTCCAGTTGAATCATTATGGAGTTTGATGTTGGAAGGAATCTCACTCCAAAGACCTCAAACACATCATTCCTTCTTCAGCATGTCACTACACCTTCATGCATTCCAAAGACATCTCCGGTCTTTTGGGACAAAATGCTCAAAGGGTGAATGGAAGACAGAGGCAGCCCTGGGGAACAGAAAAATGGGGTATGTGTATTGAGAAAGCAGGATGAAGTGATGGAATTGGGGTGGTGGCTGGAGATTAGCCCCTTTTCTTTCTCTTTTGGTTCTTTCAATCACTGGTTTTGCCAGGAAAGTCTGACAAACAGTGAGTTAGACCCTGGTGCTGGCATGACCACAACCAAAGGTTCCATTCTCTCCTACAGAGATATGCTTTGTTTAACAGGTAGGCACTAAGTGTACTGAATGCTGGGGAGCAGGAGGGGTCCTCAGGTGGTATATAACACAATCTAATAAAGTGGGGGCAAAACTGGGAAATATTAGAAATTATATTTCTGATTTATTGCATACATTTAAAATTTCTAATTTCTGCATGCACATTGTGTAACAGTCCACTAAGTTACGTATAAGTAAATAGGTGTGTCGTTAAAGATATGTGCTCAGAAGATTTTTACCAAGATGCTTGAATAATCAGAGGTATAAAGCACACCGCTCTGAATGGAAGTCAGGTAGCCCACACAGGCCTTCTTCTGGCATCGAGGTGGTCAGGTGAGAGTGTGGCTGCTCAGAGCAAGGTGTCAGCACCACTGTAAGCACTGGACCTCCTGACCACTGGAAAGTGTTATTTTAACTACATTAATAGTCATAGCATATCTAGAAAAGGGGGGACAGTCCTATTCACTGTTACTTGTCCAGACCACAACTGAGGATTGTGTTCCATGCTGGAAGTTATATTTTAAGTAATGATCCCAAAACTGAGTCTTTTAGAGCAGAGTGACAAAAGACATCAAAGACACAGGAAACCACATCAGCAGAGGAAAATTAAATGGAATTGGAGGTGTCCAACCTGCTGGGAGACCTGAGAGCCAGCTTCAGATTTCTAAAGGACTGTCTGGGGAAGTGAATGCAAACATCCTTTATGTGTCCAGGAGTTAGAGCTAATAGGTAGAATTACAGGAAAGAAAATGCAGGCAAAATCTAAAGAAGGGACTTTCTGGCAGAGCCACTTCAAGATAAGAAGTGAGCTTCCTGTCACCAGAAATGTACAAACAGATACAGGGTGAGAACTAGGTGAAAGTCCTGCAGGGCAGACTTTGTCTTCAGAAGGGTGGTTGATCTACAGCGTAAGTTCCCATCAAAAGCACGCAGGGTGATTTTAGGTGGCACATGAATGAATATTTTTTAATAATTATATGGAGATCTCCCAGGTGCCGTTAATGCAGATGAGGCTGAATTTACTTAAGTGGGTCAATCAAGGTAAAGTAAACCATCAAGGAAAAGCCAACAGAGGGGACACACAGACCTGGCAAAATGAATGACTGAAAACCAGGAAACAATGGGGTGAAGGCTCCTCTCTACCTTGAGATTCCAGGATTCCAGATTCTCAGATCTTCAGTTCTCACTCTCAAACTCAAGATCACTTTCCACTTCTGTCTTTCTCCCTCCAGCAAAGTGCAGGGTTCCCAGAGTCTCTGTGTTCTTCTGGTGTCCAGGAACATCCAGTCTTGGCCCCTTTCCTTTCCTGTCCTCAGCCAAATGCATCTATCCTGGACCCTGAACAGCCTGCTAAGACAAGATGAACTGATGAGGGGGCCTGGTCTTTATCCTGGACTACCCAGCCCCACATCCACCTTGGAGAAAGCATGCTTATTTGAGCAGTGGCCTCCTGCAGAGTGTATTCAAGAGGGAACTCCAAAGTCAAGGAGGTTCAAGGGAAATATTTTTTACCCAGGAAGAGCCTTAGGGCCCTCCCCCAAATCACACACTTACAATGATACTGGAATCAGGAGTTTAGCTCTTTGCAGTTTACAAATGTGAAGTTTACATGCCCATTTTTTTTGTCTGATCTCCAGCACAGCCCAGTAAGATTGATTATTCCCATCTTGGGACAAGGAAATTGAGACTCAGAGAGGTTGTTTAACTTGTCTGAGACCATACAGCTTTCAAATCCTCTCATTCCCAGTCCCAAACTCAGTCTACTGTACCACGCTGCCCCCCAGTGCCCCATCTACAAAGGTAACAAAGAGCAGCTGTGGTCCCCACATTCCTAACACATAAGGGCTCTATTTAGTTAGTATTGCCTTATTGATCTGTTGTATTATTCTTTTGTTTTCAATTTCATTTAGTTCTGCTCTGATTTTGGTTATTTCTTTTCTTCTACTGGATTTGGGGTTGGAGTGTTCTTCCATTTCCAGTCGCTTGAGATGTCCTATTAAGTTGCTTACTTCCTCTCTTTCCGTTCTCATGAGGAAGGCTTGCGGTGCTACCTCACAAAATCCCAAGACCAGAGATGTTGGCATGGATGTGGAGAAAAGGGAACACTTTTGCACTGCTGGTGGGAATGCAAATTAATACTTTCCTTTTGGAAAGAGATATGGAGAACACTTAGAGATCTAAAAATAGATCTGCCATTCAATCCTGTAATCCCTCTACTGGGCATATACCCAGAAGACCAAAAATCACATCATAACAAAGATATTTGTATCAGAATGTTTATTGCAGCCCTATCCATAATCGCTAAGTCATGGAAAAAGCCCAAGTGCCCATCGATCCACGAATGGATTAATAAATTGTGGTATATGTACACCATGGAATATTATGCAGCCTTAAAGAAAGATGGAGACTTTACCTCTTTCATGTTTACATGGATGGAGCTGGAACATATTCTTCTTAGTAAAGTGTCTCAAGAATGGAAGAAAAAGTACCCAATGTACTCACCCTTATTATGAAACTAATGTAGGACCTTCACATGAAAGCTATAACCCAGTTACAACCTAAGAATAGGGAGAAGGGGGAAAGGGAGGGGAGGGAGGGGGGAGGTAGGTAGGGGAGGGTGATTGGTGGGATTACACCTGCGGTGCATCTTACAAGGGTATATGTGAATCTTAGTAAATGTGGAATGTAAAGGTCTTAGCAAAATAACTAAGAAAATGCCAGGAAAGCTATGTTAATTAGTGTGATGAAAATGTGTCAAACAGTCTATGAACCAAGTGTATGGTGCCCCATGATCATACTAATGTACACAGCTATTATTTAATAAAAAAAAAATTAAAAAAAAAGTATTGCTGATCATGATTGTGATGTAGATGGTTAGCCTCGGCATAATTATCACAAGCTCACTCTGCCCTTCAAGAAGCCAAGCAGTGTCTTCATCTGTTTAATATACATATATGTGGTCCGTACATGCCCGTCTAAATGATGTAAGCCAAAGGGTCTGGCATACAGCAGGTGCTCAGTCATTGCATACTGGGTCTATTGACACAAATCGCTTTTCTATCTGGGATCCAGATTAGAAAAGTAGGTGTGAAACAACTGGCTGAACTTATTATAAACTAAAGTGGAACTGAAACCCCAGCTTCCACATCATGTATCTCCATGTAAAACCTAAGTTCATGCCTCTTTTTGTTTGGCCTGCAGGAATTTTATGAAATGAATCATTTTAGCAAAACGCATCTTTATATTGAAAGCTAGAAGTGGGGGGGGGGTGAAAAAATGAACGCTACTAAATTCTGCTGACTCTGTGTACACAGGCATCTTTGGCACGTTTTCAACATATGTCCTAAATTTTCCAAGATGGTCTTCATTTCAGATGTTCTGTGCCTCTCTCGGACTGTGTGGTGGACCCTGCACCAGGACATGTGACTCAATCTGGGTTTAGGAAAAGATGGTCAGTGTCAGTGTGTGCCACAGTCCTTCGGAATACAAAAGGGAAGGAGGCATGGTCTCAGCCCTTTTTGAGGTGTTCGGCCTAGAAGAGGAGGAAATAGAGACAGAATAGAAAAAGCTGCAAAGTGGTACCGCAGGATGGGCTACTGAAAGATGTTGGCAAATCAAAGGACACCAGAAAGTCCAAGCTTTCCCAAGGGGCATTCAAGTGGGATCCTGAAAGTTGACTAGGAAATTGCCCATGCAGAAGACGTCAAGTGCGCTTACCTGTGCTCCTATCCTGCCTGCAGCCCTTCGCCCACTTGCCTCAAACCTTCCACTCCTTATCTGGATGTGGTGGTTCACCTTCCCACCCATCCCCATAGGATGGCCCAACCTCCTCCTCTTCCCCTCTGATCCCTTTCCAACTCAGCCCTCTTTCCTCCTCCACATCTTCCTTTCACCATGAATCACAAGGCCACGCACAACTTCCTTCTCTCTGAAAGACTCAAAATGGTTTATTTACCTAAGACTCTCCCTCCACCCTCAGGTCTCTCTGTCCTCTTAAGACAGCAAAGTGAAGAAAATAAGCAGACCCAACTGGGAACAGAGAATATGGCGGTGCTGCTGGGTCATGATTCATGATTCAACAGAGATGAGTGAGAGAGGCAGTGGTGGGTGTGGGAGCCATACAGGCCCAAAGAGGAGGAGAAGGATTAATTGAACCAAGCCAAGCTCAACCTTAAAGATCCCGGTTTGGTTTGTTCCCAAAATAGGGTTGAGCTTATGGCTGGTTCTTACTTGTTAGTAACTAGTTCACCCATCCCTTCTCTTAAGTCCTTGTTCATTAATCTTCTTAAAGAAAGCAACTTGACTCGGTCAAAAACCCGTTCTTCCACCGAGAGAATGCGCAGGTGAACACATATAGATATGTTCACAGAGAACTTCCATACAGAACAGGGAAATCATTTCTCCAGTCTACTGCTTTGAGTTACATCTTGGTGAAGATCTGAAACTTAAGCACCAAGAAGGTTCCTTATTCCTTCACCCATTCATTTATTCATCTGCTTTAACGAACGTATTGACTGTGATCCAGACATGAGCTATGTATTTTGAATATAAACAATCATGAACAAGCCAGGTGTGGTCTCTGCCCTCAAAGAATGATGAAAAGGAAACCAGACACATACACAAATAACCACGACACGTTGTAATCAGTGGCATAACAGAGACCATAAGAGTGTGCTCTGGGAATTACCAAAGGGATTAAAGGTGTTTTCACAGAGAAAGTAAAACTTGAGGTTCTCTTTACAGTCAGGGACTGTGTCTTACTCATCACTGTGTCCCCCATGCACACCACAGGGGATTTGCTCACACAAAGTCCTGGTAGAGGTGTGCCAAGTAAGTTATCAAGATCTCAGAGTGTGAGTAGGAGTCACCATCAGAAAGGGGAAAGGAGGTGCATTACAGGAAGAGGGCCCCATGAGGAAAGGCCCAGAGCATGGGCCTCTGGGGGAAGGACAAGTATTCCAGTATGGGTGTGACACAGCAAACAGCAGACGAGGCTGAAGAAGGAAGCTGGCTTAGTATGCCATGCCAAGGAGGTGAAACTTTGCCCTGGGAAAAAAGGATAGATTTATTAGTAGGGGCTTGCAATGGGTGGACCCAGAAGACACACTTTCTCAATGGAAAACACTTTCTCTTGGACTCCACTAAGTTGGAAAGGAAGCATTTTTTTTTTTTTTTTTAAACAGCAAAAACATTCATCTTGGTAGCTTGTGAACTGGCCCAGGGAGCAAAGTGCATGTGCAAAGATTTCTATCAAAGCCCAGCCAGGTGTCTGCCCAGAGACCTAATGTCTCCTATCTGGAGGCCCCTTTCCAACTGAGAACCGAGGTCCCCCACTCGATCCTTCAAGGGTATTACAGATATGCCTGCTGTCTGGCTGATGCTCCTCTGAACCTGAGGGTGGGCAGCAAATGCACAAAGCAGGAAGGGAAGGCAGCAGAGCCACAGTGTGGACCCTCCCAGGAACCAGATCAAGCCCAGCGCACTGAGACAATGACTACAAGTCAACATTTTCTAAAGCTTCACCCATAAAACAACACTCAGTTGCTGAACTTCCTCTTCATTCCTTTGTTCCTTTTTTGATAACATTCAACATATTAATACACATGTCAATATCGTAAACCTGGGTTCAATCCTAGCTCCATAACTCACTCACTATGAGACAACGATCAAATCGCTTAAAGTCTACGACTCTCAGTTTATGTCATCTACAAATGATAATGTATCCACATGGCTGTCAGTTATAAGGACTGAAAGAGAGGTCTTCAAAGCCCCAGTCAAAGGACTTGGTGCTTCATAGGCACCAGAGACACCTTACTGTCCCTCCGGCCTCCCCACCTATCCTGGTAGAGAATCACGTCAGGCCTGATTTACAGGGCTCAGTGTTGCCTCCTTTGTAACCTCAGGTTACAGGTACCCTAAAAACCTCAATACTGTTTGCTTTATAAAATTGCACCATTTCCTAGTGACTGGGGATGACTAAATCTATAGCCAAGAAATAGACATAGGCCTCCCACAGTCCACCTCTCCCCTTCTGTAAGAATTAGTCCCACTCCATGATCTCCCCACCTTCAAACACCTACAGCTGATAGCCACTGCATGTAGCATGAGCCCTGCTCTTTCTCTACACTATGCTTTTGCCCAGGAATGCCTTTCCCACACTTATTCAGCCGGAAAGATGCTCTCATCTTTCAAGCCTCATCCCAGGTGTCAACTTGTCCAGGATAACAACTCACGTATTAGAACAGCAAGCCTTATTCATGCTCCTTCCACACCTTTTGCTTTTTACAGATGTACACATCATGCTAAGACTCTCTTCTTTTGAATCTGGCCCACCAAATGGCCTCCGAGATCCTCAAGTGCGGGAACCATGACTTGGGGATCATCTTATATGGAGATAAAGTGATTATCCACAGCAGAGAGTGATTGAAAGGAGCTGATGATAAGTGTAGAAAAAGTCCTGGAAGACTGTTTCCATCAGTTATCCCATTAACAAACACCCAGTGTCCAGAGGTGACTCTTTCCCCATGAATTATATCTCCCTGTACTCATACCCTTGTATAGTTCCCATTCCCTGAAAACTGGCCGGCCCTTAACCTTGCTTTGGATCAGCAGAATGCAGAGGATGCCCCTGTGCATAACGGTCAAGGCTAGGTCATGAGAAGCCTTGAGACTTCCACCTGGGTTTCTTGCGACACTCACTCTAGAGCAGCTATCTCCCAATTCTAGGCAATTTGCTTCCCAAGAACATTGGACAGTGTCTGGAATGCTCTTGGTTATCATAACTGGATATGTGGAGGCAGGTGGGGGACTTTCCTATGACAGAGGTCCAGGATGCTGCTAAATATCTTACAATGCACAGGACAGCCCCCACAAAAAAAAATGGTCCTAAATGTCAATAGCGCTGAGACAGAGATACCATGTAAGACCCTACTGCCCTCAGACCTTCACTCTAAGAGGAAGTCTAAGCTAGTCGCAGCGAGAGAGGGAACCCTGGCCAGCCTCTAACTATTCCACCCACAAAGCTGAGGCACTAGACACATAAGTGAAGAAGCCATCCCAGATGCCAACCTACTCAAGCATTCAGATGACTCTAGCTCCCGCCACCATCAGACAGCAACCACATAAGAGACCCCAAACGAACCACCAAGCGAGCCAAGTCAACCCACAGAAGTATGAAAGGCAGTCATGTATTGTTTTAAGCCACTAAGTTTTGGTGTGAATTGTAATGCATCAACAGATAATCAAAGCACCTTGGCTGTGATGTTTCTAGAGTTCTTGCCTTTCTGACTTCTCTCATTTTCATTCTTTTATTTATCTTCCGCCTATTCTGAGGTCTGGAAAAGTAAGTTTTTCATGCAAATTGGTCAGCTGGTTTTCCAGGTGCTTCAGACATATGCAAATTCCCTGCTCTTTTCCTTCATCCTACCAGTCAATCCTGCAGCACTTGGTAAATGAGAGCCTGGGGCCATTTTCATTTCATTGCTGGAAAAAGGAGATAGTAGAAGTCAGGCTGCTGCTGTAGTTTGCCCAAGTGCCAGGCCTCAGGAGCTGCACTGGGCAAGGTGACAAGGTTCTGCCAGAGAAACAGGAGGGAACTTTGGCTGAGAATTAGCGTCAGTACAAGGAGCATCCCTGGATAGTGTCAGGACACACCACAGTATCCCTGGCCTCAAAAACTACTCTAATTTAATTACCTAACTCGATTCTATTCAGCAAGCCTTTTCTTGAATCCTTGTTCCTCAGAAATTATACTGATCTCCACTGGAAGCCTTATAGATGAAAAAATATAATTCCTGCATAAAGGGGTTAATATTTTAGCCAGAGAGACTAAATATATCAACAGTGTGCTACAAAATACAATAAAATGAAATCGATGCTAAAGTGAAATAGAAGTGAAGGGCCTGTGTATTTGCATAATTAACATTAATGAAGGGACACTTACTCATTCCATCCCATTACCAAGTACACCTACAGTATACAGCAATAGAAATCCAATGGGCAGAGGTTTATGACACAAATTTATAATCAGACACAATATGGTCCTGGGAACTTAGTGGATAAGTAACTGTTAACAGTGATACATCCTAAAAATTAACAAATGAGAAGTTGATTTTCTTCTATATATTGAACTTTATTCTTTAAGCTTTACTGAGGTATATTTGACAAATCAAAACTGTGTATGTTCAAGGTGTACAAACTAATTAACAAATCCATCACCTCACATAATTACTTGTGTGCGTGTGGTGAGAACACTTAAGATCTTCAGTTATCCAGTATATTCAGCTTTCCAATTATCCACTATTATTAACTATAACTGCAAGTTTGTACCCTTTGACCAACATCTCCCTATTTCCCCCACTTCCAGCCCCTGGTAACCAGCCTCTACTCCCAGTATCTACGAGTTTAACTTTTATAGATTCCATGCATAAGAGAGATCCGGCAATATTGTCTTTTTGTGTTTGGCTTATTTCACAATATTTGTTGTTTTTAAAAATTAAGAAGGAATGAGGAAATACCTTTTCATAAAAAAAGGGAAATTCGAAATTCAGCATTTGAAAATTTTCATATTGCAACTGTGTTCCTCATATTCCCAAATACAGAGTTTTAAATAAGATGATTTTAGGCCATGCTTTCAAAAAGGGGGACAGGTTCCTCTTAAGGAATCTGAGGGTTGGGGAATGATATGAGGAACGTGTCAGTGAGGATGGCTAGGTCATCCTGTAACAACAACCTTGAACTCTCAGTGACTAGAAACAACACTTACGTCTGTTCACCCAACCTGTGTAATACGGTTTAGCAGAAGTCAGCTCCTCAAGGTCACTCAGGAACCCAGCTGATGGAGGCTTCCTCTCAGCCCAAGCCTCTACCCACCACACAAGGGAATAGGCAAACCGCATACTAGCCAGAACTGAAATACATTCCTTGACCCAACACTAGTCCCAAGGTCATGCCTGACTGCAAGGAGTCAGGAAAATGTAGTCCTAATATGTGCCTATGAGAGGGAAGAACCAGAAATACTTGACAAATGACACTAATAACCATCACAAACAGTCACAGCATAATTTCGGATGGGCAGCTTTTCAGAGTATCAATTTTACTTGAAGACTGATCATTCAAAACACTGAATTAATATTAAAAAATAAATATGTAATGGGCTCATGTTCAAAATATGCATACATTTTAAGTTAAAAAACAAGATTTGAAAGGGATTTAGGCCTCTGGACTGTACCTTATAAACTCCCTTCAGTCATTACGTTTTGCTATTTTTAGTGGCTCCTTGGGAGAAAAAAAAATTTAAAGCACTAGTTTAGGAGAAGCATTCTATTTAAGGAGCATGGAAGAATTAGATGGTTTGGAGCACTCAAGATGAGCAATGGATAATGTTCTAAATTTCTTGACAGATGAGGCAGAAAAAAATAACACAAGAATATCACTTCTTTTTTTTTTTGTCATCAGAAAGAAAACATGTACATGGACAGAGGCCAGCATCTTTCTGGGAATGTCCTGTAGGGATAATGAGGCCATCTCCCACTGGCATTTGTAAGAGAATAAAAATGCAACTCTTCTATCAACTGCTATTGATTAAAGGGGTCACAGCAAACCTGGGTCAGTGGAAGTAGGTTGTTTCCTATACATTGAACTTGATTCCAAAGTAGAATGTGGAAAATCTTAAAAGACTGGTAACAGCAACAACAGTGTTTATTATGTGTCAAGCACTATTCTAAGCCATCTCCATGCAATAACTAATTAAATCCTCAAAACCGCCCTAGGCGGTAGGTGCCATTATTATCCCCATTTTACTGGTAAGGAAGCTGAGGTGCAGAGACCTGAACATGCCCAATGTCGCAGAGCATGTAAAAGACGTAGAATCCTCACTCACAGGCAGCCGGTGGTTCCACCAGAGGGCGATCAGTTATGACCCACTGAGCATCTTATGTGTTCACTGAGCTCTGGACAAAGGTTGGAATTGACTTCGCTCCTTATGGAGTTACTCAAGTAGATGTGGGGCAGGTAGGCTGTGCTATCAAAGGTAGCCCAGTAAAAGGCCCTCCTTCTTTGTTAGCCCAGGGCCTCATCTGAGGATGTTTCTGGACCAGATTCTCCTCCAATTTACACCCAAAGCAGCTCAAGTGGGGCCCCACATGGACACGTGGGCCAATGGGATTTTTCTGAGGAAAGATTTTCATTTTCTCCAACTTACCTCCAAGGGCTTAACAGACACCCCAAAGCTCCACACACTGCATTACATGAAAGAGATGACTTCAGCACGGAAACATTTCAGGGGCTGTAATACCAGCTGCCCTCCCTTTCCATGAGAACTGAGCAAAATAAACTGAATATGGCCCTCGGAGTGTTCCTTATTTAAAAAAAAAAAAAAAAAGAAAGAAAAGAAAAATTTTAGTTGGTGCTACTGCATGAGGCTAGCTTTGGAATCTTTTTCTTTAATTTGGGAAACGCGGACCAAGCACCCAGTATCTGCTACACAGTGTTCCTCCCCCCCACTGTCACCCTCCCACCATCATCCCTGCCCCCTCCCCCCACAAACAGCTAGAACTACGTGCCACAAATGGTTTGGGTCTATCAATCCAAAAACCGATGGTCAGTTCATGGGGTTGAAAAACTGTGTGATAGGGATGGGGTGTCAGAAGAGACCCAGCAAGATCGGCAGTGTAGCTTCTGGCCCCGTCAGAAGCAGGTAATAGCTGTGAGGCCCCTGGGAAGGGCACTGGATATGAAAACCGCAAATTTGAGCCAGGATTACTTACTCAGCTGCCCGCAGGCAGCTAATAAAGGACAAAGACTGGACCTCAGGAGTGGAGGGACCTAACGACCCTGCTACAGGCATTCGCCATATCTCCTCCTCCACAAACAACAGGCAGCCCAAACAAAACACTCGCTGAGGCAGAACTGAAATACGAGCTGCCTGCTGGTGACCTCAGAGGCTGAGCTCTACTTCAGGGGCCATCAGCACAGCTACAGGACTCAAGGAAGGTCAGGGAGCTTCTCTGAGGTTTGACTTCCTTATCATTCAGGAAAAGAAATAATCATCTCAACCTCAATGGAGTGGTCTACAGAATTAAATAACCAGGTCAACTTCCCCATAGCCATTTACACTTGAGCTCCTTGAGGGTGGTGACTTTTCTACCACTAGCTTTTGACATCAGGATGGCACACAGTAGGTTATTAAGTGAGTTTTGAATGAATGAATGAAAAATATGCCTACTGTGTGCCAAGAACTCCACTGAGTCCTCTGCAACTGCCGTATCTCATTAGAAAAGAAAGGGGTTCAAGTGCAATCCAGTTGGTCATGAACCCAAATCTTTCAAGTTTATCCCTTGTCCCTTTTTTCATCACTCCACACAGCCAATGCTTTAAGACCGGGGTGGGTTTTTAGGCAGGAATTGACTAAGGGGAAGGTGAGATTGGCTTATTCCCAGTAGTTCATCCAAGAGGTCTTTCCTTTCCTTGTACCAATTTAATTGCTCACTTCACATTTTTATTCGTTTATTCACCTGCGATTCCCTGACACCTGCTCTTTGCCAGGTCCCCATGCTAGGCCAGAGAACAAAGAGTCGGTGCCCTTGGTCCTGTCTTGGAAGAGCTCACCTTTTAAGGTGTTATTCTTGTGGGACTCCGGATAAGAGCGCTGCAGCCCACACCAAGCCTCCAAATTATAGCAGTGTTCTAAGGAGCAGCTGGGGTTTTATTTTTCATTTCCTCAGCACACCCGTCGCTCCACATTTAGTTGATATGCTCTAAAGAACAGGCCCTGACACCTGGGGGAACGTTTTTGAAAAATGTGTGGACCATATGCATACCTAACATGCAGCAGGGCCATGGAGAAATTGGTACAATGCGCCTTGGCACCAGCCGGCATTTTTTTTTTAATTCCTTAACATCTTGCCTACAAATTGCATCCTCAAGCACTTCAGAGAGTTGAATAACCCCCAAATGCTTATAGCTTATTTCATTATGCTTTATTTGGGGCTTTAAAACGGGGGGAGGGCAGAGAATGTCAGGAATAGTTTAGTAGCATCAGGGCTGATTTGGTTGAAGAGCATTCAAAGAAATTTATTTCTACATTCCTTTTGTTAGCAAGATCATGTGTTTCGCTGAAAGCAATCTTGTGATTACCTTACAAGTATGTTCCCTAACCTCTCATGAGCCCATTAGCCATTCTTGCCTGCCTTTTATTAATTTTTTAAAAAGAAAAAGGGGGCAGGGAACAAGAGCTAGAGAACACTCCTGAGGCAGCAGCCCTGTCTAGGCCCTGTTGTAGGGCTGGGGAAATGCGTCTTCTAGCTACTCTATTACTTCTAAGCTGTGTGGCCTTGATCAAATGATCACACTTCCCTGAGCTTCAACTGCCACCTACCTTTGTTTAAACACAACAGAAGTAATGATGTCTGTCTCCATGGAGTTGTACTGATTACAAAGCCCTGACTCAGGCATTATCTCAAGTCAAGCTAGCATGGAATCACAGCTCCAATCTGTGAGCTGTGTGTCCTTAAGCAAGTTAACTAAGCTCTCTGAATTTCGATTTCCTTGTAAAATGGGCGTAGGAACAAAAGAGCTAATGTGCGGTTCAAATCAGGCAAGGGATCGGAGAATCCTTTTTAACAATAAAAGTTGTACAAACATTTAGATTCCGCTCTCCCTTGGCTCCCCCTCCCCCTCTGTTATCTTCACCAACATTTTCCCCAGATTCCCCAAATGAACAAACGCATGATATAGGTAAGAACAGCTTGAATGCTGTGCAAGGACAGTTTCCAGAAAAGTCTCTGAGCATCTACGTCCAATCAAGCTGCTTTCCTCTGTCCCTCCTATAAAGAAGCTGCCATGTCGAATCATGCAAATGCTGCCACCATCATCATCATCAGGTCATTGTATGATGGGCCTGGTTATCTGAATTATTATGACTCCATTATTTAAAGAGATAACCATATGGTGGCTCTGACTCAGGTAGATTGTAACAGGATGCAGTTTTCTCACAAATAACATCTGCAGAGTAATTTATAAGACTTTCACAATTCATATGGAATCCTATCTGAGCCTCTTAACAACCCTATGTTGTAATTAATTTTATGTCCATTTTACAGTTAATCAAACTGAAGCTTAGAGAGGTTAAGTGACTTGCCTCAAGTCACACAGCAAGTGGCAGACTGCAGATGGGACCCAGGTTTTAGATTCTAGATCTGACAACTTTCCACTTTCCCACTCTGCCTCTGGCAAAGTACACACAGCCACATTGTAAAGAAACTTGTCCTAACTCTGCCTCCCAGGGCCACCATCATTTGGGATGAGGGATCTAGCACTCCAAAGTGCTAGTGGGATCAAGCACTTTGCTTCCCTTCCCAGGAAAAGTAAGAGACCGAAAAGGGAAGGTTCTATCCAGAAGCTTTCTGCCTACCCCTCCCCTCAAGTATTTGTCCTGTGACACTAAAAAGAGCTTTGGGCCTACACTGCCAGAAGGGCCCTCACATTTATACATATGAAAGCTTTTCACCTCTCAGGTTTTTTGTTTGTTTGTTTTTTAAGAGTGGTGTGTTTCTCTTTAGGCCAACTTCTGAAGCTCAGCCCAAGGCCATTTACTCTTCACTCTCAGACACATTATTTACTTGCATTTCTCACTTTCCAAAGCTGAATGGCCAGAGCTTGGACACTCAAAGCCCTCAGCATTATCTACATATTGCTGTCAGGAATCAAAGTTGCTGCTAGGATGATTGGAGAACCCATTTTAAACAAGTTTATATACCAAGAGAGGATTAATTTATTGAGTGTAGCCATGTGTGAGAGGCCATGGGTACTTGCAGCATCACCCCATTCTCCAGGTGAGGGGAAGGAAACTGAGAGAGCTGAGCAGCTTGCAGGGCCCACAGGAAGGGGAGTGCAAAATTGGAAATCAGACCTGTTTGAGTCCAAAACCTAAGCTTTTAGCTACAACCCCAGCTCTACACCCTGAGTAATGCGCTTCCCCCTAAGTGTATATACCTAAGGTAGAAAGAAGAAGGCTGTTTCCTGAGAAAGGAAGGTTAGGTGAGAATTTGAGAAGGAGGGGAGGGAGGTCAAAGAAACCACAGAAATCTCCCTAGATCCAGCACAGATCCCACTTGGAAGGTAAAGGAGAGGTTAAACTGAATGGAAGGAGAAGGGAGTGAGGAAAATCCCCAGGAGAAGCTTCTCTCCAGTCTCTCCAAAAAACACAATCATCCCATTGCCAGTTCTGCTGCCCAGCTGAAATGGGGTACAGTGGCCACAGGCCCCATTCCTCCAGCCTCTGCCCTCCTTCCTCAGCCTGGCCACCTGTTGGGCCTCCTCCCAGGCCCTAACTTAAAATCCCACTGTCCTCCTTGCTCCCAGCTCAGCTTCCATGGGGTGTGTCATGAGATGTTGATTTAGTTGTATGCTGTTCTCAGTGCTCCAGTGGCACAATTGGTTAGCGCCCATGGTACTGATGAGTATGCTGTTCTCATGCACAGCCCTCTAGACTTTGTACCTCCCATAATGAGATACGTGAAATGATGCATCTCGTGGGAACACGGCCTCTGAATTTGCAAAAAGTCTCATTGTTTTATCAGGTCTCATAACATATTAACAGTTACTTCTTACGTACCTACTCTGTTCCAGGCATTCTGTCTTTAGGGCCAATTTTCTTTTAATACTATGATAAACGTATTCCACTCTATAGAAGAGGTGAATGAGCCTCACAGAGAGACTAAGTGACTTGGCTGAGGTTATCCAGGTAATGCCAAGATTCTACCTCCAGTCTCCCAGGGCCATGTCCACATTCTCTCCACTTCCCTCACCGTCACCCATCCCTGGAGTTAGCTGAGAGGAAGGAACTTTACTCCAGACATAGCACTGAATAATGACACATACTTGTGCAAATAATAATTGCGTTAATCTGGGTCATCTGAGAAGCAAATATCAAGACGGGATTAAATGTACCAGAAATTCATTACAGGAAACAGCTGTGAGAAGAAAAATGGTAAGTCAGGGAAAACTGGAGAGCCGCAGACCAGGATGCAAGTCTGATCCTGAGTGAAGGAGAGAGGGAAGGAAGGACAGAAACAAGGCCATTCAGGCCCAAGGACAGTCTAGCCAGGCCATTAGCCTTCAGGCCACAAGGGCCCATCAGGGAGTTCCCCATTGCTGAGGAACAGGCCTCCCTTAGAGTCTGAACCAGCTTCAGTCGCTGGCTGGGAGCAACCAGGGGGAAGTGTGACTCTGGCACAAATCCAGTGATGAACTTCAGGGCAGATGGTGTCCTCGGCTGATCACACTCTCTACAGTCAACAGAGGCTCCCTCTCACAGGTGCCATAATAATTTTGTGAAGAATCACGTGAAATATTTACAACTTTTCTGAAACACTTGTAGTCTTACTTGTAAAACCTGGTTGGACACTTTGCAATTTTTTTCTAAATACAAAAATAGCCAATAAAATAAAATAAAACCCTTTATAAGAAACATGGCTTCAGCATGGAAGACAATTCAGGCATCCTGTGCAGGATAAAATTCAACTCTGACAAAAGTACAGAATATAGGGCCAAGTACAGCTGCTCACACCAGTAATCCTAAAACTCTGGGAGGCCAAGACAGAAGGACTGCTTGAGGTCAGAAGTTCAAGACCAGCCTGAGCAAAACAAGATGCCCATCTCTACTAAAAAAAAAAGAAAAAAATTAGCCCAGAACTGTGGTGCGTGCATGTAGTCCCAGCTACTCAGGAGACTAAGGCAAGGAGGATGGCTTGAGCCCAGGAATTTGAGGGTTCTATGAGCTAGGCTGAGGCCTTGGCATTCTAGCCTAAGCGACAGAGTGAAACTCTATCTCAAAAAACAAAAACAAAATAATACAAAATATAGATGCTAACAGAGTTCTGTGATTGGGGGTGGGGGGTGTCTCCTTTCCCATCCTAACAAGCTCAGATGGAGTTTCTCCATTTCTGGTATACCTGAATGGCCAGTTCATTGGACAAACTGCAAAGAGTCTCTACAGCAAACAGAACCCTAAGGTGAGCTCCAACCTCTCTTGGTTCACAGTTTTATAATCCCCTCCTTCAGTGTGAATGGGATCTGTGACTTGCCTCTCACCTGCAGAACATGGCAAAAGCTAGGAGATGTCATCCTACGATTGCAGTATCATGTATTAATATAAGACTAACTCTTTAGGGACACTCGTGCCTCCTGCTGGCCTTGAAAGTGGGCTGCCATACTGCTAACTGCCTGTGGAGAGAGCGGTATGGTAGGGAACTGTGGACGACCTACAGTACCGAGGCCCTCAGCTCCTGCAGGCCACAAGGAAATGACTGTGCCCACAACCCAAAGACCTTGAAAGCAAATTCTTCTCCAGCTGAGTCCCCAGAGGACCAGCTGGACACCTTGAGCAGAGGAACCATCTAAGCCAGGGTCGGGCAGCTGACCCATAGAAACTATAATATAATAAACATATGTATTTTTAAACTACTAAGTTTGTGATACTGTGTTATACAGCCATATAAAGCTAATACTGTCATAAATATGAGTTGTATTTTGTTCTAAACACAATGATCATATGAAGCTTTGTTAGGCCATGGACCCCAGTCCTGGGTAGGGGCCCTGGGAGATGAACTAGTTAAACAGAGAAGATAGTTAAACCTAAACTCCAATACCATTTACAAAGCATTGTAATAGACTTATAAACAAATTGATGAGTGCAAACAGCCACATAAGCAATTATTTCTGTTGTAGAGATTTGAAAAAAGCATTACAGATACAAGATCTGACTTGAGAAAGAAGTTGTAACACAGTGAAATCATTTCACATTCACAAGAAAGTTACTTTAGGTTAAAATGATAGCATCCTTGACACGGTACTTTTTTTTTTTTTTTATGTCCACTGAAACTCTAAGATAAACAGCTTATTCATCATGAAACAATGCCATAATTAGAAATAGTTTTAGGCCAGTTACAGTAGATCAGGCCTACAATCCTAGCATTTTCAGAGGCCAAGGCAGGAGGATCATTCGAAGCCAGGAACTCAAGACCAGCCTGAGCAAGAGTGATACCCTGTCTCTATAAAAAATAAGAAAAATTAGCCAGGCATGGCAGCACATGTCTATAGTCCTGGCTACTTAGGAGGCTGAGGCAGGAAAACTGCATGAGCCCAGGAGTTTGAGGTCACAGTGAGTTATGATGACACCACTGCACTCTAGCTCAGGCAAAAGAGAGACGCCCTATCTCAAAAGAATAAATATTTTTATACTCAACTTTCTCCTCCATGTCCCCAGCTTAGCAAAAGTCACACCTGTGCCTCTATCCCACACAGGGTGTGAAAGAATTGCTTGCGTGCGAGACCCAGGAGTGAAACGGCTGTTGGCAACGTCACTGAAGAGGGTTTCCCTCACCCAACTGCCAGTCTCCATGGCAACTGCCAGCCACAGCCTGCAAACAGTTACCTCGATTGTATTACACATCCCTGCAGACTCCCACAGAGGGAGGCCTTGTTGATCTCTTGGTCACCATGGTTTCTGATCCTGGACATTCTCTCAGCGTGTGCGTACTTGCGTGCACGCTTATTAATGTATGCACTGAGGCTTAACGCATGCTGCCCTCTGCTCTTGGTGGAAGCCAAAACATGCTTGAGGAGTGACTAGCGTAATCTTTGTGATGAAAATGATATAGTAATCCTTGCCCCAGTGAAAGGTCTGTGGTTGCTCATTGGATCAGCTGAAAAATTCCTTCAGATTGAGGAGGAATGCGGCGTGATTGGGTCTCCCCAGAGAAGAGAACATCTGCAGGCAGTAAAACCACTTTCAGACTTTGGACTTGATAGAAAAATAACTCACAACGGATGGGTCAGTTGTGCTCCGTTTCCACAGATGGTCACCTTTGGAGTGGAAAGCAGTGTGCAGACCACGTATTCACAACATTCACTCTAAATGGCCAACATTCACAGCCTCAGTGCTGCAGCCATTTCACCCAGAGTATCAGAAGCATGAACAAGAGAGTCATCATTGGAATAATTTCTAAGGCTACAGTTGTATTTCTATTTAGATGCTGAGGAATCGACACCATTGTAATTTGGGAGCCCTCAGTGTTTGTCAGACTTGAACATGAAATCTGGTAGTGCTGCCGGTGTTGTGAAAAGGCGAATTCTGATTCCCTCCACCAGGCAGGACAGGAACCACTCAGCTACGAGGCTCTCAGGGGTTCTCACTGTGATTGGAGGATGTGAAGATTCTCAAGAATGGCATAATTTATATAAAATGTCACACACGGTCCCTGGCAGGGACCAAGTACTTGACAAATGTTGTTACCCTTTTCTGCAAAGTATTCCCATCCTCACTGGCTCACTGGACTGTCACGCAATCTTTCAAGATAGCTGGCGCAGAACTTGGGTGTAACTCCCATTTATAAGATAAAGAAACGGAATTTTAGGTAACTGAAAAATTTGCCCAAATTTATGGAGCTAATGGAACAAAAGCAGGAATTGAACCTTTGTCCTCTAATTTCCAGGCCTGCGTTCTTTCCATCACACCATCCTGAAAGCCTTCATATCCACATTAGGAATGTCACTTAATTGATTCAAGATGAAGACCATCCCATTTTATTTTTGAAACCCAGAAAACCCCTGAAATCAAAACCTGGCATAGGCACTACTCCCAAAAAAAACTCTATAGGCCAATCTCAAAAACACACAAGCAAAAATCCTAAATAAAATATTATCAAATCAAATCCAGCCGTTTATTTGAAGAATAATACAGACTGACTAAGTAGAATTTATTCCGGGAATGTAGGATAGTTTAATATGAGGAAATATATTAACATAATTCATCACATCAACAGGTCAAAGGAGAAAAACCATATGATCATTACAAAAGATGCCAAAAAGACATTTGATAAAATCCAACAGTCATTCAAGATTTAAAAAAAAAAAGAGGGGGCCGGAATTGAAATCTACTTCTTTAACGTGAGGAAGGATAACTCTCTGAAAAGAACAGTCAGCAAATCACTTTACCAGGAATAAGAACTGCCAACTCTCACTCCTATTTTTCACCTTGTTTTAGAAGTTTTAATCAATGCAATAAGACAGGAAAAATAAATAAAAAGTAGAAATAGTTTAAAGGAGGAAATCAAATTATAATTCTTTTCAGATGCTAAGAGTTTCTCCTAGACAAATCTAAAAGAATTTATTTTAAAACTAGTAAAAAAAGTTTAATGGGACCAGCAAAGACTAGTTTTAAAATAGTGTATTCAATCCAAGGAGCAAAATAAAAAAAAAAAAAGACTCCATTTAAACTAAGAAACAACCAAACAAAAGCCCTGAAATATCTACTAACAAACTTAACAAGTAGTTTTCATTAAGCTTCAGAATTTTACAATGAGGCATAACTGAAGGACTGAACAAATGAGAAACTTCATGTTTCTAGAGAGCAAGTCAGACTTTGTAAAGATATAAGCCATCATGGAATTTACAGACTTACTACGTATTCAATCAAAATTACAATGATATTCTTGGGAGAAAGTAATTCTTAAGTTTAGCTAGAAATATAAATGAATGGACACTACCAAGAAAATACTGAAAAGCAAGCATAATGTGAATAAACTTGCCCGATCAGATTTTTACATGAGATATATATATATATATACACACACACACACAATAAATAAAATATTGCTGTAAAGGTCTCAGAAGATAAATAACAAAGAGGCAGAAGAGAAAGCTCAGAGAGGACCCCAAGCACAACTAAGAATTTATTAAATAAGAAAGATAACATTTATGTCCAATGGGAAATTTTGTTGAATGAGGGTAATTGTATGATAGTAAATTGTCACACTTTTACCATATAGCATAGACCAAAATAAGTTATAGTTGGAGTCAATTGATGTTTTTTAAAGAAACTGCAAAAAAAAAAAAAGAAAGAAAGAAAACAAAAAGTGTGTGTATAGAAATTCCTCCTTAATGTAACAAATTCAGAAAACTTAAAGAGAAATACTGATACACAGAAGTATCTGAAAATCAAGTACTTTTGTTCAGAAGAGAAGAGAAGTAAATGATAAACTGGAAAACTTAAACAGGTATGATAGGTATTATTAACTGTATTAAATGTCTTTAATACAGTTAGAAGATTTTATAAAATTGGGGAAACTCTATGGAGTCAGTTTGTAAAACAAGAAACACAGTCAATGAATATATGAACAAAAGTTCAACTTTAGGCCAGGCATGGTGGCTGACGTCTATAAACCCAGCACTTTGGGAGGCTAAGGCCAGTAGACTTCTTAAGCTCAAGCAGGAATTGAACCTTTGTCCTCTAATTTCGAGACCAGCCTGAGCAAGAGCGAGACTTCATCTCTAAAAACAGCCAGCCCTTGTGGCAGTAGTCCCAGTTACTTGGGAGGCTGAGGCAAGAGGATCGCTTGAGCTCAAGAGTTTCAGGTTGCTGTGAGCTCTGACACGAAAGCGCTCTACCCAGGGCAATAGAGTAAGACTCTGTCTCCAAAAAAAAAAAAAAAAAAAAAACTCAGCTTTAGCATTAATCAAAACCATTCAAATTAAAAGTTTAAGATGGGGTATGTTTCCCATAAAGTTGGCAAGGACTATAACTAAGGGAGGGTGTTTAGAAACTGGTGCTCTTGTACACCGCTTGGAACATAAATTAGTTCACTTTTTTTGAAAGGTAACTAGCCATACATTTCAGAAGTCTTAAAATATGGGTATTCTCCAGCCAAGCAATTCTACCTCTACAGATTTATTAGTCTCCCCTCAAAATACAAAATATAGATTCGTGAGACACAGCCTAGAAGAGATAAGAAAACCCCAAGGCAGGAGTCATGTCAGCCAAACCCAAGCTCTGTTACTTCCATGGCAGGGGCAGGATGGAGTCTATCCGCTGGCTGCTGACTGCAGCTGGAGTGGAGTTTGAAGAAGAATTTTTTGAAACAAGAGAACAATATGAAAAGTTGCAGAAAGATGGACGCCTGCTTTTCGGCCAAGTGCCTTTGGTTGAAATTGATGGAATGCCGCTGACACAGACTACAGCCATCCTCAGCTACCTCGCGGCTAAGTATGACCTTTACGGGAAGGACCTGAAGGAGAGAGTCAGGATCGACATGTACACCGATGGCACCCTGGATCTGATGATGATGATAGCGGTGGCTCCTTTCAAACCCCCTAAAGAAAAAGAGGAGGCCTTGGCTTTAGTGGTGAAGAAAGCTAAAACCCGCTACTTGCCCGTCTTTGAAAAGATTTTGAAAGACCAAGGAGAAGATTTTCTCGTTGGCAACAAATTCAGTTGGGCAGATGTGCAATTGCTGGAAGCTATTTTAATGGTGGAAGAATTGGATGCTTCTGTTCTTTCTGACTTCCCTTTGCTAACGGCATTTAAAACAGGTATCAGCAACATCCCTACAATTAAGAAGTTCCTGCAGCCTGGGAGTCAAAGGAAGCCGCCCCCGGACAGCCACTATGTTGAAGTAGTCAGGAACATTCTGCAGTTCTAACGGCAGCAGGTCTCGTGATGGCAGGAGTGACAATCTAATCACAGCACCAGCACATGCCACCCATAGTGACTAACAGGCAAACTGTAGGTTCTAGGGGCTAAGAGTCTGAAAAGAATAAGCCATGCTGCCATCAGTAGCAGACACTGAATAAACGCAATGTACAACCAAACAAAAAAAAAATACAAAATATAAACAGATACAACACAAATACTGACATAGGTATATATTTTATGTTATTTATAATTTTTAAAAAAGCTTTACAATATGGAATTAAATAAGTCAATTATGGCCAATCTATTCAATTGAAGCCACTGACTCATTGAATTAGCCAATCTATTAACCTGAAAAATGTTCAGAATATATGGCTAAGGCTTTATTTTGTGTGTGTGTGTGTTTTTTTTATTAAATCATAGCTGTGTACATTAATGCGATCATGGGGCACCATGCACTGGTTTTATAGACGATTTGACATATTTTCCTCACACTGGTTAACATAGCCTTCCTGGCATTTTCTTAGTTATTGTTAAGACATTTATATACTACATTTACTAAGTTTCACATGTACCCTTGTAAGATGCACCATAGGTGTAATCCCACCACAATCTCCCTCCCTCTGCCCACCTCCCCCCTCCCTCCCCTCCCTTTCCTCCTTCCCCCTATTCTTAGGTTATAACTGGGTTATGGCTTTCATATGAAAGCCATAAATTAGTTTCATAGTAGGTCTGAATACATTGGATACTTTTTCTTCCATTCTTGAGATACTTTACTATGAAGAATATGTTCCAGCTCCACCCATGTAAACATGAAAGAGGTAAAGTCTCCATCTTTCTTTAAGGCTGCATAATATACCATGGTGTACATATACCACAGTTTGTGGATCGATGGGCACTTGGGCTTTTTCCATGACTTGGCTAAGGCTTTAAAAAGCAAGATATGAAACAGTACACACTCTTTGATAGCATTTCCATGAAACACAGACACACAGAAAAAAAAGAAGGGGGAAATATTGGTAGGGATTATCTTAAAGTGATTAGATAGTAAGGGACCTGTCTACTTTTCCATTTGCTTTTCTGTATTCTGCTACTTTGGTACATCAAGCATGAATTGCTTTTGTAATAACCATGAAATTGTGCATGCACATGTGTATCTTATTTTAAAGACACAACTGGGAGCGAGAGTTTAATTCTGATGAGCAGAGTGACGTATGCTAAGTGAAGCTTAGGGAAATTTGTTTGCTCTGCTGAAAGTAGGTTAGGTCAAAGAAGTAAGGATCAAGAAGATCTGAGTTCTGCTGTCACAAATGCAGTGTAAGATCTTTAGGCAGGGGGCCTGGGCTGGTTACCAGGTTGAATCAGGTGAACTGCAAGAAGCCAGGCGAAGGTGAATCATCAGGAAGAAGGGACAGAGACATGAAGATGTGGCTTCCATGGGGAGTGAAGGTGGAGTGAGCCTTAGAGACAAAAAGCTGGTGATGTGAATATAGTCACAGCAAAGTGGGTGAGCAGTAACATAGAGACAGATCATTTTCGTGAGCCACACGGGGTGGATCCTGAGCAGAATGTTCAGAACAGAAGCTTTGCTTGGTTCTCCAAAGTACTTTCCTCTCGTGAATAATTTTCTCTCTTTTTTTTTTTTTTTGCCATTTTGTGGAATTTTTACTAATAGACTTTCTATGTTAGAGCAGTTTTAGGTTTACAGAAAAAATTGTGCATAAATTATGAAGAGTTCCCATATGTCTCCTGACCCTCCCCCTCCAGTCTCCCCTATAATTAACATCTGACATTAGATGATGCATTCATTACAATGGATGAACCAATATTGATACATCATTAACTAAAGTCCTTGGTTTAAAATAGGGCTCATGCTTTGTGTTGTAGAGTTCTATGCGTTTTGCCAAACGCATAATGTCATGTATCCATGACTAAAGTAGCACGGAAGAGTTTCGCCACCCCGAAAATCCTCTGCTCCACCTGATGAATCATTCCTTGTGGTTGGCAAAAGTTGTTCTCTTCACTGATCTCATGTGATTCTCAGAGGTGATCTGATGAAACAGACAGGCCAGTCATTATCACTGATCTATTTTATTTTTAATTCTTTATTAAATCATAACTGTGTACATTAATGCATTTATGGGGTACAATGTGCTGATTTGATATTAAACTGTCTGCCCAAATCTCTGTAAAGTGACTGAGGCAGGATAGGAATCCAGGCCTGTCTGTCTTCAAATCCAGTATTCTTCCACCTACATCCTTTTGTAAGCAGATGATTTGCTTTAAAAAAAAAAAAAAAATGAAAATATGGGGGTACAAAATAGAGCCCCTAACATGAGCTGGCCAAAGGCAGTATGATTATACAAATAAAAAAGAACTGAGAAGATTCAATTAAGGTTCACAGTGTAGAATCCAGAGGTAAGACCAGAAACTAGAAGTGGCAGTAAATAGTTACTGTGCCTATCAGGATTGTTTAGATTATATTGTGATAACAAAAAACCCAGAATCTCAGTGACTAAAAACAATAAATGTTTCAGTTTCTTTCTGGTTCATATTACAAGTTGATCACAGGATGTCAGAAAAGCTCTCTGCTCCTCAAAATTACTGATGGACTCAAGCTGAGCAAGGAGCAACATCTTCCAAACACTGGCAGTCTTTGTTCCAGAAAGAAGAGAAAGGTCTAGAGCAGCGTTTCTTAACGTATGGGTCACGACCCTTTGGGGGTCGAACAACCCTTTCACAGGGGTCACCTAAATACAGCCCGTATATCAGATATTTACATTATGATTCATAACAGTAGCAAAATTACAGTTATGAAGTAGCAACAAAAATAATTTTATGGTTGGGGGTCACCACAACATGAGGAACTGTATTAAAGGGTCGCAGCATTAGGAAGGTTGAGAACCACTGCACCAACAATTAAATGCAGATGGAGGTGACATGCATCATTTTCACCTCCAACTATTAGCCAGAACCAGTCACATGTCCCACCTAGCCAGAGGGCCAGGAAGTTGGAGAAACACAAGATGGGTGAGCAGCCTTATTATCACACTGAATATCTGTGCTCAGCAACAGGAAAAGCATCACAATTTATTGCACTCAAGGAGTAAGAATGGCCCAGGGAGGAAGGTGATGGATGTAGGCAAATAAGATGAAAAAGTCTATCTACAGAAGAGAAGAAATTATTTTATTGATTTCTAATAACAATACAAATTAGGCAAAACATTCAAAAGAAGACTGCTTCTCTTAGATAACTGGTAAGACCTTACAAAAAGAATACTGATTCTTCATCTTTTAACCCAGCATTAAGAAATGCTATCAGGGCTGTGTGCGGCAGCTTACACCTATCATCTTAGCACTTTGGGAGGCAAAATACACTCAGACAATGATTAGATTAGGTTCAGAAAGCTGGAGTTTACATCTAAACTCTGTCCAGGTTATTTACAAGTGTGAAAAAGCCTAACACATAGTAGGCATTCGATAAGGGTTCTTTTCCTTGCATTAACATAACATCTCAAGTTTGAGAATATCTGCCACAGGCAAGATTCCAGATGTGCAAAGCATGCCTATGACCTCAGATTTCATTTTACAAAATTCATATCTGGACCCTGTAGAGCAACTTCAGTAGAGAAGGCGTTAGATTTTTTTGTTCTCACCTAATTTCTTTTGCATATTGTGACTCCTTTAAAAAGCCAAAATGCTAGTTAAAAAGCAACCCCTTCTAGAGGCTTGCCTCATATCATATGACAATTAGACAACTCAAGAATAAAGTTCAAACATATTTTAGCTAGTGATGAGTTTGAGGGATTTGTCAGCTAACTAAACAAGAACACCAGGAAAACTTGAAAGCCTGCGAGTGGTGCACAGCCCATCCTTTGAGCCAGGTTAGGAACAAAAGCATTTGCTGTAAGGACCTAATTTATCACTGGAAAAGATAGCAAATATGTTATTAATGAAAGAATAAATCAATCTCAGGCAAGCAATGACTTCATCTTCTCTCAGGGGTGCTCAGCATAATATTTTTTCTGAAAACTATACGCATAAGGCAGCATGTGAGAGTCTTAGTAGAGAGGCCAGATGCAACTCTCTGTAGGCCTTGAGCTCTGTTCTATGAGGAGAGAGCAGATGAGCCCACTTGCCTGAACTTCAGAACCCTGCGTACCAGCAGAGGAGTCCCTGCAACCTGGTAGGGCACGGCCTTGAAGAGGGCTCTCTTCTTCTGGACCTTTGACATCTTCGAATTGTAACAAAAATTATCCAAAATACAGATGACCACATACTGCTATGTGAGCTTCCTAGGAAATATGTCACCTCTGTGATTGAGGCACAAATGGCACAGAGTGTGGAAGTGACACGCGAGAAGAGAAAAGATCGGGAGGCAGGGGAACAAAGGCAGCTGGGAGTTGGGCAGAGAGCATAGGTCCCACAGGAAGGGCCAGCAACAGGGGCCACCATGCAAGAAAAAGGGCACATGGTGAAGTTGCTCCCAGGGATCTGGTAGTCAGGGCAACAGTGTGAGCCAGCCAAGGCCAGTGGGGGGGGGGGGAGTGCATGGGATATAACACAGCAGAAGACTGCCCACAGCCCACACATTCTCTCCGGCTGGGCCACTTAGGAAAAATCATGTGGCCTCTCTGAGCCTCTACTTCTTGTAGGTAAAACGGGGATACTGATCATTCATCACAGAGTCAGAATGAAGACTAAATGTTACAGCATGTGTCAAACTAAAACTCCCTGTGTAAATAGCAGATGCTGCTCAGGCAAGGTGGCTCACATCTATAATCGTCGCACTCTGAGAAGCCAAGGTGGGTGGATTGCCTGAGCTCAGAAGTTCGAGACCAGCCTGAACAAGAGCAAGATCCCGTGTCTACTAAAAATACAAAAACTAAAAATAAATAAATAAATAAATAAAAATACAAAAACTAGCCAGGCGTTGTGGTTGATAATTATAGTCCTAACTACTGGGGAGGCTAAGGCAGGAGGATCTCTTGAGCCCAGGAGTTTGATATTGCTGTGAGCTATGATGCCTCAGCACTCTACTAAGGGCAAGAAAGTGAAACTCTATCTCAAAATAAATAAATAAATACCAGCTGCAGTGATTATTATGAGAGTCCCACTCACTCTTTTATTAAACATTCATCGGGTGCCTTCCACACCCCAAACCCTGGGCTAGGTCAGCAATACAAAGATGAATCTGTCAAAAATGTCAAGACAGTAAGATCTGCCATTTAGGAGCTCCAAATCCAGAGGGACAGACCAGAAAAACACTGTGGAAATGCTATAATGCAGGGATCAGCAAATCTTTTCTCTTAAGGACCAGACAGTAAACATTTTAGGCTCCGTCCTGACTACTCTGTGGGTATAGTCAAAGACCAGCCACAGCAATATAAAATGAATGAAAGTGGCTGTATTCCAAAGAATACGGTGGGAGACAAGGTCTGAAAGACAGGCAGGCCTGGATTGTGCAGAGCTTTGAAGGGCTTGGAATCTACTCTAAGAGGGACACAACTAAGGAACTGTCCCCCGGTTTCCATGGCACTGCCCAAAGCCCATTCCTGAGGAACCTGAGATGTTGAAGAAGCACATTAGGAAGTTCCTAATGCCCTCTGAGTCCCTACCATGGGTATTCTCAACGCACATTAGCGTATTAAAGACTCCCAGGGCCCAGAATAGAGGCTCAAACCTGTAATCTCAGCACTATGGGAGGTTGAAGCAGAAAGATTTCTTAAGACCAGGAGTTCACAACCTGCCTGCACAACATAGTGAGCAGCTCTACAAAAAATGTTTAAACTTAGCTGCCTGGGTGGCATGTTCCTGAGGTCCCAGCTACTGAGGCAGGAGGATTGCTTATGCCCAGGAATTTGAGACTGCCATAAACTATGATCATGCCTATAAAGAGGAACTGCACTCCAGCGTGGGAACAGAGGAAGACCCTGCCTGCCCCCGCAAAAGAACACCTAAGTTAAATTTTAAAAATAAAAATTTAAAAAGACTCTCAGGGGTCTCCAAGAAAAGAAATCCATTTCCTTTTAGTGAACTTTCCACATTTGACTAAAGACAAAGTTTTTTTTTTTTTCAAAGGACATAGGATAGAGTGTTCCAAGGTACATACACTTTGGGAAATACTAGCTGGTGGATGAAAAGCAAGCGTCCTATGAGCACAGGCGCATGTTCACAAACACAATCTGCCTCCAGACTCCTTCCCCAGGCTCACTGTCAGCTGCACTAAACACCCTGCCCTCTACCAACCGTCGCCACTGGGGCTCTCTAAACACACCACGCCATCTCATGCCTCCATCTCAGACCCACCCTGTTGGACAGACCAGAACGTTTTTTCCTTCCATGTCTACCTGCTGAGCTCCTTGATCTTTAAGCTCAAGAAGCCCTCCCTTGTGAAATTCTGAACATCTGTCTGAACTCACCCTGCCTCACATCCTGTCTCACACACGCACACACAGGCACCCAGCACTATTTCCTTCTTCTTGTCACTTTATATCTTGTGCTGAATTCTGTTATGGCCTATGTCATACTGTGTTGTAAGAATATGCCTACCTGTTCGTGTCCTCTCGTATGGGACCTCTCCAGAGACTATTCAGGACTAGACCATGCACAGAATTTCATCTGTGAGAGCGGTAGACGACAAGGTCCACCATTATTGAAGTCCTAGCTCATCTCTCCCTTTCTCCTGTGGGAAGGTAAAGGTCACCTTGGGGAAAATCCAAGGTAGCATAAGAAGGCATTTCTGGTCTTTGATCCTCTGTTGAAAGACACAGGAGTCATCAACTTAACGCATGGCACATGTGGTTGCAACAGTGCGGTTAATTGACCTGCCTTGCCATCCTTGCTATCATTTAGCTGCAGGGGGAGATCATCATTGAAAGGGCTGTCGTGTGTCCCAACCTCCCTGCTACAAGGCACCAAGCCCAGACTGCGTGAAGAGCAGCAGGAAGTATGTCTCACAATTACCTACCTAGGCCATTGGTTCTCAAGTCTGAACATGCATCAGAATCACCAGAGAGATTGTTAAAACACAGATTGCTGGGCCCCACCCCAGAGTGGCTGATTCAGGCAGTCTGGGGTGGGGCCTGAGAATCTGCATTTCTAATACTTCCCAGGGGCTGTAGATGCTGCTGGTCCAAGGACCATGCTCTGAGAACTTCTGACCTGTGGTTCTCTGAATGCTTCCCAATGCCAGAACTATACCAGGAAGAAATGGAAGTAATTGCTCATCTACCTTATTACTGCTCTTAGGGAGGTGGCAAAGACAGCCAGCACTAACCCTGTATTCTAAAGACCAGTGCTACCATTCTGTCGTCCGGTGGTGTGACAACTGGCAGATCTTGGACTCTCAGAATGGTTCAGCTTCTTCCACTAAAAACTGGCAATTATTAGCCTATCACTGTCTGTTCTCACTGGTTTGATGAGTGACTACAATAGAAAAATTACAAGTGTCTTCATATGCTGGAAAGCACTAAAAGAATGAAAAATTTGCTGGAATAAAATTAAATGAATACATGTGAATGATACAATAAAATTTCAAGGTGTCTGGAGTGATGGGGAGCAAATCAGAGGAAGAGTTCAGAGATGAATTTCTCCATATTAATCAAAAACTTTTTCAGACATTAACAGGTAGTAATAAAATTGACTTTAATCATTGAAATGTTTTTCTGGGCAGAGACAGAAAAAAAAATGCTTCCCTGCTTTTTGGAAAAATACTTCATTGTTATTTTAATAACAATACTTATCCCCCCACCCCCCAAAAAACTTGCAGGCCAGACATGATGGCTCACACCTATAATTCCAGAATTTTTGGAGGCAGGAGGATTGTTTGAGACCACGAACTTCAGACAAGCTTGGGCAAAACAGTGAGACCCTATCTCTACAAAAAATTTAAAAAGAATTAGCTGGGCATGGTAGCATGTAGCTGTCATTTCAGCTACTCAGGAGGCTGAGGCAGGAGGAATTCAAGGTGAGGTATGATCAGGCCACTGCACTCCAGCCTGGGCAACAGAGTAAGACCCTCTTAAAAAAAGGCAAAATATAAATTTTTCACCCATCTTAAGCCATCTTTATTATACCTGATCTCACATAGTACCTCTTTCACATGTTTCTAAAAGCTATTTTTGTTGATATTCTGCATAACTTAAAACATAATAAATTAGTTATTTATTGAGCCAACTTTTATCAAAAGGGAAAAGTCCTGTATATATAAAGCTTAAGAAGAAAGGCTTTTTTATGTGATTTATAATCTAGCATTTTCAGACATGAAGAAAAAATTGGGTAGGTATGGTTTTCTCTTAGCTTAGTTATTTTATTTTGCATTTTTAATTAATCTTTCTTGTTTTGAGATAATTGTAGATTCACACGTAGTTGTAAGGAATACTACAGAGAGATTTCACGTATTCTTTATCCAATTTCCCCAACAGTAACATCTTGCAAAACTATAGTAAATGTCACAACCGGGACATTGACCTTGGTACCATCCATTGATCTCAGTCAGAGTTCCTGTCTTACTTGTACTCATTTGTGTGTGTGTGTGTGTGTGTGCGTGTATGTGTATGCATGTATGTGCACGCATTTAGTTCTTTGCACTTTTATCACGTGTGTATTCATCACCACAGTCAAGACACAGAACATCATGACATTCTCTCATTTTGCCTGATAGCCACATCCAACCTCTTTCTTCAACCCCCTTCCCTCTACCCTGGCAACCACTAATCTGCTCTGCACCTCCATAATTTTATCATTTCAAGAATGGCATATGGATGGGATCATGCAGCATATAACCTTTTGGTATTTCATTCAGCATAATTCCTTTGAAAGTCATCCAAGTTGTATGATTAAATAGCTTGCTCCTTTTTATTTCAGTGTAGTATTCCACAGTATAGATGTAACATGGAATTTATTTGTTTAGCCATTTGCTCACTGAATAGGAAAACATTTTTAAGATCTATGGAGGTGAAAAAATTCAAGTGGTATCCAGGAAATATCATACTTTTTTTTTTTTTTTTTGAGACAGTCTCACTTTGTTGCCCCCAGTACAGTACTCTAGTGTCATAGCTCACAGCAACCTCTAACTCCTGGGCTCAAGCAATTTTCATGCCTCAGCTCCCACATACCCCCACCCCACCCCCCAGTAGCTGGAACTACAAGCACCCACCACAATGCCCAGCTGTGTTCAGAGATGGGGTCTCGCTCTAGCTCAGGCTGGTCTAGAACTTGTGAGCTCTAGCTCAGGCTGGTCTAGAACTTGTGAGCTCAGGTCTAGAACTTGTGAGCTCAGGCTGGTCTAGAACTCCGCCCACCTCGCAGTGCTGTGAGCCACCACACCCGGCGAAACATCATACTTTTTAACTATCCTGCCTGTTTCTAAAAATAATTTAAGGCAGAGATGAAGAATATACACATTTGGTTGGAACAATGGGATCATCTACAGCAGAAATCTGCAAACTTGTTCTATAGAGGGCCAAACAGTATATATTTTGGGCTTTGAGGGCTATACAGTCTCTCTCACAATTATTCAACTCTGCTGCACAAAAGCCACTATAGATGAATGTATAATAAATAGGCCTAGGTGTGTTCCAATAAAACTTCACTTACAAAACAGGATCAGGACATAGTTTGCTGATCCCTGATTCAAAGGAATAATGGAACAAAATGTTGAAATAGCAAGTTGGAATTACGTTGTGGAAAGCCTTGAATGTCAAGTAACTGAGCTAGTAAACATTCAAAAATCCCTTGAGATATTTTGATCAGGTGTCTGGTAGAGAAAGGAACATTTTAATCAGAGAGTATAATGTTTGGAAGATTAATCTGGAAGTAATAGATAAAATGAATTCATGCAGTGAGCAATTAAAAAATAGAAGAAGTAGATGATTTAAATGACCAGCAGAATTGCCAGAGCTAATAATAAAAAAGGCCTGAACTGAACTATTATCATTAGATATAAGAAGAAAGGATGAAAATAAAATAAATTTTAAAGGGAGAATTGATAGAATTTGAAAATTAACCAGTTACCATGGCAAGAATGACAGAAAAGGCAAAAAAATACCTTGGAATTTTAAATAGAAGCTTCAGAATGAAGCTGACCTGTCCTTAAATTATTTGTTCTACCATTTAATCAAGCAAGTTTTGAAATTTCACCTTTGGTTTCCTCATCTCTCAAAGGAGTGAGAACACTACCCTCACCACCCTCATCACCATGCAGTTGAACAGACTGAATGAAATAATGCAGGGAAAGCCTTTAGAACAAAACTGGCATATATAGCAACTGTGCATTAAATAGTAGTGATTATAACATTAATTATGCCAAAAGATCCCTCTCTAATCCCCAGCCATATTCTGGTAAGAATTTTGTAACCTAATTTTTACACTTTAAATACCACGAGCATTGCATGACATTCCACTGTGTGAATACGCCATAGTTTACTTAACTAATCCTAGATTGTTGGACATCTTGTTAGGTGAAATAATGTACATGTGAGCCATATTGAGCTGTTTGTTATTGTTGTCCTCATTTGCAACCCAAAGTCATGTGCAATCCTTACTGATCCATAATTTGATACCAAGAGTGGAATCCTATAGGCAATCGATCCTAAAATGTGGAATTGGTGACATAAAATTTTATTTTATTTAATTTTAAATAATAAGATGACCCTAATTATTTCAGGTTGAGAAGTCAGTGACTTTGCTATGTTACCATAAAACTTTTTCTTAACCTCTCACCTATGACACCTTAGGATCTTGGCTCTATGCCTTTAGAAGTATAGCATTGGGGGTATGAAAAATTCAGGGTGTTGGCATGGATGGCCTAATTTTATTTCTCTTAAGTAAGAGTCTGTAAGAAATGGGCAATCTTAGCTGAAGTGGGCCCATCTGAATCCAGAAAGGAAAGAAAATACAGTTTTGCTAGAAGTTCTTTCTGCCTGTGGCCTGTAATACAGTCCTATAGTTTGGTTTAAAAGTATATTATTTCACATTACAAGAATAACCGAGGTGGGGTAGCTCCTGTATTTGTTAATTCACACTTTGTATAGGCTCATTGTCTATTCATTGTTCTCATCTCAGGACTTGCCTACTTATGTATGCCCACTTGCATTTTTACTTGATTTGTAAAAACTCTTTATATATAAAGAATTTCAACCTTGTTTATTATACATGTTGAAAATATTTTTGCAGTTGGATATCCACCTTCCAGTTCTGTGATGGTTTTTTCTTTGGAGTTTTATGTTTAGCTTATATGCTGAGGAAGTCCATCCCTGCTTTACACTGAATATCTATATCCCCTCACATTTTCTTCGAGAATATTTATGGTCTACTTTACATAGAAATTTTAAATTAATTCATCCAAAATTTATTTTGGTATGAGTTGTGAGGTAGGAATGTTTTTTTCCCTAAGTGATAGCTAGTTATCCCAAAATACCTTATAGGGTGAATCCTCTCTCCTCTGGATTTGAATGCCCCTAGTAGTATATACTGTTACTGTGTAAAATTTATTTGGTTTCTTAAATTTCTATTCCACTTCACTCCTGTGTCAGCTTCGTGTCACCTATGGTCACACCATAGCATGACAGTTGTTCTACCATTATGCAGAAAATTTTCCTTCACATGTCTCTTCGTTTTGAGAAGACTCTTGACTAATCTGATTTTTTTTTCCTCTCAGATGATTTTTACATTTGTTTTTGTCAAGATTTCCCCAAAATGCTATTAGAATTTGGATTGGAATGAAAATAAATTGTTGACATTAATTATGGAGAAAATAATAATTTTTATAATATTATAAAAATTAGTCTTCCCACCCCAAAGCATCTTTGTCATCCCAATCACCAAGTTTCCTGAGAAGTTTCACAGTTTTCTTCATATGGAGTCACATATATTCCTTAGTTTCCAGAGTTTGTGGTGGTTACTGTGGTAGTATTCCAAAGCAATTTTGGAACTCTTTTTCTGAAATTCCCATCAGAGCTTTCATTGTATGAAGTCTGACAATTAAATTTGTGAACTTATCCCAGGAAAAAGTGCTTTGAAGGGTGGACTGGGCACTGGTGTCCCAAGAGAAGTACTTTGAAGGTGATCATACTGATATTCAGCAATAAGGCATATAGTACTTATTCTAGGAAGAGTTTGCGAACTGTGTAACTCTTAAATAAAACAAATGCAGTTTCTGCCCCCTCAGAGCTAACACTACTATGGGAGAAAGCAGACCATCCTTCAACTAAGAAAAAAATTAACAAATTAAAATGGTGAAAAGATCTCAGAGATTACTGTGTGCTAGAAACCAGAGCAGAGCCCCTTCAGGCAGGGTGGTCAGGGTGGTTCCTTCAGAGGAAAGACATCAGAACTGAACTCTGAACCAGCCATGTGACGAGCTGTGGGGACATACTCCAGCCGGGGACAAGCTAGGAGTGGCCTGTGAAATAAGACATGCTGGTGAGTTGTGGGGTCTGTCTAGAGCTCCGTGTGGCCAGAACACCATGCAGTGGGTCCCCAAGCCACAGGCCAAGTCTGAGGCAGGTACTGGGTGAGGGAAGAGCCACGTTTTGAAGTGGAGGTGGATAAAGATGTTGGTTTGGGCTAGGCTTTTAACACAGTCAAGCCTCCCTAATCTGCAAATTTGAAATTCAAAATATTCCAAGTCTGAAACTTTCTGAGTAGTGACATGAGAGAGTGACTTTACTTCCTGATGATTTAATAGACATAAACCTTGTTTCATACACAAAATTATTTTAAAATATTGTATGAAAGTATCTTTGGGCTATGTGTATATGGTGTATAGGAAACATAAGTAAATTTCATATTTATCGTATCATGTACATGTAAATATTCCAAAATCCAAAAAACTCTGAAATCTGAACACTCCTAGTCCTAAGTATTTTGGGTAAGGGATAATCAACCTATACTTGAAAAAGAGACACAGCTCATGGCTAAAAGTGACCCACAAGCAATGGGATCTGTCCCAAGCTGTTCCTGGGGGTGGGAGAAGAAATGCTATGGAAACCCATTTACAGGCCCTGTGGGAGAAAAATCATTTCCTAATCATACTGAATGGCATTTAGCCATCCCAGAGCCCAGCATCACCAGCCAGAGACACAGGTGGGAACAGATTAGGGAAGGAGTTGAATTTTACTTTGGAAACCAAGAAGAAGCAATCATACTTTTTGAGCAAAGAAGTTTACTTGATTATCCAAAATCAAAGAAGGGTCCATGGGACCCTAAGATGGAATTGAAGGCAAGCATTTGCCTCCCTGTGGCTCTGACCGAGGGCTGGGCCTGCATTAGCTGCGCACACTTCTGTAAAAGCCAACAGAAGGCCTCAGTGAAACAGGATAAATGTTCACAGCTGCCCTGAGGCCCTATTTTCCCAGAAAGTGACTTGACTTCTGTCCCACTGGCTTGCTGTAATTAGAAAGGACCAAGAAGATGTGCCTCTTGCTGGCTAGCAGGCCAGGTAGCAGAGAAAGCTCAGAGTTGGTTTCCAGTGAGCCCTATAAAGACTGGGGAAAATCCTAGGGGATAAATGGCCAGATGACAGTAGATGTTCAGACAGGTAGACAAGGAATAAGTCCAAAGAAGCACAGTGTCCAAAAAAGTGAGCCTCGGTGGAGGGTAGGAGTCCAAATGGGTGTTCCAGAGGGGGGTAGAGTGTGCTGACCGGCATGGGGCATGAAAGCCAGGCTGGAATGTTTCCTTCTGTGTTTCAGAAGTAGCAGCAAGTGGTCAGTAGATCCCTGTCCCCAGGAGGCAGCTATGTCCCAGTAGGACTAAGGTTTAGACCTTGCCAAAGTCCTATAGGATCAAACGTTTGATTGAAATAGTATAAGACAAGAGTATAAGACAAAAAGATCTCCATGGGGCTGGGGCTACCAACTCAAGTCCAGAAGGATCTAGGGCCTGGAGGGAGGCCAGTTGGTTCAGTGTTTATTTTTTTTATTTGTATAAATCCAGTTTTGTTACATGGACGTATTACATAGGGGTAAAGTCTGGGCTTTTAGCATATCCATCAATTAAATAATATACTTGGTGCCTATTAAGTAATTTTTCATTATCAACCCCCTTCCACCTTCCACTCTTCGGAGTATCCAAGCCAGTTGGAAAAGGGAAGGTCAGTGAGTCCAACCTGGGAGAAGGGTGCAAATCAAAGGCAGGGAAAGGATATAGTGTCTGGCCTCACAAGACATTCATCCACGGATGACAGCAGTGTCCAGCCTCACCCTCTCTCTCTCCTTGAGGAAGTGCTCCTCTCATTCTTTGCCTTTTTCCCGAGTTTGTCTGGGCATGTCAAAACCCTGACAAGAGCTATAGAAACCTAACCTGCTACTTGCACGTAAGGATGTAACAAAAGAAAGAGGAAACACTATGAGTGTCACACATAAGTCTCAAGAACTATTACTTAAAGCATTGCTTGTCACTAGACCAATGAGCCACTCATCACCACAGAAACAATAATCAAAACAAGGATTCCAGTTTCCCCAAAGCCAGAGTTTAATGACGGCTATGTTACGCAGAAGAGTAGCTAATCCCACAGAGCATTATAAACAGAGTTGCTAGTACCCAACATCATCAGTGAGGGAGAAAATAACTTTTGACGGGACATATTGTATTTCCTGGGATGCGTGAAATGCCAGGAGAGTCATTTCAGCTCAGCTTGAAGTCATTGCTTTATCCACCCCCTCCTTTCTTTCTTCCCCATACCTATTTCAACAAGGGACACCTTCATTAAATATTAAGAAACATGATAAATGTGTTTATAAACTCATTTATGCACATCCCTAGCCCTACTGGTGAATCAGACAGAAATTTAATGATTACTATGAAATGTTTTTGCATTTGGAGAAGATCTGATAATTCTTCGTTTCCGGGGCAACATATAATTCAGGCTTACCTCTTTGAAGAGGATTGTTCCTTTCCAAATGCCTGATGCAAATGTGAAACACAATCTCCCCTCTGCTTCCAGCTCGTTCCTCCCCTCCCCCAGCTAAGCAGCAGGGCCCAGGTTCTAGGCCCACTGCTGCCACCCACTGGTTGGGAAGGCAAGTCACAGCGTCCCTAGGCTTGGATTTCCCATCTCTTGAAGATCATATGGGCCCTGAAAGCCGCGCAAGTGCCCCCCAATCCAATCTCTCTTCTTTTTTCAAAGCCCACTCCCTGCCTGTCTCCCATTCCCCATTCCGGTCTCAGAATGAGAGAACAACCTGTATAAGAGGGAGATCAGCACACAGAGAAGTGGACTTCAGTTCTATTTTCTACTCTTACTCATCATTGGGCCAACAGCCATAAACCAGCTTACTCCAGTTCCCACATCTCACTTCAAATTTGCATGGAGAGTCTACTAAGTTGTTGATTAGGCAATGAATTGACCAGCCCTTGACCAATCAGCTGTGGTCCAGGGTGGGTATCGTCTGGTATGCATCTGGCTGTCCAGACCAACCCCAGTGGTCATTCCCAGAGGGTGGGGTGGAATAGAGTTCTCAGGAAGCCAGATTCTTCCTTGGCATAGTTTAACCTTTGGATATCACTTTCTTTCTCTGTGTTTTCTGTGTCCCTAACTTTAAGACAGTTATAATCAAGAACCCACTCTTTGGCAACTATTCCATTTCTTGGCTGTGTAATCAGGAGCAATAATATAGCCTCTCTGGGCTTCTATTTTTTCATCTATAAAATGAATCAGCCTCATGGAATTGTCATAAGGATTTAAAAAAAAAAAAAAAAAAGATCTCACATGTAAACCACTTTGCATGGGACCTGGTACCTAGTCAATACAAAATTAATATTAGTTGTTATCACTATCATCATCATTTGGTCAGGAAGGCTATTTTCAGAGCTTTAAGCACCAAAACTTACTTCTAGCCAAGTCCAGCCTTCTTTGTCCCATTTATTAAAGTAAACACAATCAGCTAGTCACTAAACACTCCCTTTTACTACCCAGGATCTGAGTCCTCCCATCCAGCATGGTGAGTAGAAGAAAGTCAGTTCCTACCAAATTCCACCTGAAACTGGAAAGGCCAGAAACAGGAAGGACACTGTATGAGACTGAGGGGAAAAGCACCTTCTCCAACTTTATGACCCCCCGAATGCTGGAGTAGTATTCCTCAGAATGATGTGAAAGCAAAATAAAATAGCAGAGATGGAATTTTAACAATAAATCTGATCTGGTGTCAAGAAGTCTACTTGAGAGGAAAATATTCCCTCAGAGTAGGAAGATGTTTCAGAGGGTTCATCAATAAACCCTCAAAAAAGAAGAGGCTCCTTGTTGTGACTTTGTGGATTTGACATTACAAAGCAATCTAGACACTGGGCTGCTCACAGGTCCCCTGAAGACCAAGAGATCGGGAAAGAGATACATGGCCAAGGTTCCTTGGTACCTTCCTTTAACAAATCCTGGAAATGAATTTGCCGGGAATTTGAATTGAGTAACACTTTAAAGAAGTTCACAATCTATATCAGAGCAGGAATGTTGGTGGGAAGCATGGGAAGACACCCAGGCAAGACCACTATCCTAGATCCCAGAGAACTAACTTTGAATCCTGGCTCTGGAATGTACCAGAAAAGACCCTAAGCAAGCAACCCCCTATATACCAGGAAAGAATTAGATAAAATCAACTATTTTCAAGCACCTCCACTAAGTCCTATAGCCCTTCTATACATGTATAAATTCAGAGGCCACAGGAGGTGAGCCTCTGGGTCCCACCACCTCCACCACCCTTCAGCTAACCAGTTTCTGCCCTTTTGCTTTAAAGATCACTGTTCCAGCTTCCACAATTTTGTTAAGAAAAATATTTCACCTTTGCTCAGCAAGAAAAATAACCAGGTGATCTCCAAATGCATTCCAGTTCTCACAGTCTATGATTTGAGCATGGGGTCATTTCAAGAAAAGGCTGAAAAGGAAGATTAACCCAAAATCACCAAAAGCATTGCCCACCATGTTAAGGCATTTGAGCTTTAGCCAATAGGGGGCCATGAAAGGGAAATAACATGAACAGGTCGCTGGGATAGCAAAGCACCCTGAGGACTAGGCAAGTGAAGAATGCATCAGCGGGTGAGGGAAGGAAGCCCAAAGACCACATTATTCCAGCAATCCCCAAGGGAAGGTAAGAACAATAGATAGGTGGGAAGGTACAAGGGGGGCATCCATCCCTACTCAGCAACTTCCATCCTGTTTTTTTCCTTTCACTTTTCTTTGTCTCCTAATTCTATTCCCATTTTCAAAAATCAGGGTAGACATGATTCCTCTCATTGTCAATGACATTGAATTAATATATCCCCTCATACCAGAGGAGTATGGTAACCATAGCAAAGGGCACGTCATCCTCAGCTAAATTAACGAAGACTACAACATTGTTCCACAGCCAGATCATGTCAACAATTGGCTGTTTGTCCTAGATGGATCCTCACTGACTCATGTCCCCAACATCCCAAGCTCCCAAATTATCCATCTATACCTCCCCAATCACCTTCGAAGAGGAACTTTCAGAATGCTACTGTCCCAACAGATTCCTCACCCAATGCACCTGCCCCACCATCAGCTCATCCAGGGTAAGATTTCCCACAGGTTTCCCAGTAGACTTGTTTAAGATGGAAAAGACACATCCAGACCTCTGATTTATGATGCGACATGAACTTGACACTTTTCTCATGTTCTTGGATCCACCCCAAATGAGTGAAAGCAAAGAGATAAAACCAGAACTAAAAAAATATTGTGTATCTTTGAAAACACCCACATGGGACATTTCTTCAGATGTCTCACAACCTGGTATAGAAGGCTCAGTGAGAAGCCAAGCACATTCTCTCAACTATAGCTGAGGACCTCTTTCTGGAAAGAGCTACCAGCCCACAACACTGGCACCTGGCTTCACTCCCTTCCTTCCTCCAGGTTGCTAGCCCTGGGTATTTACACATGCTATTCCCTGCCAGGAACACCCTTCCCCATCTCTTTTTATTTGTTCACATACTCAAATCATTTCTGAATTGATTGGACAGAAGAATGAGTGAGTGACAACTGCTTCTTGCAATCTAGTGTCTTGAAAGCAACTTTGCTTTGTATAACAGCCCAGATGATCAAAAATCATTTTACAACAGAGACATTTGCACCAGAATGTTTATCGCAGCACAATTCATAATTGCCAAGTCATAGAAGAAGCCCAAATGCCCATCAATCCATGAATGGTTTAACAAATTGTGGTGTATATATACCATGGAATACTATGCAGCCATAAAAAAGGACGGAAACTTTACAACTTTTATGTTTACCTGGATGGAACTGAAATATATTCTTTTTAGTAAAGTATCTCAAGAATGGGGAAAAAAGTATCCAATGTACTCAATACTATTATGAAACCAATACATCATCATCTACACATTCATACAAATGATAAAACACAACTATAGTCCAGAAGGAAGGAGGGAAAAGGAGGGAAGAGGAGAGGGGAAGAAAGGGAAGAGGAAGGGGGCAGGGCAGGAGGAGGGAGGATATTTGGTGGGACCTCTCCTATTGTGCACAATGCAATGGTACATTTCAAAACTACTAAGAGTAGAGTATAAATGTCTTACCACAACAAATAAGTAAGTGAGATGATGGCTATGTTAATCAGCTTGATTTAAGCATTCCACATTGCATATCAAATCAGCACATAGTATCCCATAACTGTACACTTATGATTTGATAAAGAAACAAAACAGGGACTTGAAATGCAGAATTTTCAATAATCTTCAAGCCCAATCCTTTTACTTTGAATTTGAAGAAACAGATTCAAATGGGGAAATGTCTTCTCCACCTCACCCAAGGAAACAAAGGCTAAGGGTTACTGGTGGCTGAGGGGGTAGGGATAAGCTAAATGCTTCCCGCACATTATAACACTTAATCTTCACACTAACCCTATGAAGCAGATGCTGCTACCAACTTCATTTTCCAGGTGAGAAAATTGAAAGAGGAAAATGATTAGTGAAAGTTATATAGGTTTGATGGTGTCCGGTAAAATTCTAACACTTAGCAGGGGAGAAACAGAAGTTTTGATAGAAGGCTCTCCTCATGAACAGCCCATCACTTCACCCCCTCATCCTCAGTCGTCACATCTGTGAATTGAGGATAATTATATATTTATATTCCTAGGGTAGCTATGAGGTTTTAAATAATACATGTACATTTACTTGTTTAGCAGCAAAATATTACACAAATGAAAGAGAAAATATATTTTTTTTTTTCAAAATGAAAAGGATTTATTGGGGCAGCGGTGCCTATGGCTCAGTGAGTAGGGTGCTGGCCCCATATACCAAGGTTTGAACCTGGCCCCAGCCAAACTGCAAGAATAAAATAGCTGGGTGTGGGTGGCGCCGGTGGCTCAGTGAGTAGGGCGCCGGCCCCATATACCGAGGGTGGCAGGTTCAAACCAGCCCCGGCTAAACTGCAACCAAAAAATAGCTGGGCGTTGGGGCGGGCACCTGTAGTCCCAGCTACTCGGGAGGCTGAGGCAGGAGAATCGCTGAAGCCCAAGAGCTGGAGGTTGCTGTGAGTCCTGTGATATCATGGCACTCTATTGAAGGCGGTAAAGTGAGACTCTGTCTCTACAAAAAAAAAAAAAAAAAAAAAAATAGCTGGGTGTTGTGGCAGGCACCTGTAGTCCCAGCTACTCGGGAGGTTGAGGCAAGAGAACCGCCTAAGCCCAAGAGCTGGAGGTTGCTGTGAGCTGTGACGCTACAGCACTCTACCCAGGGCAACAAAGTGAGACTCACAAAAAAAAAAAAAAAAAGAAGAAGAAGAAGAAGAATATGTGCTTGTGTTTAAAAAAAATAAAACAGTACTGAAAAAATATAAAGAAGAAAATAAGCCTTATCTAAAGTTCCACCATCTAGAAATGATTAGCAGCTTAACGGTAATACTTCAGGAAATCACTCCAAGTGTGTTTCTGTGTATGCGTGTGCATATATTATTAATCAATGGTATCATACTATTCACACTGTTTCGTGACCGGTTTTTTTCACACAAGTTATACATGGTGAAAAATTAACAAAACTTTATTTTAAGAAGGACATTCTTCCGAGTTTAGCTCAGTCCTGTGGAAAAAGTACCTGAGTAGTTTATTTATCATCCTCTTTTGACTCGTGAAACTGGTCCTCAGAGGCAGTGTCGTCACCCACAATGGGACAGCCTGTGCCCTGCACAGAGGCCAGAGAGACACATGGGAGCTGAAAGCCAGCCTGTTCCCGTCCCTGGCACAGCTACAACACTCAGGGAAGGGGGCCCTTGTGTGCTTTGCACAAAGGCACCATGTGTACTGGCCTCTCTGCCAGCCCTGGAGACCCTGAAGCCAGAGGGCCTGCTTCCGAGCAAGGCTGGAGCAAGTGAGGGCAAGCAGAGTGGTGCCATCCATCTGCCACTTCTGCTCCAGATCTCTGCCCCATGCCCCAGAGCACAGGGTAAAACTCCATGCCCCACACAGAGCAGGCCCTGACAATGTGTGCTGAGTCTGTTCTGTTCTGCTCTGCGTGTGGAGCGCGGGTGCCGTGGTTTCGCGCGGGTGCTGTGGTTTCATTCTTCTCCTCTAAGCAAATTGTAGGAACATATTTAAGTGATAGCAAATGAAGCAAAGCTTTGGCCCAAATGCTGCTCGTGTGCTGCCTGGGTGAACCAGAGGCTCCCAGTTCAGTTTCCCAAAAGGCTGTTTTGAGGGGTCTCTAAATTTACCCAAAGCTCACTGAACATCTTTAAAGCAATTGCAGGGTGAAGAGTTTTCTGTTGCTTTATTACAAATTACTCCAAAATTTAGCTGTTGTGAACAACAAGCATTTCTTATTTCAAAGTTCCTGTGGGTCAAGAACCCAGGTGAAGCAGGGTGCCTCCAGTTCAAGGTCACTCTTAAGATTGTGGCTAAACCATCAGCCAGAGCTGCAGTCATCTCAAGCTTCAGCTGGGGCTGGAGAACTGCTTCCAGCTCTTCCATCTGGCTATTAGCAAGCTTCGGTCCCTAGCCACCGGGGCCTCTGCATAGGGCTGCCTCATAACATAGCCACTGACTTCCCTCAGCACCAGGGATGAGAAAGGAGGAAAAGAAGGGGTATTTTTGTAACCCAATCTCAGGAGTGACAAGCATATCACTTCTGCTATATCCTATTCCTTAGAAGTGAGTAACTAACTCCAGCCTACACTCAAGAGGAGAGGATAGTAGAAAAGCACTAACCTCCATCCTCCTGCCTGGAGCATGAACTATAATGTCTAGAGTTCTGGCAGCCCTGTTGGCCCATGAGGATAAGGGCCACAAGCTAAGAATGGTGGATCAGAAAACAGGAAGGAGGAGCCCAAGTCCCTGGTGACTCCAGCATGTCATCATTGCCTTTTACTCAAAAGAATTAAACCTTAAGTGTTGCGTTTCCTCCACGCACAGGAGAGACTTGGCATAGTTGTTGGCATTAACTCCAATGAGAGTTCAGACCTGAGTGAACCACCATTTCTTTCTTTACAGATGGGACACCGAGACCCAGGGAAGTAGAGTTACCCACCATCACTCAGAGACTGACGGGAAGGAGGCCCAAACCCCTGGCCCCACATTTACCCAAGCCGGTTCTGAGTGTCCCCAAAGCTTGTTGAACATTCAAGGCTCTGTTGGGGATGTTCCTGGCAGCTGGAAAAGTTCTAACTCCCTCAGGCTATGTATTTGTACCAGAACATTCTCTGCTCTGTTTCTCTGCTTACCAAGTAAACAAGTGAAATAGAAAAGGGAAAATATTTTGAATGAATTGATGCTTTGCAGTTCAAAAACTTTTGTCTTCTGCATACTCAAGCAAGTAGCCATGGAAACTCTCATTTCATTCCTCAGCCTGTCTCTTTGTATACCACTCCTTCTTTTGGAGCTCAGAAGTTGCAGCAACAGCAGATTAAATAAGTCGTATACAGTGGCAAGGTGGAATAATTTTGCAAAGGACCTTGATGTACAAGTCCATAACCTGGAAATGAGCGTGTTTCCACGACAGAATTGTCTCAGGTGGCTCCTCTTTTAAAAAAGAGCCGTCCAGCCAATTTGCCAGAAGAATCGTCAGTAGAGCCACTCAAAACAGAGTCATCATAGCTATAACAATAACAGACACTGAGTGTTGTGGGAGACATGCTTGGTACATGTATCCTTGCTCAACCATTACCCTTGCCTAGGATGGCCCATACTTGGCACCTGCCAAAGATCTGAGCCTAAGCCCCCGTATTTGAACTATGTGATGCTGCTGTCACCATCTCAAGTGGTCACCAAGCCCCAGGGAAGTCAATATATCAGTTAAGAACTTTCTTTTGAGAATTTTAAGGAAGAGACAGAAAGACTATCGTTAATAGTTTAACTACCAGTTAAACAAAGGCCATGGCACATTAGCACTGAAATAGATCTTTTTGGCCCATACATAATAAAAATAATAACAACAACTAGAATAGAAAGCCAATGCAAAAGAAAGTGGAGACTGACACAGAGAAAGAAAAATGCAAAGAATATAGCTGCCTCAATTTCTAATGACTTCCCAGTCTCTAGCTCTGCAATTCCCACCAGGGGAAGCTGTCATTCCTCAGTGACATCCAGGAGCCCTTTTCAAAGGCTAGGTCCGTCCTTGCCACACCGATGCACCTTCCAGCTTGCAAATCATTTCCTCCTCCATTATCTTGTTTGATCTTTCCCAACTCCTGGAACACCAGCAGAACAGAAATGATTGCTAGTATATACTCTTTTTTTATAGATAGGAAAATGGAGACCCAGAGAGGTGAAGTGACTTTTCTAAGCTTATTTACCCAACTAGACGTAAGGAGCAGAACCGGAACTCGGGTCTTCTGACTCGTGGCCTGATATTTTACCCACCTACATCAATCTAATCAAGAAGAACAGAAATTCAGAGTGAATTTGACTGATACTCTCATGATTTTCTCAGGTATTTAAGGTTTCAAGAAGAGGCAAGTAGACATTGATACCCAGTGGTGAGAGAGACAAGCCAAATCATTGAAACCTATTTTAATTATAAATTTCTCTCCCTTTAAACTATGGACTACAAAAACTCAAATGCCTGTAGGTGTCAGGCAGGTAAAGAAAAAGAGGAAAACAAGCAAGCATGTGACAACTGGGAGTGGTGAAGACTGAGGCTAACTGGAGTGTTTGGGTCCAGCTTGAAAAAGTCCAATTCTATTCAGCTCTGGTCACATGGAAATGCAGAGCCTACAACCAGATGTTCTCATGTTTTTTGAAAAATTAGAACTCTGACACTTTAAGTGAAGTTTCTTAATTGTTAAAATCAACCAAACAAATTATATTTGCTGGAGAGATACTACCCTTATACCACCAACTTGCCACTTCTGCTCTAGATTGCAAGCATTGAGGCCAGGACTAGGGACTATCCATCTTTACCTCTGTAATACCAAGCACATAGGAGGCACTGGGATGACTGGATTAGTTAAATGGATTGAATAAAAATCATGTCGTTCTGGTCTCTATTCAAATGACACCTCCTCAGAGGGGTCATCCCTCACCCCCTGTGAATATCCCTGAATATCCATTCTCATTTTTTTTTCCCCTTATAGAAAAAGACCCCTGATTTTAACTAGATATGTGGCTATCTGGAATAGAGAAAACATTTCCCAGCCTCTCTTATAGCTAGGTATGATCATATGACTGAGAGGCCAAAAAGATGAACATAGAGCTAGTATATACGACTTCCAGGAAATATCTTCCATGAGAGCTGTGCCGTTTTCCCTTCCTTTCCTCCTTCCTATTGACTAGAATGCAGGTGTGATGGCTGGAACTGCAGCAGCCATATATAGTCATGATGAATCAGCCACATACTGAGGATGGTGTAACAGAGGATAAAAAGAGCTAGGCCTCTGATGATTTCAGAACTACTTTTAACCACTTTCAGAGCTAATAAAAAAAAAAAAATCAAGTGGACAACTTGATTTTTCCTGAGGAAAAAATATATACTTCTACCTGGTTCTATCTACTGTTTGGAGAAAGTCCTAAAATAGCAAATTCTCATATTCTACCCTTTCATTCTGCTTTATTTTTATTTAACACTTATACTTAATAGCATACATTTATTTAACTAGTAACAGTTAATTATTAACTAATAACAGTTAATTATTTTTGCTCCCTATTAGTCTATAAGCTCCATGAGGACAAGAAATTCCTCATGGTTTGCTCACAGTAATTTCTCCAACCTTTAGGAGAACGTCTAGCATATAGTAAGTACTCAGGAAATATTTGTCAAACGTGTAATGAAGTCATTGGGTTAAAAGTGAAACCAACTTCAATGATAACTTACACTCAGGTTCATACCAGTCATCATAGGTAAATGTGTTCAATGCATTTAATAAACTATCCCAAAAGTTCTGGGCAAACGCAAATGAGGCCAGGAAAGAAAACATTAAAAATGCAAAAAAAAACTTCAGCAATGCAAAGGACTTGTCCTAAATTTACAAAGATTATAGGAAAAGAAAACAAAATCTGAAAATACATTTCCACTTCCAAAGGTAGCACTTCCTCTGTTTACTTAGTGACAGCCAGAAGCCAGGTTCGGGCAGGGCTGCGGGGCACTGTGGCCAGGGAAAGCACATGCATTCCGTCTGGCATGCATGCTGGGAGCAGCTTGGTATGTCGGATTCCAGGCTGGCCTCCTGAATATAGCTTTCGAAGTTGTTCAGGCCTCATTCCAAAAGGGAAGTGCTGCCTCCCTCATCAGAAGGTAAGTCCATGCTCAGAAAGTGAGGCCACCGGCAAGACCTGGCCCTGCCAAGTGGGAACCCAGAAGACTCCACCCAGCCCACCCCGGAAGGCGGCACAACCCAAGGCTGCATAGCTCTTTCTCAAAGCAGTAGCAGCAGTTTTCCTAATTAGCAGAGGAGGCCTCAGGGAGCTGGAGAACCCCAGAAGTGGTAGGTAGCCCAGTTCAAAAGACTCCAAACTCACAACACCGGCTCTAAGTTCTAGGCCTGGAGCTGGAGCCCCAACTCTGGACCTTTTTTGAAAGAACATTTGGGGTGGGGTCAGAGGGAGGATGGGAGATAGACAAACAGAGTATGCTACAAGGCCACGTTATATACTCAAAATAAACACCTGGCAGAATACCTTCACATCTGGAGCATGTCACAAGACTGCAATTACTTTGGCCAGCCAAGTGCACCACAGCTGTAACAGGGTAAAGGGGGATAATTAAAAACATCAGGTTGCCATGGTACAAAATTGGTCACTGCTGAACAATTTGTGTGTTTGTCTTCAGAACTCAAATACTAGAAGTGAGTTTTGTTTTGGGGGGGACAGGAAGGTGATTTCTCAAGACACCTAAATGGAGAGAGGAAATAAAGGATAAAGGAACTACTTTATTAAACCAGGTGCCATGAATGCACTTTGTCTTTTAATCCCCACCACAATCCTATAAATAGGAATTATCGCCCTTCTCCAGACAAGCAGATGGAAGATCAGTGACACAGAGTCCCACAGCAAAGCCAAGTGGCCCAGCAACCATTCTCTTTTCCATCAGCTCGCTGGTCCAGGTCAGAAAATGCACATGTTACCAGATGACAGCAAGGCACAAGGGGAAACAAGGCAATGAGCTCGTGGATGTGGGGAGGTGCTGGAACCCCGAGTCATGTTCCACAATCATCAAGCACACAGACACACGCTAGTATAATTACATGTTAATTATCTGGTAAAAGAGGAGCCTGAAGCTTCATGAAAACTGACAAATGGCTCTGATCAGAAGTGAAGAAAGACCTTCTTATAAGGAGGTCTTTCCTCTGGTGAGGAAAGTGGTATTTCATTGCCTGTTTACATGAGGGGGCAAGGTCAACTATCTTTATAAGAAAAAAACAGAAGTAGAATGGTGGTCAGCAGGGGCCAGAGAACAGGACATGGCTATTCAAGAGGTATAAAGTTTCAGTTGTGCCAGATGAGTAAGTTCTAGAGATCTATTGTGCATCATGACGCTTATGCTTAACAATACGGTGCTGTACATTTAAAATTTTGTTACGAGGGCAGATTCCTTACTATCTGTTTTTACCACAAGAGAAAAAAAAGGAGAGAGAGATGGGAATGAAAGAAAGAGGCAGAGGGAGATTTGGAACACAGAGCAGACCAAGCGAAGATGAAGGCAGAGACTGGGTGACGCAGCCACAAGCAACGCGAACAGCCACCAAAGCTGGGAGAGGCAGGGAACACATCGTCCCCTTTGGAGGGAGGGAAGCCTTGCCAACACCTTGACTTCAGTCTTCTGGCCTACAAACTGTAAGAAAATACATGTCTGTTGTTTTAAGCCAGTTTGTGGCAATTTGTTACATCAGCCCCAGGAAATTAATAACCTCCTTCCCTTTCAAAGTTTCCACTCCATGCCCATGGGGCAGGAAGACCACACGTGGGCAGATGAGCGAGTTCTGCCCACCCCACAGTACCCACTGGCTTCCTTTTCCCTGTTGTGCTGTCCGTCATCAGCTCTTCGACCTCTGCTGGGCAGCAAGTCCTGTGTGACTATGCCCCCTGCCACCATGCTGTCAGCATTCACCAGCAAGGGCACAGTGAGTCTATCCCCTGATGCTCCCAAAGCTACCAACACTTGCCACCGCACAGCTTTATGCTGTACCTAATAATGTTCCAGTGTCCCCAGTCCCCACCAAGACCCTGATGCTGACGCCTATGAAGACGCTGGCACCATCTGCCATGGAAGAGCCTCAGGAAACTCCCCAGCCCCAACCCCGCTGGGTCCTGAAACACCTGGCACTGCTGATGGGCACAGGGTCAGGGCGGGGGTTAATAAAGGGAAGGGACGCCTTTTCCCCTCCAAGAGCTCCACACATCTGCATTGAAGGAAAGGAGCTGCTGTCCACCAAACCCACCTCATCTGCTGTCAGAGCTACAGTGTTTGCTCTTCTGAAACATTTGTCTCCATAAACAGATTAAAGAGAAATTTGTCTCTATGCCCCAAATAAAGCAAAAAGAAGTCTAATCGAATTGCACCTTGGGTCCACAACTTCTGCATCAAAGCAAATAATGACAAAGTTCAGCAAAAGTCCCTCTTTGCCAGAGGGGCAGCTTCAAGCAAGACTCAGTCATAAGGACATTTCCTTTGTCTAGTCATCAGCTCTGGGGCCTAAGAGTCCCATCAAGCAGATTCCATTGAAATATAGCTTATGCAGGCACCTGTGGTCCCAGCTACTTGGGAGTCTGAGGCAAGAGGATTGCTTAAGCCCAAGAGTTTGAGGTTGCTATGAGCTGTGACACCACAGCACTCTACTTAGGGCTCACATAGTGAAACTCTGTCTCAAAAAAAAAAAAAAAGAAAGAAAGAAAAGAAAAGAAATACAGCTTAAGCATTGAATTCAATCATGAATAAAACCTGGGTGAGACTCTTTATCAATCTCTTTTGTGGCCCAAGATTATCATCTCATTGACATTAAGAAAAACAGAATACACTGGGTACAGTGGCTCATGCCTATAATCCCAGCACTTTGGGAAACTGAGGCAGGAGAATTGCTTGGGGCCAGTAGTTCAAGACCAGCCTGAGCAAGATAGTGAGACCCTGTCTCTACAGAAAAGCAGAAAAATTAGCTAGGCCTGGTAGCACATGCCTATAGTCCCAGCTACCTAGGAGGCTGAGGCAGGAATATCACCTGAGTCTGGGAGTTTGAGGTTACAGTGAGCTATGATTATACCACTGCACTCTAACCTGAGCAACTGAGAGAAAACCTACCTTAAAAACAAAAAACCAGAATGGTGAAGATCAGGCCCAGAGAAAAGAGAATACCTAAACATAGCCTGTACCCACTGACGTCAGCCACTCAGCCAAGACCCTTGTGCTGAGACAGCCAGTGCCCTCAGCTTCCCCCTGCCAAGTGGGAGAACCCCTCTCTCCTCTCATGTCACAGTCCATGGCACTGGCTCTAAAGCTGATGGACTTAGACTCAGCATCACTGAATGATTTTAGATCAATGGGGGAAAAAAGAACAATTTGTACACACAGCACCCTCTCTTCTCAGGACAAAGACATACGTTCAAAGAGCTGAAGCAGAGGAGAAATAAAAAGGAAGAGGCAGGATCAGAGTTGCCCCCAAGGCCTGGGACTCTGCTATTGGACCAAGGTTATACACCTGACTCCTCCTACCCTTAGGGTGACATTTTACAGGACACTTTATGGTGGATAACAAAAGTAGATTTCTGTTGGCACACCCCCAGCTCTCTATCCAGGTTTGAACCCAGTATGGCCAACTTTAATCTGGGCTACTTTCTACTCAAGTTCTGAATAATCCCATATAGCCACTACATGAAAACAGGAAACTCATCCTCCGTTCTGAGAGCCCTTTCTTCTAACTAAATGTAATAAGAGGCTGTATTTATTAAGCACCTATGACAAGCCACCCATGTCATAGACATTAACTCACTTCATCACTATCAGCCCTGCAGAATATATTTTAATATTCTTGTTTTACCCACTTCTATTGTGACCCATCCTGCCTACTGGGAACAGCCTGAAACAGAACATGAAAAATGTAATGACCAGTAAACATTAGCTGCTGTAACAAGTCCTGGGCAGGCTGTGTCACAGGCTTGACGTTTTTATTCTTTCTCAAGTCATGAAGCCCACAAATTAGAGGGCACCCAGTCCTGACAAGGTGCAGCATCCACTTCCCCGGACTATTTTCTTTAATAACCATGCTATTGTTCTTGAAGAGAGAATTCTTTGAATCCATCACAAATGCTTAGTCTTGCACTGTTCTACGAGCATCACAGACTCAGCACTGGGTGACAGATGGGGTGGGGAAAGGGGGTGTAGGAGAGTAAATGACAAGTCACTGATGTTGAAAGTTTGGCAGGGCTTTTCTGCAAGAACTAGATTGAAATAATACTCATGGTTCTGGGTATTTGTTAAAAAGTTTGGTGCAGTTCCAGTTAGGATGCAGAAAATCAGAACAGACATCATTCCCACAGTGATCAAACAAAATCAACTACAAAATCATAGTTTTTTTAAAAAAACTATCAGAAAAACAATGGCATAAAAAAAAGAAATGAACTAACTAGAAAGTGGCAAACTCTTTCTAGAAGAGAAGAGGAAAAATTCACCATAAACAAGAAAAAGAGAAACCAGCTGAACTTTCAATGAACTGTTAACACCAGGTATAAGGTACAGCAATAGATCAGAAATTCAGAGTAAGTCGGCTTCTACCAACCAACTCTGTCCCACAAGCCTTCCCCAAGTGCTTCAGGATAGTGTGCCAAAGATCTGGGCAGAGCAGCAGATCTGACAAAGATTCCCTGGGCTTGCGTGGAGACTTCTTCTAGTACAGTGGTTCTCAACCTGTGGGTCGCGACCCCTTTGTAACAATGAAAATACATCACAGCATTAGGAAGGTTGAGAACCACTGCTCTAGTACAAGGCAGGGGCTGAATGATGGCTGAAGGTAGGCCTAGGAGAACTGAAGAAAACCTTTGAGGCATGCCAGGACTTCACAGAGTGCTCAGGAGGGGCCTTCAAAACCATGGGGTAAACAAAGGACCCAAAAGAATTCTCTGCAAGTCCCTCAAGGCCTTTACCAAGCATGTTGCAGTGGGCATTCAAAGATGGGTCAGGGCAACAGGATGAAGATAGATCTCTCAAAGAATAGAAACCAGAAGATGAGGAGAATGCATGTTAAAGGTACTCAAAGAAAAGGAAAATTATACATATACACATATTTGTTTCCCTGAAAAACTAACAAAGGCAAATTGATAACAATGCATTATGGGATTCATAGCATAATTAAAAGTAAAGTATATGGGAGGGAAGGAGGTGGGTTCTTGATGTGTGACACACCTTTGGGGGGCAAGACAGGATTGTAAGAGGGACTTTACCTAACAAATGCAGTAAGTGTCACCTGGTTTCTTGTACCCTCAATGAATCCCCAACAATAAAAAAAAAAAAGGGATAAGTTACAAGTTATTATATTGTTTATGAAAAGGTATAATAATATTTGAAGGTAAAATGTTATAAGGTAAAGATGAATATTGTAATCTTTAGGGTAGTAGTTCTCAACTGGGACAATTTCACCCCCAACAGATATTTAGCAAATTCTGGATATTTTTGGTTTTTACAACTGGGGATATGAGATGCTACTGGCATCTAGGGAGTAGAGACCAAGGATACTGCTAAATATTCTACCATGCATGCAACACCCCTCATGGCAAAGAATTATGTGGTAATAGTACCAAAGTTGAAAATTCTTCTCTGGAGAAATCAGTAAAAACACACACACACAGTAAGATATAAAGAAAAACATAATAGAAGCAATAAAATGGAATGCTTCAAAGTATTTAATTCACCCAAAAGAAAGCAGGAGCCATATCTTTAAAAAAAAAAAAACTACCAAGATTAAGGATTTTAGCTAATCATATCAATGATTACATGAAATATACATGGATGACTTGCCAATTAAAAGGCAAAGATAATCATTGCATAAAAACCAAACCCAACTATATGGTGTTTGTAAGAAATATGTTTCAAATCCAATAACCGAGAGATTAAAAGCAAAGGTTTAAAAACATGTATCTTGCAAACACTACACATAGAAAATCTGGTGTGGCCATATGAATCACAGACAAAGTAAATATAAGAAATGTTTTCAAATATAAATAGGACATTTCATAATAATCAAAGAGTCAATTTATCAGGAAGACATAATTCCAAATGTGTATGTATCTAACCACACAGCTTCAAATTACACAAAGACAAAAATCACAAAACTAAAGGGAGAAATACACAAATTCACAATTACAGTCAGAGAAATATTCTTCTCTCAGAAAATGAAGGAAGCTATAGACCACAAAAAGTGAATAAAGATACAGAAGATTTGAACAACACTACCAATCAAATTACCTAATTGGTGCTTACAGAACACTATACCTCACAACTGCAATGTATACATTCTTTTTAAGTGGGTATGGAATATTAACCAGGAGTGACAAGATGCACCATAAAATGAATCTCAGTGAATTGCAAAGAAGCAAAATAATGCAGAGTATATCCTTTGGTCACTACTGTATTACATTAAAACATCAATAACAAGATGTCTAGAGATTTCCCCCAGATATTTGGAAATTAAGCAGTGTGTTGTATATATCTCATAAGTTAAAAAGAGAATCATAGGAAAAAGTTAGAAAATATTTTAAACTAAATAATAATGAAAATGTGCATACATATATGGGATGCAGTTAAAGTAATGCTTATTGGAAAATGTATAGATTTAGATGCTTATATTAGAAAAAAATAAGGTAAAAATCAATGATCTAATCTCGAGTATTAAAAAATTAGAAAAAAGATCAAACTACTAAGTAGAAAAAATTAAATAAAAAATAAAAACATAATCAAAGAAACAGATTGGACAAAATCGAGAAAATTTTATAAAAGTTTGTTCTTTGATCAGAATAGTAATTTATAAAATACTAACAAGATCAATGTGTTAAAAGAGAGAAAACAAATTACCAACAGAAAAAATGAAGAAAAACATCACTCCAAGTCAGACAGACATTAAAAGGATAATAGGTGGTATTACAGGTAACTTTATGCTAACAAATGTGAAAAACTAACATAAATGTATAAAACTGAACAAGGAGAATTAGAAAATCAATTGACCCATATCTGTGTTTTCATTTGATTCATTATCAAAAATCTTCTCACACAAAAAAATCCAGATCCAAATAACTTCACCAGAAAATTCTATGAAATATGTAATTAAGATATACCAAATTAATATAAGCTCTTCTAGAAAACAGATTAAAAGGGAATACTATTTCAACCCATTTTTCAAGCCAGAATTACCTGATATAGAAACCAGAAAAATACATTATGAAAATTAGTCATGATCATATATGTAAAAATCCTTAACAAAATGTTAGAAATATCTAAATAGGATAACACATTATGATAAAGTGAAGTTTATTCTGGAAGAAACAGGAATGGTTTAACATTAGTGAATTAATGAATTTAATTAATTCACCATATTCACAGAGAGAAAAATCATGTGGTCAACTCAATAGAAGATAAAAAGTATTAGACAAAATTTAACAACCATTTATTACAGGGGGAATGGAAGTGAAGAAAAATGAAACTTTCTCAATCTGATCAAGGGGATGCTAAAAAAAAAAAAAAAAAACCTCACTGTTGATATCATATTTGAAATGGTCTTCTTATAAGAACAGGAACAAAGCAAAGTGTTCCTACCACTTTCACTCAACATTTTACTAGAGATCCTAATAGTGCAATAAGGCTCAATAAGAAACATAAAACATAGATTGGAAAGGAAGTATTAAAACTATAGATAGCCACACATAGACTATGTATATAGAAAACTCTATGGAACCTAAAAAATTTAAGTTTTCAGAATACATATAAAAATCAGTTATATTACTATACATTAGCAATAAATGATGGAAAATGAAAATTTAGAAAACAATACTATTTACAACAATTTTTAGAAATATTCAGGTATAAATCTAATGAAAAATAAACAAGACTTCTACACTGAAAACTACAAAGCACTCCTTAGAACAATTAAAGACTTATGTACATGGACATATCCATCAGATTCATGGGTTCAAGAAGGCAATAGTGTGAAGTATGCATTCCTCCAAATTAATTTATGGTTAAGAAGATATTCCTGGGCGGCACCTGTGGCTCAGTCGGTAAGGCGCCGGCCCCATATACCGAGGATGGCGGGTTCAAACCCGGCCCGGCTGAACTGCAACCAAAAAATAGCTGGGCGTTGTGGCGGGCGCCTGTAGTCCCAGCTACTCAGGAGGCTGAGGCAAGAGAATCGCTTCAGCCCAGGAGTTGGAGGTTGCTCTGAGCTTTGTGAGGCCACGGCACTCTACCGAGGGCCATAAAGTGAGACTCTGTCTCTACAAAAAAAAAAAAAAAAAAAAAAAGAAGATATTCTGATCAAAATCTAGCTGACAAGTTGGTTCTGAAATGTACATGAAAAGGGAAAGTCCTAGAATGGCCAAAATAAATAATTTTGAAAAAGACAAAGTTGGAAGATTTACATTACTTGATTTCAAGGCTCATTAAAAAACTGCAGTGATCAAAACAGTGTGGTATTTACGTGAGAAGAAACGAACAGATCAATGGAGCAAAATAGAGAGTTCAGAAATAGATCCACACAATATCAATTGATTTTTTTATCAAGATGCCAAGCCAATTCAATAAGAAAAGTTTTGTTCCCCGCAGGCATATAATTTCAATAAAAGTCAGACTATGACAAGTTCTATACTCAGTGGATAAACTCAATGCTGGGGGATCCCAGGGGAGTTGAGAGATTCTTCAGTGAGAACAGTTTTTTCAATAAATGGTGCTGACAGAATGGTATATTCATGTGGAAACAATGCATATATAAAGAACCCTTACAAACTAAAAAATTTTTAAAGCAACCTAATTAAAATTGGCAAAAACTTGAATAAACTCTTCACAAAATAAATATACAGCCAATAAACATAGAAAAAGAAGCTCAACATCATTAGTCATCAGAGCAATACAAATTAAAACCACAATGAGATACTATTTTGCACCAACTAGATGGTTTAAAACTTTAAAACTGGTAAAAAAAAATGCTAGAGAGGCACTCTTGCTCCTTGCTGGTAGAAGTGAATAACAGTATAAACATTCAGGGGCACTATTTTCCAGGTCCTTATAAAGTTAAACACATCTACCCAAATACATAGTAACTCTACTCCTAGGTATATGACCAAAATAAAGGAATACACACGCCTGCAAAAAAAGATTTGTATAAAAATGTTCATAGCAATATTATAAGAACAGGCAAAAACTTTATAACTCAAATGTCCATCCATAGGAGAACAGGTAAATAAATTATGATAGATTCATACCATGTAATAATACCACTTAGCAAAAAAGAGAGATGAATTACTGGTATAACAACAAATGAGTGAATCTGATAAAATCATGTTAAGCAAAAGAAGATGCGCATAATAGAGAAGACACTATATTATTCCATTTATAGAAATCCTAAGAACAAGCAAAACAAATCAATGGTAATAGAAATCAGAAAATAGTTTTCTCTGGGGTTGGTGGAGGAGCAGAGATCAACCAGATTGGGGCATGAGGGAACCTTTTGAGTAATAGAGATATCCTATTAACATATCATGTTAATAATGGGATGACAGTTAAACAGTTCCTTATAATTTTCAAAACTCATCCACTTGAATACTTAAATGTGCATTTTACTATATGTAATTATAAAATATACATACAGGGGGTATCAAAAAATATATACACATTTTAAGAAAGAAAAAACTGTATTAAAATTGTAATACTCAATATATATCAGTAACGTTTGTTATCTTGTATGTTGTGTCTTATATCTCTTGTAATTGCAGAAGTCAAGCGTGACTTGAATATTACAAACTTAATACAGTTTATTCCTTTCTTAATACATTTTTTTGGCACTGTCTGTATATAAGTTTGATTCAGAAATAGCTTTCAAATTGTCTGGAACATACAAACTTGGAAGGAAGACTACAAAGCTGTGCACCCACAGGATTCTCACCCACACCTGTCTCTCTGCACTCACCAAGGCCACGGTACCATGGGAAATTCCCTCAGATACCTTATGGTAGCTCCCTCTCCCCTTTTCCCAAGAACTACACCATGACTTCCTTGCATTCCTTTAAGAGCCAACCCTCCCCTGGGGTTCACCTCTTCTCATGGCATCGTTTTGCCTGTTTTATTGAAAATATGCTGACCACCTAAAACAAGGTTCCTCAGCATCACCTCTTTCATTTCTCATCACATTTTCACCTCCTCATAACTTATATTTATCCTCCTCCCTTTCCTAACTCCACTTTCTGTGTCCTAAGGGAATAATATGACATACACTAATGTATATATCTAGACGTATAGGTAGATGATAAATAGATAGATATTTAGATAGACAGACAGACAGACAGACAGACATGCATGAGAGAGGGGTGGACATAGCTTTCATCAGATTTTCTAGGAGGACTGTGACCTTTTCAAAAAAGTTTTAGAACAAATTCTTTAGTCTTTATACTCACTCCCTTGGCAATTTCCTGTGACTTCACCTCTTTCCCATATTCCAGGGATGCTTGTACCATGCAATCTTGGACAAGGCATTTAAACTCACTGATACTTTCTTCATCTCTACAATAAGAGATAATAAGCTAACAAAATCTATCATGCAAGGCTGTTGTGACAACTGAATGACATAACTGTACAAGGAACTTAAATGCAGACCTACGATGTAAAAGACAAGAATCAGCTAACTTTTTCTATAGAAGACCAGTTAACCCATACACACCACTCCCTTGAAAAGCCTTCCTTAATGCTTTAACTGCCTACCTCTTACTACTTCCAAACCCCAAATCTCTCTTCAATTCTCATTTACAGGCCTGGATCTCTAACTATCTACAGGGAAACTTGATTATTTCATGTTAAGAATAGAAATACAAGGTCTGACAATTAAGCTCATGAACCTGCCACTGTGCACTTACATTGGCAACACTATACAAACAACTTGGTCAGGGCTTGTAAGCTTGATATATCAGTGTCTCACAGCTGTGTTTATGTTGACATGTGGCGGTGTCTTGCTGAGTGGTGTTCATTATCATTGTTGTGTATTTTTGTGTGACATCACAAGAATCTCAGATCTTGAATTAGAGCAACAAGCAAACATTCATAAATTTCTAGTTAAACTTGGCAAGAGTGGAAGTGAAATGAGGGACATTTTTGTCCAAGTTTATGGGAAGAATGCCATGAAAAATTAACAGTGTACAAATGGATTAAATGCCATGAAAAATTAACAGTGTACAAATGGATTAAATGTTTCTGAGGATAGAGAAAGTGTCACTGATGAAGAGAGATCAGGGCAGCCAGTAATGAGCAGAAATGATGAAAACATTGCAAAAATTTATCAAATTGTGCATCAAAATCATCAGCTGACTGTGAGAAGCATAGCATACCAAATAAACATCAACAGAGAAACAGAAAAATCTAACTGAAAATCTTGGCATGGAACATATATGTGCAAAAATGGTTCTAAAGAAGTTCACTAATAAACAAAAGGAAAGGAGAGTTTGTCAAGACATTTTGAAGAAATAAGATACTGTTTGGGGCTGTGTTATCACTGGTGATGAAACATGGGTGTACCAATACAATCTCAAAATAAAGTATCAAAGTGCACAATGAAAGTCAGCCAATTCTCCATGACCAAAAAGTTCCATCAGTCCAAATCAAGAGTCAAAACAATGTTGCTAACCTTTTCGTTGTCAGAGATATTGTTCATTATGAATTTGTACCAACTGGACAGTTAACCAAGTTCACTATTTGGAAGTGCTGAAAAGGCTGTGTGAAAAAGTTAGATGAAAATGACCTAAACTTTTCACCAAGAACTCATGGCTCTTGCATCACAACAATGCACCAGCTCACACTCCCTATGAGGGAGTTTTTAGCCAATAACCATATAAATGTACTGGAATATCCTCCCTACTCACATGATCTGGGCCCGAATACCTTTTTTTCTTTAACCAAAGATAAAGGAAATATTGAAAAGAAGATATTTTTATGACATTCAGGACATCAAGGATAATACAATGACAACTCTGATGGCCATTCCAGAAAAAAAGAATTCCAAAATTGCTTTAAAGTAGCAGTTCTCAACCTGTGGGTCGTGACCCAAAGGAACTGTATTAAAGGGCTGTGGCATTAGGAAGGTTGAGAACCACTACTTTAAAGGGTAAACTAGGCATTGGCATCAGTGCACAGCTTCCTAAGAACACAAGTGCTTGCAAGTTCCATTACTTGCAAGTGACTCACATGTTGAATAAAGGTAGCAGACTCTATACTTATACCAGTAAAGGGCAATAACTTTTCAGGCCTGTCTCAGCAAGTCACAGAGGAAGTCATATGTGAATTTGGGCTCTGCTGTCATCGCCCCTGGGCCAGGCCCAGCAACCATATAACTCAGTGGTTCTCAACCTTCCTAATGCCACAGCCCTCTACTACAATTCCTCTGGGTCACAACAGTTGAGAACTTCTGGTGTGTGTGCTCATACCCCAGCTCCTGTGTTGGCTGCTAACTGCTTACAGCTGTAGCCTTCCCCACAGAACTACCTGCAACAGACAGAAGCAACCTGGTCTGACAGTTCCTGAGAAGCTATGCACTTTCCCCAGCTTCCCCCAAACCCAAGTCAATACTGGCTGATTGGGAAGTATTGGGAAGCTAGGAAGGCTGGCCCCCTAGCTTCAAGGGTACTCTGCACCCTCCAGAGGTCCTATCCTCCTATCCTATCCTCCCTATAGGATGAGGGTGAGGCTAGGCTTCAACTGAAGCCCCCTCTCTGATGATTTGCTTCACCGGCTGCCTCACTCTATGTCCCTTGCTTCCTTACGGGTGTCTCTTCTATAAGCACTCCTGCTGCAAGCCACGTGCCTAACTGTGCCCATGTCAGGCTCCGCTTGTAGGAAGCTCGCCCAAGACAATCGGCAGAATGAGTGGAAATATTAATTAAGAAAAAAAAGAAGGGGGAGGAGCAAGATGGCAGCCGAGTAACAGCTTCCTTGCAACTGGGCACAGACTCATGGAAACCCTAGTCCAGAGGCACAGCAACTTAAAGAGCAAGAAGAAGTGAAAGGAAATTAGGGCAAGGAAATAGATAAAAGAAATCACTCATGAGGAAGAATCAGCAAAAAAACTCCTGGCAAAATGAAGAACCAGTCCAGAGCAACCCCTCCACGGGACTGTGACATAGCTACTGCAGAGGATTCCACCTATAAAGAAATGTTAGAAATGACAGAAAGGAGATTTAGAATACATATGAAGAAAACAATGAAGAAAATGATGGAAACAATGAAAGAAACTGCTGATAAAGTGGAAAATAACCAAAAGGAAATGCAAAAACAGAATCAAATAAGAGATGAACAATATGAAGAATATAGAAAGAATATAGCAGAGCTGAAGGAACTGAAGCAGTCAATTACGGAAGTTAAAGATGCAACAGAAAGTATCAACAACAGATTAGACCATACAGATGAAAGAATCTCAGAGGTAGAGGACAAAGCTCTTGAGATAATTCAGATAATTAAAGAGGCAGAAAAGGAGAGAGAAAGCAGAATGTTCACTGACAGAATTATGGAACTTTATGAAGCATTCAAACATACGAGTTATAGGTATCCCAGAAGAGGAAAAAGAATGCCCCAGGGGAATGGAAGCCATACTAGAGAATATTATAAATGAAAATTTCACAAATATCACAAAAGATTCTGACACACTCCTTTCAGAGGGATATCAGACCCCAGATTGCCTCAACTCTAACTGAGCTTCTCTAAGACTCATTGTGATGAGCCTGACCAAAGTCAAGACGAAAGAAAACATTCTATAAGCTGCCATGAGTAAGCTCCAGTTGACCTATAGGGGTAAATCCATCAGGGTGACAGCAGACTTCTCTAATGAAACTTTCCAAGCAAGAAGACAATGGTCATCTAACTTTAATCTACTTAAATAGAACAATTTCCAGCCTGGGATTCTATATCCTGCTCAGCTAAGCTTTAAAATTGACGGAGAAATCAAATCATTTACGGATATACAGACACTGAGGAAATTCGCCACAACAAGACCAGCTCTACAGCAAATACTTCAACCTGTTCTACACACTGACCATCACAATGGATCAGTAGCAAAGTAAGAACTCAGCAATTAAAGGACAGAACCTAACTTCCACAATGATGCAAAAGATAAAACTAAGCAGTAGACTCTCACAAAATAAGGTGAATAGAACACTACCATACTTATCAATTATCTTCATAAATGTTAATAGCTTGAATACCCCACTGAAGAGTCACAGATTGGCTGACTGGATTAAAAAACACAAGCCATCCACTTGCTGTCTGCAAGAAACACACCTGGCTTCAAAAGACAAATTTTGAAGGGGCTGAACCAGCATTGAAAGACAATTTTTCAGACAAATGGAATTCACAAGAAAAGAGAACTTGCAATCTTATTTTCAGATACATGTGGATTTAAAGCAACTAAAGTCAAAAAAAGTCAAAGACGGTCACTTCATATAGGTCAAGAGAAAAATACAAGAAGACATTTCAATTCTAAATATTTATGCACCCAATTTAAATGCTCCCAGATTCTTGAAACAGACCTTACTAAGTCTGAGCAATATGATATCCGATAATACCATACTAACAGGGGACTTTAACACTCCTCTTACAGAGCTGGACAGAACCTCTAAACAGAAATTAAGCAACGATATAAGAGATTGAAATGAGACCCTAGAACAACTGTGCTTGATAGATGCATATAGAACACTCAATGCCAAAGATAAAGAATACACATTCTTCTCATCACCTCATGGAACATTCTCCAAAATTTATCATATCCTAGGACACAAAAGCTCAACAGAATCAAAAGAATTGAAATTGAGGGGAAGAGACAAGATGGCTGACTGAAGCCAGCTTTCCACAGAGGCTCCCGTCCAGAAGGAGAATTAAAGGACATAAATTTATCAAGTAACCTGGTGGATTAGAGCTGCACCACGAGAGAAGGTTGAAGAACGAACATCAACCCCGCTGAGGTGAGCTGCGACCCCCAAGGATACAAACAAAAGGTACAAAATCCATCACCAAGTGGACAGGAGTCCCCTCCCACATGAGAACGGCTCAGAGTGCCCCACAAACAAATGAGCAGAGTTCAAAGGTCCTCCCACTACACTCCACGGGAGAGACTCCCTAAAAACTGGACCTACCTCCCCTACTAGGGTGCCATGGCGTTCTCCTGCCAGGCATAAAACTGTATAAAACTGTATATATTCTCTACCTACAACTCTGGGCTCCTAGCACGCCCCTCCACTCTCACTCTGAGATCTGGAGGCCTGTCCCTCAGGAGTCCAGATACTTGGGTTATTTCTAGAGGGGTGTAGACAGTGCCTAAACTGCAGCTGGTCAGTGCTGACTCTACAGCACGGGAGGAGAGGACAGTCGGCTGAGAGGGAAGCACACCGGAGCGGTGGTGCCCCGAGGCACAGAGCAGCAGCTGTCTTTTGTCAACAACAGTGCTCACTCCCAGATATTCCAAAGCTACACCCCCTGTCTCCCTGGGAAACCAGAGGAGGCCAGGCATCTACTCAGGTGGCAAACACCACGGGACAGAAACGCAGGCCCCGTGAGTAAAGGGTTTGCCTAAGGCGATACCGGCCTGGGTAGACTGTGGGGACTAGGAATGCACACGCAGAGCCAATAAGTTCCCAGGGCGGGGCTGAACCAGAGGACTGTTTTACTTAGCCTAAGACACACCTGACCCTCAGGGGATTGTCAGCCTATACACAAAGGAAGACAGGACGCTAGAACTGACAGGTAACTGAATACAAACCTGCAAGAGCAAAGACAGGGCCTGAGGTACAGGTCTGGGAATTCAAAACAGCTTAACTTCTGCAGAGGAATTTAGCAGGGACAGAAACAAATTCCCGCAAAGTTGTTCTATTCTGTTCTGTCAGTAACAGCAATCAGGGGTGGGGCTGGAACTGAGTGAACACTCCCCCAGCCTCCATCAAGAGCCTGAGGTTGTCAGGCCTCACCTTCCCCTACTAGATAGAGGCAGAGCTCAGTGGCCCGGCTGAGAAGAAATAGATTTCCTTGTGATTCAGGCAGGTACAAACCCCTAGAGTATCTGTTCACTACAGGCAACTAAGTCACAGCCCTGCCAGGCTATCAATGACAGGGTGTGACAGAGGTGCAAGGTTGGGAAGGAGGCATCAACCTTCCCAGACTGATCTATTTGCTAGGTGGGTACTCCTGACTCCACAGAGCACAAGAGCAAGTCATATCTGAGTAGTCACCAGACCCCTGCGATCCAGTTGCCACAGACCTTTTAAACTGTCCCACCTGAGATAGGTGCTGAATGAGACAATTGATTTGGACCTTTTGAACTGAGCCAATTGCCTGAGGACTATTCAGGCGGTGCCTTGGGTGTGTGGTTGTAGGAAGGTTTGATTTTCCTTTTCCAACTGTTGCCTGTGGGTGGTGGGGTGACTTAATTGCTGGCATTTCCTCACAGCTGAGACTTCAACCCAGAGTAACTGTTTCACTAGGGTCGAACAGAGACCAGCTGAAAACAAGACAGAACCACTTAGCCCCACCACACCAAACAGGTCCCCAGTTTCTCAGGCCATAGACTCTACGGGTCCTCAACAGAACTCCAGGGGAAAAATCAAACAGTGTAAAAAAATCATGGGGTGGAATCAGCAGAAAAACTCTGGTAACATGAATAACCAGAAAAGATCAACCCCCTCCCACCCCGCCCCGAACCCAAGGAAAGATATGGCAGATGTAACTGAAAATCCCATTCATAAACAGCTGGCCGAGATGTCAGAAATCGAATTCAGAATTTAGATTGCAAACAAGATTAATAAAATGCAGGAAATTTTGGAATCAGAAATTCGAGGAACAATTTAAAAGTCGGAATTAGAAATTCGAGGAGAGGGCAGCACCTGTGGCTCAGTCAGTAAGGCACCGGCACCATATACCGAGGGTGGCGGGTTCAAACCCGGCCCCTGCCAAACTGCAGCCAAAAAATGGCCGGGCATTGTGGCAGGCACCTGTAGTCCCAGCTACTTGGGAGGCTGAGGCAAGACAATCACTTAAGCCCAGGAGCTGGAGGTTGCTGTGAGCTGTGTGAGACCACGGCACTCTACCGAGGGCCATAAAGTGAGACTCTGTCTCTACAAAAAAAAAAAAAAAAAGAAATTCGAGGAGAAATTCAAAAGTTGTCTCAAGAATTTAATGAATTTAAAGACAAAACCACCAAAGATTTTGACATGCTGTAGCAAGAATTTGCAGCCCTCAAAGATCTGAAAAATACAGTAGAATCCCTCAGTAATAGAGTGGAGCAAGCAGAAGAACGGATTTCTGACACGGAAGACAACTCCTTTGAACACTCCCAAACTCTCAAAGAGGAAGAGAAATGGAGAGCAAAAACAGATCATTGTCTCAGACAGCTCTGGGATAATTGGAAAAAAGCTAATATCCGCCTCATTGGAATCCCTGAAAGTGATGAAGTGGCCTCGCTAGGCACAGAGGCCCTTCTCCATGAAATTATGAAAGAGAATTTTCCAGACATGCCAAGAGATTCTGAAATTCAGATAGCAGACAGTTTCAGAACCCCAGCATGACTCAATCCCAATAAGACATCCCCCAGGCATATCATAATTAACTTCACTAAAGTTAATATGAAGGAGAAAATTCTCAAAGCAGCCAGACGTAAGAAATCCATTACCTACAAAGGGATGAATATTAGAATGACTGCAGATCTCTCTGCTGAAACTTTTCAAGCCAGAAGAGGGCGGTCATTGACTTTTAATCTCCTAAAGCAAAATAACTTTCAACCCCGGATCCTGTATCCAGCTAAACTGAGTTTCATTTATGATGGAGAAATTAAATACTTTAATGACATTCATATGTTGAAGAAATTTGCCATAACCAAACCAGCTATTCAGGATATTCAGCTCTTCAGACCTATCCTCCATAACGACCAGCCCAATCCTCTACCACAAAAGTAAACTCACTCAGAAACTTTTGATCAAACTCCAACTTCCACAGTGGCGAAGGGATTAAAAATGTCCACTGGACTTTCAAAAACTCAATACCAAAAATTTTACCAGACTTATCAATATTCTCCATTAATGTGAATGGCTTAAACTGTCCTCTAAAGATTCACAGGTTGGCTGACTGGATACAAAACTCAGGCCAGATATTTGCTACATACAAGAATCATACCTTACCTTAAGAGATAAATATAGACTCAGGGTGAAAGGATGGTCATCCATATTTCAGGCAAATGTTAATCAGAAAAAAGCAGGTGTTGCAATTCTATTTGCAGATACAATGGGCCTTAAACCAACAAAAGTAAGAAAGGATAAGAATGGTCACATCGGGAAACGCGGAGCAAGATGGCAGCCGAGTAACAGCTTCCTTGCATCTGGGCACCATGAGTCTCGGGATATAGGACTCCAGGTCTCTGGCTGGTGGGATCTGCCTATCATCACCCCTGAGAGGATACAGGGAGTCAGTGAGAGACTTCTGGACCCCAAGAGGAGGACTAAAACAGTGGAAAACCGGCAAGTAGTCGCGTGTGTTCAATCCGTCTAAACCCGCCCGCAACTTCCACAGGCACAAGAACTTAAAGAGCAAGAGGAAGTGAAAGGAAAATTAGGGCAAGGAAAGAGATAAAAGAAATCACCCATGAGGAAGAATCAGCAGAAAACTCCAGGCAACATGAAGAACCAGTCCAGAACAACCCCACCAAGGGACCATGAGGTAGCTACTGCAGAGGATTCCACCTATACAGAAATGTTAGGAATGACAGAAAGGGAATTTAGAATACACATGTTGAAAACAAAGAAAGAAATGATGGAAACAATGAAGGAAACTGCTAATAAAGTGGAAAATAACCAAAAGGAAATCCAAAAACAGAATCAAATAAGAGATGAACGATATGAAGAAAATAAAAAGGATATAGCAGAACTGAAGGAAATGAAACAGTCAATCAGGGAACTTAAAGATGCAATGGAAAGTATCAGCAACAGGTTAGACCATGCAGAAGAAAGAATTTCAGAGGTAGAAGACAACGTTTTTGAGATAACTCAGATAGTAAAAGAGGCAGAAAGAAGAGAGAGAAAGCAGAACGTTCACTGTCAGAATTATGGGACTTTATGAAGCGTTCCAACATACAAGTTATAGGAATTCCAGAAGGGGAAGAAGAATGCCCCAGAGGAATGGAAGCCATACTAGAGAATATTATAAAAGAAAATTTCCCAAATATCACCAAAGATTCTGACACACTGCTTTCAGAGGGCTATCGGACCCCAGGTCGCCTCAACTCTAACCGAGCTTCTCCAAGACACATTGTGATGAACCTGTCCAAAGTCAAGACAAAAGAAAAGATTCTGCAAGCTGACAGGAGTAAGCGCCAGTTGACCTACAGGGGCAAATTCATCAGAGTGACCGCAGAATTCTCTAATGACACTTTCCAAGCAAGAAGACAATGGTCATCTACCTTTAATCTACTTAAACCGAACAATTTCCAGCCCAGAATTCTGTACCCTGCTAAGCTAAGCTTCAAAATTGATGGAGAAATCAAATCATTTACGGATATACAAACATTGAGGAAATTCGCCACAACAAGACCAGCTCTACAGGAAATACTTCAACCTGTTCTGCACACTGACCACCACAATGGATCAGCAGCAAAGTAAGAACTCAGAAATTAAAGGACAGAACCAAACCTCCACACTGATGCAAAAGATAAAACTAAGCAATGGACTCTCACAAAATAAGATGAATAGAATACTACCACACTTATCAATTATCTCAATAAATGTTAATGGCTTGAACTCCCCACTGAAGAGACATAGATTGGCTGACTGGATTACAAAACACAAGCCATCCATTTGCTGTCTGCAAGAAACACACCTGGCTTCAAAAGACAAATTAAAGCTCCGAGTCAAGGGTTGGAAGACAATTTTTCAGGCAAATGGAATTCAGAAGAAAAGAGGAGTTGCGATCTTATTTTCAGATACATGTGGATTTAAAGCAACTAAAGTCAAAAAAGACAAAGATGGTCACTTTATATTGGTCAAGGGAAAAATACCACAAGAAGACATTTCAATTCTAAATATCTATGCACCCAATGTAAATGCTCCCAGATTCTTGAAACAGACCGTACTCAGTCTGAGCAATATGATATCTGATAATACCATAATAACAGGGGACCTTAACACTCCTCTTACAGAGCTGGACAGATCCTCTAAACAGAAATTAAACAAGGATATAAGAGACTTAAATGAGACCCTAGAACAACGGTGCTTGATAGACGCATATAGAACACTCCATCCCAAAGATAAAGAATATACATTCTTCTCATCACCCCATGGAACATTCTCCAAAATTGATCATATCCTGGGACACAAAACAAATATCAACAGAATCAAAAGAATTGAAATTTTACCTTGTATCTTCTCAGACCATAAGGCACTAAAGGTGGAACTCAACTCTAACAAAAATGCTCGACCCCACCCAAAGGCATGGAAACTAAACAATCTTCTGTTGAATAACAGATGGATGAAGGAAGAAATAAAACAGGAAATCATTAACTTCCTTGAGCATAACAACAATGAAGACACAAGCTACCAAAACCTGTGGGATACTGCAAAAGCAGTTTTGAGAGGAAAATTCATCGCTTTAGATGCCTACTTTCGAAAAACAGAAAGAGAGCACATCAACAATCTCACAAGAGATCTTATGGAATTGGAAAAAGAAGAACAATCTAAGCCTAAACTCAGTAGAAGAAAAGAAATATCCAAAATCAAATCAGAGATCAATGAAATTGAAAATAAAAGAATCATTCAGAAAATTAATGAAACAAGGAGTTGGTTTTTTGAAAAAATAAATAAAATAGATAAACCATTGGCCAGACTAACGAGGAATAGAAAAGTAAAATCTCTAGTAACCTCAATCAGAAATGATAAAGGGGAAATAACAACTGATCCCACAGAGATACAAGAGATCATCTCTGAATACTACCAGAAACTCTATGCCCAGAAATTTGACAATGTGAAAGAAATGGATCAATATTTGGAATCACACCCTCTCCCTAGACTCAGCCAGGAAGAAATAGAGCTCCTGAACAGACCAATTTCAAGCACTGAGATCAAAGAAACAATAAAAAAGCTTCCAACCAAAAAATGCCCTGGTCCAGATGGCTTCACTCCAGAATTCTATCAAACCTTCAAGGAAGAGCCTATTCCTGTACTGCAGAAATTATTCCAAAAAATTGAGGAAGAAGGAATCTTCCCCAACACATTCTATGAAGCAAACATCACCCTGATACCAAAACCAGGAAAAGACCCAAACAAAAAGGAGAATTTCAGACCAATCTCACTCATGAACATAGACGCAAAAATTCTCAACAAAATCCTAGCCAATAGATTGCAGCTTATCATCAAAAAAGTCATTCATCATGATCAAGTAGGCTTCATCCCAGGGATGCAAGGCTGGTTTAACATGCGCAAGTCTATAAACGTTATCCACCATATTAACAGAGGCAAAAATAAAGATCACATGATCCTCTCAATAGATGCAGAAAAAGCATTTGATAAAATCCAGCATCCTTTTCTAATTAGAACACTGAAGAGTATAGGCATAGGTGGCACATTTCTAAAACTGATTGAAGCTATCTATGACAAACCCACAGCCAATATTTGACTGAATGGAGTAAAACTCAAAGCTTTTCCTCTTAGAACTGGAACCAGACATGGTTGTCCTCTGTCACCTTTACTATTCAACGTAGTGCTGGAAGTTCTAGCCAATACAATTAGGCAAGACAAGGAAATAAAGGGAATCCAAATGGGAGCAGAGGAGGTCAAACTCTCCCTCTTTGCTGATGACATGATCTTATACTTAGAGAACCCCAAAGACTCAACCACAAGACTCCTAGAAGTCATCAAAAAATACAGGAATGTTTCAGGATATAAAATCAATGTCCACAAATCAGTAGCCTTTGTGTACACCAATAACAGTCAAGATGAGAAGCTAATTAAGGACACAACTCCCTTCACCATAGTCTCAAAGAAAATGAAATACCTAGGAATATACCTAACGAAGGAGGTGAAGGACCTATATAAAGAAAACTATGAAATCCTCAGAAAGGAAATAGCAGAGGATATTAACAAATGGAAGAACATACCATGCTCATGGATGGGAAGAATCAACATTGTTAAAATGTCTATACTTCCCAAAGCAATCTACCTATTCAATGCCATTCCTATTAAAATACCAACATCGTACTTTCAAGATTTGGAAAAAATGATTGTGCGTTTTGTATGGAACCGGAAAAAAACCCGTATAGCTAAGGCAGTTCTCTGTAACAAAAATAAAGCTGGGGGCATCAGCATACCAGATTTTAGTCTGTACTACAAAGCCATAGTTCTCAAGACAGCATGGTACTGGCACAAAAACAGAGAGATAGACACTTAGAATCAAATTGAAAACCAAGAAATGAAACTAACATTTTACAACCACCTAATCTTTGATAAACCAAACAAGAACATACCTTGGGGGAAAGACTCCCTATTCAATAAATGGTGTTGGGAGAACTGGATGTCTACATGTAAAAGACTGAAACTGGACCCACACCTTTCCCCACTCACAAAAATCGATTCAAGATGGATAAAGGACTTAAACTTAAGGCATGAAACAATAAAAATCCTCCAAGAAAGCATAGGAAAAACACTGGAAGATATTGGCCTGGGGAAAGACTTCATGAAGAAGACTGCCATGGCAATTGCAACAACAACAAAAATAAACAAATGGGACTTCATTAAACTGAAAAGCTTCTGTACAGCTAAGGAGACAACAACCAAAGCAAACAGGCAACCTACACAATGGGAAAGGATATTTGCATATTTTGAATCCGACAAAAGCTTGATAACTAGGATCTACAGAGAACTCAAATTATTCCACATGAAAAAAGCCAACAATCCCATATATCAATGGGCAAGAGACATGAATGGAACCTTCTCTAAAGAAGACAACAAATGGCTAACAAACATATGAAAAAATGTTCATCATCCCTATCTATTAGAGAAATGCAAATCAATACCACCCTGAGATACCATCTAACCCCAGTGAGAATGGCCCACATCACAAAATCTCAAAACTACAGATGCTGGCGTGGATGTGGAGAGAAGGGAACACTTTTACACTGCTGGTGGGACTGCAAACTAGTACAACCTTTTTGGAAGGAAGTATGGAGAATCCTCAAAGCACTCAAGCTAGACCTCCCATTTGATTCTGCAATCCCATTACTGGGCATCTACCCAGAAGGAAAAAAATCCTTTTATCATAGGACACTTGCACTAGACTGTTTATTGCAGCTCAATTTACAATCGCCAAAATGTGGAAACAGCCTAAATACCCACCAACCCAGGAATGGATTAACAAGCTGTGGTATATGTACACCATGGAATACTATTCAGCCATTAAAAAAATGAAGACTTTACATTGTTTGTATTAACCTGGATGGAAGTGGAAGACATTATTCTTAGTAAAGCATCACAAGAATGGAGAAGCATGAATCCTATGTACTCAATTTTGATATGAGGACAATTAAGGACACAGTGGGGGTGGGGGAATTGAAGAGCAGAGAGAGAAAGGAGGGAGGAGTGGGGAAAGAAGAGCAGAGAGAGGGAAGGAGGGAGGGAGATTGGGGCCTTGGTGTGTGCCACACCTTTGTGGGGCAAGACACGATTGCAAGAGGGACTTTGCCTAACAAATGCAATCAGTGTAACCTGGTTTCTTGTACCCTCCAATGAATCCCCAACAATAAAAAAAAAAAAAAGAATATAATTTAAAAATAAAGAGGAAATGTCTTCAATAAAAAATAAAACACCTTTTACAACTATTAAACCCCGTCAAGCACAGCAGCACCCATGAGGGAAAGAGAATCAGCAATAAAACTGCCTCGAACTTCAAGGGGAAAGAGGGGCTCATAGAGTTCTGTCGAATGGGGGGGTTACAAGGAGCAATCCAATCAGGATGGCACTTGAGGAAGATGTTCCTTGCCCTGGCAGGACCAAGGGAGAGTAATTGAACTTACAGAGGAAGACTAGAGGCAGGAAAATTAGATGTAAGATGGTGTTAACCTCCAGATGATTTAATTAGAGTCGGGAAGCAAGTTGGAAGAGAATGGAGCACATTAGAGAAAAATGTGCAACTAAAAATGGGAAACATGCATTCATAATATTTTTCAAACTTTAATGTTGACTCCCAAGGACTTTCTGTCTTTCCAGGGAGTGTTTATTCTAGGACTTAGGGTACAAACAATCCTAAACCCTATCACCTGGGAGTCCCTTGTATGCCACACCCTGTGCTGGGCACTGACCCCTGCCCTGGCAGCCCCCCCACAGCCTGGGGGGATGTGAGGTCATGGGACAGCTGCCTCAAAGGTTAAAAACAAGCCAGCAATAATCTTTTCCTTTTCATGTCAGCCCCCTGCTCTAGTTTGTAACATTATTTCTGGTTTGATGTACTCTAATCCAATATGTCACTGATGAACAGTGTAATTTGGGCAAAACCAGAGGTTTGTGTAAGGGTTGATCTAATTCAAAGACCCTGGGCTCCAGCATCAGAAAGACCCAAGATCCAACCCCAGTTCCGTCGCTTGCTGGCTGTTTGCACTTTAACCTCTCAGAGCCTTCTTTTCTCATTGTAAAAATTGAGGACTATAACATCTACTCTTAAAAGCGTTTGAGAGAATGAAATAGGACAAGAGAAATAGGGTGCATAGAATGTTACCTGGCTCAGAGTAGATACTCAATGAATGAAAGCAGTTGTATTACCATTATTTAAATCCTGCTGCAATGATTTTTAAATGTGGCCCCAGGGGGGACACTGATCTCCAGCTGGCTTCCTCATCTGGCCATTCATCTCCTGTTTTGCCAATCACCTGTACCATCTGAAGGGTGACTGTTGAAAACAGACGTCATTTTGTTCCATGAGAACTGGTATGTGGTTTCAGGACAATTATTGGCTTGGGTGGGTCAGGTGGCATCTGAAAAATGCATAGGAACTATGTATCCTGGCAGAACACTCTGAGAAGTGAGCCTTTGTTCCTTCCACTGCTTTACTTTCAAAGCAAGGAGAGGACATCTGTCCACCTTCCACCTGCCCAGGATGCCAGAAAGACGCAGCCAATGGGTGGGGCTGTGCATTAGAGGAGCCCAGTATCTCAGCTGCACTCACAGACCAAGAATTTGGGGGATTCCCTACCATATTGCCCTGCAAGGCCTCCTCCAAGCCTGCTGCAAGAAGAAACAGAAACCAAGGAGCCTTGGTTTCTTGCTGCAGCTCCCTTCTTCCATCAGGATTCCATGGTCGGAGGCCTCAATGTCTCTGCCAGTTTAGCTTTAAGGAAGCCAGCATCTGAAATCTCAGGGTGATGGGCCATTCTCCTAAACCCCTTTATCCAGTCACTCCCCGGAGTCTTGTTGAGAAGACATCCGGTGCCTCTTTAAGCAACAACGCTTTCTTGTATCTCACCTGGACCTCTGAGCCACCTTCTGAGGTCTCTCCCAGAGACTTACAGGGCGAAAGACTTGCCAACCACCTCCTACCCTGTTGCGAGAGCCCCCTCTCTGGACCTCTGGGAAGGCACAAATGTCTACATCTCGGTCTGGATCAGTGGTTCTCAACCTTCCTAATGCCGCAACCCTTAATACAGTTCCTCATGTTGTGGTGACTCCCAACCATAAAATTATTTTCGTTGATTAGGAGGTCACCACAACATGAGGAACTGTATTAATGGGTCATGGCATTAGGAAGGTTGAGAACCACTGGTCTGGGCGATGGTTAAAGGCAATGAAAGTATCTACATAAGTAAAAATTTATCCAGTGCATGGAAGACTGTTAGCGCCCTTTGTGCATGTTACCATGTACATGGATTATGTGTTGCTCCTCATTGGTAAAAAGTATTTTAAAATGACATTTGAAGCTCTGTATGTGTACTTGTAGAAAAAAAATTCTGGAGAACAAAAGCCAAAGTGGCATAAAAACAAACAAACAAAAAATAAAACATAAACACTGCTCTTAAGCGTGGTAATTTAGGAAAAAGAGAATTAAACTTGAGTGGCAGGGGAGATGGGAAGACTACCATTCAGACATGAAGGGAACTGAGCTCACATCCCAGCAATTAAAGTTTTCAAAATAAAGTAAAATATTAAAATGGTAGACTCTGTACTAAGCACTGCAAACTGATTCTCCCTGGACTGCATCCCTGGCTTAGTGGAAAGAGGCTGTCTTTCTATATGGGAACAGCAGGATGCCATGTGCTTAAGATGCAGCTGGCAGTGCTTTGTCATTTTCCTGGTCCCCCAGCTCAGGATGATCAGGAAGCACCAGCTTCTGTGGTCCAGGGGGCAGTCTCCCAGGCTCTCAGCCGTATCCAAACTTTAGGGTAGACAGGGCCATGTGGATATGAGTCAAATACTTCTGAAATGTACTCTGGGACTCTCAGGATCTCATTCACTGTCATTCATGGAACAGGCCACATTGTGAAGGAGTGAGTTTCCCATTGAGGAGGGACTACAAATACTTCCTGCGATATTATTGAAAAGTGCCCGGCACTCTACCAAGGGCCATAAAGTGAGACTCTGTCTCTACAAAAAAAAAAAAAAAAAAAGAAAGAAAAGTGGACCACAGTCTGAGGAAAAACCATTTTTTCTCAAATAGCTGGTGTTTTATGGTTTCATGATGCTGTGTGAGAAAGTCATGCCGGGAATGAGAACCACAATAGGGTGAGGGCCTGACCCTGTGTTCCACTGACCGTCACTCCAGCAAACTTCTCTTCAGTGCCACAGTGCTAGCGTGATGCAGGGGTTGATGAAAAACAAAAAAAAAATCATATTTAGAGAACAAACTCACATTCCCAAACATTTGCTGTACCCGAGCAGGAACGCCAAAATGCATCAAGGCAGTGTCACGTGGCAAAAGTTGCTGAGCTGGGAATCGGGGCCTTTTCCTAATCATGGCTACAACATCTCAGTTTTATCTGCCGCAAAATTGGACTAGATTACGTTGACACAAACTTTAGTCACATGAGCACCATCTTCGATGTGTTCCCCATATGAGCATATGCCATATTGTAATTTTTGTCATATCTACACGTCACCTGCACCATATACATAATATGTTTGGTTAAGGTTGTCTCTTTTTTTTTTTTCCTTGAAATTTACTTTAAAAGGAAACTTGGGAGAATTACCATGCACAGAAACAATGATCACGTTCCAGAACAGATACAGGCATAAATGTAAATACAAAAAAAAAACAGAACAATGCTTTATCTCTGGAAAGTGCTGCCTGTTGAGGACTGCCTGCCTTACATCAGCTCTCTTTTTTTCAAGAAAAGAGATAAGTAAATGGTAGAGGTCTTAGGGCCATTCCAGCATCCACCTGAGATTTCCCCCTTGACTAATCAAAAAGATTAAAGAACTTAAAAGGGAATAACTTTTCACTACAGTACTCGAAGTTAATGTTCTATCTTTACCATCTAAATTATTCCAATACTCTTATATGGTTTAGGAAACAAAAATTTTTAAGATCTTCTACATTGAGATTCCATTTGGGCCTTACTATAGAAAGAGGATGCTCATAATTAGTGGAAAATCTGAGTAACAGACTATGTTAAGAGAAATGACTTTTAATGTCCAAACAGAAATGTTATCAGAACATCTTCCAATTAGAAGGACCTTGCACATACATTAATAAACAGATAGAAATGATTTGTGATTTTCATGGTCATCATTTATTTTCAAATAAACATTTCTAAATGATTTGGCAGTGCATAAAAAATTATTCATCCTCTCGAGTATTTCATAAATACCACGCCCCTAAAATCCTGTTTTTGCCATCAATTTGCTTAACAAAGCATTTTGTCAGGCAATATGCAAAGACAAATTTAACCAGAGTCTGTCATCAAATTAACACAATTTCCAAATTAGTAAAGTTCAAATGAATCATGATAACAGGGAAATTATTACAAAAACAAAATACCAATGTTTGGCTATATTTTCATTATAATAGATTTGTTGGATTCACACTGCAAAGTCTTCATCACAAGATTCTGCAATGGACTCATTTCCTTGGAAACATTTAAACATGATAATACTTGTTCTATTTGGATAAACATCAGATAAGGATAGAAAATTCTCCACAAATATCTCCGAATGATCTTAGAATACTTAATATGTCTAGCCTTTGGACTATAGCAAAATATTCACTAATCTTAATTTTTCTTTCCTAAGTTTTTGTCTTTTTGCTATTGCTAATTTCTTATAATGTGATCTTAGGCAAGTTCCTTTCTCTTTCTGGAGTTAATATTACTCAATTGTTTTTAAAAGGAGGTTGGGTTGGACTAGAGCAGGAGTCAGCAAACTTTATCTATAAAAGACCAGATAGTAAATATTTCCAGCTTCATAGGCCATATGGTCTCTGTTGTAATTCAGTCATTATTGCAAGAAAGAAGTGAGAAGCAAGTTATGTTAAAAAATGACCATTGGCTATGTCCCAATAAAACTTTATTTACAAAAGCAGGTGGTGAGCCAGATTGGGCCCATGGACCCATAGTTTTCCCTTCTTGGTCTAGAGGATCTCTAACTTCCAGCCCTGACATTGTCTTTGTATTGAAGGGAAGAGACTTGCCTAAAGTCTGCCATATGACAAAGCTAGGATTAAAACGTGGGTCTCTGAATTTTAAGTTTGGAAGTCATTTCTCCACAGTAGACTGTCTAATCGATCAAGAAATCTGTAGCTACAAGACAGGGCATCAAAGTGCCTCCATAGAGAACGGGAATAATTATTAACCCCATACCCATGATTAAGGTGGCATTAAATTTTTCCCCCATTGCCAAGAAATATATCAGATTGAAAGAGAAAAACTCAAGGAGGCCAGTTGGAGAAGGTAGGTAGAGAGATTTGGATATTCATCAAAGTCCTGAGCTGAAGCGATAACTATTTCTTATGCTCCTCACATGTGCATAGCACTGTCTGGTTTATAACAAAGCACTTTCATGTGTGACATTTGATTTGTCACAACATCCCTGTGAAGCAGGACCGAAAGGCTCAGAGTAACCACGTCAGAGTGACATCACAGGCAGGAAACAACAGCTGCATTTCATCGATTCATTTGTCCATCCATCCATTTAGACAAATATCTGGCAGGCAATCAACAAGGCAGGAGATGGGCTGTGATAATGAGCCACACTGTCCCTGTCCTCATGGAGCTTACAGACCAGAGGGCATAGGAGGCAATGGATAAAAAAGAAACCAGTAATTAAGACACTGTGAACTGTGCAAGAGGGTGCTAAGAGAAGACAAATATCATGAGAGGACAGAGGACTGAGGGTGGGACGCTTCCTCAGGGTGCAGGGGTCAGGAGTGGCTTCTGAAGAATAGTTGGTAGCTGAGCCAGGAAGGGTGAGAAGAAGCCATCCATGTAAAGAGGGGAAGCTGATGGGTTCCAGGAACCAAAAAAAATAGCCTGGGCTTGGATTCAAAGAACTAGTGCCCAAGGTCATTCCACAACTATAATCCCCAGTCATTGGCAGAATGAAAGGATGAAGCCCGACTGCGGGGAGAGGGGCAGGCCCTCTCCTCCATTTCCAGGATATAAGACCAGGAGAAATTTCCTTAACCTTACAGCTCAGTTACCCAGCCTGAAAACTGGAACAATAATAATGATACTCACCTTTTTGGTTGGTGGTAGAGTGGTTTAATGAGACGATCCCTCAAAGCATTAAGCCTGGTATGCAGTAAATACTCAGGAAGCATGGATTGTTGTGAGGATTAGAAAGACACTGGGGAGGAAAGGAAACATTTCTGAACTACTCTGTGCTCATGCTGTGTAAGTGATCATTTTCATAACCCTGACGGTCCTGTTTTACAGGTAAAGGATACATATATTCCTTACCCAAAGTCACAGTGCAGTAAATCATGAGACTAGGATTTAACTTGGATCAGGGCAATTCCACAGATTATAATTTATCTGGCCTCTTACTATCATCCCAAGGAAATATCAGAGGCCCAGTTTTTCTCTACAGGGAAGACTACCTGCTCTACCCTGATCACTCAGGAGCCCAGATCCTGGGAGGGAAGGGGGCACAGTTCCATTCAGAATGAATAGGGGAAGTCACCTAGGCATGTGGGAAGGCTCCCTGTCCGAGCAGGATCCAGAGTCGAGTGATCCATCCCAGTCTCCATCTGTTCATCCCAGTCTCTGACAATCCATCCCAGTCTCTATCCATCCATCACTGTCTCCATCCCTCCCTGACAATCTTTGTCCTTCACAGACTCTATTCAACTACCACAGTCTCTACCCGTCCATCCCTATTTCTGAAAATCCATACAAGTCTCAATCCATCTTTACCTCTGTGCATCCACCCCAGTCACCATCCGTCACAGTCCGTCTGTCCATCACAGTCTCTGCACATCTATCCCAGTCTCCAGCCATCTCTCGCAGTCTCTATTCATCCATCCTAGTCTCTGTCCACCCATCCCAGTCTCCATCCTTCACAGCCTCTGTCACCTGGACATGGAGTCCCCAGGCAGTCAAGTAAGCCAGGCATCTGCCCTCCAGTGATTCCTGTGCTATTTATTCTCCCCATTCTACAAACAATGGCTCAGAGTCCTTTTTTGATTCAAAATTTACATTATTTGGCATTTTGTCAGGAAGCTTCTTCTTGAGGATAGAAAACACTTTAAGAGGTAGATGGCATTTTAGGGATTTCATATTTTAATGAACTGGATAATATAAGAGAGAAAAAGAGAAGAGAGGAGAGGAGAGGACAGAGCAAAAGTATTTTCCCTCGGGCTAATCGAGAAGTCATAGTCTAGTGAATTATATCAGTTTCTTCCCCTTTCCACTTTCCTTTCTAACCTTTAGTGCCATCCACCTGCCCATAAAGATGCTCTTGCAAACCTCCCTTGAGAAACTTAAAAATTAACCGAATCATCAAAGAAATTCTACAAAGAGCCGCCACTTCCTGAGGACATTCCATGAGCCAGGCAGTATACAGGTATTTTCTAACATTGTCTCATTTAATCTCAAAAGACTTCTACAAGGTGGGTGACATTAGCCCCACTGTATACAAGGTAATGAGGCCCAGAAAGGGTAGGCCCTCTGTCACAGAGAAAACACTAGAGGAGAGATTTGATCCCAGACCTAATTCTAAAGCTTTTTTTTTTTTGGAGACAGAGTCTCACTATATCACCCTCAGTAGAGTGCTATAGCATCACAGCTCACAGCAACCTCAAACTCTTGGGCTTAAGCGATTCTCTTGCCTCATCCTCCCAAGTAGCTGGGACTACAGACGCCCACCACAACACCCAGCTATTTTTTTTTTTTGGTGTTGGGGATTCATTGAGGATACAATAAGCCAGGTTACACTGATTGTAATTGTTAGGTAAAGTCCCTCTTGCAATCATGTCTTGCCCCCATAAAGTGTGACACACCAAGGCCCCACCCACCTCCCTCCTTCCCACTTTCTGTCCCACCCCATAACCATAATTGTCATTAATTGTCCTCATATCAAAATTGAGCACATAGGATTCATGCTTCTCCATTCTTGTGATGCTTTACTAAGAATAATGTCTTCCACGTCCATCCAGGTTAATACGAAGGATGTAAAGTTGCCATTTTTTTTAATGGCTGAATAGTATTCCATGGTATACATATACCACAGCTTGTTAATCCATTCCTGGGTTGGTGGGCATTTAGGCTGTTTCCACATTTGGGCGATTGTAAATTGAGCTGCAATAAACAGTCTAGTACAAGTGTCCTTATGATAAAAGGATTTTTTTCCTTCTGGGTAGATGCCCAGTAATGGGATTGCAGGATCAAATGGGAGGTCTAGGTTGAGTGCTTTGAGGTTTCTCCATACTTCCTTCCAGAAAGGTTGTACTAGTTTGCAGTCCCACCAGCAGTGTAAAAGTGTTCCCTTCTCTCCACATCCACGCCAGCATCTGCAGTTATGAGATTTTGTGATGTGGGCCATTCTCACTGGGGTTAGATGATATCTCCGGGTTGTTTTGATTTGCATTTCTCTAATATATAGAGATGATGAACATTTTTTCATGTGTTTGTTAGCCATTCATCTGTCGTCTTTAGAGAAAGTTCTATTCATGTCTCTTGCCCATTGATATAAGGGATTGTTGGCTTTTTTCATGTGGATTAATTTGAGTTCTCTATAGATCCTAGTTATCAAACTTTTGTCTGATTGAAAATATGCAAATATCCTTTCCCATTGTGTAGGTTGTCTCTTTGCTTTGGTTGTTGTCTCCTTAGCTGTACAGAAGATTTTCAGTTTAATGAAGTCCCATTTGTTTATTTTTGTTGTTGTTGCAATTGCCATGGCAGTCTTCTTCATGAAGTCTTTCCCCAGGCCAATATCTTCCAGTGTTTTTCCTATGCTTTCTTGGAGGATTTTTATTGTTTCATGCCTTAAGTTTAAGTCCTTTATCCATCTTGAATCAATTTTTCTGAGTGGGGAAAGGTGTGGGTCCAGTTTCAGTCTTTTACATGTAGACATCCAGTTCTCCCAACACCATTTATTGAATAGGGAGTCTTTCCCCCAAGGTATGTTCTTATTTGGTTTATCAAAGATTAGGTGGTTGTAAAATGTTAGTTTCATTTCTTGGTTTTCAATTTGATTCCAAGTGTCTATCTCTCTGTTTCTGTGCCAGTACCATGCTGTCTTGAGCACTATGGCTTTGTAGTACAGACTAAAATCTGGTATGCTGATGCCCCCAGCTTTATTTTTGTTACAGAGAACTGCCTTAGCTATACGGGGTTTTTTCCAGTTCCATACGAAACGCAGAATCATTTTTTCCAAATCTTGAAAGTACGATGTTGGTATTTTGATAGGAATGGCATTGAATAGGTAGATTGCTTTGGGAAGTATAGACATTTTAACAATGTTGATTCTTCCCATCCATGAGCATGATATGTTCTTCCATTTGTTAATATCCTCTGCTATTTCCTTTCTGAGGATTTCATAGTTTTCTTTATAGAGGTCCTTCACCTCCTTCGTTAGGTATATTCCTAGGTATTTCATTTTCTTTGAGACTATGGTGAAGGGAGTTGTGTCCTTAATTAGCTTCTCATCTTGACTGTTATTGGTGTATACAAAGGCTACTGACTTGTGGACATTGATTTTATACCCTGAAACATTACTGTATTTTTTGACGACTTCTAGGAGTCTTGTGGTTGAGTCTTTGGGGTTCTCTAAGTATAAGATCATGTCATCAGCAAAGAGGGAGAGTTTGACCTCCTCTGCTCCCATTTGGATTCCCTTTATTTCCTTGTCTTGCCTAATTGTATTGGCTAGAACTTCCAGCACTACGTTGAATAGTAAAGGTGACAGAGGACAACCTTGTCTGGTTCCAGTTCTAAGAGGAAAAGTTTTGAGTTTTACTCCATTCAGTCAAATATTGGCTGTGGGTTTGTCATAGATAGCTTCAATCAGTTTTAGAAATGTGCCACCTATGCCTATACTCTTCAGTGTTCTAATTAGAAAAGGATGCTGGATTTTATCAAATGCTTTTTCTGCATCTATTGAGAGGATCATGTGATCTTTATTTTTGCCTCTGTCAATATGGTGGATAACGTTTATAGACTTGCGCATGTTAAACCAGCCTTGCATCCCTGGGATGAAGCCTACTTGATCATGATGAATGACTTTTTTGATGATAAGCTGTAATCTATTGGCTAGGATTTTGTTGAGAATTTTTGCGTCTATGTTCATGAGTGAGATTGGTCTGAAATTCTCCTTTTTGTTTGGGTCTTTTCCTGGTTTTGGTATCAGGGTGATGTTTGCTTCATAGAATGTGTTGGGGAAGATTCCTTCTTCCTCAGTTTTTTGGAATAATTTCTGCAGTACAGGAATAAGCTCTTCCTTGAAGGTTTGATAGAATTCTGGAGTGAAGCCATCTGGACCAGGGCATTTTTTGGTTGGAAGCTTTTTTATTGTTTCTTTGATCTCAGTGCTTGAAATTGGTCTGTTCAGGAGCTCTATTTCTTCCTGGCTGAGTCTAGGGAGAGGGTGTGATTCCAAATATTGATCCATTTCTTTCACATTGTCAAATTTCTGGGCATAGAGTTTCTGGTAGTATTCAGAGATGATCTCTTGTATCTCTGTGGGATCAGTTGTTATTTCCCCTTTATCATTTCTGATTGAGGTTACTAGAGATTTTACTTTTCTATTCCTCGTTAGTCTGGCCAATGGTTTATCTATTTTATTTATTTTTTCAAAAAACCAACTCCTTGTTTCTTTAATTTTCTGAATGATTCTTTTGTTTTCAATTTCATTGATCTCTGATTTGATTTTGGATATTTCTTTTCTTCTACTGAGTTTAGGCTTAGATTGTTCTTCTTTTTCCAATTCCATAAGATCTCTTGTGAGATTGTTGATGTGCTCTCTTTCTGTTTTTCGAATGTAGGCATCTAAAGCGATGAATTTTCCTCTCAATACTGCTTTTGCAGTATCCCACAGGTTTTGGTGGCTTGTGTCTTCATTGTTGTTATGTTCAAGGAAGTTAATGATTTCCTGTTTTATTTCTTCCTTCACCCATCTGTTATTCAACAGAAGATTGTTTAGTTTCCATGCCTTTCGGTGGGGTCGAGCATTTTTGTTAGAATTGAGTTCCACCTTTAGTGCCTTATGGTCTGAGAAGATACAAGGTAAAATTTCAATTCTTTTGATTCTGTTGATATTTGTTTTGTGTCCCAGGATATGATCAATTTTGGAGAATGTTCCATGGGGTGATGAGAAGAATGTATATTCTTTATCTTTGGGATGGAGTGTTCTATATGCGTCTATCAAACACAGTTGTTCTAGGGTCTCATTTAAGTCTCTTATATCTTTGTTTAATTTCTGTTTAGAGGATCTGTCCAGCTCTGTAAGAGGAGTGTTAAGGTCCCCTGTTATGATGGTATTATCAGATATCATTTTGCTCAGACTGAGTACGGTCTGTTTCAAGAATCTGGGAGCATTTAAATTGGGTGCATAGATATTTAGAATTGAAATGTCTTCTTGTTGTATTTTTCCCTTGACCAATATAAAGTGACCATCTTTGTCTTTTTTGACTTTAGTTGCTTTAAATCCACATGTATCTGAAAATAAGATTGCAACTCCTCTTTTCTTCTGAATTCCATTTGCCTGAAAAATTGTCTTCCAACCCTTGACTTGGAGTTTTGTCTTTTGAAGCCAGGTGTGTTTCTTGCAGACAGCAAATGGATGGCTTGTGTTTTTTAATCCAGTCAACCAATCTATGTCTCTTTAGTGGGGAATTCAAGCCATTAACATTTATTGAGATAATTGATAAGTGTGGTAGTATTCTGTTCATCTTATTTTGTGAGAGTCCATTGCTTAGTTTTATCTTTTGCATCAGTGTGGAGGTTTGGTTCTGTCCTTTAATTTCTGAGTTCTTACTTTGCTGCTCATCCATTGTGGTGGTCAGTGTGCAGAACAGGTTGAAGTATTTCCTGTAGAGCTGGTCTTGTTGTGGCGAATTTCCTCAATGTTTCTATATCCGGAAATGATTTGATTTCTCCATCAATTTTGAAGCTTAGCTTAGCAGGGTACAGAATTCTGGGCTAGAAATTGTTCTGTTTAAGTAGATTAAAGGTAGATGACCATTGTCTTCTTGCTTGGAAAGTTTCATTAGAGAAGTCTGCAGTCACTCTGATGGATTTGCCCCTGTAGGTCAACTGGCGCTTACTCCTGGCAGCTTGCAGAATCTTTTCTTTTGTCTTGACTTTGGACAGGTTCATCACAATGTGTCTTGGAGAAGCTCGGTTAGAGTTGAGGCGACCTGGGGTCCGATAGCCCTCTGAAAGCAGTGTGTCAGAATCTTTGGTGATATTTGGGAAATTTTCTTTTATAATATTCTCTAGTATGGCTTCCATTCCTCTGGGGCATTCTTCTTCCCCTTCTGGAATTCCTATAACTCATATGTTGGAACGCTTCATAAAGTCCCATAATTCTGACAGTGAACGTTCTGCTTTCTCTCTCTTCTTTTCTGCCTCTTTTACTATCTGAGTTATCTCAAAAACTTTGTCTTCTACCTCTGAAATTCTTTCTTCTGCATGGTCTAACCTGTTGCTGATACTTTCCATTGCGTCTTTAAGTTCCCTGATTGACTGTTTCATTTCCTTCAGCTCTGCTATATCCTTTTTATATTCTTCATATCGTTCATCTCTTATTTGATTCTGTTTTTGGATTTCCTTTTGGTTATTTTCCACTTTATTAGCAGTTTCCTTCATTGTTTCCATCATTTCTTTCATTGTTTTCAACATGTGTATTCTAAATTCCCTTTCTGTCATTCCTAACATTTCTGTATAGGTGGAATCCTCTGCAGTAGCTACCTCATGGTCCCTTCGCGGGGTTGTTCTGGACTGGTTCTTCATGTTGCCTGGAGTTTTCTGCTGATTCTTCCTCATGGGTGATTTCTTTTATCTGTTTCCTTGCCCTAATTTTCCTTTCTCTTCCTCTTGCTCTTTTAGTTCTCGTGCCTGTGTTCTAAGGGTTACAGGACCAGAAGGGTGAGAAGGTTTAAGAGCAAAAAAGGGATGAGAGAAAGGAGGACTGAGTGATAAGAAAAAAAAAAAGAAAAGAAAAATAGAGAAAGGAGAGGGGGGTGGGTAAAAGGAATATTGACAAAAAGAAGAGAGGTACAGAAAGAGGGAGACAGAGCAATATAGGTGTACAGTAGGGTACTTTGATACAACCTTAAAAAAAAAAAACCACCTTCTGGGGGTGCCCAGTGGGGTGGTTCCCTTGAGGTCAGCAGCTCTTTGCTAACCTGATCAGACACAGTACCCCACCTCCACCAAGTAGAGAGGAAAGACAAAAATGCTGTAAATCAAAGCAAAACAAGCAAACAGAAAACTTTACGGGGTAAAATTGGCTGGAAAAAAAAATAATAGCGGTAGAAACACTAATAAAAATGAAGTTCTAATTATTGAAATAGGCAGCAATGGGAAATTATAATTAAACTAGAGAAATTGAGAAAGAAAAAGGATCTGTATGGAAAAGGTTGAACTTAAAAAACAAAACAACAATCCACAACATCAAAATAAACAAAAAAGAACAACCAAACAAAAAAAAAAACACACAACCAAAAACAAAGCAGTATGTATATGTTATTGAGTATTGTCTGGGCAACACGTGGTCTTCTGGGGTATCAGATGTTAATCACAGTTCTGATATGACTGGAGGCTGCTAGTTTCTCAAAGCCCAGCAGGTAGACACCCTGAATCTCTCTTCAGCCTACTTAAAAGGCACTTTGAACTTGTTCACTTACAGAGCAAAAGCTTTCTCAGGGAAGTGCTTGTCACTGGAATCACTGCTGAAGTGGCTATCCACTTACCCTGTGTGTCAAAACTGGTCTCCCTCTGCCCCTGAGGGTTAGGGCTGCAAGGCGGCTCAGACCCCGCCCTTAGGCTACTTGGTCGCTGGGTTACCAGCTCCCACCCAATTCCAGCTCTGCGACCCTGAGGGCGGAGCTTGCCGGGGCAGATCCCTCACAATGTCTGCCTGTGACCCAGAGCCCAACACTATTAGCTCCGTCTGGCTCAGCGGCTCAGACTGGGGCCCTAGAGAAAGGCCAGAGTTCTCCGCACTCCCGCTCAGGCTCTCCCCAAGGCAGTTCAGCTGAGTGCCAAGTCCAAAGACACCAAAACAGTTCACAGGTAAGGCCTTTCTGGTTTGCAGTCTCGCTGCTACTTAACTTACAGTTGCGGGCGGGTTTAGACGGATTGAACACACGCGACCACTTGCCGGTTTTCCACTGTTTTAGTCCTCCTCTTGGGGTCCAGAAGTCTCTCGCTGACTCCCTGTATCCTCTCAGGGGTGATGATAGGCAGATCCCAGCAGCCAGAGATGCCTGGAGTCCTATATCCCCAGACTCACGGTGCCCAGATGCAAAGAAGCTGTTACTCGGCTGCCATCTTGCTCCGCCTCTCTGACCCAGCTATTTTTTTATTGTAGTTGTCATTGTTGTTTAGCTGGCCCAGGCCAGGTTCAAACCTGCAAACCTCAGCATATGTGGCCAGCACCCTAGCCACTGAGCTATGGGAGCCGAGCCCCTAATCCTAAAGCTCTTGTTCTCTTTGTGCTGTCAGACTGCCTCTCAAGAAGCAAATGGAGCTTGCTTCAGTTAAGGAGTTAACTACGATCTGGCGATAAGGCAGTGACTCCTGATCCAGGTGTCCCTCTGGGGCACTATCCAGTGACCACCTGAGAGAGCTGTATACCAGTGCTGCTCCAAGTGAGGTCCTCCCAGCAGCAGCAGCAGCACCACCACCACCTGGGGGCTGGGAAGAAATCCCATCCTTGGGCCCGAGACCCACTGAATCACTGCAGGGCTCAGAGTGTGTATGGGCAAGCTCTCCAGGGGAGTCTGATGCCCACTAAACTTTAAAAGCCTCTGCTGTCCACAGCATCTCTCTGCGACTGGGCTAGTAGCATTACTGGCCGACTACAGATTGGGAACCTCAGATGTGGAAAAGGAGTGCATCTTCCTCCAAGGACTCAGAGTTCCTTGTGGAACAGGGAATTGAACCCACCAAGTTTCACTTCAGGTTCCATTCCCACAATTAGGAATTCATCCATCCCCACAGGGAAGAAGAATAGAGGCTGAATCTGGCAGATTAGAAATGTTCAATAACAAAGCCTGTCCCACCTCAGGAAACTGTGGAGCCCACTGTTCCCTCACTGCACTTCCAGTTCATGATGGGACTTCTCTGATCAGGTAGCGAACCTAAGCCCCCAACAAACCAGGGCTTTTCTCTTTGTGGTTCTTTATTTCCCCTTTGTGTCCATTTTCACAGTAAATACTGAAAACAAAAGTACTCTTCCAGTTTCCATTTTGGCAGTCCTTTTGCTTTGAGTTTACTGACTGCCTTGGGATTGATGGTACGAAGTATGGATTACAGATGCTTGAAGAACAGTTATGAAGTCCAAGGTTGGGGGGAGTTGTGAAATCGAGTAGATATGTAAATCCAACTGTTATTAATAATGCCCTTTGCCTTCTTTTTCTTAAATCAACCTTAAATGTGTGTTCCAAAAATATCTGCCTTCACTTTATTTTGGAAATGTTTTAACACTGAAAAGCAATGGCCTTCATCTCAGCATAGTAACATAATTATTTTCACTTTTGCCCATTCTGCTCAGGGCCTTGTTTTCATATGCATATACAGTTTTGCATGGCTGTAATTACACAGTAGAAGTGATAGTTAACTCTTGTTTTTTTCCTGGTAAAAGTTTCTAAAGTTCCTACATTATCTCCATGGTGAGCATTTTCAATTTCTGAACAATGGCCTCAGGAGTTGGCGTACATACCACTTGGCGTGCCTCAGTGAATCAGGGGGTATTTATTGAGCACCTACTATGTGTCAGATGCAATTCTAGGCCCTGGGAATCTAGAAGTGAACAGGACAAAGTTCCTGATTGTGAGCCTACAGCTCAAGGAAGAGTCTGTCCATGTGAATGGCACCCCTGGAGCTGGCACTGCACGGCCATGTGGCTCACACTGGAAAGTTACTTCATTGGGGCAGATCCCTTCACTCCTTTAGGGGGCAGGTGAATGGAACTAAAGGCCAGGAGCAGGCCTAGGGACACACGCATCTTCATGGCTGCCACCACAGTGATATTACTACATTGTTCTCCTAAGGCAACTTTCCTGTACCAATTTTCATCGCTAGCAGAGACAGCAACTGTGTTACTTTCATCAGGAACTCATCAGCACTGAGGGTCAACATTTTTGCCAACATGTACCAATTGACTTAGTTCACAGCATTCTCTGAAGACAAGCTACGAATATAAATAAGCATACTCCCTGGTGTTTTCGTTCTTCCTTCTGAGACTTCCTTCCATATATAGGATAACACTGTTAAGGACTAAATTTTGATGCCTCCCCCCAAAAAAAATTTCATGCCCTAACTCAATGTGATGGTATCAGGAGGCACTTTGGGGAGGTGCTTAGGTCATGATAGTAGAGCTCTGATGAATAAATAGGGTTAGTGCCCCCATAAAAAGACACAAGAAATTTGTTTTCTCTCTCTGCTTCCTCCCATGTGGGGATACAACAAGAAGGCCATCTGCAAACCCTTCCCAGACACTGAGTCGGCCAGCACCTTGATCTTGGGCTTCCTAGCCTCCAAAACTGTAATAAATGTTCATTGTTAAGCTACCCAATCTATGGCATTTGCATCCCAAGCTAAAATAAACACTAACCAGGTGATGAACATCAGAGTTAAAACAGGAACTGATATATTTGAATGATCTTCCTAGAACTAAAGGCAGGAGAAGGCTTGTCTACTGTGGTTTAAAATTTTTCTTTGGGGAATAATCTGGACCCTTGTGTTAGGCATGAAAAGGGAAGGGAAAGAGGGTGCAGCCTCCTCCAACAATCATATCTGGGCAGCGCCCTGTTCCTTGGAAGCTGGCTTTCCTCTCCCATTATTGGCTTCCCATCCTTTCAGGATCCCCAGGACACCTCCTTACTAGGTGGGTCTTTCCTGATCCCCATCCAGCAGAATAGGCTGGAGGCTCCCCCACTCTTCCCTCCATGCTAGACCAGACCTTGACGGAGGCTCCCCCACTCCTCCCTCCATGGTAGCCCAGACCTTGATGGAGGCTCCCCCACTCCTCCCTCCATGCTAGGCCAGACTTGACGGAGGCCCTTTGTTGCAGGAATAGTCAACTTGCCTTTCACCTGGGTCTTCCCTATAGACCCCGAAGGCCAGGACCTATCCTCCACTGCCTTGTGTCCCCAGCAGTGAGCATGCCTAGCTCAGGATAAATGCTCAACAGATGTTTGCACTGCCCAGTGAGGCAGAAGAGCCAGAAAGAGGATAAATATTCTGGCAGACTGAAAATAGAAGGTAAGTCATAGTCACCAGCTCAGTGTGATCCTCAGCCATCTGGCCCTTCAGGAATCCCCAACAAATTCCAGATTCCTGAGTGCCCTTCCTTTAGAAGCTCGGGGACACGAGCAGATCTTATACGTATTTCCCATTTGATCCCAAGCACGTGTTCCTTTCATTTTCAGATCTCCTTAATTCAAACTCTGCTGCCACTCACTGACATCTTCACGTTCTCCCATTGTTGTGTTAAGAATCTGCCCAAACCCTACATTTCAGAACAGAAAAGTATATTTCAACGTTCTTGTGCTTTAACATGAAAGAAGTGAATGAGGCCATTAAATAACTGGTCTCATATTTAATGAACAACTTACAGCAATGCCGTCTTTTCAATCCTCAAAAACAACCCTGAGCTATTATCCCATTTTGCAGGTAGAGAGGTGAACCTCAGGGAGGTCAAGTTAACTGCCTGGAGCCATGAATGGCAGGCAGGATGGAAACCCTGGCAGGCTCTGCTCCAGGCCATGGGCTCTCTGCTCTGCATTTTGGCTGCAGTTAATAGCAAATGCCTGACAGTCAGAAGGCCAAGTTCCCACCGACCTCCAGGAGAATTCTCGCCACCATTGCCTTCTTGTTGGCATGCCATCCTGCTCTTAGCAAATGGAAGGAAGTGCCAATGCTGTCTCAGCATCAAAGGACTATAAAAAAGGAGAATCACAGGCTCCAAAGCCAAGCAGGAGTCCAGAGTCTTTGATGCGTCCTTGTGTTGCTCATCAGAACAGCTTGTTCCAAGGCATAATGTCTACTTTAGAAAGCCCCAACGTGGCTCCTAGGGCTAGGTTGCTACAATACCCATACATCACAGTGACAGTCATGTTTACAACATGTCTGCTTTTCATAACTGGAATCCACATGATCCAGGGGAGTTGGACACTCCAACTTGTGGGCACAACATCTGGATTGCAAAGTGGAAAGTGCCATTGCTACAAGAGGGTTGAAAAGCACTCAGCCCAATCCTGTTGTTTCACCGGTAAAGAACTGAGGCCCGAGGCCCTAGCCCCAGGCTGATCTTCAGTCTCCCTGTCTGAAGGAAGGTTGGCCTCACCCCCCACCCCACCCCACGGGAAGGCTCTTCCTAATCTACCTATCTATGAGACTAGAGGCCCCATAGAGGCTCAGACTCACCTCTCTGGACCGAAGCATAGTGTCAGAACTCAAGGAACATGCCAGAAACAACAAATAAAAATCTGAGAACACTCCAAGACGGGAAAGGAAGGAGCCACAGCACATTGGGGGCCACAGATGGCCCTCCTCAGTTGCATAAAAGATCATTGATCAACATCAATTTTACTTTCCTTAATAATGCAAGCCATCGGAACAAGACACATGCTGTCTGCCAAGGGTGCTATGTGTACACAGAACAAAGTGAAGGCTAAGCTTCTGGTACCCAGCTAACAGGGCTGGTACCCCAAAAGGAGATTTTACTGTATTTTTTTACACTGTCTTAATTTTAATGACAGTGATTTTAATAGAAAAGGAGTGCAGGATTAGGCCATTTGTCAATCTTAATAAGTTAAACATAAAGTTGCAGGAGTTGATTTGCGCAGACTAGCTTTCAAGATGAAATGAAAAAAAAAACAATCATGGAGCTTGCACGCCGCCTAGTGGCAGTACTGGATAACTGCTGGGTCTACCCACTAGGAGCATCAGCCCTGCCAAGCTGACCAAGACATAGTCAACCCACATCAGTGGTGATCCTTCCACGTACCAGGGTCTGGGCTATGTGCCAACATATACTTAGTATCATTAATGTTCACAATTAGGTGACTCCAATTTGACTCGTTTTATAGACAATGAAAGAGAAGCTCAAAAAGCTTAAATCACTTGTCCAGAGTTACCACGCTGGAAAAGATTCCAACCAAGACCTGGGGAATTCCCAGTCCAGGGCTCCTTCCCCAACATCACACAGAGTACACAGTGTTAAGGGTACAGAGATGAATAAGATCCAGAACCTGTTGGGCTGTTTGATCTTGCCGTGTTCACATATTTTAACTGGGCAGGCAGACTCATATTAAATAATCAGAACACAAAGTCCTAAGTGCTGTTCGCACAGGGTTAGGAACCAACTGTAGTTAATGTGCTTGGGGATCCCAACCCTCCCTCACCCCAGGGCATCCCCAGCCAACACCCCAGGCCCAGGGAAGCAGGACACCGGTGCGTGGACCACTGCATCATTAATGAGACCATCATGAGCCACTGCCTGCCTCCAGCCTGACACCTGTGTAAGAAATGTGGCCCCAAGTTGAGTGGCTGTAAAAACAGACATCAATAACCAGCCTAAACCTTCCACTCAAATACTCCAAGTCAAAGTAGAGTCGAAAGAGAGTTCACAAGGGTTCCCATTTGTCTTTTACAGGGTTTGACTTCTCAGGTCAAGGAAGATAGAGAATCCAGGGGAAACGGCACAGAGAAAATCGGGCTATTATCTTAGTTTGTTGACAGGACTGACAGGTTAAGAAATGCCCTGTAGAAGCCCTTGGTGTTTATTTTTGCAAGGTAGCAGGGTGCCATTCTCCTTTTGGCACTGGTAAAAACCATCCCACAAGAGAAAAAAAAAAACAGTCACAGATTTCTTCACATGCTAGCCTTTTACATACATAGAACTTATGTGTAGAGTTTTCTCTTCTTTTGTTAATGCGCATAAGTACAATTTTATAGAAATAACAACACAACTTCACACACTATTTTGCAAACTGCCTTTTTTTGCCTATACTGTGAATGGTTTCTCATATTACTTAAATCTTCCTCTATCTCCTTTTTTGATAATTGCCTGAAATTCCAATTTACACATTCAACTAATTTTAAAATATATAACTATTTAAAAATAGAAAATGAAACTCACGTGGCTTCAAATGATTATAAAAATCCTTAAATCTAAGTCCTTGCTACATTTTTATTTTTTACATTTAAATCTATGTGTGTTTTTCCAAATATTTAACCAGTAGCTCCATGTCTTTTAATCATATAACATAGCGGTTAAGGGTACACACCTTGGTGTGAGGTCTGGGTTCAAATTCCAGTTGCATAGCATACTAACTGGGTGACACCAGGCTGTGGAGTGACTGCACCTGAGCTTCGTTCCCTTGTAATAAGTAATGATAGCCCACGATGGCTTGGCGCCTGTAGCTCAGTGGTTAGGGCACCAGCCACATACATCAGAGCTGGCAGGTTCGAATCCAGCCCACGCCTGCCAAACAACAATGACAACTACAACCAAAAATAGCCAGGCATTGTGGCTGGCATCTGTAGTCCCAGCTACTCGGGAGACTGAGGTAAGAGAATCGCTTAAGCCCAAGAGTTTGAGGTTGCTGAGAGCTGTGATACCACTGCACTCTACCCAGGGCAACATGGTGAGACTATGTCTCAAAAAATAAATAAATAAATAAAATAGCCCATGCTTCCCTGGGCCACTGTAAAAAGTAAATAAAATAATGTAGAGAAAGCCCTTTACAAACAGATAATGTTCAATAAATGTTTGTTATTTGTATTCCTTCCCTATTAATGCAAACTCCAGTTGACCCTTGAACAACACAGTTTAAAATGCCCAAGTCTGCTTATACACAGGTTTCTTTTCAAGTCCTGTTACCTGTGTGCTTGCCTCTCCTGCCTTCCCTTCCACCTCCTCCATCTCTTCTGCTTCTGGGCCCCTTAGACAACAAGACTGACCCTTCCTCTTCCTCCTCCTCTTCAGCCTCATGGTAAAGATGAGGAGGATGGACACCTTTATGCCAATCCACTTCCACATAATAAAGAGTAAATATATTTTCTCTTCCTTATTATTTTCCTAATAACATTTTCTTTTCTCTAGCTTATTTTATTGTAAGAATACAATAGCACTGTATAATACAAATATAAAATGTGTTAATTGACTGTTTATGTTAGTGGTAAGGTCAACAGGCTTTTAGCTAAGTTTTTAGAGAGTCAAAAGTTAAGTGCTCAGCGTCCCTAACCCCCATGTGTTCAAGTTGTACCACCTTCATGCCACTGTAGATCTGCACACATCTGCGCCTTGGTCTGAGGTTTCCGTTCTGTCCCATTGGTCTGTCTGATGACTCTTGCACCAGTAGGACACAGCTTTAATTCGGTGCTACAACCATTTCAGTAAAGCTGAATGTGGTGTCCCCCTGCTCTTTTTTATTCATGTTTCTTAGATTTTCTCACTTTTATTCTCCGAAATTGGAAAACCATTTTTTTCAAGTTGAAAAAGGGTTCAAGAGAATGTTATAGAAATTCTATTAACATCTTTTCATACAAAAATCTGATCAAGTAATCACTGCATATCTCTTCATCGACTCCCAACTTTTTTCATGCCCCTCTGTACCGTATTATGATTTTCATCACACATGCTCTGTATATTTCTCAAGTTTATTCCTTTTTTGTGTGTCATTTTCTATTATTACCATGTTTGGGACTTTCTATCCTACTATAGAACAATTCAAATCTCTGCCCCTCCCTGGAACTGACGTCATACCCCCATCATCATGACAATCCAAACAACCCCAAATCTATTCCAAATATCTCCCAGCTGATGAGGGTTACCAGGAACCAGTATTCCAGGCAGGTTCTGCTATCAGGGTTTTGTGCACTTATTCCTGAAAAGACATACTATGCCTTTGACTGACTGGGGAGCCCTGTGCATTACATAGCAGCCACATTGGCAGGAACACTGACATCACATTTTTTTTAATGAAATTCAAAGACGGGAAGAAACTTTCACAAGGTGACACAGCTGGTTAGTGAAGATCAGGATCTGGCTCCTTTTACACATAATTGATAATTAAACTGTCAGCAACTATCAGCAATTCTAAGTTCATCCAGCCCATTTCAATCTCAGTCAAAATGTTTTACATAAACAGGGAGATGGGGGGGTGGAGAATGGACTAATCCTATATAATTTTACATTAATAATAACAGCAGCTTTAATAATGGCAGTAATTATTGTATTTTAAGTGCCAGGTACTGTGCTAACCAGCTTACCCACATTTCCTGCTTCAACCTCTACAATGTAGGTGTACTTATCATCACCCTTCTAACAATTAAGAATCAAGTCTTAGAAAAGTAACAGGGTCATACAGAGAGAAAGGCAGAAATGAGGTTTGATATCCACAGCTAGTCTAGTAACTAGTAGGCTACCCACCTTCAAAGAGTAATATATCCTTATGCTTGCACAGGAGTAATTAATAAATTATAGAAGAATAACCATGCATGGCTCTATATTTTACATCAGGCTTTCATACAGAATTCCAGTCCAAAGTCTCTTTTTTAACAGCTTTCTTTACATCAAAACAGCCAATCTACACAATGGAATCCCAGAATAGTATCTAAAAGCTAAATTACCCCCTAATTACTATTTGGAAGGTGTTTGGCTGAATTTAAAAACCCTTAAGAGTTAACGGTTGCCTTTGGTAACTGTTAATATCTAAATTATTTTTAAAAGCAAATCAAATTTAAAACTTTTAATATTCAGTTCATAAAGGTTTCTTGGGTGTCGAATGGGTTTTGATGAGGACTGAGAGGGAGTTGTACTAGAAATCAAAACCATATGCTCTATAGTTCCCTGCATAGACCACACGCCTGGGTTTTGAAAACAAGGGACAAAGCCTTGCTCACATCCATCATTTTTCCCCAAACACAATATATTTGGGGAAAAAAAAACTCCAACCACACTGAAACAGGTCTAGATTCACCTCTTTTTCTACAATGTTATTCAAGACATCAAATAATTAGAATAACTAATAAGGTACAACATTCAAATGGGAGAGTCACAAGAGAAAACAGTTTGAGAGTCATTAATAGCAAAGGAACTTTAAATGTCACTTAGTCTAACCTTGTCTCAACATCTTATACACATGGGGACGTACAGAAAAAAATTTTTTAATTATTACACTGTTTGCAGCAGAATTAATGTATTTATTTGTTCACGTTTGTAATTTTAATCCCTAACACTTGCCAAAAATGAAGATCATCCAAACAGAAAGATATAATATGGGCAGCACTTGTAGCTCAGTGGGTAGGGAGCCAGCCACATACACCGAGGCTGGCAGGTTAGAACCTGGCTCAGGCCAGCTAAAACAACAATGACAACTGCAACAAAAAAAATAGTCAGGCATTGTGGGGGGCACCCGTGGTCCAGCTACTTGGGAGGCTGAGGCAAGAGAATCACTTAAGCCCAAGAGTTTGAGGTTGCTGTGAGCTGTGATGCCATAGCACTCTACCGAGGGCAACATAATAAGACTCTGCCTTGGGGCGGCGCCTGCGGCTCAGTCGGTAAAGCGCCGGCCCCATATACCAAGGGTGACAGGTTCAAACCCGGCCCCGGCCAAACTGCAACCAAAAAATAGCCGGGCGTTGTGGCGGGCGCCTGTAGTCCCAGCTACTCAGGAGGCTGAGGCAAGAGAATCGCTTAAGCCCAGGAGTTGGAGGTTGCTGTGAGCTGTGTGGGGCCACGGCACTCTACTGAGGGCCATAAAGTGAGACTCTGTCTCTACAAAAAAAAAAAAGACTCTGCCTCAAAAAAAAAAAAAGGATATAATATGGCAGAAAAGAAATAAATGTATCAAAAACCCAGAGTGAACAGGACTAATAGAATTATTGTAATGAAACGTTACATTTTAATTTGCTATTTCTAGTCTCCAATGCCAAAAAAAGAAAAACAGAGGAGTCACAGATTTCTTATTTCCATATGAAAGAAGACTGGTTATCGTTTGTCAGGTGAGACGAGAATTTTCCTGATACTGATTTCTGGCAGGAATTTATCAGTTGACATTCTATATTTTATATGAGAGACATTAAAAATCATTCCTAATGATTCCATTTGCACTGGTTTCACTAAAGGTAAAATACAGATTTCTTCCCAGGTCACTTCTCATACTGACCATAAATAAAAGTTAAGGCATGACGTTAAACTGTCACTCAGCGATGCTTCTGTCTTGCAGGCCGCTGAGTTACTACTGCAGCTGAGGTATATAGGTTAATGCTGATTGGTCGTATTGCTATGAAGGTATAACTTACAGTACAGAGACAAATGGATGAAACGTCACTCAGATTCGCTTCCTCAAACAGCAATAGTCCTGGCCTAGCTTTGGACAAAGGCTGGATCTCTCCTTAATTAACTCCCTGCTGAGACCCAAAAGTACAACTACTCTTTACTGGTTGGCAAGATCCATACCCTTTGGCGGCTATGTTTAAAAACAGAGTATAGAACATGGAAGTAATAAAAGATTTTGAAAGCTTAACGACACTGTGGCACTAATGTGCAGTAATGGCTCCTAGTGAATCAACCCTTCTTTGAGTGGTTCCTGGCTATGCTGACTCCAGGCTTCACTGTGGAACTTGCTTTAACCAATGAGATTTGCCCTCCTTTGTTACTCTCAGTCCACCATGTACAGAAAAGCCCAGGCTTTTCTGGGAGGTGAGAAATCATGCAGAGTAGATAAGGGTGTGCAGCTGATACCCCATAGCAAAACCAGCTTGCCAACCACCCCAGACATGTGAGTGAAGTTGTCCTAGACCATCCAGCTCTAGCCGCCTGACCAGCGGACTACAGAAGAGGCCAATAGTCAACCCATTAACAGTAATAACATGGCTATTTTTTTAAGTCACTATGATTTGGATCAGACACGTATTTAGGAGCAAAGCCAACCAAAGCAGACACCTATTGCAAGCAAATTATGAAGTGTGAAGGAGATTTTCAAAGGGCACATGGTCGTTTTTTAATCTCCGGATCGAGTGGTCCCATGCATCTAGTTTGTAAGTGGGTGAGATAACAATAATGTGAGAACGTGGTGTACAGAATCCATAATGCATTTCCCTATAGAAACTCTGACCAAAAGGATGATTGGGTTACTAGGCTGGGCCACAAAAGTGTATTTAACCAACATAAAAAAATATATATATATAGTTTAAAAAATATATATATTGTTTAAGAGATACATGGATGGTATAAAAATGCTTAAGTAATTATTATAATTAAAGTTGAAAGTGCAATTGGACAAGAAAATGTTAAATCTAAATAATGGTGTTTGAGAAAAACAAGTTCATTTTCAGATTTTTTTTCTCTCAATTACCTAAGCCAACGGTTTCTGTGGTAAACGGCATCTGACACGGCTTCAAAGGATTCCCACTCCGGGTATTCATGCCACTGTGAAAGCTTCTTCCCTTGAGTGTGGGCTGGATCTACTGTATTGTTTCTAATCAATAGAATGTGGCAAAGCAATAACACGTCACTTTCACAGTTAGGTTACAAAGGACTGTGACGTCTTACTGGCACTCTCTTTTTATTGCCTTCTCAGCTTGCAAGCTTTGATAAAGCGAGCCGCTATGATGGAAAGGCTGGCATGGCAAGAACTGAAGGGAGCCACTGTCAACAGCCATTAAGAAACTAAGGCCCTCAGTCCAAATAGCCTGCAAGGCACTGAACCCTGCCACAATCCAGCAAGTGAACTTGGCAGGAGAGCCTTCCCCAATCAGGCCTTAAGATGAGACCACAGCCCCAGCCAATATGTTGGCTGCAGCTTTTCGAGAGATACTAAACCAGAAGACCTAGGTAAAGCCAGGCCTGGATCCTGACCCACAGAAAGTGTGGCATTAACAGAAGTGTTGTTTTAAAATGCTGTAATTTGTCACACAGCAATAGATTACAGATTATAGTCTCCAAACCTGCACAGACATAAAAGTTACATGGAGAGTTTCTATACTTTGGTTCATAATTTAATTTTAAAATTTTTATTTTTTAATTTTTCAAGTTAAACAATCTTCATTATTAAATAAGTTTCACTCATAGGTTTCTGATTATTCTAAAGGAAACCTTCAGAATATTATTTTTGGATGAACTCCTTCATCCAGAAGCTGGTGAAGCTTTTTTCTTTGAACCTAGAAATCACTTTTTTTTTCTTTCTTTTTTTTTTTTAGTTTTGAGAGTTTAAGCCTTCATGGTTTGGATTTCATTCCAAGTTCAGACTGCTCGGAGGTCCAGTGGGATCACAAATTGGCAAAATACATCTGGCTCCTCAAATCAAGCAACTGTTACCAACATCTGAGCTTCCACACTAAGCTTTGAAAGGGTATTTTCATATCACATGGGGAGGCTTCCTGCTGTGGGCAGAGGGGGGCTCGAATCAGGGAAGGCAGACTCAGTTGAAACACACACACACCCCTTCCCCTCCCCCTCCCCCACCCCCACCCCCACTCCCACTCCCGGATTGACTGGGCCTGTCATTTAAGACTAAGTCATATAGACAAATTCAAAGTTCACTCAGGGACATGGGCAAAGAAAGACAACAAAACACACATTCTTCTCTCCAACATCTTTTCCCAGACTTGAGACCTTCACACAGTAGACACCCAATAAAGTTTATGAAATGCTTGAAAGAAACAAACAAAGGAGAAGGAGGGAGATAAAAGGGAGAGAGGGAGAGAAGAGGGAGGGAGGAGAAAAGAAAGAAGAAGGAGGAAGTAAAGATTCTAAAGTGATTTTGAGTAGGAGCTCATTTACATATTTGCATACATCGTCTTATAATGGTTTTTTTTCAGGCAGGCTTTCACTGTGTTGCCATGCTGGGGTGCCATGGCATCATCAGGGCTAACTACAGCCTCAAACTCCGGGGCTCAAGCAGTCCTTCCAGATCAGTTTCCCAAAGTGCTAGAATTACAGGCATGAGCCACCACACACAGCCTACGATAAATTAATAATAAATACAATTGAGTGCTTACTCTGTGGCAGCCACTGCTAACCTGCATCACACACATCGCCTCAAACGTCACAGAACACCATGAGGAAAGCATGGTTAGTAATCCATTTTACAGAGGTTAACTGAGGTTAGAGAGATGAAGTAAAGTGCCCATGGTGCCAAAAATAAGGGCAGGGCCAGAATCTGAATGCAGTTCTCACCGGTGAGAGTCTGAGCTCTTTCTTTCTCACTTGTTCCCTCTACTGTTCATCCTTAGGGCCACAGCACACTTTGTTTCTCTTCTTGTCACTTTTCATCCTGGTGACAATCAATGCAGGTCGTGGGCACATAGGTGTAAGCCCCAGCAGAAAGTAATCACATGCGTCACAGAGCTCACTCACAAGAAGGAGAGGGGGTGGCATTCACAGGCTGGGTAGGCTGGAGGAGCCAGCTCCTTCATGCCAGAAGGGAGGGGACAGCACTCTAGGAAGAAGAAACTGAACCGAAAGGACCCAGTGTGGCTTCAGGGCCAAGGCGTAATGGACTGGAGCCCAATGTGTGCCAGACACCCAGAGTAACCCTCTTGACCAATCACTCACTCAACAAGTGTAGGAGACACCTGAAAAGAAATACCTTGGTAATAAGGGAATGGGGAAGGGATCGGTCTCTCATTAAGAGCACAAGAGAACACACATCATTGCCTGGTAGTCTCCGCACCTGTGATGTAAAGAGCCATGGGAGAAGTTACTCAGGGCTCCTATTAGGCTCCTACTAAGACTGACTGCTGCACCTTTGAGGCGCTCAGGCACCTCTGATCTGATTGAGACAACGGGCTCCCCAGCACCTATGGGAGCCAGACCCTGAGCAAGCTTGAACAGCGATCTGTGTCCTGACAGTTTCATGGGCCAGGGCCGGCAACCTAGCGTACCAGCTCCAACAAACAAGTCTCTGACCCCTGTTTGGTGTTTAGGAATAAATGATTCCCCAATCATTCTGAGGAATCAAAAAGGGCCCCAAGCAAACCACTCAGGGACACTAAGGCAATTCATACCTGATTCCTGCCCTCCAAGAGCTCTCAATCTGGAGAGGGAGGAAGACACATGGACGGGGCAGTCACACTGTGTAGGGAGAGTGGAGGCCATAAGGTCAGCATTGGGGACTGTCACAGAATGCTCCATGGAGGAAGAAAGGTTTGAGCTGGGTCTTAAAGAATGAATAGGAGCTCTAAGAATGAATTCTCCCCAGGATAATCAGGGAAAGGCCTGGAGGCAGGAAAGAACAAGGGGGAACACAGCAGGAGGACAGGGGTGGGAGGACGGTGATAGGGCGGAGGTCTGGGAAAGGCCAGCAGAGAAGAGCAGGAGCTAATCCTCCAGGTCCAGAAAGACCTGGTCCATCATCTTACAGGAACAGTCCTTTTCCTCAGGGGGAGCCAGCTGTGAAAAACAATTAAGTGCGGAGATTTTCCTTTTTAAATGATCTTTGTTGTGAGGGAAGCGAAGACCTAGAAGGAAACCATCTGAGGGTCCAACAGAAGAGAGAAACAAACGCCCCCCGCCAGTCTCTGACAGAGGAGGCTGGCACGCACTGGCCATTACACTCTGCCTTGAGAAGCTGCCCTGAGACCCGGCTTCTCACAAAGGCTCACAGGCCAGAGGCTGCCGGGCATGCTCAGCTCAGTCCAGCCCTCTCTGTCCCAAGAACTAGAAGCCAAAGAAACCTAGGAAGAGGGAATGTTGCCAGAAACCAAAAAGGAGCTGAGTACAAATGGAAGTGAGAAGACCTCTGAGAGCCCTGTGTTGCTTCCACCCCACGGGCCCTTCCCAAGCGAGCTCTACCATGTGAAGAGCCCCACCAGCATCCTTGCCTGGAAACCCTGCCCACATCCTTGGAGTCATTCTGTCTCCCAACCCCTTCGCCCCCCACCCAGGCTCTTTACTAAGCTCAGGATGCAGGGTGCCATGGTGGGAAGAATACAGTTCTGCCAGATCAATGCCCTGCACCCCAACATCCCAGCTCCCACAGTGATTAACTACACTCCATCCCTGGGCCTCGGTTTCCCCATTGACAGTCCAGCCTCCCACATAGAGAATGGATGGAAATAGGCTTTGAGAACACAGAGCACTGTCAAAGTAAGAGAAAATTTCATTTTAAATCAACTGCCTGAAGCAGAGATGATTGTTTTCTTGGGCCCACAGTGTGGGTGCTTAGTAAGAAATGTTGTTGTAGCGTCTGTAGAGACAGTTCTGGAGCTTAAGGCTCACCAAAGTTGCTCTGATGCTTCCTCTTCCATTCATGGTCAAGATCACTGAAGCCTCACGAGAAAGGAGAAGAGGCCCAGGTCACTTCACTCAGGTCTCCTGGAACTTAAGTGGCTGTCCCTTCCTCCAGTGCCAAGGAGCCAGCTGTGTAGAGTGGACCCCACCTTCTAGAGACAAAGATGGGCCGAGGGAGGTGGCAACCCCACAGGGGGAGGAGACAACCAGGCATTGTTTGCCCCCCGAGGCTTGGCAGGGCTAAGTCTGAGTGGGCAGAGGAGTGGGCTGGAGGCCCTGGCAGCCTGGGGGGCAGCCCCTGTGGTGGGGAGACCACGGGGAGTTCTGTGTGACAGCTGGACTTACAAATGGGGCATTGTTCCCTCCCTTTGATCCATCTGTTCGCTGAAGGGTGGTGGGCAGAGAAAGAGAACTGAGTAGGGACCACCTGCCAAAACCTCCAGAGGAAGCTGTGAGCGTCCACGTGAAGGAAGGGAAGTACTGAGTGCCCCCACAGCGGCCCACCCCGACCGCCCGACTGAAGGTAGAGACACGGCAGGAAAGCCCCTCCCTGGGCCCTGCCCCTTCCCTCTGATCCTTTCTCCTATTTCAGTCGGCTTGTGCCATGCTGTGCTTTGGGCTTTGCCTGCTTTTGGATTTTTTTTTTTAATCTTTTATTATTTAAGCATGTCTTTTACACTTCAAAATTTCCCTTATAAAAGTTTTATAATAACTTTTTACATTTATTATATGAACCTTTAAAACCCAAAAATTCAAAGCTGGTGAGTTTGCCCTGAAACCTGCATCCACTCATGACATCGCAACCTTTTGGAAAGGAATCTGATGATACGGATGAAGAAGAGGAAACATGTCTCTCTCTCCTTTCTGCTGAAACTAGCTCATCTGAGACTGCTATGGGCTAATAATTGCACAGTATCTCATGAATCCTCATTAAATCCTATGGGGTATGATACAAATCGAGTTCACAGGTGAGTTCAGTGATGTTAAGAGTAATTTGCCCAGGATCACACAGGTAGTAGATCAGAGGCCAATCCAAGGTCTTCTGACTCTAAAGTCAAGACACCTTCTATTGAGCCAGCCTTTTTGGGTCACCCCATAATCTCACTCTTGGGAATTCATGCTGAAAAATTTTACTTTCTAACTTTAAAATAAAAAGTTGTCACTGTATTGTTGATTCTGATACCAAAAATCAGATGTTATCTAAATATCAATTACAGAAGCTGAAGCAAGGGTGAAACAAATCTACTAGAAACAATATTATTCAACAATTAGAAATTAAAATGTAGCTCAAGGAGTAGGGGGTGGCAGGTTCGAGCCCAGCCCCAGCCAAAACTGCAAAAAAATAAAATGTAGATTATAGCACATAAACATTTTCAAAACTGGAAAATGCATACATGTGTTAAATGTATAACTGTGTAAAAATGTATCTATGTAAATCAAGCAGGCAGGAGATACAGGCAAAATGAAAGCACTATTTACACGGAAGTAGAATTCTGGGTAAATTTTTCTTTACAAGTGTTTTTTAATGCCATTTTAATGTCTTAAAAATAAGTAAATTTATAATGGCCCTGCTGATTTTTTGATGCCAGAAGCATGTGCTTTCCCAAATTCTGTTCTATTTGCCAGTTCAAATAAATCTAATTTTGCTTTACAGAAATAAACATAAAATCGTTTTCTTTAAACTAGGATTTTTTAATTCTATGTTCTATATGGGATAGTTTATAATTTTTCACTTTCTTCTTTGGGACCTTCGAATACATCAAAACCATGCCAATATCTGTAATTGCTCCTTGACTTTGACTTCAATTATTATGCTGTAACAACAGTGTGGCCTTCAGCCACTGTGGGAGAAGGAGAAGAGAAAACTGCAGAAAGCGCTCGATGCCCTGAAGATAGGGGCGGCCAAGGAAGGCACCTGCTCCAGCGTGGGGCCACATTCTCTGGGCACCTTGGCTGGGGCCATTCTGTGGGGACTTCGAGATCTCCCGTGTTTAAATCAGAAACCATTTGGTCATAAAGAGCAGGACTAAAACTAGCTCGGGTTGTGCAGGAGTTAATTCTGAGATTCCTGGAGATATCTGCAACACCCCCAAAGCACAGGAAGTTCAGCCAGGCCCTGGGCGGTGAGGAAGCCGGGGCCCCTCTCTGTTTCTTTCTCTTCTCTTTCTTCCTCTCTTGCCTCCCTGAATCTCTCTCTCCTCCCAGGGGACCCAGCCCCAGCCACACCTTCCCTGAGATCCTGATGCCAGCATTCTCCTGGCTTTTCCTCAGGCCCCTTCCTCTGCGGCCTTCCCCACCCGGCCTCATCCCCTCGGAGAGCATCAAGTTCTGTCATAACAAGAAGAGTCCGAGTTTGACTCGGAAGCCCAGAGGGCAGGCGGGTGGTGGGAGGAGGCTAACACAAGAACATCCGTCTGGTCAAAAGCAGCCAAGATCAGAAAGTAAAAAACCAGGGGTTGATAAAATACCCAGAGCAACAATACAGGGGAGAAAAGAGGAATATTTATCCTCAAAGCAGAAAAACAAAAGGTTGGTAAACTGAACTGGGTCATAGTTGTGAATGGCAAGAGGCGTCACCATGAGCTGCCCTGAGGCTTGGCAGTGCTGGGGAATACCACGAAGCCCCCTGAGTGTGGTGCCCACCCATCTGACTCAGCCAGCAGGTGCAAACATGGAGCAAGGTGGAGCAAGGAGGTAACAGCAATAAAAAGGCAACGATCGAATGAGCAAAGATGACGGAACTACAGGACAGGAAACCTGCTCGGCCATGACTTTGGCAAGCAGCCCTGAATAAATCACTGTCCTCTTTGAGTTTTAGCTTCCCCATTTATAATGTGAGGAGATTGAACTCAAAAACCCTTCAGGACTCGCCAGCAATGGCCCTTGAGGCAGAGGTGTGCTAAGTCACTTTTACAGGCCTGTGATAACCAATTGCTAAATTGGGGGGTGGGGAAGGTGGAATTTGGGAGCCTGTTCTTAGACATAGCCTTTAGGAAAAAAATAAATGTAAATACAACCTTTTAAAATTAAATTGAAGTAGATATTTACAATTAAATAAATTATATTAAAAACCAACAGCAAATATACTCAGCATCACTTCCTAATTATGTTACTACAGTTTACTATTACCTATAAACCAACAGTTCATCTATACCAGGGGTAAGCAATTAGTTTCTGTAAAGGGAGAGATAATATTTTAGGCTTTGAGGGCCACAGTCTCTGTCACGTCGTTCTTTTTTTTTTTTTTCTTTTTTTCTTTTTAATGCTTTAAAAATGTAAAAAGAAATCTTAGCTTATGGGCTACACAGAAACAGGCCACGGGTCAGATTTGACCCACAGGCCATAATTTGCCAACCACTAGCATCTGTTCTTGAGGTCCTTCACATCCACTCCACCTGTATGGTAGAGACGCTGCATGGCTGCATGCTACTGAGCATCTTTTCCCAGCTCCATCTTAAACCATGTTAGCAGCTTCAAATAAGCCGTGGTTGGTGGGAGCACCTACACGGTGCAAACTGGCCATGCGGCACGGCAGGCCTTTCATTCCTGCAGAGCTAGTCGTTAGACATTTGCCAGCACTCCACCATCCTGAGATTACAGGGGGAGAACAGCGCAGAAAACTAAAGTGTTTACCAACGCACCCAGGAAATTAGGTAGGAAGCAGGATGGAAAGGGGAACTGCAGCGCCTGGAGTCAGGGAAACAGCAAGACCGGGGGCCACCCAGGCCTACACGCCCGGACAGGACCCCATCCACAGGGGATCTTTTGTGGCCACCTCAGGTTTCAGGTTTGCTTTTGTCTGCCTGAAACTCTTCCTATTTTTCTCTTCTCTCACTTTGAAAGGGCTATTTCTGTCTTCAGGGCTGCCCCAGACGGTAACAAAGTAGCTGAGGTCTGCTCAGCAGCCGCCGAGGACAGACACTGGGCAGAGCATTCATGGACATGAGGGAGACGAGCAGATGCCACAGGGAACAGCGGTCTCGTGTGGAGCGGCCTCCTCTGCCCTTCTGGGGGTGGATTTGGGGCTTCTCTTAAAATAGAACAATAAACGTGCAGGTCTAGACTAAGCAGCAATTTTGGTTTCAGAGAAAGCTGATACCCAGCAGGATGTGAATAACCCTGAGAAAGTTTGTTCTCAGCAATTTGGGCTCAATTAGGCAGGAAAAGTGTCTGCTAGGGAAAGAAGATACGATCTAAACTGGGAGTAGCCTTTGGGGGCATTTATGCGGGACCCTCTTACAAATGCCCAGACTGCAAACACGAGCAATATGGCCGCTGCCTGTGGGTAAAGGAGGTACGACCTCAACTTTTTTGAAAGACATTTCTGGTGCCCTAATGCCAGGGAAGATCCACCCTAGACATGTGCCCCACTTCTCACCCCCTCTGACCATCACCAGGAAAACTGATGGAAACCAGAACAAAGCCATGTGTTCTCCAACTCTCAATCACCTGATCTAAGTAGCATGAAATGCTGGGGTCCAGGGGGAGCACAGTGGGAGTGGCGGATGAGCACAAAGATGGTTAGGGACAGCTGCATGGACAAAGAGACCCTTGGACTAGACCTTGGACTAACCAGAGAATAAAAGGGAAGGGTATTCAGGAAACATAACAATGCATGTCACAATTGTTATATTTAAAGGTGATATTTAAAGGTGTTCAAATCCATTAGTCAAGGGAAAATTCAAATTAAAACTGCAGTGAAAGGTAAAAGCCACAGAAGAAAATCAATTCCACCCTACCAATGAGAAAACAGCCAGACATCAACAAAATCAGAACTTCTCTTGAGCCTGTCAAAGAGCAGAGGTTCCAAAGCAACCAGGAGAACCAAATTCCAAAGAGAGGCGAGCCCCTCCAGAGAGACACACCAACTCTTCCTCCTTCGCCAAGATACTGGGGAGGAAGTGGTGACTGCTGTTAAAAGAAGATAGGAAGAGCTAACATTATCACAAATGCTTTTTTTAACTGATTCACAATGATTATATATATTATAAATATGTCCTCCCCCTGTAACCTCAGGATGGTGGAGTGCTGGCAAATGTCTAACGACTAGCTCTGCAGGAATAAAAGTCCTGCCGTGCAGCGTGGCTGGTTTGCACAGTATAGATGCTCCCACCATATATATTATATATAATACACTACATATATTATAAATATATAATCTGATATAGCCTATGAATATTAATTGATTCATAATGATTATATAGTATCATGTGATACTTTGATATCTACATACATTTAATGATCAAATCAAGATAAGTAGGATATTCACCACCTTGAACAGTTGTCATTTCTTCATATTAGGAACATTCCAGATCTTCTCATCTGAATATTTTGAAATATACAATAAATTATTCATTATTAACAGAAAAGCTGGCTTGGTGCCTGTAGCATAGTGGTTACGGCGCCGCCACATGCACCAAGGCTGGCAGGTTTGAACCCGGCCCAGGCCAGTTAAACAACAATGACAAACAACAGCAACAAAAAAATAGCTGGGCATTGTGGTGGGCGCCTATAGTCCCAGCTACTAGGGAGGCTGAGGCAAGAGAATTGCTTAAGCCCAAGAGTTTGAGGTTGCTGTGAGTTATGACACCACAGCACTCTACCGAGGGCGACATAGTGAGACTCTGTCTCAAAAAAAAGAAAAAAGAAAAGCTGAGTGGGTGGGAATGACTTAAGAATCCCTTGGGCCCAAACATAAAAGGAGTTCATTCTCCCAGCCCTAAAAAGTGCTCAGGCAGACAATAGAGAGGAGGGAGCCCTCACTGGCCCACAAAAAGGTAACTTGAACCTGCCAATGTTCCAGAATCTTCCTTCATGAGAAATCAAAGCTTTATATCACTAGGGTAGGGAAGGGCAACCTTCCCACTCCCAAGGCCCAGGGAAAGATCTCGTCTGAAGAAAGGGTAGACACCAGCCCACTTTCATCTGGGGAAGAAGACTCACCCTCACGTAAGCCTTCCACTGAGGAATAGGCCACAGCAATCACCAGCTGGGGGCTAGAGCAGACAATCCCCTGCCACTGGTTTCAGCTGATGAGATGCCACTACATACTCCAGCAGAAAGGCCAAAATTAGTAAGACTGATGATGCCAAGAACTGGCAAGAACACAGAGCAGCAGGAATTTTCATACACTCCCAGTAAGACTGTGAATTGGTAAAACCACTTTCAAAAACTATTCAGTCATACCTAGTGAAGCTAAGCATGTGCATAATCTTATGAGCCAGCAATTCTGCTTCCAGTACATGTATATCTAAGTGAAATGAGTATCCATGGGCCAAAAGGCTTGTAAAAAAAAGTTGTCATGAATCAACAAAAAAAGAGCCAATAGAGAAGAATCTTCTCTAAGGAAGACAGATGAATGGCCAACAAACATATGAAAAAAGGAGGGGGATTGGAAGGGAGTGGTGTAGTTCGATAGAGGGAGTGTTAATGGTAGGACCACACCTATGGAGCATATTGCAAGGGTACAAGTCAAATCTATCAAGTATTGCACACAAAAATCTTAACACTGTGATTAAGTAAATGAGGTGAAAGCTATGTTAATTAGTAGTACATAAGCACTCCAATTTGTACAAATAATCAACACATTGAATCCCACAAAGGCATAAATGTATCATGATCTATGTATATATGAAATAATCTATGTAATAAGAAAAAAGAAGAAATGCTCATAGTCCCTAATCATCAGACAAATTCAAATCAAAACCACCATGAGATATCACTTAACCCCAGTGAGAATGACCCACATCACAAAGTCTCAAAACTGCAGATGTTGGACAGTGCCTGTGGCTCAAGGAGTAGGGCACCGGTCCCATATGCCGGAGGTGCCAGGTTCAAACCTAGCCCCGGCCAAAAACCACAAAAAAAAAAAAAGTCTCAAAACTACAGATGCTGGCATGGATGTGGAGAGAAGGGAACACTTATACGCTGTTGGTGGGACTGCAAACTAATACAACCTTTTTGGAAGGAAGTATGGATAATCCTCAAAGAACTCAAATTAGACCTCCCGTTTGATCCTGAAATCCCATTACTAGGCATCTACCCAGAAGAAAAAAAAATCATTTTATCATAAAGATATTTGTACTTGACCGTTTATTGCAGCTCAATTTACAATTGCCAAAATGTGGAAACAACCTAAATGCCCACTAACCCGGGAATGGATTAACAAGCTGTGGTATATGTAAACTATAGAATACTATTCAGCAATTAAAAGAGATGAAGGATCCCTGGTGCTACTGTTTTACGGAATCATTAAAGAAACAGTGGTATGTCTATAAATGGAATACTACTCAGCCAAAACAAAGAATGAATTATTAACATATTAATGTATTAATACAATGATCTGGGCATACACTAATTAATATATTAATACTTGATGTATTAAGCATTAATACATCCAACAGGATAGATCTCAAGGACATTATGCCAAGTGGAGAAAAAAAGCCAATTTCAAAAGGTCACATACTGTAAGATTTCATCTATGTAAGATTCTTATAGTGACAAAAATTATAGAGATGAAAACAGACAAGGGGAAGTGGGTGGCAGGGAAGTAGATATGACTGTAAAAGGCTTTGGGGCAGAAAACGGCCATGCATAACACAAGCCAGAGAATCTACTCTGTTTCCCCGAAAATAATTATTTTCAGGTGTGCTCCCAAAGATGCGCTAGGTCTTATTTTCAGGGGACGTCTTATCTTTCCTGTAAGTAGGTCTTATTTTTGGAGGATGTCTTATTTTGGGGAAAACAGGGTAGCTCATTCATAATGGCTCTACTCTAACTTCCCAAGGCTCTAATCCTTCACCCCTCACACATACCACCCCTACTCCCACTCCACTGCCACCCTCAGTAGCTTCCTCCTGCTGCTTTAATATCCAGTAAAGGGGCAATGGCTTGGGCCTTGATCAAAGGACCCTATTGATAGTGGACCTTCCCACTGGCAGCCCAATATGGCGCCACCCGTCCACTAGGAAAGGCAGCTTGCCCCTTTGCTCTATGACTCCTTTTCATCTCCTGCAGAACTCTTTGAGGAACTCAGAGTCCTTTAACATACTTTGTGCATGAGCTGTCTTGTAAGTTTGAGAAGGTTTTTTGGTTGTTGTTTTCTTTCCCCCTCTTGCTCCTGTATGTTCCCTGGATGCCATGCTCTTAAACTGCTTCAAAAACAAATATGCTGTTGTAGGGGATTGGTAGTTAGTATAACATTTCTCTGTTATTCTGAAATCAGACCCATGGGAAGCCTCCAGGTACACAATAAAGTCTGACATAATCCGCTTAACAAAGGAGCATAAGGGCCTGGTGATCTTGCACGGAACAGGCAACTCCCTGATGTACCCTTGAATGGCACCCTGGGTCCCAGGAGCCAAATGAGAAGAGAAGGTGCATTTCACAAGTACATGCCAGAAAGAAAAACCCTGTAGAAAGGTGCACATGCCAAACTGGCCCCTGAGTGACTCGTCTGCAGGGCTGTGAGCCAGGCCCTGTGCTTCTGGCTGGGGACACTTTCTCTGGAGCAAGCAGACTACCTAGCAGAGGGACATTTGAGCTGGGCCTAAAGGATGTGCATCTTTCCAGGCAGTAGTGGGGATTAGGGAAAGGGGAGTGGTTTTCCAGATAAAGGGAACAGCACAAGAACTTTTCTCGGCACATGGGCAGTCTGAGGTGACATTCTGGGAGAAAGAGGGGAAATAGAAATTAGCCTTGTCTGTCATGGTGAAGAACTTGGCCTTTAGGTGATGAGCAAACACTGGCAGTTTGGAAAGCACAGAAGTGACTCAATACTTCAGAAAAATTACTACGGTGGCCTAGGCAAGCAGATAAATTACAGAGGTGAGTCTCTGGCCAGAGAAGTTAGTTAGACACTCAGCGCCTTCTCTCATCCTCCTCACCAACAAGAAGTGATCCAGCTTCCTGGGAGATTTACACATGAAGGTGATTTGACTGCAAGCACTGCCTCCTCTTGCTGGGACATGACCTATCAAAACAAGGATCAAGCATTTGCTGATGAAAAAAGCATGGAGCACAGTTTTAAGAGGGTTGGGGGCTCCCAACCCCAGCTCAAAGCTGCAAGATTTAGGCCTTCCTGAGCCTGTACAATAATTCATCAGTGGACTGCAGGTCCACCTTGAGAAAGATCTAGTGCTAAGTGCAGGATAGGGAGTCAGGGCCTCTGGCTTATCTGAAAGAGGGGAAGCAGTCTGGCAAGGGTCTGTATAAGGGGGCTACGGAGCCTCCTGAAAGGGGACATATCCTCAGGGAAGAAAGCATGTTAGACTGTTACAAAGTCCTCAGGGTGAGAGAACTGTGAGTTCAGGGAGGTATCTGCCCCTCCAGTTTGTCTCTTGACTCAGCCCCCATTGGCTTCATATCAGAGTTCCTGTTGAGCAAGGGGCTGTGAGTAAAGACAGAAACACCATAGGGCTCAGAGGGCAGCCAGCAAAGAACTGCAGGAGAAGCTGTAGCCCCTTCCAGACTAGTGCAGAGCAGAACAGTGTCCCAGTCATTCCACTCTCTTTTTCCATTTGAGCTGCTCTAACAAAAATATCATGAACTGCAAGGCTCAGAAACAATCAGCATTTATTGCTCACAATTCTGCAGGCTGGGAAGTTCAAGATCAAGGTGCTTGCAGATTCAGGGTCTGGTGAGGGCCAATTTGCTCCTCATAGATGGTGCCTTCTTGCTGGTGAAAGCAGCAACCACCTGGAGCCTCTTTTATAAGAGCACTAATACTATTCATGAGGGCTCCCTGCTCATGACTAATCACCTCCCAAAGGCCCACTTGCTAATACCATCACCTTAGGTTAGGACTTTGACCTGTGGATCTGGGGAAACACAAACATTCAGTCCACAGCACCTACCCTATAGCAGCAACACTCACCACAGGCATGGCCACACACTGCAGTCCTCTGTGATGAGCCAGTATAGACATGAGAGCAGCAGAAACTCCACATTCTGAGCTCATGGGAAACACAGCCTAAAGAGTTACTGGGGGCCCAGAGGGAGCCTCTGCCTGAGTGGTCAGGGCCAAGCTGGGTTACCGTGTCCTGTGTGCTTCATGCAAAGGCAGTACTGCCTCCCCAGAAGTCCTCGTTTTTCAAGTTCTGGATGAGTGTTGTTCATACAAGGAAATGTTAGCAATCTTGAGACAGTCTAATGTTAAAGCAGAATTAGAATTTAAGTAAAGTAGGAAAAAAATATTCCAGACTGCACCCTCTGCCACAATTTGACATCATGTCCTCAGAGCATACTGGTTTTGAGTGGCAGCAGACATGTGTGTGATGATCTTCCCAGCATTCCTATTGTTCTCAGTTATGTAAACACTTCCCAATACCTCTGTTATTTCTCTACACCCCTTCTTAAGAAGCCATCTGACCTGTATACAAATGTTTAGATAACTTGGGATTTTCAAGCACATGGTCATGGTTAATCTTAGAATATCCAGTGTCAAAGCCAAGACCTTTCCAAGCAGGAAAGACTCTTATTTAGTGTGTTGACGTCGTGACGGGTGGTTGATGGTTTGAAAGGAATCTAGGGGTTATTGTAATGTAAGATATTATCAAATCTCTGTCCAAGTCTTTGTATCATAGCTGGGCATGGATTAGATATGGTGAACACCGTGTGATCAATAAAATCTCTTAAGACTTTTCTGCCAAGACTCTCTGCTCCACATTGCTTTAGGACCCCAAGGGCTCAGCTTACTGAGGGATGGGCCTGGAATAACAGTTATAATATAATAGTTCTCAGCTCTGAGAACTATGTCATGAGCACATAACTCAAATGTTGCTGGGTTAAATCAATAGATTGGTACATGTGGAGAGCAGGCTGTGAGACTGGCAGGGCCCTCACAGCCTGGGGAACATTCAGAGAATGAACCCCCAACTGTTTCTCCTCCATTCCCAAAATAGCCATATTCCTTTCTTCATGCTCCCTCTGCCAGAAGTCACATAGTTCTTCCTTTGTCTTGTTAACTATGCTGGGATCCTCATGATCTTTCCCTTCTTGCTTTTTGTCATATGTTAACAAAGTTGAGTAGCAACTATTAACAAGATGATTTGTCTTTATTAAAGTTATTTACATTTTCCTATTCTACTGTAAGACCAAAACTATGTCTTTTGCTTATACAGTTTCCCCATATTGTCTATGCTACTTCCCCCTAGACAACCAGCACAGATACTATAAATAAAGCTGATTTTGTGCTTTGGTACTGGCTGCAGCCATCATCTCAGTCAGCCCTCCCGATCCCATCCTTTGTTACTGTGTCTTCTCTTACACTGTATTTTTCTCATTCCCTACCCATTCCGCTCTGGTTCACTCCCCTTCACGGCGCTGGTTCGCTACAGGTACAAATTTGCCTTCTCTCCTTTCCTCAAATAAGCCAAGTCTTCCCCTTGCGCTGAGTTGTTCTGTTCCACTGCAACACTGTGAACCCAGATCATCGCATGGCCGCCTAGTGAGCAATCAGGTCTCACCTCAGATGTCACCTCCTCAGAGCACAGAACTACCTCTAGAGTGCTGGAAATGTTCTACTGCTTGATTGGGGGAGGGGGGTCCAGGCATGTTTATTTGGCAAAAATTCATCAAGCTGTACATTTGTGACTTGTGCACTTTTCATATATATGTTACCTGAAAAGTCTTTATTTGACTAAAAAATATTTAACAAAAAAAGTCACCTCTTCAGAGAAGCCTTCCCTGACCACCCCTTGCTCCTCACCCTTTCACTTTCCTGCTGTCATATGATATTGTCTTCATGGCATTACGACTGTCTTATGTTAACAGGTCTACGTCTATGTTTACTTGGTCGTTTTCTGTCTCCTTCTCTAGAACATAAGTACCAACAGAGAAAAAGAGCAACCCCCATCTTGTTGCATGCTGTATCCCTGGTGTCTGTAACAGTGCCTGGCAAAGAGTGGTTAGCCAAGAAACAGTGAAAAAATGAATGGCATTTTTTTCCCCAGTCCAGTTCTGAATTACCTGCATATTTAGAATGTCTCTGGATGAAGGATGAACGTGTCTCCTTTTGTGGGTCACTTGAGCCAGTGGTCTCAAGGTCTTTCAGACCACTCTGGTCAGTAAAAGGTCACACATCTTCTCTACACCAGGTACAGCAGCAAATGCTCTGCCCTGCGGTCCCTCAGCCCCATGTGTGTCACCTCCACTTTTGTATGAAGTGATGAAAATAATCTCTAGCTCAGTGGTGCTTGCAAAAATTAAATGAGAAAATAAACATGAAACTGGTTTTAAAGTAGTGTGGATTACATGACTGCTTTTAAACAGGCTATTATTATTTTAAGAATAATTCAAGAAATGGCTTTGCATTTATTTAGTAGAATTCATTTAGTTTGGGACACTATTAAGGATGGATGGAAACAAAGGATCGCCTTCCTTCTGTGCATATGAAAAAAGGTACGTTTGTGTGTCAAATTTGTTTTCAAAAGATTTCAAATAACAGTAGGCATGAACAGTATTCACTGGGTTTCAATAAAATCACATGAAATTACTCATTTCCTGATATTTTTTAAAAAGTGGTTTTTATTTACTTATTTACACATACTTCCCTATTTCCACATTAGATCTGTTTTCCTGAAATACTTCCAAATGAACTAAAATTAAATGTGTGCTTTCACATTTCCTGTGGAAAACAACTGAAGAAGTCTTTGGAAATAGCCTAAAATTGCCCAATTCCCTCACAGCCTGCCCTAGAATCAAAGAAACTACCGGTAAAAATACCAATAATAATGAATAAGTAATCTTTAAGTGGGAAATAGTTTTATTCAAACGACTCCCTCAGATTCCATGGACCACTTCTCTAATTATGTCACAAATACCAGCAACCATAACACCTAAAGCAAAGACCCAGCTTCACCCCTGGGGAGGAAGGCAGTGCCCACTGTAGCACCAGTAGCTGGAAAAAAGTGCAAGGACCACATTCAGGCAGATTTTGTATATTTCTACTTAAGAAACTGAAACATGATGTCACTTAGAGTTTCCAGGCAAATGCAGTCACTATGGCTAGTACCCCCACCCCTGCCCTTCTCATTAGACATTTTCCTGCCAACAAGGTGAAAATCACATTGGATGGGTTTTAACAGGCAAGGGGGACTTGATAGCACAATGGCTTTAGAAAGCAAGGATAGGACAAGTGCAGAAAGGAGGGGGCCACTTCCCAAGAGCTAGAGCTGCACTTTCAGATCTTGGGTGGTGGTCGGTAGTCCCCTCTGAGTACAGAGTGAGGAGAACCCACTCCTAACCTCAGAGAAAAGAAAGGAGGGTCCTGCCTCCTCAGAAGTTTCTGCCAGGGTCCATATTCTATGTCTAGAAGTAACATGTGTGTGGATTGGGCAAGATAAAAGGGAAAGAGGAGTGGACATGAGCTGGAAAGGCATAAAGGCATTTCATAAACACACATTTCTAAAAGTGTGTAGGAAACTGCTAGTTTCCTACCCAGTACACAAACTCCTCTCCTTCTTTATCAATAGAACCCATGTTTTATTAAGGGCAGAAATGGCCCACGTAAAAGACTACATAACCCAGCCTCCCTTGCAGCTTAGTACGGATATGAAATTATGTTCTGGGCAATGACATAAGTCCTGCTGACAAGGAAGGGGAAAGGAGTGGCTGGTGGCCAGAGAATCAAAAGTATCTGTCCCAGTCCCTAGCCACAGTGAGGGGTACGGGTGCATGACACCTGTGTTCTATTCTGTACAAAGGCTATGAAGATACTAAGTGGGAATTACTCTAATATTACAGAGGTTTTCCTAACATTACATAAACAAACAAATGGATTTGAGAGCAATGCCTAGTCATCAGCTGTGTGACTTTCAGCAAATTACTTCTCTTAGTCTGGGTTGTATCATATTAAAATGGAAAAATAAATCTCACCTCACAGAACTACTGTAAGGATTCAATAAATGTAATTATTTAAAGCATCCGACAGGAGTCAATCGCATGGTAAATAATCTAAACCTGGCATCCCCTTCACATCTTTTTCTCAATGCCCTTCAAGAACTAAAGGCCATCGTGCAGAGAAAAAGAGGTTGAATGTTGAGAAGGATGGGGTCTGTTAGACTGTTTACCTCCTTTCATGTACAATACATTTGAAGAATCTTAGTTTCTGCTCTCCTCCTGAAACCAGATCTTATTTAGAAAAGTGGGGATTTCTTTACCACTAATAGAATATTCATGTCATTCACTTGATGCCCCTCATGGCTATCTGAGATGCTGGAGCTGTCCCCACCACCACCATGTGACCCATACCAGGTGGGGACCAGGGAGTGGGGAGTGGGGAAGAAAGGCCTTTAAGAGATTTAGAGTCTCTTTTTTAGAGTCTGTTTTATGTCTTTGGCAAATGTCTCATACACTTAACTTGCCTGATTATTCGGCAAACTTGGCCAGTAAAAGTGTCCTTGCTCTTCAGAGAATTTGATGGTGAGGAAACAAATCCAGATTTGTACCTTGTATGACTAGCTTATTTCAGTAATTTAGAGACTTAAAAAAAAAATACAGTGAGTTAGAAGCACTTTTCCTGCTCCCCTTGGAACTCCTGCACCCCTTCCCCAACTCCACCATCCCCACATACACATACCCTACTCCAACCACAGTATTCTACCCTGAACTGTTTTACTTACTGGGGTTGCAGACAGGTTTCATTTGAAAAAGGCTAAAAATGTAAAGCTAAAGTTTTTTTAAAAGCATTGTTTTCTTAGCCCTTACTAAATTTTTTTTTTTTTTTTTTGCAGTTGTTGGCCGGGGCTGGGTTTAAACCCACCACCTCCAGCATATGGTGCCAGCACCCTACTCCTTTGAGCCACAGGCGCCACCAAGCCCCTACTAATTTTTAAAAAGAATAGCACAAAAATGAAAATGTTAATACTATTAATAATAAGTAGGGGGCGGAGCAAGATGGCAGCCAAGTAACAGCCTCTTTGCAACTGGGAGCAGTGAGATTGGGAAGAGAAGACTCTAGGCATCTCTGGCTTGTGGGCACTGCCCAGAAATATCCCTTTGGGGACGCAGGTTGACAGCAAGAGACTTCTGGACCCCAGGAGGAAGACAAAAGCAGCGGAGAAGTGGTAAGTGGTTGCAAACAGCTGCCATAGCTGTAACTACAACAGCAGCAAGATTGTTGTTTTGTTTGGACTTGGGCACTTGGTTGAATTACCTTGGGAGAACTTGGGCAAGAGTGTGGGTGACTTTAAGCATTGTCCAAGGCACAGGACAGAGCCACTGGGCCGGATCGAAGCTAACATTATTCAGCTGTGGGTCTCTCACACAGCCATTGTGGGAGAACTGCCCCTGCAGTTCCGCCCTCAGGGTCGGACTCAGACAGGTCGGACTCAGCCAGGCTCAGACTGGGAAACCTTGGGTGAGTGATCTAGTGACTGTGCGCAGCGCCAAAGACTGATACTGATATGCTGGGAAAGAGCAGAACTTTCAGCATTTGGCAGTGGAAGGGCTGCCCTGCAGCCTTGGCCCTCAGGGGCATAGAGTGAGGCCAGTTTTGGCCCACCGGATAAGTGGGCAGCCACTTCAGGAGAGATCCTAGCACCAAGTGCTTTCCTGGGAAAGCTTCTGCTCAGCCAAGGTTAACTATTTAAAGTGTCTTTTGGGGCGGCACCTGTGGCCCGGTGAGTAGGGCACCGGCCCCATATACCGAGGGTGGCGGGTTCAAACCCAGCCCCGGCCAAACTGCAACAAAAAAATAGCTGGGCCTTGTGGTGGGCGCTTGTAGTCCCAGCTGCTTGGGAGGCTGAGGCAAGAGAATCATGTAAGCCCAAGAGCTGGAGGTTGCTGTGAGCCGTGTGACGCCATGGCACTCTACCGAGGGCAGTAAAGTGAGACTCTGTCTCTACAAAAAAAAAAAAAAAAAAGTGTCTTTTAAGCACACTGAGGAGAGATTCAGGCTCTCAACCCTGCAGGGTTTGAGGGAAAAATACTCAGCAGAGGCCTCTAATCTCCATCTCATTCAGATATATCAGCACTGTGATTAGCATCTAATACCCCAGAAGATCACCTGTTGCCCAGACAAAATTCAGCAAGACATATGCACTGATTTCTTTTTGGAATTGTTTTTTCTTTTTTTTTTTTAAGAGACAGTCTCACTTTATCACCCTCAGTAGAGTGCTGTGCCATCATAGCTCACAGCAACCTCCAACTCCTATCCTTAGGCAATTCTCCTGCCTCAGCCTCCTGAGTAGCTGGGACCACAGGTACCTGCCACAACGCCCAGCTATTTTTTTCATTGCAGTTTGGCCAGGGTCGGGTTCAAACCCACCACCCTCAGTATATGAGGCCGGTGTCCTACCCACTGAGCCACAGACACCACCCTCTTTTTTGGATTTTTTTTTGTTTTTTTTATTTCAAGTTTTCCCCCCTAGTTTTTTCCTTTGTTTTTTTCTTTTTTCTTTCTTCATTTTTTCTACTATAAATATGATTTTCTATTGTTCCCTTCTTTAATAAGAAGAACTTCATTTTTGCTAGTGTTTCTGACCCTGTTAATTGTTATTTCCACCAATTTTATCCTGTAAGTTACTCTGTTTGGTTGGTTTGGTTTGATTTATAGTATTTTTGTCTTTCCTCTCTATTTGTTGGAGGTGGGGTACCATGTCTGCTCAGGCTGGTAAAGAGCTGCTGACCTCAAGAGAATCACCCAACCCAGCATGCCCAGAGGTTGGGGGGTCTTTAAGGTGTGGGTAAAAGTACCGTACTGTACACTTTTATTACTCCTGTCTCCCTCTTTCTGTGCCTCTCTTCTTTTTGTAAATATTCCCTTTTAATCACTCCCTCTCCTGTCTCTTCTCTGTTGTTTGTTTGTTTTTTTTCTTCTTTAAATCTTTCTTCCCTTCTTGCTCTTCAATCTTCTCATACTTTTGGTCCTGTACCAAAAGGACTCATCAAAACCTTAGGCCAGAGGCATGGTAACTTAAAGAGCAAGAGGAAGTGAAAGGAAAATTAGGGCAAGGAAACAGATAAAATAAAACATTCAGGAGGAAGAATCAGCAGAAAAATCCTGGCAACATGAAAAAACAGTCCAGAGCAACCATCTCCTGACCAAGGGACTGTGAGGCAGCTACTGCAGAGGATTCCATCTATAAAGAAATGATAGAAATGACAGAAAGGGAATTTAATATACAGATAATGAAAACAATGAAGGATATTGCTGAGAAAGTGGAAAATACCCAAAAGGAAATTCAAAAACAGAATCAAATAAGAAATGAACAATATGAAGAATATAGAAAGGATATGGCAGAGCTGAAGGAATTGAAGCAATTAGGGAAGTTAAAGATGCAATAGAAAGTATCAACAGATTAGACCATGCAAAGGAAATAATCTCAGAGGTAGAGGACAAAGCTCTTGAGATAACTCAGATAGTTAAAGAGGCAGAAAAAAAGAGAGAGAAAACAGAATGTTCACTGACAGAATTATGGGACTTTATGTAGCGTTCAAACATACGAGTTATAGGTATCCCAGAAGGGGAAGAAGAATGCCCCCAGAAGAATGGAAGCCATACTAGAGAATATTATAAATAAAAATTTCCCAAATATTACCAAAGATTCTGACATACTCCTTTCAGAGGGTTATCGGACCCCAGAACACCGCAACTCGAATAGACCTTCTCCTATTCGATGAAGATGAGCCACATTGCAATGAGCCTGTCCAAAGTCAAGACAAAAGAAAATATTCTGCAAGCTGCCAGGAGTAAGCTCCAATTGACCTACAGGGGCAAATCCATCAGGGTGACTGCAGACTTCTCTAATGAAACTTTTCAAGCCACAACGGTCATCTACCTTTAATCTACTTAAACAGAACAATTTCCAGCCCAGTTCTATATCCTGCTAAGCTAAGCTTTAAAATTGACAGAGAAATCAAATCTTTTACTGATATGCAAACATTGAGGAAATTTGCCACAATAAGACCAGGTCTACAGGAAATACGTCAACCTGTTCTACACAGTGATCATCACAATGGACCACCAGCAAAGTAACCACTCATAACTTAAAGAACAGAACCTAGCTACCACAATGATGCAAAAGATAAAACTAAGCAATGAACTAAAATGTTCCTTTTGGAAAAATGGAGAACACTTAGGGATCTAAAAACAGACCTGCCATTCAATCCTACAATTCCTCTACTAGGTATATATCCAGAAGACAAAAAATCACATTATAACGAAGATATTTGTACCAGAATGTTTATTGCAGCCCAATTCATAATTGCTAACTCATGGAAGAAGCCCAAGTGCCCATCGATCCATAAATGGATTAATAAATTGTGGTATATGTACACCATGGAATATTATGCAGCCTTTAAAAAGATGAAACTATTACCTCTTTCATGTTTACATGGATGGAGCTAGAACATATTCTTCTTAGCAAAGTATCTCAAGAATGGAAGAAAAAGTATCCAATGTACTCAGCTCTACTATGAAACCAAGTTATAGCTTGGTTATAGCCCAAGAATATGGGGGAAGGGGATAGGGTGGAGGGGTTAAGGGGAGGATGGGGGTAGGGAGGGTAATTGGTGGGACCACACCTACAGTGCATCTTATAAGGGTACATGTGAAATTTACTAAATGTAAAATATAAATATCTTAACACAATAACTAAGAAAATGCCATGAGGGCTACATTAACCAGTTTGATAAAAATATTTCAAATTGTATATAAAACCAGGACATTGTACCCCGTGATTGCATTAATGTACACAGCTATGATTCAATTTTTAAAAAATAAGCAATGGACTGTCACAGAAAAGATGAATAGAACACTACCACACTTATCAATTATCTCAATAAATGTTAAGGGCTTGAATTCCCCACTGAAGAGGCATAGACTGGCTGATCAGATTAAAAAACACAAGCCATCCATCTGCTGTCTGCAGGAAACAACACCTAGCCTCAAAAGACAAATTAAAACTCAGAGTTAAGGGTTGGAAGACAATTGTTCAGGCAAATGGAATTCAGAAGAAAAGAGGGGTTGAAATCTTGTTTTCAGATACAAGTGGATTTAAAGCAACTAAAGTCAAAAAAGACAAAAATGGACACTTCATATTGGTCAAGGGAAAAATACAACAAGAAGACATTTCAATTCTAAATATTTATGCACCCAACTTAAATGTTCCCAGATTCTTGACACAGACCTTAATTAGTCTGAGCAATATGATATACTATAACACAATAATAATAGGGGACTTTAACATTCCTCTTACAGAATCCTCTAAACAGAAATTAAACAAAGATATAAGGGACTTAAATGAAACCCTAGAACAAATGTGCTTGATAGACGTATATAGAACACTCCATCCCAAAGGTAAAGAACATACATTTCTTCTCATCAGCCCATGGAACATTCCCCAAAATTGATCATATCCTAGGACACAAAACAAACCTCAACAGAATCAAAAGAATTGAAATTTTACTCTGTATCTTTTCAGACCACAAGGCACTAAAGGTGGAACTCAACTCTAACAAAAACGTTCAACCCCACACAAAGGCATGGAAATTAAACAACCTTATGCTAAATGACAGTTGGGTGCTGGGAGAAATAAAAGAGGAAACCCATTAACTTTCTTGAGCATAACAACAATGAAGACACAAGCTACCAAAACCTGTGGGATATTGCAAAAAACAGTCCTGAGAGGAAAAATTATCATTTTAGAAGCCTACGTCTGGAAAAACAGAAAAACAGCTGATCAACAAACTCACAAGTCATCTTATGGAATTGGAAAAAGAAGAACAATCTAAGCCTAAACCCAGAAGAAAAGAAATATCCAAAATTAAATCAGAGATTAATGAAATTGAAAACAAAAGAATCATTCAGAAAATTAATGAAGCAAGGAGTTGGTTTTTTGAAAAAATAAATAAAATAGATGAACCTTTAGCCAGACTAACTAGAAATAGAAAAGTAAAATGTCTAGTAACCTCAATCAGAAACGATGAAGGGGAAATAACAACTGATGCCACAGAGATACAAGAGATTATTTCCGAATACTACAAGAAACTGTATGCCCAGAAATTTGACTATGTGAAGGAAATGGATCAATATTTGGAATCACACCCTCTCCCTAGACTTAGCCAGGAAGAAATAGAGCTCCTGAACAGACGAATTTCAAGCAATGAGATCAAAGAAACAATAAAAAATATCTCCCCTCCCCCCCAAAAAAATGCCCTGGTCCAAATAGCTTCACACCAGAATTCTATCAAACTTTCAAAAAAGCTTATTCCCATACTGCAGAAATTATTCCAAAAAATTGAGGAGGAAGGAATCTTTCCCAACACGTTCTATGAAGCAAACATCACCCTGATACCAAACCTAGGAAAAGAACCAACTAAAAAGGAAAACTTCGGACTGATTTCACTAAAAAATCATCATAAGGACATTTGCATTAGACTGTTTATCGAAGCTCAATTTACAATCGCCAAAATATGAAAACAGCCTAAATGCTCACCAACCCAGGAATGGATTAACAAGCTGTGGTATATGTATACCATGGAATACTATTCGGCTATTATAAAAGATGGAGACTTTACATCCTTTGTATTAACCTGGATGGAAGTGGAACACATTATTCTTAGTAAAGCATCACAAGAATGGAGAAGCATGAATCCTATGTACTCAATTTGGATATGAGGACAATTAATGACCTAGTATACAGTGGGGGGGTGGAGGAAGGGCAGAGCAGAGAGAAAGAGAAGGGGGGAGGGGGTGGGAGAAGGAAGAGCAGAGAGAGGAAAGGGGGGAAGGGTTTGGGGTTTTCAGTGTGTGACACACCTTTTGTGGGCAAGACACAAATATAAGAGGAACTTTACTTAACAAATGCAATCAGTGTAACCTGGTTTCTTGTACCCTCAATGAATCCCCAACAATAAAATAATAAGTATGGGACTTACAAACTTATATGAGAAAAATGATGGCACTTGTTAGAGGTGTTAAGAGTGTTTAAAGCCTTGTCAGTTCATTTAGCTAGTTCACAGCATTTTTCAACTGTGATATAATAACAAAATTAAAGAACATGTATGAAAAGTTGAAAAGATAACATCAAAGCTGTGAATGAAAGCCAAGGTGTACATGAGACTACATTTCAGCCTTCGGGTTTACAGTCTCCACCCAGTAGCTGGTATATCTATTCTTGGGAGTGTTGTGCTTTCACATAAGCTTTCAGGAATGTGTAAAGATGGGGAATGCAGGTGCAATCTGGCTCTTTCTATAGCTGTGCCCAATAGCAACCTGCACAGTGGATACTCCAAAGAAATAGCCATGCCTACAGACCCAGGTGGAAGCTTGTCAGGGAGCACCTGTAGCAAGCATGTGTAGAATCGAATACAACTGCCCTGGGAACTAGGTCCAAGCAGCCCCAAGTCAACTAACTCAGGAAGCCTTGAGAATGGGAAGGAGAATTAGAAAGGTTCTCCTCGCAGGCCAGTGGCAGGGCCCAAGGATAGAGGGGGACTAGCCTGAACAAACCTCTATGAGCACCCACAAAGAAAGTCCCACTGGTTTTGAAGAAGTAGAAATTAGTCAGTGCCTAATAGGCAGACCTAGTTGTTCTGGAGATTCTTATTTGAGACAAAACATGAAATTTGAAATATAATTTGTACTGGACTAGTCTGAAAATTCTTAGGTAAGAAAATACAAATGTTCTTGGCAGTGCCTGTGGCTCAGTGGAAAGGGCACTGGCCCCATATACCTAGGGTGGCAGGTTTGAACCCGGCCCCGGCCAAACTGCAACAAAAAATAGCCGGGCATTATGGTGGGCGCCTGTAGTCGCAGCTACTCAGGAGGCTGAGGCAAAAGAATCACCTAAGCCTAGGAGCTGGAGGTTGCTGTGAGCTGTGACACCATGGCACTCTACCAAGGGCGATAAAGTGAAACTCTGTCTCTGAAGAAAAAAAAAAAAAAGAAAGAAAATACAAATGTTCTTTCATAGCTAACCCTAAAGCAGTGCTGTCCAAGAGAAAGCTCATAAAAGACACATATGTAATTTATAAAAGCTTACTAATGAGATATTTTACATTACATTTATCTTATAAAAATCCAGGGTATGCTTTACACTCAACAACATATCCCAATAAATGCCATGTTTTCATAGGAAATACTTGATCTGTGTTTAGATCATAAAATTTACAGCTAGAAAATGGATTCATAGACCCAGATTATTTCAAACTTACTTAAAAGTTTTCCAATAACTAAATTACTAGTTTATAAATTCAAATTTGTTGAGGTTAAACAGAATTTTTAAAATTCACTTCCTCAGTGCTAGTATAGACTCATGGGACAGGTGGCTCCCATAATGAATAGCACAGTTCTAGATAATCAGACTCCATGTCTATTTTTATACCAGAACCATTACTGTATGAATGTCTGCTCAGAAATAAACAGTATGTAACAGAAATAAGAATTTTTTACTTTTGCAGAGTGTTTTGAGATTTATAAAATGCCCTATAAGCCCAGTGAAGTATGGTGGGTAGAATATGGGCCTTGACAGCAAAAATACTCCATCTCAGACACCCTTATTTGAACCTTTTGCATTAGCTTTGCCCAGCCTCAGTTTCCTTGTATGTAAAAAGGCATTGATAATTATGTCCCACCAAGCTCATGGAGTTGATGTGAAGATCAAATAAGCTAATATTTGGGAAAATTACTGAAAGTTTTAGAGATGTGAGTTGTCATTGCTATTGTGACAGTGTGAGATGGGGATCATAACTTGTTTTACAATAAGGAAACTCAGTCTCAGGAACTTAATCAAATAACCCACAGTCACACAGCCAGGATGACGGGGTAGAGGAGGGACTCAGAATTGGATCCTCTAGCTCCAAGTCAAATGCTTTCTCCACCGTGGGCATCACAGATGCCTTACAGAAAATCTAAATGCTCAACACCAGTCTGATGATACTCAGAGGTTTAAGTAAAGGAAAGAAAATTGGATCAAGAAATCAGAATTCAACATAGCAAAAGATGATGAAAAAACCAAAAAAGGCTCCACACACTCTAAATTAGAGGTACTGACCATGAGAGGAAGGATCGGTTTTCTCACACAAGACTCTAAAGTTGGCTTGCCAAACTGCTCCTCAGACTGTCAGGAACATGCAGAGAGCAGGCAAGTGTTTTCAAATCTAAGTGGTTGTATGTCCCTTACAGAAATACTACCAGCCTGAGAGGCTCAGCCATGTCTTGGAAGGGCACAGAACTTTGGGAGATGAGTCAGAATCAGAAAACCTTACTAAGCCCCAAAATTTTAGAGACAGCTATCATATAAAACCTGAGGATTACATATAACAACTGGAGAATCTCCTTGCTGGAGTTTACTGCACCCATTTAACCTGATGTCAGAGGTGGCACTTTCTAGGTAAATCTTTCCGTGACAGTAGGGAATTGTAACTGGCCATTTTCTAGGGGTCTGATATCAAGACATTGGCAGAGTTATGCTCTCTCCAAAGCCTCTAGGAAAGGATCCTTCCTCGCCTCTTCCAGTTTTGGGTGGTTCCCAGTAATCCTTGGCATTCCATGGTTTGGACACCTCAGTCCAACCTCTGCCCCCTCGTCATAGCCGTTCTTCCCCTGTGTCTCTGTCTCTTCTCCTCTTCTTATGAGGACACCAGTCATATAGGACCTACCCTAGTGGTGTTATTTTAGGCTATAATCTTAACTTGATAACATCTGCAAAAAACCTTATTTTCCAAATGAGATCCCCTTCACAGGTACACAGCTTAGGGCTTTAACTTATCTTCTGTGGGGATACAAGTCAACCCATAACAATGAGAAAATCCCCTTCACTTGTTTTCTCAGTCTATCCCTGTCAGATACTCAAGGACATTCTTTCCTGCACCATCATTTTCTTCCTTTTTATTGAATCATTCCCATCAGCATGAAAATATGCTATAATACCTAACACACGGAAAACAAAAACCAAAGAAACAAAGCCCTCCCTCCATTCATCTCTAAATATGGCTGCAGTTCTCTCTCCTTTTATAGAAAAACTACTCAAGAAAAAATGACGTTTTTTACTTCTTCATATGCAACTCTATCTGAACCAGCTCCACTCAGCTTGCTGCCTGTGATTCTTCCTGTCCAGGTCATAGATGACCCTCACATTTTGAGACTCCAGTGGTGAATTTTACACCTCACCTCCCTCCTCATCTCCTCAGGACTGGTCACACTGATTGCCCCATCCTCCACACAAAGCTTTTTTCACTGGCTTCTGGAACTTCATCAGGTTTTCTTCCTATCTGATTTACACTCCTCTTCCCAAATTCTAAGGCAGGTATCCTCAAACTTTTTAAACAGGGGGCCAGTTCACTGTCCCTCAGACCATTGGAGGGCCGGACTATAGTTTAAAAAAAAAAACCATGAACAAATTCCTATGCACACTGCACATAACTTATTTTGAAGTAAAAAAACAAAATGGGAACAAATACAATATTTAAAATGAAGAACAAGTAAAGTTAAATCAACTAACTTACCAGTATTTCAATGGGAACTATGGGCCTGCTTTTGGCTAATGAGATGGTCAATGTCCGGTTTCATATTTGTCACTGCTAGTCATAACAAGTGTTGCAAGTGTGCATCAGTTAGTCCTGATCTGGTTGGAGATTTCAGATGTTTCATTCTAGAAAACGTCTGTTCACAGACATAAGTGCTGCCAAAGATGGTTGCCATTTTGAGTGCATGGTTCCTGAGATTAGGGTATATCTCAGAGGGGAGAGATGCATAGAAATTACGAAGGCTGCTTGACTTAAATGTGTCTTTCAGAGAGTCACAATTCTGCAGTGCAACCAGTTCCATTTGGTAAATCATATCCACATTTTCAATGTCAATAGAAAATGGGTTCCGGAAAAGCTGTATGTCCTGTTCATGGAGATGAAGCTCTTTAAATCTAAATTAGAACTCCTTTTGCAACTTTTCCAGTGAATCCACACGTTTTATTTGGGAATGCAACCAATGGATTATCCGCTAACAGATTCTGAGTTGTGGGGAGATGGCAGAAATTTTCCTCCTTCACTTGTTTGATGAGGAGGCCTAATTTTACTTCAAATGCTTTCACATGTGATTGCATATCACAGAAGAGTTTCCCCTTTCCTTGAAGTTGCACATTGAAACTGTTGAGTAGCTCTGTTACATCTGTCAGAAAGGCAAGGTGCCATTTCCATTCTGCATCATTGAGCTCTGCTACTTCTTTGTTTTTTAAAAGCAGAAAAGCTGTAATCTATGGAAGTAAGTCATAGAAATGTTTCAAAACTCTCCCTCGACTCAACCAACGGACTTCTGAATGGTACAGAACATCTTCATAGGCAACATTTAGCTCAGACAGAAATTCCTGAAATGGTCTGTGGTTTAGTGCATTACCTGTAATGAAGTTAATACAAGATACCACAGTTTTCATAGAGTCCCACTTCAGTGATTTACTACACAGCGCTTGTTGGTGGATGAGGCAGTGTATGGCTATTGGATGAGAATGGTTATGTTTGTCCATCTCTTGGTTAATGCGAGCGAATTAGTCCTTTCTTAGACCCTACCATGCTAGGAGCACCATCAGTTGTCATACTGGCTAGTTTTGCCCAGTCCAGCTCCAAACTATTCACAGTTTGGCAAAACTTTTCATAAAAATCCTTTCCTGTAGTCATTCCTTTGATGCTTTGCAGTGCAGCAAGCTCTTCCATGACTTCAAAATAGTCATTTGTCCCATGAATAAAAATTAGAAGTTGTGCAGAATCAAGAACATCATTACTTTCGTCGAGTGCCAAGGAAAAATAGAAAAGTTTTTTGCGGAGTTTTGCAAATGCTGATGCAAATTGTCTCCCATTTCTTCAATCCTTCATGTAATTGAGGGTCCTGAAAGACTCACTGTACTAAATAAATCGGCCTTCTCTGGACACATCTCTTTGGCAACAGAAAGAAGGCATTCTTTAACAAATTCTCCCTCCACGAATGGTCTGCCAGTACATGCTATTAGCTTGGCAACTTGAAAACTTGCTCACAGTGATGAAGTATTTAGCTGTTTCTGCTTCAGCTCAGTATTTTGCTGAGCTGTCAATGTATATTTCAGTTTTAATATTTTATCTTTTCTCACTTCTCCAACCAAACAATCATATTTATCTTTATGTTGAGTTTGATAGTGTCAACGCAAATTATATTCTTTGAACACAGACACTATATTCTGGCACATCAAGCACAGCTCTTCCCTTGTACTGCATGAAAAAGTTATCATAAGTCCACTGTTCTTTGAATATCCTACACTCCAAGTCAATTTTTCTCTTTCTTGACATCATTGTTTCCTAGGGATTCCAAATTAGTAAAATACATATATATATATATTCTATATATATATATATATATATATATATATACATCGCACTCCAAAAACAATATACCAGCAATAACTTTGCCCAGAGATATATAGACTGCACTGCCCATCAATGTAGTCTGATCAGTGCCCATCAATGCAGCCTTGCCAGTCCACATCATTTCAGCCTCACCAGTGCCCATATGGTGGAACTCTGCTTTTACCTCAGGCTCACACTAGTGCAGTACAGGAACAGGCACAATTACAGAGCCGGTTCCTCTGCCACCTTTCCAGTTCACTACCCTGTGCGAACCACACTGCGATCTGTGAACTCACACAGGAATCTGATCGCGTGGGTGAGAAGACCCACGCGATCAGATTCCACTGCAGGAAAAAAGAAGGCACGTATGCCTTTTTCTTCCGAATCTAATGTGAGTTCAGCCATATGCTTGTGGCCATATGCTTGTTCAGCCATACAAGCATATGGCTGAACTCACACTGCTCAGAGATGGCAACAGTGTGAACCAGGGCTTACACAGCACAGAACATACAACATCATACACAACTGAATAGCAATCAGAATATAAATGCACTTACTGGCAATTAAATTGGGTTTCCTACTCCTTGGTTGTCTGCAGAGCCAGATTAAGTTCCCATGGGGTCCTAGGCAGATTACCAGTTTGGAGCCTTCATGCAATAACACTGAGCACTGACCATTTGCATTAACACTGACCGCTGACCATTTGTGATAACACTGAGCACTGACCATTTACATTAACACTGACCGCTGACAATTTGCATTAATATGGAGCGCTAACAATTTGCATTAACACTGAGCACTTACAATTATCATTACCTCTGAGCTCTGACCATTTGCATTAGCACTGAGTGCTGACTATTTGCGTTATCACTGTGATGCAACCCCCCTAGAAACCATCCCCAACCAACTTAAAAAAAAAGCTCTCCTAACTTCAAAAAAGGCGCCCCATCTGCAAAAAAAGACCTCCTAACTTCAGGAAAAAAAGGCCCCCTTAACTGCAAAAAAAAGGCCCTACTAACTGCAAAATTAAAAAAAAAAAAAATAGACCTCCTAACTTCAAAAAAAAAACAAAAAACCCTAACTTGTTCTTACCTTGGTCCTTAGGCAGCAGCAGGCTCTGCACAGGCAACCTGGTGACTCCTCTGATTACACCAGAGACTGAGAGGAGGAGTCGAGAGACAGAGAGTAGGAGGGGAATCAAGAGAGAGTGGGGCACGTTCCACACATGCGCACTGCGGGCCGGGAGGAGTGGGCTGCTAAGCAGGACGGCAAAAACACCCCGGAGGGAGAGACAGAGAGAAGAAGTGGAGTCGGAGAGTTGGCGCACATTCCACACATGCGCACTGCGGCCCGGGACAAGTTGGCTGCTAAACAGGACAGGCAGCTGTGGCAAAAATACCTGGCGGGCCGGATAAATGCCCTCAGCGGGCCACATGTGGCCAGCGGGCCGTAGTTTGAGGACCCCTGTTCTAAGGTGACATGCTCTCCAGGGTTCAGTCCACTGTGGATGAATTGATAAATCCCATAGCTATAAATATAATATTTACACTGATGACATATGTGTACAAAGACAGAGATATAGTGATATAGATATCTCCCCCAACCATTCCCTCCATATATCCAACCTATACTTAAACATCTCCACTTGAATTTCTAATAGACATCCAAGACAGAACTATGAAATATGCATCTCCAATCCTAACAACATTTTCACTCTACCTATGTAGTTAATGACATCATTATTCACCAAGTTCCTCAAGCTCAAAATTTTGGAGATAACAAAGGCATTATCTCTACCCCAGTTTTGCTTTTCAGATTTCATGGGAAGGCATCTGACAGTTGGAACTCGAATTACATCCAGAACGCTAACTACAAGTGAATCCAAGGATTTTTTTCATACCCTATATATAATCCAGCAGTAAATTCCGATGATTCCATCTTAAAAATAAATTCTGAATCCAACCACCTCTCACCCTCTCTACCAACAGACATCATCCTAGTCCACTGTGATCCCCACCTAGGCAGCAAGTGCCTCCAACTGCCTCCCTGTTCCAATTATGCCCCAATAAATCTATTCTCCACCCAGGAATAAATCTAAATAAGATCATGCCATGCCTATGTCCTTGACTCTCCAGTGGATTTTCATAGCTTCCCCTAACGTGGCAGAAAAAAATAAACAAGTGGCCATGCTTGCCAAGAGAAACCCAGGAAAAGCTTAAAAGCATGACCGCTGCTTCACTTCTGCTTTTCAAATGTGATTGGTGCAACTTAAATTACATGTAGATCTCCAGCTGCAAGGTAGGCTGGGGAATGTAGCTTCTCAGCTCAGGAAGACCCTTGGAAAAATATGAGAATATATGCTTAGACCAATCCACCATGTTCCCACGGTGTTCACTGCAGCAGCATTTACACGAGCAATTAGTATATAGGAAACAGACTAAACGACCAAAAGTAAAAGGCTGGTAAAATAAAGTATACTAAATCCAGGTTTAAAAACTGCTCATTCCTGAAGGACATTTTATCAATGAAGTGAAAAATCTTACAATATATCATTTACCAAAATAAAATCTGCTCAAAAAGTAGTACATTCAGCTCGGCGTCTGTAGCTCAGTGAGTAGGGCGCCAGCCACATACACCAGAGCTGGTGGTTCGAATTCAGCTGGGGCCTGCCAAACAACGACAACTGCAACCAAAAAATAACTGGGTGCTGTTGGGGGGGGCCTATAGTCCCAGCTGCTTGAGAGGTTGAGGCAAAAGAATCACTTGAGCCCAAGAGTTGGAGGTTGCTGTGAGCTGTGACACCACAGCACTCTATTCAGGGTCACATAGTGAGACTCTGCCTAAAAAAAAAAAAGTAGTATATTCACTCTCATTCCTAATTTAGGGGAAACTAGGGACATTTGCATATGGCCTATATATTATATGATATTGTAGAATCAACACTAATTTTACAGGCATGATAATGGTATTGTGATTATACGGAAGGTCCTTGTTCTTAAGCCAAGTGTCTTGAATTTTTATTTTTTTTTCATTAAATCATAACTGTATACATTGATATGATCATGGGGCATCATACACTCGCTTCATAGACCATTTGACACATTTCTATCACAATGGTTAACATAGCCTTTCCGGCGTTATCTCAGTTACTATGCCAAAACATTTACATTCTACATTTACCAAGTTTCACAAATACCCCTGTAAGATGCACCACAGGTGTGATCCCACCGATCCCCCTCCCTCTACCCACCACCCCCCCCTTTCCCACTTCCCCCTATTGTTAGGTTGTAACTGGGTTATAGCTTTCATGTGAGAGCCCCAAATTAGTTTCATAGTAGGGCTGAGTACATTGGGTACTTTTTCTTCCATTCTTGGGATACTTTACTAAGAAGAATATGTTCCAGCTCCATCCATGTAAACATGAAAGAGGTAAAGTCTCCATCTTTCTTTAAGGCTGCATAGTATTCCATGGTGTACATATACCAAAATTTATTAATCCATTCGTGGATCCATGGGCACTTGGGCTTTTTCCATGACTTAGCTATTATGAATTGGGCTGCAATAAACATTCTGGTACAAATATCTTTGTATGTTGTGATCTTTGGTCTTCTGGGTATATGCCCAGCAGAGGGATTACAGGATTGAATGGCAGATCTATTTTTAGATCTCTGAGTGTTCTCCATATATCTTTCCAAAAGGAATGTATTAATTTGCATTCCCACCAGCAGTGCAGAAGTGTTCCCTTTTCTCCGCATCCATGCCAACATCTCTGGTCTTGAGATTCTGTGATATAGGCTAGTCTCAGTGGAGTTAGATGCTATCTCAAAGTAGTTTTGATTTGCATTTCTCTGATGATTAAAGATGATGAGCATTTTTTCATATGTCTGAAGGCCGAGCGCCTGTCTTCTTCAGAGAAGTTTCTCTTCAAATCCCTTGCCCAGCCTGCGATGGGATCCCTTGTTTTTTTCTTGCTGATGCGTTTGAGTTCTCTGTGGATTCTGGTTAATAAACCTTTGTCAGAGATATACCCTGCAAATATCTTCTCCCATTCTGAGGGCTGTTTGTTTGCTTTACTTACAGTGTTCTTAGCTGTGCAGAAGCTTTTTAGTTTGATCAAGTCCCAGTAGTGTATTTTTAAAGCTGCTTCAATTGCCCAGGGGGTTCTCCTCATGAAATACTCACCCAGACCAATTTCTTCAAGGGTTTTCCCTGCATTCTCCTCTAGTATTTTTATAGTTTCATGTCTTAAGTTTAAATCTTTAATCCAATGAGAGTCTATCTTAGTTAATGGTGAAAGGTGTGGGTCCAATTTCAGTCTTCTGCAGGTTGCCAGCCAGTTCACCCAGCACCATTTGTTAAATAGGGAATCTTTTCCCCACTGAATGTTTTTAATTGGCTTGTCAAAAATCAAATAGCGGTAAGTAGCTGGATTCATCTCTTGGTTCTCTATTCTGTTCCAGATATCTACTTCTCTGTTTTTGTGCCAATACCATGCTGTTTTGATCACTATCGATTTGTAGTAAAGTCTGAGGTCTGGTAGTGTGATTCCTCCTGTTTTGTTTTTATTTCTAAGTAATGTCTTGGCTATTCAAGGTTTTTTCTGATTCCATATAAAACGAAGTATTGTTTTTTCAAGATCTTTAAAATATGACAGTGGAACTTTAATAGGGAGTGCGTTGAAATTATATATTGCTTTGGGTTGTATGGACATTTTGATAATGTTGATTCTTCCCAGCCATGAGCATGGTATGTTTTTCCATTTGTTAACATTTTCAGCTATTTCTTTTCTTAGAGTTTCATAGTTCTCTTTATAGAGATCTTTCACGTCTTTTGTTAGGTAAATTCCCAAATATTTCATCTTCTTTGGCACTACTGTGAATGGGATAGAGTCCTTAACTGCCTTTTCAACTTGACTGTTGTTGGTGTATATAAAGGCTACCAATTTATGGATGTTGATTTTGTAACCTGAGACGCTGCTGTATTCCTTGATCAGTTCTAGGAGTTTTGTAGTAGAGTCCCTAGTGTTTTCCAGATACACAATCATATCATCTGCGAAGAGCGAAAGTTTGATCTCTTCTGACCCTATATGGATACCCTTGATCGCCTTTTCTTCCCTAATTGCGGTGTCTAAAACTTCCATTACAATATTGAAAAGCAATGGAGACAATGGGCAGCCTTGTCTGGTTCCTGATCTGAGTGGAAATGATTCCAATTTAACTCCATTCAATACGATATTGGCTGTGGGTTTGCTGTAGATGGCCTCTATCAGTTTAAGAAAAGTCCCTTCTAGACCAATTTTCTTGAGTGTTCTGATCATGAAGGGATGCTGGATATTATCAAAAGCTTTTTCTGGATCAATTGAGAGAATCATATGGTCTTTGTTTTTTAATTTGTTTATGTGCTGAATTACATTTATAGATTTACGTATATTGAACCAGCCTTGACACCCTGGGATAAAACCAACTTGGTCATGATGTATAATTTGTTTGATGTGTTGCTGGATTCTGTTTGTTAGGATCTTGTTGAATATTTTTGCATCTATATTCATTAGTGATATTGGTCTATAATTTTCTTTTCTTGTTGGGTCTTTTCCTGGTTTGGGGATCAGGGTGATGTTTCCTTCATAGAACATGTTGGGTAGTCTTCCTTCTTTTTCTACATTTTGGAACAGGTTGAGTAATATAGGTACTAATTCCTCTTTAAAGGTTTGGTAGAATTCTGACGTGAAACCATCTGGTCCCGGGCTTTTCTTTTTAGGGAGGTTTTGTATAGTTGATGCTATTTCTGAACTTGATATGGGTCTGTTCAACATTTCCACTTGATTCTGGTTAAGTCTTGGAAGGTAGCGTGCTTCCAAGTATCGGTCTATTTCCTTCAGATTTTCATATTTCTGAGAATAAAGTTTCTTGTAATATTCATTAAGGATTTTTTGGATTTCTGAAGAGTCTGTTGTTATTTCGTCTTTGTTGTTTCTGATTGATGATATTAGAGATTTTACTCTTTTTTTTCTGATTAGGTTGGCCAGAGATTTATCTATTTTATTGACCTTTTCAAAAAACCAGCTTTTTGATTTACTGATCTGTTGTATTATTCTTTTGTTTTCAATTTCATTTAATTATGCTCTAATTTTGGTTATTTCTTTTCTTCTACTGGGTTTGGGGTTGGAATGTTCTTCCTTTTCCAAATGCTTGAGATGTCCCATTAAGTTGTTAACTTCCTCTCTTTCCGTTCTCTTGAGGAAGGGTTGCAGTGCTATAAATTTCCCTCTTAGAACTGCCTTTGCGGTGTCCCAGAGGTTCTGATAGTTCGTGTCTTCATTGTCATTTTGTTCCAAAAATTGGCAATTTCTTTCTTAATCTCATCTCTGACCCAGCTATTATTCAGCATAAGGTTATTTAACTTCCATGTTTTTGTATGAGTATGCAGATTCCTGTTGTTACTCAATTCAAGTTTTATTCCATGATGGTCCGAGAAGATGCATGGAATAATTCTATTCCTTTAAATTTACTGAGGTTAGACTTGTGACCTAAAATGTGGTCAATTTTGGAGTAAGTTTCGTGGGCTGATGAGAAGTATGTGTATTCAGTTTTTCTGGGATGAAATGTTCTGTAGATGTCTGCTAAATCTAAATATTGGATGGTTAGGTTTAAATCTAAGATTTCTTTGCTCAGCTTCTTGCTGGAGGATCGATCCAACACTGCCAAAGGAGTGTTGAAATCTCCGATGATTATGGAGCTGGAGGAAATCAAGTTACTCATGTCTGTTAGAGTTTCTTTTATAAATTGAGGTGTACTCTAGTTCGGTGCATAGATATTAATAATTGAGATCTCATCATGTTGAGTATTACCCTTAACAAATATGAAGTGACCATTCTTGTCCTTCCTTACTTTTGATGGTTTAAAGCCTACTGTATCTGCAAATAAAATTGCAACACCTGCTTTTTTCTGATTACCATTTACCTGAAATATGGATGACCATCCTTTCACCCTGAGTCTGTATTTGTCTTTTAAGTTAAGATGTGACTCTTGTATGCAACAAATATCTGGCTTAAGTTTTTGTATCCAGTCAGCTAACCTATGCCTCTTTAGAGGACAGTTTAAGCCATTCACATTGATAGAGAGTATTGATAAGTCTGGTGGAATTTTGGGTATCGAGTTTTCCAAAGGTCCAGTGGACATTTTTAATCCCTTCGCCAGTGTGGAAGTTGGAGTTTGATCCGAAGTTTCTGAGTGAGTTTACTTTTGTGGTATAGGATTGGGTTGGTCATTGTGGAGGATAGGTCTGAGAATATCCTGAAGAGCTGGTTTACTTATGACAAATTTTTTCAACATATGAATGTCATTGAAGTATTTAATTTCTCCATCATAGATGAAACTCAGTTTAGCTGGATACAAGATCCTGGGTTGAAAGTTATTTTGCTTTAGGAGATTAAAAGTTGATGACCACTCTCTTCTGGCTTGAAAAGTTTCAGCAGAGAGATCTGCAGTTATTCTAATATTCTTACCTTTGTACGTAATAGTTTTCTTTCACCGGGCTGCTTTGAGAATCTTCTCTTTCATGTTAACTTTAGTGAAGCTAATTATGATATGTCTGGGGGATGACTTATTGGGGTTGAATCGTGCTGGGGTTCTGAAGCTGTCTACTATCTGAATTTCAGATTCTCTAGGCATGTCTGGAAAATTTTCTTTCATAATTTCATGCAGAAGGGCCTCTGTGCCCTTTGAGGCCACTTCATCATTCTCAGAAATCCCAATAATTCGTATATTGCTTTTTTTCAAATTATCTGAGAGCTTTCTGAGTGAGTGATCCATTTTTGCTCTCCTTTTCTCTTCCTCTTTGAGAGATTGGGAGCATTCGAAGACTTTATCTTCAATGTCAGAAATCCTTTCTTCTGCTTGCTCCATTCTGTTGCTGAGGGATTCTACTGTATTTTTCATATCTTTGAGGGCTGTAAATTCTTGCTTCAGTGTGTCTAAGTCTTTGGTGGTTTTGTCTTTAAATTCGTTAAATTCTTGAGACAACTTTTGAATTTCTCCTCGAATTCCTAATTCCATTTTATTAATCATGTCTGCAATCCAAATTCTGAATTCGATTTCTGACATCTCAGCCAGTTGTTTATGAATGGGATCTTCAATCACATCTGCCGTATCTTTTCTTGGGGGGGTTGATCTATTCTGGTTATTCACGTTACCAGAGTTTTTCCGCTGATTCCGTCCCATGGTTATTTTACTCCCTTTGATTTTTCCCCTGGGGCTTTATCAAGGGCCCGTACAGTGTTGTGGCCTGAGAAACTGGGGCCCTGTCTTGTGTGGTGGAGCTAAGTGGTTCTGTCTTGTTTTCAGCTGGTTTCTGTTCGATCCTATTGCAACTTCTACTCTGGCTTGAAGTCTCAGCTGTGTGGAAAAATCAGCAATTAAGTCACCCCGCCTGCCCTCCTCTGGCCCCAGTTGGAAAAGGAGAATCAAACCTTCCTACAACCGCACACCCAGGGCACCGCCTGAAAAGTCCTCAGTCTATTAGCCCAGTTCGAAAGGTCCAAATCAACTGTCTCAATCGGCACCTGTCTCGGGTGGGAGAGTTCAAGAGGTCTCTGGGAACTGGATCACAGGGGCCTGGTGACTCCTCTGACACGGCTCATCCCAGTGCAGTGTGGAGTCAGGAGGAGCCACCCAGCAAACAGAGAAGTCTGGGAAGGTTGACGTCTCCTTCCCCACTTTGCCCCTCCGTCGGACCCAGTCACTGGTATCTCTGCAGATGGCTAACCCAGTTGCCTGCAGTGAACAGACACTCCAGGGGTTTGCACCTGCCTGAATCGCAAGGAAGTCTGCCAGGCCCCCGCAGACTGCCGCTATTTAGCAGGAGGATATGGGGCCTGACATCTTTGAGTGCTTGATGCAGGTGATGGGAAGGAGGTGTTCACTCAGGCTTAGCCCCATCCCTGATGGATGCTGTTAACAGAACAGAACAGAACAGAAACTTTGCGGGGTTCTGTCTCTGTTCCTGCCAAAATCGCCTACAGAAGACGGGCTGTTCTGAGTTCAAACGTCTTTGCTGCTGGAGGTTTGTGTCCTCTTTGCTGCTGAAGGTTTGCGTCCAATCACCTCTCTGGGTCGGCCCCGCCCTGGAAGCTTCCCGGGTTTGTGAGCAGTGTCAGGAAATCCCCCGCTCACAGGTGGCCTCCTCTGGTTGCCCAGGGAGACAGGGGGTGTGGCCTCAGAATATCCAGAAGTGAGCCGTTCTGCCGTTAAAGAAAAAACGGCTGTTGCTCTGCCTCCAGGGAACTGCTGCTCTGGTGTGGGCACTCGGCCAACCCTTTTCTCCTCTGTCTTGTGCCCCAGAGTCAGGACTGAGCAGCCGCAGTTTATGCTGGGTCCACACCCCTCGAGAGATCCCCCAAGAATCCGAACTCTTGGGGGACAGGCCCCCAGACCCCGAGTGGGAGTGGGGGGGAAGCTAGAGTTTCATTCAGTTTTATGCCCGGCCGTATTGTTGCCCGCCCGGGGAGGGCTGCTACACTGCACCGCAGGGAAGTGCCACCAAGGCTTGATTTCCCCTCAGCAGAGTGCCCTCTCCTCGCTCACGTGTCTCAGAGTCAGCGCTGACCTGACGCAGCTCGGGCACTGTGCACTCCCCTCGAGAAATCACCCAAGGATCCGAACTCCTGGGGGATAGGCCTCCAGACCCCAAGTGAGAGTAGGGGTGCTCAACGGGAAAGCTAGAGTTTTATTCAGTTTTGTGCCCGGCGGTAATGTTGCCCGGGGAGGGCTGCTGCACCGCACCGCAGGGAAGTGCCGCCGAGGCGTGACTCCCCCTCATCCCGGTGCCCTCTCCTCGCTCGTGTGTCTCAGAGTCAGCGCTGACCAGTCACGGCTCAGGCACTGTGTGCTCCCCTCGAGAAATCACCCAAGGATCCGAACTCCTGGGGGACAGGCTCCCAGACCCCGAGTGAGAGTGGGGGGGAAGCTAGAGTTTCATTCAGTTTTATGCCTGGCCATATTGATGCACAGGGAGGGCTGCTGCACCGCACCACAGGGAAGTGCCGCCAAGGCGTGACTCCCCCTCAGCCGGGTGCCCTCTCCTCACTCACGTGCCTCAGAGTCAATGCTGACCAGTCGCAACTCCGGGACTGTCCACTCCCCTTGAGAAATCACTCAAGAATCCGAACTCCTGGGGGACAGGCCTCCAGACCTCAGTGGGCGGGAGGGGAGTGTTGGGGATTCAGGGTTGCCGGCAAAGGATTTTTAAAGTTTTATTCAATTTTATGCCCGGCAGGAGAACGCCACGGCACCCCAGTAGGGGAGGTAGGTCCAGTTTTTAGAAGGTCTCTCCCGTGGAGTGTAGTGGGAGGGCCTTTAATTTCTGCCCGTTTGTTTAATTGTGGGGCTCTTGAGCCGGTCTCATGGGGGAGGGGGACTCCCATCCGCTTGGTGGTGGATTTTGTACCTTTTGTTTGCGTCCTGGTGATCACAGCTTGCCTCAGCGGTGTTGATGTGCGTTCTTCAACCTTCTCTCTTGGTGTGGCTCAAGTCCACCAGGATACTTACTAAATTCCTGTCCCTTAACTCTCCTTCTGGATGGGAACCTCTGTTGAAAGCTGGCTTCAGTCCGCCATCTTGTCTCCCTCCTTGAATTTTAATTACTTTCAAATAATTCAAAATAAAAGCAGAGAAAGAAATGTCAACACTGGTGAATCTAGGAAAATAATACATGGATATTCATTGTACTATTCTTTTAAGGTTTGGGCTCAAAATTTCCTAAATAAAAATTTAGGGACAAAACTTCTGGGGAACAGTAACTAGTTTTATTTATTTGCAAGGCTGTTTCCTTTGCTCGTGCTACATCTTCAAAAAACATGTGCTCCAGGAATGCATGTATGCAAGGTTTTCATCTCCAATAACCCAGTGCAGGTTGAGGTTGCTCTTTATTCCTTTTCCCATTCTTCCAACATGTAGTGAGACACAACAACTCTTCCAGTAAACAATGCATAAGACACACACAGGAAATAATTAAATGAATAATGCCAAATGTATGACATATATGCCCCATCAGAACCCCTATTACACAGATGGCAGGCACACTAATCCATCCAGGTACTCTTTCTACCAAACCTTGTTATACCTCAGAATCCTTCTCAATACACTTTCTGGTCATCTTGATTAAAGCATGGGAGTTGGTACATGAGATAAATTTGCCATCCATTTATGAAATACAGTAGGACCTCTGTAAGTTGACCACCCCAGAGACTGTAACAAACTGGTCAACGTACATACTGTACTGATATATACATGTGGTGAATGTCCAGTCTGTGAAAGTTAGGTCAACTTAAGGAGGTGGCCAATATAGGGAGGTGGTCAACTATAGAGGTTCTACTGTAGTTGACTTTAGCAAATCTAAAAAAAAATATATGATTGTCCTGAGTTTCTCTGAGGCAGCTCTGGCACAAAAGATCTCCGAGTCACGCTATGCCTCTTAGTTCTGTAAGCCTGAGAAAGCCTCTTAAACTTCTTTGGCCCTCAGTTTGCTCATCTGTAATGACATTTACATAGGAAGGGTGACATCAAATGAAGAGTGGTGTCACGAAGCATGGAAAATTCACTCTTCTAAAAGCCACCTGCTAAGAGTATTGACTATAATTCAGAATAAAAAAATGAGTTCTAAGAACCTCAAGTATTACCTGTTCTTATTTTTCTTTAGGCCAATCCAGAAATCGGGCTAATTCTGAATTCTACTTCTCAACATCCTGTTGGTTCTTCATTTCTCCAAATTCTAAAAGCCTTGGGGTTGAAAACCTCAGACCCTTTTGCTGCTCACTCCATAGATGATTTTCTCTAATCCCACGGCTTTAAGTATGATTCACATGCTGTTGATTCCCAAATTTTGAAAGTGTAACAAGATGTTAAAAGGGAGTCTGGATGAGGGTCTGACACAACAGATACCAAATATGAACACAATGCAAATGGGTGTTTTCCAAGTGGAAATCTGAAACCAGTTTAACTTGAACCTCTCACTACATAATCAAGGGCATTCAACGGTTTACTAGGGATTGAGGGGAGTAAGGAGGATTTTTTAAAGGTTTTCACTGGAGAAAGCTGTGCTGTAAACAACTCATGGAAAATAGAATGTTCGGGGAAGTTCCCCCACTACCACCTCGCCAGCTCAGATCTAGTGACTGAGGATGACTTAAGAGCTGACATGTGTTCCCTGCAGTCTGGAGGAGGGAGGGGGAGAAGCCATCTAATTAACTAGAGTCTAGCTCCTACCTGGGAATGTAAAGGTGAGAGGCCGCTAAAGCGGGGGTGGGGGGAACAGAGAAGAGGTGATGCCCTCGGAGATCTGCCAAGACACAGGGTGTGCGTCTCCTGTGTACAAGAGGCCCGGCCATGAAGGAGACAGAGGCAGCCCAGAGGCTCATCATTCTTGATCAAGACGTGTGCTTCACAGAGTGACAGGAACGTAAGTGAGAAACTCTATGTGGAGTGAGCTGCAGGAAAACCAGCAGCAGCTGGAGGAAGAGGCGGCGTCACTCAAACCCGCTGTGCTGCTGAAGGAGGAGCCATAGCAGCAGGTGAGCATGAAGAACAAGCCAGCCCCAGGGAAAGTGAAATCCTGCTGGGACGGCATGTTCTGCCATGTAAGAACTGTCTGATCCCCTTTCCCTACAAGGTCTCCAACTCTGGAGTGGTTGAAATCACAGCCAGTAAGAAGATGAGCAAGGAAAGAGAAAAAAGCTGCCCACAACTTCTTCCCCAGCATGGGTCGCCTACCTGCCTGCCACAAGCAGGAACTTGACATTTATTTCTGAAGCTAGATAGTGGTTACCTAAACAGAACCATGGGACTTTCTGATAAGAATGAGCAGAAAAATCATGGTGCCTGACTGATCACCCAATGGCAGGGAAAACTCTGTTCCACTGAAGGTTAAAAGGACAATAGGAGACAAAAATAAAATTGTATTTAGATTGCATCCTGGAGCAGTGCTTTCTCACAATAACCTCATCATATCCACAGACAATTTTTTTTATTTTTTTAAGACAGGGTCTTGGTCTATCTCCAGGGCTACAGTGCAGGGCTGTCATCATAGTTCACAGCAACCTCAGACTCCTAATCTCAAGAGATCCTTCTGTCTCAGCCTCTCTAGTAGCTGGGACTACAGACACATGCCAATATGCCTGGCTAATTTTTCTATTTTGTAAAGACAGAGTCTTATTATGTTGTCCAGCCTGGTCTTGAACTCATGGCCTCAAGTGATCCTCCCTCCTCAGCCTCTCAAAGTGCTGGGATTACAGGGATGAGCCACCACACCCAACCTAAACACAGATTCTTGATTTCCATCCCCTGACCTATTCTTCCCATAGTCTTCCCATCTCATTAAGTAGGACCGTCATCATTCTACTTGGTCAGACCAAAATGCTTAAAGTCACCCTTGCATCCTCTCTTCCTCCTACAGCCTAGAGTCAAACTATCAACAAATTCTACGAACTCTGCTCTCACAAACCACTCTGAATCTAAGTGCTTTTGACCACAGTCTGATCTGAGCCACGATTGTGTCTCCCCTGGCTCGCTGCCATAGCCGAATGAGAGGTCTTCCTGCTTCCACCCTCGCCCCTCCACCATCTGCTCTCAACACGCAGACCAACTGACCTTTGTACATCAAATCAGAGCTGCCCAAACTCCTTCAATGCCTTCACTTTTAACTCAGAGTAAGAGCCAGCATCCCCAGAATGCCCACACGATCTAGCCCCGAATCTTTTTCCAACCTCATAGCTTACCACTCCTGCCTGCTGGCTCGGATCTGGCCATTCTGGGCTCCTTGCTTTCCCTCAACATGCTAAGCACTCTCCCAACTCAGGATTCTTTGCTCCTTCTGCCTGGAATTCTCTTCCACTTTTGGGCTTTTGCTAAAGTCTCTCATCAGAAAAGCTTCTCTACCTGCATAATGTAAGCAGCAACTCCATCCCCTCCTCTCCCCCACTTCCTCTTAAGCTCCAGTTTTCCTCCTGTCACTATGGCTATGTCCGTGTCACTTACAGCCACCTGAAATACTAAATGTTTCTTTACCTTTTTATTGTCTGCCTTCCCCTACCAGCTACCAGCATGTCAGCTCTCCAAGTCTAGGGGCTTTTTTTCCACTGATGTAGGCATTCACTATTTTTTTAGTAAATGATTTGATTTAAAATACTTGTAAAGCCTCCTGAGTTCCAATTATTATATGAAAAAAAAAATCTTCCATGGTTTTCTTGCAGTTTTGTTTTACTTTTTTTTTCTACATCTCATAAAAAACGTAGAATACAGAAGAGAGTGCTGTGGCGTCCTAGCTCACAGCAACCTCAAACTCTTGGGTTTAAGCAATCCTGTTGCCTCAGTCTCCTGAGTAGCTGAGACTACAGATGCCCACCACAATGCCTGGCTAATTGTTTTATTTTTAGTAGAGACAGGGTCTCACTCTTGCTCAGGTTGATCTCAAACTCCTTAACTCAAGCAATCCCCCTACCTCGACCTCCTAAAGTCTTGCAGTATTTAAAAACCATTCTGAAACAGAAAGGAGCTGGGTACCCTCAGCATCCTCCTGAGTCCTCTCAGGCCTACCACCTCCCATCCCCGTCCCATCTTTCCACAGGAGCACACTCCCTCCCATCCTGGGAGTCTTTCCAGGACAGACAGGGGTGGAGAGAACCCAGGGGGTCTCTCCTTGGCAATTGTGGCTACACATTAGGACTTGACTCTGACACATGCAGGCATCAGGGCCAGATCCATGGCTCTCCAGGCCTCTGTTCTGACCGCCAGACAAGAATGTCTGTCTCTGTTAATTTGACTTAAGCTCTGTTTAATTACTAACTTGGTAGTTTCTGTACTCTGCTTAGCTGCTTGTCAAGTATGTGGCACTTTTGATAATTTAAGGGTTGGAATTTAGTCTATTTTTGCAATTGAAAATCAGCCTGGAGCCAGAGTTTCCCTTTTATTCAGAAAGACAAAACAGACGGGACATCAAAGGCGGTCATCCTGTAATTTTGTCTTTGCTGATACATTAAAAGCAGGCCTTTGCACAATGGCTGCTGGGAGTCATTGGAAACTTCTATCAGGCCTGTAAATATGTAGTGTACTCATATCATCCGTTTTTATCTTTCTACGTCCAGCTTTGTCAGAAAATTTATACAGCAATGACAAACAGCTGCACCCAGAGGCAGCCTGCTGGAGGAAGGGGAGGAGGGGACAGAGAGCTTGAGGCTGGGAGCAGAGCTTGGGAACCAAGACCGGCTCCACAACCTCTGGGCTCAACATCTTGAATCCTTACTTAAGACAATTTTAGCTGCCGTCATGAATTCTACATTTGTTCATTCAAACCAACATTTATTTGGTACTTCACAGATATTAGACACAAGGATCACACAGGTGAGAGGATATGGTTCCTGTGCTCAGGAAGTGCTTGGTCTAACAAGAAGACAGGGTGGGAGACCCTCTCAGTCCACATAACTGCTGTAACCAAGGTATCCAGAAAGTAAACAGTGCTAAGACGGAGCCAGGCGACTTGAAGGATGCATTGAGGAAGTGGGTGAGTGATCAGGACAGAGAAGACAGCCTTCAATGAACAGGAAAGGGAATGTGGAGACAGGCTGTGGAGTGGGGGGAGTGAGACTGTGAAAACCGAACGTGTGAAAGTGAAGACAGGGAGGCTTGACCTGTTAGGTTAAAGTCAGGACAGAAAACCTGAAGTCACAGGGCCAAATGGGCATAGATAGAAATAATAGCTAGCACTTACTGAGCTCTTATTGACACAGTCAATACTTTCAGATTGAATCCATAGGGCTCGAGAATAGTATAATACTTGCTCAAGATGATTCAGCTGGGAAGAGGTGATGATGAGGATTTGAGGGCAGACTCCAGAGCCCAGCCCTTAACCATCATGCAGGCTTGCCAGGGCTTTGCAAATATTAAATAAGCTGATGGATATGAAAACAACTGCAAATTGCAAAGTGCTGGCCAATAAAATGTAGCCGCTGATGTCTATTAGACTGATCACAAAGTTCCCCCAAACAGGGGGCCTTTCTTCTTCATTGTCACTGGACAGTACAACCCTGAGCAGTTTTTCCCAGGCTCAGAGTAACAAGCAAGAAAGGCGATGAGAGACAGAAGCCAGTCTGAATGAAAGGAAAGGAGGTCTGGGCTTTCATGAGTCACACTGAGGGACAGAGAATGATAAAATCAAACCAGGCAGTCCTTCTGAAAGCTTAGCCTGTGCTGGCACCTGCTGGTGCCCACAGTAGATGTGCCAGCTTCACCTTCCTCCAAGAATTTTTCCCTGTAGGGTAAATGCCCAGGGCAGTTGTATGTGTGAAGAGGATGGAGGAAGGGGGGAGTGTTACAGCAGGGAGACTTTTTCTTGGTTTTTTTTTTTTTTTGAGACAGTGTCTCACCTCCTCACCCTCGGTAGAGCACTGTGACATAACAGTTCACAGCAACCTCAAACTCTTGGGCTTAAGCGATTCTCTTGCCTCAGCCTCCCAAGTAGCTGGGACTACAGGCCACAACACCCGGCTATTTTTTGTTGTTGTTGTTACAGTTGTCATTGTTGTTTAGCTGGCCCAGGCCAGGTTCGAACCTGCCAGCCTCGGTGTATGTGGCCAGCACAGTAACCATTGTGCTATGGGTGCCGAGCCAAGACTTCTTTTCTTAACTGAGAGACTGCTGTGCATCTTTGGGGAAAACTCCAGCCTCAAATTTACTAATAATAACCCCAACTAAGTGCCTCATATGAGCATGCATGGTGCTGAGGGGTTCACGCACCTTTCCCAAGAACACCACCTATAGCCCACCTCCGTAAGACACAGATAACTAGAGAAGGTTACTTGATTTGGCCAGGATCATGCAACTAACTAGTAAATTGCAGCCCCAATTCAGGAACCAACATTCGTTCATTCATTATCCTTTTTATAGGAGTAGATTGTTTCCAAACATTTATGTTCAAAACTTTTTTTTTCTCTTTCCTCTGGGCTGGAGCACAGTGGTGTCATTTGTACATAGTTCACTGTAACCTCAAACTCCTGGGCTCAGGCACCCTTCTGCCTCAGCCTGACACGTAGCTGGGACTATAGGCGTGGCTAATTTTTTTTTTTTTCCATTATTTGTGGAAATAGGGTCTTGCTGTGTTTCCTAGTCTGTTCTCAAACTCCTGAACTCAAGCAATCATTCCATCTCAGCCTCCCAAAATGCTGGGATTACAGGTATAAGCCACCATGCTCATCCTTAAATTCAAAGCTTAATTCTCCCATTTGCTACATCTGGGATGCTGGCCCTGTCAATCACCACTGGGAGTTTTGTTCTGATTGACTGATGTGTTGATACCCTTTCCTTATTCCAGGAGAGGATTAACATGGCTACCTTAAAACATTTTCTGCCATGTGGGGAGACTCCCATCCAATGTTGTTTTTAGAGATCCTGAAAAAGGAATTAAGTAACAATATAAATACTTTTAAAACCCCCTCATAAAATGTATCTTTGAAATTAATGGCTCTTGATAGAAACAAGAATTCTAAGGTGCCTCATGAAATGGTTTCCAAATTTACCAGTAGCTAGGGGACTTATTTCCTGGGTCACTATTCAGTAAACATTCACACTTTAGAAAATTCTCTTAACACTGTGTTCAAGCGAAATTTAAAGAAAATAAAGATTAAAGGTTGAACCATATGAAATTGCCAATATTATACTATTTTGACTTCCAAAATAAAAATAGCAAATTGACAGGATTCCACATAATTTATGTGGGCCTTCAATAAGATAGTTCCTTTCTTTATAAGTGCAAAGCTTTTGGACAAGCCCACTCTGGATCAGCAGGCAGGCACAAGACTCACCTGGAGAATTATTTAATATGCAGATTCCAAGACCGATCCCCACACCCAAAAATTCAGATTTCAGTAATAGAGTTGGGGAGGGGTAGTTCAGGATTGTGCCTCTGTAAAAGGCACCCCAGGTATCAGAATGCAGGGAAAGTGTGTGACATTTCTCTCAAAAGGAGCATTACTGGACTAAAGAATAATAAATACATTGTTCCCAAGTCCTCAGAAGACAGCACCCGAAAATGCTGCACTCTCCAAGGGCATCCTCAGCCTGCTGTGGGCAGGCCAGTTTGAGGACTTCTGAAGCCTGGAGGGGCAGTTTCAAATCCTACTTCCATAATTTTCTCCCTGTGACAGGTCTTTTCTATATCCAGCTTTTTTGTTTTAATGACCCACCCTCACCTTTGTTGGTTTTTTTCTTTTGTTGATTTTGTTTTTTGGCTGAAATTAATAATTGTTGCAAGAGGACTACTTTTTGAATAGCTACTTTGGGGTAATAGGCCCAGCGCCACCCGTCTACCTTCCAGAAGAGAATTCCTGCGGCTCCACTTTGTGGTTTATAGACTATTTATAAGCATTTACCCATCTTCTACATCAGATCCAAACCAAAGCCTCGTTCTTTCCACTATGTTTGTTTTGCTGCAGAAATGGAAATGAGTCTTTTTCTCTATCCTGTAATTTGGATTGTTTAGTTTTCCTCTCTGGATGTCTTTGATGCTGCTGAAGAAAGAAGTCCGCAGGAATCTGGGGAGAGGAAGAGGGCACACTGCAGGGGGTGGAGTGGGCGGCAGTGCTGTTTGCCTCTGTCTCTGTGCCCTCCGCCATGACTTCCCCAGCTGCACTAAGCTATCTCCTTCCTGTTTCTGCTTTTCTGCCACTTTAGCTGAATGGAAGTATGTCAGAATTCAGGGCTGGGGATCCAGCTTTGCCACTGACTCTATATGGAACCTGGAACAAGTCTCTTTCCCTCTTGAGGCCTTGCTGCCTATGTGAAAATGTTTAACCAGACAATCTCTAAATTCAATTATTTTCATAACCCCACTGGGCTGTCGATCATACCCTTCTCTTTTCTCTCTGATGAAGTAAAAAAGTTGCTTCTTTATAGGCAAGGCATGAAAGTCATGACCATCCATGTTCCCCTAGAAGCCCCTGAGTTCTAAAGATGATGCCATTACTACCTAAGATTTTCCAAAGACTTTCCGAAAGTTTAAATCCTCTCACATCCCTACTGCGCCAAATACCCTCACTATTACCCCTCACTAGTCCCAATTTAACTGCAACCCCAGAACTTTCTATGTTAATTTCTGCCTCTCCTCTTCCCTTTATTTCTTGCTGGGAAGTTCTAGGAAAAATGTAGTTCCTGTCCTAGATATGTACTGCAGAGAAGCACTTGCCAATGTCTACAGTAGGATGTTTACAGAAGTCTTACCATAATGAATAAAAGGAAACAAATGTCTATCAACCTAAAAAAAATTGAGAAATACATTAATGGAATACTATATAGCAGTTTACAGCAATAAGGCAAATCTATATTTGGGGGGGGGGACGCCTGCAGTTTTTGGCCAGGGCCAGGTTTGAACCCACCACCTCCTGTATATGGGGCAAACACCCTACTCCTTGAGCCACAGGCACCGCCCAGCAAATCCATATTTACTTACATGAGTAGACTGACAACATACACGGTTGAATAAAAGAAGCATGCTATAAAATGATATGCATAGTATGCGATCTTTGGTAAACTATACATACTCTAAGCATACACATACCCATAAATGCACAGCAAAGACTTGGAAAGATATATAAGAAACTGGTAACATTATGTCCTCCAAAGAAGGGATGGTCAAGGGGACTTTATGTGAATTTTTTTTTTTTTTGGAGACAGAATCTCACTGGGTAGAGTGCCATGGCGTCACAGCTCACAGCAACCTCCAACTCCTGGGCTTATGTGATTCTCTTGCCTCAGCCTCCCGCGTAGCTGGGACTACCAGTGCCTGCCACAACACCCAGCTATTTTTGTTGTTGTTGTTGCAGTTTGGCCAGGGTCGGGTTCGAACCCACCACCCTCAGTATATGGGGCTGGCACTTTACCCACTGAGCCACAGGTTCTGCCCAAAATATTTTATTAATAATAATTTTATTGAAAGTAAATCATCCCTTAAGAAGTTTAAAATTAATTTGAAAACAAAGCACAAAGAATGGGAGAAAGGAAAAGTATCCTCTTGTAAGTTCTGACACTATACATGAAGTAGTATAATATTATTCAAAGATAACTATATAAAAGATGTGATACATAAAGAGCTAGTAAATGGTAAATTTTAATCTAACAATATCAACAACCACAATGTAAATGGTCTACACACCCCAATTAAAAGGCATGATACTAAATTAAAAAAAAAAAAGTGAAACCCACACAATATGCTGCCTACAAGAAATCTACCTTAACTATAGAAACATAAATAGATTAAAATAAAGAAAAAGGATGTACTATGCAAACACTAATCAAAAGAAAGCTCAAGTCCTTGTATAAATATTAAAGTAGACTTTACAACGGAAATGTTACCTGAAATAAAGAGTGTCATTAGAAAATGCCAAAGGGAACAATACACTAACAACATATATAAATCCTAAATCTATTAATATGTACATCTGAAAGTAAAGCTTCAAAATGCAGGAAGCGAAATCTGATAGAATCCAAAAGAGAAATAGACAACTCCATGATTTTAGGTGGACACTCCAACAATCTTCTCTCAGTAATAAAAGAAAATCAAGAAAGACATTGAACACGTGAACAATACTATAAAAACACCAAGTCTTTGATATTTAAAGAAAACTCTATTCAACCGCAGCAGAATAGACAGTCCTTCCAAACATTCAGACAAGATAGACCAAGTAATGTGTCATAAAACAAATCTCAACTAAATTTTTAAAAAAATGTTATTATATTATACAAAATATGTTCTCTCACCACAACAGAATTATTTTAGAAATCAAGAATAGAAAGATACCTGAAAATTCCACAATATTTGAAAATTAAAAACATACTTGTGAATGAAAGTCAAATCAGAAATTACAATTTAAACTGAACAAAAAGGAAAGCACAACATAACAAAATTTGGGGGATACAATTAAATCAGTGGTTATAGGGAAATTCATTGCACCAAAAGTTAACAGCAATAGCATTCTCAAGAACATAAACATTCCTAAACCCACCAGACTTTGCGGAAGTAAGGCAAGCATCAACCCAACTCTCTATATGCCTAGGAAAAGCAGAGTTATGAAAGGAAGCAAGAGTGGCTTTGGTAAACAATCTAAGCCAATTTTCTAGGGAAAAAAAGTTAAAACTACAAAAAGATCATGCTGAGGCTTAAATTTTTAACTCAACTGCAGATCTAAAAGAATGCTGCCTATTAAAACATGCAAGCATGTTGACCTAGGAGGAGATAAATAACAAGAGAAAGGGTCAAATGATCCAGTCCTAAGCTTCATTTTTTGTTTTATCATAAAAATGACAAAATCTTTTCTGTATTTCAGATTAAAATGAGAGTACAAATGATTAGGTTACATTATTTATATTTGTTAGGGCCTAACAAAAATAGGTTGTTACTTAACCTAACAGTTAGGTAAGGTTCAAGTTGTAGTTGAGCCCTTCACCCAGGAGGTGGCCATAAACCCCTATGTTGTACTGGTAAGATGAGAGCACACGATTGCCCCTCTCTCTTCCCCTCTACCAGCTCTCTCTCAACCAATTGCATTTAGTTGTGTTTTTCTCTTGTGTGGACTTGTAGTTGGTCATCTACTGGTTTCATATTGAGTACACTGGATACCTGCTTTTCCAGTCTTATGATACTTTACTAAGGAAAATGTTCTTCAACTCCATCTAGGTTATACAAAAGATGTAAAATGTCCATCTTTGTATGTCCAAATAGTATTCCATGGTATACATATACCACAGTTTATTAATCCATTCATGGGTTGATGGGCACTTGGGTTGTTTCCATGTCTTGGCGATTATGAATTGAGGTCCCATAAATATTCTAGTGCAAAGGTCCTTGTGGTATAATGATTTTTTTTTTCTACTTATAGGTCTGCTTGTACCTTTTTAGGATTCTCCATACTTCTTTCCAAAGAGGTTCTATTAGTTTGCAATTCCACCAACAGTATAAAAGTGTTCCTTTCTCTCCACAACCATGTCAGGCATCTGCAACTTCAGGACTTTGTGATGCGGGCTAATCTTATTGGGGTAGGTGCTGTCTCAGGGTGGTTTTGATTTGCATTTGGGTGATGATTAGGGAGGACGAACATTTTTTCATGTGTTTGTTAGCCATTCATCAGACAATAAAATCTTGAGGTTAAGTTCATTTTAAAAACAAAAGTTTATACTGAGAATGGTCTCAAGTCAATAATCTAATAAGTATTGACTTTACACTGAGAAGAACGGTCTTAAGTCAGTAATCTAGTAAGTATTGACCTTAAGAAACTAGGAAAAGGAAGGCAATATAAACCCAAAGAAACTGAAGGAAGATAACAAGGAGACCCTGGCATGACTGCATCAGTACCTGAGTTTTGAAAGCTTTGCCTCCACCGCCCTCCCCACACCCCCACGCCCCCGCCGCCCCAGTCTGCTGGACTCACCTGGAGGCCCCAGGCTGCGATGCTGGAATCTCCTGAGCCAGACACAGGGTTCTGCCACTGCCCCCACTACTGTCCTGGCAGTCTTCTACATGGAGGCTCTCCAACGGCTCCCCTTGGCCTGCCTGAGGATACCGACACCTTTCTGGACTAGCAAGATGGTGGGGAGCCGTGTGGGTGATGGTACTGCGTGGAGACTTCGAGGTGCTGAATCCCCGCCAAGTCCATGTGGCAACTGCAGCAGAACCTCCAGCCCAGCAGTGAACGCAGGTGCCAAGAGAGGCTTCCGGCTCCCTTCACCTCCTGCAAGGAGCCGCCCGGGGCAACTGTATGGAGGAAGGATGAGATCTGGAGCCTGCACTAAGTGGGAGACGGAGAGCCGGGTACTGCCGGAGAGGCCTTGAGAGCCAGCAGTGAGCGTCAGACGTCAAACCACGATGATGGTGGAAGTGATCTTCCTAGAGCTCAGGCAAAGAAAAGGCGGGTCCCATCTCCTGCGGGACAGACTCCAAGCTCCGGGCTTTTCAGGGCCTTCCCAGGCCACAGCCTGGACCACGGCCCCGGTTACGGCACCCTGTGGTGACTGGACAGCTGGTCAGGCACGCACGAAGGGGCAGCCCAAAGGCCTGGTCCACTCAGCTATGACCTCATCTGTGTGAGCGGACTCCCAGCCCTTGCTTCCGGAGTCTGCAGCCTACAGAGACACAGGGCCAGACACTGGGCCAGACGCCACGCAAGCCCCGCCCCCAGGCCGTGAGCCCGCCCCCAGAGTGCTCTGGGCGGGGCCTCCCCATACTCCACCCAACCACTGGCTCTTTAGTTCCAGCTTTCAGTTGTTGAAGATTAGCTAGATGCGATGCACCCAGCCAACAGCGAGGTAGAGAAGGTACCTGTCATCAAGGAAGCTAACTCAGTGACCCAAAGGTACAACACAGAGAAACAAGTTGTACTAAGACGAGCAAGGACGCTGTTCCCTTCTTGGGAAGGTCAAGGAAGGCCTTCAGAAGGACACCTTTTTCACGTTAAGAATCAGAAAGGAAGAAAATGAGGCAACAGATTTTGCAGATTTGGTGATGAAAAGCTCCCACGTGAAGGCCTAGGGCTCCTTTCACAAGTGGGCGGCGTAACAAATCTGTTGAAGGGGTGGGAGGAACAGAATCTTGAGAAAAGGAAGGGAGATTTGGCGTAGTTTGGAGCAGCATGGCATGGGAACTTACTGAGGGACAAATGTCCACTGCACAGGGCAGGCAGCTTTGTTTTCCTTTTTGATGTATCCCATGTGCTCAGTACGATGACCACCATACTTCCCTCAAAAACTCCCGTTTCAACTGAACATGGACAACGTGCACTTGACTTAGTTTTTGCAAGCGACCTTCCTGCCTTTGGTTTTGTGTCCTGGGACAAAGTTGCTGAAATAAGCATTTTAGCCTTTCCCCAAAGTTACTTTTTGTAAAAGTCTATTCCATCTGGGCAAAAACTAGAGCTCTTATTCCCTAGGGTGTTAGCTAAGTCCCTGATCTAGGAGGCTGACTCTCTGACTTGGTGGGACCTTCCTCCTATCTCTCCTCCTTGATGCATTTGGCTTTGACTCTCTGAAGGTCCTCTTGTCCTTTGGGGCTATATTCTTTTTCTGGCTTTTTCTTGGGGCCTGCAGCTTAGGGACACCAGGCTTCTGCTGACCCAGGCTGCTCCACAGATGGAATTCATTGGCCTTAACTATTTCCCTGGACTGTAACTTTAGCCCACCAAAGAATTTCTAAGTTCATTCTTAAATTCACCTCCATCATCATATTTCTAAAGTGGAAACTCAGATTATAGAGATATCTTTCTATGATAAGCACCTTCCCTCTGGAACTTCCCCCTAAGGGCTAGGCCTTATGGTGGGGGCAAGGTCTGGAACTGAAGTGGGAGTAAGGGATTTGTTATCTACATTTGGATTTCAGAAGAGAGCATGAGATTGAATAATAGAAAGGACAGTGATGGGGTACATCTGTCTAAGAGTAGGCGAGAAGCCAGCAGGAACTTTCTGTGCAGACAGGGGAAACCTCAGGAGAACTGTCTGCTGCAGAGGCCCCCAAGGTTTGGGGACTTGGAAGCTCCTAAGGACTGTGCAGTTGCTCTAGTTGGCCTTCCTATCACCAGAAGGGTTGGAGCGCTGTGGGCTACTGCTCAACAGCCAGGTGCGTGGTAGACTGGCAGAACTGGGTGTTGGTAGTGTGCCCTCAGTTGCCTTAGATATTATCCCCTCTTCTTTATCTTCTCCTCCCATATTTGAAAATCTATACTCTTTATGACTTGTATCAACAAGGGCTTCCAAGTAGTAGTGCTGAGAAAAGAGTGCCTACCTGTTTCCACACCTCTGTCACTCCCCAGAGATAGAACCCAAAGAACAGAAAGAAAAAAACTCCTGCTGACTAATTACAGTATGAACATGTAGAGAGACACAGGCCTCAGCAGATAGCTGCCACCAGGAGCAGGTTGAAATGAGCAAGTTTTCTGAGCAGTCAATGCCTAAGACTGTTGCAACAGAAGAGACCGAAGAGGGGTTTGGGAAGGTGAGCTCTCTGGGATGGTATTCCATGGGATTGAAATCATGCCAAATTGAGGCAATGTTAAAGTAGAGTTCAGCAAAGGTAGAGTAGATGGTGGATGGGGAAGGGGAGTGACTGACCAATGAGTCGGTAGGATTCCTGGGTGAATGAAATATTGATGAGAGATGAGAGGTTGAGGTCCTGACAAATAGTAAGCTCATGAGAAGAGATAGGGTCTAGTTGGGGAAGAAGGTCGAGTATCTGAGTATGTCCGAGGGGAGAGGAGGAAGGGTCACTGGTGAGGAGAGAAAATGGTCCAAAAGATTGTGAGCTCCCAAAGCAAAAAGGCATCTTGTGCCCGAGATTGAGACTGAATAAGAGGCTGGGGTGGGGGACAGAGAGGACCTTCCATCTATTGGTTGAAAAGATAAGAAAGCCAGGAGAAAGTGAGAGATGAGGCGAGACAGGGGCAGGGTGACTCCCATGACAGAGGAGATGGGGCCATTGTCACACTGGAGAAAAAGAGTGAAAATGTGGGAGCCAATGGCAGAGCCTCTGCAGGCATAGAAAAGGCCCGTGGTGAAGTTAAAAGGACCCAGTGTGAAGGGCAGGGTGCCGTGAGAAGAAAACAGCCTTGCAAGAACAGAAGTAGAGAGACGTTAGGGGTAGAAGAGGGGATGGGATTCTGGAGGGTCCCAGGCAGCGAGGCTGAGAACAGGTCAGAGGTGGAAAGGACTCAGAAGGAGAGGCTGATGAAAGGGTGGAGGCCAGAGTTAAAGAAGATGCAGGAACAGGAGCCAGGAACCTCAGGGACACGGAGGGAGTAGCATCTCTCTTGAGCTTCCCAAAAGCACAAGGCCACCTGCCCTGGCCATGCGTTCATGCCTCTCCCTGAGCAGAGCATGACCCACAGTTGGCAAAACTGCATTGGGCAGGGAGCTTGCCTGAGTGGCTGCAAGAGGCTGCAAGCTTCAGCCAGGAACAGAGTAGGAATGAGAGGCCAGGGCAGGCACCTGGAGCACTCTGTCCCTTCCCGTCCTCCCACACCTGAGACCTCTTGTACCCCTTTATCCCTCTCCCCGAGGCTTGCTTCCCCATTCTGTTACTTAGGGGTTTCTCTTCCAGGAACAACCGCAGGCCTTAAAATTGCATAGCCCATGCCAGGAAAACAGTAACAGGAAAGAAGGAAAGAGATTAATTACTCCCAGAAAAGATCTCGTGTCCCTGCTGCTGCTTTCTGGCAAGTTCCACAAACGGGAAAAGCAAGAGCCTGGGTTACATGCTGAGAAAGTGAAAATTAGTTTGGCCTAAGAAAATGAAATTTTGCTATGCCATTCATCAGGCTGGGAAAACAGATGCAGATAAAGCCAGCTACAAAGTTAACAGGAAATTGGGCGGCACCTGTGGTTCAAAGGAGTAGGTTGCCGGCCCCATATCCCTGGCCAAAAGCTGCAAAAAAAAAGTTAGCAGAAAATTCTATTTCTCCCAGGGAAACACTCCACGTGGGAAGTACCCTAATGGCACTAGTAGCGTGACTACTGCTTTGGTACTAAGCAATCTGCTTTTCTAAAATCATAGTTTATCAGAAGCTTTGTTTTTGAAATCATTTCACTAAGAACAAAACATCCCACTCTTGGCTGTAAGATCGAATTCACTTTGACACAGAGGCAGCCTTGATACTCAATCCAGGTGCAGATAAAGATAAGGGGTTTGGGGACAGAACATTCCACATCTTAATTTATAGATTCTAAAGAAAAGAGACCTGATGTCATCCCTTTACATTCAGTCCTATTTTGTGTTCACCTATAAAAATACCATTTCACTTAAATTTCATCTAAACACCACCGTTCCCAAAATCACATCATAACTTTTCCCTTCCTGGTCTCCCTCACTACAATGAACCAATAGGCTGACTTTGTCAAACTATAAGTTTGCTCTTGGCTAGCTGAGACTGGTAAGATTAGGACATTTTTAATAAATTGTGGTACATGTATACCAAGGAATAATACGCAGCCTTAGAAAATGTGGAGACTTAACCACTTTTATGTTTACATGGATGGAGCTGGAACACAGTCTTCTTAGTACAGTATCCCAAGAATGGAAGAAAATGTATCCAATGTACTCAGTACTATTATGAAACCAATTTATAATCACCCACACTATCCTATGAAAGACAAAACACAACTATAGCACAGGATGAAGAAGGGAAGAGGATTCATGCTTCTCTATGTACTCAATCTTGATATGAGGACAATTAATGACAATGAAGGTTATGGGGGGGTGCAGAAAGAGGGATGGAGGGAGGGGGGTGGGGCCTTAGTGTGTGTCACACTTTATGGGGGCAAGACATGATTGCAAGAGGGACTTTACCTAACAATTGCAATCAGTGTAACTGGCTTATTGTACCCTCAATGAATCCCCAACAATAAAAAAAAAAAAAAGAAGAAAAAACTAGTACACAGGAAATATTACAAAGAGAAAGAGAAACATAGTGTTTACATTTGGATTTAGGCCATCCCGATGCGAATGTATTCTGATCTATGTGTACTTGACTTAATAAAAAAATAAATTAAAAAAAAAAAAAAAAAACATTCAAACATAAAAAAAAAAAAAAAAGAAGGGAAGAGGAGGGGGGTGGGAAGTGAGAGGTTGGATGGAGGGAGGGTAAACAGTGGGACCACATCTATGGTGCATATTGCAAGGGTACATGTCAAATCGATTACGTGTACAGTATAAATGTCTTAACACAATAAGTAAGTGAGGTGAAGGCTATGTTAATCAGTTTGATGTAAGCATTCCAAATTGTATATGAATCAGCACATTATACCCCATAAATGCATTAATGTATACATGATTTATGTATTAATGACTTAATAAAAAAATAAAATAAAAAAGATTCAGACATTTTAAGATCCCTTTGAGTTTTGAGGACTGGCTTCTTGGACTCAGTAATAATGTGTATACCCAAGACTCCTTGAGTCTCAAGATTTTCAAATCCTGTCTTCACTGTGTGGTTTTACATTGAATTTAGACTCTGATTGTCTCTTTGGCCCTTCAGCATCAGGTTTATTATTTGTCTCCTAAAAATTTTGGCTTCCAATCCGACTCTGGTGTATCTTTGTCTTTCAGCTCTACCTCCCGTGTTCTATTTGTACACACCTTCTGTTCGTCTATGAGAACTTTTCCAGTCTCCTCTGGGTATGAGAACTTGGCTTCGGGAACGATGTCGCTGTGCATTCCATGCCAGCTGGCTGCTGGTCCGCAAGTAGAGGAAGATTAACCTTGAGGTCGGGGGCTCAAGACACAAGTAGTACGTGCATATTACCTTTGCTCTACAGCCAAGCAATTTCTGCCTCTCTGCTAATGAACTTGTGCTACCTCCTGGCGTAACTTCACTGAGAATGAATTAGGAGTATAGTAGCCACATGGGGAACTTTGACATAAACAAGAAGGTTCAATTGAGAAGTGCCTAAGGCAAAAAGGGGACAGATACCCTCCAGAGGAGGTAGTATGTCTGATCTGTCTAAAAGAGGGAGATCAGGCTCGGCACCGGTAGCTCAGCGGCTGGGGTGCCAGCCACATACACGGGAGCTGTTGGGTTCGAATCCAGCCCAGGCCTGCCAAACAGCAGTGACAACTACAAACAAACAAACAAAAAAAAAAAAAAAATAGCCAGGCATGGTGGCAGGCCTGTAGTCCCAGCTACTTGGGAAGCTGAGGTAAGATAATTGCTTAAGCCCAAAAGTTGGAGGTTGCTGTGAGCTGTGACGCCAAAGCACTCTACCCAGGGCAACAGCTTGAGGCTCTGCCTTACAAAAATAAATAAATAAATAAAAGAGGGAGATCATGGATGGATGTGGGCCCCCTCTACATTCACGTTCTTTGGTGGTTAATTGGCACTGGCTTTTAATTGTGTGGCTTGATAAAACTGTCGAGGGCTTGAGTTTTACTGTGTAAACCAGCTATAATCACTTTCTTTTGTGTCTATATGACATATATGTGTCTATATAGACACAATATATGTATAAATAGAGAGAGAAACATATATATATAATATATATATATGGGTTAACTGCATCTAAACTTTCTCCCTTCTTCTTACAGAAGGAAGAGAATCTTTCACAGCAATAATTTCATATTTCTCAAAGCCACCCCTCCCACTCTATTGTTGTTGCTGCCCTATCCTCCCTTCCCTGCACTTGGGAAATTTTAAAAGATTAAATGCTCAGGAAAAGAATCACGGTTATTATCAAAAACTTTAAGTAGACAAAAATTTCTTTCAAAAACTTAGTAAACTTTCAGTTGGCACCCATGTTCAGTGGTTAGGGCACCAGCCACATGCACTGAGGCTGCTGGGTTCAAACCCAGCCAGGGCCTGTTAAATAACAATGAGAACAACAAAATAGCCAGGCGTTGTGGTGGGCACCTGTAGTCCCAGCTACTTGGGAGGCTGAGGCAAGAGAATCGCTTAAGCCCAAGAATTTGAGGTTGCTGTGAGCTGTGATGCCACCGCACTCTACTGAGGGCAACATAGTAAGACTCTGTCTCAAAAAAACAAAGTTAGTAAACTTTCTTTTACATTAAAAAGTAGATAAATATATTTACATTGTAACTTTTTTTCTTCTTTTTTCTTTTTTTTTTTAGAGACAGTGTCTCACTTTATCACCCTTGGTAGAGTGCTGTCGCGTCACAGCTCACAGAAACCTCTAACTCCTGGGCTTAGGCGATTCTCTTGCCTCAGCCTCCCAAGGAGCTAAGAGTGCAGGCGCCCACCACAACGCCCAGCTGTTTTTTGTTGCAGTTTGGTCAAGGCTGGGTTCGAACCCGCCACCCTTGATATATAGGGCCACACCTTACCTACTGAGCCAGACACCTCCCTACACTGTAACCTTCTTTACTATAATTATGAGAGAAAAGATTTTGCTTTCTTTTTTTTTTCCTTTCCTGCCACTTCAGGAAAGAAAAAGATCTTATTTTCAATATAAGGGCTTTTAAATGTTTTTAAGATTGAACATTTGCCTCATGAATACAAAGCTTTAAAAATACAAATATTTTTATACAAATATATTTTTTAAAGTAACCTGAAATGTTTCTGATAAATAGATAAATTTTGGACACATTGAGTTAATTATGTTGATCAAAGACAATTCTATGTTCTGTATTATCCTGGTTTTATATAAAATTAATGCCAAGACAGTATTCTAGTTTATATAATACTAAGATTAAAACTTTTCAAAATTTAAATGTTTGAAATTTCCTATATTGGTTTTAAGGGAGAAGAAAAAGATCATTATGGAAGCAAATTTTTTAATATTATAAAATATAAAATTGTATTTAGGTAAAATCATAGCACAGATGTAAGTTACAAGAGTTTTAGTCTTAACAAAATTCTTATAATTGTATAAATCATGAAGACTTATGTTTTAGCTAACATTGTAATTTCCCAGCTACTCAGTTAAAATTTAAAAATTTTAGAATTTTAGAAACTCTTAGAAAATTTTGAGTTCTTCATATATACCTGGATAGTTTCTATGTTAAAAAAATATAAAATAGGCGGCGCCTGTGGCTCAGTGAGTAGGGCGCCGGCCCCATATGCCGAGGGTGGCGGGTTCAAACCCAGCCCCGGCCAAACTGCATCAAAAAAATAGCCGGGTGCTGTGGCGGGGGCACCTGTAGTCCCAGCTACTCGGGAGGTTGAGGCAAGAGAATCGCTTAAGCCCAGGAGCTGGAGGTTGCTGTGAGCTGTGTGATGCCACGGCACTCTACCGAGGGCCATAAAGTGAGACTCTGTCTCTACAAAAAAAAATATATATATATATAAAATATATACTGTATATAGTTTTTATTTATCTTTGCTCATATGCATCATATAAGGAATGTAGATTAATAGGATGTGTAGTTGCCTTTGGATGAGGTGTTCACTCTGCCTTGTGAAAATGTAAAAGGTAACAGAAAATGTGAACTCAAAAACTTGGGCAGTTCTTGGTTTTTTGCTTCTTACTGTTCCCTGTGTTTGGAGAAAACAAAAATTAGTTACCTTAGCTAATTGTGGTAATTAATTAAAATGATTAAGACTATACTTTATTTAATACAGGTTGAATATTCCTGATCTAAAATTCTCAGAACCAGAAGTGTTTGAGATTTCAGATGTTTTCAGATTTTGGAATATTACCATGTACATAATGAAATATCTTGGGGAATGGCACCCACGTCTAAACATGAGATTGACTTATGTTTCATATATACCTTATACACATCACTGAAGATAATTTTATACAATATTTTTAATAATTTTGTGCATAAAACAATTTGTATACATGGAGCCACCAGAAAGCAAAGTTGTCAGGTGTGGAATTTTCCATTTGTGGTATTACATTGGTACTCAAAAAGTTTTAGATTCTGGAGCATTTTAGATTTTGGATTTTCAGATTAGGGATGCTCAACCCATAATTACAGAAAAGTATAAATGTGTATGTAAGATAAAACAGTTTGGTAAGGGATTATTACCTTATTAAAATGGTAACTCAAGGTAACATAGACATTTGCTTTAACATGCTGAGATAAATTATATCTTAAAACTAAAATTAATTTTGTCATATGAGTATCTATGTATATCTGCATATATAAAGGTATATTAATATTTTTTAAAATTCTATAAATAATAATAAAAAGGCAAATTTCATGGTATATTCCATGTAATTCGATTTATTTGGAAGAAAGGGCTTATAAATCTTTCTCTGCAAATTGTAATATAGATGATATAAAAAGACCAAGTTTTTTTGCACCCAGATAACAGAATTTTCTTTTAAGTCACCATCTTTCTGGCACTCTCTTGAATAACTTTAACACAAATTTCCTTTTGTTGGTGTTTTTTGTCACTGGATCAGACATCAGAGAAAGACTACTGAGGAGCCTCAGTGAGAAGGAGCTTACCAGGTACTAATAACAACTAACACAACAGAAAATCCTCCCAGATACAAAGACATAGCCTGTGCAGAGTCACTGGAAGGCTGTCCTAACAGAGACAGTAAGCAGAGATAGAGAAGGAATCATTCTGAAGCCAGCGGCTGCAGGAAGAGACGCCTTCCACCCAAGACCATCGGGACCAACTGACTTCATAAAGTATCCAACTTTCCCAAGACCCACCAGACAAGATAACCGAAGCCACAGATTTTCATGCTTCAATCTGTATATACTTTTGCTCTTTTTCCTTTGTTCCTTCTTCTTTGCCAATACTTTAATCCTTGACACTTCTTTATAAACCATAATACCTCTAAGATCTTTATCCTTAATACCGCTTATTGCAGCCTTATTCACTCCTTGGTGAGAGTCCAACACCAGGCTACCGTTTGCTCATGATTTGGCTACAGTATGAAATTACACTGTCTGCTGAGTTTGTACTTCTTTCTTCTGGGTGCCACCCAACTTCCTTTGCTACCAATTTCTTGGAATTAGTCAGCTGATTTCCTAGGTAATGGGACTCAACCAAGAAGTAATTTAAGGATGATAATACTGTAACACGCCAAACAGCAGAACTCTGAAACCCCCTTTCCATCAAACACAAAAAGGAAAGTTTCAGTCTCAAACAAAACAACGCTCAGAAACCTTTTGTGAAATTGAGCTTTGCCAACCGAACTTTCACAAAGGGAAAACCAGCCATGGGTTTGAGAGCAGGGGCAGTGAGGTGTTTTGAGAAAACAAGGTACAAGGAGAGGACAGGAAATGGTAAGAATTCAGCAAGGGAAGATGGACCTCCATGGGGTCCCCAGGCACAGAGGCAACAAAGGTAACTAAGGCTCTCAAGAGTCCACAGAGAAGACACTGTAGAGTCAGCAGAGGGCCGCCGTAGAACTCAGGGAGAAGCTGGAAACCAGAGGCAACATGCTCAGAGTGCGGCTGGTTCTGGGTCTTCTGAGAGTCTGATGAGAGGTCGCAGGCAGAGCTTGAGAAGACCCCTTCAGTGGAAGGGCATGAGCCAAGACTCTGAGCATCTTCCACAGGCTCCCCAGACAGCAGAACGTCTGTCAGCTTCCATGGCCACTACAGGACACAATTCAGAGCAGGACTCTTGAGGCAACTTGCCTCAAACTGCCTGTAACAGGGAGTTTGTCTAAGTGGCTGCAGAATAAAAGAGGAATTTGCTGAAGTCAAAAGAGCTGGGCTGAGGCGCTACCAGAGCGGGAAGCATGCCACATTCCCCCACCTCCCGACTGCACAAACTTCTCTTATCCTCACCCCAAGGCCTTCTTCCCAAGGTTTCCCTCCCATGTCAACCCCGGGCTTCAATGGGCCCTGAAACTGATCAGTCCTAGGAAAAGGGGTGCAGGAAAGGGGAGAGATCAATGGCCTTTCCTCAGGAAAGCTTATCCCCTGCTACCTCAGAGTCTTTCAGTCTGAGAAACCAAGAGCTGGGTTACTGGTGGTGGAAAAAGAGGCTGACTGGAATGGTCCTTTACGGGAGACTAAACTCTGAAAGCACCAAAATTCGAATGTAAGGGGAAATGGTCCATGACAGTGAGGATCGTGTGATCCTCACAGCAACCCCGGGAAAGCCAAACAGCTGTCCCAAACCAGAATCAGACTCCAAAAACAGCAATGATCCCAATATATTTCATTCCACTCACCCCTAGTGGCGCCTCCATGACGCTTTCATTCAGACAAGTGGGCGGAAGAGGTTTCCCCTGGGCCTCCTCCCTGAGGGGTTCCATCTTCTAACAGAGACTTGCTCTAGGAACTGACGTCCTCAGAGATTGTGGACCTGGGTCCTCATGGAAAAGTGAGATCAAGGTTAGCCTGTGGGGAGCCCAGCCCTGACGAGAAACTTAGCCCTTAATGCTACACCTTGGCAGGTGCGGTGGCTCACACTTATAATCCTAACACTCTGCCAGGCCAAGGCAGGTGAGTCACTTGAGTCAGTAGTTCAAGACCAGCCTGAGCAAAAGTGATACCCCGTCTCTACTAAAAAAGAAAAGTAGAAAAACTAGCCAGGTGTTGTGGCAGGCGCCTGTAGTCCCAGCTACTTGGGAGACTGAGGCAAGAGAATTACTTGTGCCCAAGAGTTTGAGGTTGCTGTGAGCTATGATGCTACGGCACTCTACTGAGGAGGATAAAGTAAGACTCTGTCTCAAAAAAGAAAAAAAAAAAAATTCTACACCTTTACTTCTCTTTATGACTCTGCATAATCTTGAGAGACTGGAGTGAGTGGCTGAGACCCAATTCTCACTCTCCTCTCTCTCCGGCAAGCTGCAGACATTTATTATTCATGAGTAATCTGATACTCTGTCATGAATGAATAGAGCTCCATGACTCATCTTGTTATTCACTTTAAAGTGGATAAAAATATTTTGGTTTTTTCCTTCTTTGAAAATTTTAAGAAGGATTTTCTGTATGTCATGGTCAATTGACTATTTCACTTTGTATCCTCTTCTGATGAAGGGCACAGCTTCCCAGAAGTGGAAGAGCATGTGTGCTCGACCATGTGGGACCCTGCCCCTGAGGACAGAGCTGGGGTTCCAGCATCTGGTTTGAGACTTTCACAGACATCAGCCTTGTTCTTCCCACCAGCCCTAACCCAAGGGCAAGCCTTGGCCCAGAGATATGTAAGATGGGACTGTGGCTGATGACTCAGAGTTGAGGGGCTGTTCTCCTACAGGTATCCCGAACCCTCTTACTAATCCAGTCCATAGCCAGTGAGTGAATCACTAGAGCCCTGTACCACACTCAGCGAGCAGAAAAATCTCAGTTCCCTTTGATGAAATGCTAATCTTTCCTGAGAGTTTCCATCCCAGGTGGAAAAATTGTCTTCCATGAAATGAGTTCCTTGTGCCAGAAAGGTTGGGGACTGCTGCTTTACCCCATTGGTCATCACGCCTTTGACTCATCAATTATATAGGCTTTAAAAGTCTAAAGTTCTCCCAAGAGATTTTGCTAACTCCAGGGATTTAAATTCTCAGGATTTCTTTTGTTTTCAACTCCAGCTTGTCACATTCTGTCTCACATTATCCCACCTTACTCAGCCATAGGACACACCCATCTTCACGTTTACCCAACAGAGACCACGTTCACGTAAAAGCATTAGTGTTTGGGAATGACCATATTTTAAAAAGGGGAGGGGGAGGCTCAGCACCTGTAGCACAGTGGTTACGGCGCCAGCCACATGCACTAAGGCTGGTGGGGTCAAGTCCAGCCCCGGTCAGCTAAGCAACAATGACAACTACAACCAAAAAATAGCCTGGCATTGTGGCAGGCGCCTGTAGTCCCAGCTACTTGGAAGGCTGAGGCAAGAGAATCACTTAAGCCCAGGAGTTTGAGGTTGCTGTGAGCTGTGACTCCACAGTACTCTATTAAGGGTGACATAGTGAGGGGGGAAGGGGATTTATGCTGCCATCTACTGCAGTGGTTCTTCCCTCTCTCTAATTTCCCAAAGCCTGGACCAGCTCTTGTCCCCTGTGAGTCATGATGAGGAAGGCAGTGTGCATGTTGAAGGGTGACGGCCCGGTGCAAGGCACCATCCACTTCGAGCAGCAGGGAAATGGACCAGTTATGGTAAAGGGGAGCATTACAGGATTGGCTGAAGGCGACCATGGATTACATGTCCATCAGTTTGTAGATAATACACAAGGCATACCAGTGCAGGTCCTCACTTTAATCCTCAATCCAAAAAACATGCTGGGCCAAAGGATGAAGAGAGGCATGTTGGAGACCTGGGCAATGTGACTGCCGGCAAAAATGGTGAGGCCATTGTGTCTACTGAAGATTCTATGATCTCACTCTCTGGTGAACATTCCATCATTAGTCGCACCATGGTGGTCCATGAGAAACCAGATGACTTGGGCAAAGGTGGAAATGAAGAAAGAACAAAGACGGGAAATGCTGGAAGTCGACTGGCATGTGGTGTAATTGGGATCACCCAATAAACATTCCCAAGGGTGTGGCCTGAGTCCTAGTAATTCGTCTATTATCCTGCTAGTTATAGAAATGTAACTTGATAAACATTAAACACTGTAATCTTAAAAAAAGAAAAAAAAGCATTAGCGAGCAATGTAGGCTTTGTAAGATAACTGTGAGAATGATGAAGACATCACTTATTATTGCCCAGGCATTTCACGCGTGTTGTTCTTGGGGACAAAGCACCCCCAGGACAAGTAACTTTAAAATCTCTAACTGCTGAATTAAGCAATAATTTATTTTCTTATCTGAAATAACCTTGGCCCAGGGCATCCAGTGATGATGCTTTGCCAGAATTGGCAGCAAAACTATCAAGATTGAGGGAAATGTTCTCAGTTAACATTGCTACTGTAATATCATTACTTATAGGTTCTTTAAAGTGAATAGAGAAAGTAAAAAATTTTTACTACAATTTCTTATTAATGTGTCCAATACAAATTTAACATTACAGGGCTTTTACTTTGATTGTATCTCATGTCTCACAATGAAGCACTTGGACCTCAGTAACACTAACATTCTTATTTTTTATCCTCATATGTATGTAAAATACTTTCAAAATTATAATACAAATATTACTTCGAATAAAACTACTGCATTAAATTCAAAATTATTTGCAGTTCTTTTTGTCTTAGAATGATATTCTAGTCGCTCTGAGATTTCCCATCCCAGGTGGCTCTCCGTGTCAACATAATTACTCTAAAAAACTGGGTAGAGGAATAAGATAAGGTTGGGCTTTGCAGGGGGCTGGCCCCGGGGTTCCCTTGCCAAACTGATGTTTCTTGGGTGTTGCATATTAGTACCCAAGAATGTATGCCGCAGGAGCATGTCCCAAAGTCACTTGACATAATCCTTTTCTCTATGTGGTTAGGTAGCCAATTTGATAAAGAGGTAAGTATATTAGTTTCAACTTACTTTCAGTTTTAAGATTAGCTTTATTTTCCTTGTTGATTTATTTTTCAAAAAATATAAAACATTGGCTCGGCACCTGTGGCTCAAGCAGCTAAGATGCCAGCCACATACAGCTGAGCTGGTGGGTTCGAATCCAGCCCAGGCCAGCCAAACAACAGTGATGGCTGCAACCAAAAAACAGGCGGGGACTGTGGCGAGCACCTGTGGTCCCGGTTACTTGGGAGGCAGAGGCAGGAGAATCGCTTCAGCCCAGGAGTTGGAGGTTGCTGTGAGCTGTGGTGCCAGACCACTCTACCCAGGGTGACAGCTTGAGGCTCTGTCTCAAAAATAAATAAATAAATAAATAAAAATAAAACATTTACATGGTTCAAAAGCTAAAATTAAATAATATCTTCAGAAAAGATATTAATGTTTTCACTTCCAGGCCTTTCATTTGATTATTAAAGTGGTTCATAAAAAACATCACGGGGATGATAACTCTAGATTTCGTCTTTTCTCTCAAGATGTAGAGGAATATGAGGAGCAGGAAAGAACAGCAACTTACAGAAATAGACATGGTTCAAATCCTACTCACTCTTTGAGAAATTGGACATTTCTCAAAGTTTCTGAGACTTGGTTTCTTCACATGAAAATGAGAATCGTACCCATCTCCTAGAACCAGTCCATGGCTTAAATGAGATAACATGTGAAATGTCCAGGCCATAGCAAGTGCTTGAAATGTGACAGCTATTCAGTATACTTCATCTTAAGAAATTAATGAGACCTTGAAGTTTTAGGCTAATTTCTTGCTCAGTTTTGGTATCCTTTTTTAGACCTTTTACATAATGTAAAAATAATAATATATGATAATAATTTGAGACACAACTCTGTATCTTGTAGGATACAAAAATTCTGTACCTTATAAATTACAAAAATAACTATTTCAACTCTTTGAACCAAAAAAAAATTTTTTTAAGCCTTTTTTTGGATGGTGACTATGAAGTAGAGCATCACACCTAGAATCCTAGCACTTTGGGAGTCTGCAGTGGATTGCTTGATACATGTACCAATCTGGGCAACACAGTGAGACCCTGTCTCAAAAAAAAAAAGAAAAGACATAAAAAAGGAAGGAAACTTCAAAGACCCTATTTGAAATAAGGATACAAAAGCAGAACCAACATTTGTTATAGCATTAAATAAAAGTGAGATAAAATGCTCAGCAAATGCAAACTTCAAATGGAGTAGAAAAACAAAAGGATATTTTATGCTGTATATAAGCCACATGACTAAACCAAAGAGACCCAAAAAGATCATAAAGGCCAAGAGAATTAACTAATACAACAATAAAATCATAAAGTAGCTAAATAAAAAAACAGATACATGAAAATGACAAGTCTCTAAAATTCTATTTGGGGCCCCGAAACAAAACTGGAGAGTAAAATACATCTTCTTTTTGGATAAAAAGATACAATATTATATAGGTGCCAGGTTTCTCTCAATCTCTAAATCAGTTGTAATGAAAATACCCACTGGATTTTTGGTGATCTGATCAAATGTTTCCAAGCTTAAAAACATATGAGAATAGAAAACATCTGGAAAGAAAAATAAAGGGGTAAGTCAGGGGCCCAAAAGGAATTAAAACGTTTTAATAACATTTCAGTAAGTAAAATACTGCAATACTGGTACAGGATATATATAGGAATGTGGATGTGAATGTGGATATGAACAAGTTGTCACAAATATATGTGGAAATTTGGCATCTTGTAACAGTGGCATGGAAAGTCAATGAGAAAAGATGGAATACTCAACAAAGTAGGGATAATTGCATAGGAAGAACCACATACAAAACACTCCTTAAATAAGCATATATTTTAAAAAGTAAGCGTGCTAGTTAAAATCTCAATAATTATAATAATTCTAATCTTAGAGTGGGAAAAGCATGTCTATGTTTTAAAAACATTCAAAAAGTATAACAAAAGAGCATGATTTTTAAAATAAACTCAGACAACACATAACTATACAAATCCCAAAGTGTAGGCATTCTTCTCATCCCTCTAAAATTCCACTCCTGGGAAGTAAGCACTGTTAACACTTTGGTGCGTATGGAAAGGCGTTTTAAAGTATACCCTGAAACCCAGACATCTTAAAGGGGAAAAAAGACTCATTAGTAGGACAATATGAATTTCTAATATTTCCACATTAAAGTAGAAAGTAAAAGTATAGTCAAAAACAAATTACCAATTTGGAATAATTGTAACTCCAATGATGAGGAACTAATGCCCTTGTCATGTGCAAACATTCTAAGAAACCCATAAGAAAAAGATGACTATATGGCCTGACAATTAAGTTCATGAACTTGCTATCATCCTCTTATGTTGGCAGCACTGTATAAACAACTCAGTATGGTTTCATAACCTTGGCATATCAGTGTCTTATAGTTGTGTTTCTGTTGACGTGTGGTGGTGTCTTGTGGAATGCCATTCATTATTGTTGTTTTATGTTTTTGTGTGTTATCATGAGACTGTTAGATTTTGAATGGAAGCAATGAACAAATATTACATTTCTTGTTAAACTTGGCAAAAGTGGAAGTGAAATCAGGGATAAGGTATCCAAGTTTATAAGGATAATGCCATGAAGAAAATGGCAATGTACAAATGTCTTAAACGTTTTCCTGAAGGGAGAGAAGGTATCACTGATGAAGAGAGGTCGGGACAGCCAGTAATGAGCAGAACTGACAAAAACATTGCAAAAATTGTGTGTCAAAATCATTGGCTGACTGTGAGAAGTATAGCAGACCAAGTAAGCATCCTTTCAATTAAGAAAAATCTTGACTGGGGCGGTGCCTGTGGCTCAGTGAGCAGGGCGCCGGCCCCATATACCGAGGGTGGCGGGTTCAAACCCGGCCCCGGCCAAACTGCAACAAAAAAATAGCTGGGCGCTGTGGCGGGCGCCTGTAGTCCCAGCTGCTCGGGAGGCTGAGGCAAGAGAATCGCGTAAGCCCAAGAGTTAGAGGTTGCTGTGAGCCGTGTGACGCCACGGCACTCTACCGAGGGTGGTACAGTGAGACTCTGTCTCTACAAAAAAAAATAAATAAATAAAAAAAAAAATAAAAAAAAAAAAAAAAAAAGAAAAATCTTGACTGAAAATCTGGGCCAACAGCTCATGGCCCTTGCATCATGATAATGCACCAGCTCACATGGCACTGTTTGTGAGTGAGGTTTTAGCCAATAAACAAATAAATGTATCAGAACATCCCCCTACTCACCTGATCTGGCCCCCAGTGATTTTTTTCTTTACCCTAAGAAAGAAAGGAAGACATTTTGATGACATTCAGGACATCATGTGTACTACAACCACAGCTTTGATAGCCATTCTAGAAAAAGAGTTCTGAAATTGCTTTGAAGAGTAGACTAGGCACTGGCATTGGTGCAGAGCTTCCCCATAGGAGTCTTTCAAATGTGATCATAATGACATTCAGCAATGGAGTGTTGTGAACTTAATTGTTAGCCTTCATAATTCACAGAAGGATTTCACAGTTAGAAACATATTTGACAAGCTATTTACTCACTTGAGAAGCATAAGTTAAAAAATAAAAAAGCTTAAGTTTCAACAACAGTAAGGGTATCTTCCCCCTCATCAGAATGACAAAAATAATAAGAATTTAAACAAAGATAATATTCTGACCTGGTATTAAAATAATACTGAGACCTGCATATTTTTTCTATCTTTATTTCACACAATACTGAGAACAAGCAAAAATCATGCAGCCATTCTCATGGAAATACTCTTAGACAATCAGAATGAAAAACAACTAAAATGATATACTCATGAGGACTAACAATTTCTCCTCAAGGCTTACTTCAGAATTTTAGTGTTACGGTGTCTACCCAGACAAAACTGTCAGGTCATAAACTGAAAAAAAAATCCCAGCCAATTCCCCAGCTTGCAAGACTTCTTTTAAAAAATCATCTGGCCACATGTTTCTGCCTGGGGTACTTTCCCTCAGTCCTACAGAAGTAAATGTTTCCCATATTTGCTATCCCTGTGTGCTTTAGACTTCTCTTTTACTCTTTTTGTCAATTACCTTTTATTAATAAACAATTATTTATATTAAATATATTCAGATTACTGGTGTGGTTTTGGCTCCTGACTGGACCCTGACCTAGGCAAGTACCAACCACATATGTGTATTAACTGTATTTGTTTTTGTATGCTGCTCTAACAAATTATCATATAAATTTATGACCTAAAACAACACAAACGTAATAGTTTACAGTTCTAAAGGACAGAAGTCAAGTACAGATCTCACTGATCTAATCAAGTTGTCAGCAGAGGCTACATTTCTTCCTGGAGGCTTTAAGGAGGGGATGTGTTTCTTGTTCATTGGTTGTTAGCAGAATTTGATTCCTTACAATTGCAGAGTTGAAATCCCCAGTCTCTTCAAAGCCAACAATAGCATGTTGAGCCTTTCTCAAATGGCTAATGCCTCCTCCACCTTCTTCTTTTCATCTTAGCTCTCTGGTCCAGTCAGAAAAAGTTCTGTTTAGATTGGGCCCATCTACTTAATCCAGAATAATCTCCCTCATCTCTTAATTACATCTGTGAATTCCTTTTGCTGTGTAAAATAACATTCACAGATTCCCAGGATTAGGATGTGGACACCTTTGGAGGGTACCATTATTCTGACAACCACAAGGTCTATTTCCCTAAACCTTCACAAACAATCATAGTTATTATCTTTTTAATCATTGAAATGATTGACTATCATCTCTTTAAAATACTATTAGAAAAATCTGTTGATTGAGCAAAGTTATTAGGCATAGTAAAGGATTAACAAATTGAACATATTATCATATCCAAAACTGAACTTACCTCTCCATCTTGAAGCCAAATTTACTTCTAATGTTCCCTAACTTAGCACCAATATTCACCCATTGATCCACTGAGAAATCTGTCTTTATCTCCACAGCTTGTATTCTTTCCTCCTCCTTTGCTATTAGCCAAGTGTGGGTAGGCTTATATGAATTATATGAATCACTTACACTGCCTCTTGCTTCCAACCTTCTGTTTCCAGATGTGTTTTCATAGAATTCATTGCATTGAAACCAGAGGTTTAATTAGTGAGCTTGGGCTGCCATAAAAAAATGCTATATTAGGCTTGAACAACAGACATTTTTTTTCTTGCATGTCTGGAGGCTAGAAGTCCAAGATCAAGCTGCCAAAAACCCAAATCTCATACTTAAAATCTTCCTATGTTTCCCCAGTGCTTTTAGGATAAAGTCCAATTAGCTTGATTTTCAACATCCTACATCATCTGTCTCCATTTACCTTTTTCCCACTTCACAACACTCCTCCCACACTCTAGTCATGCTAAACATCTGTTTCCTAGAATGCATGGTATTTACTCTTGTCTCTAGGATTTTGTTTTTGTTATTCCCCCATCTATTTTGTCTAGATCCTCTTCTGCTCCTACAGGAAGTTTTCTCTGACATAGCCTGCTCCCCAAGTGTAGGCCTGGTGCTCCTCCAAGGTACTCCCAGTGCACCCTTACCTCCACTCACCCCACTACCTCTTATGTGGTGGATGGATTGATGGATGGGGTGGATGGATGGGTTGATAGATGGATGGATATGTGGATGAGAGAATGGGTGGATGGGTGAATACATGGATAGATGGATGGATGGATAGATGGATGGATGGATGGATGGATGGATGGATGGATGGGTGGATGGATGAATGGATGGATAAAAGTGTTGCATTTGAAGTGACTCTTGGGCATCCAGGTGAAGCCACACAGTAGATACTTAGGCAAATATGGAGTTCAGAAGATAGACATGGGATGAAGAGAAACCAAGTTCAGGCTCGCACATATTAGTAGCTTTCTCCTTGGCAAGGCACATTTTGTAAAGTATCTTGAGTCATCCAGAGTACTATGCCAAACCCTGGTTTCAAGTGTATTTATCTTTATCTTCTGGGATAATCCTTCTCACCACATCTTAATCCCATCCCACTGGTATTCATGGTCCTGAAGTCATTACTAACAATAAACCATTTCTTTTTTTTTTTAGAGACTGTCTCACTTTGTTGCCTTCGGTAGACTACGGTGGTGTCACAGCTCACAGCAACTTCCAGCTCTTAGGCTTAGGCAATTCTCTTGCCTCAGCCTCCCGAGTAGCTGGGACTACAGGCACCTACCACAACGCCCAGCTGTTTTTTTGTTGCAGTTTGGCTGGGGCCGGGTTCGAACCCACCACCCTTGGTATATGGGGCCAGCACCCTATTCACTGAGCCACAGGCACTGCCCACAATGAACCATTTCTAAGTTACTTCATTATAATATTTACCTTTGAGGTCATCATCCTCATTTTATAGTTAAAGAAATGGAGGGCATGGGCTTGGCGCCTGTGGCTCAGTCAGCTAAGGTGCCAGCCACATACACCTGAGCTGGCAGGTTCGAATCCAGCCTGGGCCCTCCAAACAACAATGACGCCTGTAACCAAAAAATAGCCGGGTGCCTGTAGTCCCAGCTACTTGGGAGGCGGAGGCAAGAGAATTGAGCCCAGGAGTTGGAGGTTACTGTGAGCTATGATGCCATGGCACTCTACCCAGGGTGACAGCTTGAGTCTCTGTCGCAAAAAAAAAAACAAATAGAGGGCATGAAGGTTATCCTCCTTGGTGATTTGCAAAGATTATATTTATAGATATGCATAGATGGATGGATGGATGGATTGATGAATGTGTTGGCTCAACTCAACCTCCATTCCATCCTCCTTCAGAGCTGTCCTAATCAGAACAGTAGCCACAAGCCACACGTGGCTATTCAAACTTAAAAAATTAAAATTTAAAATAAAGTCCTTCAATTGCCCTAGCTGTATTTCAAATGCTCAGTAGCTACATCTGGCTGGAGGCTACCGTACTGGATAGTGCACATACAGACTCTTTCCCTCTCCATAGAAAGTTCTATTGACAGCTTGGATCTAGAGTGCTTTCCTGCATGGCAGATGTTACAAAGCTGAAATGACACCCGCCATACTCCTTTGCAGGTTCTGGTTGCAAGTTGTGTTTACCTATTAGATATGCCTGCATGAGTTCAGTAAGGCAAGTGAGACAAGGGGTTGCTTTTCTGCATCAGCTCTCCAGCCTCCTGGCGTCAAAGGCAGCTGTGGCATTGGTGCTGGCCTTGCCAGGGTATCAGCAGCTTCCCGATTTCCACTTCCTTATCCCTGAGAAGAGCTACAGTGATGGATTCTTGAACTTGATAGTTTCAAGTGGCCTCAGAATTGGTAGCTTTCCTGGTGGGTACTGTTAGTGTAGTGTTGGCCATGCCATACCTAGAGACTCAAAACCACAGCCAGCTCCCCCACACTCACGACTATTTTGGTAAGCAAAATTTGGTTAATATTCCAGGAGCTAAATTATCTTCCTGCCTAAAATATTCAAAATGGATTCTATTTCTTGAGCCAAATTCTCATCAACACGGGAAAAAGTAGACTTATAATCCAACTTTTGTGTTTTCAGATCATTCCTTAAATTTCCATACTCTGTAAATGCAATCCAGTCTCCTAGCAATTGGACTAGGTAACCAGGTATTTGATTGCCTTTTTTTCCCTAACCACTAGACCACCAGGGATGGTTGCCTTTGAAAATTGTTTCCCTACTTCATTCTCCTTTAAAATACTACTTATGCCTTTCCATATTAAACTTTGACTATAAGAATTAACTGTGGTTAACAAAATAACCTAATTCCCTGGACTGATCCAAGCATGCATGTGGACCACAACTACTGCACTATAATAAATTCACTATATAGAACACACATTTTTCTAAGTCCACCATAGTGAGTGAAATAAATATCTTTTTTTTTTTTTTTCGAGACAGCATCTCACTTTGTTGCCCTTTGTAGAGTGCTATGGCATCATAGTTCACAGCAACCTCAAACTCTTGGGCTTAAGCAATCCTCTTGCCTCAACCTCCTGAGTAGCTGGGACTACAGGTGCCCACCACAACACCTGGCTATTTTTCTTTTTTAGAGACGGGGTCTTGCTCTTGCTCAGGCTGATCTCCAACTCCTGAGTGCAAGCAATCCACCTGCCTTGGCCTTTCAGAGTGCTACGATTATAGGTGTGAGCCACTGCACCTGGCTCTGAAATAAATTTCTCAGATAAGACTCATGCCAGCATAAATCAGTTCAGCTTGTTTCCTAATTTATTTCTACATGAAATGAGCTATCGGGGCATTTGGTTGAAATGTAGGGGAGGTGGAAATCTGAGACCTGGCTTGCAGCAACTTGGATGCAAGGCAGGCCAGGGCACAATGGGCATGGGAAATCTCATCACTGGGGATCGTAATCTCCACCATGACTCTCTTTCCTTGCTCCTTAAACCCAGGCCTGAGGCTAGACATGAGTTAACACAGGAGTCTAGGAATGAGCCTGCACATATTTCACCATGAATCACACTGATTCTGTGGAAGAACACACAGTATGGGTCCCAAATGATAGGAAAATAAATGAATTGTCAAATCACTGGTCATTTATAAATTGGGTACAGCCTGAAATGACAGCTTCCTACTAGTGTGAAACAGCCATGCCCTTTTTATTTATAAGCTTGAGACTTTACAACCACCTACGCATGGTCAGCACCTGTTTCCAAAAAAACATTTCCACTTACTGGGGAGGCTTCATTCCACAGAGCAAAGAGCCTGGACTCCAGGATCTGAGATCTGAACTCAGAGACCTGAGTTCAAATCATAATACCATCATTTATTAGTCGTGTGATCTTGAGTGAATTGTCTCCTGGCTCTGAATCTAAGTTTTATCAACTATAAAATGGGAGATAATCCTATTCATAGAATTGTTATAAGGATTACACGAGAATGCCAATTTGCTCACTTAGGAAATTATCAGAAAAAGAAAAGGGCTGGGGAATAGTTCTACAGAGAAACTCAGTGCCCAATTCAGTGATTTTCCAAAAGCATGCTCTGGCCTAGGGTCACTGGTGTTTTGCTAAAAGTATTATCCACTTCTTACTGTGCTCTACCATTATAAGTCAGAGTAAAGAATAAGTTTCTGTATCTGAAAGACCCCCAACATATTTTAAAGGAGATGGAGATTTGTTTCTTTGTCACTAATTGTCCTGAGGTGCTGGTTGGTGAGTGGTTATTCTCCATGCAGTCACTGAGGAACCCAAGTTCCTTCCATCCAGTTGCCATGACCACCTTCTGGTCTGCATGGTCAACACCAGACCCCCATAGGCATATTATGTTCAGCCCAAGGGAAGAGGTCAAAGCTGCTCCAGGACAAAGAACTTTTTTTACACTGAAGATGACTCCGAAATTGTATATAGCACTTGCATGTATATCTCATTGGCCTGAACTTAGTCACATGTCCACTCTTAACTCCACGACCCCACCCCTACAAAAACTAAAAATAGGCCATGCACAGTGGCTCAGACCTGTAATTGTATCACTCTGGAAAGCCAAAGTGGGTGAATTGCTTGAACTCAGGAGTTGGAGACCAGCCTGAGCAAGAGTGTGACTCCATCTCTACTAAAAACAGAAAAAACTAGCCAGAGATGGTGGTATATGCCTGTAGTCCCAGCTACTTAGGAGGCTGAGGCAAGAGGCTCACTTGCACCCAGGAGTTTGAAGTTGCTGTGAGCTATGATGACGCCATGATACTTTACCCAGGCAACAGCGTGAGACTCAGTCTCAAATAAAAATTAAAATTAAAAAGAACAATTAATTAATTAATTTTTAAAACATTAGCCAGGTGTGGTGATGCTCCTCTGTAGTCCCAGCTCCTAGGGAGTCTGACATGGGAGGATTGCTTTAGCCCAGGAGTTTGAGGCTGCAGTATTCAAAAGGCCTAGGCACACTTATAACTCTGACTCAAACTATACAAAAGCAATTAATGTTACCAAAACACACCTACCCTCATAATATTCTGAAATAAAAAGACACAAAGTAAAATGTGAGCTCTTCCCCCACCCCAGTTTCCTGGTCTCTCAGTTCTCCCTAAAACCTGCCTTCCAGGGAAGCCCAGAAACACACAAGCATATAGGCAGCTCTGTAACTTTGGAGGATTTTTGTATTTGCCTTGAGTTTTATGGGATTGCCTCAACAAGTATAAATTAAATTAAATATATTAAGAACATCTGAGTTGCAGACAGACCATTGGGGAGGCCTTGACAGCGTTCTTTTTCACCTCCCATTCAGTCTTTTGGCAATTTCGTTCATGCCCTTAGCTTTCCTCACCTCTAATGTAAAACCCTCCACCCCACCCAGGCCTCTACCCCTGGCTTCATCCTCTTTCTGGAGGCTAAATATGAACTCCAGCCACATCTCTGCCCCTGGTCTGGGCACTCAGGTAGGATTGATCCCTTTCTCCAAACCTACTTCTCTTTGCCTCTTCCCAGATTGCAGACTTTCAAACTCACCCCACTAGGAATGTCGCTCCTCTTTCCCTCCACCTTCTGCCTCATGGCTCTGCTCCTCCAGTGAGTTGAGTCCAGTAACTTGAACGCCAAGAATGCCTCTTCCTCTTGCACACCTTTCCACTGCCCTAGTTCATTTTTTACCACCTCTGGCTCTATATAAGGCAATCTCATAAGTGCCTTATGCATATACACTCATTTTATCCTCACGACAACCCACCAAGGTTCATACCAGATGAGGAAACTGAGACTGAGATAATAAGAACTCTATTTCTGAAGATCACCAGACTCCATTGTGCCTCCTGTGCCTAAACTTTCCACGGTCACCATAGCCTTCAAGACTCAACTCAGCTGCTACTTCCTCCAGGAATTCTTTTCAGAGTCCCCACTATTATCACAATAGTTTCAGACTTTTTTATTTATTTTATTTTATTTTTAGAGACAGAGTCTCACTTTGTCACCCTCGGAAGAGCGCCGTGGCGTCACAACACACAGCAACCTCCAACTCTTGGGCTTACGCGATTCTCTTGCCTCAGCCTCCTGAGTAGCTGGGACTACAGGCACCCGCCAACAATGCCCGGCTATTTTTTGTTGCAGTTTGGCCAGGGCTGGATTTGAACCCACCACCCTCGGTATATGGGGGCCGGTGCCCTAGTCACTGAGCCACAGGTGCCGCCCAGTTTCAGACTTTTAGTCTACCTTCTTTCATAGAGGGTTGTCAGACATAATACTGCCAGATAAAATTGCATGATTCATATTTATATTGAAAAATTATTCCTTGTTTATTGAAATTCAAATTTAACTGGGCATCCCTATCTTCATTTGCCAAATCTGACAATCCTAACCCTCCCCCATCCAAACCATACACAAATTGGTGGCAGGACTTAAGCATTTTCCGGTCCCATGCTCCCAGCCGTAGGGGTAGCACAGACCTGGACCAGGTGGTGCTCATTCAGGTCATTGTACTGAGCTGAAGTCAGGTGCTCAGAGAAGGTTTCATTTGTCTGCTCTGCTAGCTTTTACCACCCTGCCTGCCCCTGGGGGACAGTACATCTCTTCTGTCTTCTCAATGCACCAGGCACAGTGCTGCGTGCACGTAACTAAACTCAGCACATCTCTGAGCCTCCATTTCCCCATCTGTAAAAACAGAATACTCTTAAACACCCACCCCCAGTCTTTCTTCTAGGCTACTCGTGAGAATCAAATGCCACAAAGAAGGTGCAATGATGTTTTGCAACCGAAAAGACCTGCAGCCCTGGGGAGGACGAACACCCCCAGCAGGAGCAGTTCTAATTTAATGATATGGAACTATACAACCTATATCTAATTAAGTTTTTCAATACTTTTAAATATTGAAAGTGACTAATTGTCTACTAAGGAATAGCATGGAATTTCGCAATCTAAGAACCAGGGTGAAGTGAAAGTTCAGACAAGGAATTTGGATACAGGTATTTTATCAGATATTTGTTTCGTATATATTTTTTCCCATTCCATGGCTTGCCTTTTCATTCTCTTAACAGTGTCTTTCAAAGAGAAGATTTTAATTTTAATGAAATCTAACTTCATTCGATTTTCCTTTCACATCATGCTTTTAATTTTGTATCTAAAACTCATAAACAAGGTTACCTAAATGTTCTCCTATGTAGTCTGATCAAAGTGGCTTTTATTCCACCTGGTGCAGGTAGGGTAAAATTCCTGACTGGGAAGAAATCCACACGTGGGCTATGGCAGAGAGGGATATTAAATGGTCAGAGAGGGGGAAGGAGGGGGATTAATGGGATTACACCTGCGGTGCATCTTACAAGTGTATATGTGAATCCTAGTAAATGTGGAATGTAAAGGTCTTAGCAAAATAACTAAGAAAATGCTACAAAAGCTATGTTAACTAATGTGATGAAAATGTGTCAAACGATCTATGAACCAAGTGTATGGTGCCCCACGATCATACTAATGTACACAGCTATGGTTTAATAAAAATAAATAAAATAAATAAAATAAATGGTCAGAGAAGCAGGGAATGGCCTATTCACTATTTCCTGGGAGGGACATACACTCAGTCCTTCCTGGACTGGTCAGTAATCTGATTCTATCAATAATATGTATTCTTTGCTCTGAAATCTACTTTATCTTGCATTAATATAGCCCATTCTACTTTTTTAAATACTAATGTTTTGGGAGGTGGAGATGGGAGAATCACCTGAAGCCAGGAGTTTGAGACCAGCCTGAGCAAGAGTGAGACCCCATCTCTATAAAAAATTGGAAAATTAGCCAGGCATGGTGGCACATGCCTATAGTCCCTGCCTCCTGAGGCAGCAACCTCGCTCAAGCCCACAAGTTTGAGATAGCAGTGAGGTATGATGATGCCACTATGCTCTAGCCTGGGCCACAGTGTGAGACCTTGTCTCAAAACAAACTAACAAAAAACCAAAACCCTAATGTTTGCACGGTATCTATTTTTCTACCCTATTACTTTAGCCTACATATGGCATTAGATTTGAATTTCCTACAGACAGCAAGTGGTCGATCATGTTTTGTTGTTGTGGTTGTTGTTGTTGTTTAATCCACTCCACCAATCTCTTTGTTTGCTTTGTTTGAGACAGGCTCTCCCTCCGTCCCCCAGGCTAAAGTACAGTGGAGCAATCAGAGCTCACCACGACCTCCAACTCTTGAGCTTGAGCAATTCTCCTGGCTCAGCTTTCTCCTAGGACTACAAGCGTGTGTCACCAACCCAGTTATTATTATTGTTATTATGTGGCAGAGACAAGGTCTTGCTATGTTGTTGAGGCTGGTCTCAAACTCCTGGCTTTGTGCTCTGCTCACTTCACCCTCCCAAAGTGCTAGGATTACAGGCATGAGTCACTGTGGCCAGCCCAATCTCTCTTTTTTTTCCAGCCCAATCTTTTTTAATTGGCATATTGGACTATTTACATTTACAGCAATTGACATGTTAGGGCTCGAGTTTGCCATTTTATTATTTGATTTCTCTTCATTTCCTCTGTTTTTGGTTCTTCTGTTTATCTTTTCTTAACTTGCCATGGTTTTTTTATGAACTTTAAAGAATTCTGTCTTGATTTATTTACCTCCTTTTTCTTCTTCTTTTTTTATTTAAGACACAGTTTCACTTTGTCACCCTCAGTAGAGTGCTGTGGCGTAACATCTCACAGCAGCCTCCAGCTCTTGGGCTTAGGTGATTCTTTTGCCTCAGCCTCCCGAATAGCTGGGACTACAGGCGCCCACCATAACACTGGTTATTTTTTTGTTGCAGTTTGGCCAGGGCCAGGTTCGAACCCTCCACCCTCGGTGTATGGGGCTGGCACCCTACTCCCTGAGCCACAGGCACCACCTGTTTGTTTTGTTTTTTTAAGTCAAAGTCTCACTCTCTCACCCTGTGTAGAGTGCCGTGGTGTCAGCATAGCTCAGAGCAACCTCAGTCTCTTGGGCTCAAGCAATCCGCCTGCCTCAGCCTCCTAGAGTGCTAGGATTACAGGCTGAGCCACCACACCGAGCCCTTACATCATTCTTGAGTATTAATTTGTATAATTTTCTTAGTGTTTGCTCTAAGTATTACAATAATCAAAAGTTGTTTGTCACAGCCTACTAGTACTGATGTTTTGCCACTTCAAGTGTAGAAACCTTAAGTTCACATAGTTTCTTTTACTCTCTCCACTTTAAAAATTGTCTTAAATGTTTCCTATATATACTTTGAGCACCACTGTCACATCAGTGTTACCATCAAATATGAGTTCAGACTTCCTATTTCATGATTATGAGAAGTAAGATAGGCTATTATATATATATATCCCTATTTTAACACTTCTGATATCTTCTTTCCTTTCTGAAGTCCTAAATCCCTTTCTGTTATCATTTCCTTTCTGTTTAAAGAGCTTTCTTTAGCCATTCTTAAAGGTTAGGTTTGCTAGTAAAACAAAATAGAACAAACCCTTCATTTTCCTTTATTGTAGGAGCTTTACTTCCCCTGCATTTTTGATGGAGAGTTTTGCATGATGTAAGGTTTGGGATTGACTGTTCATTTCTTTCAGTACTTGAAGAATGCTGTGCCACTTCTTCCTGGCCTCCATACTTTCAGAAGAGAAATCCACTGTCCTTTGCATTAGTAGTGTTCCCCCAGAAGCAGGGCATCATTTCTCTCTGTCTGCTTTCTAGATACCTTTGTCTTTGGTTTTCAGAAGTTTAATTATGATGTGTCTCAACGTGGATTTCTTTGGGTGTATCCTATTTGGGTATACTCTGTTCTTGAATCTGTAGGTTTACTTATGTTTTTTGCCAGCCATTATTTCCTTGAACACTCTTTCAGTGTCCTACACTTTCTCCCTCCTTTGGTTTTGGATCTCTGATGGTGTGAATATTAGCTTTTTGGTTATTTTCCCACAATCCATGAAACTCCATTTCTTTCTTTTTAGTTTACTTTCTCTCTAATTCAGTTCATATTGGGTCAATTGTGTTGATTTTTTTCCTCAAGTGTATTGATTCTATCTTCTATCACCTCCATTCTAATATTAAGCCTATCTAGTAAATTTTTTATTTTGGTTATTACATTTTTCAGTTCTATAATTTCCATGTGTTTATTTTCATGGTTTCCATTTCTTTGCTGAGATATTCTATGCTTTCACTTTCAAAATAATTTGTAATTGCTTGTAAAATAATTTTATAATGGCTGCTTTATGGTCCTTGTCAGATGATTCTAACCTGATTCAACTCATCATTGGGAGTCTGCTGGTTTTCTTTTCTGATACTTATTATAGTTTTCCTGGTTCTTGGTAGGACAAGTATGAGAAGTTTGGGCCAACTATAAAGTTAGAGGGCACCGTCCCCAAGACTATTCTTATTTCTGACACCAACTGTAAGTTCAGGGGACCCCCCCCCATACCGTTAGTTTCAATAATTTACATGAAGGACTTCCAGAATTCACTGAAAGATATTGTCTTAGGGTGATGCCTGGGGCTTAAAGGAGTAGGGCTGTGGCCCCATATGCCGGAGGTGGCAGGTTCAAACCCAGCCCTGGCCAAAACTGCAACAACAACAAAAAGATATTGTCTTAAATATTTCCTATACATACATTGTATGGTTATGGTTTATTATAGGGAAAAGAGAGAGACTAAAATCAGCCAAGAGAGGACACGCACAGAGAAGAGTCCTGGAGGATCCCAAGTGCAAAGTTTCCACTGTCCTCTCCCTGTGGAGTCAGAATGTGTTACTGTCCCCACATCAGTGTGTGATCACAGCCAGGCAGGGTGGCTCACACCTGTAATACACATTCAGGTGAGCAATAAATTCAGCATACTTCCCCTGGGCACCAGCTCTGTGCCAGGCCCAAGCCTGCATTCCAGATGCCGAGATGGACAAAACACAGTTTCTATCCTTTCTGCTGAGGTATGCAGGTGATAGAAACTAAAGCAGATGTCCCAAGGCCACAGCAGAGCTAAGGGGACACAGGGTGGGAGCCCTCTGTCTGGGCATGTCAGGGAACACGTTCCAGAGAAGCGGACATTTGGGCAGCAACTTGAAAGATGAGTGCACTTCAATAGGTGGTGCAATGTTCTGACTGGAAGCTGCAGCCTCTTATTCACCCAGCATCTTCGTTTTGTCCCACATCATGTCACAACTTCTTGTTCATGTCTAAACATTTCTATTATGCTTAGTATGTATATGCCATGTACCTTTGTGAGAGCAGTTGGTTTACTGGGAGTGTCCATTAGGATCACCTGGGGATCTTACAAATGCAGATTTCTAGGTGAGTCACAGGGAGTTTTGCTTTTGTATTTATTTTTGGAACTAGTTCCCTGTGTGATTCTGCTATCTGTCATTTCTCTTGCACTCTCCCACGCTTTAAACATACTATCTCTGGGTATGGACATCCAATTTGTAAAATTTGCTGATTTCTGTTGGGGTAAATACACCCTCCGTGGCAATTTTCAAGCTACCAATAATTCATACCTGATTATTTAACCATCACCTCTCACCAGCTATTAAGAGCTAGCTCCAGCATGCCAGTCCTCACAGCTCTACCCTCACCTATCCACTGGTTTAAGAACCACCACGTTACAAGAACATGTATGGTTAAAAAAATAAGGCTGGGCACAATGGTTCATGCCTATAATCAATGGGAGGTCAAGGCAGATGGATCGCTCAGGAGTTGGAGACCAGCCTGAGCAAGAGCAAGACCCCATCTCTAGTAAAAATAGAAAAGCTAGCCTGGCATTGTGGCGGGCACTGAAGTCCCAGATACTTGGGAGACTGAAGCAGGACGATTGCTTGAACCTAAGAGTTTGAGGTTGCTGTGAGCTATAATGTCGCCACAGCCCTCTACCCCACTCCCCATACTATATTCATAAAATGGCAAACTCTTAATGGGTTGTGTTGTAATAAGTCAGTTTCTTTAAAGCACTTATGCAAATAACTCTCAGAGCAGTCTTGGTGTAAACATTTAGGGGAAGCCAACAGGCAGAGGCTAACAGGCCTCCTGCTCTGTTGCAGTGGTGAGACTTCACCACTTGAGATCGCTCTAATACTTGCTTAAGTCTCTGAAGTCTCAGGCAAGCAAAGTCCTCTGCTAAAAGATTGCCTTCTTTGGTATCTCAGGATGATGACTATGAAATTACATCATACTTGTTCATGATTCGAAAGCAATTTTTACATGTATCTTTTTCTTGGAAAAGAGATTAGTAATTTGCAGAAAGGAAGGAGACAAGGGCAAAGAGGCATTTTGGAATCACAAACTTTGATGTAGCACAAGACCTTGATTTACCAGGCAGATGAACCTGGACAGGACTCAGAACCTCCCCACACCTCAGTGTTCTCATCTCTAAAAAATGGGTCAAAATATATGTAACTTCCACCTCACTAACTGGAATTCAGTTGGCACATACTAAGCACCCATTCTGTGCCATGCTCTGCCTTGGGCTCTGGAAAAGCCAAAAGGAGGGAGGCACCACTCCCGCCCTCAAGCAGAAGCTCTGAGTCTAACCTCAGGGACAGAGATATAAGAAGTGAATATACAGTATAAGGTGATGGTCAACAGATACTCTTGGGTCTCTACCCTTCCACAGTGTGTTATCTGACACACTTAAAAAAATTCCTATGTAGTAGCTTTTTTGTTAGGTGATAAATGAAGTGTAGGTCTCAGTGTTTCAATTATCAGTGGCATCTTCAACCCCGGTTTCTCCTCCATGCAAACTTGCCCCAGAACAATGCCACTATTGAGAAGGGAAACTGAAGTCACTAGAATGCTCTCAGTTGCAAATGGACACACAACTGGGCATGAACGATGAGGCCGAATATATTAGGTCATAGAACGAACATACCTGGTAGTGCCGGGCACTCTAGGCAGGGTTTGGTTCAGATGTTCACTTTGTCTTTGGGGCATGTCCTGTTTCTCTGAATCTCTGAGTTTCACAATCCTTGGTAGCTCAGCTTCCAGTTGGCTTCCTTCCTGGTAACAGATTTTTCTTTTTTTTGAGACAGAGTCTTACTTCGTTGCCCTAGGTAGAGTGCCATGGCATCACAGCTCATAGCAACCTCAAATTCTTGGGCTTAAGTGATTCTCTTGCCTCAGCCTCCCAAGTAGCTGGGACCACAGGCGCCCATCACAACACCCGGCTATTTTTTGGAGACGGGGTCTCGCTCTTGCTCAGCCTGGTCTCGAACCTGTGAGCTCAGGCAATCCACCCACCTCAGCCTCCTAAGTGCTGGGATTATAGGCGTGAGCCCCTGCGCCCGGCCACCCTGGTAACAAATATTGCCATAGCAGTTGTAGGACATACACTGCAATCTCACATCAACTTTCCAAGCAAAAGGATTATGACTCACTCCACACAGCTGGACTGAGATCACACATTTGCCCAAAGCCAATCATTATGGCCAAGGAAATGGGATGCTCTGATTGGTTGATCCTAAATCACATGCTTCACTCTCAGGGCTGGAGAGTAAAGTCAGCCCTGGACCATATCTGCTGCCGCAGGGAAACTGGGAGTTAGGGGGAAGTGGAACATCCACTACTCCACCTCAGGAATATTAGCTAGACTGGAGTTTCGGATTTGGAGAAGCAGTGAGGGGGTGCAAACAGAGTTCATGATCTGCACTTCACACATTTCCCTCCTCCTCTTCCCTGTGTTAGCACCACGTTTAGATAGACAATGTTTCTATTTCTTTTCCTAAGAAATATATATGAGAGGCTGGCCATAGTGTTAACCCCTCTACCTATGGGGCACAGAAGGGGGTGATGCTTCTAGATAAAGAACATGGGTTACCACCTCCCCCCCCCCCAATTTGTTTTCACTCTTATACACTTCACTCTTCTGTCCTTCCTACTTGGCATTTCCAAGTGTGCCAAACTCCTGCTCATTCTGCAGGACAGGAAGTCACCCTGCTCTGCAGGAAGTACCCTGCACAATTCAGGCTGCAGCCTTCTGGCCTTGCTTCTTTCCTGCATCCACTCTCCTTCCAGCATTAGGTATGAGGTAGAAACCTCTAGCTTTTGTAATTTTATGCAGCCTCAGAGAGTGCCCCAAATCAGGATCTGCAGTGGGACTGTGCATTTACTATCACTTTAATGGAGTCTCAAGAGGCAGAGGAAGTAAATACACAGGGTCAGTGAGTCATCTGAAGCTGGAAGTCACTGACCCACTTTTCCACCAAAATTAAATAAATTCAAGCCAAGAAAATTTCTTTAGTTTTTTTTTTTTTTTTTTTTTATAGCCCCGGTCAGGTAAAGGATGCTTTAAAGGTAAAGAAGTTGCTGAACACAGGGGAATGAAAGGAGGGGATGGACTGGTGACACAGACATGGCTTTCAGAGATCAAGACCAGTATGTAGAAGAGGGTTCACACATAGCACCTGCTTAATAATCACACCTGTGTGATTTGGGGCACATCACTTTCTCCTCTACAAACCTGTTTCTGGCTCTGTATTCTCATCAGGTTTTTATAATCAGTGTTAGTCAACACTTCTTGGGTTGCAAGCAACAGAAACTAATGCTAATTAAGTGAAAATTGTAGTTGGAGCAGCAAGTATGTATGAAGACATCAGTAGAGACTTTAGCAACTTGGAAAATATAGGCACACCAAAAGAATTCACATTCAAGAAAAGTCTTATACACTCTGTTAGCCAAACAAAACATGTCTACTGGCCACCTTTGGCCCCCAGGCCTCTAGTCTGTAATGTCCCTGTATAGGAAAGAGCCCCAAGCTCTGTGCCTGGCACCAATCCAGAACAGAAGCCCAATTCTGGGCAACAGGGAAAGACCTTAGTTGATAATGACTATGTCTGGTTCTTGCTCAAGTCCACAACCCCTAGCACTAGGCCCAGGACAGGATTGCCCCAAATAAGGACCCTTTGCTAAGGTAGGAGCTGGCTCAAGGACTTTTGAGTTTCAGCTCATCTGAGACTGTGCAGCTCACTGATGTCTGATCCCATAGATGGGCATGGACCAGGTCATGGGCTCCATTAGAAGGCAGGGGTAGGGAATGGGGCAGGAACCACTCTTCTAGGTAGGCGGTCAGACCCCAGCTGAAATATTACAAGCCTCACAGCCTCTCCTTCAGCCTCATCATGCCCAGTAACTTCTGTTTACAGCTTTCCAATACAGCACCACCACCTTCCACCCTCATACACACTTTGCTCAGACCTCATCTCCCTACCGAGTGGCTTCTACCAGCTGTGTGTAATCCCTGGTCATTTCTCAGTCCTCTGCATTGGGCTTAGCCCATAGTAGATGCTTGCTAAATGCTTCAGGTTGCTGACTAATTATTAAGAACTATGTTGGCCCTTCTGGAAATGATCATGACTTGGGTCAGGAGACCTGGGCTCAACCACTCACCTTGGGCTGGCCCTCTCCCTCCCCGGTCCTCAGTTTCCCCATCTCCACAGCAGGGAGAGGAGCTTATCATTTCTTTTTCTTTTTATTTTTTTAAAGACAGAGTCTCACGTTCTCATCCTAGAGTGCTGTAGTGTCACAGCTCACAGCAACCTCCAGCTCTTGGGCTTAGGCGATTCTCTTGCCTCAGCCTTCCGAGTAGCTGGGACCACAGGCACCTGCCACAACGCCCAGCTATTTTTTGTTGCACTTTGGCCAGGGCTGGGTTTGAACCTGCCATTCTCCGTATATGGGGCCAATGCCCACTCACTGAGCCACAGGCCACCCCTGAACCTTATCATTTCTAAAGGACCTTCTTGTTCTTCTGATATCCTCTGGGTTCAGTGGCTCGCTCTGTGACTGCAATATTGGCTGGGGCTGAAAGGGGAGGCCCACTGATAGATAGAAACGGCCCCTCACCTCAGGAGATGCATGTTCATGCCTGTGGGCTGCCACTGTGAGGGTGGCAGGCAATAAGGGGAGTTTAGTGAGGGAACCAGGGTTGAGTACCCAGTGACAAAGCTGGGAGCAGGTGACTGTCAGGAGCAGAAGCAGGAGACTGAAGTCAGATACCGGACTTTAGTGTCCCCTAGGCAGACATTTAACTATGTGACCCTGAGGTGGTTGTTTCATCGGCGCCATTCCGTCTCTGCTGATGGGCGTTTTGACCCCAGAGGAGTTAATGGAACAGGAAGCCACTCGGGGCTCTGCGGCAGGTGGAGGGGGTGGGCTCAGTGAGGGGACACCCCTCCCACCCCAGCACATCAGACCAAAACGTACCAATACTTCTCCCCACCACCTTCTGCTATCAGATCAGAGCAAGAAATCCAGACAAGAGCTGCTGTGCATTAAAGTTTTATGTGAAACTCTGTAAATGTATAGCATGGCCGGCGGGCTGCTCAGCACTTGGTGTAGATGGCCACGCTGCCCCGCTCCTCGAACTCCTCCTTGCTGACCCAGAGCTGCTGGAAGGCCTGCAGGGAGGCCAGGATGGAGCCGCCGGTCCACACCGAGGTCTTCCTCTCGGGGGCGGCGGCCACGGTGGGGCTGTCCCCGGGGCAGAGCAGGCTCAGCTCCCTCTGGAAGCGCTCGGGAAAGCCGTCCAGCATGGTGCAGCCGCCGCACAGCAGCACGTTGGCGGCCATCTCCTCCTTGAAGCCCGCCTCCTCGCAGCGGCTCAGGCAGGCGGCTGTGAGCGCCGGCAGCCCCGGCTGGCTGCTGCCCACCAGGGCCGGCGTGAAGAGCATCTCGGAGCAGCGGAAGCGCTCCTGGCCGATGGTGATAAGTTTGCCGTCCGGGAGCTCGTAGTCCACGCGCAGCTCGTCCAGCGCCAGGCGCTGCTCCTCCTCAGGCAACAGGGCGGCGTAGCAGCACTTCTTCTTGATGTGCTCCATGATGTGCAGGTGTTCGTCGGTGAACTTGTGGCCCGCCTCGTTGAGCAGCTTCATCAGGTAGTTGGTGAGGTCGCCCCCCGCGTAGTCGACGCGGCTGGTCAGGCCGGGCAGCACGTCGCCCTCCGAGATGGGCACCACGTGCGACACGCCGTGGCCACTCTCCACCACCAGCCCCGAGGTCTTGCCGTACGAGTAGATGGACAGCAGCGACTGCGACGTCACGTGCATGGCCGGGATGCCGAAGGTCTCGAACATGAGCTCGGCGTACTTCTCGCGGTTGCTGTTGGGGCTGAGCGGAGGGTCGGACACCAGCACTGCGTGCTCCTCGGGGAGGATCTTCATGGCCGTGTGGAAGATGTATTCCCAGATGTTCTGCACGCAGTCCCAGTCCACCACGATGCCGTGCTTTAGCGGGTTGACGAGCTTGAGCGGCGTGTCGGTGCCCAGCAGCTCGTGGCCCACGTAGGTCTGCTTGCTCGTGTCGCCCGAGTCGGCCGCCTCGGGGCAGCGCTTGCCCACCGTGGACGAGATGAAGTAGGTGGGCCTGGGCTCCCCCGCGTAGCCGCACTTGCAGTACTGGGAGCCCAGGTCGATGATGAGCGCCTTGATCTTGCGCACCTTCTTGGGCTTCATCTTCAGCTGAGTGGCGGAACCTGCATCTCGGATTCCAGCATCTGGGCCTGACAGTGCTCCTGCCTCTCCAGGGTCACCCTGAGCAGTGCCCAGGGGCATGAGGTTGGGGCTGCTCCTCGTCGCCATCTGCCTTCCCTGCTCACCTTCTCACATCCGCATCCTAGAGGTCCGCTGGGAGAAATAAGTGCACTCCAGCAGCGCCTTGGCAACCGCCAGGATTGTGATGTCACCTGGGCTGGTCCATTCAGCGGCGGGGAGGGCTCAGCTTCCACTGGCCCTCATAGGTCACTTCAACCCCCATCCCTCTAAGTTGAGTTTGATCCAGAACAGAGAAGGCGCTGCCGGTTTTAGAAATTCAAGGACACTGAGATCTCAGAGATTTCTTCTCCCCCACCTTACATCTCCACGTAACCCGGTTTACTACTAACTGAATGCCTTTTCCCCTGCTTCTTGGCCGAGCGGATGCTAATACTCAGTATCTGAGCCCCTACAGTAAGTCAGGCACTGCACCAGGGACTCTGCTTAAATCTGTTTGCAGAATCCTGGGAGGCAGGCAGAACTGAGGAAATAAGAGGCTCAGAATTCAAAGGATTTGCCCAAGAGCATACAGTTCTTAGAGTGTTTGTAATTTAACCCAAGTCCATCCAATTCCAATGCAGCAGGCCTCCGTAAAGCACTTGAGGGCCTGCAGAATACTCTCTTCCCTTCATTTGGCTTTTACTGGGGTGTGTAGCAGGTCCAGCCTAGGGCAAGCTTGCTGGTGACAGACAAAACTCTGGCCACATGCAGTGCCCAGGCTGAGAAGATAGAACGGATGCAAACGAGTTTACAGGTAGTTTACAGATATCCGCTTGGAGAACAGAGGTGCACTAAGGGGAGAGGGCTTATTTGAGGGAAGAAGTCAGAAGGTTCTCTAGAGAGGAGCTGACGCTTATGTCAAGTGCTGAAAGTGGTGTGGGTATTTGTCAAGTAGCTAAGAGGAGAGAAAGGCATCCCACACAGAGAGTAGGGCTTGAGCAGAGGCCCAGGAGGCACAGTGAAGAGCTTCCAGTAGTAAGTGTTTGGAAAGACAGACAAAGCTAGAGAGGTTACAGAGTCAACAGGGAGGGCCTCAAATGCTAGGAGTAAGCTTTGAGTGAACTGAGGAGAGCTGGGGAACCAATGAAAGGTTTTAGCAGGCGAGTGGTCAGATTTGCTTTCCAGAAAAATTTTAGGCAGATTTCCGTTTGTCTGTAGAGAATGGATAGGGGCAAGACTCAATGCTGAGACCTGAAAGGAGGCCATGGAAGAAATTCTTGTAAGACGTCAAGGGGGCCTGACCTAGGGCTGTGATAGCGTGAGAAAGACAGGCTTTAGAGGGATTTAGAAGGTGGAATAAATCTAATCTCTGGGTTCCCCAGCCAATTTTATTTCAAACTCTTATGCAAACTCTTCCAAACTCAAACCCTAACCCATTTGAAGCCTTCTTTCATGGGCTCCTGTGACCTGTTCAGCCTCAAACACCACACTCAGATTAGACAACTGAATGTGGGGCATGAAGGAGAGGAAAGGAGGAATCCCTTACCTGTGCCCAAGCAAGAAACATGGCCTGCCATTCAGAAAGGACAATCCACTGGGTCGCTGCAGAGACCTCCAACTTAATTAGACTGCCCTCCCACCCCAAAGAAGAATCAGGTGGTGAAGAATCAGGAGAAAATGGCAAGAGCGGCCTCTGGGGCTGAGGAAGTTTTATGGGAGAACTAAGAGCAGAAGTGGGTGGCGATGGGATTAGGCAGCATGGTTGGGGGTGGGGCGAGTCGAGAGATACTTCTGGGGAGCATCTAAGAATGCTAATGAAGAACTTCGGGTAATTTTTGTGTGCCAAACTGTTTTTTGGAACTATTAAACTAGATTATTTGGGTAACAACTTTATAAGCATCATGACCTAGAAATGCCACTGGTTGAGATCATAAAATCACAGAACCTGAGGACTAGTCACTTGAATCCCCTCTAGAACACTCCACCCAAAGTTTAGCATGACCAGCTCGCCCTGTCTTGGCCAACTTGAGGAACAAACTTTTCTTCACCCTGGACTGACAGCTGTATCTCTCTACGGCTATGAATTAGTCTGCTCTCAAGGCGGTGCAGAGCAAGTGAGTTCTTCCATGACAACCCTTAGGCTATTCAGAACTTCCTGAGTCGACCTTTCTTCCATTCCCTATGGAAAGGCAGTTCGGAAGGAAGACGAAGGAACTGGACTTAGAGGACCTGGATTCAAATCCAACTGTAGTACTTATCAGTATGATCTTGGGTGGAATACCCAAAATGTCAGTTCACTCTGTTTACTATAGTGCCACGCCTCTCATTAACTGCAGCCCTCCATCTCCTCCGGGTTTCTGTCTAGAGCAGCTGGATGGATGGACTTTCACATGTGGAAAGCAAGAGGAGGGGAGGAGCAGGCCCCAGGGGAAGATAATGAGGCCCATTTAGGACATGCTGACTTAGGCCTAACGTCCACTAGTTTATGCAACATTGGTCTGGAGTTCATGAAAAATTAAGTATCTGTATCCAGATTTGAAACCTCTACTGAACTCTTTCCCTTCCAACATGAGGAAATGGTTATACTTGGTACTTGGGTGTCCACACTGGGGGCTGAACTTTGAGAAGGGCTCAAAGTGCTTGTTTGCTAAGGATCCTCTTTGCTTTGCCTGGAGCTCCTGACTCAGGGGCTCTCAAACTTCAGCATATTGGAGAGGTCAGTTCCTTGCCTTGATATTCAGATTCAGCAAGGCTGTGGCTGGCTCTAGGAAACTACTTTTAAGAAAAAGTCCAGGTGATTCATGAGAAGAAACACTGTACTTTGGCCTTTTTCTCACTGGATTTTCTTTCTTTTCTCCCATAGCTGCTAAAATTACAGGGGTCTGGCTCACGTTTCCTCTCAAGGACAGGGGTAGGAGATATCCCAAAAACTGAAGCCAGAGGCAGGATATACCTCAAGGGAAAATGTGTTCTCTCTCCATTATAAGAGAGGGCCTGGGAGTTGCTTTAAAAAAAGGATCATTTCCTGGTGTTTTTGTCTTGAGCCAGAGAAATAAAAGTAGGTGTGATCCCTAAGATCATACAGAAATACAAGGTGTCTCCACCTAGAGGGACCTCACCAGAGACCACAGGAGGCCTGCATACACCTTAGACAGCTGGTGACAACTGTGGAGAGGTTTGGGACACAGTGTGTCAATAATCTCTACATTGTTCCATCATTGATCCCCTGTGTGATGGCCCAGAAAGGGAGAGAAGCAGCACCGAGGTAACTTGGTAGCCTAAGGAAAGCAGGGTTTCAATTAGGAGCATCCAGCATGCAGGCTGCTAAGAGGTGAAGTAAGAGGAGTCAAAGTGTCTGCTGGCTTCAGCCCAGAGAAGGTGAGGGGGTCCTTATGCTCATGCACCCTGCAGACGAGGCACAGGGACTGGCCTTCAGCTAGCAAACCATATCCCACATCTTCTCCCTGCAAATGCAGAAAGGCTGCTGACAGATGACAGGTGGGCCAGCCCTGGCAGCCCAGGAATAGCCTGTGATCAAAGCATGCCAGGCTTTGAGTATCTTAGTGAAGTGGGATGCACAGGGCGGATGACAGGGTCTCCCACACATGTCCACATCTTAATCCCCAGAATGTGTGAATATGTTTCCTTTCATGCCAAAAGGACCTTGCAGATATGATTAAGGAGCTTGAGGCAGAAAGATCATCCTGTATTACCTAGAGGGGCCCAATGTAATCACAAGCGTGCAGGAAGGTCAAGGTTAGAGAGACATACCATGGGAAGCAGAAGGCTGAGAAGTCTTTTAAGATGGAGGAAGGGCCCAAGAGCAAAGGAACACAGGTGGAGCTAGAAGAGGGGGACCATCCCCCAGAGGCTCCGGAAGGAACACAGCCCTTGGTTTTAGCCCACTAAGACCAACAATGGACTTCCGACCTCCAAAATTATAAGATGATAATAACACTGTTATTTCAAGCCACTCAATCTGTGGTAATTTGTTACAGCAGCAAGAGGAAACTAATATAGGCTCTTACGGGAGTCCAGGTTAGTGAAAAGGACCTACAGACTTCTCAGAATTCAAAAGGGGAGTTGGGAAGAAAATAAAGGATTCTAAATTAACTATGCCTTTGGTCATCACATGAAGTCTTTTGAAATAAGGTTAAACCATCATCATTACCCATGCAAATCCATGAAGAACAGAGCAATTGAACTTTTTTCAGGCAGCCAGGCATAGAAAGCATTTTCCTTCAGAATTCATTATCTCATCTACTACCCATTGAGCCAAGAAGCTGAGATTTTTATCCTTGAGGTGACAGCTGGGCTGCCCCCATCATGCAGTCACAGAGCGCATGAGACTGAACTTGGTCCTTTTCTTCTCACACCCTACAAGGAGCCAAGAGCATTCCAGTAACCAGTAATTTTAAAAGAAAAATTCCATCATTGTAGCAAATGCCGGTTTTATGAAGGGCTAGGGGTAAGTTTGGGTACTGAGCATCCAGAGTACGGCAGGCAATAGCACCAGTGTGTGCAGCTTCCAAGATGGCATGCACAATGGTGACAAATCAGCCTCAGATGCATGCCGGGCCCCATAAAGTGTGTCCCAGCACACCCCCAGGAGGAAGCCACTCCTGGCTGGTTATCCTACAGTGAGCTATGATCTACGAGCCTCAACAGGAGATTCTGAAAGGTCTAACTTCACTGCTTACCCAATGACCTTGATCAAGGAGGTTATGTACAAATATATATCCAAAAATAACTCGTTAAGGTTGTTGTGTCATCCTTAGTGTCCTAAGAGAGAAGAGCATGGCATAGCCACTGTAGCAGATCCTGCTAAAATCTAAATTAGAAGTTGCCACTCCTCTGCTTAAAGAGGAGTCCTTGCAATGGCCCATGAGGCCTGATGTGGGCAGCTGGCCCCCTTCCACACCATCACTTCTCTCCTCTCATCTACTTTTCCCGGCTCCTTCCATGCCAGCCAGCCACACTGGGCTTTCAGTTCTAATCCTCATGGTAGGGGGTGGATGCAAACTTCTTCTGTAAAGGGCCAGTCAAGATTTATTTTTATTCAGTTTTCTGAACCATATAGCCTATCGCAGTGACTCAGCTCTATTGCTGTAATGCAAAAACAACCACAGACAGCACATAACTGAATGAACATGGCTGTGTTCCAGTAAGATTAAACAAAATCAGGCTGGGGCTGGAATTGGCTGCAGCCTGCCAAGCCCTGCTCCAACTCCCAGCCACTGGTCTGCCTTTCCAAGCCTGCTCCTGCTGCTCCCCAACACATGTGGGCAGATGTTTGTGCACCCTTCCTCCTCCATCAGGGTCCTCGGGTAGACAGTGGAATCAGACCCTCCAGAGACCACTGGGGAGGTCCTTCTCTGGCCTCCTGTATGCCTTCACTCAGATTCCAGTCACAGGTAGCCCTGTCTAGGCCACACTGGCACTGCAACCTTGCTGATCCCCTTTCAATGCTTGGTTTTCTCTTTTCTTAAAGCTTTCTAACCTGTATTTATTGTGGTTATTGTCTGTCACCCCTCAACCCTCTCCAACTAGACTGTGGGAATTTTGTCCTTTTTTCCACTGCTGAATTCTCAGCTACCTTGCACATAGCAAGGACTCAGTAAATAAACATTCATTGAATAAATCAGTTTTATGACAAAATTTAGAAAGGGTACAATTTGGACTACTGTAGTGTTAAAAATTTAAGAAACCCCCAAACTCCAAATTTATGAAAATGAAGGGTACTTAAAAATACCCCAAATAGGGCAGCGCCTGTGGCTCAGTGAGTAGGGCACCGGCCCCATATGCCAAGGGTGGCGGGTTCAAACCCAGCCCCGGCCAGCTGCTTGGGAGGCTGAGACAAGAGAATTGCGTAAGCCCAAGAGTTAGAGGTTGCTGTGAGCCATGTGACCTCATGGCACTCTACCCGAGGGAGGTACAGTGAGACTCCGTCTCTACAAAAAACAAAACAAAACAAAAAAAAACAAATATACTTCAACATGGGACAGAGGTTTCCAGTAACTAGAAAGCCCCAGGTCACCAAATGACATCATAATCAGTGATGTCACCATTGGGAAAATTCTCAAATTGTCCTCTGATTTATGCCTTTCAGGCCTTGAAGCCGGCGGGATTAAGGACCTTTCCAAGAGCAGTATGGCTCTTGACAATGTGTGGGCTCCACAGACAGCAATCATGGGGGATGGGCCTGTCAAGAGGGTGGGTGAGCAGGCCCCCACCCAGACACAGGCCCTCCAGACTGCCTCCTTAAGGGATGGCCCTGCAAAGCGGGCAGTGTGGGTCCGCCCTAAGAGTGTGGAGCCAGAAGATCCTACCAAATCAGCAGCAGCCAAGGAGAGGACCAAGCAAGAGGTTACCAAAGCAGTGGTCGTGGACCTTGGCACTGGCTACTGTAAATGTGGCTTTGCCGGCCTGCCAAGGCCCTCCCACAAGATCTCAACAACAGTGGGAAAGCCCTACATGGAGACCGCTAAGACTGGGGATAATCGCAAGGAAACGTACGTGGGGCAGGAGATCACCGAGTCAGAGCTTCATCTCAAGCTAGTTAACCCTCTACAACATGGCATCATTGTGGACTGGGATACAGTGCAAGATATCTGGGAATATCTCTTCCGCCATGAGATGCAGATCTCACCAGAGGAGCATGCTGTCTTGGTTTCAGACCCACCCCTGAGCCCACACACCAACAGAGAAAAGTATGCTGAAATGCTGTTTGAAACCTTCAACACCCCTGCGATGCACATCGCCTACCAGTCCCGCCTGTCCATGTACTCCTATGGAAGGACCTCTGGCCTGGTGGTGGAGGTTGGCCATGGTGTGTCCTATGTGGTCCCCATCTATGAGGGCTATCCTTTGCCCAGCATCACTGGAAGGCTAGACTACGCAGGCTCTGACTTGACAGCCTACCTGATGAGCCTGATGAACAGTTCAGGGAAGCAGTTCACTGAGGACCAGATAGGTACTGTGGAGGACATCAAGAAGAAATGCTGCTTCGTGGCCCTGGATCCCATTGAAGAGAAGAAAGTTCCTCCCAGTGAGCATATGATCCAGTACACTCTGCCTGATGGGAAGGAGATACACCTGTGCCAGGAAAGGTTCCTCTGCTCCGAGATGTTCTTCAAGCCCTCACTCATTAAGTCCATGCAGCTGGGCCTTCACACCCAGACAGTGTCCTGCCTGAACAAGTGTGACATCGCCCTCAAACGAGACCTCATGGGGAACATCCTGCTTTGCGGGGGCAGCACTATGCTTAACGGCTTCCCTAACCGTCTGCAGAAGGAGCTGAGCAGCATGTGTCCTAATGACACCCCGCAGGTAAATGTGTTGCCTGAGAGAGACAGTTCAGTGTGGACTGGTGGCTCCATCCTGGCATCACTTCAGGGATTCCAACCACTGTGGGTCCACCGCTTTGAATATGAGGAACATGGGCCTTTTTTCCTCTACAGAAGGTGCTTCTGAACCCCCAAGAGGCATGGCCACTGAATGGGCAGTGTGTCAGCTTTGCTGGGTGAGCGCCCTCCGACACACTGGGAGCTGAGCCAGCACATTCATTCCTGTAGCATTAAACACCCCTCATGTTCCCTTCCAAGGTGTTTCTCTATTTCCTGACTTAATGAGTACTTTAAAGTTGTACCATATGCCTTAAAATAAACATTTGCCAAAACAAAGGCAAGTGGGGGGAGGAGGAACAAAAAAAGACACAAGTTATATGTTGATTGCTTACACACTTTTCCTGAGAGAAGCTAGCTTTAAAAAAATTGTTCTGTCCCTTATTTTGTGAATGCCCCACTTTAGGGTTAAAATCTGCTTGGAAGGGGTAATGTGATGAAGATAGATTACAGGGTAAGTGCTGTTGGGGCATTCAAGAAGCTCCCTTTCCACAAACACCAATAGAACATAGGCTGTGATGGTTCTATCTCCATAAAGCAGCTGGGGTACATTCATACTTCACCAGCAACACTGAAGGCCTGGAAAGAACTGGTGAAGAAGCCTGACCCCTGCTTTACCTGTACTTTCTTTTAGTTCTAAATAGTCACTAATATCTCAATACCAGTTCTTAATAAGCTATCATAGTTAATTGTAGCTGGAGCCTAGCATATTATGACCAAGATAAGTGGCAACTAGTCAGAGAATGAATGCTATATAGATGTCCCCTTTTTAAAAACTGGGGTGAGGTTTATCTTGCTTTATCAGCACTGAGGTCAAGGATGGAAGTCACAGACATTCTCCAGACACTTCAAGTAGCAGCCCATCTTCTACGAGAATGGATTCTTCATCAACTTATAGAGCATACAGCTGGAGTTTGGGGTAGGCTCAGGATACAGGCTGCTGGTTCAGGTTTGTGGGAGGCTGACCTGTGCCAATCATTTTAACCCAACTAAGGAGCCCGAAAGAAAATACGGATTCTTAGTAACCATGGAAGCCCTTCCAGAGCCCAGCAGGTTCTATGATATTTCTACAGAGTCTGTTTATAATTAAAACACTCTAAATTGGGGATTTCTTTAGAACAGCCCCTAAAATATTCTTTGCCCTGACTTTAAAGCTCAGAAATCTGAACACTACCAACAGGCAGCATAAAATAGTGGGAAAAAACATGGGCTACCAGCTCTATGGTTTGAAACCCTATTTTGCTATCAACTAGCTATGTGACCTGAGTCTTTGCTTACCTATAAAACTGAACATAAATATCTACCTACTCACACAGCAGATATAAAAACCAGAAACCAACTCCTAAATACCAGTATCTTGCCTGAGTAGTGTTCACAGTTAAGTACCTAGTTAGCATCCTGTAGACTACTACCCTTCTATACAGAAAGACAAAGTTCTCTTACTGCGGTCCTTAGCCATGTACGCACTCAGAGGCACACGTTCAGTGGAGAGCTGGCATTTCTCTCATCTCCAAGGATAAATCCTCCAGAGCCATCCTCACAGCCTACAGATTTGCCTCAATAGCCTTGAAAAGCCTCACATGCCTGACTCTGGATCCAGGGTTGGTGAGTAAGCATATCTGGCTGTCACCAGCAAACAGAGAGCCACAGAAGGGCACGTGAGCTTCCTATGGGTCAGCAAGGATGAATAAGCCTTACCCTTCAGTGTCTAGCAATCATCCAGGAGATGGGTATACTGACTTGAGCAAGTTAGATATCCTACAATACACAGGACAGCTCCCTTTGCCTCACACCCCAAAACACAAATTTAGGACCCAAAATGTCAATAGCACAACTTAAAACCTCTACTTAGCCTGATGGGCATACAAGGCTGGAAGAAAGTAAAGTCAGATTAAGTGAACTTGTCCAAGCACACTAAGACGAGTGGACACATGACCCAAAACTTTGTTCTTTCCTTTATACGAGGAAGACATCTGTTCTTAAAGTTCCTGGGACGTTAGAGCCAATAAGGGTGATAGTGGAGCAGCCTACTGTAGACACAGGACAGAGGCAAGGGCTTAGCAGAACCGAGAACATCAGAACCCAAGATCAAAAGCAGGCCTTCAGCACTGCCTAATGTCCCCACATTAGCCTTCGCTTGTCTGCAGCCTATTGAATATTTATAGTTATCTAGCTCCTGAGACTTCATCCTTACTCGCTTATCCATAAATATGACAAAATAGGATAAGCAAGACTTCCAAGAACTTGTCCAAGTGGTGCGTCTACAGAGGCACCGATGGCAAGTACTATGGGAAGAAAATACCTAACTTTGCTTCTGAAACTCACGGTCACCTTAAATTCCTCAGAATCTTCAGCTTTATCTTTTAAAACACCCTTTTCATTTACAGCTGTGACAAATCAAGTGTGTATGTGTGGCTGTTTGTACATATATGCGAGTATATAGACAGAAATTTATTTTAAAACATGTAGTAGTGCTAAATCATACCAAGCTATGTTCATAAAATTAATAAAAACATTCGCTCTTGCTCAGTATTATTAAAAGTGTAAAGTTAACATCATTTTGATCAAAGAAGATAGTCTTCTGCAAGTTCCCTCTGGATGTCCAGAGCCATCTGAGCAAAGCTATTTGACTCAATAGAATTAAGAAAACAATTGAAGATTCTAGCTTATTGAAGCATAAACTTGCTTTGAGATATGATCTAAATTTGGGGTAGAGTATCTACGCTTCTCTAGAATATAACAGAATCTTTCTCCAAAATTGAGCATTTATCACTCACAAGAGTTTCTCCTTTGTGCAAGAGGGACTTTACCTAACAATTGCAATCAGTGTAACTGGCTTATTGTACCCTCAATGAATCCCCAACAATAAAAAAAAAAAAAAAAAGAAAAAAAAAAAGTTTCTCCTTTGCTCATACGCTTCATTTTCCCCATGAATTCTTCCTTGGCTTTGCCCTCAATTTGGAAGTAACTGATAGTAATTTGCATCCACACAAATTCTTTCTTGCTGCTTCAATACGTTCTATTAAGGAAAGTGAGAATCCATGAAAATTCAGAATATTATCAACAGATACATTTACTTCTATAGCTAATCTATCAGCATGGGTCCCTTTACTATTATCCAAAGCAAGGGCACTATAATATATTAAAATACATAAGTTACCATACCCATTTACCCATGCCAAAGAGTAGTCACAAAGCACTTTCAGCCTTTTAACGTTGGGCACTTAATTATAGCAAATCCATTATGGGCATGAATCAAAAAGTAGATTTCTGGGGGGCCTGAAGCCGTGGTACTGGCGCTGGCGGTGGCAGCTGAGGCCTTGGCTGAAGCCGGGCGAACCTTAGGACAAGATGCTTGGAACCCGCCGCCACGGCCGCCGCCGCAGCTGCCACCACCACCACTACCATAAAAAGAAAAAGTAGATTTCCCCAGGGCAGAATATATCTTCTTCCATTTTGGTTTTTTTCTCATTATTTTGTGAAGATTTTCAAATATACAGAAAGGTTTAATTATACAGTGAACAACCCTAGATTCTATAGTTAACATCTTGCTATACTATGAGGAAAAAAATCTTCTTATAACACTATTTTAGGTGTATCTACGATGATTAAAAACATCATTACATGTTATATATAGTAACAAATGTCTTGTCTGACAGAAAAAATGGAAGAGATTTTCAACCTTACCCAAGGCCTAGCCATAAAATTCTTACCGGAATGAATTGGGCTTTTTCTGGATTCACTAAAAAGAAAAATCATTCTCATTGCTTCCAAAGAAAAAAACTGAAAGTTCTTTTCAGTTTTGAAACAGAAGTCAGTTAAACACCATACAGAAAAAGAAATGGCCCAGACACTGACAAAAACATTTCAGTTAAAGAACAGTATTTGGAGAAGAGATAATTTATAACTACGCATGCTATACAAAGTACAGGGCTCACCTATACTGAATGGGCATGATACTACTTAGAAATTCTTCAGTGTTCCAGCTCTAACTTCTAGTAGAAAATACACAGGCAGTAAAACAGTTCCTACAGACAGTGTAGGAGTTTCTCCCCAGGCATAACTGAAAGCACATGACCTGGTAAAATGTCACTAGGTAATAGCTATTAGCACAGAAACACTTAGAATTTTGTAGGAGACTTTTTACTCTGCTTTAGTTTGAAAAGAAGCAAATAGTGATTATATCTGACCAAATGTTGGTAGCACTAACAGTCGTTGTTTATATATAATACTTTTCCTTCCCAATTGTAATTGCAGTACAATTTAAAGATATTATTTTACTTGTCTTCACACTTTTGAGGGAGAAACCACAAAACATTTTTCCCAATTAACAGATGAAGAACTGAAACACAAATCAATTACAGGACTTGTCCAGGGTCTCCATATGAATCAGACTAGTAGCTGGAAGAAAACCCTATCTCATAATTAGCATAAATATGCTCTCAAACAGCACAAGTAAAAAAGGGTAATTCTCACAAAATGATTCTATATTAAAGTTTAATATTTTGCTAGCGATTAAGACATATACACAAAAGAAAAATAGAAATGCTTGGTATTCACTGAAGTCCAGGGCACACAGCAGCTCTCAGCAATGCGAAGGTAAATCATCACCTTATTCTGTCCTGCTCCTGATAGGCGGGCCTCAAAGAGCAAAAAGTGAGAGGACAACTAGGACTGAGTGGAAAATGGTTGTCTCAGCTGCAGTCAGTCACTCTAGTAGGCTCAGTTTCCACTGGGTTCTTGTGTTGATTTTTGGTGGTATAAAAAGCTCAGAATCTGAAAGAAAGGAAAACTGAGACACACACTCTTGTTGGTGGGACCTGAGGCAGTAACTCTTAAGCTAAACAAACTATGCCATTGGGTTTTGCAGCTACAAGATAACCATCAGAGCCAGAGTCAACCTGTCTACAACCCTTAGAAACTCTAGGTCAGAGCAGACTGGAGGCCTTGCCCTGAGAGCAGGGACTGTGTTTCAACCTCAAGCATGAGTGCCAAGTGATTCAAAGTGTAAGAAGGTTCTTTATTTCCATTAGGAAGGAGGGTGGTAGTGGTAGTAGCTACTGGCTATAAACATTTTTAAAAACTCTTCAAATTACATACCTAAGATCTGTGCATTTCACTGTGTATCAAATTTACATCAATTTTTAAAGAGTAAAAAAAAGTGGCAGCATGTATCATAAATTACTTTATGATAAAAAAATACTACAAATATGTTGATCAATAAAGATGCCCCTCCTATAATAAAAAAAAAGTAACGGAGGAGGAGGTTAGTGGAAAATTTTGTCACTGTATCCCAAAACTTCTAGGCATTCTTTCAGTTAGATTTGTGAAATCTCTCATCTAACTAGGAATCATATACAAGAAGCAGAGAAATGAGGAAATATGAATACATAAGGATGTTCTTTCTTGGCATTTTTATAATAATTAAGCTTTCTATAGCACATCTGCACACTGGGGTCATATAGACACACGAGTTATAGTTGACCACTGAACAACTGGGGGTTAGGGGTTCTAATCCCCACATAGTTACAAAAACACACATAACTTTTTTTTTTAGGATATAAAGTCTTACTCAATTGCCCTGGAGTTGAGTGCCATGGTGTCAGAGCTCACAGTAACCTCAAATTCTTGGGCTCAAGTGATTCTCTTGTCTCAGCCTCCCAAGTTGCTAGGTCTACAGGCGTCTGCCACATAACTTTAAAGAAACACATCATATTTTTTTTTTTTAAATATGGGGTCTCATTCTTCCTCAGTCTGGTTTCAAACTCCTGAACTCAAAGGCAATCCACCTGCCACATATAACTTTTTTGTTTTTTAATTGAGATAGAGTCTTACTTTGTCACCCTCAGTATAGTGCCGTGGTGTCATAGCTCACAGGAACCTCAAACTCTTGGGCTCAAGTGATTCTCTTGCCTCAACCTTCCTAGTAACTGGGACTACAGGCACCTGCCACAACACCCGGCTATTTTTTTGTTTCTTTAGCAGGCCCAGGACAGGATCAAACCCACCAGCCCTGGAGCATGTGGCTGGCACTCTAACCACTGAGCAACCGGTGCCCAGCCCACATATAATTTTTGACTCCGCCCAAACCCTAACTATGTATACCCTACCACTGATCAGAAGCCTTACCAATAATACAGTTGATTAATACATGTTATATGTATCAATACTGTATTCTTACAAAACGGCAAGGTAAAGAAAATTAAGACAATCTTAAGGAAAATATTAATATATTTACTATTCATTAAATGGAAGTGGACTGCCATAAAGACTTTCATCCTCATTGCCATCATGTTCAGTAGGCTGAGCAGGAGCAGGAAGAGGGAAGATTGGTCCTATTATCTTGGGGTGGCAGAGAAAGAAGAGGTAGAGGAGAAGAAGGGAAGGCAGGACAGGCAGGCACTCTGTGTAACTTTAAAGAAACACATCATAGGCCGGACACAGTGGCTCATACCTGTAATCCCAGCACTATGGGAGGCCAAGGGGGACGGACTGCCTGAGCTTAGGAGTTCAAGACCAGCCTAAGCCAGAGCACGACCCTACCGCTAAAAATAGCTAGGCATCATGGCGGGCACCTGTAGTACCAGCTACTCAGGAGACTGAGGCAAGAGAATCACTTGAACCCAAGAGTTGGAGGTTGCTGTGAGTTAAGACGCCAAAGCACTCTACCAAGGGTGACAAGTAGTAAAAAAAAAATAAAACAAAACATGATTTTTATATTACACATAATACATGCATACATATATACACACGAACATCATGACTAGAAATTATGACTTTAATTTCCTTTGACATACTTTACAATTCGGATTTTCTCTGCTAAATATATCAATTTTATAATTAAATATACACTTACTATTCTCCATCCCTCCAAAATGAAAACCAATATAGACAAAAGGCAACAGGAGGTTTGGGTTATCTAAGAATATCTATACTAGGAAAAGGCTACTTAAATAAATTCATGGTCAACAATGCCCATTGTTAATTTCGTAAATAGTAATTAAAGTTTGAATAAGACTTTATCTTTAAAAGAAAAAAAAAATAATGAAAATAATGTGTATTCTATCAATTTTTTCCCTTTTTTTTCCCCAGGGTGTCAAACTCCTCGGCTCCTAGTGATCCTCTCACCTCAGCCTGCTGAGCAGCTGGGACTACAGTCATGAACCACCATGCCTAGCAAGCTCTATTTTATTTTGAAAAATCAGGCAGAAATACAACTATATTTGATTCTAGACTTCACTTGGAGTAAATACCAAGTATTGACTTTTTGGCAAGCAAGTGATTATACTGACAAATTGTGGTGGTAGGATGGACATCTTTCATATTCCCACTTTTGAATTTCACAGCACAAAAAGACAGTCACTTTTATAAAAGTAACTTGGGGGCTTTTCACTTTTTCCTAGGACTTCCCTTAATCTTTTGATAGTAAAATCATTTGAAGTACTTACTTTGTTATCATAACAAGTCCAAATTGGCTGTGATTCAAGCACTTTCCCAATATCACTTTAATCCATTTTATGAAATACTACATTTTTGCAAAACTTGCAAATGATCTGCACAATATTGCAATGCATCAAAGCATGAAATAATCAGACAAAATGCCCCATCAAGTTACTGATCCTACTTGTGGGCATGTGTGAATATACTACTGACTGGGGTTGACATGTGAGGAATATTTGAGAGGGAATAATTTTGTAATTAGTTCATCAATGCCAATTTTTGAACAAAGAGAACTTCCCTTTTCATAATCACGTAATTTTAGGAGAATAATAATAAACAGTTGGGTAACGAGGAGCTCTCAATTAAACAGAATGGCTTTGTGGCTCAGCTGGGAAATGAAAGTGTTCTTTGAAGTGGGAAAGCCATCTGGAATACCCCAGGGAATGGTGGGACTGGACCTGACCTGAAGATCAACACAAGGTCAGGAATACAGGAAGCAGAAATCATAATTTGGACAATAGTTAAAAATAAATAAACAAACTTTCTCAGGTCTAAGGTAAATTTTTAGCAACTCAGAAATAAGTGTATGTGTTAGAACTGATACCAAATGCAGCTTGCTAGACTTCAGAAAGAAGGGGAGCTGGGATAGTTTGTATGTATGTATGCGTTTAGCTGGCATGGAAGGTAGTAGTTCATTCCTGGTAGCAACAGAAGCTGCTGAAGTTAAAATAATTTGAATCCTCACAAGCTGCTTCAAATTCCGCCCAAACTCTATTGTAGCGAAGCAATGAAATAAAAAAAATTCAGAACATTGCTTGTCATGTGAAAATGGCAGTAAAAGTGTCAATTTTAGAAAATATCACTAACTTTTCAAAGCTAAGAGAAGTGGTACACTTGAATGATAAATCTGAAGGGCAAATACTCAAGGTGCCAAGTTGATCTAACTAATGTTTCTATCAAACTTTCAAAAGATAGCCTTTAGGACTTTCAACTTTTAGGGATATATATAATCTAATTGAGAACCACCTCCCAACAAGCAAATAAGACATTTTATATATAACTAAAGAAATACATATAAAATGCTAATATTCTTGTGATTTGCCTTCAAATTATATTGTCAATTCTAAACATGATAAAAAGATCCTAGTCATAAGTATTATGAAACATCCCCAAGATGCAATGCATAACTGTCAAGAGCCAAAAAATGATGCTTCAGAAGAATCTTTCAATGTATATTTTAATTAAACTGTTTAGACTAAAACAGTAAATGTGGTATTCCTGTGTAAGTGTTTGCCATTGTCAGCAAGATTTTTTAAAAAATTAGACAAGTAATAGTCATGTTGGATTTCATCCACCAAGTCTGCACCACCAGAAGCATTAAATATTCCTTGAGGAAAAATTGTTGTCAATTGTCAAAAAATTGTCAACCCAATCTCTCCTTACACTGCTGATGTTTTCAATACTTACGGAAAGATATTCTTCCTGCTTATTACTATAATAATTTATAGGGAAAAAATACTAACCAAGAACAGGAACCGAAGTCTTCTGTTGTTGGTAAGAGGCCGTGATACTATGTGCAGTAGAATTGGGACCTAGAACCTAAGTAGAAAGTACACTGCATTAGCAAAGATCATCTCATACATCTGATGACTGCAAACACCAAAGGCCAAGTTTCTACTAGCAGTAAATAGCCTGTCATTTTTACTGGTATAGTATCAAACATAGTAATTCTCTTTCCCTATGTGATTTTAATTTGTCAGTTTTTCCAGATTCAACTCAGATCCCTAATTCTCTTTTCTCCCAGAAAAACAAGGTAATGATGGGGTGGGGGTGAGTAGAAAGAAAGAAAAGAAAAATTACAACAATGATATATGCCTGGCCTTTTCCAAATGAGCAAGCCATTCCCTTAGGGAAAGGAAAAACAGTACAAAAGGCTACAGAATACACAGAGTATCAAATATACTATAAGAGTTGTGGGGAACATTTTCATATTAACACAAATACAAATATGTGCATATTATGAAAGAGAATGCAAACTCTGCACATGTGCTCAAGGTAAAACACAAGATTTCATGGGAATTTCAAGCCTGCAGCAAGAGGCCAGGCCTTGGTAGTACATTCTCAGAAACAATGCCATGTGCTTAAAGCATTTCCAAGTGATTCACAGTATCCTGCACCTACTATTACCATGCTTTACCAGTCAAAACGAAGCACAATTTTCCTGGCCTTTTCCCCTAAAAGACTCATAAAGTTAATGTCTTAAAAGTTAACATGACTGGAATAGAAGAGGGGAGGGAAGAAGCTGAGGGAGCAGCATTATAAATTATCAGCTCCAAAACCACTACACTTTTGGAGATGATCACATTTCTTCTAGAAAATACACATACCTATTTAATTTCAAGAATCTGTTGGGTCCTGATTCTTAGTTGCTTCTATTTATGCTTTGTAAAGTCTATCCTCTTATTCGTATATAAATAACATTCCAGTAAAGCATATAGGGGACATACCCTCCCCTTTCTAACTGAGGAAAGCATCAGAAGCAAGCATTTGTGTCTAACCAGTGAGCTGTTTAATAACCTCTCAGCTTTAAGCCCACCTTTCTACACACTACTTGTGATGCTGGGGCTGAAAGCCTGAAGAAGCGTTACTCTATTACTCTATGTTGCTGGTTCCCTGTTTTGCTCTGCCAACAGACAGTGTCACAGGGAGAGTGCAGGCTGGAGGAAGAAGAAAGCATTTGCTTGCTATTACCCAAGCAATAGCTACTCCTCCTTAGTTTCTGCTTACTCTTGTACACTTAGAACCAGCTTCATCGCGCCCCCTCAGAAATATTAGGACCAGCTGGTTGGTATTTACTTCTCAGAGGTTCAAGAACCAGCTCTGCAGGGCCCTACCTCCAGCTTCTAAATTCCAACAATTCCGAACTTTTTCTTCTGTTCCCTCAGCCTTAGGGATAGAAGCTACTTTCTATAATTACTATCCAATGTCCTTCCATTTTGCCTTTTTCAGTCTTCTAACACTTATTTAACAAATCCATATATTAAATTCTCTGACAAAATAATACTTTTCTTTGTTTTCCTTATTGGACCCTGACTGCTATAGTAGCCTTTCCAAATCAAAATCAGAATCCATTAACAATAGATTAATAACATTAATCTATTGGGGGGAGGTGGTAAGAGAGTGGGCATAAGTGTAAACAATAAACAAAGTGACAATACATAACTTTTTTTTTTTGAGACAGAGTCTCATTGTGTCACCCTTGGTATAGTGCTGTGGTGTCATAGCTCACAGCAACCTCAAACTCTTGGGCTTAAGCGATATCCTCTCTTGCCTTAGCCTCCCAAGCAGCTGGGACTACAGGTGCCTGTCACAACACCCAGCTAATTTTTTTGTTTTTTAGAGATGGGGTCTCACTCGCACTCAGGCTGGTCTCAAACTCATGAGCTGAAGCAATCCACCTGCCTCAGCCTCTTAGAGTGCTACATTAGAATTCTGGATAGGACACAAAACTGATTCAGTCTTAAGCATAAATACCAAAGCTCATCATAACAACATGTAAGTGACAAATCAAATTTCCCATCAAACAAAAGAAAAAGCAATTGTCGAGGGTCCCTTTAAAGACGTTGATCACAATCACAAATTCTTAGCTGGGAAGTGAGAGGCCATCTCTGATCCTATCTTCTCCCTCCGCCCATCCCAATCCCAGTGAAGGTTGGGGCAACCACCTAACTCGCTCTTCTTCCCCATGACAGTTGCTTCACCCAGAAAGGAGAAGTAACAGTCCACTTAGCCTGCACCAAGAAGTACTAATCACTGTGTAGGCAAATATATAATCTTCATGCTAACACAAATCTAAGATAACTATGGCATATTATATATCTGTATTAAGAACAGGAAAGTTTCTGCTTTGACTTTTAAGAGGGATTATGTGAATCCAATAGCCTGTGAAAATGATGGGAAAAAATGCACAATGTCTTTGAGAAAACTTACAGGTGGGACTGAATTCTGCTGGTAGGTGAGAGTCCAAATTTCTGGAAGTGACTTTTCCATTAACTGCAGAGCATCTTCTAAGGCCTTCTGTAATTCCCTTCCTTGCTCATCAAACTCAAAGAGAAAAAGTACCTTTAAGGTATGGTACACTTCATCTAAAGACAAGAAATTTGAGAGAGTGGTAAGTTGTGAACCGTCCCACAGTTTATTTCCCAAGCAAAAATTTCTACTATCACACTACAGTTGCATTCTTTCACATTTTCTTACTTCCCCAATGCTGGAGTAATTCAACAAATCAACTACAAAAAGAAAAACAAACATGCTGGGGCCCAGGCAGGAAGCAGTGTCCCACAATTCTTTATCCTGGCTCAAGTGCCAGGACAGAATTGTCACAGGTCAGTTTGGTGGATGCCAAACAAAGTCTTCTCAGCTACCAGCTGCAGACAACTTTTAGGAATGTACATGGAAATGACTATATATGGAAATGACTCTTCCTGCTAAAAGTTTTCATCTTCTGTCCAATTAGGAAATTTGTATCTTAATTATTATCTGCTGAATTCTGCCTGTTTAGTGTTTTTTGTAGTCAAACATCATCACTACAAGTCTGAGCAAGAGTGAGACCCTGTCTCTACAAAAAATAGAAAAATTAGCCAAGGTGTGGTGGTGCATGCTTATAATCCCAGCTACTTGGGAGGCTGAGGCAGGAGGACTGTTTGAGCCCGGGGGGTATGATGTTGCTGTGAGCTATGAAGACACCACTGCACTCTGGCCTAGGCAAAGAGTGAGACCCTATCAGAAAAGAAAAGAGAAAAGAAAAGAATCACCAACATCTCCAGTACTGAGAATGTACCTTTCAGGTTTTCAGTGTTCTGCACCACTTCATTCAGTGCCTCCAAAAGGGCTAGATCCTCTAGTGGACTCCCTTCTTTGAGGCTGTGCTTCTTCCGCTCCGCTTTGCGACGATTCTTAGACGATCTCCTATTAGACATTGGAGAGATGTTTGAAAGGGGGCTTTTCCTATGCTGAACATACTAAAATGAACACACTTGCTGGCCACCAACTTTCTGCAAAGACAGAGAGTCTACAGATGGTATTTATATTTTGAGGGGGAATGATGAGGTATTAAACCAATACAGAAAAGAAAATTTGAGGTAGAGGGTGAGTCTTATTGGCAGGAAATAATAAGGAAAATCCTAAAGAGTGATATTTTTGCCTTAAAATTCTGATCAAAATACAGAGTAAGATGGTAGGTAATGCAGTATTCCCCATTATCTGCAGTTTCACTTTCCCAGGTTTTTATCACTCCAAGTCTTTCATGGAAAAAATCAGATGGAAAATTCCAGAAATAAACAACTCGTAAGTATTAAATTGTGCACCATTATGAGTAACATGATGAAATCTCAGGCCATTCTGCTGGAACACAAATCCTCCCTTTGCACAGCTGATCAATGCTATCTACACTAGCCATCCATTAGTCAGGTCATCAGACTGACAGTTGTGGTATGACATTGCACTGTGTCCAAGGAATTCTTACTTTACTTCACTGGCCGCAAAATACAAAAGTAGCAAGGATGGCATATTGTTCTACCTATTGTATTTTTTTTTTTTTTTTAGATGTTTGAAACTTTTTATTTATATTTTGGTCTTACAAATGATGAAAAATATGGAACGCTTCACGAATTTGCGTGTCATCCTTGCGCAGGGGCCATGCTAATCTTCTCTGTATCATTCCAATTTTAGTGTATGTGCTGCTGAAGCAAGCACTACCTGTTTATAGTTGCCGTTAATCTCATTGTGCTTAATTTATAAATTAAACCTTATTGTAGGTGTGCAGTACAGGAAAACATTACATATTTAGGGTTTGGTGCTGAGGTTGCAGAAATTCACTGGGAGTCTTGGAGCATATTCCTCTCATGGATAAGGGGCAAATACAGTATGGTGGAACAATGAATAAAAAAACAACCAATTTCAATTTTATAATTAAAAAACAAAAATCTCAGCTAGGCACCTATAGCTCAGCGGCTAGGGTGCCAGCCACATACACGGGAGCTGGAGGGTTCAAATCCAGCTGGGCTTGCCAAACAACAATGACAACTACAACCAAAAAAATAGCCGGGCATTATGGCGGGCACCTATAGTCCCAGCTACTTGGGAGTCTGAGACAAAAGAATCTCTTAAGCCCAAGAATTGGAGGTTGCTGTGAATTATGATGCTATAGCACTCTACTGAGGGAGGCACAGTGAGACTCTCTCAAAAAAAAAAAAAAAATCGAAAAGCAACAAAATAAAATTTAAATAAGGAGATAGGACATACCAGATTGGAATCTGATTATACTAAAATACGTACAAATCCCATTCTTTCCTACCCAAAGGTCTTAAATCATGACACTTCTTTTGTCTGAAACTTTCTATTTCCATCTTTTCTTTTTCGTGAGATGAGGTCTCACTGTATTACCCTGATTGAAGCATAATAGCTACTCATAGGTGTGATCACAGTACACTACAGCCTCAAAACTCCCAGGCTCAAGTGATCCTCCTGCCTCAGCCTCCCAAGTAGCTGAAACTATCGGTATGAACCATCATACTCAGCTTCTCCCCAACTCTTAAAAATCCAGTTCTAATTGACTTTCTTGAAGTTTCTGATCAACTCACACAACTTCACAGATCTCCATTCTGAATTCCTAAAGCACAATTCAGTTTAAATATCTATAATCTTATATTGTTTTGTATCTCCCAACCAAGACTATAAGCTCTTATAACTCATATCTTCTTGTAAGTTTCTGGTAACGTCCACTGCATCCAGTATGTGGATAAATAACTATACTGAGTAAAAGTGTGGTGACTTACTTTATGTGTATGATCTCTTCCAATCCTGATTTTGAATTGAAGCAGTTGAAATACGTTTTTCTTTATAACCTTTTCATTTTTCAGTACCTGCACATTATGGTCATTAACATTTATTCAGCAAGTAAAATCAGCTATTAAGTAAACTGAATGCCCAGTGCAAGTGCCTCATGCGCAACAGGCAAACGCAAAGGCCATGAAGCCACAGAAGAAAACATTTCAACTCTGAGCCTCACTTATCGGATATAATGGGAAAGCACCTGTACAACTTCCACACAGCGTTGGGAACTATTCTCCCCTTTCCTGTTGTACTGTTCAGTGGAAAACCAAGCTATTTGCTTCTACTTCTCCATATGCCTAGAGCATGATTCATCTTTTGAATAACCCAATACATACGCTGATATCCTGGAGTTACTTTGGGAGTATTTGCCGCTCATCTCACTGCCACTCACGATGCTGCTAGTTTCAGAGAAGAGGTCTGACTCTTGACCACGGAGCATCTCGTCATCTAGAAGAGAAGAACCGAATGCAGATGAAACACTGCCTGCTGATGTGGGTTTGCCTTCAGGGAGATGAATGGACTAGAGTCAACTGGGCACAACAAAGAATGGATGAAAATGAATGACTAATATTAAATACAGTTATTATTACAATAAATTAGTAGTTTGCCAAACTTTCTTCTTTCTTTTTTTGAAAGAAGGAGGGAACTCATTTTTTAAAACACAGAAGTTGTTCTGTGGTTTGGACGCAGATGAGTAGGACTGTCTGACAGAGCTATTCCGGTTTATGGCTGGTCTTGTCCCCAGGCCCTTCCACAACACACACAGACATACGTGGCCCCTGAAGGGTTTCACAAAGGCCTCAGACTTCCCTATAGCACAGTAATCACATCACAGAAGGAACATTAACCAGCTCAGACAGTGTGCGGTGTGGCACTCGCCCCCCAGTGCCGCACAAGTCTCAAAGTCTTCATGCAGACACTAAGTCTCAAGGTGTTTGTGCAGACAGATACTTACCCAGATTCACCTGCTGTGCTTGCTCCTTGAGCTCTCGGACCACCAGTAAACGTTTCTTGTGGCGACTGAATGTGGTTGTCTGAGAATCCAGAAACGCCACATAATTTTTCTGGGCTAGAGATGGAGAATGGAAAATAATTTGTGTATGATGTTTAGGCAAAGACAAAAATTAAGATGGAGGGAAGTAAAGGAAGATTAGAATTCAACAAAAATAAAGAGTTAACTAGGTCTTCCAAGCAAGCTTTTTGCTTAATGAGCACTAGTGAAGTGGAGATTGAGATCCAGATAATAGGGCTCCTCAATATCATCCCAGAATATTCTCTACCACTACATTTGTAAAATCACCTAAACAAAGACTTGGTCTAACCCAAGAGAGGACTGGCAAATAAAAGGAGTACACAAGAAGCTGCTACCAAACTTAAGAGGAAAAGCACTCTATTGTTTCTGCCTACACATTACCAAAATACCAATGGGTGTGGAATAAATGTATCTAATGATTTCTGAAAATTTTTGCCCAATGGAAAAATTAACAGAAAAATGACACTAATAAAACATGGAAAAAAGCAAAATGCTACTATCTAAGAACATATTTTATTAGTAGGCATAAGGTTTATACAGATGAATTATCAGCAATTTTTGAGGTTCTCATTAGTGGTGAAAATCCAAGTAACCGTTGGCTGGCTGGATTCCTAGAGAACAGGAATGACACCTTCAGGGTCCAGTCAGGGGGACCTAAAGTGAATGACATGAAAAGCAGGATGGAGGATGGAGGAGCTGGTAGGGTAAAGATGTGAATACACACAAATGTCAGAAAGACCAGACGTTACTTAACAGGATAGACTCGCTTTAAAAGGCAGAGCTTAAAGTCAGCCCTCACTCCTAAGATTTATATAAATCAAACTGAGGTCCTCCTCCTTCTCCATCTTGCTTTTAAGGGAAAACAGTGACCATGTGAGTATTCTACAACTGGTAATATTCATATGTATTCTAGGAACTGTGCACTTCATCTGCAGAACACTTTTTTAAACTTTTTAATATTTTGAAAAATTTCAAACATATAAAAAAGTTGTAATTCAATGAACACACACACACATATATATATACCCTTCACCTAGATGTACCAATTGTTAAGATTTTACCCTATTTTTTTGTTTTCTGTTTCTTTGCACATATGCAAACACATTATTACTTTTGTGGAACCTTTTGAGAGTAAGTTGCAGATATGATCCTTCACTACTATATACTTCAGCATTCATCTTTTAAGAATAATAGAATATACAGGTGGTGCCTGTACATACACCTAGGGTGTTGGGTTCCAACCCAGCCCAGGTCTGCTAAGCAACAATGACAACTGCAACCAAAAAATAGTCAGGCATTGTGGCGGATGCCTGTAGTCCCAGCTACTTGGGAGGCTGAGGCAAGAGAATCACTTTAAGCCCAAGAGTTGGAGGTTGCCATGAGCTGTGACGCCATGACACTCTACCCAGGGTGACAGCTTGAGACTCTGTCTCAAAAAAATAAAAAAAGAATAGAATATGGTCTTACATAACCACATACAATTATTAAATGCAGGAAACTTACCATTAATATTATACTATTATCTAATATAGTTCATATTCAAGTTTACCAACTATTCCCAAATACAAAGATTCTTAACTGTATTTTATCACAGGTTTCTAACATTCAAATCTTTTATGTGTACCATTTGCTAGTTTAGCACATTTAAAATTTTTGGTCAGAATTAAATACAATACACAGTGGAAAATTTAGATTGAGCCTATACAACATATTATCTAAAAATGCAGTAACAGAGGGACGCTCTCTTTCTCTCTCCTTCCCTTCTCTAGGCTTCCATGCAAAGATTTCTATCAAAACTGTGATCCTCACCTTCTAAAATGGAAGGCTTTACGTTGGTTTCTATAATGTCCAGTCTGTTATATTTGTATACCTAGAAGGAAAAACATAATCATTTTAGGCAGGAAAACTTCTAGCCATTGGAAAGACATGAATTGCATTCAGAGATGACCAGGATATTTTCGTGAAAAGCAGGCTTCCTCCAAGGCAGCCAAGAAAACTCAACTCATTTGAGAAAAAAAACAGTAATGTTTGACATTTAGAGAACTAATTCCAAACATTATCAAGGACAAATGTTAAAAACAGTTTTAAAAAGACTGCTAACCCTTAGGTTAGGAACTTGACCTACTTCTACTCATAACCTCAGAAGACAAGAAATTCCAGTTGACCTGGACTCCCCTGCTCTCTCTCCCTGCTTAGCAGGCAACATATGGAGGATTTAAAAATGTTTCTTACCAGCCTCAAAGCTTCTTCCCAGGCAGCTCCTTCTAACAGCAAGAGTACAGCTTCTTCATAATCCTGGTAACAGAACAGCAAGGAAGATAACAGGTGAATGAAGCAAGCATGCCAGATGCCATCCTAACTACCTGTGAAACTGCCCAGAGGTCTGCCTCCATGTCCCTTTCCCTTACACTCCCAGTCCTCAGTATCCCTGGCCAGCCTTAGCCCTTACACTCTCAGTCCTCAGCATCATGCCTGCTTAGAGTCCATGTTCCATAAATACTGATGCAATAGACAAAGGAGGGGCGTGTATTGCAAGTAATGACAAAATACAGGTAAGCATCACATCTCCATGTTTCAGGATATCAAAACCACCAGACAGATCTGTTAAAAATGACCATAGTCCTAGCTTTACTACCAAGTTAGATTTAGCAAATTTAAATGGGCTCTAAAATTGTTAATAAGGCACTTTGAAAAAGTGGTAGACTAAAATAGTAATCTTCCAACATTTTATTTTATCCTTTTAAAATGCTTATTTTTGGCCAGGTGCAGGGGCTCACGTCTGTAGTCCTAGCACTCTGGGAAAATGAAATGGGAGGATCCCTTGAGCTCAGGAGTTAGAGACCAGCCTGAACAAGAGTGAGAACCCATCTCTACTAAAACAACAGAAGACTAGCCAGGCATTGTGATGGGCACCTGTTATCTCAGCTACTCAGATGGTTGAGGCAAGAGAGTCACTCGAGCCCAAGAAATTGAGGTTGCTATGAGATCTGAAGATGGTACTCTATACGGGGCACAGAGTGAGACTCTGTCTTAAAAAATAAAAATAAAAAACTATCTGGTGTCCTGGCAGGTGCCTGTTGTCCCAGCTACTCAGGAAGCTGAAGCAAGAAGACTGCTTGAGCCTAAGAGTTTGAGGTTGTTGTGAGCTATGATACCACCGACTTTACCCAGGGTGATAGAGTGAGACTCTGTCTCAAAAAAAAGCTCATTTTTTTCTTTTTCTTTTGAAAAACTTTAAACTTAAGAAAACAATGAGTAAAATAAACATCTTAATCCTATAGCCTTCAGAAAGTTTTGATGCTGTATCCTTATCAGTAAAAAGATTTTGATTATGTGCCTCGATCTATTATTTAATGTACTTAAAAATCATATACGCTTTAGCATATTTTTAAAAGATGAAATGAATAAAAAAAATCAGCTAGATTACCTCAAACAGTCACTCTCACAAGAAGGGGGGAAAGGGTATATATTAGATTAAAAGATATCCAAAGGACATAAGATACAAAACAGGTGGTGCTCATAGCTTAGTTGGCAAGGGCGCTGGCCACATACACCTAGGGTGGCAGGTTCGAACCCGGCCTGGGTCTGCTAAGCAACAATGACAACTGCAACTAAAAAAAAAAAAAATAGCTGGGCGTTGTGGCAGGCGCCTGTAGTCCCAGCTACTTGGGAGGCTAAGGCAAGAGAATCACTTAAGCCTAAGAGTTGGAGGTTGCCGTGAGCTGTGATGCCACAGCACTCTACCCAAGGCAACAGCTTGAGACCCTGTCTCCAAAAAACCCACCAATATGCAGTCCTATATTTTAAGAATCACTGGAGAAGGCCAGGTGCAGTGGCTCATGCCTGTAAGCCCAGAGCTCTGGGAGGCCGAGGCCAGTGGATGGATTGCTCAAACCCAGGAGTCCGAGACCAGACTGAACAAGAATGAGACTGGAATGAGCGGGAGTGAGACCTCATCTCTAAAAACAGTCGGGTGTTGTGGCAGGTACTTGGGAGGCTGAGGCAAGAGAATAGCTTGAGCCCAAGAGTTTAAGGTTGCTGTGAGCTATGACACCACAGCACTCTACCAAGGGTGACAAAGTGAGACTCTGTCTCAGAAAAAAAGAAAAAAGAATCATTAGAGAAATCTGAGTACTATTAGATGAGATTAAAATGTGTCCACATGATAAGATGGAGATCATAACACAAACGAATCAAGTTTAAAAACAGCACAGAGAATAATTTTATTTTGGTAAAAATACATATATGCATGCATAGAAAACACTATGGAAAGAAATATGAGGGGCTCAAAATGTCAATCTTGGAGTGTTAGAAATAAGCTATTTTTCTTATATTTGCTTTCAGCATTATAAACAATCTATAATATGTATATACTACTTAAAAAAGTTATTTTTAATTAAAAAGATTAAATATTTTCTTCCTAAACTGCAATCCATAAAGGTGCCTAATAGGATGTGTTGTTAGACCTGCTCCTTGTGTTTTGTGGAGGTGGAATTCACATAACACAATCACTGAAAAATTGGTGGTATTTAGTGTATTTCCAATGCTCTGTCCCCTCTACTTTGAAAAGTTTCTTGATAGAGGGAATGGTTGAGGAAAGAGGATAGAGGGGTAGGGACAGGTGGAGATCAAAAGAAAAAAAAGGTTTTTCACGACTCCATGAAAACACCTCATACCCATTAAGTAACTATTCCCCATTTCCTACTCCCTCCATCGCCTGGCAACCTCCAACCTGCTTTTTGTGTCTATGGACTTGGCTCTTCTGGATATATCACATAAAACAAATCATGTATGAGGTAACCTTCTATGTTTGGCTTCTTTCACCTAATAAAATGTTTTGGAGGTTCACCCAAGTTGTAGCATACTATCAGTTCTTTGTTCCATTTTGTGGATGAATAATAAATATTCCACTGGATGTATATATCACCATTTATTCATCCCTCCACCGAGAGACATTTCTTTTGGCTACTATGTATAATGCTGCCATAAATATGCACATACAAGTTTGTGGCTATGTTTTCATTTCTCTTGAGTATATATCTACAAGTAAACTGCTGGGTCACATTGCAATTAATTCAATGTTTAACTTTTTGAGGGACCGCCAAATGGTTTTCCACAGTAACTGCACAATTTTACGACCCCATCGACAATATTTGAAAGGTTCCTATTTCTCCACATCCTTGCCCACATTTTTGTTTACCTTTTAATTTGGGAGAAACACACATAAAACCTACCATCTTAATCACTTTTAAGATAAGCTCAGTAATGTTAAGCACATTCCCTTGACTGTGCAACCAATCTCTAAAACTCTTTCCCTCTTGCAAAACTAAAATTCCATACCCATTAAACCGTAATACCCATTCTCCCTACCCTCAAGCCCATGGCTACCACCATTATACTTTCTGTCACTAAGAATCTGAGTAATCTAGATACCACAAACAAGTGGAATCATACAGTATTTATCTTTTTGTGATTGCCCTATTTCTATTTTTTTTACTAAAGCTATTCTAGTGGACATTATGTGAAAATCCATTGTGGTTTTGATTTGCACTTCCTTAATGACTAATGATGTTGAACATCTGAACATCTTATCACATACTTGTTAGCTGTTCATGTATCTTTGCTGAAGAAATATCTATTCAATTCTTCTGCCTATTTTTACACTGGCTTATTTGGTTTTTTATTCCTGAGTTATAGGAGCTCTTTATATATTCTGGATATTAAACTCTTATCAGATATGTGATTTATAAATATTTACTTCCATTCTATAAATTGTCTTTTCACATTCTTGACAATGTCCTTGATGTCGAAAGTTTTTAATTTTTATGAACTGTAATTTATCAATGTTTTTTAACTCATTGTTTGTGTTTTGGTATTAATTCTACAAATCCATTGTCAAATCAAGTCATGAAGATTTACCCCTATGTTTTCCTCTAGGAGTTTTATTTATAGTTTCAGCTCTTAAATTTAGGTTGTTAGTCCATTTTGAGTGCCCTGCAGATTTTTTTTTTCATTTCAGGTTAATGTAAAGGTACAAACAACCAGGGCACAATATTTGATGGCTTGCAGTTTTTTTAAACTCAAGAAATATCAAATAAAAATCCTTATTTCTACCTTCTCTTGGAAAAAAAGAGAAAAAAATATGAAAGAAAATTTTAGGTCATTTTAAAATTCCCTTTAACAATAATTGATCACTTAAAGCAAAAGCAATTAACACATTACAGAGTTTATAATCTATGTAGAATTAAAATGTTGGGAAGAACAGCACAAAGAAACAGTGGGCAGAAAGGAAGTATACCCTTTTAAGGTTCTTACTTTATATATGAAGTGGCATACTATTACTTGAAGGTGGACAATGATCAATTAATAATATTTATTGTAAATCCCACAACAACCACTAAAATACCGAAACAAAGAATATAGCTAATAGGCCAACAGTAAGATAAAACAGAATTATGAAAAATACTAAATCTGGCTCGATGCCTTGTAGGCTCAGTGGCTAGGGTGCCAGCCACATATACCGGAGCTGGCAGGTTCGAATCCAGCCCAGGCCCGCCAAACAACAATGATGACTACAACCAAAAAATAGCTGGTGTTGTGGCGGGTGCCTGTAGTCCCAGCTCCTTGGGAGGCTGAGGCAAGAGAATCGCTTAAGCCCAAGAGTTTGAGGTTGCTGTGAGCTGTGACACCATGGCACTCTACCAAGGCCGACATAGTGAGACTCTGTCTCAAAAAGAAAAGAAAAAAAAAAAATTTGTGGAATATAGCTAAAATAGTGCTTGAGAGAAACTGCAGCATTATATGCTTAAACTAGAAAGTCTCAAATTTTTTAAACCTTAAGAAACTAAAAAATAAAGAGCAAATTTAACCTAAAGCAAGCAATGCATAGGAAATAATGAGAAATTAATGAAATGGAATACAGAAAATTAACAGAGGCCGAGGGAGAGGACTGCTTGAGCTCAGAAGTTTGAGACCAGCCTAAGCAAAAGAGAGACCCCCATCTCTTCTAAAATTAGAAAAATTAGGCATTATGGCTGGTGCCTATAGTTCTAGCTACTCAGGAAGCTGAGACAAGATCACTTGAGTTCAGGAGTTTGAGGTTGCAATGAGCTACGATGACACCACTACACTCTATCTAGGGCAGGGGTCCTCAAACTGCGGCCCGCGGGCCACATGAGGCAGTGTGATTGTATTTGTTGACGTTTTGTTTTTTTACTTCAAAATAAGTTATGTGCAGTGTGCATAGGAATTTGTTCACAGTTTTTTTTTTTTAAACTATAGTCCAGCCCTTCAACGGTCAGAGGGACAGTGAATTGGCCCCCTGTTTAAAAAGTTTGAGGACGCCTGATCTAGGGCAACAGAGCTTTGTCTCAAAAAACTCCCCCAAACAATGCAAAGACAAAATCAAAACATAGGTCAAGGACCAGTTTCAAGGAAAGGACGTAGAAGACTCTATACCCTAACTACAGCTACAATAGAGTCTTGAAGTGACCTAGAACAGCCTTAAGACTAATTATCTTGTTGTCCACAGCACTCCCCCGCCCCGGCACCATGGGTTTTCAGAGAGGTTCACGAAAGGTCCACATGCCCAGTTAAGCCTCTGGTTCCAAAGCAACCTCTGAACCATGAGGTAGGTCTGACCCAGGCAGTACAAAAGAGAACTGCAGGCTAATAACTTTTGCCTCTTTGCCCTGGCAAGCGAGGTGCATGTGCTGTCTATGGAGAACATTAACTTGCTCTGTAAGCGTCTATCTTGCTCTTAACTCTGTAAACCTAGTTTTCCCTACCTCAATAAACTTTGTTTCATGCTTGCCTTACTTTGCAGTATCTGGTCATTTTTATACCAAGAGCATTCCAAAAACCGAGGACCTAGGCAGCTGGACATTTGAGGAGACAGGCAGCTGCCTTGAAACCCAATGATCAGAAAAAAGGAAGATACAAATAAATAACCAATACATAAGATGAAGGAGAGGATATCAGTACAGACCCTATGGACAATAAAAGGGCAAGAGAATACTATAAACAAATGTATACCAATAAATCTGACCATATAGATGAAATGAACAAATTCTTTGAAAACCACAAACTCATTCCAGGAATACCAAATGCTCACTCCAGAAGAAACAGGTAACTTGAACTGGTTTATATCTACTAAAGAACTGAAGTTCATTGTGAAAAATTTTCAACAAAGAAAAAGCCAGGTCCAGTTGGCTTTACTGGTAAATTTTACTAAACAATTAAGAAAAAGAATCATGTCAGGAACTCAGCTGATCCGGAAGAGAGAACAGGTGTGCTGTCAGTGTCAGAGTAGCTGATCAAAGCAGTAAGCCCAAAATGAAGTGTTAAGCCTTTAGTCTTTTCACTGGTATAAAAAAGAGGGTAAAACCAGAGAAAGTGCCAACTCTCTCTCTCTGTTCCATTCTTCCCTGAGAAACAATACACTGCTTAAGGGTCAGATGGATCAGCAGACATGAGGGCTGTCTCAAAGTGGGGGCAGCCTAGAACAAAAGGCTTAAGTAGTTTTACTGACCTGGGGTGGGGGATGCGGAGCGGCACAGAAAGGGAGGGCTAGGAATGGAAAAATACTGGTAGTGAATCACAATGGGAAAAATGTCTTCCAGGTTTCCCACTCCTCCCTGCATAAGGAGGCCTTGGCAGAGGTGCCAAAAGACAACCTTGTCCCTAGGCCTCAGATAAAAAGACCTAGGCATGAAGGTGCCAAGTCTTGGAATGCAAATACTGTGCAAAGAGCAAGAGCAGCAGGGGAGCCTGAGTCCTAGACCGCACCTCCCTTTAGACACTCTAATACGCTGGCAGTACACCACCTGTGGCGCAGGAAGAGTAGCTGCTCCCCACACGGACAGGTCTGAAAAATCACACATAGATTTTTAACCAGGAGCCAGACTCCTCACATCAATTCCACATGAACTCTTCCAGAAAACAGAAAAGGAACACTTCCTCTCATTTTATGACAGCAGCATTATCCTGATACCAAAACCCGACCAAAGCAACCTATAAAGCAATATTGCTCATAAACACATACCCAGAAATTCCCAAAAAAATTTTAGCAAGGACACATTTATAACTGACTTTATTCACATAAAAACAAACTATGTAATCAAAACATATGTACCCCCATAACAACCTGCAATTTAAAAAAAAATTAAAGCAAATCTAATTCACCAATATAAAAAAATAACAATAGATAGTGACCAAGTTGGGTTTGATGCAAGGTTGGGTTAATAATCAAAATTCAATCGATGTAATTTACCATACTACTGGCCTAAAAACAAATAAAAAAATCATAGCTGAAACATTTGACAAAATTCAACACCCGTTCACGACAAAAAATACTCAGAATCAGAACAGAAGGCAATTTCCTTAAACTAAGTGGGCAGAAATTGGCAAACTTTTTTCTGTAAAAGGCTAGAGAGTAAATATTTTAGGCTTTGTAGACCAAATTATCTCTGTCACACTCTTAACTCTGTTGGTATAGTATAAAAGCAGCCACAGACAACAGGTAAACAAATAAGCACAGCTATGTTCCAAAACTACAGTGGCCATGCTTGACCTGCTGCGGGCTGTAGTTTGCCAACACCTACAAATTAGTGCATTTAAAAAAGCAAACATACTTAATAGTAAAAGATGAATGCATTTTTCCTCCAATATTGGGGGAAAGGCAGGATGTCCACTTCTATTCAACACTGTACAGCAAGTCCTAGCAAATGTAGTAAGGATGGAAAAAATATATAAAGAAATACAAAGTGTAAGGAAGATATAAAACTATCTTTACTCACAGAAGCCATGTTCATGAATGTAAAAAGTCCTAGAGAATATACACAAAAGCTTTTAGAACTATAATAATAAATGAATAAATGAGTTGAACAAGATTGCAAAATATAAGGTCAATATGCCCCCCTCCCCAAAGTCAGCTATATACTAGTAGCCAAATATTGGAAAGTGACATTAAAAAAAAAAAAAAAAAGCAAACAAAAAACTTCAACTACTTAAGCCAAGAGATGACTCCAACCTAGCCAACAACTTAAACCGCAGCCTTGTGAAAGAGATTAAGCCACAGGACCCTAGCAAAGCTCCTGCCCAGATTCTTGACCCACAGAAAAAGTGAGGTAGTAGTTGTTTATTGTATGAAGCTATTAAGTTTTTTCTTGTATTTATTTATTTATTTTTATAGTTTGGGATTCTTTGAGGGTACAAAGAATCAGGGTGCAGTAATTGCATTTATTAGATAAAGTCTTTGTGTTGAAGCTATAAAGTTTTGAGGTGCATTGTTACATAGCCACAAAGTATGCCTGGTGTCATGGTAATACACCTAGGTGAACACAGGAGCAACAGAGGTACTCTCACCTCACTGGTGGGAACACAGAATGCAGCCCCCGCAGAGAAGTTCTACAGCTACTCATAAAGTTACATATCCACTCACCGTGGGAATTTCTACTCCTGTGCCCAAAGACCTGTACTAGAATGTTCAAAGCTGCTGTATTCATATTAACTTCCCACCAAAAATGACCTAAATGTACATCAACTGATGAACGGATCCACAAATTTCTGACACATCCATATAATGCAATACCCTTCAGCAATATAAAGGACTACAATATGGATAAACCTCAAACGTGAGTAAAAGAAGCAAGACAAAAAAATGCATACCATATGATCCTATTCATGTAAAATTCTAAATAAAGCAAAACTTTAGTGACATGTCAGTGGTTGCCATGCCAGGAATGGAGGTAAAAGAGTATCTACAAAAAAGGAATTAGAGACTGGGAGGGGGGGCTCATGCCTATAATCCCAGCCCTCTGGGAGGCCAACGCAGGCAGACTGCTAGAGCTCACAAGTTTGAGACCAGCTTGAGCAAGAGCAAGACCTGTCTCTTTTAAAAACAAGAACACTTAGCTGGGTGTCTTGGCCAGTGCCTATAATCCTAGCTACTCAGGAGGCTGAGGCAAAAGGATTTCTTGAGCCCAAGAGTTTGAGGTTGCTGTGAGTTATGATGTCACGGAACTCCTCTACAAAGGGTGACAGACTGAGACTCTGTACCCCCCACAAAAAAAACAAATAAAAATGGAATTAAGAGAATTTTGAGGGTATTAGTACTATGTTTTTATATCATGAGTGTGGTGGTGGTTACATGACAATAAACATTAATGATTCTTTATTTTAAATTGGTGTGTTTATTTTATTATATGTAAATTATGCCACAGTTGTATAATTTTATTATGTATACATTATATAAATAATTCTATAAATTAATGTTCATTCACAATGAATAAGAAGGCATCTTATTCACTTAATTAACCTTCTTAGGTGGCATCTTTCCACCCCAAGCTCTAGCTTCTTAGGCATAGTTTTTGTCATAGAGTCTTAAGCGGTCGCCCTGGGTAGAGTGCCCTGGCATCACAGCTCAGAGCAACCTCAAACTCTTAGGCTCAAGCGATTCTCTTGCTTCAGCCTCCCAAATAGCTGAGACTACAGGTGCCCACTACACGCCCAGCTATTTTTTTGTTGCAGTTGTCACTGTTGTTTTAACAGGCCCCAGGCTGATTTCAAATCTGCCAGCCTCTATGTGGCTGGCGCCCTACTCACTGAGCTATGGGCACCACCCTCTCTTAGGCATATTTTATTCACTGATGTTTTCAACTCACACACCCAACATACTCTTTCTCCAGGATCTAATAATATAAAATTTCAGTTATCTTTTTTTACCTCCTTTTATTACATGAGAGATAGGTGAAATATTTTGAAAGCACAATTATGTTACATAAATGTGCCTATAAGAAACAACTATAAAAAAAACAAAAAAAGACACTCTTTAAAGACCAAGACTTTTATAAGGCAATAATTCCTGATGTCAATTGTATACCTGTGTACTGTTAAGTCTTTGGCCAGTGTCAGTATAGTTTTATTATTTTCATAATGAATCCTATAATTCTTTTTTTTTTTATTGAGACAAAGTCTCAACTCTCTTGCCCAGGCTGGAGTGCTGTGGTGTCATTAGAGCTCATAGCAACCTCAAACTCCTGGGCTTAAGTGATCCTCTTGCTTCAGCCTCCCACCATCACACCCAGCTAATTTTTCTATTTTTAGCAGAGATGGGGTCTTACTCTTGCTCAGGCTGGTTTCAAAAGCCTGACCTTAAGCTATCTTCCTGCCTCAGCCTCCCAGAGTGCTAGGATTACAGACCTGAATCCAAAAGCTCATATGGTATTTATCCTTATAATCTGCGCTAAAACTAGAACCCCTGAAACTGCCTGAGGTAATAACTATTTTCCAGCAGAGAGAATGGAAATAAAAGCCAAAGAAGAATATAATGTCCAATTAACTGTTTTATAATGGTGCCTTGTCACTGTTTCTACTTTCGCAAAATTAACAACAAAAAGCACAACACCCTTAAGATTTAATGTAGTGTTTTTAAACAAGGACAAATCACTGGTTTATATGATCGTACACACATTAACGCTCTGTGGTATTCTACCTCACAAAACTTATTATTTACAGATGTACTGAATTTAGATTTTCACTTTTCATGATCAGTAAGGTACAAATGAGAAATTCTTTCTTATTCACTGGGGGTGGGGAGTTTAGAAGGAAGAACGGAGTTTACCTGGGCATATTGTTCCAAAACCATGGCTGCATCAACATGCTTCCTCTTCTCAACCAGTTTTCCTGCAAAGATAACAATAAACATTTGACAACAAAATTAAACAGATTCTTTGGGCAAAGTGTTTCTTTAACATCTTTATTACTATCAAACTATGTACTTTGTAATTTCTGGAAGGAGAATGGGCATATATACCACTGAGTGTTACCTTAAGTGGCAGTTAGAATCCAAAAACAGCACAGGATTTGACAATCAGATATACACAAAATTAGTCTTGGAAAAAATGCTTCCAAAAGTATGCATAAGTGAAACTGACCAAGGATTTCTCACTAGTCTATTTCTTCCCTAACAGGAAAAGAATGCTGTTTCTTTGGTTGAGCACTAGATGGAGGCAGCTGACTTATGTCCCAGGTCGCACAATGTCTTTAGATACTCCTCACGCTTGGCCCAACAGAGATAACCACAAAGAGGCAACCACAACCTGATGTGTACTACGACTCTCATCTCAGAAGTAATAACGGAGCCAGAATAAATAATTAAAAGGCCTAAAATAAAGAATTGTCAACATTTGTAAAAAGAGTGCAGCTTGGAAACTGAGAAGAATTACAGACAAGCCCACAGATCTAATAACAAGAATAAGTGATAATCTCCTATATTTTTATAATCCAAGAAAAAAGGAATAATGCAAGGAACAAAAGAGGATATGTTTACAAATTTAACAGGTTATAATTTGGAATTTTTTCAGGACTATTTTTTTTAATACTATACCAACGTAAGATTTGTTAAAAAGGCAGGAGAAAAAAATTTATCAGTCATTCCTTTACTTCTATTCAAGAAGTGCTGAGAAAAGCCCTACCCGACTCTTCTCATACGTACTGCTAACCTCTCCTCTGCTCTACTAAGGATAATCAGACTAGCCTCACCTCGGGTTCAGGCAATCCCTACACCCTGAAGCAGCTAAACTGCCTTTGCTTTCACACTGTTCATTTGGCCTTTTTATTTATTTATTTTTTTTAACCTCACTCCTGACTATTGCTACTACGGTTTCCAATGATTTACTGTCAATAGCAGAATGGTCCATCCCAAAATTCATCTTTACCTTCTTATGTGGTACACGACCACTCAGCCATACAGTATTAGGTGTGGCAATGTAACATAAATTTCAGTAAATGAGATGGAATAGAAGTGATAGTTTAACCTCCAGGCCATTTCTTTTTTTTTTTTTTTTTTGAGACAGAGACTCAAGCTGTTGCCCTGGGTAGAGTACCGTGGCATCATAGCTCACAGCAACCTCCAACTCCTGGGCTCAAGCGAGTGTCTTGCCTTTGCCTCCCAAGTAGCTGGGACTACAGGCGCCCACCAGAACACCCAGCTATTTTTTGGTTGCAGCCATCATTGTTGTTTGGCAGGCCCAGGCTGGATTCGAACTCGCCAGCTCACGTGTACGTGGCTGGTGCCTTAGCCGCTTGAGCCACAGGCACAGAGCCAGTCTTTTTTTTTTTTTTGTGGTTTCTGGCCGGGGCTGGGTTTGATCCCGCCACCTCTGGCATATGGGACTGGCACCCTAGTCCTTGAGCCACAGGCGCCGCCCCTCCTCCAGGCCATTTCTAAATGACTATCACTCTAGCATTTCCCTTTTCTGAGGACTCAAATACAGACCCGGAGATAACAAAGCTACAACTGTCTGACTAAAAAGTTGCAGATCTACATAATGGACCTATAGGTCCCTACATTAGAGAGAAATAAACTACTTTTTTTATTGTGCCACTTCATTTTTGGACTCGTTGCAGCAACTTAACCTTTACCCTACTTAATAAATCATTCTAAATTAATTTTTATCAGTGAGTATGAGACTACATCAAAATATGCTGCCTTACAGCCAAGAACATAGTAATTAAAGCAAGCAGACAGCCCTCAGAATGGCAGAAAATATTTGTAGGTTATACAAATAAATTAGATAAAGGTCTAATAACCAGAATCCACAGAGAACTCAAACGTATTAGCAAGAAAAGAACACGTGATCCCATCTCACGGTGGGCAAGGGACTTGAAAACAAACTTCTCTAAAGAAGATAGATGCACGATCTACAAACACATGAAAAAAAGCTCATCATCCTTAATCATCAGAGAAATGCAAATCAAAACTACTTTGAGATATCACCTAACCCCAGTAAGTGTAGCCCACATAACAAAATCCCAAAACCAGAGATGTTGGCGTGGATGTAGAGAAAAGGGCACATTTCTACACTGCTGGTGGGAATGCACTCTAATATGTTCCTTCTGGAAGGATGTTTGGAGAATACTTAGGGGCCTAAAAATAGACCTGCCATTCGATCCTATAATTCCTTTACTAGGTTTATACCCAGAAGACCAAAAATCACAATATAACAAAGACATCTGTACCAGAATGTTTATTGCAGCCCAATTCATAATTGCTACGTCACGGAAGAAGCCCAAGTGCCCATCGACCCACGAATGGACTAGCAAATTGTGGTACGTGTATACCATGGAATACTATGGAGCCTTAAAGAAAGATGGAGACTTTACCTCTTTCATGTTTACATGGATGGAGCTGGAACATATTCTTCTTAGCAAAGTATCTTAGGAATGGAAGAAAAAGTATCCAATGTACTCAGCCCTACTATGAAGCTAAATTATAGCTTTCACATGAAGGCTATAACCCAACTATAGCATAAGACTATGAGGAAAAGGTCAAGGAAGGGGAAGGGAGGGGGAAGGTTAGAGTGGAGGGAGGGTGATGGGTGGGGCCACACCTACGGTGCATCTTGGAATGGGTACAGGTGAAACTTACTAAAGGCAGAATACAAATGTCTACATACAATAACTAAGAAAATGCCATGAAGGCTACGTTGAACAGATTGATGAGAATATTTCAGATTGTATATGAAACCAGCACATTGTACCCCTTGATTGCATTAATGTACACAGCTATGATTTAACAATTAAAAAAAAAAAAAAGATATGCCACCTTAAACCTATTTGAAGAATTAACAAACAAAACAAAGAACGAAACAAAAACCTTTGCAAAAGTAGACAAACAATGACCACACTTACCTGCCAGAGTCCTGGCAAGGCCAGCCAGTTGATCTGTGGTCAAGTTAAGCTGGGTTGCCACACAGAGGGCTTGCTTCCAGCTGCCACAAGTCAGAAAGGCTGAGAGAGCTTTCTCGTGGGCACCGCATCGGGCAAACATGAGCCCCGCAGGCTCATACATGCACTCCTGCATCAGGTGTTCCCCATAAGCAACACCAATATCCTGAGACAGGAGGAGTTCTGGAGTTAATAAGGAAATGTGACACAGCTCCAGGGTAGGAGCCTTAGTCATTACAATTGAAACTTGCTTGAAATTATTTGGGAAAATCTTAAGATTTATCAGTTAACTCATTTTTCCATTCAATATTTACTAGGGTTGTGCCATTTATTTACTCAACAAACAACTACTAATACCTATACATGCCTTATTCTGGACTGGGGGAATAATATAGCAATGCAAAAAATAAAACCAAACAAGAACTATCACCAAATTCTGCTGGGCAGTTTCTTCAGAACAGGTCAGGACCATTCTCATAGATAAAAAGTTCAAGATGACACTACTTTTTAAAATTTTTTTAAATTTTTTTTGCAGTTTTTGGCCAGGGCCCAGGTCAGGACCATTCTCATAGATAAAATGTTTACGATGACACTAGTTTTTTTGGCCGGGGCCAAATTTGAACCTGCCAACTCCGGTATATGGGGCCAGCGCCCTACTCCTTTGAGCCACAGGCACTGCTCGACACTACTTTATTTTTAAGATGAACCCCGAAACCAAGGTCAATGTTATAAACTCAGGATCCTTTACAACCAATGAATAGAACGACATCAGGAGAGCCTCATTTCACATTCCACATACCTTGTACTGCTGTGAATTTGGTGGATATAACTTCAGAGCTTCATTATACAAGTTTTTATCTTTTATTAAGTTTAAACATTCTGGGAAGTACTCAGGTCCTGCAGCAATAAGATTCACACAGACACAAACTTAAGATTTAGGAAGCATAATGAACTTCACATACACCAATGTTCCCCAAACAAACTCAATGAGGGATCTTTTTAAGGCATACATCATCACTCTACCTGGAGAACAGAATTTGGGAATGTGAATTTTTAATGAGCATCACTGAACTGTGAGATAAGAGAAGCACTGATTCACATCAGCTGTCTACTTAAGAGATGCAGCTACTCAGCACTGTTTTCTCAATTTCCCAGATAAGGAATCATATGGGAAGCTTATTAAACATACACACACATCAGGCCTGTCCCAGCCAGCTGACCCAGATTCTCCAAGGATGCCAGAAGAGCAATACTTAATACACACCCCAATTATTCCTCCCTGTCCCCACATGGGTCCTCAGTGAAGAATCCCAACTGCTCCAGCATGGGACAGGGTGGGGTGAAGCTGAACAGATGGCCCTGAGCCTGTTCCACTCCATCACTGCCAGTCAAAACCTTCTCTTTCCAGGAACCAGGCTATGGGCCTTAACGTGCACTCCAGACAAGTGGGGGTTTCCCTCACATGTTTGCAAACACCATGAGAAAGGGGAAATGTTAACCAGCTTTAATTTTGAGACACTGAAATTAATTTAGGAGGTATTCATTCTTAACTCCCCAAAAGGATCTGTTCTATGTTCTCAGCTAGGAAGCTCCTCCAGTTGGCCAAAAGTGATTTGAAACTTTGCCTTCAACTTTTTGGAACACAGAACAAAATAAGATGAACATACTATATAATTGTTAAGTTTTCAGAGTGAAAATGGAAATTAGTCTCTGTTTAAACTCATTTTAATTTATACCTTGCCTAGTTTCAAAGACGATTTGAAACAGAAATAAACATACTAGTCCTCACACTTACCACATTTGCTGAGGTGGCCAATGGCTTTTTCATAACGTTTCAAGTATTTGTCTATAGTAAACCGCTGATAATTAGTTTCCATTTTCTTAAGTGTATTAAGAAATGGAAGATATTCTTTGGGATCCTAAAAAAAATTAAAGAAAACTTTATTACTTGTGATATATAAAAGTATCTGTAACAGTTATACCAATAAACCCATAGCTACATAATTTTTAAATGTGTATGATATATTAACTATGTTATATAGTATATAAAATCAACTACAGTCATCCCTCAGTATTCACATGGGATTGGTTCCAGGACAACCCCCATGCAAAAATCTGAGCATACTCAAGTCCCACAGTCAGCTCTATAGAACCATCTTATGCAAAAAGTTAGCCCTCCATGTCCTTGGGTTCCCATTCTGTAAATACTAGAGTGTAATGGTGTCATCATAGCTCAAATTCCTGGATTCAAGTAATACTCCTGCTTTAGCCCCAAGTATCTTGAGACTATAGGCATGTGCTATCATGGTCAGCTAATTTTTTTATTTTTGTAGAGACAGGGTCTACCTCTTGGTCAAGCTGATCTTGATCTCCAGGCTTCAATCAGTCCTCCTGCCTCAACCTCTCAAAGTGCTAGGATTACAGGCTTGAGTAACCCCGCCCTACCCAAATGCTATACTTTTGATCTACATTTAGTTGTAGATGTAGAACCTGAGGATATGGGGCAGAGCTGACTATCTAAAAATATCTGTGTATAGGTGGAACCACACAGTTCAAAACTGTGTTTTTCAAGGGTCAACTGTACATCATTTTGTAAAAATACTTACACATATGTTATTAGTTTACATTTGAAATGATAATTCCTAATCCATATCTTAGTCTCACAGTATCACTTATTTCACAACCAAATAAGGAAAACAAGGTTCCAATCCAGAAGATATTCAACAAATACTTTTTTATTTTTTTTGCAGTTTTTGGCCAGGGCTGGGTTTGAACCTGCCACCTCCGGCATATGGGGCTGGCGTCTTACCCCTCTGAGCCACAGGTGCTGCCCTCAACAAATACTTTTTAAGTTTCTCCTGAAAGTGCAAGACACTGCTTTTGGTGCTATTTTCATGATATTCCATGCCCTCAATTTGCAAAGACCACACGTTAAACCAAAAATATTATACTGAGTTGGACATAAAACTCTGAGACCCAGCCAACCAGTACTGGCACTACTATCCTTCGCACTGTGCATCTATAAGAAAATAATTTCTTCTTCCTAAAGAAAAGGTGCTTCCTGTTTTTAAAGCAATTCCACAAGCAAACAGCATGAATACATGTAAGAATAATACAGAAAAAAAATACAATAATTAAATACTCATGCATATAATGTGGAGGATGACCCTGAACCAATACCTTCAATCAACAATACTTGGAAAGAATATGGTAAGAACAAAGAATACAACACAACCCTTAGCCTCAGGAAGCCTCCACTCTAGAAGGAAATAGACTACAGCATGCAGGGCTAGGCCCTGGGCACAACAGAAGCACACAGGAGGCCTATCTCACCCCATCCCTGGAGGGAGGCAAGAATGGCTTATTGGGAAGATGCTGCAACAGCATCCTTTGACCTAGATGAGTACAAGTTAGCCAGGAGAATGGTGAGGGCAGGAAGCTGGTAATGCTGCCTGCAAAGGCACGTGAGGCTTGGTGGTAGTGAGGGAGTGGGGAGGAGGACAAAAGCACTATCTTTCTTCAACGGGCAGAGAAAAAAAGACAATACCAAGAGATGAGAACAGAAAGACACACAAAGGCTAGATCAAGGAAGGGCTTTTTATTATGGGGCAATGGGGAGCTCATGAAGGATTATAAGTAGAGAAATGAAGGATCAGATTTCCCTTTTTGGAAAGCTCATTTTGGCAACAGCAAAGAGTGACAGGGAAAGGAATTGAGGTTGCAGAAAACCAGATAAAAAACAGACCAGTGTGCTCAAACTTTCCAATGGCAGTAAAAGAACTGGGCCTTTCTATGCTCCATGTGCCCTTCACAGAGAAAAAGAGCTATGTGTGGGGCTCGGCGCCTGTAGCTCAGTGGCTAGGGCGCCGGCCACAAACACTGGGGCTGGTGGGTTGGAACCTGGCCCAAGCCTGCTAAACGACAACGACAACTACACCAAGAAACAGCTGGGCATTGTGGCAAGGGTCTGTCGTCCCAGCTACTTGGGAGGCTGAGGCAAGAGAATCTCTTAAGCCCAAAAGTTTGAGGTTGCTGTGAGCTGTGACGCCATAGCTCTCTACTAAGGGTGACATAGTGAGACTCAAAAAAGAAAAAAAAAAGAGCTATGTGATAAACAACTGGAGCACACTGTGAACACTTGCTACACTTCCTTCATAAGGAAGGATTAGTTCACACAAAAGCCTACAGTATTAAAATAACCATGTAACTTTACTTCCTCAATCTAGCAATTAAAGCCTTTAAAAGGTCTCCTCTCACTTGCAAGAGGGACCCTTTTCCAATCTCTCTCGAAAAGTCTATGCCTATCTATAATTTACTTTAAATAAAATATATACTCTTTTTGCTGGGTGGGAAAAACCCCTTTGATAATCAAAGCACTATGATAGAAAATGTAACTCAGGAGCATGGATCCTGGAGACTGTCAGATCTGTCTCCAGTCCTGTATTCACAGGGTAACACCAGCAAAGATACTACTGCATTGTCAGGAGCAGGGTTTCATACTGCCACGATTATTTAAACAAGAAACAAAACAATATAAAATTAATAACTCCACACACCTTCTGTGACTTCTCAGCCACCATGACCACCAAATCAAAGTCATAGGTCCCCAGAGAATGATCATATAATTCATTAACATCTACCAGAAGCAGCAAATATTTCAAGGCCTCTTCCACACTCACAGAATCAGGAACAGAGGGAGTATTTCCTGTCGGTGTTTAGAAAACAAAACAGAACAAAACCATTTGGGGGAAAAAAATTCACAGACCCAGTAACATAACAGAAGACAAAGTAATAAATTTTTCTGACAGAACTGAACACCAGATGAATATACTTTTGACTCCTTTAAACATGCTTTCTAGGGCAGCACTGACAAAACCTGACAGCGGTCTTAAATGGTGATCACAGGGCCACAAGTATATCTGTGACATGCAACAACATGGCAATGGTCACCTGCAGAAGACCAGCAACAGTCCACACCACGTTAAGCACTTTCTCTGTGAACAGATACCTACCTTGAAGCTCGTGTACCTTCTGCAGCACTATTTCCAGTTCTGGGGTTGTTTTCTTGATGTGAGATGTGAGTATTGATAGGCAGTACCTGAGGTAACAAGTGAAGAACCCCAGAATGAAAAGGGTGAATAAACCAGACAACTACACACTGCTGTTATTCAAAAGATGCCGACCAGCACCAACAGACATACTTGTGAGGATTTATGTTCTCCATGGCTGCTCTCATAGCATTGCAGATAAGGTCTAGTTTACTCTCATCGGACTCTCTGGACAGCTGGACACTGCTGGCAACTGTAGGAGGGTACATGGTCTTTGTGACATCTTCTTCCCTAGTAAGAGCGTGAATGAGAATGTCACTAATTGAGCATGAGGTCCAGTAAACTACTAACCTATATCTGGCATGCTGATGAAACAATAAATAAAAGTAATTTTTGGAAAACAGTTCAATTATAAAAATATTGAGACACAGAGGAGGCCAGAAAGTATATGCACAATAATGTTGGTAGATGTTTTATTCACACTTTCTCTTAACAGAGTACAACCTAGGTATCCAGCAATAGGGGAATGAATAATAATTGGTGGTTAATTTACATGATGCCATACTACTGAGCAATAAAAAAATCATGAACTAGTGATTCATACAAAAAAATCATGAACTAGTGATTCATACAAAATCATGAACTAGTGTCCCATGGATGAATCGTGGGACAATATGCTGAATGAAAGCAGCTTTATTTACATAGAAGAGTAAATACTATATGCTTCCATTTACAGAAGTTTGTGAACAGGCAGAAGTGATGTATGGCAAAAAATTCAAAACTCAAAACCCAGTTGCCTAGGGTGGGCGATGAGTGGGACAAAGACTAACTGAGGAGAAATATGAGGCAACTTTCTGAGAAGGAAATGCTCTCTTTAACTCGATAGGGGTTCAGGTTACACAAACTGTACATCTGCCAAAACTCACTGAATGGCAAACTTAGGATCTGTGCATTTCACTGTAGATAATGTGACCTTAAAAAACCTAACAAAACCATCCCATACACAAAGAATGCACTCTACTTAAGGCTGTACACAATAATTACTAAAGGAAAGTAAAGGACACTGATCCCTACAACTGACTTTGAAATTTGTCTACAAACAAGATGAATGATGAATGGACAGATTATAGATAATGCTAAACCAAATACAGAAAGGCATGAACTGGAGAATCTGGGGTAGGGGTTCAGAGTGCTCACTGGACAACTCTCTCAATTTTTCTATATGTTTGAAGTTTCATTAAAAAGTTGCGGGTAAAAAACCATCTCAGAAAAAGACACCATTTGATTTTAATCTCCCCCAAAACACAAATATAGTAGAAGCTCTATACCTCTCTACACTGACCACCTCCCTAAGCTAACCTAATTATCACTGACCAACATGCACCACATGTACATATCAGTACAGTAGACTAGTTCCTTATGTTGACCACTGCTGCATGTTGACCAGTCTGCTCCAGTCCCTTTAGTGGTCAACTCACAAAGGTTCTACTATCGTTTTATATGTATACCTAAGAATGAAATCAATAATAATTTTGAATGACATATTTTAAAGTCATAGTTTTATATAGGTTGTTTTTAAAAGAAGAAGAAAGAAAAGAACCTTTGGGGCTCTGCGCCTGTAGCTCAAGCAACTAAGGTGCCAGCCACATACACCAGAGCTGGCGGGTTTGAATCCGGCCCTGGCCTGCCAAACAATGACAACTACAACCAAAAAATAGCAGGGCGTTGTGGCAGGCACCTGTAGTCACAGCTACTTGGGAGGCTGAGACAAGAGAGTCACTTAAGCCCGGGAGTCGGAGGTTGCTGTGAGCTGTGACACCATGGCACTTTACCCAGGGCGATAGCTTGAGGCTCTGTCTCAAAAAAAAAACAGAAAAGAACAGAACCTTTAGGCATCTAAGAACTATAGTAATTTTTAAAAAAATGAACAGTATGGGTGGCACCTGTGGCTCAAAAGAGTAGAGCAGTGGTCCCATATGCCAGAGGTGGCGGGTTTAAATCCAGCCCCGGACAAAAACCGCAAAAAAAAAAAAAAAAAAAAAAAAGAACAGTATGTAATTTTTCTTCTCCAGCTATTTATGTTTGATTTCCTTAACAAGAGAGAAAATTATGGAAACGTATTCACAAATTATTCAAAATACTTACTTCAATTCTGTGAAAAACAAATTAATATAATTTACAGACTCTATCTGTCTAATGAAAGTTTCCACATTTTCAAGAAACACCTATCAAAAAAAGGGAAAAAACATTTCAGTTCAGATCATGTTCATTCAAGTATAAAGTAAACTAATGTAAAAGTCAGATTAGAAAGTTACCTTAGGATTATGATCATAAATCAGATTGAGATTAATCCTCAGTTTTCTCATGCATTCAAATGCTTCTTTAAACATAAGCCTATGAGGAAAAAGGATAGGTGTTTTCCACAAAAACTAAGCTCCTTTGACCCAGCATATTTTCATTATTATGCAAATCAGTTATAATCAGATTACAGCCCAAATGCCAAACTACTACTAGATTTCTACTCTAAAATTATGGTATTAAAAACCAGATACCACGTTCATTTACCTTCTTAAAAGGTGTCATTAGTCATCAAGGCAATCTGAGCACTATATACCCACACAGACACAAAAGAAAATCACCACAGAACTTAGGTCTACGTTTTAAATGAAGCATTAATTTAGATATTTCTAATACGAAGTTTCCCCCAAATAGACAATTTGGTACTCAATTCCCCTTGGTTTACAGGCTCCGATGAACCCCTTAGAATGAGAGAAGCTTTGCTTCATATGATGAGCATCATGACCCTTTCTGCAAGGAATGTTCATTGCAATATACAGTATTAAAGTTAAAAAATGAAAAACACACCCAAAAAGGCCTCTGAGAATCTGATTAACGATATCTACAATTAAAGTTTTTTTAGATTTTTAAGTTTTTTAAATTATAATAAAATGTTGTTTTCACACATAAGTCACAATAAGCTAACTAGTCATATACAGTACGTGGAACTTACCTGTCCAGCCACTTCCGAATCTGAGCTAAAACCAGGGCTCGATGATGAACAACTTCTAAGTTTCCTCTTGGCATCTTAAAATAAACAAATCAAAAGAATAACTTTTTTTTTCCAGAGAGACAGAGTCTCACTATGTCACCCTTGGTAGAGTGCTATCATGTCACAGCTCACAGCAACCTCCAGCTCTTGGGCTTAGGCAATTCTCTTGCCTCAGCCTCCCAAGTAGCTGGGACTACTGGAGTCTGCCACAATGCCTGGTTATTTTTTGTTGCAGTTTGGCTGGGGCCAGATTTGAACCGGCCACCCTTGGTATATGGGGCTGGTGCCCTCCTCACTGAGCCACAGGCGCTGCCCTAAGAATAACATTTTTAATTAAGCAGAAAAAATTTAAATAGCCAAGATACATAATTTTATCTAACACTTTATAGAGAACTACCACAATGCTATAAAATGCTATAAAATTTTAGCAGAATCTAGTTCTCAATATTTATCTTGAATTTTAAAAAAAGACTTCTCTGAGCCTTACTGGTCAGAGCCAATATTGATACTTCATTGTATAAAGTCAACAGAAAACCTAACAAGGAAATAAATGTAACAAATGATTACAAATCGTAAGAGAACCTAAAATATAACCTCCAAGAATTCTGTTTGGCATTGACTGATTGACAGTAAGGAGGACAACCTGAAAAAACAGCTTACCTGTAATATAAGCTTTGTGTCCTGCGGTACGACAGTGACAATTCGTGAGCCCCTTTCCACCTTCCGCATAATCTCCCCATTGGAAACATGACTGCTGCTCAGACCTGCCTGTAATACTGAAGACACCCTTGGCTAAGCCTTAAGAATTATCATGACAAGCTACTCTCCATTAATGCAGCTGAAACCATACATATTATCTGAAACAGATGATAGCAAATAACAACCAAATTCTTTTGCGCTCCCACAGAACTTCAATAAGACCATTTAACTGCCCTTCTGATAAACACCGGAACTTACCCTCTCTCTTACAGAGCCCTCATGTATATTCCTATACACAACTTCTCAAATGATTTTGAAGAATCTAGGCAGCTTCTCTGTTTCTTAGCAGCATAAGTGTACTATAATCGTATCAATGAAAGAAAGATTCTCTGTTTCCAAGTTAGGAGCAAAGAAAATATGGCATTTTTAGAATACAAAACACACACACACACACAGGGCATGGAATGGAAGAAAAAAAAGGAGTCAATAGCCTATAAATCACGAGATGAGTCCAGATGTACAATGGAGGTTACCACAGTGAGAAAAGGAAGATTATGTATAAGTTAGAACATAATGCTAGCTTGGGATCTATGTGGTAATTCAAAATAAAATATTAGGCTTGGTGCCCATAGCTCAGTGGTTAGAGCACCAGCCACATACACCGGCCTGGGCCTGTTAAACAACAGTGACAACTGCAAAAACAACATCAAAAAAATGGCCGGGTGTTGTGGCAGGCACCTGTAGTCCCAGCTACTTGGGAGGCTGAGACAAGAGAATTGCTTAAGCACAAGAGTTTGAGGTTTCTATGAGCTATGACGCCACAGCACTCTACTGAGGGCGACATAATGAGACTCTGTCTCAAAAAAGAATAAAATAAATAAAGCAAAATAAAAATACTAGATCAGTTATATAATTTCCTAGAAACTGTTATAATGTAGAATGTGCTGCTTAAGGAAGAGGCCTCATTCTTCAGATGTTTTTACTAACAGGTACAGAATTACATAAACCGAGGTACTATGTTAAAATTAGGATCTAAGGAAATGAACTCTAAAGGTTTTCTCCAGCCTAGAACTCCATGATAAAAGTCAAAGTAGGTCAAGAATTTAAAAGTTCAAAAGACAAAAGACATTGGAAGAGGGATTATTTCTATTTTATGCATTGAGAACTTACGTTTAAATGAAGCGTCTCTCAGGCAAAAACATTGGCAGGTATGGAAATGGGTTGTCAACAATAAAAATTCATCGTACACTGCAAATGATGTGATATTTGATGCAATCTGCAATGAGGCAAGAGAGTCAAGGGGGAAAGTTAGCTATATTACTTGGAGCCAACGCTGTGAAAACCATTGACTACCAAACCAAGCCTTGGTACCTCAGTGTCATTGATGAAAAAGTGACAACTGTCAGTCAGACCAAGGACACATTCCTGTAAAGAAATAAAACTGAAATTACAAGCTATTCTATTTCAAACTAGTTAAACCTGATTTTTCTGTAACATAGCACTATTGTCCAGTGGTTTCACCTCTAAGTTCTTATAATCAGTACTGAACACAGATACTAAGACATGACTGATCTGTGCAAACTGGAATGTGATGCCATCAATCCATCAGCAAGCCCTGTCATGTCCATCTCCTACGTAGATCTCAATGACATCTCTTCCTACCCCTCAACCTACCCCCAACACCACTTCAACAGTCTTTCTGTTGATCACTCTTTCCACTCTCAACCCTCTCCAACCAACTCTTCTCTGAGTACCCAAAATCACCTTTCAAACCATGAAGCATTCATCAATAACTTTCTAATCTTAATCTAAAAAAATCCAAACACTCCTATGACATGTCACTAAGCTCTAGCCACACGGCTTCCATTCAGTCCCTTGAACAGAATGAGCTTCTGACAAACTCAAGGTGTTTCACAGTTCCATCCTCCTGAAACCCTCTTCCTTTTGGAGAGAGCTTTCTTTCCTTCATCTCTCAGCTCATATGTCACCACCTCAGAGAGGCTTTTCAAGACCACCAAAAGTAGGACTCCCACTCTCATAGCTACCATCCTCTATTTACACCTCACTGTTCTCTACCATAATATCCTGTCCATTTCTTTCACTCTCCCAGAAGAAGAAAAATTATACCTATATTAATAGAGTACAAGTTCCAGAAGAGCAGAAACTAGTCGAGTTGTTATCATGTATGTTATCATCTACCACAATTATCAGCATTCCAGTTATTTGTTAAATGACTCCTATTGAATACTATTTGTTAAATGACTCCTATTGAATACTATTTTCAAATTCACATCTCTGTTTTCTTCAAAAGATATTTAATAAAACTGACTTGAAATTTTCTGTGTAAGCAGCAATAAAAGTTTGCCAATCACATGCATTATCTCATTTAGTCTTTCTTCCATACCCTGGAAGATTTTTCCCATTTTATAGGTGAACGAAGTATGGCTCAGGAAAGTAAAATAACTTCCTGCTGTTGCCGTGGAATTTAGTGGAGACCTCCATCCACTTCCAAAGCCCTTACTCTTTCTTTCCACCTAATGCTGTCAGTCCCTGGGTAACTACTTTAGCTGGTAAGTTTCCTGCCCTGTGTTCACTTACCTCTCCTCCAATCATGGCCAATTCTGTCTGTGTGCATGCATAAGGAAACTGAAGAGGAAATCCACCAGGGTTCTTCCATGGCTTAATGGCCAGAGAAGGTGACTCTGCAAGATTAGCAGATCTGGCTTACAAACAGCTGGTACACTCTTTGAAAAAACTATTAACATCAATACTTGCTAAAACATTTAGCATGTAATTTGGATCACTTTCCAAATGTATTTTGGAAACTTGTTAGGGTACTTCAGTTTATTTCAGGAGAAAACAGGAGTAAAACTTCACAATTCTGGTCCATAGGTTAGGGTTTTCCAAGGTAGTTAAAACATCTAACAATCAATGTTATCCTGACAAAATACTCACAAGTACATGTTCTTAAGAATAAAACATCTACCTAAGTCACAAACATGCTTTCCTAACACTTTGATACTCACCCCAAAGGTACTTAAGTATCTGGCCATCAGCCAGCTGCAATGCTACTGACTTGGTCTTGGAATTACAGCACAGACTGATTATAATCCCATTCACTGTCACAGAAGAACTGATAAAAGTAAAAAAGGGGAAGGGATAGGGTTTGTGAGCAGACAATTTTTCTCAAAAGTAGTGATATTTCACTGATTTCACAATCCAGAAAGAGAAACTTAATGATGTAGTTCCTATTTCAAAACTCTACATAATACATACACATATACACTTACAGATAAATAGATGGAGGAACGGCTGGTTGAATAAACAATTCTAAGCTCACACCTGTTACATACTATTTTCTACAAAGCCAATAAACCAATTGTCTACATTATGAAGTTATCATTCCTATTCTAGCCACAACTTATTATAGCTTATTGCAGCTTATTACAGTGTATTGACTTATTATAATTTATTGCCTTCATTAGACATAGATGATATCAATATCATTTCTGTCCTCTTAAAATATAAACTGCATTAAATAAAGCAGCTAGTCTGTGGAAAAGTGAGTGCTCTGTCTCTATCATTATCACATACAATCATGGAAAAGCTGAGTCTTCTTTAATGAAGAAAGGGGAGTGTGTTACTGCCATTACATTTTTTCCTGAGTCAACAGAGAAGGAGAATTTCCTTTTGTTTTTTGAGACAAGACTCTTACTCCATTGTCCTCAATAGAGTGCCATGGCATCATGACTCACAGCAACCTCAAACTCCTGGGCTCAAGTAATCCTTTTGTCTCAGCCTCCCGAGTAGCTAGGACTATAGGTGCCCACAACACCCAGCTAGTTTTTAGAGACAGGGTCTCACTCTTGCTCAGGCTGGTCTTGAACTGCTGAGCTCAAGCAATCTACCTGCCTTGGCCTCCCAGAGTGCTAGGATTACAGGTAAGAGCTACCATGCCAGGCCTAAATAGAATTTCTTAAAGAAGAGGTAGTTAGTGAAAACAAATGGTGCTATTGTTAACATTAAATTAAGAGTTTTTAATTAATCTACAAAAACCCTAAAAATAACAATGGTTAATTTTTCTACAAGTGCTTCTAGTTTCTGAGGATAAACTGTCAAGAGATTACAAGAACAGATTTTGGATCTAGAACAGCTGGGATTAGATCCTGGTTCCACAAGCATGATCTCAGGCCTGTTACTTAACTGCTCTCTGCCTCAGCTGTCTCATCTGCACAATGATGATGCTAACAGGACATACTTCAAGGACGTATTATGAGAAATAAATGAGCTAACACAGGGAAGCACTTAGCAGAGTACCTTTTACAAAGCACAAGTAAATATAAGCTATTAATAGTTACAAACTGAGAGACTTTGCATTCCTCAAAGACCATATTTATTATATCTGTATAAACAAGTCTTTTTTAAAAAACAAAAGTCAAAGCAATAGAAATATGCAATAGAAATATACTGTAATTGAACTTCTCATTTTCTTTATAGCAAATGAGAAAACTACATCGAGCTTTTCCATCTCCAAGCTAATAATAAAAAATTTAAAATTCAAAGAAGTAGAAACATAGTAAATTGCTCTGCTTTTTGAAAACTAAGCTCCTGGCTAATTTTGTGTATTTACCTAGCACATACTCTGTATCTAGACATATTTACAAAAACCTTTTCAAAGGTTCTTGAGTCAAAAATTAGGAGTGAATAAGTGTATTAACATGTCTTTTATATATATAATAAGGAAAGGTTCCTAATTTTGCAACAAGCATTCTCAGAATATAAATCTAACCAGCAGGGCTTTAATTACAAACAAATCTGGAATCGACTGATCTGTCAAGTCTGGACCCGAGGGTCCTGGAAGCTGCTCAGAAAATGCTATTTACGTCTACCACACAACAGGGCTTACATTACAGAGATAAGCATTCATGAATTAGAAGCTGTTACATGATAAAGATGCAGTCAAGAATCAAACAAAACTCAGGTCCCAGGAAATGTGACAGTTCAACAAAGAAATAAGGACATGGCTTTCTAGTGCCAAACAGAATATATGAGCAAGGAGGCCAGAAGAAACATTTTGAAGTCTCCATATCAAAACAAAGCATATACATATATATACACATTTACATATACATACATATGCTGCTTAACAATGGGGCCATGTCTTAGATATAGGTCATTTTGCAAATATCATAGAGTATACTTACTCAAACCTAGATGGTAGGTTTGCGTACCTACCTACCTAGCCTACTATATACCCAGGGCTATATGGTATAGTCTATTGCTCCTAGGCTACAAACCCAGAATGTACACCATGTTACTGTACTGAATACTGTAGATGATTATAACACAATGGCAAGTAATTGTATATCCAAACATATCTAAATGTAGAAAAGAGGACTGGGTGCAGGGGTTCATGTTTATAGTCCCAGCAACGTGGGAGGCTGAGGCAGGAAGACTTCTTGAGCCCAAGAGTTCAAGACTGCAGTAAGCTATGATTGCACCACTGCACTCTAGTCCGGGCAACAGAGTGAGACATTGTCTCTTAAAAAACAAACAGACAAAAAAGAAAAACAAAAAACCCCACTGGATTGTGAAGACTTAATACAAAAAATAAATAAATAAAAAGAAAGAAGAGAAAAAGAAAAGATACAATAAAAATACAATGCCAAAAATGGTACACTTGGGCCAGGTGCCGTTGTTCACACCTGTAATCTTAGCACTCTGGGAGGCCAAGGTTGGAGAATCACGTGAGCTTAGGAGTTTGAGACAGACCTGAGCAAAGCTAGATCCATGTCTACTAAAAATAGAAAAAATGACCCAGGCATTATGTCAGGTGCCTATAGTTCTAGCTACTTGACAGGCTGAAGCAAGAAGATTACTTAAATTCAGGAGTTTTAAGGTTGCTGTGAACTAGGCTGACGCCATGGCATTCTAGCCTGAGCAACAGAGTGAGACTCTGTCTGAAAAAAGGAAAAAGGTATGTTTGTATAATACCACTCCACTGTAACCCTATGGGACCACCATCATATATGCAGTCTGGCACTGACAGAACACCATGATGTGGTACATTACTATATATATAATTTCTTCCCACTGCATTAACTCATGAGAATTAGTCACTCTAATTACACTCGATAGTTATTAAAATCAAAATAAGACTTAGCAATTACTCTGCAGGAATGTGGGTGGATGGTGAATTAAAATATTTAATACATCTTAAACATGGCTTGCCTCATCTATTAAAATTTATACTATTTTTCACCACTTGATACATTTTTATTCTGTTATTTTGACATGACTCAAAACTAGACTTAACTCTCTTGCTAAGTTTAACTAGACAGCTACTATTCCAACCTTGCTCAGTAGAAGCCAAAAAAAGTCCCCTGCTCATAAAAGACAAAAGCCTAACTCCATCTATTCAACACATGGAATATAGAGGAGGACTGTACTACCTGACATTGAGCTGTCCTTGCTCTTCATCCATCTTAGAAGGTGCCATAGACAAATGGTGAATGACAGACTGTGGCCTGGCCTGGCTGTGGCTGATGGCCAGGAAGATGTCTTCTTCAATCCAGGTGAGAAGGCTGAGCTTCAGCGGGTTTACTTCCTGATCTTCACTATTCTCAAACTGGATTCTGTTTTAAAATATTGAAGAATATCTAAGAACGTGAATAAAACTAAAAATCATTGAGATTTTCTTGAAAGAAGGAATAAAGCTCCCTGTATACAATCAACTCATAATTATTTGGAAGGGCAAAATCTGAGATAATACCAAATACAAGAAAATCCAAAAATAATGTTTATCTGGCTTAAGAATATGCTTTCCTATCTACTTTATTTGAAACCTTTAGATTTTAAGAGAACACCTCAGGAAACTGATCACACAAGAAAATTCCCTGTCCTAGTTCCTAATGAACCCCGGCGCCTATCTGATGTCACTACTAATCAGTACGGAAGCCAAACTCTAGCAGGTATGTGAGTCTCAGTAGAAGGGGTCCTTTCCTAAGCACCTCACATCAAAATGACTAACTGGCTCCCTGAGAGATGGTTTCCATGCCTCTAACACATTCCTTCAGTAGCATTAAACACCTGACCAGGGCGCTGTTTTTGTCACCTCATGTAGGGACCTATGATGACAATTTCTTGCCTTTTACATCAAGCAGCAAATCCTCGACTCGCACTGGAGAAGCTGGTCACCAGCCTGATCGTCCCACTTACCCAGCTCTCTCCAGACTCAGGCTCTCCACTGTGTTCAGCACACAGCATTCTCTCTACGCAGGATCATCCCCACCTCTGGTTCTCATGACACTCTCCTCCCACAAGACCCAATGTTCCCAATTCTTCTTTGTCAATCTCAAACCTATCCCTTCCTCAAGGATCAACAGAGGTATTCACGTACTTCATGAAATCTCTGAATGACTTGGAGTTATCCTTCTCTCAATTTTTATTAATGAAATCATATTCTAATCTACCTCACACATTCTAATTTGCCTTACAGCTCTATACTGTAGCAGTGGTTTCAAGTCTGGGAAATGATATTATGAATGCAAATAGTCTTTAACACATTGCTACAATAGAAAAAAAAATTTTTTCCCTTTGTGGTGTTTTATTAGGTCAGGATAGGTGTGTGAGCTATATATGCTTTGTGAATCCCCAGGCTCAAAATCAGTGCAAGTTAAATATAATTAATATGGCAGTTAACATGCTAAGAACTACTAAGCATTATATAGGCTGCTCCTAAATCATACACAGGTTAGATACTCATACTGTATTTATTAAATATACACATGACATATATTTAAAAACCATATTTACTAAATTCTGTTATCTGTTATACTCAGATAATTACTTCCATTCATTTAAGAATACATGCTCCCAGGAGGCAGAGTTTCAGTAGTTAAGAACATGGACTTAGACTGGGCGTGGTGGCTCACACCTGTAATCCTAGCACTTTGGGAGGCCAAGGTGGGTGGATTGCCTGAGCTCATGGGTTTGAAACCTCGTCTCTAAAAAAAGCCGGGCATTATGATGACAAAATGAGACTCTGTCTCAAAAAAAAGTAGACACAACATGCAGACCCTGGTTTTTCAGCTCATTTGGGGACTTATCAAATAGAACAGAGCCAAATGCTGGATTCTCTAGTTACCAGGTCTACAACCTTGGGCAAGTTACCTAACCCCTTATCTGCAAGCACTCAGTAAGTGGTACTTTTAAAAAACATTCTCTCACAGAGGAGACATTATAATCTGGCTTCTGAGTCATTTTGCAAATGCCTAAAATGTACCAAAGATATTCAGTTATACCCAATCGTTTTTAACCCTGTTTTAAAGGTGAAATGTGTTCTTATTTACAACTTGGGAAGCTCAAAACATAGTACCCAGAAGTTCTAGAGTGTGGCATGAAGCAAAGACAGAGGCTGCACAAAGTCAATCATATGAACAATCTACACACCCTCATTTATGGAAAAGAATGCAGCTCCATTTTATTATCACCATAATTATCATCATCTCCATCTTTCCCATGTGATTTTCCCTGGAGAACCAACGACTGCTGAGGGGAGTGGATCCTACAGCTTACAACTCATACTCTCCTCCTACACATCAGAGTATATGACATTGAGACTAAGTGACTGGCTTCCCCAAACGAGCTGAAAAACCGGGGCCTGTATGTTGTATCTACTTTCTTGTTCCACTCAGCAACAGGCACAGAATATAAAAGGTGACTGAATTTAGGACGAATGCTGGCTGACCAGGTTCTCCAAGGTCCAAAATAATTAAGAACCTACTTGTATCTCTTTTCCAGGTGAGGCATTCTAAGGGAAACTTTAAATCCGTTTCCACCCACAGCTCCTAGTTTCACTGTAGGGTCCACACTTGGACTATCACCTAGAAAACAAAAATGCAAATACCATCATTGTGAACTATAAGTAATTCTAATTCTAAAGAGACGGGGTTCTGCAATTAATGAGTTTCAAAGACAAATAAAGCAAACTAGAAAATAACCACATCTCAACCTCCTTAAAAATCTCTGCCTTCCCTTAATACCATATCAGTCACAATCTTCATTGATAAAGGCCATAGCTCACCCAGACCAGGTGGAGGGGCTACCCTCTCACCGCAGTACTATTTCCTCCACTGTGTTCAACTATCTCTCAATAACCTTGAATCTTCTTAAGTCTTCAGCATTTGCTTGAAAGACATTCCCTTTCATTCTTAATCCAGTTTATTCCCTGCATGGCAGCTAATGCAAGCCAAGCCCAAATCCAGGAAGAACAGAGCAGTCCTTTGCTCCAGGCCCTCTGGTGGCTTTCTACGTCACTCAGAGTAACCGTCTTCAAATCCTTACACAAACTATTCTCTGTCACTTCCATGACCCCCATGTAAATCTTTCCTTTGTTTGTTCTGCTGTGGCCACCCTGGCCTCCTGGCTCTTTCCTAAACACTACAGGCATCTCTGCAGCAGCTTTTCCTACTACTCAGAGTATTCCTAGCCCTGAGGTCTGCATGGCTTCCTGGGATTCTCACCAGTCTCTGCTTAAACACTACCTCATCAACCTAAATACAAAGGCCACCTTCCTCAAAGGACCTCTACCCTCAAGCTCTCCTCATCCCCCATTTTGCTTCATTTTCTTCCACAGCACTTGCCATCTGATAGATTTTATTTATTTACTATCTTTGTCCCCAACTGGAATACACTATCCATGAAGGAATAGAAAAGCCAGGCACATAATAAACAATCTAGAAACACTGAGGGGTTGGGGAGGGGAAGGAATGATACTCAGGGCATGTCAAATACGACTTTTAAAGATTTTGGAAAGCGGTCTGTCTCCACACCACCCAAATGTCTACCATTTACCTCCAATGGTTAATTTCCCTTCAGCTTAGAAACTGAGTCCTGATCAGTACATTAACTTTTTCCATTCTCAAATCTCAAACTAAAACATTCTGACTTTGACTTCAACCTCTAACCTTTCTGCTTCTCATTCTTTTTGATATCAATAAAATTTAGCACTCTTCAACCTTTACTTAATTCCCTGGACGACACAGAGACTGACGTCAGCCACTTCTACATGAACACTTTTTAATCTCTCACTAACTTGTCCTCTTACCATACTTATCTGACAGATGCCCAATGCTGGTATTCATCAACTTCACATTCATCTAAGCCGCCCCACCAGGGTCATCATCTGAAGCTGCTCCATGTTTGAGATACTAATCTCTAAATCCTACCCTCTGTTGGGAATAGAGGACTCCCACAACCTTTTCCCAATTCTCTTATATCTAAACTCTCTACAGTGAGCTCCTTAACTTCTCAGGCATTTTTAGTTTCTGGATTTGCATGATCTTCCTCTTCTTTCCATTTCTACAAACACTGCCCTGGTGCAAGTTCTCACTATCTCCTGCCTAGACACTCTACAATAGCTTCTCCTAACTAGTATCTCTGTCCTCAGGTGTCCCCTACCCTTGTCTATGAGTCTTCCAAAAGCAGAGCTCTCAAATTGCCCTATCTCATCATTTTAAATATCATATAAAGTGAACAAAGGGTATTACAGGGTTTCATTCTGGGCAGACAAAAAATTGATTGTGGCGATGGTTATCCAATTCTGTAAATATACATGCATACATATATAAACCACTGAATTCTACACATTAAATAGATGAATGGAATAAAGGTATTTTTTTAAAAAATGTAGGACAAAACGTCTGTTCATTGTAAAGTGATATTATAAATTCATTAGCATTATACAGAAAGTACCACAGAGCTTATATCTGATTCTTTCCAATCTCACAAAACCAACATTAAGAAACTCAAACAGAATATAGGGGAAACATATGTTTGCTTTTGATATGACTAGCTGATAGAAACTCTTCTTGGAAAAGCAGTTAACTTTGGCTTTTTCTAATTTGCCTTAACAATGAACACATTAATGTTATTTTTTAAAAAGCTAGTTTAAAAAGGATTGTAATAGCATTTTACAGAGTAAAACTAAAGTCAGAGAAACTGGTGATATATCCAGATAGGATTCATACAGGCTGGTGAGTTAACAGAAAAAAGCTGATATGGAAGTAGGGAATTCTGATATAAATTAATTAAATTTGATTCTTCTCTCTCAGCAACTATCTAGGTTTTTTCTAATTGATAATTCAAAAGGTACTTGAAAACAAGGCTACCACTGCTATATTCAAGTATTATTTATGACATGAACAAAGAATTCACAAATAAAATTTCAGGTTCTCTAGTACAATAGGAAAGCAACAAGGAACTAACAGCAATGGAACTGTGGAAGCATTAACTAGATTAGGAGCTGGAACTCCTGTGTTGAGGCCCTTGCTCATTCTTGCTCAAACAAACTGCAAACTCTCCGGCATCATGTTCCCTTGCCTATAAAGAAGAAATCTCTATCTCTGACATAGTTCTTAGGAGGAGTATAAGATCAACTGGAAGTATGTGTAAAGGCAATTAAATAGTAAAACATGTTAACACAGTAATAAGACATTGTGTCATTTCCAGTGTCTTATTAAAATAAGTGACTGACTCTTGAAGTTCAGTAAGGCAAAAGGAACTGTTCTTATGAACAATGGCCAGAGTAAGATTTAAAAAAAAAAAAAGCCAATAAAGTATCATAATGATAATGAAATCAATTACAGACTTCAAAATATCTAGGAACACTGGACCTAAGGAAACACTAAACTGTAATTTGCTTTTGTGTAGGAGGAGGGACTTGATTCAGAACATTGTGCTAACAGTTTTTTAACATACCACACTTATATATAGAAATCTGGTTACTGGCATCCATGACAGCAAGGTCATTACTATTTTTAGGGTGTGTAGAAAACATGACTTGATTCACAGGATGGGGGAGCAGCAACTGGTAGGTACACATGGGAGGTGGAACCACAGTCTGCCTGAAGACTGTCACCAATACCTTCTCTGCATGTGAAAAAAAAAAAAAAAAAAAAGAGGAGCATTAGACATATTGGATATTCAATTTGTAAAGTAAGTCATCTAACACCATGGTACTAAAATTGGAGTTGTAAGTGTCAGGGCCTAAGGCAAAAAGGCCAAGAGGTCAGAGCTCTAGCTTTAAACCTAGGCCTGCAGCCAAGCCCCATTAAACTAAGGAAATAAAGGCCCTCAAAATCCTTAAAGCACTTTCTTATGCATATTTATTTACTTGGTAATAGGCAGGTATGATTAAGTTCTCTACACAGAACATTTGATTATAAATCAGTATTATAGAACATGAATTAACATACCAACTCACATTACAACCTCAGAAGCAAGTGTACTCTTGTTATAGCAATAAGTAAACCAACCATTTGTGAAGATCTCTCTCCCCAATCCTGCTCTCCAACTCCCTCTTCCCCCCAAAAGCCCTCCCCGTAATTATAAAACATAAACCTAATCCTTATACTTGACAGATGTCTATGACATGAACTGAACACGCCAAAGAGTCATTTAATTAGCTAGTATTTATATCAGGAAACAAAGTAACCCAAGTGGAGAGGTACAAGGGTCACCATAAATCTGTGTCAGGGCAATCAGATAAGGCTAACATACCTAATCCCACAGACTCTGTTGTATTATCTTCCTTCTACCCAAGGTCAAAATGTTCAAAGTCTTTAAAGGACAGAACAGTAAATGTGTAAAGGCCACAGACACAGTACAACAGGAAATTGGTCTGGGGAGAAGATACAATGGTTCTTGAAAGAATATAAACCCTGCCTAAGGGTATTCAACACAAAATAAAACAAATAAGTAAAAATAAACCAAACAAGCAAATCAAAGATTCCCTCTGTTCTAGTCAAACCAACACATCTGCAGGCCCTGGGCCCACGATCCATAGCAGGATCGTGGACATACTTCCTAGTAGCTTACTTCCATCAATGACAGCCACATTTGCCAGGTCACTTGAATTATCTCCCGAGCTCCGGTCAGTTGTCCAATGCCAATCATAGCAAAGATAATGCCAGCCCTGACATAAAACATGCAGCCGGTATGGAGTGATCAGGTCCCACATCATTGACACAATCTTGCTCTTCCCACAGGTGCCAAAGGGCAGACTTTGTTTGAGATACCAGTGATAGTTTCCAATAGTCCAGAGCTGAACTGCAAGGGAAAATGAAAAGGACTTCAGAGACCTAAGGACCAGACTTCACAATACATGCTAAAGGGGGACAGGGAAATCTTTCTTACAGGACCATCCTGCTCAGTCTCTTCATTAAAATCGTATAACAATAATTGTTTTTTAATATTCTTTTTTTTTTTTGTAGAGACAGAGTTTCACTTTATTGCCCTCGGTAGAGTGCTGTGGCGTCACACAGCTCACAGCAACCTCCAACTCCTGGGCTTAGGCGTTTCTCCTGCCTCAGCCTCCCGAGTAGCTGGACTACAGGCGGTATAACAATAATTGTTAAAAGACAGTTTTCCATAGAGATAAAATGTCAAGCATGTATTATCAGAAATACTCCTTTATTTTCATCTCTGCCATCAAACTATATGAAAGTGATGAAAGGCTACTTGGATAAAGCACTGTCTTCCTGAGTTTTTTAATGAAGATTTAGGAAGATAATTTGGCAATTAAATTAAAAGTATTAAAACACTCGATCTAAGATCAGGACCAGCACCATTATCTTGTATTGGGCTTAATATGTTTATTTTCTTAATATGTTTATTTCTTTGCCTATAATTATGTTCATGGTTATCTGGTATTAACTATAATTCAGCTGCCCATGGGAGATGAGCATGCAATTATCCTCTCCAAAAGCTATTAAAAGAACAAGACCTAATCATGCCTAAATCAACCTTTATTAAACAGATGACATATACAAATAAGGATCTTATTAAAACTCATACTATATTAAGGAATCTTGGTTATATTAAGGAATTTATTTTCTTAATCTTGCTCACTACTGCTTAACTTAGTAATCACAGAAAATAACCTAGTCTCTAACCATTCTATGTAGCTGCGAGCTCGTAAGCTAGATGACATGCTCATGCTCTGTGAGGACAGATGTGGCTATGGTGCAATATTTTTATTCTGAGCATATTACAGTGTCATCCCTGGACACATTGGCTAGTCAGTGCTTTTTAACCGTGGCCATATGTTAAAATCGCAAGGGAGTTTGCTTTTCTTTAATTAAATACCGATAGACAATCTCCACTCCAACACACTGAACTCAACTCCAAGATGAAGCCTGGATATCATTATTTCTATCCTAAAGGTACAGCCAGTGTTGAGAACTATTGTGTTGAATGAATTTCTTAATAACATTCCAGTTAAACGGATCCTGCTGATTAAAAACTTGAAAGCCAATTAGAAAACAACCAAGAAGATTTATGAATAAAAATGTTTAGTGCATTATTATTGATTATAATAAGAAATTATAACTCTAACAGCATGAGATCTAATAAACAGGCACAAGTGATTATACAGCAATTTAAAGTGATGAAGATGTACCAGAAATAACATAATAGTGTCAAAGCAAGTTACAAAACTACATGTATCATACCTATACTTTTAACAAAAAATGAGATTATAGCTATACTGAGATAAACACTTAAACTCTACAAGAAAAATTTTAATAGTGATTAGTGAGTGTTAGAACTATGAGACTTTTTTCATTTTTACTTTCTAACATTTTCATATGTTATTTAATATTTAACACATATTTACACGTTGTTTAAGCTATAGGGAAGATTTTTTATTTTTTGAGACAGTCTCACTATGTCGAATGTGGTAGAGTGCTGTGATGTCACAGCTCACAGCAACCTCAAACTCTTGGGCTTAAGAGATTCTCTTGGCTCAGCCTCCCAAGTAGCTGGGACTACAGGTGCCCGCCACAACATCTGGCCACTTTTTGTTGCAGTTGTCATTGTTGTTCAGCCGGCCACGGATTGGGTTCAAACCCGCCAGTCTTGGTGTATGCGGCTGGTGCCATAACCACTGTGCTACCAGCGTTGAGCCAAGATTCTTAATCTAAATCTTTCACTTCCACAGTATTCCTTTGGTTAGTGTTCGATTTTCTGCAATAATACCATCCAAGAAGAAAAAGCACCAATGACTTAAGATGGTTAATTTTATGTGTCAACTTAGTAGGCCATGGTGCTCAGTAGTCTGGTCAAACACTAGCCTACATGTTGCTAAGAAGGTATTTTGTAGATGTGATTAATATTTACTATCAGTTGACTTTAAGTAAAAACAGATTACTCTCTATAGTATGGGTAAGTCTCATAAAATGAGTTAAAAGGCTTAAAAGAAAAAACTGAGTTTTCCCACAGAAGGAATGCTGTCTCACGACTGTAACATAAAAATCCTGCCTAAGTTTCCTGAGTGCCCTAAAGATTTAGACTCGAGACTGCAATATCAACTCTTACCTGAATTTCCAAGCTGCCCTAGAAATTTCATACTTGCCACCCCCTACATGAGCCAATTCCCTAAAATAAATCCATCCATACCTTCTTACTCTCCCTCCCCTCCCATTTTCTCTGATAAAAATACAGTTGACCTTTGAGCCATACTAGTTTGAACTTGGTGGATTCATTTATACACAGATTTTTTTTTTTTTTTTTTGAGACAGTCTCTGTTGCTCAGGCTAGAGTGTAGTGGCATCATTACAGCTTACTGTTACCTCAGACTCCTGAGCGCAAGCTATCCTTCTGCCTTAGCCTCTCCAGTAGCTGGAACTACAGGGGTGTGTCACTGGCCCTGTAATTTTTGGTCTCTTTATTATTGCTCAGGCTAGATTTTTTTCAAGAAATACATCTGGCCCTTCTCATCCATAACTCAGATCGAATATACAGTATTTTCAGGATGCAAAACCTAAGTACACAGAGAGGGCTGAGTTTTCCTACACAAGAGCTCTTCAGGGCCAACTTTGGGAGTTGAGTATATATTTGAGCACAGATTTTGGTATCCATAGGCAATCCTGGAACCAGTCTCCTAGGATACCAAGGGATGACTATATCCTACTGGCTTTGTTTCTGTAGAGAACCCTGACACATGACTAATATCCATAAATAATCAAAACCTAATCACTCCCCCATATCTAGCTACCCACTTTGGCTTCTTTGATTCCACTAAGGATCTAAATAGAAGGGATGAAGGAAATACTACACTCTTCTACTTCCAACTACATTTTATGGGGCATATGACTGAATTATTATCGCTGTCTTACCATAGGTTTTCAGAGTGGAATTTTCTTCTCTCTGAAGGTCTTCTAGCCAAACTGCCAGCACAGAGGAATCAGCATTCCAGAGTAAGTCATTTACCTAGAAGGGAAAAAAGATCTGTCACTGGCCTTTAGCAATGCATTTACTTCAAAATCTTTACAATAACTGAATTCTCTGCTCTCACAAATCAAATAATCCCACTACCTGAGCTAATCCCTACCTATAAATTACTAACTTACAAAGTCATTAAACAAATCTGTGAAATGTCATTATATGTAGATGACTTAAAAAAAAATAAGTGCACTATGCTTGAAGATTAAAAGAGATTTAACCTTCATCAGATGCAAGATAATATTTTTAGACAATCAGGGAAATTTGAATACAGATTGGGTATATTAATAGATAACACTAAGGTAAGGTGTAATAACAGAACTATGGTTATATAAAGAAAAATGTTCTTAATTATTAGATATAAATACTGAAAATATGATTTCTAGAATTAAAACTCCTGGAAATAAAAATGTGTCTTTATGGATGTATGTATAGACCAAGGAGTAGTGGATAGGTGAAAATAATTTTGCAAAGTACTGATATCTATTGAAAGTAATAAACATAAGAGAGTTCACTAAACTCTTCTCTTGACGCTTAGGGTATTTAAAATTTTACCTAAGCCGTGCCCATGGCTCAGTGGGTAGGGTGCCGGCCCCCATATACCAAGGGTGGCAGGTTCAAACTTGGCCCAAGTCAAATTGAAACAAAAAAACAGCCAGGCATTGTGATAGGCGCCTGTAGTCCCAGCTACTCAGGAGGCTGAGGCAAGAGAATCGCCTAAGCCCAGGAGTTGGAGGTTGCTGTGAGCTGTGAGGCCACAGCACTCTACCGAGGGTGATAAAGTGAGACTCTGCCTCTAAAATAAAATAAAGTAAAATTTTACATAAGTAAAGATTACCATTTTATATGTCTCTATTTCAAAAAGGATCTTTTTTTTGGCCAGGGCTGGGTTTGAACCCAGTACTTCTGGCATATGGGGCCAGTGCCCTACCCCTCTGAGCCACAGGCGTCACCAGGATCTTAATAACACACAAGTTTCATAAGATTTAAATATCATAGGCTGGGTGCCCGTAGCCCAATGGTTAGAGCGCCAGCTATGTGTACCGGGGCCAGTAGGTTCAAACCAGCCAGGCCTGCTAAAAATAAAAAAATAAAAAATAAAGATTTAAATATTATAAATGAAAAAAACCTCATAACTGGAAAAATTATGCTGTTGTCAAAATGAACAATAAAAACTATCATTATTTTGAAAAATGTCTTTGGAAAAATAATTTCTCTTTTATAATAAAAGAATCAGGTATAGGAAGCCAAAACTTTTATTACCATCTACTCTGGAGCTTCTATTTATATTACAAGCCTATCAAATATAAATTCCCTCTCTAGCTGCAGCAATCCTCTAAATTTGTTGGTGAAACAACACAGGCACCTACCTTAACCTCATCTTTGAGAAAAGGAAGTGTAAAGTGTCCATGAAGAAGCCCATTTTTCTCAAAAAACACAACATCTTGCTGGTTGGGTTTATCTTGTGTAGATGCAATCAAACTGCCTGAGGGCCTTCAAGTAAAGCCATAGTGTTAGAATATCCAAAAGCCCATCCAACTGCCTTCAAGAACAAGATAAAATTCAGGCAAGAGATTTTTTTTTTCCAAGCAAAAATAAATGAATGAATGAATGAAGTATCTTTATCTCAGGAAGTTTTAAGTCCCATGTGTCCCTTGTCTCTCAGCAAGCAGGTCACCCTAGCGTGGGAATGTACCTGAATAGGGGAAAGATGCCTTTTTCCAGTTTGTACAAAAACTCCATTTGTACAAAGCCTTAAAGGTTTTAATCGTACTCAATGACTTTTAGAAAACCACTAAATTAAACTATTCCAAGCATAAGAACCTAAAAATTATAACCTATTTCTACTTTAATTATATGACTCCAGCAAATATTCTTATTTTTTTAGACTTTCTCCATCTATTGAAAACACCTTAATTGCCTCAACTTATATATATCTGTCCCTAGTGTCTTAATTCAAATACATTTCTCTGTTGCTCTACAATCCATTACCACACTGAAAGGAAACAAGACGTCTAAAACCTAGAGACTCACTGCATGTAACAGATGCTACTGAGACAGGAAAAATTTCTTCTGTCTATAATCAGGGCAGCCATACACAAAAGACAAGAAGTGACCTCAGGTGAATGGAAGGAGAGGGCCTCAATCCAGTCTGTATGTTCCTTGGCAAGCAGATCCCCCTACTGTGGGAATTAATACAAAGCAAGCTCTTTTCTTAGTTTTCACAAAAGCTCCATTTGCCCACAGCCTTGCAGATTTGGACTCCCTTTGTAAGCATCATTTTTTGCTTTATACAATGGCTTCATGTAGGCCCTGCCTATAATTAAAACCTTCTAAGAATTAAGAATGCACAGTGGCTCACACCTGTAATCCTAGTGCTCTGGGAGGCTGAGGCCGGTGGATTGCTCGAGCTCACGAGTTTGAGATCACCCTGAGCAAAAGCAAGACCCTGTCTCTGCTAAAAATAGAAAAACCAAGGCAAGCAGATTGCTTGAGCCCAAGTTGGAGGTTGCTATGAGCTATGATGCCATGGCACTCTACCCAGGGTGACAGCTTGAGACTCTGTCTCAAAAAAAAAAAAAAGAACTAAGAATGCAGGCTGGGCGCAGTGGCTCTCATGTATAATCCTAGCACTTTGGGAAACCAAGGAGGGTGGATTGCCTGAGCTCAGGAGTTTGAGACCAGACTGAGCAAAAGTGAGACCCATCTCTAAAAACTAGCCGGGTATTGTGGTGGGTGCCTGCAGTCTTAGCTACTTCGGAGGCTAAGGCCAGAAGATCACTTGAATCCAGGAGTTTGAGGTTGCCGTGAGCTATGATGCCAAGCACTATAGTGTGGGTGACAAATTGAGACTCTGTCTCAAAAAAATAAAAAAGTATTAAGAATGTAAAATGTATGGGGCCTTAGAATGATGAGATCTATGAAGAAGCCCAGAATCTAATTCAAGTTGAATTCAGACTTCAGAGAAGGGAACCTCCCCCCTCCCCGCAAAAACCCCCCAGATACTAACTTACAACCACATGAAAAAAAAAAATCAATATGCTTTTGTGTTATACAAACATCTGAATTCAATGGGTACCACCACCTCTATCCTGGTTCCAAGAATTTCTCTGAGGAAGAAATATCCAGGTTTCTTTTCCCACTCACTTCCACGCCAGGGCTGGTCCCAATCCTGCCACAGGCTCACTGGTTGACTGCAAAGCAAACTCTCGGTTCCACACTCTGATCTTCCGTGCCCCTGTGCAGTAGGTGAAGCCAAACAAACAGACACTGAAAACATTCTGATAAATATTGTCAAGCCAGAACTTTTCAAATACCTTCCTTATATTTGATTTTATGAAGCCAATTAGATTAATCTTATTAAAAATAAAAGCTCCATTTGCCCACAGCCTTGCAGACTGGGACTCCCTTTCTAAGCACCATTTTTTGCTTTATACAATGGCATGATTGTATAAAGCCAATTAGATTAATCTTATTAAAAATCTGTATCCAGCAGATGAGAAGATGGACCAGATGGCCCCAGAGGACTCTTCTACTTAACTCTAAACTCATTTACCATGTAAAATAGCACATCTTCATCTCATATGTATAATTAATGCCCCACTCAAAGAAAAAGGAAGAAAGCTTTCCAGAGCTTTAATAAGATAAAAAGTTTTCTTTCATTGACTACATTTTATTTTCATACCTGTCTGTGGGCAAACAACACTCACAGCAAAAAACTGTCCATCCCCACGCCAGGTAACTTGTGGTCTATGGTCATCCCAAGGCAAAGCAGATTCATGCTAAAGAGAGAAAAAAGATATATTATACATTATACAATATTAGGGCAGTCATTATACAATATTAGGGCAGTAAGCAGCTCAGAATCAAAAAGCCTTCAGCCATTAAATATAAATCTTTTATATAAGGTTTAAGCTATTTTAAAAACCAACTTCACACAATCTTCAGAAACTCTCCTACAAGGGTTCTTAGACCCAGAAATCATCAAAAAAACTTAAGAAAAAAAAAAAGTTCCTCTTAGGACATTAAGAAAAAGTGGCCTCTGAGACCAGCAACAGAGGAAAAGAACTACAAATCTAGATATTAAATATAATGTGCTAATAAACTTTTCAGCTATCGGTGATATAGAATGAATGTTCTGTTGGTCTGAATATAAGAGTAGAGTTTTATTTATGTAATTATTGTGTAAGCTTCACAACAGGACACAGAGGGGTTAAGAAGATGAGAGGAAAGTGAATAGGGAAGAGCCTGAGAGGTGGGAAAGGCAGCAGCAGTGATGAAAAACAGTGTTCTGGGTGGCGCCTGTGGCTCAAGGAGTAGGGCGCCGGTCCCATATGCCGGAGGTGGCGGGTTCAAACCCAGCCCCGGCCAAAAAAAAAAAAAGTTGAAAAAAAAGAAAAACAGTGTTCTGCCTTCTCCAGCGCAAGAGGAAGAGCAGTCTCCTCCAGCAGCCTCCTCCACGTGCACTTCAATCCTGAAGACCCTGAAGACGATGTCCTGGGATGGGGGACAGATGACCACCTCAGCATTTATCATCACATTCCAGTAAGAGCCCAAGTCAGGATGCTGCTAATACTGTACTGTAAGTCTGCACGGTGGAGAATACCTAAGTAGCCTAACTCTCATTGAAAATGTCCTATGGTATGGAACACAAACTTCCTCTAGTTAAGGGTTAAGGGCTGAAATATGAGTTACATGGAATGTACTTGGAAATAAAACAGAAAATGCAGGTGGCAAGCAGAGTATTACTAAATTATCTATCCTAGAAGGGTAGCTCACAGAAATTTCTACAAATAATTATGCATCTGTTTGTTCAGGCCCAACACTTGGTATCATCCTCAAATCCTCTCTGTCACACCTGTATCTGACCTATTTTAAATCTGGTAGCTCTACCTTCAAAATACTAAGTCACACCACTCTGTACCACCTCTCCAGTCTCTCCAGAACACACATGAATTAGTGAAAGTTTCCCATATCCACTCATGTTTCTCTCAGTCCACTTAACGCAAGAGCCAGAGCGGTCCACTGAAAACATAAATCAGACCCTGTCACTCTGCTCAAACTCGCCATTGGCTCTATTGTCAACTGGAGTAAAAGTGAAAGTAATAACATTGGGCTACAAGCATAACCACCCTCATCACTTCTCTGACCTCATATCCTACCATTCCCTCCTTCCCCAAGGACATATCGCTACACTGGTCGCCTTTCTGTTCTTTGAACACTCCCAAAAATGATACTTTATGGTTTTTATTAGCACCAGCCGTCACCCTGCCTGGAATAGTACTCCCTGGATATTCACAATGCTCAGTCCCTTATTTCCTTTGGGTCCATAAAAAGTAGAATCCCTTGCCACCCCACCTGCTATCTGGCACTCCTTATCCCGCTTTACTTCCCTCCATACCATTTTTCACTCCCAGGTATATTACACATTAGCATTATTTTAATGTCTGTCTCCTCCAACAAATGTATACTCCACTGAGGATAGGGGTTTTGTTTCCTGCTATATATGCAATGCCTCAAGCAGAGCCTGACACAGTAGGTGCTCAAGAAATGCTTTTGAATAAAAGAATCATCAATCACCTGAGAGAGTAGGCCAAGAACACGCAATGCAACTTCCTAGATCAGTGTTACTGGGCAGCAGGACAGCCCAGGCAGTAAGAGCTGAGTGCTGGACCAACACAACTTAAAACCCAAACCATTCACTGGAGTACCTGCATCTGACCAGCACGGATTTTTGTTTGGTTTTCTGAAAGGTAGCTGTGAGCTTCCAAATCAAGACAAGGCCCTAGAAAGCCTTTAGAAAAAGTTCATGAGCATAATCTAGAATAGCCTACCAGATAAGTACATCAGCTACTAGAACACAGGGTTTTTTCCCCATTATGTAAATTATTATACATTAAGAACAAAACCCAATTTTGGCAATACTAAGACAACTCTAAGCAGGTATCAGGGTTAACATGTATTCTCCAGAACTGAACAAAGTATGAAAAACTGCTGCCTTCTAAATACTACTACAGACTCCCTAAAGTAGTATTTTTTTAACCTTTTATTGGGATATAATTTACAAATTACAGTTCACCTATTTGAAGTACACAATCAATGTTTTTTAAGTGTACATAAAAAGCTGTGTAACCATCATCATAATCTAAATTTTTAACATTTTCCTCAACACTTAAAAAAAAACCCATGACCTATTAGCTGTCACTCCCTCCCCACCCTGCCTCTCTGCCCTAGGCAACCACTAATCTATTTTCTGTCTCTATAGATTTGGCCAGTCTGGGCATTTCATAGAAATACATGACCTTTTTGACTGGCTTCTTTCACTTAGCATAACGTCTATAAAGTTCATATATTACACATATCAGTAAAGTACTATTTTTTAAATGAAAAATACACAGTCCATGCCCATAAGCTCAGGGGTGGCAAAAAAAAAAAAAGACTTCAAAATTAGGGGGAAATGAATTATACAGGATCACCCCAAAGAAGTAAGGTTGTATCCTGGGAATATTTATTCCATTTTCTGCCCTCTAATAATCCTTTACTAATTCTACTAGATGAATAGTTTTTAGCACGAGATCCATCATGCATATTTTATTCACAACATAGTTGTTTTGACATAAAAACATTTTTTTAATGTTTCAAAAATTATTTGTCCACTAAAATAAGAGCAGCAACTACCATTTCAGTACCTACCCTGTGCTGAAGCTTATGGTAGCTCTTTTGTATATAAAGAGGGTGCCAAAAAAAGTATAAACTTTTTAAGAAAGAAAAAAACTATTAAAATTATAATACTTTATATATCAACAACAAAAAATGAATACAATTCACCTTTGGGTACCTCTTACAATTGCATAAGTCAAACATGACTTCAGTATTACAATTTTAGTTCATTTTTTCCTTTCTTGAAATATGTATACATTTTTTTGGCACCCTCTGTATTATTAACTACAAATCTCAACGCCAATAAGAAAACTTTATGTCCCTTTTATAGACAAGAATATAAGGCTCACAAACGTCCGGAAGCTTATCAAGCTCTCACAGCTACTAAATCCCATGATGATAATGTAATCTGTTCTTCTCTGATAGACATATGCTACCCCCAAAGGTACTCGGCAGTACGCCAGGGGACAAATAGGGCACATCTTCCTGGGGCATTAATTTTACACAAGAGTAAATTTTTTACTTTATATGGTTAAAATTATTCATATTAAGATATTAAGCATATTATTCATATTAGGCATATTAAGATAAAGCCTACAAATTTAAAGAACTTTCATGTGAGAGCAGACACTGAAGCTACTTCTCCAGGTGCACCAAGAGTATGCACTCCTCTGCTTTCAGAAACTCTCTACATCAGAAGACTGGAAAGTGCTGCCTTGAATCAAGACATCACTATGTGGTCTTCAGAATTTTCTAATCAAGAAAGAAGGAAAACAAAGAGTTTGTTTCATCCAAAAGAAAAAGTCAGAAAAGGCATCCAATATACACGTATGTAGGAAAAGTATGAGAGTATGTGTGCAAATGAACACAGTAAACACAAGGTGGCAGCTCTCAGAGGGACATGGGGAAGAGCTACACAGGGGGTTTCATTTCTGTGTGATGCTGCGTTTTTAAGCTAGGTGATGAATACTGGTTATCATCATGTACTGCACTGAAAATAAATCCCAAAACAACTGGGCAATAAAAAGGACAAAAGGATCTTTCAAGGGTGACTCATTTTCCCAGGGCACTGAAGAGTTTTAACTTAAGCAGAAGAAAGTTGTTCATGACTGCCTCTAACTGGACACCTAAGAGTTCCTGTAGGTAGCAGAACTTCCACTTGTTCTGATCATGGGTCTTTACCAAACCGACCTTACCATTTGCACCTGAAAGGCTGCTTGCCTGCCTTCTGATCCGTGGAACTGTGTCTCCTTCTTACCCCATCCAACAGTGATAAACTTGCCTAGAGAACAAAATTGGTTGAGAAAATAAATGCAAGACAACCAAATAATCTATGTGAAATGAAATAAAAGCAGTTTCGCTGCTATTCTTCATGAAGTCTAAAACCTCACAAGCAACAGTCAGTATTTGAAAAAACTATGTTCCATGTTATATGCACCAATAATTTTGAAGAATTTTTTTTTTTTAGACAGAGTCTCACTTTTGTCACACTTGGTAGAGTGACGTGGCATCACAGCTCACAGTAACCTCAAACTCTTGGGCTCAAGGGATTCTCTTGCCTCAGCCTCCCAAGTAGCTGGGACTACAAATCCCATATTGTATAAATTAAGATAATGTATACAATACAGGTGCCCGCCACATCTCTATTTTTAGAGATGAGGTCTTGCTCTGGCTCAGGCTGGTCTCGAACCTGTGAGCTCAGGCAATCCACCCGCCTCGGCCGCCCAGAGTGCTAGGATTACAGGCATGAGCCACTGCGCCTGGAAATTTTTAAAGAATTTGAAATGTCCTTCATTATTTTGTTATTTATTTATTTTACAACTGGAAAGCTCTGACTTCTCCCTTATTTTGCAAAGTGTTTTAATGCTATCTTTTATATTAGGAGTCAGCAATCTCATCCTCACCTTACAAGCAGGAACGAATTGAAGAATTTATACATTATATCCAAAAACATAAGACCCTAAGACAAGACCTAGGAATAAAATTCTCATTGTAAGTTTTCACTCAACTAAATGTATCCAAGCTACCCCATGCTGGTAGAGGAGACTGCAGATCATCCAGTCCAGCTCCTCTGTAGACTGAGACCCCCTAGTGGCAGAACCCAAAACTACAACATGGCTTTTGCCTTCCAAAATGGGATTCTTTCTAAATCATAATGCTTCTCTTATACACAAGATAAAAGCCAAGCTGTTAAAACAGCTTGGCTGGAGGTAAGATGTGGCATCTATCTGCAAGAGGTACTATGAAGAGGGTCCTAAAAACATCAGCCAAATCCAGGACCCAACAATTCCCTCCCACCACTAATTCTCACTCTGATGAAGCAGGGCTTTTAATAATTTTTATAAATCACGGGTTACATTGGCTCAGCGTCCGTAGCACAGTGGTTATGGCGCCAGTCACATACACCGAAGGCCAGCTAACCAACAATGACAACTGCAACAAAAAGTAGCCAGGACTGTGATGGGCGCCTGTAGTCCCAGCTACTTGGGAGGCTGAGGCAAGAGAATTGCTTGAGCCCAAGCGTTTGACGTTGCTATGAGCTGTGACACCACAGTACTCTACCAAGGGCGACATAGTGAGACTCTGTCTCAAAAAAAAAAAAATATCATGGGTCACAATGACCATTTCCTGTCTTGCTCAAGACAGAGCACCACAATTCCTCAAAGCACACTTTGCTGCTGTGAACAAACAGTAGTGCCTATCTTGCTGCACACCCTTGGGCTTCTGCCTACAAGTTTCCACAGAGGAAAAGGACCAAAAGGCAAAGCAAGAGAACTCTTCCAATGAAACCAGATAATAAGTGACAAGGCTACGGCAGGGATCTCTTAAACCACAGCCTACATCTGCTTTTACAGTCCCTGGCACACAGGCATGCTTATGTAATGTGTATAACTGCTTTTTTTTTGTAGAGACAGAGTCTCACTTTATGGCCCCCGGTAGAGTGCCGTGGCGTCACACCGCTCACAGCAACCTCTAACTCTTGGGCTTACGCGATTCTCCTGCCTCAGCCTCCCAAGCAGCTGGGACCACAGGCGCCCGCCACAACACCGGGCTATTTTTTTGTTGCAGTTTGGCCGGGGCTGGGTTTGAACCCGCCACCCTCGGCATATGGGGCCGGCGCCCTACTCACAGGCGCCGCCCATGTATAACTGCTTTCACACCACAAAAGCAGAGTTGGGCAGACACTGAAGCTGCTTCCCCAGGTGCCCCAAGAGTATACACTCTTCTGGTGTTCACAATCCTCCACATTCACAGGATCTCGACAGAGACTGCAAGGCCAAAACTATTTACTACCAAGCCCTTTCCAGAAAAAGTATGTTGACTCCTGGATTAGAGGAGAAATATTCATCACTAAATAGAGTAATATTTTTTGTACTGATAAATGCATTTCTAAGACCTAACATCCTAACTTTGAATACCTTTCTCTTGATTTATTGCATTAAGTTTTTTTTTGTGTTTTATTTTTTGAGACAGAGGCTCAAGCTGTCGCCCTGGGTAGAGTGCTGTGCCATCACAGCTCACAGCAACCTCCAACTCCTAGGCTCAAGCGATTCTCCTGCCTCCGCCTCCCAAGTAGCTGGGACTACAGGTGCCGGCCACAACGCCTGGCTGTTTTTTGGTTGTAGCTGTCATAGTTGTTTGGCGGGCCCGGGCTGGATTCAAAGCCGCCAGCTCAGTATGTGGCTGGTGCCTTAGCTGCTTGAGTCACAGGCGCCGAGGCAACATTAAGTTCTTTATAAAAAACTGAGTGGAAAAAACAGGCCCAGAACACTTTCCTATCCCCAGGAATGCTATGTACTAGTTACTCTCTCTCTGACAGTCCTCGAAGCTGGATTGGACAGTCCCCAAAGTTCCACCCTGGATCCTAGATTCTTCTAGTAACATATCTGGTCCTTGAACAAGTTCATTTACTCCCAAGACAATAAGGATTTCCTATATACCGATAACTCCCAGCCCCTTATATCTGCCTACTTCACCTAAAAATCCCATTTGGCAAGTCAACAAATCCAAAACAGAACTCACCAGGTTTTTTACCCCTTATCAACCAGCACTTCCCCAATTGCTTCTCTGTTACTAGCATCTTTATTCCCATTACCTGGCTGGTGTCCCACTAAATTCTTTCTTCTTTTACTTTATACACCAAAGCCTATTTATTTCTCTCTAAAATGGTACTTCTAAAACAGGCCCAGGGTAGGAGGGGAACCATGCACATATATTCTAATGAAGTTTCTCAGATAATTCCAAAAAAATGTACTCCCATCCGAGAATCAAATTTTTCCTGAATCTATTCCCCTTTCTACCTACCTCACTTCTTTCTCGGCTAGATTCCTATACAACCTCCTACTTCATCACTCTACCTCTAGTTTCTTTCCTCTACACACAAACAAAAATATGCCAAGAGCAATCTTTCTATAGAAAAATCTCTTTAAACCTCTCATCATCAAAACCTTCAATAGCTCATCAACTATAACTCAACTGTCCAAGCTCCCTATCACAAACTTAATCAAAATCTATCATGACCTGCCACTCCAGTAATGCTGAATTACTCACAGTTGCCTGAGGAACTGTCTATGAACACGTGGGATGGACTCATTCATTCGATTGGACTACTCTCCAACCCTCAGCCCTCCTTCACACAACACCAATTCAACTGAGACTCAGCTCAAGTCAACTGAGTCTTCCCTCTCCATTACTGATTTCCTTCCCATATGCTACCTTCACACCTACACGTTATGTCATGACTGTACTTATGAGACTTCCAAGGCTGGTGATTTTCAACCGGTGTGCCATAGCACACTATTGTACCTTGAGAGGACATTAGGTGTGCCATGAAAAATTTTTAAAGACCATTAAATTATTTTTGAAAGAAGTTCAAAGCACAGTAAGTACACATATGCTTTTTTTTACTCTTCTTTTTGGTCAACGTAAGTGTGCCAGGGAAACTTAACTGTAGGTTAAAGTGTGCTATGAGATAAAAAAGGTTGAAAAACACTGCCCTAGGGGAAAATCCAACTACTTAACCATTTTTGAATTATCCAAAGCACCAAATACACTGTTGGCTTCACAGTACCTACTCAAAATTATTTCTGAATAAATAAATGATTTTTAATAAACAAATGAGCAGTTTTCTAAGTGACTGCTCAGAGTTGGTGGAGCAGACATGAAGTTAGGACTTGGTAGAAGCTGAACTACTTTCTCCTGTTTCTTCCTCAGTTAGGCAGCTACCTGGTACCCTCAGGTTGGTCAGAGCTTCCTATACTCAACAAGAATCTCCCTTTTCTTCCTTTGTCACATTTTCAATAGCTCAATGAAAAATGACCTTGGGTGGACCTTACAAAACAAGTCTGATTGTTCCCATGAAAATGAGAAAATGAAAAAAAGAAAATAGTGACTAACTCTCACATAAATTGGACCAAAGTACATTACTTTAACATTAATTTTTAATTCAATTTGTTAATATGTTGTTTAGGATATTGCACCCTCATTTATAAGCAACATATGTTTGTAATTTCCCCTTTATAATAATATATTTTTTCCAATTTTGATCTCAGGTGTACCCAGATCAAGTAGAATGATTTTGAAGTATTTCTTCTTTTCCTATTGTCTATAAGATTTGGCATGATCTGTTTTTTTTGAAATTATCTTTTACTTTTATTTATAAATATTAGTTATCTATTTTTTGATACTTTAAAAAAAAATAAGAAGTTAACTGATGACTCCATATTGACTCTCAGAGTCAAAGCATTCTATAATAAACATACTCTTATTTGACAAGGTGGATGTTACTTTCTTTGTATTACTATTATTATTATTATTGCTTAATATTTCAATGTAGCAAATGTCTGATTCCTTTTCTGAATGTATGTATGTTCGTTCATTCTTTACGAGGTTTTTATTTCCAGTCCTTATCTTAAACATTGTTATTGTTATTAAATTGTAAGCCTCTTTAATTTGTGAAGGCACAAAAATGGAAACCTTATCAACACATGTGTATGTAAAAATAAATTAAAAAAAAAAAAAAAAGTGGACCCATCATAAATTTCTAGTGGGAATGTAAAATGGTGCAGCCACTTAGGAAAACAGCCTGGTAGTAACCCAGAAAGTTAAAAAGAGTTGCTGTATGACCTAGAAATTCCATTCTTAGGTATATACCTAAGAGAACTAGAAAACATATGTCCCCACAACAACTTGTACACAATATCCTTACAGAAGTAAAAACAACCCAATGCCTATCAACTGATGAATGGGTAAGTAAAATGCAGCACATCTATACAATGGAATATTGTATGAAAAGAAATAAAATTCTATAAAAAGAAAAAGCAGAGTTGGATCTAACAGGTAGTAACAAAAATCAGCCTCTGCCAGGCATAGTGGCTCACACCTATAATCCTAGCACTTTAAGAGGCTGAGGTGGAAGGATCACTTGAGGCCAGGAGTTGGAAATCAGCCTGATCAAGAGTTAAGACCCCCATCTCTACAAAAACTAGAAAAATTAGCCAGGTGTAGTGACTTGTGCCTGTACTCTCAGTTACTTAGGAGGCTAAAGAAGAAAGATTGCTTAAGTCCAGGAGTTTGAGATTGCTATGAGCTATGAAGATGCCACTGCACACTAGCCCAGGAGACAGAGCAAGATCTTGTCTGTTAAAAAAAAAAAAAAAAGGCCAGACCTGGTAGCTCACACCTGTAATCCTGTAACTCTAGCAGGCCAAGGTGGGTGGATTGCTTGAGTTCACGAGTTTGAGACCAGTCTGAGCAAATGCAAGACCCCATCTCTACTAAAAATAGAAAAACTGAGGCAAGAAGACTGCTTGAGCCCAAGAGTTGGAGGTTGCTATGGGCTATGATGCCATGGCACTCTAGCCAGGGCAACAACTTGAGACTCTGGCTCAAACAAACAAACAAACAAACAAAGACTTCTATCCCACTTCTCTTGTTTTCTTCTCCCCATAACTACACCTCAGAAATGCTTTCTTTATTCTAGCTTGTTCAGTTCCTTTTATTAAAAGCCCAAACTATGCCTTTCTTAGGATTTGGGCAACAACTACTCAGGTGACCACAAGCACAGATTTCTATTCTCCAGGTTACCGAGAAAGCCAACACTCAGACCAGCAGAGGAGCCAGAGATATGCCTTTTAAAATTTGAGATGGGCTGAAGGAATTGGGCTAACAGACATCTAATACGTGGGGGTTTAAGTTTCATAGTTCTTTGGGCTTGTGATGTGGTTCTCAGTACACAAGAAAATGAAGAAAATGATCAAAAGTGGGAAGGAACTTAAAGTACCAAACAAAGATATACTCACTTTCACCAAAATCATCCTGATGGATTTGCTGCTCCATGATTGGCTCAAAGTCTTTTGTCATCATAATCAGGGTCTGCTGACCTTACAGGGGCACAAAACAAGAATGGTTTTGCTTTCATGTAACAAATTTGCTATTGCATAAGTATGTATGGCACTGTAAACTACAGAATTGGAGGAATCAGATAAGAAAAACAGATTTCATTCAAAATTCTTTTCTGAATGAAATAAAGCTTTGTCTAAACAAGTTGCCTAGTGCTTATTTTCAGCTATTTACGTGTGTAAAGCTGAACATAGTCCACATAGCCCTCCTCCATCAATGTCAACACTCTTCGTTTCCAAGACATTTCTGCAAATATACACCTCATCATGGTGCTTGTTTACTAAGCTCAGTTGGATAGAAAAGACTTAAAGGAAAAAATAAGGAATACAAGAGGGGGTTTTAGAATCTGTCCATATAACAACTCATAGAGTAGGTTAAAATAAAAGACTGCTGACATTTTTAACTGGGACTGTGGACTTACAGCCTCTCTGCATTTTATGACTTTGTTTCCCACTCTTAAGGAATGAAAAAGTTACACAAAACAACTTTTTATAAAATATTCTAAGAGGTAAAACTTAAGTCAGAAAAAAACACATTCACTTTTTAAAAACTTAAGTACTCAGGCGGCGCCTGTGGCTCAAAGGGGTAGGGTGCCAGCCCCATGTGCTGAAGGTGGCGGGTTCAAACCCAGCCCCAGCCAAAAACTGCAAAAAAAAAAAAACTTAAGTACTCCAAAACTAAAGCCAATAAGATATTTGGAATATCTATAGTAACGTTTAGAGTAATAAATCAGTTAAGCACCAATTAATAAGTCAATTAAGCACTCTAGCTTACCTGTGGCAAGGAGCACCAGCTCTTGGTCAGGACTCCAACTCATAACAGAGATACCACTGGCCACACTCCCAACACATTCCAGCTGAGACACAGAAAATTAAAAAGAGAGACTCAAAATACCAGCATCTCAGTAATCTCAATCTCAATCAGAACAATTAAAAACAAACACATAAATGTGAATTAATCCAACAAACATATCTTTAGTAACAGGTTATCAAGAGACTAGGCAAAGGAATTAGAAATGGATTCCCCACTCTTCCCAGAGCTGTCTCATGAAGGAGATAAAAAGATGACTCTACACAGTGATCAGGGCTTAACCAAATCTCTGGGAAGCAAAGTAGGTCTCAGCACAGAGAATGACAAGTGGCCAGGACAGTTTTTCTGAGGTATCTCAAAGACTGATAATAGGGGCAGGTGAGAGAGATTAAGAGGAAAAATATAGTATTGAGGCACAAAGTCATAAAAAGAGTAGTTTAAAATCAGCTTTAGCAGGGTATGCTGGTGTGTGCCAATAATCTCAGCAACTTAGGAGGCTGAGACAGGAGAATCATTTCAGCTCAGGAGTTCTGGGTTACAGCAGGATACAGTTGCACCACTGCACTCTAGCCTGAGCAATGGAACCAGACTCCAACGCACAAGAAAGTCAGCTACAACTACAGCATAATGTAAACACACACACAGCAATAATGGAGAGAGGGGTAAAGGTAAAAAGAAATTGGGGCAACAGACAGTAAAAGGTCCCAAAAGGCATAATGAGGACCATGGACTCTATCTTCTAGACAATGGAGAAGCCACCAAGGAACAAGATGAGCATAATTAAATGAAGATAAGTGAACTGGAGGAGCTCAGTCATCAGGAAAAAATTCTACAAAATGTTTTAGAAATTAAAGTTTATCTTTTAAATATAAGAAATACTAATTCTAATTGAGTTGTACATAAAGACTTTTTTCTCACCATGAACTAAAAGTAAAGTTTATGGAATAGTTAAGAGCAAAGGGGGCAGATTTAGACTGTTAGGGTTCAAATACCATCTGATAACTGTGTGACTATGGCCTAGTTACTTAAGTATTCTGGGCCTCAATTTCCCCTTCTGAGGAATGGGAAGCAACAATCTACTTCCTAAGGTCATAGTGAAGATTAAATAAACTTGCATAAAAAGCACTTGAAAAAGTGCCTGTATCCTGCAAACATTTAATAAATATAAGCTGCTATTATTACTTACCATAAGTAATACTATAACTCTTGTTACAAAATCAATGTTAAAGAGATTACAACTAATGGAGTAATCAAAGAAGATTAAAAAAGAATCAAGCAACTGTAATTTGAAACCATTGCTGTTAAGAAGCCAGAACTCAAGCTAAGCTAAAGACTCAATTGGTTGAAATCTCTCTTGGCAATCTTAAAATAATGCATGCAATGATAATGTATTACTTTAGTGCCTATAATTAAGGGACCATGGAGTTAGCCAATTAACATTCGTAACTGAAAAAAACAAGCCTTAAAATATATCAAAGATTTTCTAAAATAAAAAAATAAAGATTATAATTCAGGAAGAAATTCTGATAAGAGGTGATTCATACCACACAAGAATGGCCAGTTTTTATCTTTGTATTTTTATTTTTACTGTTTTTGAGACAGAGTCTGACTCTGGTGCCCTGGGATTGAGTGCCATGGTGTCATCGTAGCTCAGAGCAAGATCAAACTCCTGGGTTCAAGCAAATCTCATACCTCGGCTTCCTGAGTAGCTGGGACTACAGTCACTCATCACCACATGTGGCTACTTTTTCTATTTTTAGTAGAGACTGTGCCCAGCCTGTTTTTATTTTTTTAAATAGTCCTCTTTTGGAATGAGGACTATTTCTAATTCTTCTAATTAATATAAGCAGTAGGCCAGGCAAGGTGGCTCACACCTGTAATCCTAGCACTCTTGGAGGCCGAGACAGAAGTATCTGAGCTTGAGCTCAGAAGCTCGAGACCAGCCCAAGCAAGACTGAGACCCTGTCTCCGCTAAAAATAAAAAGATTTATCAGGCATTGTGGCTGGCACCCGTAGTCCCAGTTACTCAGGAGGCTGAGGCATGAGAATCACTGAGCCCAGGAGATTGAGGCTGCCGTCAGCTAGGCTGATGCCACCCACAAGCAATAGACTGAGACCATCTCCAAAAGAAAAAAAAAAAAAAAATTCAGTAGACAAAACTGAGTTTTAGAAGAATCTTGAATTGCTTCTCAGCCTTTAGGCTAGGATCTTGTAGAATAATCTTGAAATACAGCTAAAGCCATGCCAACAATTTTTTTTTTTTGAGACAAAGTTTTACTCTGTTGCTAGGGCTAAAGTACAGTGGTGTCATCATAGCTCACTAAAAGGACAAGTTCCTGGGCTTAAGCAATCTCCTACCTGATTCTCCCCAGGAGCTGGGACTATAGGCCTGCCCCAGTGCTCCACCATGCCCAGCTAATTTTTCTTTCCATTTTTCTAAGAGACAAGGTCTTGCTATGTCACTCAGGTTGGCCTCCAACTCCTGGCCTCAAGCTATCCTCCCACCTCAGTCTCACAAAGTGCTAGAATTACAAGCATGAGCCACCACACCCAGTCCAAAATTTTTTTAATAAATAAATTTATAATAAAAAACCTCTAATATAGGCAAGACAGGAATGCAAGAGGGACTTTACCTAACAATTGCAATCAGTGTAACCTGGCTTATTGTACCCTCAATGAATCCCCAACAATAAAAAAAAAAAAAAACCTCTACTATACAGAAGCTTAAACATTATGGCTACTGATTTGAAAACCTCCACAATAACAAATGATCTATCTGAGGATGCTTAAGACTTCCTCCTCACTAGACTCTTCGACTTACCAGGTGTGTGCTGAGACTGCAGAGTACGACATCTCCAGAAGCTGTGGCCACACACACAGACTCCTGATCTAGCAAGTCCTGAATACCAACAATGCAGCCACTTCCATCCTCTGGGAGAAAGCCTTCTGCCACCAAAGAAATTTCATTTTTCACCTTTCACCAAAACAAACACATAAGCAAATTAACCGAGTATACCTTCAAGAACAATTCATAACACTTCCAGAAATAAAATTTTTTTTCTTTATTTGTGCTTTCAATTTTAGCTGGCTTTCACTCTTCTTAGTTTGAAGGTTTTTTTTTTCTTTTCTTTTTTTTCTGTTCTTCCTTTTGCAATTCTCTTGCCCTTTACCTCCCAAGTAGCTGGGATTACAGGTGCCCACCACAACACCTGGCTTTTTTTCTTTTTTTTTTTTTTTTGGTAGAGACGGGGTTTCACTCTGGCTCACTCCTGCTCATACTGGTCTTGAACCTCTGAGCTCAGGAAATCTACCCACCTCGGCCTCCCACAGTGCTGGGACTAATAAAATACTTTTTAATGGTCCTTTTATAATATAATATAAATACAAATATAATATAAAAAAAATTTTTTTTTACTAGATTAAAACCTAAACTTTCATTTGGGAAATATTATAATTCTGCCACCTTTAACAAGAAAAATAGGTAATGTGACCTTTTTGCCAAACAAAAACAAGCCTAGTCTCTTTAAAAATGTCCAATAAAACATGATGCTAACTATGATCTGCTAAGATTTCCACAGTATGAGGAAAAAGCAATAAAAATGTCATCACTTAAATGCATTAGTAGCAAAATATAACTAAGGAAAGATATCAAGATCAACCCACAGAGCTTTTAAAAGTATATATGATTAGGATGCAGGACTCAAGATTCTGATTTAGTTGATAGGAAATGAGGGCTCAAACATACTTTTAGAGACATGTCCCAGCTACTCAGGAGGCTGAGGCAAGAAGATTGCTTGAACCCAGGAGTTCCAGACCCACTAGGTGACACAGAAAGACCTCATCTCAAAAAAATAAAATGAAAAATTTAAAAACCATATTTTAAAAAAGGTCCATGGGCAATTTTCATGTGCATTCCTAGTTGAGAACCACTATTACAAATAGTATTTACATAGTAGAGAGGGTAAAAAGTTGGGTACCCATTCAAAATACAAGGTCAGAGTTTAGCTGACTTAGCTTAAAATAGCAACAGAGTTAAAGTTAGGTTACTATTTAAACTTTGTCTAATGTGGCATATATATAAAGCAAAGAGAATGCTTATTTAGAAAGATATAAATTCAATATGATGTAAAAAAGATTATCCTGAGGAAGAAAGTTTAGAAGAAGACAATTGAAGGGGCCTACACAAGTGTAGCATTCTCCATCAGTCACTTACTTCTCTTCTGATGGGGTCTACTTCTATCAGTCCACGTTCTGAGCCAATGAGTACTGTATTCTGTTCACTTCGAAGACAGAAGCACTGAGGTCTCCCTGGAGCTTGAATATCCCTGAACTCCAGGGTCCGAAATAATTTCAGGTTTCTCATGATGAAGAGATTCCCAAGAGAAAAGTAAAAATATCCCTTGATGAAGCATTAAACCCTAAAAGGTAAAGGAATAGCTTAATAGCGATAAATGACCACATTTATGTAAAGAAAATGATTCAGCAGATAGAGTAGTGGTAATTAGAATTGAAATAACCAAAACAAACAAATAAAAAACAACAACAACAGAACAAAAGAAAAAAACCTCTCTGAGCACTCACCCACATAAAGATGTATGGCAGCAATCTGACCACTATATATAGTTATGGGCAATAAATTGAGGATTCTGAAATTTATTTTACCTTCTCACACTTTAGAAGAGGCAAGATGCTCAACTTCAAAATTTTTTCTTCAAAAAAGATTTAACTTTGTTCCTCAGTAAAGTTGAAGAGAATAAATGAATAATAAAACATTTTATCTTGATGTATTAGGATATCTTTATAACCTGACAGATTTATAAATCACAAAGAAATACAAACGTTTACCTCACTAATTAGAACTATATAAAAATCCATAAAAATATACTGGCAGTTGAAGAGGACCTGGAAAAAACTACTTTAATATCCACTACGGACATTTATTTATAAACTGGCTTTTTATGTTCATAAAAAAGTAAAAATTAGGCTGGGTGCAGTGGTTCATGCCTTTAATCCTAGCAGTCTGGGAGGCCAAGGCGGGTGGAATGCTTGAGCTCAGGAGTTCAAGACCAGCCTGAGCAAGAGCGAGACCCCATCTCTAAGAAAAGAGCCAGGCATTATGGCAGGTGCCTAAAGTCCCAGTTTCTCAGGAGGCTGAAGCAAGAGGATTGCTTGAGCCCAAGAGACTGAAATTGCTATGAGCTATGAGGCCACAGAACTCTACGCTGGGCAACAAAGAAAGACTCTGTCTCAAAAAAAAAAAAAGTAAAATTAGGCCAAGGCGGGAGGATCACTTAAGCCCAGGTTTTTGAGACCAGCCTAAGCAACACAGCAAGACCTCATCTCTACAAAAAATAGAAAAATCAGCCAGGAGCAGTGGCACACACCTGTTGTTCTAGCTACCTAGGAGGCTGAGACAGAGGATTGAGCCCAGAGTTTGAGGTTGTGGTGAACTACCATGAAGCCATTGCACTCTGGCCCAGGCAACTTTAGAAAGAGATCCTGTTTCAAAAAAAAAAAAAAAAATTGAAACCCAAGATAGCAAATTTAAAAAGTATTTACTGTTCCTAGAGGTAAAAGATACTGTGAAATGACAGGAGTTTACTTCACAATGATGATTTGACATAACTACTTCCAATAACTTTATTTTTCTAGCCAGATTTTTACCAGGAAAGAGTCAGAAAAGAATGTAAACAGGAGATCTACTTTGGTTCAGCAAAATCAGATTTGATTTAATGCACAACACTATCAGTAAAAAAACCAAATGTTAATGTGCTAGGTACTTATACTCAGATCCCTTTAAGATTCATGATTATAAGACCCTAACTTATGGTAGGGGTGGCAATTATAAACCACTTGGCCTTATTATATTATTACTTTAATCCAAGGTGGATTCTCTCATCTTGACATTTCACATGGATGACATTGAAAAAATAAAGATGAGTCAATCCTTAGGGGACACAGCAGATAATGTCAAGTCTAATAGGAACACTACAACATACCTGAGTTAAGAGGAAGGCAAAATCATACAGGTGGAAGAAGAGAATGACGGCAGACGATAGTTACAGTATGTTTTGGTGATGCTTACATTCAAAAACCTCTGGAAATTATGTGAACCTGTATTATATCATACAAGTTTTTCAATTAAATCTAATTCTATAGAGAGCGAGCTTGGGTTTTTCGAACCGTACAAAACTTATGCCTTAAATCACCTTTAAACCTCATAAAAATCCCACTGACGTAGATCTGAATGGATAAGTACACTTGAGATGAGAGAATGCCTGGCATGTCTGGCTATAGGGAATAAATAAGGGATAGAATAACAGGAGGTAAGAACAGGCAACAGGAGCCAGCTGTGCAAAATTTGCTACCTGGTTCTCACATTGGTCTATCTACCCTATAATATTAAACAATAAGCATGCTGTTACTGTTACCCTGATCAGATCATCACAGTGTCTCCATATAACCTCTCTGTGACCTTGAATTCTGGTCACCAACAACCTGTGGAGCCCTGGGGTCCATGGACCAACCCCAAAATAATTAAGAATATGAGAGGGATGGTAAAGGCAAAAGGCAAAACACTTTTTCCTGTTTACTTGCTTTTCCTGTCAATATCACACTAGAAACAGGCCAATAGCTAGCACTCCCAGGACCAGCCTCAAGACTCCCATACTCTGAGGTACCAGCACCACTCAGGCAGGGCCCTCCAGGTGTCTGAAATCCAGCTATGCATTCCTCAGGCATCAACAGCAGAAATCTTGAGTTAAGCTTTACTGCCTCTTCCCTAAGGGCTAGGTCTTGATAACCCCAACATCTTCCCTTGTTTTGACCCAGTCCTAGCTAAGTGTTATAGCTGCTTCCTTTAGTTTATCTCCTGTGCTACTTCACTGCTCCCTTTTACTTTTGTTTCTCTAACAGCTATGTAACTAAAGTCTTCATATTGAATTCTCTCAGTCGAAATACTGTATGATTTCTACTTTTCTATCTGGACCCTAACTGACAAATACAGCAAAAACCTGAGTTCTCAAATCTGACCCTTCAAAAATCACTGAGTTCACAGTCAACTAAGGTGAGTTTATTCATCTACTTCCCATTCCCACCACCACAGCCTCAAACTAACTTCTCTGATTTTTCACATCCATCATCTTTATGCTCTTGTCTTCTTAGAAGAAGCCATGTCTCCGCTCCTTTCAAAGTTAGGAAAGGAATATCCTCCAAACTAACCCCAAGTCTATTAGTCCTTTCTTCGACATTTGCAATCTCCAACTCCCTGCCTTCATTGCTTCAATTTTTTTCAGCCCTTAAATGTAGATCATTTCCTAATTTTCTGACTTCTCTATTTTCTTCCCTTGTCCCTTCAACTATCCACCTCTTCGCTAATCACTCTGCCCATGGCGACAACTACCATGCAGATCACTAATACGCTGGTTAGAATGAAATGTCTAGCCCTGACTGAATTAGCCAAAATGAACACTAAATCCACATTTTCAACCTTCTGATGTTATCACTAGCATGTCTCACAAGCACATCAAATGCAAACTGGAAAATGAAGAATTTACTATTCTTCCGCCGCCCCAAAGTTTCCCTATCTGGAAACATAGCATTTCTACTCTCTAGCCTCAAGCTGAAAACTGTCTTTGCCTCCCTTTCGCGTACTCTTTTTGTTAAACTGGCTACCTCTGTGGTTGTTAACATACAGATAGCTGAATCCTTCAGGTAGTACCTTAGCCTATGATACGGTTTGTGGCCTACATCAAACACCGACCAAGTGCTTGCAAAGTGCTAGAATCAAAAAATAAGACATTATTCAGTCACTCCACGGAAATCACAATTAACGGGAAAGGTCACATACAATATTTAATAGAGAAGCACAGGGAACATCACCTCCACAAAAATGTCGCAGACGCGAGATACACAACATAGCACCCGAACTTCTACTAGCCCCTGTCTTCCACAGTGAATTAATTCATTCGTTTTCAGCGGTATTATCCACCCTCTGGAAGCAACACGGAGGTTGAGTGCAGCTGGAGTAGCAGCAAGTCAAGCCCGGGCTGCCGCGCCCAGAAGCACCTCCGGATGGACAGTGGCAGGACTGCAAAACGAAAAATGTAAGGCTCCCGGGAAAAGGTGGTGCACGCCGCACTCCACTCCTTGGCCCGCAGCAGGCCGAGAAGGCTCGAGGTCCCCTTCGCCAGGCCACTCCTGAGAGAACAAGGCCCGGTCCCGTGCCCCCACACCAGGTGGGTCGCTCGAACGCTCACCTGCGCCGCGCTCCAAGGACTTCCAAACTGCAGTCTGCCCCTGCCTCCACTGCCACCTGCAGCCACCTTCCCACAGGGCGCCCAGGATTGCGTCCGCGCTCTCAAGACGCACACTAAGCCGGGGAGAGTAGAGCCCTGAGAAACCGAAGGACAGAGGACCAGGCGCGGATGAGGGAAGCAAACGAGGTGAATCGTGCACGCGCCGAGCGGCGCGAGAGTGACGTCACGAAACGGGGCGTGGCCACGCAAGGAACCTTTTTTGGTCGCTGGTGGTGACTGTCCTCGTCAGTAGCATTAGCAGGGTAAAGATGGAGGAGCTGCCGCCGTCGCCTGTCCCTAAGCCCATTCTATGGTATTTGACCCGTTATGATGTCGGACTCCAAACAGTAACTGAGGGCAGTAGGCGGAGCCTGCAGGCGGAGAGCAGCGCGCGTGCGCACGGTGCGTGCCGGAAAGACGGCCCTAGCCGGGGCCGCCGGGAGGAAGCGCTCGGGTCCTGGAGGGCGGGGGGTAGCGGCGCTGGGGGTCGCCATGGCTACCGAGTCCGAAGCCACGGACCCGGAGGTACCATCACTTGTGGATCGTTATTTCACTCGCTGGTACAAAGCGGGTAAGTACGGAAAGATGTCGCTCTCAGCCGCACTGTGGAGACCAGGATGACAGACATAGCCGCGCGCGCTCTCCCTGGCGCTTCCTCCCCGCCTCGTAAAAAACTTGGACCTCTTCATTCCTTTCTAGGCCGAGAACACGGTATTTGCAAAGTCTCGGAGCCCCGAAATACAGCAGGGCGCGTTCCGAGGCTGGCGAGTGCTGTGCTCGCTCGCGTGTGTGCTGCTCGCGGGAAAATGAGTAGTTTAAACAGGCCCCCGAGGCAGGCGAGGGCGTAGAGTGCAACAGTCCTTGAGTGCCGGGAGGGATCTGTGGGACTCAGTCGAGTACAAGATCAGGTAGAAACTAAAATAGAGGAAGTAAGGATGGAGAAGAGGGTGGGTTAGGTTAGAGACATTTAGAAAGCAGAATCCTCTGTTTCACTTAAGGAGAGGCTGCTGGGATTCGTTTACCACTTAAAAGTAGGTATTTTCTGTTGTCCTGTTTTGTGGACCCAGTTAAGTACTAGTGGCAGGAGCATCATGGGGGACTCTCTTCCAATCCCAACTTTCTTCCTTTTACCCAGCGATAATGGGCATACTCACTCTTAAAAAAATGTTGTAGCATATTTTCTGTTGACCATATTTACAGCGATCAACTCTCCTGGTTCACACAGGAGAGGATTTTCCTGGAATGTGGGACTATCCATGATAATATCAGAACAGCCCTGGAAACCACCAACAAAAAGTGTACTCCTTCCTGACTACTGCTAAGTTATATTCCATTTTATGAACATACTAGTTTATAGATGGAGGATAAACAAAAATTCTCCTTCTAAAGGATATTTGTATTGTTTGCAGCTTTTGGTTGTTATGCGTAAAGCTCCTGTGAGGATTCTTTTCTTTCTTTTTTTTGAGACAGGGTCTTTCTCTGTTGCCATGACAGGAGTGCAATGACATCATTATAACTCACTGCAACCTCAAACTCCTGGGCTCAAGAAATGCTCCTGCCTCAGCCTCCTGAGTGTCTGGGACTACAGACACATGCCACCACACCAGCTAATTTTTCTATTTTTTGTAGAGAGGAGGTCTCACTCTTGCTCAGGCTGGTATTGAACTCCTGACTTCACGGTATCCTCCATCCTCCACCTCCCAGAGTGCTAGGATTACAGGCTTGAGCCATAATCCAGCCTTCTTCCTGTGAGCATTCTTGTGCAGGTTTTCTTGTGGACGTGTTTTCCTATCACTTGAGTAGATGTCTAGAAGTAGAACAACTAGGTTTATAGGGTAGATGAATATATGTTGTTTTCCAAAGTGCTTGTAGCATTGTACAATTCCACTAGCAGTGTTTGAGAATTTCATTGCCTCTACACTTTGGCCATCATTAGGTGCTACAGATTTTTATTTTAGCCATTTTAGTGAAATGACATCTCGGTGTGATTGTAATTTGTATTTCCCTCTTGATAAATGATGTCAAATACCTTTTCATGTGCTTTTTTGCCATTTGTATATTTTTTGACTTTCATTATTTTTTCTAATTGACAATAATTATATGTATAGTGTATAAATTGATACGTGTATATAATGTATAATGATCAAATCAGGATGATTTGCATATCTATCACCTTAAACATTTATCATTTCTTTGTGTTGGAAACATTTAAAATCTGCTCACTAGACTTATTTGTCCTTCTAGATGTCAAAGGAAAGCCCTATGAGGACCACTGTATACTACAGCACTCTAATAGGTAAATAAATTAGGAATTTTAAATTATCAAAATTTAAATTATTATAATATCAAAAAAAATTTGTTTTTCCTGGTACTTCAGCCTGCAATGGTCTTGAATTGAACAAATTTCATTAAGTGAACATTCATTAAATTATCTTACACTGTTGAAATGGTATGTTTGTTGTTTTTATTTTTTTAGAGATAAGGTCTCACTCTGTTGCCCAGGCTGGAGTGCAGTGGCATGATCATAAATCACTGCAGCCTTGAATTCCTGGGCTCAAGCTAGCCTTTTGCCTCAGCTTCCCAAGGTAGCTGGAACTACAGGTGCTTGCCACCACACCTAGCTAATTTTTAAAACATTTTTGTAGAGATGGGGGTCTCACTATGTTGCCCAGACTGGTCTTAAACTCCTGGCCTCAAGTGATCCACCCACCTCAGCATCCCAAAGTACTGGGATTATAGACATGAACCACTGCATCTAGCCTGAAATGGTATAATTGTAAGAATTTGGCTGGCAAGAATGAGTTTTCCAGTGCCTAGGCACTCTGAATAAACTTGGTTACCCAAAAGTCCATATGGAGGACTTTACCATTACTCTACTACTACCTAAAGTAGCCAGCCTGTGCCTGCCTAGCCACTAACTGCCAGAGCCAACGGGGAGACATACAGCAGCTTCCTTTACTTCCCTCTCTTCTATCCCAAGTGCTCCCTACCCTGAAGACTTCTGATTCTTTCCCTTTCCCAGCAAGGAAATCCAGTTCTATTTTCTCCTCTTAGATTATTGCATTCTCCATTCTACAGTTATGCTCCAATAGGAGCCAAAGGAAAGGGGGTAAGATGACAATTTGTCTAAATAACTATCAGTTCATACATTCTTGTGCCAGTAGAAATACTGTATTATCGGAGGAAGAATCAGACCAAGTAACACAGGATCAATTTTTTTCTCCTTGTAGAATATGTGTCATCACATTGGCAGGATCTCATCCAGTCCTTCAAAGTGGAAAAACAATTAAAAGCATTTCCTATCAGATCAGTAACAACTGTAGCAGACTTCAGAACAAGGTCTCTGGGAAATTTAAGCGGGTACGTTCCTGTTAATTCTGTGGTTGTCTACTTACATCCTCTGTACAGTAATAAAAGATCCAGTCAGTCTCAGACTCTGTTAACATATACTTAGAGCACAATTCTCTAACAGTTTTAGGTACTGATTTTAAGTATACATTATCCCTAAAGAAATGCTCAGACCAAAAATAATGAAGTATTTTAGGAGGTACATTATCTGTTACTGTATTACCATCCCTATTATGCCCAGGGTGCAGGAGGAGGAAACAGGCGTTTGAAAAAACAACTCTAATACCAACATAACAAAATATGTTGTCCCTTCTACTTATATTAAACCAGTATCTCAAGCTCTATAAAAATTTAAGTGAACAACTCTTTTTTTTTACCAAATATTTTTACAAATAAAGTTATTTTGTACTTTGTTTTGTTGTTTTTTGTTGTTGTTGTTTTAGAAATAGTCTTGATCTGTTGCCCTAGACTAGAGTGCAATGGCCCAATCATAGCTTTCTGCAGTCTCAAATTCCTGGGCTCAAATGATCCTCCTGTCTCAGCCTCCACATAGCTAGGACTCCAGGCATGCACCACTATGCCCAGCTTCACATATAAATTAAATAGAAAAAATATATACTGAGGGAGTAGGAAAAAGCATCAATATGAAAAAGTATGCAGTATTTGCTCCTTACCATTTTTCCATTTCTAAAGCATTGCCAATCTAATGCACATCTACCCACACCTATACCTCCACATAAAGCTTGGTCATACAGAATGTTACTTCCACCCTCTTTTTATAACTTTATGCAAGATTGATATTTTATCAAAAGACAGCATCACACCAAGGACAATTTAGTAACACATTAAAGTGTCCGGACGGCCCCAGCAGTTGGGAAAATTTCTGTGAATGATTTATGTCCTTTATTTGTTGAGTTAATACTAAGAGTTTTTGCTAATTGCTCTCCCTGTTCTGGGAGACCTTTATTTGAACTCCCCCTTATAGGTCTGAAGTCTCCTAATAACGTGCCTTAAAATTATTTGGTTTTAACCTCAGGAAACAAATGAATTTAGAAAAACATGCACTTTTCTTAAAAGAAAGTCTACAAATTATAATAATAATTAATGCTTATGAGATTGCTATGATAAATCTCTGTTCAAAATAGTAACACTATTGTTATTAATGAAGAATAGAGAAACCTGCTAAGTGAACCCACTATAGATAAGTTCTGATTGGATCTGAGAACTGTCCATCATTTATTCTCCCAGGGGAGGTGATAAAAAGCAGTGGAAAGGCCAGGTTTGGTGGCTCACACCTGTAATCCTAGCACTCTGGGAGACCAAAATGGGAGGCTCACTTGAGCTCAAGAGTTTGAGGCCAGCCTGAGCAAGCGTAAGTCCGTGTCTCTCCTAAAATAAAAATAAATTAGGCAGGCATGCAGTGGGTTTGTAGTCCCAGCTACTCAGGAGCCTGAGGCAGGAGGATCACTTAAGCCCATGAGTTTGAGGTTGCTATGAGCCAGGCTGACACCACAGCATTCTAGCCTGGGAGACAAAGCAAGACTCTGTCTTTAAACAAACACACACACAATCAAAACACTTCTTTTTTTGACACAGACCCATTTTGTAAATTAGCTTCTGAGATGAATCCCTCTGTCTCCTTCCAAAAGCAAGGAGTCACAATGACTGAGGTATTCTGACATGAAGTGCTCACATACAAAGAAGTGAAACCAATGCAGTATTATCTGCATGTCATCTAATAATGTTTTGAGTAGTGGGGGAGGTCATAAATAGCATCTTAATGTCAAATACTTCACTATAGGAAAAATTCCTGAGAAACAAGAGGGTAACACACCAGCCTGAGCAACATAATGAGACCCCATCTTTACAAAAAAATAAAAAAAATTAGGCAGGCATGGTGGTACATGCCTGTTGGTCCCAGCTAGTTGGGAGGCTGAGGCTCATTTGAGGCCAGGAACTTGAGGTTGCAGTGAGCTATGATGTACTCTAGCCTGTGCAGCAGAGCAAGACCCTATCTTAGAAAAAAAAAGAGCAATACACGAGCCATGTCTCCAGTGGCTCTCATAAGCCTCCTTACGGACACTTGTTAGAACCTTCCCAGCACGTGCATCCAGTGGAGTACATGGAACAGTACCTGTGCCATAACATTCAGATACACATCAATATGTAGTACTGACTGACGGGTTCTAGGATAACAGGCAAACCATGTTTGTTTTACAACTTAAAAACTTTACCATATTTTCCAAATTTTCCTCAGAGTACTTTTTTTTAATTAGAAAAATATTCCTTCTTCAGAAAGTCTTAGTGATTCACCCTGTAAAGGAATCCTTTATCTTTAAAGTTTTAATGTAAAAATAATTTAGGAATCTTAAGGAAACTAACTTTATACAGTATTACTGTCACGTTCTGTCATGTTGAATTTATATTATTGCTTGTTCATGGATTTTCCTGCATTTTTGAAATATTTATATTTGGCTATAAGTAGTTTTCTCATTTATAGTTGATAAAATATATTATTAGTCTATTCTGAGTGATAGGCTTTCCTAAAAGAGAGAGAAAGAGAATCACATGTGTCTTAGGTTTTTTTTTCCTTAGAGTCTGGTATGGTGCGTGGCATACAGTAGACACTATATTTGTTGGAATAAATGAGTGATTTTTCTATTTCTGTCATTTTTATTTAAAACACCAGTTCCAGGAATATATCCTGTTGTAACACTGAAAGCTGTCTCTCAAAGGAAAGTGGAAATGTACATCAGTTAGTAACCTCTTCCTTCTCATTACACAGGGGGCACAGTTTCTAACAGAACTTGCACCTCTGTGTAAGATTTACTGCTCCGATGGAGAAGAATATACCGTATCTAGGTGAGTAACCTTTCTAGCTACCAATTTAGGAGAAACAAGGGAAGTAATATTTTTCTTAAAAATAATTTTTTTTAAATAGTTGTGTTAGAGGACGGCTGATGGAAGTGAATGAAAACATTCTCCATAAGCCATCTATTCTTCAAGAAAAGGTAAAGAAGAGGGAAAAATCTGTGCTCCCATCCACATACCTTTCATTGGATTTTTTTATCATTTGACAATGCTAAATATATGGTTTCTTTTCCAGCCATCTACTGAAGGCTACATTGCAGTTGTGTTACCCAAATTTGAAGAAAGTAAAAGCATAACAGAAGGTTTACTGACACAAAAAGAATATGAAGAAGTAGTGGTGAAACGCATTAATGCCACAACAGCTACGTCATGAGGATTGAGATGGATTAAAAAGTAAAGCAGGATTCTTATCCTTACCTGGTCCAAACCATCAGTGCACTAAATGAAAACATCCAGTATGTGGCTTATCACACCCAGCCGCCCACAGGAGAGAACTAATCCTCCTTCCCTTAACCTCATTTTCCCTCTTTGTCTTGCTTAATGAGCCTGGGTTCTCATTTGTCCTCAGCCTCCCAGATCTGCCCTACCTGTGTACTCACTCTTTTTCTCTTACTTCTTCCTAACAACTGCCACACCAGGAATGTTTTTCTGATTAAAAGCAAACAAAGCTATTTGAGGAAAATCTACAAAATACAGAAAAGTTTTAAGTAGCCAACTAGAAGTAATTGACCCATGATGGTTTAATTGCTGTGTCTCTATTTAAAAATCAAAAATTGTTTCTTTTTCATAAAAGATGCTATTTACTGCACATAACTCTGACACACTTTTACTGTAGGAAAAAAATTATGCTACACAATTTTTTGTTTTTTCCCAAATATTTTTTGAAAGTTAGAATTTTCCTTATGAATTCATGAGCTTATGAGCCTATTTAAAATTGAGAAATAAATGCATATAAACTTAACAATAAAAAAAAATAAAAGGAATTTGACCAGTTATCCTATAACCTGAAAATACAGTTGACCCTTTAACGATAGGGGTTTATACTGCACGGGTCTACCTAGATGTGCATTTTTTTTCAACCAAATGCACATCAAAAATATATCTATAGTATTTGCTGGATATGAAACCCATATACAGAGCAGGCCAATTTTTCTTATACTCAGATAATCAGGATTTGATTGCAAGTCTTGAGTATGTGCAGATTTGGGGTATACACAGAAGGCTCTAGATCTGACGGATCCCTTGCATATGCCAAGAGATGACTATACTACATTTTGACATGCTTTTGTTTGAAGGTTGTGGTATGGTTACTGTTTGGCCTCAATTTTCTATCAAAGTTGGAAGAAAACCTAACTGGCCATTCTTACCCAATCTGCCTCCATGTAACACTACCAAGAAGTCTAAGCCTACCCTTTCTGCCTCAAGCCCTCTCCCATTAGGTTGGAGGAAAGTGACAAAGAGTGCAGAGTGTACCTTTTCTCTTCATTATGCCTTCCTCTCTGAAACAAAGTGAAACTGTAACACTGACTTCTTAAATGAGGAACACATGAAAAGGCTTTGAAAAATACAAAGGCCTCCCCTAGCAAGGGGAAGTTTTTTTTTTGAGACAGAGTCTCACTATATTGCCCTTGGTAGAAGGCCATGGCATCACGGCTCATAACAACCTCAAACTCTTGAGCTTAAGCAATTCTCTTGCCTTAGCCTCCCAAGTAGCTCGGACTACAGGCACCTGCCACAACGCCCAGCTATTTTTCCTTGCAGTTGTCATTGTTTAGCTGGGCTGGACCAGGTTTGAACCTGCCACCCTTGGGGTATGTGGCTGGCGCTGTAGCCGTAACTCTGCTACGGGAGCCTTTTTTTTTTTTTTTTTTTTTTTTGAGACAGAGTCTCCCTATGCTACTTTGTTGCCCTCGGAAGAGTGCAGTAGTGTCACAGCTCACAGCAACCTCAAACTCTTGGTCTCAAGTGATTCTCTTGCTTCAGCCTCCCAAGTAGCTAGGACTACAGGCACACACAACACCCAACTATTCTTGTTTAGCAGGCCCCAGCCGGGTTAGAACCCACCACTCCTGGTGCTTTTGGCTGGCGCCCTAACCACTGGGCTAAAGGCGCCAAGCCCAAGTGTAAGTATTATAATGCAAACTGATTCTTGCAATACATACATTGTAGTCACTCAGTCTCACACACACTATTTTCAAGGTAACCACCAAAGAAGTTGCTAAGAATATGTCATTCAAAGGCACAGACGCCTTTGAACAGAGTAGGCTTTTACTGTTTTTTTTGTTTGTTTTTAAAGCAACTATAAATTTATGGTTTAAAACTGGATACCTATTTATATTGAATTTTAAATAAAAAGGACTTTAAAACTTGTTATTTTTCTTTAAGTGCTGTAACATTTAAATATCCCTGTTTAAAACACATTTTTATACAGAAGAAATCACTTGATGTGTAAATTCCTCTGCTTCTCTATTTTTTAATGCTGTTAAAAACATAATAAGTTATCTCTTTCCCAGCCCCAATTCTCTTCTCAGGTATATAAAAGTGTTTTTGTAAATAAAAATCATTTTGGTTCACAAGAAAAATGGCTTATAACCTGAGTGCCAGCATGACTATCTCCCCAGATAGACCCACCAGATGTGATACAGGCTGTAAGTCTATAAACACCTCCAGGGACAGTGCTGTGAGCTGAAATATTAGCACAAACCAGTAGATTCCCCACTTCAAGTAACACAATGATTCTTGAAGACTTCATAAAGATAGCTTTATAAAAGAATAATGTATATTTTACACATAATCTCACATCATTCTCTCATTTCTATTGTATTTTTTTAAATAATTCATACCATGTAGAGATTATCATTTTCATTGTATTTTAAAAGAATATTCTGGTTTCAGAAAATAAAAACTGTGCTTGATGATTCTGTTTAAACAAGTATTTTATAAAGGTCATTAACCAAGCTGAGTGCATCCCATTTTCTTCCTTAGGACTATGGTAAAGTTTTTCAGTTAAATATTGACCAGCTAATTGGTAGTACTACGGTTCTTCAGGATTTGTGAATACTGATTGTGTGATGGATGACCCAGATAAAGATCATCAGACAAGTTTATATATCGACCGACATTTGGCACTTGACATGTCCCGCTGATTTCAAAATGAATGTCCAAACATTAGGATACAAACATCACGAAAAGAGTCCAAAATATTACTATATCATAAGGAGAAAACCTATGAACCAGATCCTTTGATCAAAACTCCACCCCACAAAAGAAAAGCTTTAAACCCTAAAATTAAAAATACTAAAGAAAGATGTTTATTTGTTTTATAATGAACATTCCAAAGCCACATATATAAAATGCATGATTATTCAGAATTTAAACAGCTTCTTGATTCTATCCGTTTTTTTTTTTTAGAGATAGTCTCACTTTGTCACCCTTGGTAGAGTGCGGTGGCATCACAGCTCACAGCAACCTCCAGCTCTTGGGCTTAGATGATTCTCTTGCCTCAGCCTCCCAAGTAGCTGGGACTACAGGCACCTGCCACAATGCCAGGCTATTTTTTTGTTGCAGTTCGGCCAGGGCTAAGTTTGAACCTACCACCCTCGGTATATGGGGCCAGTGCCCTACTCACTGAGCCACAGGTGCCACCCCATCGTTCTCTTTTTTAATCTTCCATCAATCAATACTGAGAAGGATAGTTCAAACTTTTTAAGCCAAAAAGAAAGGCTTAGGGGTGGTGCCTGTGGCTCAAGGAGTAGGGCGCCGGTCCCATATGCCGGAGGTGGCGGGTTCAAACCTAGCCCTGGCCAAAAACCAAAAAAAAAAAAAAAAAGAAAGGCTTAGAATTGCAGCTAATATTCGGGCAGACTGGCCAGCTATGCTAGAACTAGAACCAAAAGAGCCATTTCATATCCTCCAGGAGTTGCTCCAGGATTCCCTGCTGTTGGCAGTAGGGGAGGGACCCCCAAACCCAACTGATGACCCTTGCTGTGCGTAACTTGCTACTAGCATGGATGATCTGAGATGGGTGCATCAGAGGTGCCCTTGTCATGCTTGGTAAACAGAAGGATAGAAGAATCCAAAGGCTTAAGGGGAACCCTGCATTCACCCAGATTACTATACATTCTTGGCTGAAATTATAGTGTTCTAGATGATAGACTTAAATAAAACAGTAAAGGGAAGATAAGCCAAAAGTGAGCACATATTCAAAACAGCTTCTTTGGATTACACTGTCATTAAGACAGTGGGATATTTGGTTTGACTTTTAAAGAACATTAGTGCAATATTCCATTTTAAAATCACATTGCAATTAGAATTCTAGCAACTACCGTGGTATTTATTAGTTCTCAAAAAGCATCACAACAGGTTTCATGATTAGAAAATAAGGCAGAATTTCAGTATTTTTCTTTATGAAATTGTTGAATTTCTGAAAAAACAAAGGATATTTTGCTTTTTAAAAATGCCAGCTTTGCTACATGACGTTCCAGTGATCTGACCCCAAAAGCTTCTCAAGTTTTACCGTCTATGGTGTCTTTATTTGTAACTGAGACCCATCTGTTATTTTCCACCTGAAGCTGGAAAGAGTTAAGACAATTAGTTTCCGTTTTACTCTGAAAAAAAAAAAAATAGTTGCAAAATCATGTAGTAACTATTATTTATTTTCTTTTGCATTTTCCTTCAATAAAAATAATGAGTTTAAAATAGAAAAACTACCGCACCTTCTTTAACAGTTTATAGCAAAGTGAAAGAAGTTGGACCAAGAGAACCATCATGGATCTTGTCTTTGTAATACACTTGTCAACCTACAGTGACAGAAAGCATGCAAATCATATTCTAAAAGGAGTATTTCAAAACAAACAAAAACCCCCACTTGATCACTTATTTAGTTTTAAAATGATAAAATTTCTCTACCATGGAAATCTAAGGGATGCTGAAAGGTATACAGATCAGGGTACAAGTGCCAACTTGAGGGCCCAGGACACAGGTGCAGGGGTGAGGCCTGTTTCACAAAACAGTAGAAAATCAACTGTTCTATCTCAGTTTAGGACTTTTCAAAATATTCTAAGTAGTGGCAGTGAATCCCCCTACTTGGCAATTCCTTACACTCTGCTTTGTAGGCATAAGCTCATATTGCCTCAGACAAATTACAGAAGCCCAGACTCAGAGGCATTTGTGCCCTAGTTAGACAGGGGAAGACTCAGGATTTAAGGATAGGTTCTCAGTACTATGGAACTAATTACTTCCAAAAAGCTAATCTATTTGGTGAACCTGATGTTTCCTGGGGTCAGTTATAATAGCAGAGAATAAATGATTCTTTTGGACAAGAGATTATGGTTAAAAAAAATTTTAATGTTTGATTCTTGCAGACAACCCATAAAAAATGGAAATGAATTGCCCTTCAGTGGGTTGGCAATACTTCAGTTGAAGAAATGGGCTGGAGATAATATGACAAACATAAAAGTGTGAAAGTTTCTCAGTGTCTACCTGAACAACCCACCCTCTCTTTTACCTTCAGAAATACTTTATTCTGTAAAGATGTCTTAGTTATTGTCTGGAGCTGGTGGCACAGAGGAATTAGCTTGTTTATTTCCAGAAGAAGCATAAGCTTGTCATCATCTTTGAGCTGAAATGTAATTTAGAAAGTTAAAACAACCCCATCAAAACTCCACCTTTTATACCTTAAATACCTTTATACCTTAGAAATATACCCCCAAAGTGGATGTCATCACTACCAGCACAGGCAGGAAGGCACATGTTACCTGTTTTGAAAAAGCTTGTACACTCGAAGTAAGCTTTAAACCCTCTGTGGCAAAAACCTAGTAGAAAGGGAAAGCAACATTCTTTTAGATAAATGTCTATGGATAGTTGGTAAGAAATACACTCATAAATAATTCTTAAATAGAATTTAAAAGTTAGAACCTAAACATTAAAAAAAAAAAACTATTGTGGAACTCCTATAGTTTTTGTTGTACCCCAGAAAACATAAGGGTTTTAACTGTTTTCAGAAGTGTTTACAGACTAGATGGAGAATCATCTCCTGGGGAGGTTCCTCTATACCTGGAGACGTCCCCTTATTCTAGAGGATCACACAGACCCATGATACTCCACTACACAAATTATGTCTGGATTTCTGGAGGGATTCAGATCTCATCTCATAATATGTCCAGTTACAAAAGGATAATGAATAAATTTTGGAGCATGAGGTCTAAAGGTTTGGAACTTGCCTGCTTCTATCTAAGCAAGATAAAATTTGTCCCTCATACACATTTTATAACCAGCCATTTGAGAAGACTAATTCAGATGGTTATTTTTTTCCCCCAAATTAGTTATGACCAATAACCTCGAACCATGCATTTTACAATTTAGTGATGCAAACAGGATGATGGAGAATAGTGCAGAATAAGGTCAGACAGGTAAGACAGAAATATTTAGAATATTAGGTTAAAATGGTATGGAGAATATTTTAAGGTAAGAGATATCAGAGGAGGGAAGGAGAAGATTTAGCTTTAGGTGGCAGCACTAATAAGAAAGAGAACAGGGCAAATCTGAGAGTGATTTGTGAGGAAAATAACAGGTCTTGGTAATAGTTTAGATAAATATTCTACTACTAAACTGACTAATCACTACCCACCCCTTATCATTCCATGTTACCACTTTATATTCTGTAAATCTTCTTTTTTTCTAGCCTGAAAACCTCTTGGGGGTAAGATCCATATCTGTCTCATACAGTGTCATGATTTTAAAGCTGCCTTAAAGCTGGTAACTTCCAAGACTCTCTCTCACTACTCCTGACACCAGTCTTTCTTTTTTTTTTTTTTTTTTGAGACACAGTCTCACTTTGTCGCCCTCAGAGCTCACAGCAACCCCAGACTCCTGGGCTCAAAAGACTCTCTTGCCTCAGCCTCCCAAGTAGCTGGGACGACAGGCGCCCACCATGCTTGGCTATTTTTAGAGGTGGGGTCTCACTCTAGCTCAGGTAGAGTGAGACAATTATTAGACTGTATTGTTTTTCATTTCTATTATTTTTTTCTTGGAACTCCAACCTGTTAGAAATGTATTATTTGGTATTACTGTATTGGTATGTTTTGTCATATTTCTGATCCACAGTTGACTGAATCTGAGAATGTGAGGGAGTACGGTAGGGAGGGCCAGCTGTATATCCCACTCCACCTTTGTATTTGAGCAAAGCAAAACGTTTGATTTCTACCCTCTAAAGCCAGTCTTCTCCCTCAAAGTTGCCTGTGTCAGTACACAGCACTATCCTTTTTCCTTGTCAAGCCAAATACCTTTTAAAACATAAGTCAGATCAGGCCACTACTTCTAAAAACCCTCAAGGGACTTACCAGCATGCTTGAGGAAAAAAGTCGACATTCTTCCCAGGGCCTATAAATGTGTCATACTGTACCACTTTCCTTCTGCCTCACTCCACTCTTTCTATAATTGCCTCCTTATTCTTCAGCAGATACACCCAGCCCTAACCCTGCATCTCAGGGCCTTTGCACTTACTCTATATAAAATCCTCTATTAACAGGCTTAGTGTGGTGGCTCATGCCTGTAATCCCAGCACTCTGGGAGGCTGAGGCAGGAGTTCGAGACCAGCCTGAGCAAAAGCAATACCCCATCTCTACAAATAGCTGGGTGCTGTGGTGGGCGCCTGTAGTCCCAGTTCCTCGGAAGACTGAGGCAAGAGGACTGCTTGAGCCCAAGAGTTTGAGGTTGTTGTGAGCTATGATGCCATAGCACTCTACCAGGGGCGAAAAAGTGAGACTCTGTCTCAAAAAGAAAAAAAAATTAAAATTAAAAAATAAAATCCTCTACTAGCATGTATCCTACTCACTCTCTTGCTTCATGTCTCTACTCAAACGCTACCTGCTTGGAAAGATCTCTTCTGACCACCCCTCTTATGACCTCTACATACTTATCCTTAATGATTTTTTCTCCAAGTACTTATATATGTGCATTATATATAACTTTTTATTACCTATATTCTGCCATTAGAACATAAAGCTTTCCGTTTCTCCCAAGAACTCTTTTCCCCAAGATCTGACATATAGTACAAGCTCAGTAAATATCTGCTGAATAAAGTATGTCATTTTATCTTCATCATAGTTTGGAGACAGTTCAACAGACACTGGTTTACTGAATAAGCTACAGTCAACTGAAAAGAATAAATCCCGAATTTATTCCAAGTGTTTTATGGGAAATAACTCATTAAAAGTCTATAGAAAAATCCAGAAGACCTATTTTCAGTAATTCTTCTATGTTGACAATCATTCCGTTAAATCCCTTTCCTGAAGAGATTCGGGTAGAAGCATATGGGAATGTCAAAGAAAACTACCTAAGAGTAAGAAGACAACAGGGAGTCAGATTTCAAATGCACAATGCTCTCGGTTCCAGACAGGCAAACAGGCTCCCAAGAGGGCCAGGGGAAACAGGAAAGGCATTCTGCGACCTACTGGCCAGTCTGAAGCCTCTACCTCAGGGGAGACTCACAGATAGCCCTGCATGAGTCTCAGGACACAAAGGGCACAAGGGTGGGTCTTAGCATATCGGTCTCCTCCTAATGCCCTAAGGCATCATGGATATGGAAGGAAATGAGGAAGCAGACACACACTGAGTCCCCTCCAATGGTCTCAAGCCTATGACAGATGCTTTTTCCTGTGTTATCTCATTTAATCAATATCATTCACCCCACTTGATAATAGAGGCCAAATAAGCTTTTCTAGAATTCTAGAAGGTATCAAGGATTTGCATCTGCTTACAGGACATTTTCATTTACTTCGGAAAAGCTAAAACTCATTATTGCATTTACTATCAACAAAGCCCCTTCTACTTTATTCCTTTATTTAAGTTTCCTTTCCATGTGATAACCAAGAAAAGTGCCACAAAATGTTACTGCCAGCCTTCTACCTTACTACTTTTCTACCACTCTCCGTAAAACACAACAATATCATACATCATTGAGAAAACCAATTATTACCTACTTTTATCCCACAATTAAAGTAGTAGCATAAAATGGAAACGAAACATACCTCTAATTGATGAATTAAATCCTGGTAAGTTTTCAGTGGCCCCTCTCCTCTAAAATAAAATGAAGTATTAAGAAGGTAACAAAAAGTTATTGCCTAGAAACTGGTTTTATATTATTAAAGTTTTAGAGCATTTTCTATATTAACAAATCCCAAATTTTGACGGATAATATGAATAGACTACAAATATTGTGACTTTTTATTCTTAAAACAATTTTAATATTTAACTATTACTTCTTTGGGTGCTTTCCCAAGTTAACATTATATATGTTAATTTTATAATATAAAAAATTTAAAACAGGTTAGTTACATTTAAGTTCCATTTGTCCTTTTTAACATTTTCCTTCATAAATTAAATATATAAGATCTGATAATATGTCTTAACCAGAGGCCTTTCAGAAACCGTACATCTAATTCTAATTTCAATTCTGATAGGAACTCAGTTGTTCAACTTTGATGAGGCATATCATTTAAGTTTCAATTCTGAGTATGTAAAATAATGGCAATAATACTTGGGCTACCCTCAGAATGGGGAATATCAAATTAAAAACTACCAAGAAGAATTAGGAACTCTAAAAGAATAAAAAGGAAATTACAACAAAGAGAACAGCAGAATACATTAAGAGAAACAAAGGACTAGGCATACATCAGAAAATCTGGTATCCAGCAGCAACCAGTTCTGCCACTTAAGAGTAATGGGAAGGGAATATAACATTCCTGTTCTCTAATAAACTACTGTGAAGATCAAAAGAGATTATGAAACAAAAGCCACATTAAAAACTATAAGGCACTGATATGTTTGGAATTGTTTGAAGCTAAAGGCACTAGAAAATCTTAAATACATAAATTATTAAGACATACAAATTACTATTATAAATATTAGAAATCATATAAATTATTAAGACACCCTTAAAAAATAGACTAAGAAAGGGCTATAAATTTGCCCAGGAAAACTGCTGAACTTGACACTACGTAGGCTAACAAATGTTTTCAGAAAGAAGTACCTTGATCAAGCTGGGAAGTGTACAAGTATACAAACAGTATGGGCAGAAATCAAAACTTGAGATTTTACCACCAAGAGGTAAATTACACTACCAAGACTGCCAAAATGACACGAGTTGTTTATCCATTACAGAAAATTCATTTTCTTTTCTTGAACTTTACCATTTCTGTCCAATAACCATATTCTAGTAACAAATCCCACTCCGCAGAGCTTTATAACCCCTGCCCCTCATGGTGCAGCCCCTCACGCCTCCCAGTACCCAGGGGACACATTCTACCCCGTACCAAAATCAATGTTTCTGACGCTGAAACAAAAAATGCTGACCATATCACCCTGAAATATTCTGAAATAAGAAATAATCAAAGGGACAGTTATAATCTTGTTTTAAAAAAGTCTACTGATGAACACTTTGGGAAGACTTCATACATCAAATTACATTTGTAATACATTTCTCCAGTTTTTGTCAAAAACTTTTTAAAGGCATAATCATTTTTATCAGCATTTAACTAGCATGATTCCAGTCAAAAGTTGAAAGTTTTCTTATTTCAGTTAGCCTATGCAAATTTACTGTGGATAAACACAGTAGTACTATTTTGCAGACTTTGATCATCAGATTTTTAAAAAGGTATGAGCTAAAAAGGAGGTCATAATTCACACTGGGAACATTCAATGCAAGAAAAGTTTGCTCACACAGTTCAGAACAAAGAAAAGAAACTAGCAGGGGAATGGTCTCCACTGATGGAAAATATGGGTAAGGTATTAGTAAATCATAGCTCAACAGTAGCAAAGTTACTAACTCCTATCATTTATGCTTTCTCCCTCCGGAACTATCTATCTAGAAAAGGCAGAAGAGGAAAATGAAGTCTCCTGGCTTGGGAGTGCTTCTTTCAGCCTCCTAATATTCCTTCCAAATGATGGAACCTCCATGAGCACACCCAGCTTCCCTCACTTCTCTGCTGCCTCACGTATTCCATTCCATAGAAAACGTGGGCACTCACATTTTCAGCCTCTCTGGTGACTGTGCAAATATAAAATGATGATAGTAGCTCTTTCTTTTCTCCTTTTTCTCTTTAGAGAGACACATTCTGCCCCTCTGAAGTAAGAGTACTTATTTCTAGGGATCATTTTTAAATACCCACTTGCCTGTGATATAAACTGTATTCTTCAATATCAGTTTTATCAATATAAATGTTACTGTCTCTGGCTTGGCGCCCGTACCTCAGTGAGTAGGGCGCCAGCTACTTACGCCAAGGTTGGCAGGTTTGAGCCCGGCCCGGGCCTCCTACTCAACAACAACAATTGCAACCAGAAAACAGCCAGGCATTGTGGAGGGCACCTGTGGTCCCAGGTACTCGGTAGGCTGAGGCTAGAGAATCGCTTAAGCCCAGGAGTTGGAGGTTGCTGTCAGCTGTGATGATACAACACTCTACTAAGGGTGAGGTAGTGAGACTGTCTCAAAAAAATAAATAATAAAATAAATGTTACTATCTCCCATTTGTCTATTCTTTTGCTCATTTTTTTGTTCAGAACCTAGGTGGGAAAAGGGGGTGCTATTTATTGCACCTCAAAGCCCACACAATTATAGTGATCCTTTGCTACTTTGAGTGTCAGTTTTTGGATCAAATGCATTCCTTCCAGAACACTCAAGAGCTTGTTGATACTCTTTTCAAAATCAAAACGAGTAGGAAGGAGAAGGGCTAGAAAACTGGAGATAGCAAGTATTTTCCCAGTTTCCAAAAGTGAAAAGATTTCAGAAACTGAGTGAAAAGTTTGAAATAATTCCTTGAGAAAATGCTACAGTAGATTATGCCTCATGAATTGGTTACTACACTATAATTACTACACTGTGGAATGTGAGCAACGTTGACTTTAAGAAGGAATCTGATCAATACTCTTATAATATGGACAAGATAGAGAGTGTAGGTTAGGTAATACTAAAGTTAGGGAAATCTTGCTCTCCAGAATGAATGTTGACTCGTGGAGATTTGTACCCTACTTAGGTAGAATAGCTCTATTTTTTTAAATACTTTTAAAAATTTTTTGTAGAGATGGGGTTGTATTATATTGCCCAGGCTGGTCTTAAACTCCTGTCCTTAAGCAATTCTCCCACCTTGCCCTCCCAAAGGGAGGGATTACAGGCATGAGCCATTGCATTCGGATAGCTCTGTTCTTTGCCCTATGTCTAATCAGTACTTGCATAAAGATATAAAAAAACATGCTTTTTAAGTGTTCTGACACTGGCTGATGAGACTCATCCTGAGATATGCAGGATGATAACAAGTAGAATGTAAAATTACATGAATTATTAAAGGAATGGGGCAAAAACCCTGAACAGGATTCCTTCTATGTCTAAACCCTAATTAAAGACATGTGTCTTCCTGTTGCATTCACTTAAATAAACTGTCATAATAGCTACTTTTAGTCTTTTTACCATATATTTCATACTGACTTTAACCTATCAATGATTTAACATGGCACTTTTTCTTTATCAGATATTATACTGATTAACAAAATCAAAATATAACTACATTTACCTAGTAAATAAATATAGAGAATAGGCCATACTGGACATGTTCCGTCCATATCGAACAACCTCATTGTCCTGATCCTCCCACTTCTCAATTTCACAGTCGGCATCAGAAGTCAGCAAACCCAGTTTAAGTCCAAGCTTTGCTATCCTGGCTTGCTCCTACAAAACATACATTTTAATCACAACTTAGTCACAACTGATGTAAAAGGAAGATTAGATGTAAGACAAAGTCACCTGGCCCATGTGTTGATTAAAAAAAGAGAAAAAGATGTAAGATAACAAACAAAGGAAAAAGTCTTACCTCGGAGTCAGGCTTGTCTGGCTTTAATGATTTCAGGTTTGTGTTACTCTTCTGTAACAATAAAAAGATTAAGATATTTCAAAAGGCAATACATTTAATTATGAGGAAATACAATAGTAATCACATAAACAAAGTACTTATAATAAATGTTTTAAATATTTAGTTGTTAGTTAAACTATATTAAGTAATTCAAACGAACAAACAGTTGTAAATACTCTACTAGCAGGTTGAATTCAGCTTTGAACAGGCTACTAGTTTCAAATCTGTGGCCGGGGAAAGCAGGTCAGCGTCGTGCCACGATCTGTGGCCTCTGCGTTTGCAGGTGCTCATCTCTTTTTACAAGGGTATCAAGAGCTTCTAGACAACTTCAGCAATATTCTTGGAATCCAGTTACTATGTCCCCCAAATATCCCTGGCCTCTCTGCTGAACAAGATTATTGTAATGCTTGAATTATTCTTATGAAATGACATACTAAAATTAGCTACTATATGTAGTTTTCTATGCATTCCTAATGTTATGACTCTAGAATTAAATTTCCATAACTAATTTTCCCTTATTTTATGATATATATGGCATGTTTTCATCTAAGGAGAAAACATATGAAAAGTTCTTAGTTTGCTCATCCCAGGGATGCAAGGCTGGTTTAACATACGCAAATCCATTAACGTTATCCACCGTATTAACAGAGGCAAAAATAAAGATAATATGATCCTCTCAATAGATGCAGAAAAAGCATTTGATAAAATCCAGCATCCTTTTCTTTTTTTTTTTTTTTTGTAGAGACAGAGTCTCACTTTATTGCCCTCGGGTAGAGTGCCGTGGTGTCACACAGCTCACAGCAACCTCCAAATCCTTGGGCTTAGGCGATTCTCTTGACTCAGCCTCCCAAGTAGCTGGGACTACAGGCGCCCGCCACAACGCCCGGCTATTTTTTTGTTACAGTTTGGCCGGGGCTGGGTTTGAACCCGCCACCCTCGGCATATGGGGCTGGCGCCCTACCCGCTGAGTCACAGGCGCCGCCCCCAGCATCCTTTCCTAATTAGAACACTGAAGAGTATAGGTATAGGTGGCACATTTCTAAAACTGATTGAAGCTATCTATGAGAAACCCACAGCTAATATTTTACTGAATGGAATAAAACTGAAAACTTTTCCTCTTAGAACTGGAACCAGACAAGATTGTCCTCTGTCACCTTTACTATTCAACGTAGTGCTGGAAGTTCTAGCCAATACAATTAGGCAAGACAAGGAAATAAAGGGAATCCAAATGGGAGCAGAGGTCAAACTCTCCCTTTTTGCTGATGACATGATGTTATAGTTAGAGAATCCCAAAGACTCAACCACAAGACTCCTAGAAGTCATCAAAAAATACAGTAATGTTTCAGGATATAAAATCAATGTCCACAAGTCAGTAGCCTTTGTATACGCCAATAACAGTCAAGATGAGAAGCTAATTAAGGACACAACTCCCTTCACCATAGTTTCAAAGAAAATGAAATACCTAGAAATATACCTAACTAAGGAGGTGAAGGACCTCTATAAAGAAAATTATGAAATCCTCAGAAAGGAAATAGCAGAGGATATTAACAATGGAAGAACATACCATGCTCATGAATGGGAAGAATCAACATTGTTAAAATGTCTATACTTCCCAAAGCAATCTACCTATTCAATGCCATTCCTATTAAAATACCAGATTTGGAAAAAATGATTCTGCGTTTTGTATGGAACCAGAAAAAAAACCCTGTATAGCTAAGTTCTTAGTAATAAAGATAAAGCTGGGGGCATCACCATACCAGATTTTAGGCTGCACTACAAAGCCATAGTGCTCAAGACAGCATGGTACTGGAACAAAAATAGAGACATAGACACTTGGAATCGAATAGAAAACCAGGAAATGAAACTAACATCTTATAACTACCTAATCTTTGATAAACCAAACAAGAACATACCTTGGGGGAAAGACTCCCTATTCAATAAATGGTGTTGGAAGAACTGGATATCCACATGTAAAAGACTGAAACTGAAACACACCTTTCCCCACTCACAAAAATTGATTCAAGATGGATAAAGGACTTAAATTTAAGGAATGAAACAATAAAAATCCTCCACGAAAGCATAGGAAAAACACTGGAAGATATTGGCTTGGGGAAAGACTTCATGAAGAAGACTGCCATGGCAATTGCAACAACAACAAAAATAAACAAATGGGACTTCATTAAACTGAAAAGCTTCTGTACAGCTAAGGAGACAACAACCAAAGCAAATAGACAACCTACACAATGGGAAAGGATATTTGCATATTTTGAATCAGACAAAAGCTTGATAACTAGGATCTATAGAGAACTCAAATTAATCCACATGAAAAAAGCCAACAATCCCATATATCAATCAATGGGCAAGAGACATGAATAGAACCTTCTCTAAAGAAGACAGACGGGTCTTCTCTTTTATTACCTCTTTTATTACCAGTTCTTAGTAATAAAAATAAAGCCATTGTTGATGAATGGCTAATAAACATATGAAAAAATGTTCATCATCCCTATTAGAGAAATGCAAATAAAAACAACCCTGAGATACCATCTAACCCCAGCAAGAATGGCCCACATCACAAAATCTCAAAACTGCAGATGCTGGCATGGATGTGGAGAGAAGGGAACACTTTTACACTGCTGGTGGGACTGCAAACTAGTACAACCTTTCTGGAAGGAAGTATGGAGAAACCTCAAAGCACTCAAGCTAGACCTCCCATTTGATCCTGCAATCCCATTACTGGGCATCTACCCAGAAGGTAAAAAATCCTTTTATCGTAAGGACACTTGTACTAGACTGTTTATTGCAGCTCAATTTACAATCACCAAAATGTGGAAACAGCCTAAATGCCCACCAACCCAGGAATGGATTAACAAGCTGTGGTATATGTATACCATGGAATACTATTCAGCTATTAAAAAAATGGAGACTTTAACATCCTTCGTATTAACCTGGATGGAAGTGGAAGACATTATTCTTAGTAAAACATCACAAGAATGGAGAAGCATGAATCCTATGTACTCAATTTTGATATGAGGACAATTAATAACAATTAAGGTCATGGTGGGGATGGGGGAAGGGGAGAGTAGAAAGAGAAAGAAGGAGGAAGGGATGGGGAAAGGAAGAGCAGAGAGAGGGAAGGAGGGAGTGGTGTGGGGCCTTGGTGTGTGCCACACCTTCTGGAGGGGGCAAGACACAATTGCAGGAGGGACTTTACCTAAAAAATGCAATCAGTGTAACCTGGCTTATTGTACCCTCAATGAATCCCCAACAATAAAAAAAAAAAAAGAAAGTTCTTAGTTTGCAGAAGATGCTTTCAATGTGACTTTGGAAATTAGATCTTATTAGAATAAGATATGGAAAACAAAATAACTTCTGATCTCAAATTACGGCTTCTTCTTAATCACAAAGTCTGTTACCTCTTCTCTCAAACCCTCAGACATAACACAAATATTCATAGCATGGGCCACATCTAGATTACTACCCAGAATAACAACTTCGAATAGTCAACATTAATATCCTAACTTTTTCTGTAATGTCACTTTTTCATTTGGGGGGTGGGGTGGGGAATAACAATAGGCAAAAAGAGCCTAATTTGAATTCCAAATTAAAACTTTCAGAAATGTACGTAATTCTACTACTTACCATTGGCTTTGGAAGTGAAAGGTAGCCATACTTCTCTCCTATAAATAACAGATATAACTTAAATTTTTTTATTCTATTAACATATTTTTCAATTATTCACATTTAACTTTTAAAATATTATTAAACAAGAATGTTAGAACATTCATTTTGAATTACATATGATTCATAACTAAAGTTGTAATTTGGTTGGTAACATGAAGACTACCAACCACTGCGTGTCTAAGGTATTGGGTTGACTGGCCAATCTCAAAATGTAGAGGGAGAAAGACAAAATGTCTCAATCACATGTACTTCCCTTTACAATCAGTTGTGTTCATAGAGCAGCCTGCATCTAATGATTCCCCTTTTATCAGGACCAGTATCAGTGCTTCTTCCTTTTCTGCAAGTACGCGGGCAAATCATTTACAACTAACCTCACAACGTATTCTTCTAGTCAGAGATAAAGACAAACCCTGTACAAGACAGTGAGATGAAATAAAGCAAATAACAGGCTGGCAGAATTGACACATGGCACAAAGCATAATAATGAAGGAAAGAAGGAGTGTTACTTCCTCTCTGCCCCATCCATCACCTCTCTGATTTCCAAGTCATGCATACAGTCAGGTTACAATGGATGACAGATTTTTTATACCTGGCTTGGGATATCTGTGATAAAGATTCAAGGTAAGATTTGAATAATAATTGTTTCTTAAATTAAAATTGCTTCTTCAAAGAAAACAAGTGTATTCAGCTATAATATATTAAGTTGATCCATATGAAATCGCTCACATTCAATCATTCTGAATAGAAAAACATCAATTTCATATGGTCCAACCTAATATAAGTAAATACAATATAACAGCACTAAATCATGGCTTTTCTTATAGAATGACTATTACATTAAAAGGGCAAACCTGTTAGACTCAGAATGGCTTATACAAATATTTAAAATTTCATCTTGAACTGTGCTATTAACTAAAGAACCCACACGTGCTGTAAGTGTAAAAAACATGCCAGATTTTGAAAAGTTAGTACAAAAGGGGAAAAGAGATATGAAATATCTCAGTAATAATTTCAAAATACTGAAATAACATTTTAGATATATTGGGTTAAACAAAAACTACTATTAAAACAAATTTAGCATTGCTTTTTAATTTTTTTGTGCCTACTAGAAAAATTTAAGTTATATATATGGCTAGCATTCACTGCTATTGGACAATGCCCATCTACAAGATGGATTGTTGCTAAGAGTCAGCTGATAGTACTTAGGAACAGCTTTATGATTAAAATTATTTCTTTGTAATGTCAGAATTCTAAGGGAATTTTATTAATGAGTTTCCAATCTCAGAATTGTGAGAAGAAAAAAAACTTAAAGAGGAAGAGGCTATTTTCATGCCTTGTCTCTAAGCCCTGATGTAAAAAGTGCCTAATTTAGCTGCAAGAAGATTAACAGAAGATGGTCTTTGAGTATCTCAGAATCTCAAAATTCACCATCTATCTTAATTCAAAGTCTGAATCTTGTCCATAAGATCCCTAAAAAGTAGTCTTGATATGCTAATAAAAAGGGCACAATTATTACTTAAGTATAATTAGCTCATATGAGTAATCTTATATTATCTAACCTTGTGCTCCTCTATAATGTCCTGAACCTAAAACATTCACATTCACTCTCCAAAAGGTGGTGTGGGGAGAAAGTAAACACCTGTTTCATTATCTCTTATACATCAGAGTTGAGGATACAACAAAGTCAAAGAAACCGGAATGTAGGACAAAATAAATGCAATGAAAACAAAGTTTTCATATAATCTGGCTGACTGCTATTACCACCCACCTAGTGGTATTTATCACTTGGTGGTCCCAATCCCTGTGGTCCTCTTCTACGTACTTCATTCTGCTCCCTATTCCCATTCTTCAGTTAGACTCAGAATGATTTATACAAATTTCAGGATAATTGTAAAATTGACAATTGTTCTGAAAGGTCTCCTGTAAATGCCATGCAAGTAAGGTTGTTCCTCTTTCGCCTAGTTCTAACAATAACTAAGTTGCCAATAATACAAGAAAAAGGAAAATAATACTAACAAGAGATCTGAGTTATTTTAGTTAATCGTACAAATATTATTTCTATCCTCCTTTTTTTTTTGAGACAGGGTCTCTGTTGCCTAGACTAGAGTACAGTGGCATCATCACAGCTCACTGTAGCACTGAATTCCTGGGCTCAAGGGATTCTCCGGCCTCCATCTTCCTAGTAGCTGCCTAACTATTTTGTAGACACAGGTGTCACTATTTTGCCCAGCTGGTCTTGAACTTATCGTCTCAAGCCATGGCCACACCTCAACTTCCAAAGTGCAGGGATTATAGGCGTGAGCCTCCATGCCTGGCCATTTATGCTTTCTAAATGTCTCTAACCTAACCCATCTTCTTCTCCAGTCTTACTGCCTCTACCTTAGTTTCAGTCTGATCATTTAATAATTTTATATATTGCTACTCCCAGAGCAGGGGTCCTCAAACTATGGCCCACGGGCCACATGAGTCAGTGTGATTGTATTTGTTCCCGTTTTGTTTTTTTACTTCAAAATAAGATATATGCAGTGTGCATAGGAATTTGTTCATAGTTTTTTTCTTTTAAACTACAGTCCGGCCCTCCAATGGTCTGAGGGACAATGAACTGGCCCCCTGGTTAAAAAGTTTGAGGACCCCTGCATAGTATTGAGTCCCTTAAATCCCTCCAGCCACTCAAGGACTAATGCAACTGCCTACCCACCTCCAGGGTGTGGTGAAACCCACCTATAGTGCTAAGTATGCAGGAGGCTGTGGCCGGAGGATGGATGCTTTGTGCCCAGGAGTTTGAGGTTGCAGTGAGCTATGATTGCCTGACTGCACTCCAGCCTGGGGCATAAGTCAAGACCCTGTGTTTAAAAACAACAACAACAACAACAAAAAAAAAAACACGGCTTGGCGCCTGTGGCTCAAATGGCTAAGGCACCAGCCACATACACCTGAGCTGGCAGGTTCAAATCCAGCCCAGGCCTGCTAAACAACAATGATGGCTGCAACCAAAAAATAGCCGGGCGTTATGGTGGGCGCCCATGGTCCCAGCTGCTTGGGAGGCAGAGGCAGGAGAATCGCTTGAGCCCAGGAGTTGGAGGTTGCTGTGAGCTGTGATGCCATAGCACTCTACCCAGGGTGACGGCTTGAGGCTCTGTCTCAAAACAACAAAAACAAAGTGGTTTATGAAAGTATGCCATCCATGATGGTAACTGCCCTACGTGGTTTAGTTGGAGGTTCATCCTCATCACCACTCTAAAAATGGTTCAAACGAAACAAAGGGATTCAGTGCCCTTACAAGAGAGAGAGCCTGCAAGCTATGAGAGCAGACTTCTTTTTGACATGCATTTGTCCAAAATAATCTCAATTTCTAAATGCTGACACCTATTCATCACTAAGGAAAATGGAGTCTTTTAGATCTGGTCTCTTCTGATAAAAAGACCATGGCCTCCCTAGAGGTTTGGGTGAGAAGGCCAAATAAGATTAAAGAGAAGGGAGGAAGACAAGTACTGATTTTAACATGCTTGAAACTTCAAGTGGTCCTAGTATAAAGTTTGAATGTCTTAGGTCAAGAAGTACAGTGAACTAGCTCTTAGAATTTTAAAAGGCCCCCTCTCATTGCTTAGTATAACGTTTGCCATTTGGTTGGTTAAATGATAACTGCTAGCACATTGGATAATTTTTCCAATCACAGGAGTCAAGTTCTGCAGTGCAGAATTAAACTGGCTAGAATACAGCAAAACTGTTATGCCCAGGAATAGTCATAACATGACTTATAATAGCGGCAAAGAGAAATCAGGACCTGAGCAACACACCTTTTGTATGGGAAGCAGTGAGCAGGTTTGTCATAACCCCCGCCCCCACCAGATAATAGAAGGACAACACTGTGGCACTGGACTCAGCTGGCTAACCTGGAGTTGGGCTTCTTTTTGGGAAATACTACGCTCATGAGCTTCATGATAAAAGTTAGGACAAAGCAAAGCAGTATAAAGCAGCAACCAGGGCCACCTCAACATGCCTTTCCGAACAGAGAGGCACTTTGTCAGTTAAACAATGGGGGTCCTATCAATTAAAGGCAGCAGAATTTCTCACCTAAAGAGGAGCTCTGTTCAGCCCTTATGAAGTTAAAGTAACCCAGACTTTGAGTATAGGTTACCTAAACTGAAAGAAAAGATCGTTTACATGACAGCCAGCTTTTAAAGTAAAAAACCTGCCTTTCTTATCAGGACACTGGGGGTCCTCTCATTGTCTATAACAAAAGTATCCTGGTCTGTAAACTATAAGCCTGCATCTTGCTCTTGCTCTGTAAGCCTATCTTTCTCTTCCTCAAAAAACTCTGTTTCACACTTAAAAAGAAAGAAAGAAACCACAGTGACCATGTAGTCCCAAAGCAAGTGCAGGGTTTTCTGGTCTATCCAGAGCAGATGGGGGAGCACTGTGCTGAGAAGGACCAACAGAGCGACCACGTGCAAACTCAATGTGAGAACAATGTCAAGATCAGTCAGCAATTTCTGTCATAGAGCGAAAATAAGGAAAGGCGGCACTCATACTGTGTAACTGCCTCCATCCATCTGGCCTACCTCCCTTGTTTTAAAGATGGGAACCTCAGGGAGAAAGGTTAAAGGACACGTCACAGGTCACATAATGATAAAACCAAAAGCAAAACATCTCTTACTACTTACTATATCATAAGCATAAATTATTATATAAATAATTTGAATAAACTGAATAAATCATTTCATTTATGTTCACTGAAATAAAGAAACTGAAATTCTCAAGGCTAGGCAATGTGCCCCGGACTCCATTGTTAACAGATTATTATATCTCTTCTGTTAGCTAGCCAAACAATAAGGTGAAGCAAACAAAACAAGCCTCCAGTCATTCCTTGTTCCTTGCTCTGTACTTTCTCAACTGCCTAAGATTGGGATCTCCTAGTCGTTTCTGGAAGGGAAAGAAGCATAATTCGGAGTGGCAGGAGTGAGCATTTTTCACAGAATTAGTTCATTATCATCAGAATACTTTAGCACTGGGGTGGAGTTTTATTGCTTGAGTGATAGAGCATGGCTGCTTTACAAAATTTCATCTTCAGGCCATGCATGGCGATGCGGCAGCTCAAGTCTGTAATTCCAACAATTTGGGAGGCTAAAGCAGGAGGATTGTTTGAGGCCAGGAGTTTGAGACCAGCTGGAGCAAGATAGCAAGACCCTATTTCTAAATAAAAAAAAAAAAAGAGGCTTCAAGATTTAAAATGCCCAGTGTCTCACAGTGAGTAGGCTAGAGGAGGAGAAGGAAAAGGGGGAGAAAGAGGAAGAAAAGAAGGAGGAGGGCAAATCTCAGAGACAGAAAAAAGGCAGCACTGAATTAATGTTGCCATAGATGTCCAGGGAGAGAAATTCTCCAGAGGGTGTCAGTTCCCCACTGGAGAAGGGATGAGCAGTTTCATTTATACAGAGAAGCAAGAGTAGGCTCTCTGCTCTCTTGTACTGGGCACAGGTTAAGACATCTACTAGGGTGGCACTGGGCAGGTTAATCCAAAAGCCTCTCTGAAGTGGGGGAAAGCACAGAGGGAGGGCTGCCAGAAAGGAGAGACTGAGCGTAATGGGAAAAACTGGTCATGAAGTTTTCTCATAAACTATTTAGTTTGACTGTAGGGTAATGGTCGCCATGATGCTGATGCTGATAGATGTAACATTTAAACTTACTGTGAATTAACTCACTTATTCTTCACATCCGCCATTTGAAGTAGTTATGTCATTATTATCCTCATTTTGTAAATGTAAAACTTGAAACCCGGAGAGATTATGTCAGGAAGTGGCAGGGGCAGGACTGGGATCTAGGCAAACTGACTTCAGAACAGTTCTGAATTTCAACTTTTACCCAATTCTGTCCTTCAGCATGACATTATCCCTCAGAGATCCCAAGGAAGGAAGAGAGTTGCTGACAGAAATGGAAGTTGGGGGCTCGGCGCCTGTAGCTCAGTGAGTAGGGCACCCACCACATACACCAAGGCTGGCAGATTCGAGCCCAGCCTGGGCCAGCTAAAACGACAATGACAAATGCAACAAAAAAATAGTCAGGCGTTGTGGTGGGCACCTGTATTCCCAGCTACTTGGGACGCTGAGGCAAGAGTATATAACTTAAGCCCAGGAGTTTGAGGTTGCTGTGAGCTGTGACACCGAAGGCGACGTAGTGAGATTCCGTCTCAAAAAAAAAAAAAGGAAGAAAGAAAATGGAAGTTGGGTTGTTTGTTTAAGAAAGAAATTTACTTATATTTATAGGGGAAAAAACTCAACGCAAGCTTATCAACCTCTAATTGCTACTCAGAACTCAGCCAGGATTAAGGCAGAGAATAACTGTAAAGTGACTGCTACCTTTCCTGAGGGTAAAAAGAAACTGTTATAAACCTTTTTCTATAGAAATAGAAAAGATAGACTAAAATGCTGGTAGAAGAGCCCAGACACAAAGAGGAAGGCAATTCGGGGCATTGGTCAGGGCACCCAGAACCCTTCCAGTTTGAGGTAGCGGGGAACCCGTGACCCAGGGACATAGGAGGACACATCATGATGACTCAGCCATGCCCCATGTTCACATGAATGAAAACAAATCCTGGCCAGCACTGAAAACAGTGTGAGAGAGCCGCTTACTAAGCTGAATGGTGCTCCGGAAAAGAATAATCAGCCTGGCCATGCCTGGAGCCATATTCCACAGAGTGGATGTGGAACATGTTTCCAAGTCCATGAGTTGATCAATCCCCCCAAAATAGAGGGCCACTCTTTGGCACTCCCCCAACCTCCTTACTTTCACAGACTGATGACAACAGATAAAATAGCCCTTTTAGACAATACTCCTCTCACCTTTAAAGAGAAGCAAGCAGGATGAGGACACACTTGGGGGATATCTTCAGCCCAGAGCCCAAAAGCTCACCAAATTCAGGTAGGGCTCACAAGAGACTTTTAGAACTGGCAGAGCACTCAGCCTGAGACCTTCATTACTGAGCTGAGGATACTCAGGCCCAGAGCAGGGAAGAGCTTGCCTGACCCCAGGTAGAGAAAGGGCCCAGCCCTGCAGACACTCTGGCTAGCCCAGGCTAGGTATCCTTTCACCAGATCAATCCACTTCTCTGCATTTCCTAATAATTCCTAAGGCTAAGAGATCATTCTTCCTTAAGGTTGGATCATTTGGGTTGCTTTACCTTTTAATATATGAAATTGCCTCATAAAAATCGATAATTACTATAAATACTTTATCAAAATATCAAAATGACATCTCATCTTTAAGTGGAGAAGGAAGATAAACATTTACTATACTTTACAAATGATGTTGCAACTAACTACAAAGTCTATCATTCCCTGCTTTTTAAGCAAATCAACATTTATCCTAAATGGGCATTTTTAAAATATGAAAGGTTTAAATGTCCACATTCAATAAAAATAAATATGTAATTTGATGTTATAATTTTAAATAACATTTTATTTTAAAAATAAGCAAACATGCTTTGACACTAACAGAAGCCATTCAAAAGGAAGCAACATATAAAAACACATAAACAAAAATAACAGGACACATAACACAATGGGAAATGAACAAAACTCCCAGTTGACATTAAAGAATAAAAGTAATGCTTTCCTATACATTGTATGAAGCTATTCTATGTGTGGCAGAAATACTAATGAACTTACCCACCACAGGCAATATTCCAAGATTATGTAGTCGTCAAGGACAGAGATTCCATCCAAGTGGAAGGAAAGCAATTCAAAAATCAAATAACTACATTCATTTCATGATAAGTTACAGTAGAATTAAATCAGAGAATTACTGTATTATCGAAGAGCTTTTGTACTAAAACCAAAAAACAATTTAGAAGAAATAAAGAAATGACTTAATTTCAACAGATAAGCTAGGATGCTAATATTAATTCAGATAAATATAACTATGCTATGGTACAACTAATTTTATGCTTAGATACTAAAGAACAAAATCATATTTTTAAAATTTTTCTATGAAAGACATTTTACTATAAAAATAACCCAGCTGGGTTATAACAAGGTAATTCATTTTGCATCTGGGGTGTGACATGAAAACAAGAATATATTTCACACATGGACAGTTTCTCACCTCGTCTTCCTTCAAAAGTATCATTGATTTCTCTCAGCAGAGTTGACATGTCATTAATTTGGGATTCCCAAGCTTCACAAAATACATCTAGGTTTTCTCTAGCAATTTTACTAGATGGATGCAATGTCAATGTTTCAGCAGCAGAAATTATCTAAAAAAACAAAATATACGCTGATGTAAATTTTAAGATCTTAGCCCTCAGAATCTCTTTGGAGACACAGCTTAAGCCTGCACCGTTCAGTCCAACTCAAAAAGCAACTATGATGCAATTTCCACACACAGGCCCCATACTGGGCAATATGGACATACAGAGTAGAGCAAAACTCACTGTTCCTTTCCATGTGACTTACAGATAAATAGTATACATTATACACACAGTGCATTCAGGGAGCAATTATGCTTATTGAAGGAAATTGTTTCAACAAAGCTATTCCATAGGGTAAACCAGAGTTTTACGCAGACAACAAAGAGTGTACTACAGAGTTAAAGATATAGTAGCAGTAATGGCCAGAGTAACAGCGACAGTAGTAAGGGTAGTAATAATGATGCTGGCGGTGGTAGCAGTAATAGTGGCAGCAGCAGTGGCGGTGTGGTGAGTGGACGTGGGAATGGCAGCGGTAACGGCGGCAGTGGCGGTGTGGTGAGTGGACGTGGGAATGGCAGCGGTAACGGCGGCAGTGGCGGTGTGGTGAGAGTGGACGTGGGAATGGCAGCGGTAACGGCGGCAGTGGCGGTGTGGTGAGAGTGGACGTGGGAATGGCAGCGGTAACGGCGGCAGTGGCAGTGGTGGGATTAACAGTGGTGGTGATGTTAGCAGCCATGAAACAGTGGCAGTGGTAGTCGACGCAGTAGCAGTACTAGTAATTGTGACAGAGGTGGGGATAGTAATTGGCAGCAGTAGTGGCAGCAACATATCCTACCTGTGAGTACCTGATAGCTACATACTTAAGATACTGTGTTAGGTGCTTGCTGAATACTACCTTTCCTAAATAAGCAGCATTCCCATTTTATTGGTAAAGAAACAGTCCATGCAGAGCTGATACTTGAACTCAGATCTACCTGGCTCCCAAGTCTAGGCTCTTTCCACATCACGGCCTCTCTCACGAAACACACATTTACACATAAAATGAGCAGTAATCATTCTGGTATTTTTATATCCCACCACATAGGTTAAATAAGTGTCCTGAATAAATAAATGAATTTCTGCAGAGACACCTATGTTTTCCTCAAAATCTGCTTGGTCAACCCACTGGACACACCAAGACAACATCTCCCAGCTTCCTGGGTAGAGGGATGTGGCTATGGGACTGTGTTTTGTCCACTTGACTGTGGGCTACCAATTCCATGGCCAGCCTAGCCCAACCTCCCTCCTGCTCTTCAGGGCTCGGTCCCTTCCATGTGTGATGGCTCAATGCACAGGACCCAGCAGGGATGCCAAGGTCCCAGGGACTAGCAAGCCACAAGGTGGAAGGAACCTGGCTCACCTGAGGAAGAAAGCCATGTCACCAACCAGGACTCGAAGTAAGTGAGAAATAAACTGCCATTGTGTTAAGTCATTGAGAATTGGGGGTTTTAGATTTTATCTTATATTAGCTACCATGTGAATGAATGAATGAATGAATCAACTAATATTTTATCTTTCATGTAATAATCATTTTAACACTAAAGACTTAACGGATGCAATTTGTAACAGCCAGAAAATGGATGCCTAATCTGAGTCTTCACACACCTCCCGCCCTGACATTCAGTAGAAATTACACTTCAACTCCCACCTCAAAATAGAATCTACCGACCTACTGAAATTTCCTGGCAGCCCATTAAATAACACACAGGAAAGATCAGGAGATAGCAATTAGGAGTCTGGTTTGACACACATATGGCAGCTCCTGTCCCTTCCACTTTCACCTACTATCATGATAATAAGACATTGATTCTATCTAATTTCCAAGTTCACAGACGGGGGGGGGAGGGGATCCTATCAAATGCTCATTCAATAAACATAAATATTTTATAGAATCCATTGTGTGAAAAAATCATGCTAGGTGAGAAGGAAAAAAGCACTGAAAAAGAAGGTAAATCCCCTCTATAATGAACCTTATATTCTAGTGGGAGTGTAGAACAATAAACGAGTATATAATTAAAATAATTATAAATTATGGTAAGTGCTATGAAGGAAATTAATACGACCATGTGACAGAGACGCATTAATGTTACTGTCAAGTGATGCTGCTGTTTCATGAATTCATTACATAGGATTATTCACATGCACACACATGTACATGGCTAGTCATCTACCCACTATGTGCTAGGTACTGAGTCACCATCCCCGGAGCAGGGGAAACAGCTTTGAATGAAACAAATAAGTGTCCCTGGTCTTCATGGAATTCATGTTATACTGGGGAGACAGACATTTAAAACAATTAAATCATAAATAAGACATTTTATAAGAGATAAATGACATGTATAAAAATAAAGGGTAGTAGGATGGAGGGTATTGGGTGGTCACAGTATTTTGAGTTAGGTGGTTGACGAAAAGGTGAGGGAGACACAAGAAAAGTCGTTTGGGATGAGGTGGGAGCATTTCTGGTATGTTCAAGGAAGGTTAAAAGTAAGTAAGCCAGAGGAACAGTTAGATGGTGGTGACAAACAAGAAGAAGTGGCCATGTACTGGAGAAGCATATATGATAAGGGCTGGACTTTCTTCTGAGCGAGAAAGGAGAGCTTGCAGGAGATGGATATAATCAGAGCCAGGCCAGCTGACACAGTTAGTACCTCTGAAAGAATTACAACTAGGTGCCCCTCCAGGCACAGTCCCACAGACCAGGCACGGGGCCTATAAGCAGATGGCAGCTCTATGAGAATAAACCTCACCTTCAGGGGAAATGAGCATATAACTTGCCAGTGGACCACAGGGTAGATCTCAGCACTGCTGCTTTCTCAACGAGGGGCCTTTGTACAGTGTGCAAACTGTTCAAATAAGCCCTGAATATGATCTAACATTTTGTATTCTTTTTGATCTAACATTTCAAAGGAAATACAAAAATAGCATTGCTAAAGCAGAGCTATCCAGAATAAATACAAATTATCCCACAGGGATGCTCTATTTCCTTAAATTACCCTTTTGTGAGACAGTTGGCAAAGACTAGAAGAGGGAGCTGAGAACATGGCAACAGAAAAAACTTCTTAAGTTATAGAAGTTATTAACAACAGACTCTGCCACCATCCTAAGGAAGAAAATATGGCTATTACTAATATCTCTGCTGCAGTTGAAACAGTAAGCAAAAAAATGCAACCAGATGGCAACCAGGGCCTGAGGATAGGAAGGAGAACTGATTGCGTGTGGCAGGAGAGTCAAATGCTTCAGTTCTACTGAAATACATTTGCAGCCAAGGCAAGTAGGGGAACCCCCGTGGAGATAAGCAAATACTGAAGCCTCGGGTTTCTCCCAATAAACAGTGATCCCACAGTGATCCCCTGGTTATAATACAATGTTCAGCAGATGATCACTGTGGAGGTTCCCTCACAGTTTCTGCTTCTACATAAGCCTTTGACATTGTTCTCTACGGAGACCAACTCCCTCCCTCCCTCTCTACGCCTTCCAATACCCAACACGATTCTCCTAGTGGCACAAACCACCATTTTGTCTAGGTCACTTTTCCTGTTTTCAGCTATTAATCAAAACTCCAGGGACTCAACTTCTACCACCCAATACTGCAGTTCAAGAGCAAGTCCTTTTGGCTGACAAAAATAAAAGAACACCTGGAAAACTGTATTTTAGAGCTTAGACTTTAAGAAAGGAAAGTCTGTCCTTTACTTTTTCCCATTAATTTGACAGGGATGATGTTAAGCGGAATATTAGTTTTAAAAAGGCTTTTACAAATTATAAAGACAAAGGAACACCTATTCTATACAAAACGCAGTGGAAAAAACTCACAATGCTCCCAAAAGACCAAGCAGAACTTTCATTTCTATACAGTCTCACAACGTCGTTTTCACGTGTATTTACATTTTATATAGTAGCAATTTTAGTATACACATAAATCTATAACCTACTTTTTTCACTTAACTTTTTTTTAATTTTATTTATTTTTTATTGCTAAATCATAGCTATGTACATTACTGCAATCAAGGGGTACAATGTGCTGGTTTCATATACAATCTGAAATAATCTCATCAAACTCACTTAACCTTTTAATAAAACTTTTTTTGATGTTGCTAAATTCTGGTTATCATTTTTATTTTAATATCATATAAAGTATTATTTGCCTAATTTAAGATAGCAGTTTGGTTCCAATTGAATCTTACTCTAAGTAATGTTGGAACAAATATCGTTTTATTTTGCTTTTTAATCTCCTAATGATCAGGTTGAAACATGAACATTTTTATGGCTTGTTACATAATGACAACAATCTCCAAACATGTTATAACAGCCTGCATTGTCAACAGCTTCATTCAAAATAGATATAAACTAGGACATCAGTTAAATGAGCCAATCTCCAGGTTGGCAGATGACCAGAGAATCCAATGAAGGGTCACCCATGACCCACTACACACCAAAGAAAATTCCCTTACCTTTCTTTCTCTCAATAGATTTGGCCTATAGTTATACAAAACCATTTAAACTTTCCCTCTATGCAATTTGTTATGACATAACATATTAGAGAAGGGAACAGTCCGCGGTTTCCATACCTGCTGGCCAGTCACCTGAAACGTCTCTTCTGCATGTATACAGGCTATCTCAAGAGGTTCTGTCCCAGACACGTGTCGCAACAATCGGCAGGTCTATGAGAAAAGATGTCTATAGTTCAACTTTCACATTCTCAACTTCCACAGTATATGTCATTTTATAATTAAAAAGAAAATAAAATGTAGTAAAATACATTTGGGCACTAAGATTATTACATTATATACAGTATTATGTTTTTAGGATGCTATTAATATACTGTCACTAACAAATTCTCTAGGAATAAAACAGGTGCAAATAAAGGTATAGGATTTTGTTTCTACTTCCTATCTAACCAGGGCAAGATGTCATAGAATACTGGTACAAGAAAAATCTCTGCAAGGATCTATGGATGCCCACATATTTTATGTGTGAAGAACTCTGGCTCAGAGGAGCGACCTTGCCCAAGGCCTCACAGCTAAACTACATCACAATAACTACAAGCTACAATTCTATCAACAAACATTACTTCCTCTCCTCATGATTATTTAATTAAGCACACCTTTTACTGTAGCTAGCAGACCAGGGTAATTAGCTGAGAGTCTCTATCAGAGGAAATTATTGAAAATTTTAAGGCCTAAAACAGAAAATTAGAAAAAATTAAAAAGACTTGCTACAGGATTCCTAAAACTAGCCAGTTTGCCTACAGTCACAGTATTTGGTTTATAGATGTAAAAGCATCAAATCTGTCAAATGGAGGCACTGTATCTACAGTCATTTTAAGAATGTTTGCAGAAGTTTCTAGGCTTCTAGGTAATCAAGTAAAGGAGAGGAAGCTAGACCAGTTAGTCTAAAGGTTCCAGGGTCCGTTAGATAACGTGAAGACCTATCTGCGCGCCTATACACATGTTGGCTAGCACATACCTCATACCTACAAGGTATATGTGGGTTAAGTTTATTGTTTTGTTTTTGGAGACACAGTGTCACTTTCTCACCCTCAGTAGAGTGCCGTAACATCATAGCTCACAGTTCTCTTGCCTTAGCCTCTCAAGTAGCTGCGACTACAGGCACCTGTCGTAACACCCAGCTATTTTTAGAGATGGGGTCTCCCTCTTGCTCAGGCTGGTCTTGAACTGAGCTCAAGCAATGCACCTGCCTCATCTAGGTAATCCCAGAGTGCTAGGATTACAGGTGTGAGCCACCATACCCAACCAGATGTGTAGCATTTTCAAAAGGTAGAAGACTTAGAATGTCAATTAATTAGCCAAATTAGAATTACAACAAAACTGGCAGGTAAAGCATCAGTAATACACAACAGATTTGGGCAGAACAGGAAAGGCTTGGGGAAGGAACAGGTGCTGGCTGCCTTCTCTTTGTCCTTCCTTCTCCATTCTCCTCCCTTCTCAAATGAGCTCTTTGCCCTGGGAGACGGACCGGCATGGTCTACAGCTGTATTTGGCCGATGGGCAGTCCCAGCAACAGACAAGCAGGAATGAGGAGGCAGAGGACCTTGATACCTACGTGCCTCCCCTGCAGGAACCACCCTGGCTGTGTCTGGGCCTAGTCCTAAAATCACCACCTTTCAAGGCCATTCTCTGAAAGGCTTCCAGGCTCCACATTCCCCTGTTCATCTGGGCCTGGGGATGGTACCCCCACTCAGCTACCACTAGCCCCAGTTACTCTTATGGTTTCCTCCACACCCTGTCTATGCAGTTGTGAAAAGCTCCTTTATTAAACTCTCTTCAAATCATCTTAATTTGAGCATGCCATCTCTTCCCTGCTGATACCCTGACAGATTCAAACAGAAATGAGGTCATACAACGTACCTCCACTGCTCTGCTTCAAATCTAACCTTTCTGAGAGGATGAAGGAAAAGAAGATTAAGAAGTTCATTTGTGGGTTTGAGCATTTTTTTGTTTTAGAGGCCAGACAACTGAGGGACTAGAATACTCATATGCTATCCCTTTAAGATTCCAAAAGAGAGAAAGAAAAAGCTCCAATAAGTTAACCAAACACTGTATTCATGTCATATAAAATTTCCTCATTGTAGTAGAACTGTCAAAAATTTCTTTAGCAATCAAATCTATCACTCACCTCAACAAGCTGCTCTTTCTGTTCAGAGAGTTTACAAGCATAATCAGCCAAAGCTTCTAAATTTCCTTCTACTCCAGTAAGTTTTAATGCTTTTAGAATCACGTGATCAGCATGGTATTTTAATAGATCTGCTGCCAGCTGTGTTGCTGTACTATGAAGCTGCAAAGGGAGGGCATGAAGGGTCATGCAGGAAAGAAAACAAATAAGATTTGTGACCAACCACCTCATAAGCACTTTAAAAACTAAAGAGGAGAAACCTCAACAACCCCACTTGTTCCACTGAGGGGAAAAATGTGCAGTTCCCTAAGGTAATGGCAGGAGTTATGTCACACAGGGGAGTGTACAGGTTCACCCAAGAGCAGGAGTGATGTCTAATTTATCCTTGACCCCCTGGTGCCAGCAGTAATGCTGTTGGAGTAGCCTGGTCCCTTTTTCACCCTATTATCAGCCAGCTGTTTGCTACACAGCTTCCCCCTTAGTTAAAATGTGAGGTATGGAACAGGACTAAGAGCATGGCATTCAGAGTCCCAAGAGGAAAATCAATGGCAGTTCATTATCATTAATAAGATGCTTCTGGAGAAGTTTCGATGTGAGATTCAGGCAATTAGGTATTCAGTAAAATTTGTTAACACCTCCATTATGGCCAGCGCTGTACTGTTATAGACAGCTGGACATGCATGACCAGTAGGACCTGATTCCTGCCCTGCAATCTGTCTGTATCTGCTTTGCAGAACTTTACTCTCTAACTCTATGAACAAATTGGGTCCCAGGATAATAGAAATAATAGATATAAAGATAACAAAAGCCCTGAGGTTTTTATTTAACTTTGGTGGAATGGATTTTAAGCATTACTCACATTTGGACACTATGAACTCTGAAATCTTTTCTTCTTATCCTGCCTTTTTTGTTTTTCTTTTAACCTTGCCTCTGTTTTTTTTTTTTCCTTAATGATGTGACAGGTTATTTTGGGGTTGTCCAGAAACAGATAATTTTTAATAACATTGTTCCAAGAAAAATCTGACTTATAATTAAGCACATTTGAATGAAGTGATTCCTTTTTCTCTGGAAGTAGTCCAATGTCAATTCAAATTACAGGACTTTCTATAAAATTAACAAAAGGACAGTCTGCATTCATGCAACCAAGTGAGAATAATTATAGTCAGAAACAAAGACATTAAAACCACTTTCCTTAAGATTAGCCTATATCACAAAATCCCAAGACCAGAGATGTTGGAGTGGATATGGAGAAAAGGGAACACTTCTACACTGCTGGTGGGAATGCAAATTAATACATTCCTTTTGGAAAGATGTTTGGAGAACACTTAGAGATTTAAAAATAGACCTGCCATTCAATCCTATAATTCCTCTACTAGGCATATAGCCAGAAAACCAAAAATCACACTATAACAAAGATATTTTGTACCAGAATGTTTATTGCAGCCCAATTCATAATCGCTAAGTCATGGAAAAAGCCCAAGTGCCCATCGATCCACGAATGGATTAATTAATTGTGGTATATGTACACCATGGAATATTATGCAGCCTTAAAGAAAGATGGAGACTTTACTTCTTTCATGTTTACATGGATGGAGCTGGCACATATTCTTCTTAGTAAAGTATCTCAAGAATGGAAGAAAAAGTATCCAATGTACTCAGCCCTACTATGAAACTAATCTATGGCTTTCACATGAAAGCTATAACCCAGTTATAACCCAAGAATAGGGGGAAGGGGGAAAGGGAGGGGAGGAGGGGGGAGGTGGGCGGAGGGAGGGTGATTGGTGGGATTACACCTGAGGTGCATCTTACAAGGGTGTATGTGGAGCTTAGTAGATGTAGAATGTAAATGTCTTGACACAGTAACTAGGAAAATGCCAGGAAGGCTATGTTAACCAGTGTGATGAAAATGTGTCAAACTGTCTGTGAAACCAGTGTATGGTGCCCCGTGATTGCATTAATGTACACAGCTATGATTTAATTAAAAACAAAACAAAACAAAAAGAAAAAAAACACTTTCCTTTGGGAACTAAATGCCACATAAGAATTTTAAAAGGATTTAGCTTAACCTGCAGGGCCATTATTTTACAGACTATGAGACAGGTCCAGAGAGATTGAGTGACTTGCCAAGGTCATGTAACTGTAACAAATGGTTCTGGAGACAATTCATTAACAACCAAAAGGAGGAGGGGAGAGCAGATGTGACGTTCCTGCTCTGTGCATGTCCAGACAGCATCTTTATATATATTATCTCCCTTAATCCTCATAGAAATTCTTCAAGGGTGATGTATTTATAACCGTTTAAGAGACAAGGAAAAAGAAGCCCATGGAAAGTCATTCAGTCTGTCACCCAAGGATTTTATCCTATACTCACAGCCGCGATGTTAACAACCGTTAACACAGAATAGGTTGGAATAAAATGCTTTTAAAAAGGCATGTCCAAAAAAAAGAAGAAAAAAAAAAGGCATGAACTTCTGCATTTAACAGGTTGTTCAAATGGAGGTTTCAATAGAGGTATCAGGACCAAAGAAGATGTAAAACAGATCACCATGTATATAATTTATCAAGAAAATTCAAAAACCAGTTTCATTTTCTTTTTGCATTCTTTTTTAATTTCAGATTAATAAGAGGATACAACCCATTAGGTTATATAATTTACACATGACAGATAAAAATCAGAGTTGTAATTGGGTCCTGCACCCAGGGAGTGTGCCCTATACCCATGCTTTGTACCCACTGGGCAGGAAGCTACTGAACCCTCTCCTCTCCCCCCACCCCCACCACTTGCTGCAATTTCGTTTTCTTGAGTCCTTGGCCCCTCTTCAAAAAAAAAAAAAAAAGAATTAAGAAATTATAAAGCTTTTGTGGGGCCGCTTTTTTGGGAGAACTGATGGGCGTACAGACACATTTCAAAGTGGGGGGAACAACATGACGTGGGAGTTGGGGGTAGGGGACGGGAAAGCCTCCACAGAGCACACTACAATACCCATCAAAGTCAGCTTTAAATACCTGCCCAGCCCAAAACCATGCTATAAGGGCACTGGTCACTAAGAACTTTCTGTCTCCCAACTTCTCTCTTCTCTCCCTTGTTCTACAACCTGGCAAAAATCATGAACAGCAGCCACAGAATAGAGGGTGAGGGGAGCGGAAAGGGAGAAGAGACCACATGTTCCCCACAAGCTCCAGGTCAGGTGGCAAGTAGTGAACAGGGGAAAAATCTGCAACTGAATGAATACTGACATGCTAATTAATATTAGGCACTGCAGTGAACATTCTGATTTTTGAGCCGAGATTGTGTTTTATGACTTAAAGCAGGAATTGGTAAGCTTTCTCTGTGAAAGGCCAGAGAGTAAATATTCCAGGCTTTTCAGGCCACACAGCTCTTTTTAGAACTACGCAACTCTGCTGCTGTAGTGTGAAAACAGCAAGCGTGTGCGCAAAAGGGCAGGGCTGCATCCCAAAAGACTCTACTTACAAAAACAGACAGCCCAGTCATAGCTTATGAATCCCTGAGTTAATGTGACCAGATGACTTCCAATTACCTAAGAGTAACCAAATAAGTCACAAGATGACCAAGTTTTCATTTAGGGAACAGGGATTTCTCTTCAACCAAAAAAGTATCTTTATATTATTTATTTAGGTTTTCTTTGAGACAGAGTCTCAAGCTGTCACTCTGGGTAGAGTGCTGTGGCGTCACAGCTCCCAGTAACCTCAAACTCCTGGACTTGAGTGATTCTCTTGCCTCAGCCTCCCAAGTACCTGGGACTACAGGTGCCCACAACACCTGGCTATTTTTGGTTGTAGTTGTCATTGTTTAGCTGGCCCAGCCTGGGTTCCAACCCTCCAGACGTGGTGTATGTGGCTGGCACTGTAACCACTGTGCTACAGGCGCCTAGCCCAAAAAAGAATCTTTAAAAATCAACTTTAATGGGACAGGGCCTGTAGCACAGTGGGTAGGGCGCCAGCCCCATATACCGAGGGTGGTGGGTTCAAACCCGGCCCTGGCCAAACTGCAACAAAAAATAGCCGGGCGTTGTGGCAGGCGCCTGTAGTCCCAGCTACTCGGGAGGCTGAGGCAACAGAATCGCCTAAATCCAGGAGTTGGAGGCTGCTGTGAGCAATGTGACGCCACGGCACTCTACCGAGGGCGATAAAACGAGACTCTGTCTCTACAGAAAAAATAAATAAAAATCAATTTTAATGAAGTATAATTTATATACAACAAAAATATACTCTTTTTGTTGTTGTTGTTTTTGACAGTCTCACTATGTCACCCTTGGTAGAGTACTGTGGCATCACAGCTCACAGCAACCTCAAACTCTTGGGCTTAAGCAATTTTCTTGCCTCAGCCTCCCTAGTAGCTGGAGTCCCCCCACGACACCTGGCTAAAAAGTATACTCATGTTAAAGGTATAGTTTGATGAGTTTTGACAAACATATACAGCTATGCAGTGCAATATTTCAAACATTTCCATGCCCCTTTGTAGTAAATATACTCCAAGTTTTCAACCTAAGCAACCATTGATCTGATTTCTGTCATTATAAATTAGTTTTATCTTTTCTAAATAGAATTGTGAACAACCACCTCATAAGCACTTAAATTGCAAATGAACTTTCTGGACACCCTGTATATATATGTGTGTGTATGTATATATACTGTGTGTGTGGGGGGGGGGGGTGGCTGGCTTTTTCCACTCAGTATAATGTCTTAGTGACACACATTATTACAAGCAGCCGTATTATTCATTTTTATTGCTAAGTGGTATTTGGTAGAGTTATTTCAAAATTCATTTATCAATTCCCATGTTAGCATAAATCTAGGTTTGTACCCAATTTTTGGCTATTATAAACAAAGCTGCTATAAGCATTCATGTACAAGCTTTGAAAACGATGGCACTATTTCAAGGGTGGCTTCAACATAACCATGTCAAAGAAAACTTTTAAAAGCATTTTCTAGGCACATGGGCATACTAACATTAATTCATTTCATATATCCCACACAACGTGAAAATTAGCAAAGAATTTTCAGAGGCTGAATTTCAAACTATACTTACTTCTTTCTTAAGTTCATTAAGACTGTGACCAATTTTCAAAATACTGAGTTCCAGCTCTTCAGTGATGCTTTTTGTTTTCTTGCTTTGCTATAAAGTTTAAAAAGTATATATGTAAAAAAAAAAGTATATATGTAGTATTGCCTCATCTTTTTACTCTGTTAATTCCAATTTTATGCATACTATAAATTACAATAAATTTTATCATCCTGTGAACTTTAAGTAGCAAAATTTTTGAAATTTGCTTAAGGACAGAGTAGAAAATAACATTTTAGTTGTTTAGTTCTACTTTTCTCATGCTAACTATAAATAGGTAAATTTTTAAAACCTAATTTTCTTTAATAAATTCATTATATCCAAAACTAATCTCTTTTATTTCTGCCTAGAAGTTCACTCTTCCCTCTTAACCTAGAAGAAAATTAAAATCCTATTCATCTTTAAGACTTTACACAATGTCTCCTTTTCAGAAAGGGCTTCTCAGATCATCCGATCTAAATCCGATCTCTTTTTAACTGTACTAATCTTCCTCTAAGTAACCATCCTAGTTTGCAACTATATATTTATTTGGGGGGCTATTTTTGTTTGTTTTAAGTCTGTCTTCCCCTACCAGGCCCATATGAGCTCCACGCAAGCTGGGCTCATGTCTACTCTGCTCACCACTGAATGAATCCAAGTACTTGGCACAGCAAATGGCAGGAAGCTGGTGTTCAATCCTTTGCATGAATAAATTGAAGTTCAATGTCCATACCTCCATGACACCTTCTCCATTCCTTTCCTTAAAAAAATGCATCCTTCTTCAAACCCGCTTAACACCTTCTCTTAGAACACTTAACAAAGGTTTCTATACTTGTCTCACAGCTTCTGACAGATTTCCTCATAGTAAAATTCTAAAAGGCAAAGACTTTGCCTTATTCATCTTTAGATTTCTGGTGCTGAGCACACAAAAAGCACTCAGTTACAAATGCTGGAAAAAATGAATGTATGAGAAACAAAGGGTGGCTCAAAGGTTGCCACATATACATACATAGGCAAAATGGGAAATTTTAGCTAAATGTACCTTTATTTACAAAATATTCATACAAATATTTCTTACAAAACATTTCTCTATGTATTGATATATAAATATTAAAATGCAAAATACAAGTTTGTTAATTTTTCCTATGTATGGCAACCTTTGAGACACCTGTGTTATGTGGTGTGCAAAATCAAAGATCTGAGCACTTGTGAAATATGTGAACAGTGCTAATTGCAAATTTAAGTATTGAATTCCCAACACAAAACATTTCAACACAAAAAACTTTCCCTTTTTTGTGACAGGGTCTTGCTCTACCACTCGAGGCTTGAGTGCCATGGCATCATCATAGCTCACTGAAACCTCAAACTGCTAGACTCAAGTGATCTTCCTGCCTCAGCCTTCCAATTATCTAGGGAGATAGGAAGCATCATTCTACCTGGCTATTTTTTATAGAGACAGGGTCTCACTCTTGCTCAGGCTGGTCTTGAACTCCCGGGCTCAAGAGATCCTCCCAAAGTGCTAGGATTACAGGTGTGAGGCACCATGCCCAGCCACAAGAAATTCTTCATTATGAGCACTGGGAATAATACTTAACACTGAAGCAATCTACACTTCAGATTACATATCACACAGATAATTCCAACTGAACACAAAATATTGCGAAAATTTCTTACACCTCTCTAGGGCAACATTCCCCATTACTATAAGCATTTGTGTTGTTGTGATGATAATATCTGACGAATCTGTGATTCATATCTACTTTCATTTATAAATCAATTTATTTACAAGGATCATGACTTCCAAATTTGTTCTATCCTTGTATGTTGTAAACCATGTTAAATACTTTTTGACAAAGCCTAGGTCTGACATAAATAAATGGTGCCAGAAACACATCCCAGAGCTCTGTCTGTGCATTTTGCAATCCATCTGCTATAAGAAATTGTGCATACACTTCTGGTGCTGGCCTGCTCTGCCACTCTTGCCCAGATAGCCTCCTATGTTTTAAACACACCTGGTGCCTATGTAGTACTCATGGAGCAGCTGCCTGCCAATCTGAGACCATGAATCTCTGAAAGGGTGAAAAATCTTTTATCTGCCAGCTGGATCTATCCTTGTCTTCATTGCTGGATCTTTATGTTTTCTCAAGTGTTGTGCCTATAATCAGCTGTCCTCAAAGTTAAGAACTATGCACATCTGAATGTTCCAGCAGAAAGACTCAAGTCCTAAGAACCTCTAGGTAGGGGTCTACTCCTCTGCTCTTCATGGTGAAGAAGCATTTGGGGGAGTTATTTTCCAGAGTTGAGCTTGGTAAAAGAGTGGGTAAAACAGGGTCAACTAATGATGGTGACAAAGACACAGAATCCAGACTGGCCTTGATGAGAAACAGTGGGCCTGAAAATGCTGAGTAGTGTGAGAGCTTCATCGGAAGCCTGGTTTGGCCAGCTAGGAGGGAAAAGGGATGAGTTGTCTTGTCCCATTCTAGACCAAATTCATACTCCTAGTGATTACGTTAGTTTTGTAGCCCTCCAAACTTTAGGGAAAAACTACATATAAGATTTATTTTGATGAAAAAAGTTCTTACAGCTTGAATCCACACCGAAATGAATTGCTGCACTTCCATTCTTGCCTGAGTTGACAGTTCCAATATGCGTTCCCTGTGCTCATGGCTGGTGTAAGCAGAATCAGTAAAGTCCTCTATACGCTCCAAGATGGCCTCCAGTGTTGCAGAAAGGTTCTCTTTAGACTGAAAATAAAGATTGTCCTGAAGAGCTTCAATATTCATCTGAGAACAAAAAGGATATGCATCCATGTGAGTCAATATTATAACTTGACCAAAATGCACAGTGATTTCTAATAGTACCTAGGATAACGCTGGCAATTTTGGGTTTTTTTTTTGCAGTTTTTGGCCAGGGCTGGGTTTGAACCCGCCACCTCCAGCATATGGGGCCAGCGCCCTACTCCTTTGATCCACAGGCGCCACCCTCACTAGCAGTTTCTTTCCCAGGCAGAAGGGAAATAGAGCCTCTAATAACAACTGTATTTTCCAGTAACCAAAAAGGACACATTGTTCAAGAGCCAACAAAGGCCATGCAAAGCTCCATTCCCAGAGTCATCAACATGCTGCCATGCCTATGAGATTAGTGAATCCTAAGGCAGAAAGAGTATCATCATGTAGCAACTGGTGGGAAAAATGAGCCATCTCCAGGTAAAGGATTTGCATCTGAAAAACTGCCTAGGCAAAGTCCTAGAAGATACCATCCAAATAGGAATATGTGCTGAGCCCATATGGGTGTGGAAGGTATGGGGTGTGACTGGGACTGCAGAAGACATCAAATTTTCCTTCATTAGCTCAGCAAAGGTTCTCCTAGTCACCTAACTGGTCTTTCTACATTTTGTTTTATGACCCCCTAATAGCACCTCATTGGCCCAAACATCTCCTACCAGGAGGCCTGCATAATCTCACCAAAATACAAACCTTCTGATACTGCCACCTCCCTCTAATTAGTTCCTCACCATCTATAGAGACTGCAGCCCAAAGTTCTGTGGTACAGCACAAAATCCTCTATGGCAGCAATCCCCAACCTTTTTGTCACCAGGGACCGGTTTCAGGGAAGACAATTTGTCCACAGATAGGGGGTGGGGAGTGGCAGATAGAGAATCTCATGCCCCCGCTGATGCCACAGGACACAGAACTCAGGCCCCAGACAATCCTTCACTTCATCCCCCTCTTTGGTGTTCCTTGAATGTGTGATGAATGCACTCTCACTTGTGCAACCTTTCTCTTGCTTAGCTTTCTAAGATACATTTTACCACTTCTGCCTTAACTAACCTATAGTTCATGAAATATGTCACAAAGACAACTTGGGCCAATGGGCAATAAACAGTGATGGCCAATGTCATGGTTACAATGAATGCGATAAGGACAGCTTACATTTGTGTAGTACTTTAAAGTCCTTTCACAAATATTATTTTAAGTTAATCCTTACATATGACCCATTTTAACGTGATCTATGAAAATACCAAAGTTCAGGAAGGTCAAGAGGCTAAAAGGGAGTGCTTGTTTCCCCTTCTCCTAAAAATAGCAAAAATTAGCCAGGCATCTTGGCAGGCACCTGTAGTCCCACTTACTCAGGAGGCTGAGGTAGGAGGATTGCTTGAGGCCAGGAATTTGAGGTTGCTATGAGCTAGGCTGATACTATGGCACTCTAGCGTGGGTAAAAAGATAGAGATTTTGTCTCAAAAAGTAAAAAAAAAAAAGAACAGAGACAGTATGTTTTTAGATAGTAACTCAGTAGAGTTTTGTGGGGGTTTTGAAGGCTACTCATTGACACAGTTTCATAAGATCTGTTCATAAATTCACAGCACCAAATACAGTCAAGTATCCAGTTTCCTTCTATAGATTATACTCTTCATCAAAACAAAAGTGAAATGCCAAAGAGATAACCAAGACTGAGCCTGTTCATAATGGTGCTGTCTCTGGGAAGCCTGATCATGAAAGGGCAGCTGCCACAGGCAGGGGCTGCTCCTCCCCGACCCAGCCCGCAAGTGCACAGGAGGAGTCAAAGCCCTGCTTCCCACCTGATTTCCCTCATTATCCTTTGACCTTTGATAACACATCTCCTCCCTCAGCATTTATAAAAAGAGTAGAAAAATAATCCCTAAGATCCCTTTCAGCAATAAAAAAGGGTCCTTGCAGGCTCTTTTCTCTCAGGAAGAGATTTAGGGGTAGGCCTGGCATAAGGACAAACAAACCCAGAGGTGTAAACTCAAAGGTCATAGACTTTGGGATTAGACAGTCCTGTATCTAAAGATGGGTCCCCACTTATTAGCTTTCCTGCTCAAAAAAAAAAAAAAAACTGGAGGTGATTACATCTACCTAAAAGGCCAAGTAGGAATTTAAAAAAATACTTATTAAGAGTACGGCCCTTGGCAGGTCGTGTGTACCTCAGCTGGGAAGGACGCATTGAGGTTGGCATACCCATCAAGGTCAGTGACTACCATGGCTTCTAGTGCTTTGGCCAAACCTCAGATGCGTGGCCTCTTGGCTAGGTGCCTGCAGATTCATATTGTTGGAGCATTTTTTTGTATCCCTGGGGGTTGCAGCTTTCTATAAGTATGCTGTGGCTGAACTAAGAAAAAAGGCATATGCAGATTTCTATAGAAATTATGATTCTATGAAAGATTTTGAGAAGACGAGGAAGGCTGGTATCTTTCAGAGCGTAAAGTGATTTTGGAATATAAAGAATTTCTTTGGCTGATTTACATAGACATTTGTCACTGACCCGTGTTCCTGAGCTATGAATATGAGTGATAAATAAACTATTAATAAACTAAAAAAAAAAAAAGTACAGCCCTTAAAAAGGCACATTCTTCCATTACTTTCTTTCACCCTATGTTCCTACTTGACCTTCACACAATTAGAAGTCAAAGTGAACTGAGATGAAAACATACCACCCTTGTCACAGCCCTGTCTATTAGAGAGGTGGGTAGCCCTTAGCATATTAGATAACTTCCCAAGGTCTTAGTTTTTCCATCTGTTAAATCAAGAGATCGTACTAGATGATTTCCTAGGGTCCTCCTGACTCAGACATTGCTTTTATCCAAAAAATTATGTTCACCATCTCTCTGATTTCTGATGAAAAATTGGTCACACTGACTAGTTTCCAAGTCTAGTTCTTGAGAGGATAATCTGAGTTCATACATTTAAAGCACTCAGAACACGGCTCAAGGTATCAACCTTATTGAACAAGGAGGAGCAGAAATTCTAGTACAAATGATATGCTATTTGTCATCCATGGATGGTCTGACACTACTCAAAAAATGAGAAGGGAACATCCTTCTAAATGTTGGGATAGGAATGGGAAAGGTGCAGCCAGACCACACAGCTAAATACGGACAGAGTAACTGCTATAACCAAAGACCAGCGTTCTTTGTAAATATAACACTAAGCCAAATATCGCCAAACATTAGGTTTGAACATAGTGGCACTGCTTAAAAAAGTTAGTATCTGCTTTTGAAGCATTATTCTAAAGCATTATACAAAAATATGAACACTATGTATAACAATGTTCCTTTAAAAGAAAAAATCAAAATACATTGTCTTTATTTTTACCTTGAATTCTTTAATTCCGGTAAAAATACTCATAGATGAAATGTCAGTCTCTCCATTCAGCTTACAGTCAGTCACAATTTCAATGACCTTATCCAATGCTACTTTCATGCGGTCAAATACTCCTTCTTTGTTTTTATGGGCAGATTCACAGTTGGGATGTCTGAGACACGTCTTCGAAACAATTGAAAATTTTTACTTTAATATTTGATCCGTATCGTTAACACACAAAATCTTACAGAGAACATGTCATGCTAATAAAAATGGTTCTTTACCAAAATCTCCTGCGTCCCTGGCTCACCCAGCTGCTTCTCCTCACTAAAGTGGAAGCAGGATGAGTAAAAAGCGATAGCAAGGTTAAGTGAAAAATGCAGAGTGCAAAACTAAACCTTTACACTTCAATAATAAGGTCAATTAAAATTTTTGCAAGGGCAAAAAAACCCTATCTCTTCAGCATATGCAAGAACTAAAAAAGGAGAAACACTAAACAGAGATAAAATGACCATGGATGCACCTTTGACTTTTAAAAAATGATGTAAATGAAAAGCTACCCAAAGGCCTCCATAGAACACAGCCTTCCAAGTGGGCTCCATGAAGTCTGTTTTTGTGGCTTCACTGATCCTAGTATAAATATTCTCAAAAGAAAAGGCAATTCTAAACAAACTGCCTATGAGACATTTATTAGCTCATTGTTGAACTGCATCACCAACTTGCTGGCCAACTGCTGTTTGGATTGACTATTTTGTTGGAAGTAGAAAAGGAATCAGAGAAATGAATTTACAGAATAAACAAAGGGCTGACTTCACACTCCACTGTTACTTAACAGATCCTAACTTGCTCTGCTTTTTCTAGAGCATGTGGCTCTAGAAAGTGGAAGAATCCTGCAGGTAGTAACTGAGTCTGACAGGTTGTGATTCACAGTACCTAATATATCATCTTCTGCTTAGCTGCTCAATCTGCTGACTTGTAGATTAATTACCATTTAATTGGGGAAGAAAATTTAGCATCCCTTATAAATAATAACGGAGAGTTGACTATTCAGGCCTATGTTCTAAGTTATTGCTTTGATCTTTTTAAAAATGTAAAATATGTTAACTAAGTGCATTTAATCAAGTTTTCTATTAATCAATGTATAACACAGCAAGAACAAAAATCTTCTTACCTTTGAAGCTGTGAGAAGCATCATGGTACACTTTTCAAGAACTGCCCTAGATGCTGCCATTTTTGCTTTTTTCTTTTCATCTTTCAAGTCCTAAATATGAAATAAAATCACTGAGCAGTCTAAGGTCATATAAACAATCCAGCTTCTTGAAAAATCATTTACTCAACAATCATACTCAAACATTCAGTAACACTGGTAAGCAAAACCAACCTGTGGGTCTAGGTGACAATGCATCAAGTGTACATGCCACACACAACACCTGTAAACCACAAATGACACTATGCACTGGAGAGTGACAGCAAGTGACCGAAAAAACAACATCTCAACTGGAAAAGGCTGGTCCACAGGACAAAATAGACACCTCCATAAAACCAGATGGTCCAAGAAGCACTAAGCAAAGCATCCCAGTATTGCCAAAAGCATTTGCCCAGGCTTGGGACCTTCTACTCCCTTGGCCCATGGCACCACCATCTCTTACAGGCTTACAATAATAGGCGCTCAAGTGGTCTCCCTGCCTCTACCCTGTCTCCCTACAAACTATTCTCAATGTGGCAGCTAGAGAGATACTATTAAAATATGTCACGAAGTATCACTCGCCTACTTAAAACATTCAGTGGCTCCTCATTTTAATTAAAGCCAAAGCCCTTGCCCAGTACTCCTCTGATGTCATCTTCACCCTCACTCACTCTGATCCACCCACTGGCCTTCTGGTGTTCTAAACACATCACGCATGTTTCTGTTTTATTGTCTGTCTCCTCCCACCACTACTAAAATGTAAGCTCCATGAGTACAGAAGTTTTTGTCTCTTTATTTACTGTTATATACCCAACACCTAGAACAGTACCTAGTTCACAGGAAGCAGCTGGTGAATATTTGCTGAGTAAACTGAATGAATAAATCTGGACTACAGCTCTTTTCAGAGTATTCTGACCATACTAAGGAGAAAGCGTCTGAGCCCTGGATGCGTATTCCATAAAAATGATCTAGGAGCAGCACTTGTCATACACATAGATGCCAAAGTGGCTCCTAGTAAGTTTCAGGTGTTCCAAATGTGATGAGTTACATTTTAAAACATAGATAGCTCTTGTTATCTATGTATACACAGATACAGCCAAAGTATACACAGTTATAAAGTGTTGGATCACAATCTTACAAGAATTAAAAAAAAAAAAAAAAGGTTCTCCGAACCAAATGTCTAACTACAAATCAAACTAATGGTTATGTCCAGAGGGTGAAGAGGATCCTGCAGAAAGGATAATTGAAGGATGGTAACTTTAGAACCTATACATCATGCCGTGCTTTCTCAAGTGATCCAGAAACTGTTGGATAAGCTATTATTATGATGAAAGTACTCAAGCAAAGAATGTTTACAGGAAAAGAGAGAAGGAGAAAAAAGTTAAAGAGAAAGAGAAGGAAAAGAAAATATTATTTTATTGGCCAGGGTATAAGGGCTCACGCCTATAATCTCAGCACTCTGGGAGGCTGAGGTGGAAGGATTGTTTGAGGTCAAAAGTTTGAGGCCAGCCTGAGCAAAGTGAGACATTGCCTCTATTAAAAAGAGAAAACTGGGGGCAAGACATGATTGCAAGAGGGACTTTACCTAACAATTGCAATCAGTGTAACCTGGCTTATTGTACCCTCAATGAATCCTCAACAATAAAAAAAAATAATAAAATAAAAATAAAAAGAGAAAATTAGCCAGGTGTGGTGATGTGTGCCTATAGTCCCAGCTACTCAAGAAGCTGTGGCAGGAGGATAGCTTGAGCCCAGGTGTCTGAGGTTGCTGTGCACTAGGCCGAGCCCATGGCATGCTAGCCCAGGCAACAGAGCAAGACCCTGTATCCAAAAGAAAAAAATACTTTATAAAGAACAATGTTGGCAGAACAGAAAATGAAACAATAAGGTGCCAATAGAAACAGCTTGGGTATAAGAGACTGACACCATCATCCAGCCTGCTGCTCTGCAGGCCAATAACCATCAGCCAACTCTAGCTGCAACTAGGAAAGTTTTGTGTCCAAAACTAAGAGAACAGACTATGGGACTATACTCAGAAGTATCTCAAAAAAATGACCAATTATTATATAGGTGTCCGTGAAGTTCAAGTGCAATTTAAAATAGTTTTAAATTTTAAATTGCACACGAACTTTATGGACACCATGTGTATTTAACCTGCTGACAAAGGTAGACTCATACACAAATATCCCAAAGGGCAAAGTCAATCCTGAATATAACATGACCTTCCACCTGCCTAAATTTAAGAGTTTATATTCTGAATTGAGGTGCAGACTCATGAGGAATTAATATCATGTTGTAGTTTAGACTTTAGATTAAGACATAACTGAGTTCAATCTCTAGCATTGTGACCTTGAGAAAGTTTATTATCCACTCAGGTTCAGTTCTGTCATATGTAAAAGAGAAATGATAATACCTACCTTACAGAGATGTTTCAGAATTAAACAGGATCATGTGTGAGTTATTACTATTAATCTAAAGTGGTAAGAATAACAGAAACATGCTAATGAGAGACTATAGAATACATATGATGGGCTCAGCACCTGTGGCTCAGCAGCAGGGCGCCAGCCACATGCACTGGGGCTGGTGGGTTCGAACCCAGCCTGGGCCTGCTAAACAACAACGACAACTACAACAACAACAAAATAGCCGGGCATTGTGGCGGGCACCTATAGTCACAGCTACTTGGGAAGCTAAGGTAAGAGAATTGCTTAAGCCCAAGACTTAGAGGTTGCTGTGAGCTGTGACAGCACAGCACTCTACTGAGGGCGACATAGTGAGATTCTGTCTCAATAAAAAAATACATCTGATGACTCAACTTACTTGCCTGAGCCCTGGTAGAGGAGCTAAATGAAAAGCTTCATAAAAGAGAAAAGTCTGAAGTTGTGCCCTGAAGTAAGTATGACCTTTCCCAGTGTGTAAGGTGGGGACCCAATTAATTGTTATATGTGTACAAAAAAGGGTATACTTACTTTATCCTGGTTTATGTACAAAAAGGCTTTTAAGACCAAGATTATATATTTAATAAGGAGAGAAACCAACCTAAAAGATTCCAAAGATTACACCTCCATCCAAACTAAAAAATACTCATTTATCTGCAGGTTTTAAAATGTGGTAAATACATACATTTTGCCTGTCTCCAGTCAGATGTGCAAACTCCACCATTTCATTTCCAAATTGACTAAATATTTGGACAAACTCTTGAAAGCTATTCACTCTCTCTAGTCTTTCCATAGTTGCAAGAACCTGTAAAACAGAGAATATTTCATTATCAAGTGATAGATAGGTAAGGGACTGAGATTGCCAAGGCTGAGGACCAAGGGGAAGAAAAGGAAATTCTAAATTCTAGGGGAAAGCTGAAAAAGGAGGAGCCAGAAAAGAAGGCAGAGAAGGAGGGGCTCGGAGAAGTGGAGGCCGAGTGAGGGGTTAGAAGCATTTAGGGAATGACTCGTTTTTAGGACGAGGAGACGTGGGCTTACTAGAAAAGGAAAAAGCAAAAGGATAAATGAAACAACGAAATATACAAGTGGAGGGATCACTTCTGCAGCCAAGGCTGGAGAAGGTGGGAATGGGCAGAACTACAGTCATCCAACTGCCAGAGAATCAGGGAAGGGTGAGGGTGGAGGACGACACGCAGAACCTCAAGGCTCCACGAACTGAGAGAACAGGAACCCTAACCTTCCCAGAAAGCAGGAAGAAGGTGAAGGGAGGGCTGGGACCTTGCGAGCAGGAAAACAGGTTGGATCAGCAGGGAAGGGTCTCTGTTGAATAAATCACCGGCCAAGAAGCTTTGGGCAGTTGGGGGTGGACAGAGTGTGGACCTGCCACAGAGCCAGTAAACACTGCACTGGGTTTTCTTGGCATAAGAAATAAGGTAAATAGATGTGAAACATATTTCAAATACTTTTCTTTAAAATAACACTACTGGATTAGTTTTAGTCAGACCAAGAGAAGCTAAAAAACACAGATATGCTGTGTTTACTTATTTTTAATGAGGATATGATGAATATTTGTCATGATAATCTGCCCTGGCAGCTCAGGAAGTCCAGGCGACTAACACAGATAAGGCACATTACCACCCCTGAGCACAGCCGCTGTCCTCCAGAGAGGAAGGTTGTTTCTATGCCCCTGGTACTGCCAGATTCATATCTCCAATTACTTTTTAAACTTAGGCTTTTGATTCACTCTATACTTCTCGGGTGTTTTGACCTCAAACCCTACCAGGACTCTCCCTTTCCTGGCTGGCTGCCCTCCTCCCTGCCTAACGGAGGATCCAGGGAAAGAAGAGGCTGTGTTTGTACTGGGTTCCTGGATGATCGAGAGGTACAACCATTACCCAAGAGACTGGAAGGAGTTCTGGACCAGGAGAGCCTAAATCCACCCTCCACACATTGTGATTAATCAGTAACAGTTAGGGACTCTGCATACACAAATTTTGTAGCTGTGGATAATTATGGTTTGTACTGATTTAATTTTGTCTTAAGTTTACCCTCTGATTTGGAAAATCCAAAAGATGGAAGGATGCAGTATTTTTTGTCAAGTGTGTACAGACACAACTGTGGTGCCCGGCTCTCCTTTCTGAAGGTCATACTTACACATTCAGAGCTTCTACCAACAAGCCTCAACAAGTAAATAATGATTTTCTGACAAGAAACATTATTTGCATTCACAAGTTTAGGCCCAGTACACACATCATTTAAGAATTACAGGTGTAGAAGAAATATTACTTTTCAACTATAGATAATTAGAGTTATAAACAATTATAACAGACAAGCATTGCCAAACTACCTGCAATTAATATAAAAAACACTTCTGAAGAGAACACTGAAAGGCAAAATTATAGCAACCCCAGAAAGGCAGGTACCTTATTTCTTGAAGTTATTATCTGTTTAATGACTACTCGGTCTGCCAGCAACAACACCTTTGTCACTGAAGAAAGGAGTAATCTTGCAGCCTTTATAACTCCTGTTTTGTCTGTAAAAATTGTGATCTGGCCATCAGATTGGGGATGATTCAAGTTGGTTACATCTGTAAGTGCTGCAATTGTTTCCCCTAATATGAAAGGAGAGAAACAAAGGTTACATTGGCAGAGGACACATTTAAATTAAAATCTAGGCTTTTCGGCTCAGCACCCATAGCACAGTGAGGAGGGCGCTGGCCACATACACCAAAGCTGGCAGGTTCCAGCCCAGCCTGGGCCTGCTAAAAACAATGACAACTACAACAAAAAATAGCCAGGCACTGTGGCAGGTGGCTGCCTGTAGTCCAGTTACTCAGGAGGCTGAGGCAAGGGAATCAATTAAGCCCAAGAGTTTGAGGTTGCTGTGAGCTGTGACACCACAACACTCTATCGAGGGTGACACAGTGAGACTCTGTCCCAAAAAAAAAGAAAAAAAAAATCTAGGCTTTTCTCCAATCTTCGAGGCAATAAGCATGATGGGGAGAAATCTGGCATTGGAGTCTTACTTTAGCAACAAGAAAACAATCTCATCTTGATGATCAGAGGGACTGTCACCTGAAGTTTGCTAATCAAAAGTAATAGCACACTCTTAAAGAACTGGGAAAAAAATTCACCTTCACCCAGTTTCAAAAATATCATCATTGTTGTTTCCAGTGGCACTGTAAACTACACAATCTAAAAGTCTCCTGCTCTACAAGACAGTAAGAGGAGTCCCACGAATCCAGAACCAAAGAGGAACCTAAGAAAAGAGATAACAACCCCATCTACCACTGGGCAAGAGACATGAACAGAGCCTTCTCTGATGAAGACAGATGGATGGCTAACAAACATGTGAAGAAATGCTCATCATCCTCTATCATCAGAGAAATGCAAACCAAAACCACCCTGAGATATCACCTAACCCCAGTGAGAATGGCCAGCATCACAAAGTCTCACGGCTGCAGATGCTGGTGTGAATGTGGAGAGAAGGGAACACTTTTACACTCCTGGTGGAATTGCAAACTAATATAGTCTCTATGGAATGAAGTATGGAGAATCCTCAAAGAACTCAAATTAAATCTCCTGTTTGATCTTACAATCCCTTTACTGGGGATCTATTCAGAAGAAAAAAAAATCATTTTATCATAAGGATATTTGCATGGGATTGTTTACTGCAGCTCAATTTAGAATTGCCAAGATATGGAAACAACCTAAATACCCATCAACTCAAAAATGGATTAACAAAGTGTGAATATTTCTCATCTTTTGTATTAACCTGGATGGAGTCAGAACACGTTCTTCTTAGTAAAGCATCACAAGAATGAAGAAGCAAGAATCCAATGTACTCAACACTAATATGAAGCCAGGAGAAGATCTAATACACACCTACATAGGAGAATAACTCAAATCAATTCAAGGTTGGGGGATAAGGGGTGGGGCAAAAAGGGAGTAAGGAAAGGGGAGGAGGGGAGGATGGGTGTGCTCCCACTTAATATGCACAATGTTAGGGGGTATGGCACAACTCTTGGGGGTGGGATACAATTATTAGAAGGACTGTATCTAAACATTGTAACCTAATACCCTCAAATTAACCTGAAATAAGAATGAAAAACAAACAAAAAAAAAAAAAAAACCAAAGCTGTAAGTAGGAGCCAAGGCTTGGGCTGGGACCGGGTTAGGGGGGAGAAAGGGGTCCTTGCCAATCACAACCTGAAAGGATCTGGTTTTTAGAGACACTCAGGGAGAGAAGGAAGAGAAGGCTTTGGGCCCCTAGGGATGACATCTTCAGTGAAAAGAAGGCCTGGGTGAAGGCAGATAAGGGAAAGGAAACCACAAGCAGTGTGTCAGTCCGTCTAGACTATGAGTGGGAAGGTCAACAAAACCAAAGCCTCCCTCCCAGGAGTTCAAACCGCAGGCTGACCCGCACTCAGTTTGCAATCTGAATGTATGCTTCTTATAATACCCCAGGTAAACCATTCCACCAATGTACTCCCAGGCAACTCTAGGAAACTCCTCCTCTCTGCTGCTATCAAACCTACTGATTCCTCTAGCAGCAAATGACAAGGAGCTCTAAAACGATATAAATGTTTGCCCCTCAAAGGTGAGACCAGACTGCAATATTCTCCACACTGCTTTACTGTTAATGTTAACAAGATTTGAAAAGTCATACACCTTTAAGTAGCTTATATTGTTCAAGATAATTTTTTTTTATCTTTTTTTTTTGCAGTTTTTGGCCAGGGCTGGGTTTGAACCCACCACCTCCGGCATATGGGGCCGGCGCCCTACTCCTTGGAGCCACAGGCACTGCCCTGTTCAAGATAATTTTAAGTCCTGAATAAACCTGTGTGCGTGAGAGATTGATTTTCTCTTAAAAGCCCTCTTGTCAATTCCATTACATATACACACACTAAGGTATCGGCCACAGACTAAGGATCTGACGTGAAAGTATAGGAATCTTAACGGATTGACCACAGGGTACAACATGGTGGGAGCACAAAAAATGAAATGGAAAGGGAAAACTTAAAGCCAGGCTGCTCTTTCAGTTGTGAGTATAAGATAGTAGGAACCTTACTAAGATAGGAGGTAGCCATAGAAAAATAAAGATGATGACTGGGAGATACTGAGGGAAGAAAACAAAAAAAATTACTACCTAGTCAGTGATAAGAAAGAAAGGAAGAAAAAAAATGACTCTGAAATTGGGAAGCTAAGTCACGTAAAGAAAATTCCAGAGGGGGGCGGCGCCTGTGGCTCAAGGAGTAGGGTGTCGGTCCCACATGCCGGAGGTGGCAGGTTCAAACCTAGCCCCGGCCAAAAACCAAAAAAAAAAAAAAAAAAAAAAAAAAAAAAAGAAAATTCCAGAGGGAATAGGAAGGGACACAATAAATTGAGTTGCAGGCATCAGGAGTATGAAATGGCATGGAGTTCACAAGACACAGATTGGAAATGCAGATTTAGACACCACATGTCTATAGTTACAGGGGAATCTTTACCACTAGATGGAGTGTGTTGCATCGGGCCTCTAAGACCATCCCTGCCTACTGTCCTCACCATCTTGTGTTGTCTCCTCCCACATCATACCAGAGTTGGTACGGCAGAAGGGATGGTCCCACTTTCCAGATCAGGTTCTAAAAGACCCAAGCAGCCTTGGTTGCTTATTCTCTCTGCGGAAAGACAGCTGCCACGTCCTAAGCAGCCCATAATACAACAAGGCCTACACAGAGAGGAACTGAGGGCTCCGGCCAACAGCCAGCAAGAAAGTGAGGCCTCCCAACAACCACAGCCAAGCTTTTAGACATCTGAGGCTGGGTCAAATCTTGACTGCAACTTCATGAGAGACACTTGACCTTGAACCACCAAGTCAAACCACTTCCAGTCCTGACCCTAAAACACTGTTTGAAACAATAAATGTTTGTGGTTTTAAAGTTGCTAAGCTTGGGTTAATTTGCTACAGAGCAATAGATAACTAATACAAAGTTATTATGGCAAAATATACAGAGAATGAGAGTGCTCAGAAGCAAAGCTTAATGAACACAGGAAGGGGCAGAAGGAAAAGCAGCGGTTTGCATTCTCAGTGGCAGCCGAAAGGATCCCTGTTCCTCTAGATTTTGTTAACTTTTGCTAAGGTTCTCAGTCACCAAAGATATCACATATGGCATTATTCGACCTTTCAGAAAAGTACATGGGATGGTAACATTTGGTCAGATCAAATCCCCCAACATGGTCAAATTCTTCCTTAATATTATAAAATTGTTCAACATGCAGACTGTTCAGACATCAATTCTGTGAAAAAAATCTCAAAGCTGTCTTATACCTTCACAGTTGTCACTTTTTATTTATTACATGCAATCAATTAGTGTTATGTCTTAATAGGGAAACCCAGAGTCAATCAAACATATTTATTAAGCTTCATATAAAATCTATAAACCTTGGCAAGTAGCCAGGTAAAGAGTAACAAAATGCTGCAAAAGTTCAACACAGGAAAACAAGAATAAAAAATAATTATTATCATGACAACTAATATTTATTGAACACTTATGTGTCAGACACATACCTCCATCATCTCAAACACCCATATAAACACTAACAGTCCCATTTTATAGATGAGAACACTGAGGCTTAAAATATTTTGTTTTTGAGACAGAATCTCACTCTGTTGTCCTGGAGTTGAGCGCCATGGCATCATCACAGCTCACAGCAGCAGCCTCAAATTCCTGGGCTCCAACAATCCTCTTGTCATAGCCTCCCGAGTAGCTGGGACTACTGGTACCTCCCACAATGCCCTGCTAGCTATAGCCCTGGGTAGAGTGCCATTGATTCACAGCTTACAGCAACCTCCAACTCCTGGACTTAAGCAATTCTCTTGCCTCAGCCTCCCAAGTAGGTGGAACTACAGAAGCCTGCCACACCACCCAACTATTTTTTGGTGGTAGTTGTCATTGTTGTTTGGCGGGCCAGGCTGGATTCAAACCCACCACCTCTAGTGTATGTGGCTGGCGCCTTAGCCGCTTGAGCTACAGGTGCCAAGCCTCCTTTTTTTTTCAGTAGAGACAGGGTCTCACTCTTGCTCAGGTTAGTCTCGAACTCTTGAGCTCAGGCAATCTACCCACCTAGGCCTCCCAAAGTGCTAGGATTACAGGTGAGAGTCACCCATGCCCAGCATGCTTGTGGCTCAAAGGAATAGGGCGCTGGCCACATATACCAGAGGTGGTGGGTTCAAACTCAGCCCCAGCCAAAAACTGCAAAAAAAAAAAAAAAAAAAAAAATATATATATATATATATATTTAATAGCTTGCCTAATGTCACAGTACCAGCAAGTGGAAAAGTTGGATTGAAATCCAGGCAGTCTGATGCTAAAACTCTAGTTCTTTATCTCTACTTTATATTATTTAGCTCAAATAAATGCTAACTTGTTCATAGGAGAAAATGATCAGTATATGCTGAGCGAGCTAGAAACATTTTAGGAGTGATTTAATGAAGTCTTAGGTTTGCATGTGTTATTGAGAAAAAAAGTCTCCATTACCATACAACTCCAGAAGGTACCATTCTCATCTTCTTCCCTCAGTGACTAGAAGAAACAGATGGCATGTGAAGCCCATGACACCTGATGGCTTCCAAGAGACTCCATTTATGGAGCTGCCTAGGCTTACAGCACTTGTGTCAGGGTACCAGGTGCTGGTCTCTAACCTTACACAGCACAGTGATGTGTCAGGGTACCATGTGCTGGTCTCTAACCTTACACAGCGGTGATGTGTCAGGGTACCAGGTGCTGGTCTCTAACCTTACATAGCACGGTGATGTGTCAGGGTACCAGGTGCTGGTCTCTAACCTTACACAGCACAGTGATGTGCTATTAAGCTGGTCTTAGGTTGCCTTTTCATTAAAAAACAAACAAACCCTACTCTTACTTTAATAAAGAGTTGTTAGAAGAAATAGTAATATGTGGGTCATTATGAAAGTTTTAAGATACACAGAAATCAAGAAATGTAAAATCTGTATAGATGAAAACAAATGAAGCTCTCCCCCAACAACACAGATAAACCAAGCAAGTTGAAACTTGCACTGCTGAATTAGTAAGGACCCTGTTTTTTTGTTTTTTGTTTTGGTAAGGATCCTGTTGACTATGTTTCTTGGGACGTGAAATAATGGACCATAACACAGTCTGTCTTAAAACTTTCATAGTGGCCCATGTATGAAGAACATCTCTATATTTTCTGTTGAATCGCCCACTGCATTATGTAATGTCTGTTTCACAAGCACCCACACAATAACCATGAAAAAACTCTCTCCTCTTACAAGCTGGCTTGTTTCCTTTCAACAATGAGAATTATATAACCCTTTGTCTCCAACATTTTTGTCTTGCCTTCCAGGATGTACAAAGATAAATCATGCTTAATTAAAATAATAATGTTTCTGGTATATCTGTTTCATCTCCTATTTTAATAGGTTTGTTGAACACGTCTTTTTGTAAGTTCTTCCAACATTTTTCTAAAAGTAGGAAAAATATAAATTATGGATAGAATAAGGACATTCCCCTGCTTCCTACATAAAACCCATTGTCTATCCCAATAAATGGCTAAAAACTCAAGAATCAATCCAGAGTCCGTCCTTTCCTTTCATCAATAACCTTGTTCTAGCTGTTCGATGTCCTTAATGAGTATTTTGTGTGCTCTCTTCTCTAAGCCCTACTACACTGTCTTGGTCTCACTAGTATTACCGAAAAAGCTTCCCTATAAATCTCCGTGCCTCCTGTCTCAACCATTTCTCAACCTGCCCTCATTCATGCATTTCCTCCATACTATCAGAAAAATGTCTAATACAAAACATTAAGTCTTTCATCTAGCTCTAAATTCTTCAATGACTCCCTTTTACCTATAGATTAATATTGGAAGCCATTCACATAACACACAGGACTGTGTATGATCTAGGTAGCCCCTCCATATTTACTGGGTATTAACACAATCACCCTCTTGATAACTCTCCAAAAACAGCTGCTCCTTCCTCGGGGTTGCCCACCTCTGTACCAGCTGTTCAGACCTGAAACCCTGGAGTTACTCATGACTCTTGTCACATCCCACACTCAAACCACGAGCAAATCATATCAGCTCTAGCTTAACAACATAACCAAATGCAACCAGCTTTCAACACCTCAAATACCATCACCTAGTGTAGGTCACCACCATCTGTGACCTGGCCCACTGCAATAGCCTCCTAATCAGTTTCTCTGGCTCTACCATCACACTCCATAAAATCTAATCTTTACACAGGAGCCACCAGTTATCCCTTTAAAATAAAAATGAGATCACATCACTGCCTGACACAAAACCTCCCTCTGGCCACCCTCCACCCATTACATTTAGAACATTGTCCAAAGTTCTTGTCACTGCCTGAAAGGTCACACCTATTCTTGTTCTTCTCCTTGCCAGGAATGCCCTCCCTCAAGGATTCACATAGCCTAGGCCCTCATTTCATTATAGTCTCTGATCCATGTTCCCTCTCTAGAAGCTCTTCCTAGTCCCCTATCCCAGTAGTTCTCAACTGGGGGCGTTTGACCCCGTAAGGGACATTCAACAATGCCTGCGGATATTTCTGGCTGTCACATGGGGAAGAGGGTTATCTACTGGCATCTAGCAGGCAGAAGAGAGGGATACTGATAAACACTCTACAATGCACAGGACAGCCTCCCACAGCCAAGAATTAATGAGCCCAAGATGTCAATAGTGTGTTTAAAACAGCACTTCCACTGGCCTCCTAACTCTCACCCTGCTTTATTTTTTTCTTCATGATAACTATCATCACCTGACATTACACATTTATTCATTTGTTCACAGTCTGTCTCCCTCACTGGAGGGCAAGCTCCATGAGGGAAGACTTCTCACTTATTTATCCATGGATATGTCCCTGCAGCCTAGAAGAATGCCTGGCCTATTGTAAGTACTCAGTAACTATTTATTAAGAGAGTAAATGGATAAATGATACTTCAACAAGCTGAACTATTTGTAGTTCTCAAAGTCTTCTGTGCTACCAGGTATAAAGAGTTGTCAAACATCACGAAGTCTGGGCTTGGTGCCCGTAGCACAGTGGTTATGGCACCAGCCACATACATAAGGCTGTCGGGTTTGAGCCCGGCCCAGGACTGCTAAACAACGACAACTGCAACCAAAAAATAGCCAGGCATTGTGGCGGGCACCTGTAGTCCCAGCTACTTGGGAGGCTGAGGCGAAAGAATTCTTAAGCCCAAGAGTTTAAGGTTGCTGTGAGCTGTGACGCCATAGTACTCCATGGAGTGCAACACAGTGAGACTCTGTCTCAAAAAAAAAAAAATCATAAAGTCTGAAGTTACTGCACTTTGTTTACTGTAGAGAAATGATGCATCCTAATGTTGATTTATACTTGCTACTTGGTGGAAACTAAACTGATAGGCTCCTGGAGAGCAGAGTCCATGCATCACACTTCTCTGTATGTCTCACATTTCACTGGGTGATGGCAGGTCACTACTCTCACCAGTTTGTCTTCCATAAAACCAGTCCCTAGTGCCAAAAAGGTTGGGGACCACTGCTTAATATATTTACGCATTAATAGTTTGGAATTTCAGAGTCCTGCATTTCAGATTTAGGACTTGAGCCAAGAAAAGTTAATCCAGGCCAGCAATGTCTTAGGCATCCATAATTGTAGAGCTACACATCTTTACTCAAAATAAGACAGTAATTTGTCATCATATCCAAAGCAATAAAACTGGTAGGAATAGCCTTCAAAATCAATATCCACATACCTGCTTGTTTGGCTTCAATACAGGCAATATTTATTTCTTCCTTCAAATCCCAGTTTTCATTGGCTATGGCTTCCCCTACTTTAACAAATCTTCCAACTGCCAAGTTGACGGCTTGTCCTACACGCTGAATTGCTTGCAGAGTTTTGTCAGACTTTTTGGTATTATCTTTATGATTAATAAGTGTGGTGATCTAAAAATAAAAACAAGAGCAATTTGCTTACATTTTACTTTAATACCTTTTTATTTCAATCTATAGCACAAAGACCAAGAAAATTAAGCCCAGCACACTGAACTAGCTCAATAGACTAAATCAATAGTTTCAGATAATTCAATACAGAAACAACCAGCAAAATATCCTGCACCATTCCTCAGGACAATGTTCCCGTTAATTACAACTCCAAGTTCACTGAGGACAGTTAACTGGGGCATACACAGCTCCAGAGGCCCACCAGATCTTTCAATAAATCTTAAAAACAGAAGAAAAGTAGGAGAGGATAGACCATTACATTCACAGAACCCATAAAAAAACCAAAGTATGGTCCAGTTTCCTCTACTATGAATTGAGGGGCTGTTGAGAGTAGAGATAGCATCTTCTTCCCCTTGTGTTCCACTCCACGGCCTACTGTGGAGCCTACAAAATAATATAGCTGTGCCACACAAATTTACTAAGTTAATTAGATACTCTAGAACAACCACTGTGATCTGTGGTTTATACTTTGTTAAATATGGTTGAACTAGACAAAAATTAAACTAAACTTCAAAAGTTTTAACACTTGGTTCCATGCCCTGAAATAAAGTTAGCTCATTGAAACAAACATAAAACTCCAAGCTATCTTAAGAAACTAGTACATGAACAATGCTGACATGTAAAATATTTATTAAAGAACATGGCCTAAAAAACATAGACTCCAAGCAGTACAGGTATGCTGAGTATAACTTTCAAATAATTTATACAGAATATTTACAACCCAAAGAACACAGGGTTTTATGAGAAGAGGAAGGGAATGACTTTTATTCTTCATGCAACTACTATGTACCAAGCACTTTCTATCTGTGGTCCCCAACCCCAGGCTGCAGACCAGTACCAGTCTGAGGCCTGTTGGCAGGAGGTGAGTAGTGGGCAAGCCAGCAAAGTCTCATCTTTATCTGCAGCTCTCCCCATTGTTCGCATCACCGCCTGAGCTCCACCTCCAGTCAGATCAGCCGCAACATTAGATTCTCATAGGAGCGTGAACCCTACTGTAAACTGGGCATGTGAGGGATCTAGGTCATGCTCTCCTTATGAGAATCTGATGCCTCATGATCTGAGGTAGAAATGTAATGTGATTGAATCATCCCCAAACCATCCTCCTTTCCCTGGTCCATGAAAAACAGTCTTCCACGAAACCAGTCCCTAGTGCCAAGAAGGTTGCTGACCACTGCTTTCTATGTTTAGGCATTAATAGTTTGAAATTAATCAAAAGGCCTCAGTTTGAGTCTTGCCTCGGCCATTACCAACTAAGTGATCTAGAGAAATTTATTTAATCTCTCTAAACTTACTCATCTACAATATTGCTTTTCATCAAAAGATTTTTTCATCAAATTTTGAATATCTACAAGATGCTAGGTCCTAAAGAAACATCAGCAAACAAGACTAACACACTCCTCTCCCCTGTAGGTTTATGTATGGTAAAAGAGCAATAAGTCAGTCACATAAAATATATTGGTTATACACTGTCATAAAACTCTAGACAAGAACAAGAAAGAAAAAGCCTACACTCTCACGGAGCTTACATTTGAGTTAAGGAGGGGGAGAAACACCCAATAATCAATCACATGTCCTCACATGGCTCTCACAAGCCTTTTTATAAGCCCCTACAGGGTAAATGAAACAAAATCTTTAATGTAAATGCAATGCAAAATGTTAAAATAGGATAATGCAATACCAAGTGTAGCTATCTGAAATTGGATAGTCTTCCATTCATGAGGAAATCATTCTTACGCCGAGATCTAAATGACAGCAAGGAGCCAGGCTGGCAAAGATCAGGGGATGAAGAGCATTCTAGAGAGAAGAAACAGTTGGTTTAAAAACAAACCAAAAAGCCCTTAGGGATAAGCGTGGTCTGTTTAAGGAATAAATAAGTCCAGAAAGGGTTAAAGCACAGTGGACAAGAGAAGTGTCAAACCACCATCTGAGAGATGGGATGGGCCAGGGCCAGCCAAGGTTGTGCATTAGATTAAAGAATGTTATTCTGTGTTTTACAGAAAGCCACAGAAGGGTTTTTAAGCAGGAAAGTGATACAATCTCTACAATGGTTTTAAAATGTGTCCAAATATTGTTTTGTACTTCTCCCTTGGGGGTGGTGGTGAAGGGACTCATTTCTCTCCCCTAGAGAGTGAGCTGGACTTGGAGACTCACTTCGAATAAAGAGAAAAAAGTGAAAGTAATGGAGTGCTTTCCAGAAGAGATGATTGAACACACTGGGACTGCCATCTCGCTCACTCTCTCTCAGGGTCAGTCACAGAGGACACTCAAACAACCCTCTGGAGAGCCCCATTCTAGAATTCTTGACCCACAGAAACCATAAGATAAATTTTTTTAAGGCACTAAATTTGGGGTTATTTTTATTCATAAGCAATAGATAATTAATACAGATTATGGTACCTAGATATGGGGTGATGCTGTAACTAAACCTAAAATGTAGGAGTAGCTTTGGAATCAGGCAGTGGATGTTGAACAAACTTTGAGGAGTAACAGTTGGAAGTAGCAAAGAGACTGGAGAAGCATCAAGACCTTCGAAGAAGTGGTCTTAGTCAGTTTGGGCTGCTGTAACAAAATACCTCAGACTGGGAAATTCAGAAACAACAGAACTTTATAGCTTACAGATCTGGAAGCCAGGGAGTCTAAGATGCAGGCACTGCTGAGTTTGATATCTGCTTAGGGCCTATTCCTCATGGATGGCCTGCTATGTCCTCACATGGCTCTCACAAGCCTCTTTCATAAGCCCCTTTTATAAGCCCCACTCACAAGGGCTCCCTCATGACCTGATCACTCCCAACGGCCTCTTAATTACCCTCCTTGTGGGGGTTAAGTTCCAACACATGGACTTTGGAAGGACAACAGCATTCAGGTCATCGTAGAAGCTATGGATCCAAGTTTAAAGCAAACTAAGAAACATCACATTAGAAACTGGAGAAAAGTGGCATCCTTGTTACATAGTGACAAAAGCCACCTTCATTAATAAGGAAAGGAGAAAATGTATCTAAGGAACCAGGAGAAGCAGATTTCAAGGCAGATTTAGAAGGTACTACCTGGTTTCTTCTTGCTGCTCCTGGTAAAATGTGAGAGAAGAGGGAGAAGTTAAAGGAGACTCTATTAAACAAAATAAGCCCAAACTTGCTGGTTTGGAAAATCCCCTGTTCAGATGGCACATCATGCTAAAACTAAGATAGCTTCTAAGCAAGAATAAAATCCAGGGCACTGTCAAGAAGGGACAGTGCAAAAAAGAAGACAAGGGTGTGACCTTAAAATCTTATGTTCACATCTCTGAAAGATCCTTCAGTCAATTGTTGAGTTGAAGAACACATCTCCTAAGAAGTTTAAAGGGGTCTAGATCCCTCAGCAGGCCGAGGCGAAGCCCAAGTTAAAACAAAACATATCTCAAAGAAATGCATAAGAGACCAACAAAATTTTTAAGATAACCATGTCAATAGAAACACCACCAGCTGGGACAGAGACAGATCAACACAAAATGAAAGGGAATTCCCATAGGCAGAGAACAGGCTAAGAAATCTATGAAGCTGCAAACATGAGCTACACCTTTCCTGAAACTCAGAGGCCAGTGCCAGGAGGCACGAAGAAGTATTCCCAAGACTTACTCAAAGAACTGGCAAACTTTGCCCAGGAGGACTTCAGAATGCTATAAACCAGTGACTCTTATTTTTCCCGTTTTGAACAGAAATATATAGCAGTTATGTTACACTTCCTATTTTCCTGTTTTTAAACAAAAGGATCTATAGTGGTTATTCTATAGCTGAAAGGAGGTACACCTGAAGAACTACTACATATACGAAGCTTCATCTGAACCAGATTTAGACCCCAGTTGATTTTTGTCACTTTTGGAAGAGTTGAGGTTGGAGACGTTGCTGCAGGTACAAAGAATTGACCACAGGTTGAATGAAGCATGGCAGTTCTAAAGTATATCCACAAATTCTATGCTTTTCCTCACTTTAAGGAGTCTCTCCTCCTTGAGTGCAAGCTGAACTTAGTCACTGATTTCTAACAGGATAAAGCAGAAGTGACAGTATGATATTTTTGAGGACAAGTCATAAAGTCACTGAAGTTTCCACCTTTCTTTCTAAGACCATCCACTCTGGGAAGCCAGTTCTCACTTCATATATACCTGACGAGCCCAATGGAAAGGCCCAAGTGATAAAAAACTGAAGCTTCTGACCAACAGCAAGGAAGATGCTGAGGGCTGCTGCCAGCAGACAGGAGAGATCAGAAGACCCAAGTAAGCTACTCCCAGATTCCTAACTCACAGAAGCTCAGATAATAAATGTTGTTTTAAACCATTATGTTTTGGGATGATTTGTTGTGTAGCAGTAAAAAACTGATGTAATCTCAAATGCCATATTTTTCAAACGGAAAAAAAAAGTATCCCATGTACTCAATACTATTATAACACCAATATATAATCACCTACACATTCATACGAATGATAAAACACAACTATAGTCCAGAAAGAAAGAAGAGGAGGGGGGGAGGGGAGGGAGAAGGGTTGGAGGAGGGAGGGTATTTGATGGGACCTCACCTATTGTGCACAATGCAAGGGTACATTTCAAATCTATTAAGAGTAGAGTATAAATGTCTGACCACAATAAGTGAGGTGATGGTTATGTTAATCCATTTAATGTGAGCATTTCACATTGTATATCAAATTAGCACATTGTACCCAGTAAATGTGCACAGTTATGATTTAATTTAAAAATGCCATATTTTCTAAAAGAAACTTCTAGCTACTGGGGGAAGAACAGATTGCTAGAGTGATAAAAGTAGAAGCAGAGAGACCACTTAGGAAGCTATTGCAATAATGAGGCAAAAGATGATGTTGGTTTGAAATAAGGTGGCAGGGCGCCGGTCCCATATGCCGGAGGTGGCGGGTTCAAATCCAGCCCTGGCCAAAAAAAAAAAAAAAGGTGGCAATATAATAGTAAAAATGGAGAGAAGGGGGAATGGACAAACTGGGGAATGTCTTGAACATGACTTGCTTGATGGATAAGATCAGCAACGTCAAAAAAAACCTCTAAATTTGTGGTATGAGAAAGAAATGGACAGGTGTAACACTGACATCTCTATGTGGCAGGAACGTAAAAGTGGTTTACATAAATAACGTAATTTAATCCTCATAATAACTTCGGACATAGGGACTACTTAGTCCCTTTTTTGCAGATAAGGAAATTGATATTAAAAGATGCTTATTTAAGGTGTAGTAGGCTAATAAGTGGTGTAGTCAGGATTCAGAATCAGACAATTTGACTCCAAAGACCATATTCTTTTTTTTTTTTTTGAGACAGAGCCTCAAGCTGTCACCCTGGGTAGAGTGCGGTGGCATCACAACTCACAGCAACCTCCAACTTCGGGGCTCAAGCGATTCTCCTGCCTCCACCTCCCAAGTAGCTGGGACTACAGGCGCCTGCCACAATGCCCGACTAGTTTTTGGTTGCAGCCGTCATTGTTGTTTGGCGAGCCCAGGCTGGATTCAAACCTGCCAGCTCAGGTATATGTGGCTGACGCCTTAGCTGCTTGAGCCACAGGCACCAAGCCAAAGACCATATTCTTAAAATACTACCCTGTAATGTCACACAACAACCCAAGGAAATAGATATTATTACCATTTTACAAATGAGGAAATTGGACATGAAGAGTGGATTAAGATTTAAATTGTATATTCTGACTGCAAAGTGTAGCCTCTTAACCACTTGACCAGACTGCCTTCTCTGCCTCATAACGTTAATAAGATTTAATGAAATGATGGAAGTACTGTGTTTAACCTAGTACTCAGCCTGTGGTAAGCATTCACAGGTATATTATAATTAGCTCTCTCATTTCTCTTATTTAATCCTTAGTTATTATGAAAGATAAGAAAACTGAGACTGTGTAAAATTACTTACTTGTCTCACACAGCTAATAAGTGGCTTAGTTTAGAATTTTCATCCACCTTTATTTGACACCAAAGCCCAACCAGCGCTCTTTCCTTTACTGAAGGTTTTCAATCTTTATTATCTTTCTTAGAAGAGGACAGAACTCTTTCCTTAAAGGGGCTTTCTAAAAGCCCATTATGTAGTCCTATCAAAGAGTTGCTGTAGTTGAAATTTAAGAATAACTGTAGGTTATGGGACTGGGAGGCAGGGAACAAATATGAATTCCATTAGCACCAGCTCAGTCCTTCTCTACACCTGATAGAGAATAGGAATTCTCTGATAGGAATTCTCAGTATCACGTGGAAAACAGAGAGCTTGATCACCATCAACTATTCTAAGCCACCATCTTGGAAGAGATTCTGGAGTGAAAAAGAAGTTAAGTTTTTGTTGTAAGTTGAATTATTGTGTCTCTCTGCAAAATTCATGTATTGAAATCCTAACACCCAATAATAATAGATTAAGAGGTAGGGCCTTTGGGAAGTGATTAGGTCCCGAGAGAAGAGCTTTCATGAATGAGATTAGCAGCCCCCACCCCTTTTTTTTGAGACAGTCTCAAGCTGTCACCCTAGGTACAGTGCCGTATGGCCACAACTCACAGCAACCTCCAACTCCTGGGCTTACGCGATTCTCCTGCCTCAGCTTCTCAAGCAGCTGGGACTACAGGTACCTACCACAATGCCTAGCTATTTTGTTTTTGTTGTTGCAGTTGTCATTGCTGTTTAGCTGGCTGGGCCAGGTTCTAACCCACCAGCCTTGGTGTATGTATGTGGCCAGCACCCTAACCACTGAGCTACGGGCATCGCCTGGATCAGCACCCTTTAAAAGAGGCTCTTCCCACCACGTGAGGACAATGAGAAGGCAGCCACCTATGAACCAGGAAGTGGACCCTCACTAGACACAAAATCTCTTGGCACTCGATCTTGGACTACCCAGGCCCCAGAACTGTAAGGAACAAACTTCTGTTGTTTAAGCTACCTAGTCTATGATACAGCAGCCAGAATAGACTAAGACAATTGTGTTCGTGAAGTGTTTTATGTATAGAAAGTTTTACATTTTCAATTATAAAGAAAAGATCCTGCAATTAGACTAAAACACCAGCCCTTGTTCAGTTCCAAAACACACACTTGGCTTTCATACAATCATCCTCCCCAGTGCATAATTAGGTGTGGCTGCCTTCCTCTTACTGAAAAGCAGTCTGGAAATTATTCAATCCCAATACAGGTATGCTTCTAAAATTTTCATTTAGAGGAGCTAAGCCAATTCATAAATTCCTTATTAAAAGGTCTACTGGTGTCCTCAAATTATTTTCAAGTGTTTTAAAAGGGAGGTTCAAAAGTTATACATGTTAATTGTTTAAAAAAAGAAAGAAAAGAAAAGGGAATTATAGGAAAGCCTCAAGAAATAAAAATCACCCATATCTGGGAGGCCAAGGCAGGTGGATTGCTTGAGCTCATGACCAGCCTGAGCAAGAGCAAGACCCTGTCTCAAAAAATAGCCAGTGTTGTGGCAGGCACCTGAGTCCCAGCTACTTGAAAGGCTGAGACAAGAGGATCACTCAAGCCCAAGAGTTTGAGGTTGCTGTGAGCTGTGACACGATGGCACTCTACCAAGGGCAACAAAGTGAGGTGCTATCTCAAAAGAAAAAAAAAAAAATCACCCATAATCTCACCTACTCTGTGCATATTTTGACATAATTCTTTCCATTCTTGTTTTATACATATGTATATTTAGAAACAGTTTTACACAATTGAGATTAAACTTCAACTTCCTTTTTGTGCAAAAAATAAGACTAGCCAACATTTATTAAAGACAATAACACCAGGCACTAGCCTATATGTTTTACATATATTAGTTATCAATTCATTTAATGCTTACATCTCTAGTATCTAAGAGGTACATGCTATTATTATCCTCATTTAAAAGCTAAAGAACCAAGGTCACAAAGCCAGAAAACTGCCTACACTCTCAGTCATTAAACTGCCTCTCTTACCTCCCAGGATTATGTTAAGGTCAAGGGAAAGATAGCTAGTAAGAGTTCTTTGTAAATTATAATGTGTCAAATAAAATTTTAGCTATTACTCTGCAAAAATAGGAGGCATGTTAACTAAAGTGTCACAACCTGGAATTGCCTTGACCTCAGAGTCTAGAGAACACCCAAGTGAACCAGAAAAGAGGATGAAGAAGGCATCCGGTGGGGAAGAAAGAGGGTCTGGTGTACTGAAGAACTCTGCATGGAATAAAACAAGAAGAACTAGGGCTTGTTTGATACCTCTAAACAAAGGGGGTCAAGAAGTACAAATCACCAATAAAGTATGTCCTAGCAGTTAAAATCATGGACTCCAACATCTCTCTGCCTGGGTTTGAATGCTGGCTGTGCCATGTGACCACATGGCCAGCCTACCGAACCTTCCTGTGACTCCTATCCTCATCTGTGAAAACAGGGATAATAATGGTACCTATGTCATCAGGGTGGGGAAGAAATAAATTAGTAAATGTAAAGTATTCAGAATAATGACTGGTATATGAGAGCACTGTGTAATTGTTAGATATTATTACACTGGTTAGATTTCTAGAATCTCTGTTCTTTCCTCATGATTGCCATATTGTTCTTATTTTTTTAGAATAAATGACAGTACATAGTTTTCCCTTGATTGAAAGACTTTCTTAGTTTACTTACTTATTTTGTAGGGAAGTAGGAAAGCAAGTGAACTCTGGGAGGCCAAGGCAGGTGGATTGCCTGAGCTCAAGATTCGAGAGCAACCTGAGATAGAGTGAGACTCCATCTCTAAAAATAGGTGGGTGCCTACAGTCCCAGCTACTCGGGAGGTTGGGGCAAGAGAATCGCTTGAGCCCAAGAGTTTGAGATTGCTATGAGCTATGCTGCCATAGCACTCTACCAAGGGCAACAAAATGAGACTCAGTTAAAAAAAAAAAAAGAGAGAGAGCAAGTGAAAAGAGCTAGGAGAAAAAAAAAAAAAAAAGTAGTGGCAACCCAGAAAAAGAGCAAGGCTAAATTCCCAAGGATTAGAATAATCTAGGAGCCATCCTGGGACACAGAAGTTTACCTCTGGGCTTAACTCATTAGTTATATATAATTCTCAGAATTATAAGAATTTAAATATTATATAAACAGCTACAGAAAACAAATAAAAATAAACACATCAATCATAGGAGTGTTTTCAAGAAGGCAGAAAGAAAGCACTTCCACTTACTTTACAAAGCATTTCATCTGAATTTTGTTTAATCTTTAAATTTAAAAACACCTATGCAAATCAGCAAAAAGCAGAAAGGGTCTCTTATCCATTCTTCATCTCTAACTTACTGAAACAAGGAGCTTCCAGGACAATGCAGAGAAAAATGGAAAAATGAGGTGCACTACCTTAGAAATTTAAAGGGTCTGTACAATGGACAATGAAGGAAATCTATTATAGACAGGAAAAGACCAGTGGGCAGTAGAATAACATTCCACTCGGGGGTGGAGCTCTGTGGCAGATAGCCTTCTTCCTGTCCTTGGATAAAAGCGTTTTAAGATTGGGAGTGAGAGTTCTGACAGGAAAAATAAAGTCATTACTAGAGGAGGTAGGGAGTTGTTCTGCAGAAAATACATTTGGTTCTCAGCCCATGGCTTTTCAAAAATTGTTTGAATTATAAAATACACAACATGTAACATATAACGTACCCACTACTAAGCCTAAGAGAACAATTGCCAGTATCTCTGGCAGTCCATGTACCCTGCTGGCTCCTCTCTGTCCATATTCACCTCCCTACCTCTTTTCAGAAAAAGCCAATGTCCTGATCTTGGGTTCATCACTCCCTTATTATAACTTCTGCACATACAATATAGCTCTGAATGATATTTGGTTTAGTTTTGCCTGATCTTGAACCTTTTTTCCCCCTCAACATTACACTTTCATTACACTTTCTATACTGATAATTATAGCCATGATTCATTCATTTCAGAAATACACAGTATCTCTTCGTATAAACACACCACAATTTATTTAAACATCATACTGTTAAAAGACAGTTGAGGAAGCTCTGCACCTGTAGCTCAGTGAGTAGGGTGCCAGCCATATACACTAAAAGCTGGTGGATTCAAGCCTGGCCGGGCTTGCTAAACAACGACAACTGCAACCAAAAAATAGCCACCCAGTGTAGTGGGCGCCTGTAGTCCCAGCTACTTGGGAGGCTGAGGCAAGAGAATCACTTAAGCCCAAGAGTTTGAGGTTGCTGTGAGCTGTGACACCACAGCACTCTACCAAGGGTGACATAGTGAGACTCTGTCTTTAAAAAAAAAAAAAAAAAGACATTTGAGGAGGAAGGTGAAACACATGGGTAGTTTCTAACCTGGGACCAGCAGAAGTAAAAATGCTATCCACATTCCACGCATTTCTCTCCTACGTGTGCAGCAGGGATTTCTCTATTGGTATAGACTAAGAGTGGACTTCTTGGGCGGTAGGTAATACCTACCTTCAATTTTAATAGATTAAACTAAACTATTTTCCAAAATGGTTGTACCATTGATATTCCCACCATCTCCACGTTCCTCATCAACACTTCTTCTCATGCTTTTTGCCTGTATTTTGTTGATTTCTAATGAAGCTGAACATCTTTTCACATACTTTTTAGTCTTTTGTTTCCTTTTCTAAGAGATGACTATTTTCTTTTTAACCAATTTTTAATGGCTAATCTTTTCATTTTTCATTTATTGGAGTCCTTTATTCATTCATACTCTATAAGAATCATTTGTTGGTTATTTCTGTTGCAATCATATTCTCCCACTTCATGGCTTATCTTTACACTTACCTTTGATTTGATACCTTTTGAGAAACAGAGGTTCTTCATTTTAATCAAGTCAAATTTACCAATCTTTCCTTAGAGTTTGTACTTTTGGTGTATTAGAAAAGCCTTTCCAACATGAAATGGTGAGGATTTGCCCTATCTTTCTTTCCTAAAAGTGTCATAAGTTTTTCTTTTTATATTGATGTCCTTGAGGCTTAATCCTACTGAAATTCTTAACACCAGACAGAAATCCAATTTCATGTCTTTCTATTTAAATAACCAATTGTCCAAGCCTCATATTATTAGATGTTTTTCCTTCCCCACTGACCATCAATGCCAGTTGTCATTTACTGAATTTCTATGTATGTGTGCATCTGTTCCGGGGTTCTCTATTCTGTTTCACCTGTCTATGTTTTCATCCCATTTCTTACACCCAAATTGTCTTAATTACTATAGCTTTATAATAAATCCTGAAACCCAGTAGAACAAGTCCATCACCTTGTTCTTCTCCTGGCCATTCTTGGCTCTTTGTTCTTTCATATAAACACTATAATTATTTTTACCAAATTCTACCTAAATAATCCTGTTGACATTTTCATGGGAATTGTGTTAAATTTGATCAGTAGAGGAAACTGACATGTCATTTCAACCTCGGTATCAACACAGTTCTCTCTCATTTATACTGATCCACTTTGGCTTTTGTAATATTTTTATATTTTTTCAAGGAAGTTTGGCATTTCTTTTGCTATAGATAGATAAATAGACAGAATATAGATAGATTCCTAGGAACTTCATACTTTGCTGTTATTGCTATTATAACTGGGGTTTTTAGGATTACTTTTTCTGTTACTAATGTAGAAAAATGCAATTGACCTTAGTATCCTACATTTCGGGAACTTGCTACATACTCCTTATTTTTATAATTGTAGACTCTTTTTGAGTTTCCCGTGTAGATCATTATATCACAAGGAGACTTTTGATTTTTCCTTTCCTATCTTTTCATCTTTTATTTCTTCTCCTTGCCTTACTGCACTGGCTAGGATTTCCAGTACAGTGTAAAATAGAAGCTATGATAGCAGACATCCTACTCTTATTTCTGCTTTTAAAGCAAATGTTCCTTTTACATTCATTGCTATGAGGTTAACTCTAAATTTTCTGCAGATACTCTACCATATCTAGGCAATTTTTTCTATTACCAGTTTGCTAAGTGCTTTTTAGCATGATTAGAAGCTGAACTTAACTGAATACTGTTTTCTGCATCTATTGTTATGAACATCTATCTTTTCTAATCTGTAAATGTGGAAAACTGTATGCATTTTTCTAATATGAATACAACCTTGCATTCCCAGAATAATGCCACTAACCCACTTTCACTTGAAGAGTTGAAAGCAGTATGGGATCAGAATAGAAACTACTTTAAAATGAACACTGCTAGTCCTACTTGTCTACTTCAAAACACTGCCTCCTCCATGGCACTGCTCCTGACTCCTCCACGCTTTCTCTGAGCTCTTACAGTAATTACTATTGATGATTTTCATTTGATACTTCCATGTGCTATTCTATACATGTCCTGTCTACCAACAAGGACATAAGCCCCTCAAAGAACAGCAACTAATAAGCACCCAATAAATACTTGCTTAAAACGCTTAAAATATCCTGGTGAAGGAGTGAAATGTAAGCAGGATAATTATGTAGTATCCTTAGAAAATAAGGCTTTTGGAAATGCAAGTTTTCTAGAGAACTGTTTTAATCTCTTTACACTCACTGAAACTTTAAAAATCATTCTAAATTGTGCTCCAAACACTTCTCTGCTTTGTTAACAGAGTAGTCTAACTTAACACATTTCTTAATTTAAGGATAATTTAACTTTTTCTTGTTGAAGACAGTCAATTATTAGGAATATCAATTACAATATTGTGCTAAAGATAAAGCTGTTGATAAGTGGAATGCAAAACCTCAGCTGAAGCCCTGAACAGGTCTGTAACAGGAAAAAAAAAAAACCCTTTGGCATTGATCTCTAGTTTAACTCGCAGCAGCAATTCATACTTTCTTCCACCACTCCCCTACTCTCCCCACCTTCTTTTACCCCAGAATTACACAATGCAGAACTGTAGGACTATGAAAAGTTACCATCTTAACCTTGAAAAGTTACCATTTCTCCAGATTCAGCCTTCTTGCTTGTTTTCTGATTGTGGACTTTCTTTTTCTCTGTACCTTCTACTAGCTGACTGCATCACTGCTTCTGCTCTCTAGAGGGGACACAGCATACAGCACAGCTGAGGGATCCAGAATATCTAGGTTCAAATCCCAGGGTGGCACTTACAGTTGAAAGCCCAAATGACAAATTACCTAACCTCACCGTTCCTCAGTTTCCCCATCTGTATGTATCATGAGAATAAACATACAACTCCCTCACAAGGTTGTTATAATAATTAAATGAGTTAATATTTATAAAGTGCTTAGAACATGACCTAGCACACAGAAAGCATTATATAAGTATTATTAAATAAATGGATAAAACAGCATCAACTTGAACTCCATCACTATCTTATTTCCCTGTCTCTTAAAACAGCTTCATTATTTCTCATTTGGGGTCCTGGCTGTACTGGTGGTGGTGGTCTTCTGTTGGGGGGGAGGAGCAGTCCAGACATTACTAAGGGATCCCGGCTTGCCTTCCCACTGATCACTGCATCTACCAGACAGGAATGAGAAGAGGGAAGGGAGAACCAGGTACATTCATCACTGCTCTAGGAGCCATGGGAAGGTGAAGGAAATGGGGCTGTTTAATCAGCATAACAGGAATCTGAGGACACGTGTGCCTGCTGTTCTTAAATGTTTTCAGGACTGGGCTAGAGAAGAGGTGGCATTTAAAATGCTGGGCGGCACCTGTGGCTTAGTCGGTGGGGTGCCGGCCCCATATACTGAGGGTGGTGGGTTCAAGCCCAGCCCCGCCAAACTGCAACAAAAAAATGGCTGGGTGTTGTGGCGGGCGCCTGTAGTCCCAGCTGCTTGGGAGGCTGAGGCAAGAGAATAGCTTGGGCCCAGGAGTTGGAGGTTGCTGTGAGCTGTGTGATGCCATGGCACTCTACCTAGGGCCATAAAGTGAAACTCGGTCTCTACAAAAAAACAAAACAACAACAACAAAAAATAATAAAATGCTATGGAAGAGCTTCAGGCGTCCCATCACTAACATGTTTAAGCAGGGTACTGGTGGCCAGGTGTCAAGGATGCTAGAAGAAAGAATTTTTTAATTTAGAGTCAGACAACCTCCAAGATTCCTTCTACTTCTAAAATCTTGGTAATCCTAATATGAGTCACAAAGACATACAACCTAGGGATGAGTCACACATCGCCAACGCGCTCCTGAAGGCATAGAATTAATTCTTCACTCCCCATGGTGCCTGGTACCTTACCGCAGATCTGGATGAGGAATTCTAGCCCTCGGGCTGCGTATAACTCAGCTCAGTAACAAAAACTTTTCTAAAGCTAAGCGCTCGGTTAGCAGATTAGCATACAGTACAATAACGCATACATCCCAAATGGGACTTGGCAAAAAAAGTATCCGGATCAACTATCAGACAGTCCTTCACCTCACTCTTCTAAGAGGCCGGACAAAAGCAGACTGAAGACAAGCAGCAGCTTAAGGGGAAAGGCTGGCTGGGAGAAATGCGAGCTAGGGAGCTGACACCCGGGCAGGGGAGAGGGACAAAGGCCTTGGGGCCAGCACGCTGGGCTCGGAGGTCGGCAGGAATGCCCAGGCCAGGGGGCCAGCAGTCCCAGCTCTGGACTAGGGATGCGAACGGGGGCCGCAGTGGGTTACGCAGCGGCAACCAGGACAGCCCTACGCGCCAGCGGGGGCCCCGCGGGGGTCCTCTCTGCTCCGGGAGCTGGCTCTGCTGCCCGCCCGGCCGCACGGGTGGCCTCGCTCCCGCGCAGCCGCCGAAGCCGCGGCGCCCAGGCGGGTCCAGGGGTGCACAGACCGTGCAGCCCGTCCCCCGGCTCTCCCGGCTCCCCCGGCCCGGCCCCCCACCCCTGACTCGCAGCCTTTCCTGCTGCTCAGCCCCCGCAACCTCGCTGCCAGATTTCGGATTGTCCAGTTTCTCGCCGCCTCGGTCGAGACGGGTCCCAGAGACAAGGGCAGACAGTCGGACAGCAACGCTGCAGTGCCGGCGCCGAATGTGGGGCAGCGGCTGCCCGCCGCCTGGTAGTGCGCGCCGCCGCCGCCATCGCCGGCCGCGGCGGGAGGACAACCAGGGGCCATCTCCAGACGCCGCTTTACCTGAGAAACCAGAGGCAGTAGCGTCTGCTCCACAGAGCGAGTTTTAATCTCGAGTCCCGAGTCCAGGGCAAAGCCTGTCGGGCTGGAGCCGTAGACAGCTCCGGCACCACCAACGCCGGCGGGGCTGGGGGAGGCGGCCATGGCCCCCGACTCGTCCCTCAGCCAGGGCTCCGCGGCACTCGCAGCCCGCCGCCCGTGCGCCAGCCCGCCGCGGCGCCTGCAGCGTACCCCGCGCCGCCCGAGGCCCCGCCCCCGACGCTCCGCCCCATCCGCCTCGGCCCCGCCCCGCGCTCCAGTCCTCAGCCTGCTCCGAGGACCCGGCCCCTGCAGGTCGCGTTCTGCCTCCGTGTCTGCCCCGCCCCCTAACTCAGGCCCCTCCCCTAAGACCCCGCCTCCTTCGACACGCTTCCCTGCCCCGCCCCTCTCCTGAGGCTCCTCTAGGTGGAGAGGGAGGGGTTCCAAGCACCTCCTGCCGGGCTAGCAAGCCAAGCCTAAACACCTGCAGGCCTCCCACGGCCACGTGGCCTCTTACCTGTACGAGGACGACCGTCCCCGACAAAGCTTCCCGTCCTTCTTAGAGGTAACTCATCCTAAATCAATTCTGAAATCCGTCAAGGATTTCTGGAAGCTGCGCTGGGGTTCAAACTGGTAGAGCTTAACCAGAGTCATCTGCAGGGAGGGGACCTTGACCCTGGGACCGGAATTCGTCTTTATGTCGCTTCTCTGGAAAATCCTATTTCCCTTCCACCCTGATCCTTTTTTGACCGTATATTTCTTACACTTTGAGCAGGACTGAAGGTGAAACATTTGAAAATGCAAACACTTAATTAGCATCTGGGCACTGGGCAAGAAGACAGCGTATATTTCAGGATATGGTTTGGACATATTCTTCAGGAGGAAATTGAATACAACAAGAAAGGCTTCGTCCCCTTTTCAACATTATTACTTTTAAATCCAAAATTACTTTTCTCCCAGTGCCAGGCACAGAGCAGTTTATTCGTTGTATGAAAAGATAATCAGGGTGTATTTCTACTGAATTCACTAAGGTGGCAGGTAAGAATCAATCTGTAAGCCCAACTGTGTGCTTACACAGAGCCTCAGGATAGCAGGGAAGGCTGGACACTTTACTTATCCTAAGCCTTGGGGATCCTTGAGTGCAGCCTTTTGACTGAATCCACATATTACAGAACAAATACTTTCAATAAAGAGATTTGTTCTGTGTAGTTTGGATTCAGTCAAGGGGCCCTACTTGGGGATCCGCAGGGGCACATGTGGCTTTGAGGCCACAGGTTTCCCACCTCTCCCCTAAGGTTTCCAAGAGCAAGCCAAAAGGTATCTGAAACATGCATCCTTCACTTAAGCAATGGACTGAGACTATGAAGAAATGTTTTGTGTGCTACCATATCTGCCAATGAGAATCAAGTAAAAAAGAATCTGAGGCTGGCTGGGCCACCGTTACACCTGGGCCAGGATCATTTCTCCCTCCACAATGTCAGACCAATCAGCTAGAAACTATCCACGTGACGTGTCAGAAAGTTCTTTCCCCAGCAAGCGCTGCTGAAATGTGCGTTGCAGCGCTTCCACTTGTCGGTTCAGCTTCGTTTGCCAGTACTGAACAAGGTGTCTTTGGTATTAGAGATAGACAAGTTTAGGCTTCTTCTGTCCATCCAAGAAGTACAGGTCTTCCATCCAACTTTCTTTTCTTTCAGTTCCTACTCCTCAGCCACCCACCTCACCACATCCTTACCTACTGCAAGGCCACCTTCCCTTGTACAATGAGGGGCCTGTATCCTGAGGTGCCCAGAATCCACTCCCCAGACACACCTTCCCTTACAGAAGTTGAAAGAATTTCATAAAATCCAGTGTAAGCTCTGGTGCCAAAGGAAAAGCCTAAAAGACAATGTATTCATGAAAGTTGCTTCTATAAAGATCAAGTATCTCAACAGATAAAAGAGTAAGTTTACCATCTGATTCATCCAACACTAGTAATTTTATTTCAAAATATAAATATTTTACATTTACAAAGAAGTAACATTAGTAGGTTGTCAAAGCAAGTTAAAGCTAAGAAACAGCATTTGTGTGAGAATATTTATTGTTGTCTTTGAATATTCTTTTATACTTTCAAGCCATCTCTCCTTTGCCTGAGAATGCAAAAATGATACACTTTAAAGAATTACATAAACAGTTACAACTATATATCCAATCTTGGTTCAAAAATCAAAGAATATACACTCCAGTCACCTAAATAAGTGGCACTCCAAAGGACAAAGAAGGGTTTTCTTTGAGATAGATAGGTACAATCAAAGTTATACTTTCTGGGTCACTGCAATAACAAAGAAATGATACTTGATAAGCCAAGGTGATACTGCTTTAGGATTTGTTTTCATACCTTTCACTGTAAACTCTAAAGCTAGAAGAAAAATAAGAAACCACTGTGAAGCAAAGAACTGTGGACTTGGAGTCAGAAGTTCTACGACTGAATTCTGGCTCCATTGTTCTATAGAATAAACATAGGGGGAAATCACACACACACAAAAAACCTTTCCCAGACTCCTGTGTTTCATCTGTACAACGAAGACAATACTGCTTTATCTCATAGGGTGTTACTAAAGATGTCTGAAAACTATAAAGTGCCACACAAAAAAACATTATTCAAATGTAATATCAACATATCACCACTGTATTTGCATATTAATTGTTCTTTGAAAAACTTGCAAAATTAAACACACATACTGATTTTTACACACCATAGGTGGAAAAGAATCTCTATACCTTAAGTATAGCTCTGAATGGCAAATATGCTTTCTTTGTAGTATCTCACTAAACTTGGAGATTGTTACAGATTACATGGTACAACCAGTAAGATATGCCATTCAGTATTTCCATTAGGAATGTTTTCTAAAAAAGGTGTAAACTTGATGGACAGCCATGTTTCCCAAAGGACCTATGGATGCTCTGAGGAAAGGGGACGGGGTGTGCATTGTAAAGTCAAACAGTCTGTCCCCTTTTATAAATTCACAATGTAAGCCAGGCGTTGTAGTGGGTGCTTGTTGTCCCAGCTACTCGGGAGGCCGAGGCAAGAGGATTGCTTAAACCCAGGAGTTTGAGAGGTTGCTATGAGCTATAATGCCATGGCATTCTATGCAGGGTGACAGAATGAGACTTTGTCTTTAAAAAAAAAAAATCACAATGTATGATAATAGCACGTTAAAAACTCTTGTAAGTCCTAGGACAGAAAAATTCTTCAATTTTAATTGATCATGGAATCCCCATCCCCAGACATACTTTCTTTTTCTTACATCATCTATTACCATGTCTTGGAACTATTACCATAAGGAACACATTTTGCCAAAAGGTGCTTAAATTATGAGGAAAAGAGAAATAGAACAATGGACAGAGAAAAAAGTATTTTACTCCGAATTGCGTTACTAACTGGCTGTGTGACAAATAAGACACTTTAACCCATGAATTTGTTTTATTTTCTAGAAAATGACAAGATCTTTTTTTTTTTTTGCAGTTTTTGGCCAGGACTGGGTTTGAACCTGCCACCTCTGGCACATGGAGCTGGCGCCCTACTCTTTGAGCCACAGGCACCACCCAAGATCACATATTATTTATGGCCCATTCCAGCAGTGAATTTGAGACTCTAGTAGATAGAACATCTTGATTTATAATTCTGTTTTTAAACAATCTAAAAATGCTCAGTACCTTCAGATATCATGCGTATTTTTTGCAGGTTTTCAATAATCAATAAGTTAATATAATAAATATATTTTGATGGCAGAATCTGTCAGGACAACATATTGATAAATATTTGCTTTTAGCTGAACTAGCACTTGAAGTTACATTTCCACCCCCCAAAGTCTTACTGTAATACTCTGTAAGGGTCTTGGGTGACTCCTCAGAACAGATGGCAAGATCAGGGCCTGCGTATGGGAAGACCTGGGAGTTTTTCCTATAAACCCTGAGGTTGAACGCTCTGGATAGCTTGCATAAATTACTTTGCTCTAACTCCTCATGGCCTGAATTTCTGAGAATTTCTTGCCTAGCAGTGACACATTTCTGAGGCACTGATGGTTACCAACCAAAATGGGAACTAGAGATACCAGGAAGTCCTGACATGTCACAATGGGTTCATTTAGCGGCCCTTTGACTGGAATAAGCAGCTACGTTTCCAAAGTTTGCAGAATTTCTTTAAATACAGGGCCTCCAGGTAGCACGCCTTGGTGTCTTCCCACTGTCCAAGTCAACCCAGGTTAGACTCAGATGTCAAGGGAAAGCTCTACCAGCTAACCACCTCTCATTAAAGAGAGAATTGGAAAACATTGCAACTTTAACAATCTCTAAGATCAGCATGTAAGGCAGCCTGACAGAGATCACTTCCAGGAACAGGGATTGAGAGGAACTTTGAAACTCAAGCAGGACGCATAGGGACGTGAAATTTATGCTGAAGATCCCATGCCACCTTCTCTCTCAGAAAAGAGGGAGCATATCTGTGTGGAGAGCTTTTTATCTCTTTTCCTCTGTCCCCTCATTCAGTTCACAACTCAAAAGTAAATGTGAAAATACAACAAAGATTACTTTTAAATATTTTAGAGACAGGGTCTCACTCTATCTCCCAGGCTGGAGTACAGTTGTGTAATCACAGCTCACTACAACCTCAAACTCCTGGACTCAAGTGATCCTCCCACACCAGCCTCCCAAGTAGCTGGGACTACAGGTGCATGCAAACCATGCTAGCTACTTTTTCTATTTTTTATAGAGATGGGGTCTCCCTATGTTGCCCAGTTTGAGCTTAATCTTTATATAAATCTATAAAATGCATATTATGATAGATTTCTACACTCCATTTTTATTAAAGCTACTTCATCCGCGCATTACATGTTCCTAGAGAAAGTTTCTCTTCCTGGGTCAAATTCTGAGACTCCAAGGGTAGGTTATCTTTGAGTCTTGAACTTAATCCTATCTTTTCATACCACTTGATCTCTATGCCCTGTGAAAATTCTGGAAAACCTCTTCATTGTATCTGAGAAAGCCTGCTGGTTCTCTCTGGCTTTGAGAGTTCCAAGAAGACCTCCCCAGCTGGCAGACCTTCCTAGTCCTTATGCATTGCTGTAGCCATGGAGCAGTTCAAGTTTCCTGATTAAGACAGTGTAGCACCCTAGGGCACCTCTACTCCTGATATTTCAGAGTGGTATCATATCACCTGCTAATTTTGGAAGCTCTAAGCTATTCTCCTAGGGCTCAGAGTTCTCTTCTAAGAACATGGCATTCATACTAATAATTATCCCAGCAACAGCTAAATATTAGCTCAAGTTTAGATTTTTTGTAATATCACTTTACACTGCTAAAAGCACTTTGTATATACACCATCTCACTGTGTATGGCATTTGCCTCTTACGAATATGTGCTAATTCCAGCTATAAATTTACAAGTATAAATGAACAAAAATAAACCCGATTTCTTTCTTAACCTTTTAATGCAAAAATTTAAATTTAGTATTACAGATGATCTGGCTAAGATTTAAGGACAGGCCTTTTTAGGAGTGAACTCCAGCACCCGTACTGTCCCTGACATGGAGCCTACAGTTTAGCAAACTCTCAAGAAATGTTTTATTGAATAAAGGACTGAATAACTGATTAACACATAGGGGAACAGAAGATTATAATCATTGAAAGAGTCGTAACAGACATGAGATCTGCATGTAGTCTACCACATAAAAAACAGTCCAACACAACCTCACGGTAGTCTTTTCTAGATGGGGTTTTTCCTTAGTATAAGGATAAATTTAAGCTAATTATCATTAACTTCTTGATAAGATGTTTTGGAAATCATTATTTCTACCTTTAAATAGGAAATCTTCAACACTGATGAACTCTTTTCTCCTCCATATTCTCATGGGAGCCAAAGGAAGGGCCTGATGATTGTTTTAAACAGTAGGAAGGGCACAGAGAAACGCTGGGACCCAGGCCCAGCCCTGTCATGAACTGCAAGTTTTCACTCACAAAACAAGGGATAGCAACACCTATTCTATCTTATAGCATTGTGAAAATTGCCTAAGATAGCAGAAGAAACATTCTTTAGCACAGCAGAGTTCACTGGCTGTGGAGTCAGAGATCTCAAGCCAAGTTTCACTGATCTTTACGACCTGGAGTTGGTCACTTTGCTGAACTTTAGCTTCCCCGTGAGCATGAAACCCTTAAAAAATGATGTGAGGCCACAAGAAAGCTGATGTAAAGTGGTTCTGAAATAATATGTGCAGAAGGACTTCATAAAATGGAGAGCACTCTGCTTGTTATTGTGGTATCGGCAAGATTTTAAAAGTTGTGATTCAGCTCAACAAGCATTTGTCCAGAGTCATTTGTGCAAGGCACTGTGCTAAGTGATGTAAAAATACTATATAAATATAAAATGCTGCTAATAACTAACTGGCAGAGTTCCAAATGAGACAGGGATGTATTTCACAAATCAGAGTGTCGGTACACCTGAGATTTTTCACTTAAAACATTTGGAAAGAAAAAATTTAATAAAAGCATAAATTCTATCATTACTATTACCATTCATAGCTACTTGGTAAGTATTTTACTCCAATGTGGTCAAGCAAGTTTTCAAATTTTGGCAAGAGAATAATAGGGAGAGAAAGGAAGGGAAGAGCTTTAGTCTTTCCGTCTCCTGTGGTTGCAATCTACAACTGAACATCGAATAAGCCACCTCACTCCAATGCTTAAGATTTATTCTTTCTTAAAGAGGGGACAATACATTATGCAAGAAAGATAGAAATTGATTTTTCCTGCTCACGCAACTACAAATTCAAAGTGAAAGCTCTCTTCATTGAAAAGTGACTATCTTACAAAAGTTTAATATATTTCTTAAAACAAGAGAAAATTAAACTGTATATTATTTTGACAGCAAGTATAGTTCTTAAAATGACATTATAAATACATAGTATAATAATATAGATAACCAAAGTGGAAACATTTCAAACCATAGTACCAGTGTACAAACTGAAACTTTTCAAGCCATCTTAGGAACAGTTAAGTGAGCAAACCACATTTCTGAACTCCCAAGAAGTGTTTTAAAACGCAAAGCAGCCCACAGCAAGTTCTCTCTTGTCCAGGCACTGGGGATGTAAGGCAGGGGCTTCTGCTTCTTTCCTGGGCCGTATTTCCTAGGCACAGCTGAAAGGGCGAGGGCTCACAGCTGAGTTCAACTCACTATCAAGGTTGAAATTCCTAGAAAAATCACTGCAGTGGAAACCATGTCAGTCTGCTGAAGATTTCAGATCTTCAGAAATGTCACGGAAGGTCCTAAGAGAAGATGGAATAAATAAAATAATTAATTGCCATACAAAACTACCTTGTTTTTATAATCGTTAAGAGCTTTGATGAGATTAAGTAGTCCCTATTTTTCTTAGTATTTTCACTGAGTTATTGTTTCCAAGCCTGCTAGTTGTCAGGCTTTCTTTAGTAACAACGACTCCAGTTTTTTGTTGGATCGATTGTCTTCTACTGGAAAAATTATTTCTCCAGACTCCCTTCAAACTATAAAAGACCCTGTGACTGTGTTTTGGCTAATGAGATAGAAGTGTTGTGCAACTCCTGGGCAATTCCTTAAAAGAAAAAGGCAAACTTCTTCAGCTCTTCCATGTTCTCACTGGATGGAAAGCAGATGTGATGTTGAAGAGAAAAAAATACTAAGAGAGCAAAGAGTAAATGCTAAATGCATGCATTTTACAAAATAGGAAGTTTGACCCAACAGAGTACAAGCTCAGAGGGATGTGATTCAAGGCCAGGAGAAATGGGGTAGGCTCTTTTCATCACATGACCTCGTATTTGTACTGTTTTTGACCCATATTAGACAAGCTTACTGGCAGATAATATCAGGACTAGATGGAGGTGATCTGTCGCACGTGTGAGGTGTCTATCTCAGGACTGTCGTGGCTAGATAGCCTTTGCAACATTACATACACCCCTTAGCTGGGATAAGTTACCAGTCAGGTTTACATCTGTGTTGGCATCCAAATGGCCAGGTCAGAATTTATTAATGAACACAACCTCTAGCACCCATCTTAGACAAAAAGGCCTTCTACCAAGGCTGCCAGTACATCAGATGGGGAGAAGCTGGGCTCATTTTCTGTGGAACAGTCATATGAGCCCTGCCCACTTCTGAACTTCTTTTTACCCAAACAAGAAATACACTTTTACCTCATTGATACTTTAGAGTCGATTGCTGGTGGGGTTTTTGTGTGTTTGTTTTTTGGTTATGTATAGCCTAACCTATCTTAAATAATGCAGACAGAAAGCACAGTTTACCACCATCCTCTAAGACACGAGTTATATTGCCCCTTCACAACAATGCAAATTAGGAATACAGAAAAATATGACTTTACAATGCTTGAATTTTTCAAAACAATTTCAACATCATCCAGTTATATTAATCTGTAGTCATATCATGAGGTTAAGCTATTCCTTCCTAGATTTTTACTATAACCAAATAAAGCTATTTTTGTTTTCATACCAATAACCAACTATTTGTTATTATAAACAAACGATTCACCTTTTTCATTAGAAATAGAGCTAAAATAGAATATAAAGCAAGTGTTCCAAAACTTCAGGGAATAGCTCACAGTTGTGAGCTATTGTTTTGTTTCTATTTGTAGAAACAAAACAAGACAAAGGATTTTCATTACAATCACCTAAAAACCCATCACCTAAAAACTCTTAAAGCCGATAATCTGAACTTGAATGCAATTCCACAACCATGCCACCTCCTTTACTTCTTCTGTTTACCTGATTTTCCTTTCTGCAGATATTTAGGAGGCTTAGACTGGCAGGGCAGAGGTAAAGGCTAACTTTTCAGCACTATGTAAAAAGTATTTCAGTGTCAAGAAGGGCATAGGTAAAATGTTCCAGAAAAGAATATCAGCTGTCTGAAGATTCTGTCAAGGACAGTGCCCAATGCCTCTTGTACATGTGAAGGAGCATACCTCTATCCCGCACTATTCTACTTCCAAAGGAACAAGCTTTGAAAAACAGATACTCTTCCTGGCTCTGAAAGGGTTTATGTGTGTCACTCACCATTTTGAAAGGGCTGACAGATCTAAGAATGGGAATGAATTTTGTTTCCTTAAATATTTTTACGTTCTAAAAAAAAGTCCCAAAACAAAGATTTACATACACACATGAATGTTTATGTATTAATACCTATCTATATCAGCATTTTTCAACTATGGCACTGTTGATATTTTTGTACAGCATGTGTAGCTACACCCCTGGCTTCTGTCCACAATCAAAATGTCTCCAGACAGGCATGACCGTGGCTCACACCTGTAATCCCAACACTCTGGGAGGCCAAGGCAGGTGGCCTAACCCTAGCCCTAACCCAAACCCTCACAAGCTTGGGATGAGCCTGTGCCAGAGCGAGACCCCATCTCTAAAAATAGCCAGATGCTGTAATGGGCACCTGTAGTCCCAGGCATTCAGGAAGCTGGGGCAAGAGGATCACTTGAGCCCAAGAGTTTGAGGTTTCTGTGAGCTATGATGCCCTAGCACTCTACCCAGTTGACGCAGTGAGATTTTGTCTCAAAAGAAAAAGAAGAAAAAAAAAAAAACAGAAAGAAAGAAAAAAAAAATCCCCAGACAAACTCAAATGTCCAAAAAGAAAAAAAATAAATAAAATAAATCACCCCTCAACCCCACCAGAATCATAGCTCTGGATATCTGTTTTTCACAATCTCATACAAGCTTTTGTTTTAACATTTGTGTACAGGTGAAGTTCGCTACAGGGAGTCGCAGACAATAAAAACTGGCCGATACTAGACAGCACCTTTCAACACCCAATGGGTTTCTTAATTCGTCCTCTGACATCTTTTTAAATTTCTAAGACATCTCAACTTTGAATCCGTAACTTCATTTCCTCTAAATAATGAATGGAAATTTCTGCCTCAGGGCAAAGATTCCAGGAGTAAGATTAAGACTGCGGTTAGCCTAGTGAGTGACTGCTTTCTTCAGTTGACAAGTAGGCTTAGTTGACAATAGGTGAAATTCACACCTATTATTCAATGCTGCCTCTGGGCCAAGAAAACCTCCAAAAGGACTGGGAGAAAGAAAACAAACTAAAATAAGATTAGAAAACAGTTACTGTGAGTTTTCCATCTCATGTTATCTCTAGATGTACAGGGTGTCATGGTGATTTTGGGGGAAGGGTGGTGGCCTACTGAAGTAACACTGGCCTTAAACAAACTTCTAATTATTTTTAGGAAAACAAAATCTACCATCTGGAGTTGCAGAAATGATTTGTTTCTGGCCTATTCAAGAGGCATAAGTCTAACTAACCAGCAAGGCTCATACAACTATATGTAATTCTCTGGATTAGGAAGATACAGGGATAGCTATTTCTGAAAATGTTTAATGTCCTACCTAAACCATCTAAATAGAGCATTCTTTCCCAAATCATAGGGGTACTAAGAATCACATTTGTAGAATTTCTCATCTAAGAACAAGCAGCCCAGAATGGGACCACGTGCGATTGTGGACACAGAGGACTGTCCACATTGTACACCTCTTTTCAGAGGTAAGAGGCTCTTACCTACTTGCTCCTTTAAAACATTTTGGGATCTGCTTTCCCCAAAGTTTCAAGGAGTTCTTTAAAAATTCATTTTTATCATGCACCCCTCCCCCACTTCTCCACTCAAATGTTTAAATTGCTTATAATTTTAACAACTCAGGCTCACCCTCCAGAGACACAGAATAAATTTTGGATGTCTAAAAATAAAGTTTTAACTGACCAATTTAACTTGCTTCTTTGGCTCCGCAGAGCTGAGTATTTCCTACATCCACACCAGAACACAGGTACAAACCCTTGTGACAGAGCGCATCTCTTCCCTTCCAACAAATTTGGAATAAAGTTCTAAGACAGGAGTTTACTATGTCCGTCTCTTATCAGTTTCAAAATTATATTCAAAAGTCCTCTTCAATTGATCTGTTTTTGGTTGCACTAAGCTATAAACCAAATTTTCACTGCGCTGAATCCTGTGTTAGGAATGACAGAATGACAATAAGTAAGTTAAACATAGTTCTTACCTTCAGAAAGCTCTCCAACTAGTGGGAGGGACAATGAATTAAACACACATTTATAAATCGTATACTAAATTCCAACAGGAGAAGTGCAAGATTCCATGGGGACAACCAGCAAGGACTTCTCACTGAGCTCAGATGCTGCAGTAATGTTTCTCAGAAACAGAGTACTCTGAGTACGGCCTGTGACACTGGACTTGGCTAGGAAGGGGGGTAGTATTCTTTGAAGAAGGGACAAAATAAGCAAAAACTATACTGACTTCAGGAACTAAAACTTGAACATGACTGGGAAATAAAATACAAAGCAGGAAGCACAAAGATTAGTCTGGCATGAAAACTCTGACAGCCTAAACCAGGGGTCCTCAAACTTTTTAAACAGGGGGCCAGTTCACTGTCCCTCAGACTGCTGGAGGCCGGACTATAGTTTTAAAAAAACTATGAACAAATTCCTATGCACACTGCACATATCTTATTTTGAAGTAAAAAAAACAAAATGGGAACAAATACAATCACACCACCTCATGTGGCCCGCGGACCGTAGTTTGAGGACCCCTGGTAAACTAACATCTCAACTTTATCTTAAAGGCCATGGGAAGACACTATGGAAATGTTAAATAATAATACTACTGCTCCAGGAAAACCAAAGAAGCAGCATTAGGGCAAAGAGACTAAAGGGGAGCATGACCAGAAGCAGGCACCCCGAGAAAAGGCCACTGAAGAAGTCCTACAGAGGATGAACAGATCTAGGAAAGAGAATTTTTAAGTCCACAGACTTCCCAACTCCCTTCACAACTCCAATCTACTCTCTTTCTCACTGTTCTAAACTTGAATAATAGGAAGTATACTCCAACTGAAATTCTTAAGGTTGGCATAAAGGTCTACAGGGGTAAGGGTGTTCTTTCAAGAACATCTCCATACCTCATTCTGCAAAGATAAAGAAAATAACTTCTTGATCTATAAAGTAGGATATGCTATACCTCAGTTTACTTAGCAAATAACTTCTTTTATTACACCTCAGTTTACTTACCAATTAATTTCTTTTATTGAAAAGCGCTCACTTTTGATTGAGTTTTGGGTATTTAATTACGAAAGATTTAAACAAGTCAGGGTAAGATACTGCTTCCAAAAAACAGCAATGAATTACCAGTACTAGTAACTCTTCCCTAGATAAAGATAAAGCTCAGTTCCTAAAAGACCACATTCCCACTGTCACCTTAGATACCGTCAAGGTGTGACCCAGGGTAAAGGAAAACTTTAACAAAGAGAATAGCATTCTTAGAAGAGTCCTTAGAACCTATCTTCGTATAGGTTTTCTGAGCTTTTTTTTTTTTTTTTTTTTTTGTAGAGACAGAGTCTCACTTTATGGCCCTCGGGTAGAGTGCCGTGGCCTCACACAGCTCACAGCAACCTCCAACTCCTAGGCTTAGGCGATTCTCCTGCTTCAGCCTCCCGAGTAGCTGGGACTACAGGCGCCCGCCACAACGCCCGGCTATTTTTTTTTGGTTGCAGTTTGGCTGGGGCCGGGTTTGAACCCGCCACCCTCGGTATATGGGGCCGGCGCCTTACTGACTGAGCCACAGGCGCCGCCCAGGTTTTCTGAGCTTTAATATTCAGAGATTGCTACTCAATTATTGGTAGAAGTAAAATAAATACATCAAATCAAATCTGAAGCCAGGCTAGCACTTTGGGAGGTGAGGCAGGAGGACTGCTTAAGGCCAACAGATCAAAACCAGCTTGAAGGGCGGCCCCTGTGGCTCAGTGGGCAGGGCGCCGGCCCCATATAGCGAAGGTGGCGGCTTCAAACCTGGCCCTGGCCAAACTGCAACAATAAGAACAGCCAGGCGTCGTAGCAGGTACCTGTAGATCCAGCAACTCAGGAGGCTGAGGCAAGAGAATCGCCTAAGCCCAGGAGTTAGAGGTTGCTGTGAGCTGTGTGACACCACAGCACTCTAACGAGGGCGATAAAGTGAAACTGTCTCTACCCCCCAAAAAAGCTTGAATAAAAACAAGACCTTTCTCTATTAAAAATAGAAAAACTAGCTGGGTGTTGTAGCAGGTGCCTGCAGACCCAGCTACTCAGAAGAGTGAAGCAGGAAGATCACTTGAACCCAGGAGTTTGAGGTTGTAGTAAGCTGTGATGATACAACTACATTCTAGCCCAAGTAACAAAGAAAGACCCTATCTCAAAAAAAAATAAAAAATAAAAAAATCTAATGTAGAATATAATTGTCTTAACACAACAACTAAGAAAATGCCAGGAAGGCTATGTTAACCAGTGTGATGAAATGTGTCAAACTGTTTATAAAACCAGTGTATGGTGCCCCATGATTACATTGATGTACACAGCTATGATTTAATATTAATAAAAAATAAATAAATATAAAAAAATCTGATTACCCTGTCTCAAAATCAAGAAAGTATGCATGACACCCTTCCCCTCCTAAAAAGACACAATGTGAATAGAGAACACAAGAGGCAAAAGGTTTTAATTATTAAATTAAGGCCAAAATAGCTGGAAACCCAATGCTATATTATACGGACTACATTCACCACCATCAAAATACCAAATTCACCATTACCTACAGTGAGAAGCAGAGAAAGAAAGTCTTCCCTTCTACAGTCTTTCCTTAGGTGTTTGGTTGATCATCTGTCTGAAGACAGACTAGACAAAGAAATACTCTTGCAAGTGTGTCTTTTCAGCCATTAGTGTGCAAATAAGAGGTATGTCTAATGAAACGCAACCATCTACCCTCTATTGTCAGCTGGTAACATAAGAGTTTGTAAAATAAGCTAAGCTCTTTCAGAGCTCAGGCCTCTGCCCATTCCATCACAGTCCATTCATTCCTTCTGCTAGGAAGTGAGCACATTCTGAGCACAAAACAATGTTGAAAGACGTTGTGAACATACCAGTAACTAAAATAGACATGCCCTCTTCAGTAAAAGCAACTGCTACAAAGAAAAATACAAGGTGAAGCCTATAAAACCTATTAAAGTAGGAAGGACATAACCTAATCTTGGGGATAGCAAAAGCTATCTAAAGAATGATTGGAGTTCATCAAAAAGGAACGATGTTCCCACGTAATGGGCACAATGTGAGGGTATAACATGGCACACCTTCTGTGCCACAACTACAACGGGGACTCTACCTAACAAATACAAACATTGTAACCTAATTGTTTATACCTTCACATTAATCTGATAAAAAAAGAAAAGAGGAACTAGGGAAGGGGAAGGGAAGGAAAACAAAGGGGAAAAAAGAAAGGGAGGGAAGAAGGAAGAAAGAGTTTGTTCAGATAAAAAAAAAAAAAAGTAGCACGTATAAAGGGCCACAATTTGGATGGCACCTGGCATATCTGAGGCCCTGATGGAAAAGCCAGCACAGATAGAGATTGGATAACAAAAGAGGAAATGGTAAAGGACTGGTGAGGAAGGCACAAGTCATATCACACAGGACCATGTGAGCCAAGTCAAGAGCTTTCTTTCTCCTAAAACCAATAAGAAACCATGTTTGGTAACAGAGTATCACGACCAGATGTCTTGTGTTTTGAAAGACCACTTTAGCAGCAGTGTGCAGAACTTCGGAGCAGAAGTGGAGAGATGAGCTGGGAGAGTAAGATGACTGTGGCAGTCCTATGAGACATGGCAGGAGCCTGGCCCAACTCAGATGAGGGGTGGCACTGGACATGGTGGCAAGGGCTGGAGTCCAACTGATAGGAGGTGGTGGGAGTGGGGAATGGGGACATGAGGAGTAACGAGCATGACACCACCAGAGCATCAGTGAGGGAAGGAGAATGTCTCTTTCTGGAGCGCCAGTGTGTTTAGGGAAAGGTAAGGCAGAGAAAGAGCATTGGCACAAAGAAACCAGCTTGCATGCCTACTAGGTACCTGACCGTAGACAAGTTAACCTCTCTAGGCCTTGAGTTCCTCATCCATGAAAGGGGAATACATAGTTCCTAACCTCCCGTAAAAACACTGGACAGATTAAGTAACACATGTAAAGTTTCAATCTCAGGATTTAGCATACAATTATGTCCCAATAAATGTGAGCTGGGATCGTGTTTGTTACTAGTGAAGAGGCCATTTAAACTTCCCATTAAAAAATATTCAGCCATAAAAAAAGATGCAGGCTTTACATCTTTTGTATTAACCTGGACAGAGTTGAAGAACATTCTCTTTAGTAAAGTATCATAAGAATGGAAAAGCAAGTATCCGGTGTACTCAATATTAATATGAATTCAGTATGTGATCTAATACACACCCACACAAGAGAAAAACTCAATTCAATTCAACCTGGGGGACTGGCGTGCTCCCACCTTATGGGAACAATCTAAGGGTATAATATGGCACACCTCTTGGGTGAGAGGCACAACTACAACAGGGACCCTACCTAAAAAATGTACATTGTAACCTAATCATTTGTATCCTATTAAACTGAAATGTTTAAAAAAAGAAAAAAAGTGCTTCAGGCCTTCTCCAAACGCCATTAGAATGCCAGTGAAGGTCTGCCCAAAAGCATACCCGACCTGCGGAAGGAGAGCAGACAAACCTAAGAGGCAAGAGCTACGGACTTTTATTTATTTTTTGTTTTTGAGACACAGTCTCACTTTCTCCCCCTGGGTAGAGTGCTGTGACATCTCTAGGGCTCAAGCGATCCTCTTGCCTCAAACTCCTAGCTCAGGCAATCCACCTGCCTCAGCCCTCCAGAGTGCTAGGATTATAGGTGAGCCACCGTGCCCTGCCTAAAAGCAACAGACTTCAGAAGGCAGACAGTGATGGATGGCTATGACCTAGTACATCCTAAAAAACTGAATCTTGAGCCAGTAGAGTGAAAAGCCATGAAGCAATCTAATTTATTCAGAAAAATCCCCTCTAAGTCTCAAGAATTGGTAAAATCAAGTGACCCTGGGGGCAGGGCTGCAGGTGGGGCTAAACACAGGGCTAACACTTTAGATCTGCTTACAGAACAATGAGACACCATCCCTCCAACATCCTCACCCGCTTCCACCCAGCCAAGCAGCTTCCCCTACCCTCTACCCTCTTTAGCAGAAAACTATAGTTTGTTTTTGTGTTTGTTTGTTTCTTCTCACCCTTCCAGAGAGTAAAACAAACAGGCTCTAGGCACAACAGGCAGAGGTGAGGGTTAGGATGCACAGCAACACTGGAAGATGAAGTGGATGTTTACATCTTGAATGCCGTCCAGCCCTCTTCCTCCTCCTGGCTCCTGGGTTTGCTGGCAGCCAGGCTTTCAGCCTCTTGAGCCAGGAGATTAGAAGATCTTTCTTTGAGGAATTTACCAACCCAAAAGGGGAGAACTAAAATCGCTGACACTAAGGGTTGCATAAGGCAATGGCATTGCCAGATTCTATTATAGCAAGACACATAATAACCCGCCCATCTATAGTTTTTAAGTGTCTCTTAATATGAGCCAACGGCCAAAAATCTTCAATATCTAATATCATAGTTCTATTCATACAGGTTAACATCCCTTACCTGAAATGCATGGGACCAAAAGTGTTTCTAATTTTATTAGATTTTATATTATTTGCATTGTAAATACTGGGTGAGCATCCAAAAATCTAAAATCCAAAATGTTCTGGTAAGTGTTCCAAAGTTTGTGCTCAAGAAGTTTCAGATTTTGGGCTTTGAGACTTGCTCAACCTTCATGGCAGAAGTGAAGGGACTTTGCAGATGTAATAAATGCCCCTAGTCAATTGACTTTAATAACAAAGAAATTATGCTGGATAGACCAAGCCTCAACGGGTGAGCTATTCTTTTAAAAAGAGAGATCAGAGACAGAAGTCAGAAAAATACTCTCCTGGTGGCCTTCTAGAAACAAGAAGCCTTGTTATGAACTGCCAGGAAGAGGGGTGGCCGCTAGGAGCTGCCAACATCAGTTCTACAACTGCAAGGAAATGAATTTTGCCAACAAGAGAAGAGCCGACCTAATCTGCAGCTGAAACCCCAGCTCTGGCTGACACCTTGATACCCTGGGTAGTTTTGTCAAACCCTGAGCAGAAGACCCAATCAATCTGTAACCTGTATATGCTCAACTAAGCTCCTGACCCACAGAAACTCCTTAATAAATGTATGCGATTTTAAGCCGCCTTATGTAATTTGTAATACACATCAGAGAAAATACAAACCTGTATGCTAAACAGGTATATTTTACTCTATGGAAATATTAATACTACCTCAATAAACTAGACTATAAAATATATAATTGCAGAAATAGAAACTTTTATATTGAGATTATAAGACAAATTATAATTTGACTGAAGAAATTACCCAGTCAATGGAACCAAAAAGACAGAAACGGAAAAATGGCAGGGAAGAGATTTTTAAAAATGAAATGCATGGTCTATGAAAGTCAATATCAAAACAAAAGAAATTTCTGAAAGAGAGAAGAGGAAGTCAAAACTCAAGTTTTAAAATAAAAACTCAAGAAAATTTTCAGAAAAGGCTTGGCAGCCAGAGCTCAGTGAGTAGGGTACCAGCCACGTTATGCTGAGGCTGGCAGGTTTGCCCAGGCCCGCTAAACAACAATGACAACTGCAACCAAAAAATAGCTGGGTGCTGTGGTGGTGCCTGTAGTCCCAGCTCCTTGGGAGGCTGAGGCAAGAGAATCACTTAAGCCCAAGAGTTTGAGGTTGCTGTGAACTGTGACGCCACGGCACTCTACCAAGGGTGACATAGTGAGACTCTGTCTCAAAAAAAACAAATAAATTTCAGAATACCAGAACATGAGTTTCCAATTTTAAAAGTCTTAGTAAGTGCCCATTAGAACAACAACAGAAAGATAAAACAAAGTACTATAGGTTTTCACTTAACAAGAATCAGGAGCCAAAATGGCTTTGGACCTTTTTTGGGAGGTGGGGGAAGAGAGACAGGGTCTAGCTCTTTTACCCCAGCTAGAGTGCAGGAATGTCCTCAGAATTTACCGCAACCTCAAACTTCTGGGCTTAAACAGTCCTCCTGCCTCAACCTCCCAAGTAGCTGGAAGTACAAGTGTGCATACACAACTATGCCCACCTAATTTCTCTATTTTTAGTTAAGACAGGGTCTCACTCTTGCTCCACCTGGTCTCAAACTCCTGCGCTCAACCAATCCTCCCACCTCAGCCTTCCAAAGTGCTAGGATGACAGGCATGAGCCACGACACTTGGCCGGCTTCAGATTTCTAACCACCCTAAAAGTTAGAAGCTACAGGACAAAGAAATAAAGAAATGTTAAAGTAAAAAATTCAAACATAGAATTCTCTACCTTTAAGAGGACTTAAAGTAGAACGTTTAAGACAATATAAAATTATTGTGAAATAATTGCGAAATTATGTTGTAAAAAAATTTGAATGTTTAAGACAATATAAGCGAAATTATGTTGTAAAAAATTTGCATAAAAATTTGAAAGAGTTTCATTAAATATACTGTCAGAACCAACTTGTCAATGACTCCTCAATTACATGAAAATTAATGTCTTCCAAATGAGGATAATAAGGACAAGGCAAAATATAGTCTTTGGAAAGTTAAAATCCTTCATCCATTCTTTTGAGACTATATTTCTTACTTTTTGTTGTTAAAATGTAATTTCTGGTACACCACATAGAAAAACTGTTTTGCAAATATCCACTGAAGTTAAACCAAATGTATAACCAGATATCTCATGTACTATACACATATCCACCAAAAGACTTATAAGAAAGTTCACAGCATCTTGATTCCTAACAGCCATAAACTGGAAGCTACCCAAATATCTACCACCACTGCAAAGAATAAGACCATGGTGTAGTCATACACTGGAAAAGCAGGCAATAATGAGAAAAGAATGAACAATGGAAAAAGAAAACAACATGGACAAATCACAGAAACTAATGAGCATGAGTTCCAACTCAAATATGTACTACACGATTCCTTACATAAAGTTCAAAAACAAGTGAAGTTAATCTAGAGTGACTAAACTCCAGAACTTCAGCAGGCAGACGTCTGAGAGGAAGCACGGGGAAGCCTTCTGGAGTAATGAAAATATTCCATCTCTTAATATGGGTACTGGGTACATATCCCATAAGAAAAAAATTCAACTTGTATATTTAAGATGTGCATTTCACCATATATAAGTTACGTCTGAATTACAAATCTGAAAAGAATTATGAGATAATTGAGAGTGTTTTTATACGTAATTTATTTCATGAAATGCTGGTGATAGCAGATGATAGCAATTATTATTTTAATATCTTTACTTGAAAAATAACAAGCTGTAACTCTATATTAGTGTCCCCAAATGACTTTTTTTGGGGGGGGACAGAGTCTCACTTTGTCATCCTTCGGAGAGTGCCGTGGTGTCATAACTCACAGCAACCTCCAACTCTTGGGCTCAAGTGATTCTCCTGCCTCAGCCTCTCAAGTAGCTGGGACTACAGGCGCCTGCCATAACACCCGGCTATTTTTAGAGATGGGATCTCGCTCTGGCTCAAATCTGTGAGCTCAGGTGACCCACCTGCCTTGGCCTCCCGGAGTGCTAGGATTACAGGCTTAAGCCACTGCGCCCAGCCTCCCCCAAATAATTTTTTCCCAACATTTTATTTTGAATAAGTATATAACCTACAGAAAAATGCAAAGACTAGTACAATTAACAACTATATGCCCTTCATCTCTATTCACCAATTGCCAACACTTTGCTATTGTCATTATTTCTCTCCTTCTCTGTTTTGGCTGACCTGTTTGAAAATAAGTTGCAGACATCATAACATGTCATCCCTAAAGGCCATTGTCTTACATAAGCAAAGTACGATTATCACACCCAAGAAACTTAACACTGACATATTATTATTATTTAACATTTGGCCCATAAGCAAATTTCCTCAATTTTCCAGAAATGTTCTTTTATAGACTACTCCCACCCCCAATCCAGAAATCACAGATTCATGATAGGCTCCTCTGCTTAAGTCTTCCTTGACCTAGTATATCGTGTCTCATAACCACTTGTAAGTTTTTTTTAATTACTTTTTCATCTTTTATGATATTAACAACTCTGACCCAATATAGGTATTAACATTTTCCTGGCATATGAAATCCAAAAGTCTGCAAATAATTTTTATTTACTCAGTGCCTTCTATAACCCTTACCACCACATTAGTTTTCAAATACCTTTATCCTGACAAGTCTGGATGAAGCTATGTATCAAATACAGAGACAGGATAGTTCAAGGCTTATACCTGGTTCACAGTGTATAAGTTAAATTCTGCTTTAACTTACCGCTGAGTGTGAGCAGGCCACGGGGTCTGGTTTGGCGTGGGCACTGAATTCGTGGGACTCACTAGCATGGCACTATAGATATTGGAAGCAACCACCAGTATGCAGAGAAGTATGGGCCCAATGATTGCCCCTTCCAGGCCTAGGTAGTATGCCCCACCAGCCACTGCTAAGCCTGTCAGGTACGGATGGCCACCTCTGGAATACAAAGTACACAAATTAGTTCATGGCTATTAACACACGTAAACTGGAGTAAATTTGAAATACATTTCTAACATAATGTTCATTTTTTTAACGTACCATGCTTTCTATTACATCATCATTTTTCTTTCAATTAGCTCAACACAGATAGAACCAAACATTGACTATAATCCTGAGACCCAAGAATTTTCTTGTCTGTGCACCAATGTGTGACAACTGCCTCTTTTTATAGTTCCAACAATTGAAAGAATAAAGTCAGCAATGTTAACAGATATTTTGTGCCCATTGCAGGTGGCTGCCTGAGGTGAGTTACTGTTGGCATAGGACTAGCTATAAGTCACCTATTAGGTTTACCTCCATCAAGGATAATTAAGTGGGTTCAACTTAGCAAGTAATTCAGTTAATTATGCTTTTTATAAGACAACAATAATAGCATCCCTCTTACTCGTAGGCTAGAATTCTGGCCACCTCCTAAAATACGTCTTTCAAAACACAGTACAGATAAAAGATCTCATGAAGAAAATATGTCACGGAGCCTAAGATTTTTATTTCACAGAAGAGTTACAAATGCCCTCCAGCCTGTCACAGTATCACCTCCATAAATGGCATAAAACAACACAGAATACAGCAGCACAGAACAATGGTTAAAAGAAATGACCATGACATGAGAGGGACCAGGAAATAGTCAAGTTGTTTGTATCCAGTTTTTAAAAACAGATGAGAACAATTTGGTGAGGGGCAAATAACGAAATAACCCAGTGAGGACGTTCTGTGATATATAACTGTTTAATTAAAGTAGCACTTGCAGTGAGTCCACCCTCAGGAAACCAATCTATTATATTGCTAAGTTTATCTGTCTTCCCCATAAGTAAAAGGGATTGACTGTAGTATTACACGTAAGCTAGGAAAGCTTTTTACCTAAACAATGTATCTGAGGAGAATTTCAAACATGTTTGAAGTTTAAGAAAATAAAGTGGAAACTTTTTTTAAAAGGTTATTAAAAAATAAAATGATTCATACTAAAAGTTTCATTTCCTAATGATGCCAGTTAAGAATTTTATTTTTAAGATAAAATCACACATATATCTTCAATTCTACCTACAAACTTGAATACAAAATTTCTATCAAAATTTAAAGAAATCGATTAAGTATATATCATAAACCTACTTCAACTGCTAAATACTAGTTAATCGTACTCTGATGTTCTCCTTTTTTACTTTAATTTTTTCCTCTTAAGTTTTACACATAAAAAGGTCCCCTTAAGACTGGCTCATAAGTCTTTTTGAGCTTGTTTCTTTTTGCTCTGGAACTCTGGGAGTTTCAGAGTCCTCCTACACCTTTTGTTTGTTTTCTAACTTTTTTTAAAAAAACATTAATTTACCAAAGAGAAAACAAGGTGACAGTGGCACAAAATTTGCCTCTACTTTATTTTTTAAGACATAGGGTCCTGCTCTGTCACCCAAGCTGCAGTAGCCTAATCTTAGCTTATTTTAAGTTCTAATACTTGGCTCAAATGATCCACCTGGCTCATCCTCCCAAGTAGCTGAGATTACAGGCACACACCACCACACCTGTCTAATTTTCTTTATTCTTTGCGGATGGTGGTGTGGGGGGGGCGTCTCACTCTGTTCCCCAGGCTGGTCTCATACGCCTGAGCGCAAGCAATCCTCCCACCTGTGCCTACCTAAGTGCTAAGACTACAGGTATGAGCTACTGTACCCAGCTAGCTTCTACGTAATTTAAATTAAATGAAGGGTGCTCTTTAATAAGCTTAAGACTGTCTTTTCTACATTTATTTAAAGAAAACACAATATATTAACTATTATGACAGTTTCACTAGGCCATATTCTGAATTTGAGTAACATCAAAATTAAACACTCATGTCTTTTAAACAATGTCATTTTAAATTAAAATTTCATTACATCAATGAGAACTCAAAAGTCTACTTCACTAAATAATCCCATACCACTTCTTTCATCCACTCCTCAGGGGAAAAAAAAAAAACTCCTTAAAAAAAAAATGCAATAGAAATCAGCAATAACTTCAGAAAATCTGCGGGATACTTACCCTGATATGTCAGAATAGATTGCAGTATCTACAAAGTAGGTTGGCAAGAGGTGAAAAATCAAAAGTAAAATGGCCTTGCATCCCAACCCTTGTGTCAGCCACAGGTCTAGAACTGCAGGTATTGCTGCCCAATATGTCCCCAGAAATGGCACTGCTCCAAGGATTGCTGCCAAAGCTAATAAAAAATTAAAAGAAGCATTATCAACAAAACAATAGGACCCAGGTGGTAGCTCCTTTAAAATTTCCACCAAAAACAAGTTAAACAAATATGCACAAACTCCAATTTTAAGAAAATGATATGCCTTATTTAACTGAATTTTTTAGTTAAATAAAGGGTCAATACCTTAAAACTTGATATTGAAAATCTACAAGTGTTTTCTTTATGGGTCTGTTCTTAAGCAATAAAACTTCAGTGTTATACAGCTGTTATTCTGGTTAGTTAATGTACAGTCCTATAAATGTAACTATAGAGCATGTGTCAAAATTTGTACTGAGCCCAAAGCCAAATCAGAAATGTGGCTCAGGAATGCATATTCTTCACTTTGCTTCTTTCTAATAACAATGAAATGTAATTAAATACAAAAAAATGTCCTTGCTTCAAAAGCTCATCCCCTTGCAGAGCACTGTTATAGATTCAAATACTCTCTCTCCATCTGGCTTCCCTCCAGACTAAGAGTTAAGTTCTGGTTCTACCACAGCCAGGTGTGTGACCTTGGAAAACTGGGGTTTTCTTGGGTTTTTTTGGAGACAGAGTCTCACTTTATGGCCCTCGGTAGAGTACCGTGGCATCACACAGGTCACAGCAACCTCCAACTCCTGGGCTTAGGAGATTCTCTTGCCTCAGCCTTCCAAGTAGCTGGGACTACAGGTGCCCGCCACAACGTCTGGCTATTTTTTTGTTGCAGTTTGGCCGGGGCCAGGTTTGAACCCGCCACCCTCAGTATGTGGGGTTGGCGCCCTACTCACTGAGCCACAGGCGCCACCAGGGAAACTTGGGTTTTGAATCTATAAAACAAGACCACCACCTACCCTGCCTGCCTCATAGGGTACTTGCATGTCAGCTGGTGGGTTAGTAAACACCATGGTAGGAAAAGAACACGAATGAACTTGGGAATGTAGAGGAGGAGGCACAGACAAAAGAGGGTGGGGAGGGATGGTGGTAAAAGCAAATATGGAAGGCAAGAGAAATTTAGAAAACAAGCAGCCACAGAAATAAAAGGAGAAAAAGTGGAAGGAGAGGAGCAGAGATAACGTAGAGGTGAAAGAAAAAGATGGATATTAAACCACCTGGTGCTTATGGAACGAGGGCATCATGAGAACAGATCTGGAGACAGCTTCTGTGCCCTCAGAAGCCTTCGCCTTGCCCTAGGACAGTACCCTCAAGAGTTAAATGAACTTTGCTCCCTGTCAAATCAGTTCAATTCAAACATTTATCGAGTGCCTGGCTGTTATGCTAAGTGCTAAGAAAGACACTCATTTAACAAGTGCTTATGCAGTGCTGTCTATGTGCTAGTTAAGAACCTGCTACTACTGGGGGGGGGGGGGGGGCGTGTACAGCAATAAGCAAAGACACGACAAATCATATTCCTGCCCCTAATCTGAACTAGAGTAAATCGTGAGCCACAAAATTAAGTATTTTAAACTTGAGGAAACAGACATTTCCTACTGTTTATAAAACAGCTTAATGTTCCTTAAATAGAAGACAGTGGAAGTTATGGTATGGTTGTTACCTGATGGTATGAAGACAATATTGATTCCAAATATAGTATGAGTCAGCCAGGTGTACAATCCATAGAAACCAGCCATTTTGAGGGAAGCATCAAACACCCCTCTAGATAAAAGAAAAAGTAAATAAACACAGTATCATACAGTGTGATTTTGAGAAAAATCGATACTTCTAGGCCTCTGACCACTTCATTCCAAATCTGGGAACAGCTTCAAATTTCTACTGGCCTAAGAAGGCTGTTTTCATTTTATTTCAAAGAAACCTAAAAACCTTATTTTAAATCTTAGAATATGTTCAACACACTGTTGTTTAAATTTCTCTGATAAAAGATAACTGAAGCACCCTAAAGAATCCTCCTCACTGAAATAATTCACCAACTGTTCATTTCTGAAGCAGGTATTTACCACCAACATAGATGGAAAGAAAATTAATTGTGAATAACATTTTACCACAGTTAAACTCCAAGAAACTCAGGCTGTGGCCAGCCCTTCCCTTTGGAAAGAGCAAGTAAGGGACAACATAACTTATAATCCATCATCTTTCTTCTCTTATTATCAAAAGTAGCCCACATTTCTTAAACTATTTAACATTTCTTTAACTTAACTATTTAACTATTACTCAGCAACTAAGCCTGCTGAGTAATATCCTCTACAAATGCTACCCAAAGCATTCAGGTCACTGGGAAAGAATTTTTTGGGGAAAAAAAAATTATTAGGAGAAAAAAACTCCAAATATAAAAGGGATGTAAAAACACATATATTCAATGATTAATATTAAGAATCCAGGACATGAAAAACTCCAGCATCAGGTGCTTTGTGTCTGCACTATGTAAGGGAGAGAAATAAGGAAGTGTTCAGAGATAGCAGCGAACCGTAAGTAATCCCGGGGTACCACAAAAATTATAAAAAACCAGGATTTGCAGGGGGTTGGGAGGAGCACACTCACGTACTCAGGAGAAGGAAACACTAAAACTGAAAAAGGAGCAAAGGTGACATTGTATACCCAGCAGGGAAGACCAAGAGATATAGTGTAGGAGCAAATTCAAGCTCTGGGACCTAGTGATTAATTTAATAGGGCTCTGAAACATGGATCTGGTGACAGCTTCCCAGCTGTGCATCTTTGTCACCCTAACCAGCAGCCCTCACTAGAGAAGTATCATGTGACTCCAATAAGGACCCAGATTAAAGTGACATCAAAAATGCCAAAAGGGAGGAAGATATCCCAAGGAAAAATTTAGGACCTTAACAGCAAATGAACAGAGGAAACAGAAGACAAAGAGAAAATGACAGAGCTTCAGGTTCTAAACCTGAAGGGGAAAGAAGGGCAGTGTCTCAAAAACACAGAGAAAGAGAAAGAAGTAGGTTCCCTTTGGGCTATAAGACAAAAAAGATAATGAAAATACCCCAGAGGTAGCTGAAATAAAAGACAAGGCTTTACAGGGAACTCAGAACCAGAGATCTGAAGTGCACCAGAATAGACCACTCACAGGAAAAGATTAAAGAGCAAGCTAAGAGAAAATGGGGCAGTAAGTTGCAATCTTACAAGGGATCTAAGAACAAAGATGTAACAGCCAAAGAGATAAGGAGTCATTTCTGTAGAGGAGGAAATCACTGGAGTGTGGTATTCCCAGAAACCAAGGGAGAAGGAAGATTTTGTGGAGGAAAGAATAACAACAGCAATAACCAGAGAGGAAAAGAAAGAAAAGTATGGAACTTGTCTAGAACTAGGGAGGTCACAATGAGAGAAGATATAGAACAGGTACTTTTGTTAACCTTACGTTATTTTAAAAACGTATAAACCAAAAATAAGTGGACATCTAAGGTGCAAAAGAATATCGAAACTAAATCAGACCTCTGTATGGCAAGTAAGCAAAGCTCAATCCCAAGAGGATCACTTACATGAAACAGCGCAGTCTTCTCTCTTCCACCTCTGAGAACAATGGTTGTTGGTAATATTCTCATCAAGGCAACTTACTTTTACCTACTTTCTTTCTTTTATCTTTGAGACTCTGCCAGGCTGGAGTGTAGTGACATACTCATAGCTCACTGTAGCCTTGAACTCCTGCGATCAAGTGATCCTCCTGCCTCAACCTTCTGAGGAGCTAGGACTACAGGTACATAACAACATACCTAATTTTTTAAAAAAAATTTGTAGAGACAGGGTCTCATTATGTTGCCCAGGCTGGTCTCAAACTCCCGGCCTTAAACAATCCTCTTGCCTTAACCTCCCAAAGTGCTAGGATTATACACATGAACCACCACACCCAGCCAAGGCAACTTTTACGTAATTTATGGGCTATTTTTGCAGTTACTAAACATGTAACCCAATGAAGGATGAAAAATAATATACACCCCTCTACCTCATAACCTGGTACACAATCTTTATGAAACAGCAGAGAAAAATCCTCTAATGATTTACTCAGAAGAAAATTTAACTTTCCCAGATTTATTTCTCTTTTTAATGTACCAGCTATATTGAACTGCAATTTACAAATAATAAAACTCACAATTTTAGGTATACAATTCAGTAATTTTGACAAACATGTAAGGTTCCATAATCAACATTACTACCAAGACACAGAACATTTCTGTCACCTCAGGAAGTTTGCTCGTGCCCGTACTACTTGGTCCCTCCCTGAACCCTGGCCTCTGACAGCCATCAGATATGTTTCCTATCCACTATAATCTCACCTTGTCTATAAGTTCATATAAACGTAATCATAATTTATATAGCTCTTTATAAACTGTGGTAAAAAATACATAGCTATTTACCATCATAATCATATTTAATGTATAGTTCAGTAGAGTTAAGTGTATGCACTCTGTCAGTGTGTAGCTTTTGGTGGTTGGTTTCTTTCACAGCATAATGCTTCTGAGCTTCATCCCCACTGATGAGTGTATTAGTAGTGTGTTCTTTACTGTTGTTGAGTACTATTCCATTATAAGGATATACCACCATGTGTTTACCCATTTACCAACTGATGAACATTTGGGGTGTTTCCAGTTTGGGGCTATTATACTATTACGAACATTCAAGTGCAAGTCTTTATATAAACATATGCTTTTATTTCTCATCTGTAAACACAACCAGAAGTCACTGCCTCCTACATTGCATGTCTCCTCCAAGTGAGAGGTAACTCCAGAATTATGGTATTATGTTATGTGAGTGGATGCTGGCAGAAAGAGAAATTCAGCTCATGAAAGGCCACACGTCAATGCATCTGAATTCCCTAGTAATGGACCATCGCACAGTAGGTGCTCATTAACAGGGGCTATTACAAATGTGCTATATATACACGTAATACTAGTCAGTCATTTGCAGTAACATGGATGAGCCTGAAGGACTCTACACCAAGTGAAATAAGCCAGGCACAGACAGATACCACAGGACCTCACTCATATGTGGAATTTAAGAGTTGAACTCACAGAAGCAGAGTGGTGGTTGCCAGAGGGTAGGGAGGTAGTGACAGGGGGTCAGGGAGATGGTCAAAGAGTACAAAGGTTCCATTAGGATAAGAGAGCTCTGTACAGCATAGTGATATCAGTGAATAATAATGGATTATATGCTTGAAAACTGCTGACAGATCTTCAATGTAATAAACAAAGAATAGGACACGACTGATATATTAGTTAGCTAGATTTAACCTCTTCATAATGTAGACATATATGTAAACATGTTATACACTGTAAATATAAACAATTTCTTAATTTTTTAATTTATTTTTTTAAATACAGGGTCTCACTCTGATGCCCAGGCTGGAGTGCAATGGTGTCATCATAGCTCACTGTAACCTTTTACTCCTAGGTGCAAGTGATCCTCTCATCTCGGCCTCAGCTTCCCAGTACCTGGAAGTACAGGTGTGCACCACTGTGCCCAACTTGCCCAGCTAATTTTTTTATGTTTTGTAGAGACTGGGCTTTTGCACAGGCTGCGATCTTCCCACTGTGGCCCCACAAAGCACTAGGATTTAAGGGATGAGCCACTGCACCAGGCCTATACAATTTTTATTTGTCAATTACACGTTTTTTTGTTTTTTTTGTAGAGACAGAGTTTCACTTTATTGTCCTCAGTAGAGTGCCATGGCATCACACAGCTCACAGCAACCTTCAACTCCTGGGCTTAGGCGATTCCCTTGCCTCAGCCTCCCAAGTAGCTGGGACTACAGGTGCCCACCACAATGCCCAGCTATTTTTTGTTGTTGTTGCAGTTTGGCCAGGGCTGGGTTTGAACCCGCCACTCTTGGTATATGGGGTCGACACTCTGCCCACTGAGCCACAGGCGCTGCCAGTTACACCTTATTTTTATAAAAAAAGAAAAACAAGTAAAAAAAAAAGTCCTTAGGCCTCTTGCCTCTTTGCCCTTTTGTCACAACTACGGAGCCCCGTTGTTTGTGTCTATGGCGAATGTATCCTGCTGTGTAAACCTATCTTTTTCTTCCTCAGTAAACTTTGTTTCACTCTTGCCTTAAAAAAAAAAAAGTCCTGGGCGGCGCCTGTGGATCAGTGGGCAGGGCACTGGCCCCATATACCAAGAGTGGTGGGTTCAAACCTGGCCCCAGACAAACTGCAACATAAAAATAGCCGGGCATTGTGGCAGGTGCCTGTAGTCCCAGCTACTTGGGAAGCTGAGGCAAGAGAATTGCCTAAGCCCGGGAGTTGGAAGTTGCTGTGAGTTGTGTGATGCCACGGCACTCTACTGAGGGTCATAAAGGGAAACTCTGTTAAAAAAAAAAGTCCTCATAAGAGGGTGACAATTCTAGAAACAGATAGTGAACACAATTACAACAAACTGTAAATACACTGAAACTACTGAATTGCATACTTCACAACGGTTTAAACGGTGAACTTCATATAAACTTTATCTCAGGCTCAGTGCCCATAGCATAGTGGTTAAGGCGCCAGCCACATACACCGAGGGTGGCAGGTTCAAACCCAGCCCGGGCCAGCTAGACAATGATGTCAACTGCAACACAAAATAGCCGGGTGTTGTGGCAGGTGCCTGTAGTCCCAGCTACTTGGGAGGTTGAGGCAAGAGAATCGCTTAAGCCCAAGAGTTTGAGGTTGCTGTGAGCTGTGACACTACGGCACTCGACCGAGGGTGACAAAGTTAGACTCTGTCTCAGAATAAATAAATAAATAAATAAACTTTTATCTCATTAAATCTCTTTCACAGGAAGAGAAAAAAGCAAGAGAGTGAGAGTCAGGGAAGGAGACACAGGAAAAGTCACAGATTTAAGATCTGCTGGCCTTAAACATGGAGGAAGAGCCAGGAGTCAAAGTACGGCAGCCTTTAGGAGCTGGAAAAGACAAGACTACAGATGTTCCCCTAAACCTTCCCAAGAGAACACAACTCTGCCAACGTCTTGATTTTAAGATTTCTAACCTCTTAAATTATAAGATTTTAAAAAATTTATTTAATTACTAAGTTTATGCTATTAGGTCATTAAATATGAAATGTCTGACTTCGATCAAAAGCTTAGTTTATCATATCTCAAATAAGCAGCAGTACAACTAATCAAAATATGGGCCCAAACTACAGACAGTTTTCCCATCTGAACAGTAGCTTGTTTATGCCAGCAACCAAGAAGCTTGGAGGCACGAAATCACGAGAGGCGTTTTCCACAGCTTATTGAGAATTGAATATTTTTCCTTGCAAGAAGTGATTCAAAGCATGGAAGAAGTGGTAGTCAGTTGGTTCGAGATCTGTTGAATACGATGAGTTTCCAAGTCCAGCTTGCATAGTTTGAGCAGCGTTGTTAGTGAGATATGTAGTTGAGCTTTATCTTACAAGAGGATTGACCTGTCTCTACTGAACAATCTCAGCTGCTTAACTGCAAACACCCTCATCACTTCACCTCTGCGGTTGCAGGAGACACCCACTGTAATTGACTGACCAGGAGTTATGAAGCTGTGGTGGAAAATACCAGCGCTGGACCACACAGACTATTTTTTTTTTTTTTTGATGACTATTCGGTTATGGACTGTGTTTCATTACTTCATCTTTATCTAACTCTTGTGCTGAACACTTGCAATTGTCAAAAAGACTCCACATTTCATTGCACATAACAACGTGGTGGAGAAATGGTTCACTTTTATGTCGTAACAACACAGAAAGGCAAGCTGAGAGAAGATTTCTCTTGGGGCGCTCATTTAATTCATGTGGAACCCATCTATCTACCCAGCTTCTCTACCTTGCCCATTTGTTTCAAATGGTGCAATATTGTTGGAATGGTAATGTCAAATCTGACTGCTAACTCATGTGTAGGTTGAGATGGATTTGCTTTCACTTCAGCTTTTAGCTCATCCTTATCCACTTTGCTCTCAGGTAGCCCACATGGCTCATTTTCAAGATTAAAATCACCAGAATGGAACATCTCAAACTGTCCACATATTATGCATTCATTAGCCACATTCTTCCCAAACACTTCTTTGGTATTTTGAGCTGTTTATGCTGCATTTGTTCCAAGATGGAACTCATATTCAAAAATAACACAAATTGTTTACTTATCCATGTTTTCAGAAAAAATTGTTCTAAAAAAAATTTGAAAGAGTATCACAAGCCAAAATGTGCATTTGAAAGAATGGTACATCCCATGTATACTATGGAATATTAGTCAGCCATAAAAAATAAATAAATAAAACAGGCGAACCAATACCTATTTGAACAACCTGGATGGAACTAGAGCCTATTCTTCCTAGTGAAGTTACACAAGAATGGAAAAAGAAACAATACATGTGCTCACTATTAAACTGGAACTAATCAATCAACACCCATGGGCACATTTGGTAGTAAAACACAACAGCAGAAAGCAAGCAGGTGGGCAGAGTTGGGGGGGTAACAGGTACAATGCACACTATTCAAGTGAGGAGCACACTTATAACTTTGACTCATACTATATAAAAACAACCCGGGTAACCAAAACTTATGTACCCCTATAATAGTCTGAAATTAAAAAAAAAATTTAATTAAAAAAAGAATAAGATCCAGCCTCTTTGCAAAGAAATATGGAGAATCCTCGAAGATCTCAAATTAGATCTCCCATTTGACCCCACAATCCCACTACTAGACATCTACCCAGAAGAAGAAAAATCATTTTACCATAAAAACATTTGCACTAGATTTCTTACTGCAGCTCATTCTGCCAGGATGTGGAAACGACCTAAATGCCCATCAACTCAGGAATGGATTAACAAATTGTGGTACATGCACACCATGGAATACTATTCAGCCATAAGAAAAAATGTGACTTCACATCTTTTATAATATCCTAGATGGAGCTGAAATACATTCGTCTTAGTAAAAGTATCTAAAGAATGGAAAAGCAAATATCCAATATACTCAATACTAGTATCAAGCCAGGAGATGATCCAATGCATGCCCTAATAGGAGAAAAACTCACTTCAATTCGAGTTAGGGGGGAGGGGTAATAAGGAAGGCAGTGTGGGGTGCTCTTACTGAATGGGCATGGGGGGGGGCAGTTTGGCACACCTTTTGTGTGTGGGACATAACCACAAGATGAACTCTACCTAAGAAAATCAAATAATTTGACCTGGTTGCTTATACCCTCACATTAACCTGAAGTAAATTTACTTAAAATTAAAAAAAAAAGAATGGGATTGTACCCTCACAATAAAAAAACAGTGTCAATGTCAAGAGATATCAACAGCCAAACTTAGTACTTAAGGAAATTGGACATTTCCGGACTTAACAACCTAATCAGACTTAATAATTTACTAAAGCAGCAACAGGAAATACAACCTACTACCTCCCAGGCACTTTGATACCCACTTTACATATGCAGAAAGTTTCAGTTCAGTTAGTTTAAATTGTAAAGTTGAACAACATATAGGGCAGCACCCATATCTCAGTGGTTAGGGCGCTGGCCACATACACCAAGGCTGGTGGGTTCAAACCCAGCCCAGGCCAGCTAAAACAACAATGACAACTGCAACAAAAACAATAGCCAGGCATTGTAGCAGGCATCTGTTGTCCCAGCTACTTGGGAGTCTGAGACAAGAGAATCACTTAAGCCTAGGAGTTGGAGGTTGCTGTGAGCTATGAAGCCATGACACTCTACCCAGGGTGACATAATGAGACTCTGTCTCAAAAAAAAATAATAAAAATAAAAATAACATAATATTTAGCAATCACTCATCTGGAGTTCTCTGGAATCTAAACTTCAGAGATTTCTAGGCATAATTTACTGCCATCATCAAATAAAACTTCATCCGACATATAACTAATGGCATGCACAACACAGTTTAGCTACCAGAAGTCATTAGTTTTATTAAAGATCATTCCTTCCTTTTATGCACTCACTGATATCACAACCAATTAATCAACATTTTTTACATACTCAAATTCAGTGAGCACTTCCCTGCTTGTCTTGCTATCAGGGAAAACCAGTATGACACACTTCATCGAATCCCTTGCAAAAACCACAATAGACACCCTAAGGGTGGCTGTGTGAATCCATGGTGCCAACACGAATACCCTTCCCTTCATAACTATTCCCAGCCATTTGATCAAGCATATACTAAAGAAACTGACAGAAAATCTATATGAAGTTCACGAGTCTAATATACGGACTATATAGACTTTTTCCACTCTAACTCTTTTGAATAAAAGAATATTTGCCTGTGCTCAGTATTCTAGGACTCTTTCTGTCCATTGATTATTGAAAGATTATTGACAGTTTTTCTTTAAGTACATCTACAAGCACTCAGCAGTTGAAGAAATTGGTTCAGAAGGCTCTGGACACTCTTTTCCTCCTTTGTGGTAGCTCAGCTGATCTGATTTACATTGATGGGGAAAGAGGCAGACATCAGCCACTGAGCTTTAGCAAGTCCTCTTCCTTACTCAGAGAACTTCTATCACTACTATCTTACAGATATGTTTGGCCCCAAACCATACATAGACCATCACAGGGCAAGGCTCCTCTCTATTAGAAGGCAGGCCACAGAGTAATCAATCCAGCTATGTCCTATCTAAACACACCTCTTTTGCTGTGGAATAAAAGTTCTAAGAGTTAGGCAACTTTTCCTCTGCTAAATTTTTTCCCAAATAAACCCTAAGGTATGGCACTACAGGTCTTTGCACCAGGCCTCCTTTACACAACTATATATACATAACTCTCTTTCAAGGGCTTTTGAGCTGATTGCAAATGATGGTTTAGGATATTGGCTTTTTTCCTAACCAACTCTTTATCTTGTTTCATAAACTCTAAGATGGAACTTACTTTTTCATACGTTTTCTGACATTTCACCTCAGCTATCAGCTCTCTCTCATTTCTGACCAACAAGACTATTCTTGTTACTTTTCTAAACTGAGTAAGAAAAAACGAACAAGACAACTCAGGATTTGATCAGATGACCCAATTGTAATGGAATGAGCTTTGAAGCAAGGAGTGGGGTGGAGAGGATGATAAACCACAGTCGACAAGCTCCATACCTCTGGAGTTCACGGGGCCATAGACCGTGGCCAAGAAGGAAGCACGTAACTAAGGAAGAAGAAAAGTAACAAAGGAGTAAAGAGTCCAAAATCAAATTCTGCCTACTCCACAACATTTCCTTACGCTGGGTCAGCACTATTTTCCTTATAAAGGTCAAACAGGAAGACTTCCCAGTATTCTATCCTCAACTGCAATACAGGGTGCCTCAAGTGAAAGTGAGCTAGTGGGGAGAGCCGGGTCAGCTTCCAGAGACGCAGCACACACAGGTGCCAGTGGGGAAAGGATTCCCCAGCTCCCTTGAATGCTAACCACTGTCCTTTTTAAGCTGAAAAAATAATAACTGTACATATTTATGGGATACACAGTGATCTTTTACTATAATATATATAATGATCAGATCTGGGTAGATAGCACATCCGCTATCATCTTGACCAGGTCATTTCTTTGTGTTGGGAATATTCAACGTCCTCCTTCTACCTACTTGAAATTATATATTTAAATCGTTAGTACAGTCACCCTACAGTGCAGTAGGGCACAGAACTTACTCCTCTCATCTAGCTGTAATCCTGTGTCCTTCAGCAAACCTCCCCTATGCTGCTTCTGCCTCCTCTTCCCAGCCTTAACTTCTCTGGAGAAGTCACATTTCCCTCCCTTCCCTGATGCATCTGCTCTAGAAACCCAGCTCCGAAGTTCGATGAAGAGAAACCTGGTTGACATTCAGACTCCCAGCATGAGGGAGATGGCACACTGTGCACTCATACCTAGAGAGTGCTGAGGGGCATGGAAGGGGAGCTGTGTCCATTGAAGCCCTCCATTCCCCCACCACGTGCCCTCCACCCTGTTCTCTGGAAATAGTTGTGAGTCACACACAGAAGCTACAACAATAATATCATACTAGATCATCTGGAGACTCCGGAAGCAGTGATATTAACTTAATTTTATATCAGCAATACATGGTTTTGTGTCCTTGGCAATGCCTAGTGATCACGGATGTTAACTCTAATGCTAACTAAAAAAATAACAAGAAGTCATTTCAGCTACATGGTAAATAGTAAACATTTGTATCTCAAAACTAGTTCTATTATAAGCCCATTAAAATATAATTAGTAATTTCTAAAGCATTACAATTTGAAACTAAATATGAGACAAAAATTTTTAAGGTCATTTTCCCTGGAAACCTAAAAAACTAAAGGTTCAGGTTTATGAGACCAATCTGTAATCAGGTAGCCTAAAAGGGCAGATATTTACTGTATAATATTTAAATATTATTTAAGAACTCCAGGTAATGTGATGTTGCCAAATATGTGTAGGAGATTCTACCTCTCTATTCCAGTGTTAAGAAAAAGAACTCTTCAAATAAATGAAAATGTATTTTCTTACAAATTTATAATATTCCTTCCATATTTTAAACATTGTTTATACCCTTGAATCAATGAGAATTTCCTTCCAATGAATATTCAATTTGCTTAAAGTAAAAAGGGAAAGTACTAGTTTACTAAATAATCAATGCTTTTTTTTTTTAAACCCAAACACTTTTATTTTAACCCTATTTGTTAGATACCAAGTCTTGCTGTGTCACTCAGGCTGGAATGCAGGGGCAGGGTCACAGTTCACTATAGCCTTGAACCCTGGGTTCAAGCAATCCTTTCATCTCAGCCTCCCATTCACTATGACTATAGGAATGCACCACCACACCCAGCAAATTTTTCTATTTTTTTTTGTAGAGACAGAGTCTTGCTGTGTTGCCCAGGTTGGTCTCAAACTCCTAGACTCAAGTTACCCTCCCACCTCAACCTATCAAACACTTAATTCTCCAAGATTGATGGGCACACATGGGTAGCACGTTCACTTTCCAAATGAAAATCTCACGGAATACACATTCTCATATCTAATTCATCAGGATGCCCACCCACCAACACTGAAAGCTGTACTCCCAGCAAGCAAGAGCCATACCTGTGTGCATGCACTCATGTGGAAATATCACACACACTAAATTGCATTGAGGCCGTGACAACATGCAACTTAGTAATGTGCAATATCTCCACCAGAGCAAGCAGAATGGGAGCACCGGGGAAGAAGGGTGTGATGTGTACATTCACAACATGCTGCTCAGGAGAGGACAATGACTTAGAAATAAAGGATGCATGCCCCTGACTCATGAAATGGAAACCCATCACAAATGTATTCCACTTAGAATACTTATTCAAAATTAAAATAACAATTAAGGTTCAAAAATTCAATGAGACAATGATTATTTAAAAAAAAAAAAGCAACATATTTCATAAGGCAAAGCTTCGAGAACACACACTTACTTCCACTGTCTGGTCATGCAGTTAACCCACAATTTCAATTCCACTTTCACAAACAGATCATACAGAATGAGTTAGATTTCCACTTCACTGTAACACTGAGGATAATGACAGATGCTTACAAAATCTGGTATCACTGATAATTTGCAGATTAAACCATTCTTTGAGGATATTACAATAATATTTTCACAACCATTTGTATAATATTTCCCCTCTTAAAATCTTTCTCCACGAAGAAACATTCCTTCAGAATGAAATATCTGTCAAGAGCTCTTAGGAACAGAATCACTGCTATCTCATCTATATGAGAATGCTCTTCAGAGGAACGTCTGCAAAACCTGTACATTGTAAATCTTGAATTTGATCCAAGAAGGAACACCCCCAAAGAACAGCCTGTAAGAAGTCATCCTGAGTTACAATCTTCCATTTACAATAACTTGATACAGCTTTGGTTAGAAAAATGACCCAGGCCCTAACACATTCTCTAGTGTGTACCATATTTATCAGACTCTCATAAATCTATCAAAGTTTGAGAACCATCAAGGGTTATAGTTCTGGTACTAAAAGTTGTTAAAATTTTTTCTGTATTACCACTAACAACCACAGCATTTAAGAATTACCTTACAGAAAGAAAGGTAGCAGTGAATCTGATACGAAAAAAGGAGACGCGAAGACATTCAGAGCTCAGTCAGCAAGTCGCTTACTCTAAGATAGCAGAACAAGAAAAAAATTCAACTGTCATTTGAAAATAGAAAAACTTGTGAGAATAAGAGTCAGTATTAATGAAGGTTAGCTGAAGAAAAGGAAGCATCAGCTTGAAGCTCATTAGAAACAAGGTAAGCATTTTTCTGCAAGCCTTGGCTGAAATCACACTGACTGGAGAGGCCCACCAGCCTGGGATGTGGCTGACTCAACAGTTTCATGTCATGGGGAAGACAGATTAGTTTTCCCTTTTGGCAGAACATTTTCATAAGCTTTTTTGAATCAGAAAAATATCACATAGATAAACAAAAGATGATCTATTGCTGGAATTTTCTTAATTTCATTTACTCAGGAAGGATAGCAACCAACAGTCATATAGGCCTCAGGAAGAGTGCTATGTAGCTCGTACTTCCCTGAAGACAGCATCACCCTGAAAGCTGCTGTGTTAGATACGCACTCTAGGTTAGACATAAACCCATAATCTATACACAGATGGCCCTCATGCGGACACCTGAGGGCACCATATAGGTACTAAGACCTTTTTTATCATCCCACTTGATAGCCAATCAAGAAAAAAAGATATTCGTCGAGACTCTACCCAGGCCTTGCTACTAGGAAAAAGGGGAAGAACCTATCAAAGTTTCTGGAGATGATGTATATTAGGAGCATGCATTCGACTCGAATGTAACTGAAGGTTTTCTAAAGATAAAAGTAGTATTCTCCCTAGCTGCTATATGAACACAGTAAAAAAGAAAAAAAAATGAACCAAATCAATCAGGCCAAATCAAGATTTCTATGGAAAACTAGCAGCAAACAATAGTATTTTTTTTAAGTATGTGGAAACAGAAATGGCAGCCAATGAATCTGTATTCACTGGCCAAGAGAAGCTTAAGACCATCTGGCCAACAACTTATTAGAAAAAGGAGCTCTAATGGCAAATACATGGGTTTACTGTGAGTAGCTATTCACAAGAAATAAAAAGGTAGTTGAGTCTTATTAATGAGCAATGAGGGACACGGGTAGAGAAGGGGATGAGGTGGACCTGCACTGCCAAAGGGCCCTCCCTACCAGAAAGGAGGAAGAGGAAAGAGTAACAGGGGGCCAAAAGCCAACAACTTGGAAAGAGCTCATGGAGAATAAAAGTTGAAGCAGCAGCTCATTCAGAAACCAAGCCTGCAATACATGGACCCCAGGCGCATGGGACAAGCTTCTCCCAAGACCCTACAATGCACCCAGGGCCTATGACTTGGGGATAACCAAAGATTCTGCATTTCCAACACCCCACCTACCTCTGCCGAGGGGACAGTCTGGCTACAGAAGGAAATAGAAAGAAATAGCAAAGCTGGAATTTCTAAGAACAGAGGAGGGTTCTGAGAGGACGTGGGAGGGAGAGTTCTCTTTAGCAAGTGGTATGATAGGAGCTAGTTTAAGAAAGGGCTAAGGGAAAGCTGAAGGAGAAAGACCACTACATTTTTGTAAATCACAGGTTTGAGAGAATTTTCTAACTGTTTTAACTTTTTTCTTAATATCATTTGCGCTGCTTAAAATGAGATAACAGTCTTGAAAACACCTGAGTCCTTCGATAGTTTAACACTAAACGTTCTTAGGAAGCTCACGACAAAAAACAAGCTTCTCACAGAAAGCAGTTTCTGAAAGAACAAGCAGTATAAATCTTATCCCTACCTGATAGCTTCCTCCACAGACTGGCCAATGATATTAGAGGAAGGGCCTGGCTGAGAGAGTGGAGTCAGGCTTATCACCCACTTCACTGGCTTGTAGTACTCATCACTGGAACTTAATAGATAAAATAGTGTGGTCAGGAAAATAATCTGCAAAACAAAGGACACCATCACCTAAAAAACCACATTTGGAAACGATAGGAAGTCAGACATTCGCAAATGCAAGTGGAACCACGAACAAACTTCAATGGGGAAGGAAACGTGAAGAGTTCTTATCCACTCGGACGTACCAGGGAGAGCATGAAATTGAGGAGGGCCGTCCCGCTGTAGAAGAGGATGGTCAGGAGTGTCGTGACGGTGGTGAAAAGCAGGCTCACGTTCCGGCTCATCACGATCCACAGAGACTCCAGGATCTATGCAGAGGGAAAGCTGGATATTAGAACCAATCCTCAGGAAGGAAGTTCCTACAGCCATCTAGTCTGTTGTTTGTGTGAGAGAGAGAGACAGAGACAGAATCTCCCTTTGTCACCTGAAGTCGAGTGCAATAGCATCATCATAGCTCAATGGAACCTCAAATTCCTGGGCTCAAGCTATTCTCCTGACTCATTCCTGAGTAGCTGGAGTAGGTATGCCTCACTGAGTCCAGCTAATTTTTAGTAGAGACAGGGTCTCACTCTTGCTTAGGCTGGTCTCGACCTCCTGAGTTCAAGCAATCCTCCTGCCACAGCCTCCCAGAGACAGTGTTTTAGTACCATGCACTAAAAACATGTAGTGAGGATTATTTTACATAGAAAAATAAAAATCAACTGAAAACAATTATATGTTCAATAGAAAGGAAAATAGTTAAGTAAATTATGGTGATTCCACTCCAAATAACATTAGGCAGCCTTAAAAAAAAAAGTCTACTTACCACTATACTATATATCCACATAAGAAAAAAATCCACTTGTGTCCCCTTAATATACTGAAATTTTTAAGAATCTCTATAATAACTGAGGAAAATATTTTATGATATAATGGTAAATTTAAAAAGCAAAACACAAAAATTTCATATATAACTACGTAAACATGGTATGCAAAGAAGAAAGTCACACATTGCTTAAAGACAGGGATATCTTCTCAGAAATCCATCGTGAGGCCATTTTATCATCATACGGTCATCAGAGAGTGTGCTTACACAAATGTAGAGAGCACCACCTACCCCACAGGTAGATTGTATGAAATAGCCTATGACTCCTAGGCTGCACATCGGGACAGCATGTTACTGTACTGGACAGGGTAGACAATTTTAACACAGTGGTTAGTATTTGTGTCTCTAAATATTTACCTATGCTAGAAAAGCTACAGTAAAATGATGGTATCTTATGGTAGTACCTCCATATGGACAGCGACCAAGATGTCATAGAACAGAACATGACCTGACTTTACATACAGGAAACTACACCAGAATATAAGCTGTGGTTACATTTATCTTGCAGGGTAATGGGTGCAGGCCATGAAATTCCAGCACTTGTTTCATTAGCTGCCTGGTCCCAACCCTTAACTATAGCTTAGATTCATCTACAAATATAAAATACATCACTTCAATGACTTCATTAAAATCACAATAAAAGTAAGAGAGCCAAGGACAGAGCTAGGCACCTGAAAATTTTTCCTGAGACAGACAATGACCATTACATGGAGATGTACTGAGTAAAATTGATCCATCAACTATGAATCCACTAGAATCAGATATCAAGATAAAGGATTTTAGTTTATGTTAACTATAATTAAAGATGTATAATACCTATAGCACACATGCATGTTTTCAATTATGATCTCATGAACTTAAATTCCCTTAGGATTCTGCCTGTTCTATGCTTCCCAAGGGACCATCTTGTCCTTTAACAAAAAAACACAGAAGTAAAATGATCAAGAAAACACCTCCTGTTGCAGTTTTCAAAATGCGTCCATAAACCTCACAACATCGTGCATGAAGCAATGCAGACGATATTTTTATTTTATAGATATATAAACTGAAGCTAAGAAAATTTTAAAAATTAGCCCAAGGGCAGGGAGCTAGTAAGTTGAACTAGAATTGAGACCCACACTCACAATGTCTGATTTTCATGTTGGTGCCTTTTCCAAAAGAGCAGTTCTGTTTTTTGTCACATGTTCCGGTTATACCATCTGCTCTATGAAAGGCCTATCCATTCCTTTCCTACCTAAAATGTATCATTTATAAAGGCACATTTTGTTGCCCGTGGCATTTCTTGCAAACCTCAGCTCAGTCTTCTTAAGAGAACTTTGGCAGACTGGTTTCATTTACAAGAACTCCTTACATAAGATCTTGAAAATGTTTCACAATGCCTACAAAAATATGCACGATTAACTGTTTGACCTTGTGGGATAAAGAATGAATGAACAATGCCATCGATTCCAAGAAACAAACCAACAATGGCTTTACTTGTGATTTTGACAAGCCTTCTTTTTGGGGCTTCAGTCATCTTGGAATTTTTAATCAAAAAAATTTTTAAATACTTTCTGGGTCACATTGAGAGAAAATACTCTGTGGTAATTCTTAAGAATTCTTAAGAAATTAACTGAACATATTCATTGTAGACTGCTAGTCTCCAGTAACAAGTAAAGAAGAAAAAGAGAGACTTTACTTAAAAGAAAAGGAGAAACCACTTGAAGAAAAAAAATAGAGAAAAGGACATTTCTATAATATTAACTAAATCCTTAAGGTAAAGTAGTTTCTAAGCCTAGTTTACATACCAGGGTTAGAAAGGAGGAAATGACTAAGAGGCAAGAGCAATCAATAACCAGACCCCTCAAACTCTAAAAAAAAGAAATTTATAGAGACAAAACATATCCCATCTCAAAAGGAGAAAATATGAGCCAGTATTTGCATTAGTTGAATCAACAGGAGCAACGTAACTCCTGAAAGAAGGCGAGGAACAGAATAGTCATGGAACACATACAACAGCCCAGGAGAAGTACCTGAGCACTCAAGCAAGGGGCTAAGGAAAGGGAAATCTCTGCTGTGGACTGGAGATGGCCAGCAAGGCCTCACCATCTCCAGCGGTTCTGCACCCCTTTACTCTGAGTCCACTAATCACCAAATAGTATTTTTTTTTTGAGACAGAGTCCCACTATGTCGCCCTTGGTAGAGTACCGTAATGTCATAGCTCACAGCAACCTCAAACTCTTGGGCGTAAGTGATTCTCTTGCCTCAGCCTCCCAAGTAGCTGAGACTACAGGCACCTGCCACAACACCTGGCTATTTTGTTGTTGTTCTTGTTGCAGTTGTCATTGTTGTTTAGCTGGCCTGGGCTGGGTTTGAACCCACCACCCTTGGTGTATGTGGCTGGCACTGTAACCACTGTGCTACAGGCACCAAGCCACCAAATAGTCTTTTGTTTATAAATTTGGCTTGCCAGGTACTAGAGTGATTGATTGGCCTGCCTTCTTTGAAGCTAGTGAAGGAGACTCAAAAGAAGCAATTTAGAATAATTGAAGAGGAGTAGATGTTGCAGGGATGTAGAGGCAAAAATAAGAGAAAATGTCTCTCCTGGTAGGACTGAGCTATCTCTGTGCAGCAGACGGTCCAGAGGGAGCCTGCATACGGTGGACTACATGAGCTCTGCTGTTCTTCTCTGGTTCCTGTATTCTTTGTCTATAAATGAAGGTAGTTGAGCCATGTGATCCCAAAATACCATTTCAACTCAGCCACTGTGTTTCTTAATGCAAAAATAATCATTATTCAAGCTGTAATGTACTTTTTTTTTTTTTTTTGTAGAGACAGAGTCTCACTTTATGGCCCTCGGTAGAGTGCCGTGGCTTCACACAGCTCACAGCAACCTCCAACTCCTGGGCTTAAGCGATTCTTAAAGACCGGGTTTCACTCCTGTCTAGGTTAGAGTGCAGTGGCATCATCATAGCTCACTGAAACCTCAAATTCCTGGTCTCAGGTGATCCTCCTGAGCCTCCCAAGTACCTGGAACTACAGGTGCGACCCACTACACCTGGTTAATGACAAATGAGATTTTTTTCTACCTCCAAAAACTTATAATCTAATTGGGAATATTGGGATAAACACTAGAGTCAAAGAAAAAGAAACTAAAATATGTTCAGGTATCAAAAGAAGGGCTGAAAATAATGAATGCAGATGGAATTTGAAAGCAGGGGAAGCCCAATGTGTTCTGAAATACACTAGGAAGATTTTGTGAACATTAGCACTAAGCTGCCTATTTACAACAAGATCAAAAAACAAACAAAACAAAGCAGATAAAAAATGTAAAGGTATGAGACTAAAAAATGTTGAGTTCTACAGAAGGTGAAATACAATTTAGAAGATAACCTAGTATTATATAAAAAGCCTGGTTTCTGGAGCCAACAAAAGAAAAACTGAATTTGAATATTAACTGTTAACCTATTAGGCTAACAAACTTTAATATGTTTCTTTGTTATTAAAATGAAGGCAAGTATTCTGGCTTTGCACAATCTTTGAGAGAATTAAACTAGAAAATACTTATTAAGCATCTAGCACAATATTTGACACAAAGTATTTGATATAAAACCTACCAAATAATCATCTCCTCCTTAAGTAGTACATCAGTCAATTATTTAAATATGTTTAGGTATACAGGAATTTTTTTTAATTTCAAAACCTGCTTATCCTTTTTTTCCCATAAAAATTTATAAAGTTTTAATTATCATTTTTCTGTATAATCTTAATAGTGTCACTTTTCAATTCCAAATGCTCAAAACAATAAAAAAGGATTCATTAACTTTTAGTTAATACACCTGAATTTTGGAGGAAACCAACCATTCAATGTTTTATTTGACAATATACTCTCTTGCATAAGCACTAGTATTAAAAAGTTAACTAGGGCCAGGGGCTCACACCTGTAATCCTAGCATTCTGGAAGGCTGAGGCGGTGGATTGCTTGAGCTTAGGAGTTCGAGCCAGAGTCAGAGCCAGAGCAAGACCCTGTCTCTAAAAACAGCAGGGCATTGTGCCAGGCACCTGTAATCCCAGCTACTTAGGAGGCTGAGGCAAGAGGATCATTTGAGCCCAAGAGCTATGGTGCCACAGCACTCTACCAAGGGTGACAAAAAAAAAATGCTGACTAGAAGGTTTATGAAATTGGACAAACCCTATTGATTGTTGGGCTTTTCTATTCGCTGATCTGTCTCAGACTTTCCATTTGGCTTTCAACATTTCACTCTTAAAAAGGAATAGGTTAAGAAGGATCACCAGACATATGATGAAAGAGAAAGCAAAATAAACTTTAAAGAAACTCAGAGAGGGCGGCGCCTGTGGCTCCATCGGTAAGGCGCTGGCCCCATAAACAGAGGGTGGCGGGTTCAAACCCGGCCCCGGCTGAACTGCAAACCAAAAAATAGCTGGGCGTTGTGGCAGGTGCCTGTAGTCCCAGCTACTCGGGAGGCTGAGGCAAGAGAATCGCTTCAGCCCGGGAGTTGGAGGTTGCTGTGAGCTGTGTGAGGCCACAGCACTCTACAGAGGGCGATAAAGTGAGACTCTGTCTCTACAAAAAAAAAAAAGAAAAAATAATAAGAAACTCAGAGAGCAGAAGACATTTAAAAAAAGAAAGAAACAGCACTCTGGGAGGCCGAGGCAGGTGGACTGCCTGAGCTCACAGGTTTGAGAATAGCCTGAAAGCGAGATCCCCTCTCTAAAAATAGCCGGGCATTGTGGCGGGCGCCTGTAGTCCCAGCTACTCAGGAGGCTGAGGCAAGAGAATCACTTGAGCCCAAGAGTTTGAGGTTGCTGTGAGCTATGACGCCACCACACTCTACCAAGGGTGACAAAGTGAGACTATGTCTCAAATAAATTAACTAATTTATTTATTTATTTTTTAAAAAATAAAGAAACAAAAAAGAAAGTTGAAAACATAAGAAAGAGCTAATGGGTAATGCAGAAGTAAAAAATTCAACCACTAAGGTTCCAAAAGCTACTTCTCAGGGGGGAAGAAAGATGGAAAACAGAAAAGATGTTTTTTAAAATTAAGGGATTATTGGGCGGCGCCTGTGGCTCAGTCGGTAAGGCGCCGGCCCCATATACCAAGGGTGGCAGGTTCAAACCCAGCCCCGGCCAAACTGCAACCAAAAAATAGCCGGGTGTTGTGGCGGGCGCCTGTAGTCCCTGCTACTCGGGAGGCTGAGGCAAGAGAATCGCTTAAGCCCAGGAGTTGGAGGTTGCTGTGAGCTGTGTGAGGCCATGGCACTCTACCAAGGGCGATAAAGTGAGACTCTGTCTCTACAAAAAAAAAAAAAATTAAGGAATCATTAGTACACACTAAAATCAATTTTAAAAAGAATTAAGGAGGCTCAGCCCCATTGCTCAGTGAGCAGGGTGCCAGCCACATACACCAAGGCTGGCGGGCTCGAGCCTGGGCCTGATAAACAACAATGACAACTCCAACCAAAAAATAGCCGGGCATTGTGGCGGATGCCTATAAATCCCAGCTACTTGGGAGGCTGAGGCAAGAGAATTGCTTAAGCCCAAGAGTTTGAGGTTGCTGTGAGCTGTGACGCTACAGCACTCTACTGAAGGTGACATAGTGAGACTCTGTCTCAAAAAAAAAAAAAAAAAAAAAATTTTTTAAGAAATCCATGCCAGAGGCCCAACATCAGATGAGCATTTCAGAAAGTCAGATAAGTGTTTTTTAGAATGCAGCCCCTGGAAAACTACAGTTCCCAAGATCTTTTGAAGGTCTTTGAGGCCACAAATAATTTTTTAATATTACTCAAACATTTGCCTTTTCACTGTGTTGACATCTGCACTGGCAGTGCAAAGGCAATCAGAGGAGGGTAAAAATGCGGGGGCCTTAGCAGGAACCAAGGGGGCAGCACCTAACTGCCCCAGTATCTGTTATGCGCTTCCCTACCACAAACTCAGCACCAGTGTCGCTCAATAATCACTCAGCCTATCATCTCAGTACTTTGGGAGGCCAAGGCAAGAGAACTGTTTGAGGCCCAGAGTTCAAGACCAGCTTGGACAACATGGTCAGACCTTGTCTCTACAAATATTTTTTTTTCTTTTTGAGACAGGGTCTGATTCTGTTGCCTGGGATAGAGTAATGTCACCATCACAGCTCACCACAACCTCAAAGTCTTGGGTTCAAGTGATCCACCTGCCTCAGCCTTCCAAGTTCTACTTTTGTAGAGATGTGGTCTCACTACATTGCTAAAGCTAGTCTCTAACTCCGGCCTCAAGCAACCCCCTCCCACCTCAGCCTCCCAAAGTGCTAGAATTACAGGCTTCGTGAACCATTACACCCAGCCCTCTCCAAAAAATGTTCTTAAAGTTAATTGAGTGTGGTGGTACATGCCTATAGTACAGAATAAGATCCTGTCTCAAAAGAAAAAGAAATGTCTTTTATGAAGCAGTAACAATTATTAATTTTACCGATAATTTTATTAAATGTCTATCTTTTAAATATTCTATGTGACTAAACAAGAAGAAAGCCCAGGCAAGTCTGCTGCTCACTGAAGTGCAACAGTTACTGCAGGAAAAGAACTTGTATGATTGAGATGGATCGATTTTTTTCATAAAACGCCACTTCTCCATAAAAGCATGACTGACAGAGTTGGTATCTGGCAGCAATTTTCAAAAAAATGAGTAAGGTAGGCCTGTCACTTTCAGGAAAACGATTGATAGTCTTTGTCAAAAATAAAACGCTTTCAAGAACAAAATATAATTCTGAAAATTTTATATTGGTTATTGTGACCTTGACAGCTACCTAAGATTTTTTCCTGATGTGACAGGTGATAATAGTAAAGAATCTGATTTTGTTTAAATAATACATAACAAAACATCAGTATTTAGAAGATGTACAGAAATCAGTGATCCCAATGTGAGTTACAAAAGCATGTGACAGTGAAAGAAACATTCCTAGTCTCACTCTGTTGCCCTGGCTGGAGTGCTGTGGCATGCAAACTCTTGGGTTCAGGCAATCTTCCTGCCCCAGCCTGGCTGGAGTGCTGTGGCACGCAAACTCTTGGGTTCAGGCAATCTTCCTGCCCCAGCCTCCCGAGTAGCTGGGATTACAGGCACCCACCATAACGCCCAACTGATTTTTCTATTTTTTGCAGAGACACGGTTTCACACTCCTGAGATCAAGGGATCCTCCTGCCTCGGCCTCCCAGAGTGCTAGGATTACAGATGTGAGCCGCCACACCGAGCCAGATCACTAAGCTTCAATATACCTAAGTACAAAAAGACCACTGACCTGGTGTCAAATTCCACACTGCAATTAACCATTAAAAAGTATCATTTTTTGAGTATGGTGTAGCATCAATTTAGAACAGCCCCCATTAAATGAGAAAAAGCTAATAAAAGACCCCCTTCATTTCTAGTGATATGTGGAGGCTAGATGTTCTTCATGTACTTTTCACTAAAACCTGAATGCAGAAGCAGATATCAGAATCCAGACGTTAAATAAATTTGCAAAAATGTAAAACAAAGCCATTCTTCTCACTAAATATTTTTAGAAAATATTATTTTGCACAAAGGAAAAGCAATGTCTTCATGTTAGCATACACTATTATTAATGGACAAATCAATATGTGCTTTGGGGGTCCTCAATCAAAAAGTGTGAGAACCACTGAACCGGGGGAGGGGGAGGATGGGGGGGGGGGGCAGAGAAAAGGGATTATCAAAATCCATAAAATAAAAACGGAAGGACGTGAATTTCTAGATTTAGTTCCAAGCTGTTTCAACTGTACCAGGTGGCCAGGAAGAAGGGGAAAGTGTCGGGTTAGGGGTAGGGGCTAAAAGAGCTAAAAGATAACTCCAAGAAAGGGATAAGCAAGCTCTAAAGAACTTAGAAAATAGTCTCATCTTCACCTTCAGCTTCCATGTGAAGAAGCCAAAAGATAATATTAAAAATTGCAAAACCCTGGAAGAGCAGCATAAACCTTACTGTAGAAATTCAGAGCTAATGACCCAGAGAAAGCTACAAGCATTGACAGCTATTTCTGGAGAATGAGGCTAAAGCTGGGGGGCATAAAATAGGGCATTACTGTTTCTTAACGAAAGTCGTCAGACACTGTCAACTTATTCAGTCATGTTCATGTATTACTTCGACAAAAATTAAATTTAAGAAATGTAGCATTGTAAAACTCAACTTTTGTTAATCTGATGAAAGTCACAAGTTTATCTCATCTCTGAATAACACCTCACCAGGAATGCTCTGGAACCATGCAGAGCAGCAGTTAACACTCAGAAATGCTGCAAGACTACAGAGGTGGAGGATGCATGGTGGAGGTGAGGTAGGAAACAGCAAGCCAGGTATTTACACATTCATCTCCAGCACTGGCGCGCTGTAAAAGCAGGTCCCTCTCCAGTGGCCCAGCTAGGGACATTCTGGTCAAAGTAAGGGGACCATCTGACAACCCACAGCATTGCTCACATGCTACAGGACAGCATCTTTCAGTCACTCTTCAGTAACAGAGGAGCCACCAGGGGAGCTATACCGGGGCCTGTGGCTTCTGAACATCTTTCTAGTCCATTTAGAGTTCTCAAATCTACAACCATCATGGCATTAAAAGAAAGGTAACTGAAGGGCTCATAGTGTATAAAGAAAACCTGGAATTAGAGTTTGTTTATAAGTTCAGTTTAACTACAAATACTATTACTTACCGAAAGAAACGTCTCGATGTTCTCGTGGACAAAGGACGCAATATCCTGCCAGTCCATAATGTCTCCCAGCCAGCTATTCTGGCGACTTACATGCATCTTGTGTCCTTTGTGCCTTCCAGAATGTGTTACATTCTATGAATAAAACAGTGCAGACATGAAATTTCCATCTTAACCTACAGTATAAGAGTATCAATGTCCCATTTTGCTTCAGGTCCACTTAAGCACTTTGGTATGTACTCAGAGGCGACAGCTTTGTGTTATTTAGAAAAGCAGCTAAGGGCTCCATCTAAACACCTAAAATGCTCCTCTATTTATATTCTAGGTACCATGCCTGAGCCCTGCCCCAGGGCCCCCCGTGAAAACGCTGCATCCCTCCACACCTGCAACAGTGCACCCACACAGCAGGGACTCTAACCTTTTTTCCTTTTATCCCCTCCACCTTTCTCTTAGTCTCCCATCTTCGCTATTTTCCTCCTTTCCTTATCTCCCTGATTAATCTTTCACACAAGATAAAGAGAGTGGAAGAGAGAAAAATATGACAAATAAGAATAAGAGGGGAGGAAGACTGAATCCATCTATGTGAAAGCCACTGGCAGAGATGCAGGAATAACTAAATTTGAAAAAACGTATAAATAAAGTGACAGGCAATGCTAAAATCCATGGGTAATTTCTTAACATTTCCCATGTGTTTCCCTTCTCCCCCATTTGCTAATGGGATGATGATAGTAACCTGTGTTACGCAATGCAAAAAGATACTAGATTCCAGCCAAAGAGGTAAAGAAGCCAACATACAGTGAGCCCTCCGATCTGTGGGTTCTGCATCTATAGATTCAACCAAATATGGATGGAAAATATCGGGGGGGAAATTAAAAGTTCCACAAACTAAATCTTGAATTTGGCATGTGCTGAGTACTATAAGGAATCTACACATCAAATGCTATCTTGAAAACATGCAAGATAAGGAATCTACACATCAAATGCTATCTTGAAACATCAATATCTGTATATAGTGATGTACAGATATTGTATGAGGTGTTACAAGTGATCCAAAGACGATATAAAGTATACGGAAGGGTGTATGCAGGGCATGTGCAAATACACCCTATGGCACAAGGGACTTGAGCATCTCTGGTTTTTGGTAACTGTGGACAGTGTGGAACCAATCCTCCATGGATACTGAGGGACAACCATACTTAACTGCTTACAAACCTATGCTTTTAAGACACTGACCTTCCTCTACCATAAAATGAAGCTCAGAAGGGTGAAAGATAGGAAAAGCTGTTTGTGTGTAGGCAGAAGCCCCAGGATTAGTAAAGGAAAGAGACAGAACCTTTATAATTACCTGGTTCTTCAGCAGATGGAATCAAATCTGTGATACTCCACGTAGATATTCTCTAGGTATTTTTCCCCCAATCTTTGAAACCCACAAAAACCATCTAAGTTCCCCAAACTCATCCCAAGGCAAGAGTACACATTCCCAAACAGGTCACTAAGCAACAAGTTCAAATTTAAAATCACCCCTTCTCCCTCTCCACCTGATGTGCTCACAGATTTAGACACTCCTGTTCTCCCAACATCACCCAAGAGAAATCACCTACCAAATCTGCCTACTGTACACAGAGAACAGCTCCCACTGGTCCCCAGGCCCTGCCAGACCGAGTAACACAGGCCAGCATGGCATATGCAGTAGCTTCTAAAATCACTGATTTTATATGGAGTATAAATACATGCATTACTTTCCATCATAAATTCTTTTTTTTTTTTTTTTGAGACTAAATCTCACTCTTTCACCTTGGGTAGAATGCCATGGTGTCATAGCTCACAATAGCCTCAACCTCTTTGGACGAGTGATCTTCCTGCCTCAGCCTCCCAGGTAGCTGGGACTATAGGTGCTTGCCACAACACCCAGCTAGTTTTTCTATTTTTAGTAGAGACAGGGTCTGCTCTTGCTCAGGCTGGTCTCAAACTCCTGAGCTCAAGAGATATGCTCCTGCCTCAGGAAATCCCAGAGTGCTAGGATTACAGGCATCAGTCACCACACCTGGTCCCACCATAAATTCTAAAGTGAGAGTACATAAGCACAAGTAGCACACAGGTTGACTTAAAACTTTTAGATCTATTTTTATTTCCTCAGAAAGTTCTTAGAGTTGACAAGTGTGCCATGCAAAACAGGAGCGGCTAGCCCCATGTGGCTGCTGAGCACTTATTACGTGGCTAGTCCAAACGCTGGGCAGCTGGTGTTACACGTACACTACATTTCCAAGATTTAGTACAAAAAAATATATATATAAAATATCTCATTGAATTTTTTCTACTGATTATATATTGTAATGACAGTATTTGGAGTAACCAGGTTAAGTAAAGTATTCTTAAAAAACTGAAAAAGCTGAGTGCAGTAGCACGTATACCTGTAATCCTAGCCATTTGGGAGGCTGAGGTGGGAGGACCACTGGAGCCTGGGAGTTCAAGAACAGCTGGGGCAACATAGTGAGACCCCCAACTCTTTCTCTCCCTTCCTTTTTTTTTCTTTTTTTGAGACAGAGTCTCACTATGTCACCCTCAGTAGAGTGCGGTGGCATCACAGCTCACAGCAACCTCAAACTCTTGGGCTTAAGTGATTCTCTTGCCTCAGCCTCCCAAGTAGCTGGGACTACAGGTGCATGCTACTACACTTGACTAATTTTTTTATTTTTTGTAGAGATGCAGTCTTGCTGTTGCCCAGGGGAAGGAAAGGAGAAAGGAAAGGAAAGGTGAGAGGAAAAAGGAGAGAGGAGGGGAGGGGAAAGAAAAGAAAAAAAGAAAAGAAAAGAGAGAGAAAGGCCGGGCATGGTAGCTCATGCCTATAATCCTAGCACTCTGGGAGGCCGAGGCAGATGGAATGCCTGAGCTCACAGGTTGGAGACCAACCTGAGCCAAGAATGAGACCACGTCTCTAAAAAAAAAAAAAAAAAAATAGCCAGGTGTTGTGGAGGGTACCTGTAGTCCCACCTACTCTGGAGGCTGAGGCAAAAGAACTGCTTGAGCCCACAAGTTTGAGGTTGCTGTGAGCTATGACGTCACAGCACTCTACCAAGGTGACACTGTCTAAAAAATAAAAAAAATGAAAGAGGGGAAGAGAAGCGGGGAAGGGAAGGGAAGAAGGGAAGGGAAATAGGGAAGTGGGGGGAAGGAAGAAGGAGAGGGAAGAAGGGGAAGGAAGAAGGGAAGGGAAGGGGGAAGGGGAAGGAAAAGGGGGAGGGGAGGGTAAGAGGGAGGGAGGGGGAAGGGTAAGGGGGAGGGAGGGGGAGGGTAAGGGGGAGGGAGAGGGGGGAGGGGAGGGGAGGGGAGGAAGGGAGGGACCTAAAACAGATAAAATTAACTTTAATGTAATTACTAGAAAAACTAACAGTCCATATGGGGCCTGCACAGAGCTAATCTAGAGAGTAAGATGTCAACGACAAAGCAGAGAACGTGATCCTGACACACGAGAGAGGATGAGAGGTTCTGTCCTGGAGATTAACCATCAACTCAAGCTGACTTTTAGCGACCTGAGGATTAAGAGCTGCTTATTTCAAAATGTCAATAATTTAAACTCCAATGTGAATACATTCATATCTAGTCAACGAGTCAATAAAATCAAAGGACTTTATTGGCTTACCAAGAACAACCTTAGTTAAAATAAACTTACCTTTACAAACCAAGAATGATACAGTCTGTCCCAAAGTTCCAGCACTTGCTTTTCAATTACAGCTGTGTTGTTCATCTTATCTCCTAGAATTTTATGAAGCTAAAAGAAACAGATATCACCTGGTTTAGCGTTTCAGGTAACAATCCAGTAAAATTAACATATCTTCATATTTGTTCAAAACAAACTAAAATGTTTCAGACCATTTAATTTCTCTAGCCATCTTATGTTCTTTTCTTAAACTCTAGTCCTTGCTATTCTCAGAAATTTCCTCTGCTTTCTCATCTTTTTGCTTCTTTTCTCTTTCCTCTATTGTCAGATCTCTAAGAGAACTACTTTGGAGAATGGTGCAAATGAAGACATGGCCACTGACTCAGCTGATGTTCTCTGCCCAGAGAAAAATGTTTTCCCTGCCATGCCAGTGCCCACCTACTGTACGTAAGTCTCACGTTACGCTTCTCTCTATTATTAAGAATTATCCCAGAACTTTAAGTAACATTATAGGACTTCAGCTACGAACCCAAGTCCTTCCTTCCCTTAGTTTGTTTGCAGGGAGCTGTCCAGTCTCAGTCATGACTGAAGAGCGTGGCTTCTGGGTGTGTGAGAATCAGGAGCACCGAGACGAAGTAACTAAGAGGAAGGCTATTCAATACCTTACCCCACTCACTCATTCAAATCGTAGTGTCCTATGAACACAAATACTGATTTGTAGTCCCACCTCCTTTAGACAATTACCCTGTTGCCCTGAAAATAAGACATCCTCCGAAAATAAGACCTGCTTACAGGAAAGATAAGACGTCCCCTAAAAATAAGACCTAGCGCATCTTTGGGAGCACACCTTAAAATAAGACACTGTCTTATTTTTGGGGAAACAGGGTATTTCCATTTTTCCATTTTCTCTGTAACACTCTGCCTGTTGACATACAGAAAATTCAATACTGCTTTCTTTTGCATTATAAGCATTTCATCTTTAGCCTGAATCACTAACTTTCATCTTTATTTTATTTATTTATTTGCAGTTTTTGGCTGGGGTTGGGCTTGAACCCACCACCTCCGGCATATGGGGCCAGCACCCTACTCCTTTGAGCCACGGGTGCCACCCTCATCTTAATTCTTAATGTGTTTCTTTGTTCATTATGTTCCAGTATTATTTAATCATTACCCACATATAGGACATATAGATAATTACCAATTTTTAATGCCATATGTAAGACTGCAATGAACAGTCAGACTCCAGCCGAGGTGTTCACACAGAGTGGTCTTTACTACAATGAAGTAGTATTCAAACTGGCATCACTTTTAGCAGTCTTGCTCCCAAAATGTCCATGAATAATTCTAAAATATAACAACTATTTAAGGAGACTTCACTATAATTTTACAACATGTTACAAACACTGCAAAACTGTGGTGCTATCAAATATAGCAGAACATTAGACCCAGAATACTGTCCTGTGATATTGCAATGCACATTGTAAATTGCAAGGAAGAAGGGGCCAGAGAATACAGAGTCTAATGGACTTAACACTGCTATCAGAAGAATCATTAAGGCCGGGCACAGTCGCTCAGGCCTATAATCATAGCACTCTGGGAGGCCAAGGCAGAAGAATCACATCAAGACCAGCCTAGGCAAGAATGAGACTCTTTCTCTGGAAAAAAAAAAAAAAAAAAAAAACAGAAAAATTAACAGGGCATGGTGGTGCATACCTGCACTCCCAGCTACCTGGGAGGCTGAGGCAGGAGGATACCTTCAGCCCATGAGTTAGTCAGCTATGATGGCAGCAATGCACTCTAGGCAGGGCAACAGAGCAAGACTCTCAAAAAAAAAAAAAAAAAGAAGAAGAAGAAGAATTGCTCTCAAAACAAAAACAAAAAAAAGAAGCAGCAGAATCGCGAAACATACGTACTGCTGGTGGAATGTGACATGCCTCTGGATACCAAGCACCCAGAGCAGCCAGACCCACCTGAGAGCCGTCTAACTTGACATCATCTATAAACTGGAGAGCACAAAAGTAAGTGGGCAATTTTCTGTACCCATCTTGCTTGAATCTCAGCAGCCTTTGCCACAACTGACCAAATCTTTCTTGAAACATTTTCTTTTCTAGGCACCAATGACACTAGTTGGTTTTCCACTCAGGGGCTGCTCTTCAGTCTGCTGGCTCATCCTCTGATCTCCAAAGCTCAGTGCTCCAAACGGGTATCTCTGGTCCTCTCAGGCCACGTTACAGGCTAAGGTGTGCGCCCCCCAAATTCCACCGTGGAAATCCTAACCAGCAATACTTCAGAATGGTACTGTATTTACAGACAGTGTCTTTAAGTGATTAACATAAAATGTGGTCCTCAGGGTGGGCCCTAATCCAGTATGACCGGTGTCCTTATAAGAGGAGATTAGGACATGAAGAGACACGGGGGGGGGGGGGGGAGGGACCAACTGAAGACACAGGAGAACACAGCCATCTACAAGCCAAGGAGAGAGGACTCAGAAGGAACCCACCCTGCCCACACCTTCTTCTTGGTCTTCCAGCCTCCAAAACTGTGAGTAAACAAATTTCTGGTGTTTAAGCAATGCAGCCCGTAGTACACTGTAATGGCGGCTCTAGCAAAGTAGTGGAGGCCAGCTCATCAATCCCACAGGTACCATTTGACGATTCACAGACCATCACCTACAACCCACCCAGATATCCTGCCTGAGTTCCAGCTAAGTATGTCCAGGTGCCTTTTCAGCATCCCTACTCAGATAGTCAGCACCATGGACCTTCCACACCACTACCCACCCTCCGAGTCTTTTCTACCTCAAGAAGCGACACAGTATTCCTTCTAGGTGGGCAAACCAAAACTTCCTTTCCTGACACCGCATGTCCAATCCATGAGGGATTCCTGTCAGCGCAACCTAAAAAATATATCCCAAATTTGACCATTTTTCTCGATTTCCATTTCTATAATCTTAGTGATCCTAATCCAAAGCACCAGTATCTCTCTACTAAACTATCAGGAAAACCTTTTATCTGGCCTCCCTGACTTCTCTTTTCTTGCCCCCTTCTCCACTAAGCAGCCAAAATGAGCTTCTAAGCTTCTAAATCAGGTCCCTTAAATCAGTATAACGTTTGCCTTTGTAACTCAAATAAAATTCCAGCTTCTTTTACGACCTCTAGCTTATTTTATTGTCTCATTCCCTGTTCCAGCCACACTGGCCTTCACCTAAGCTTGCTATCAGCTCAGACTTTGAATGTGCTACACCCTCAGCTTGAAACATTCTTCTCCAGACCTTCACAAATTGTTGCCTTCTCATGACTCAAGTCATAATGAGAATAGGCATTCTCAGAGACCTCTGACCACTCCTTCTAAAGCCTCTTCCCCACTCACTCTCCACCTCATTACTGTCTGCCCTTGTCACAGCATTCATTAGCACCTGCAATTTTTTTTTTTTTTTGTAGAGACAGAGTCTCACTGTACCGCCCTCGGGTAGAGTGCCATGGCGTCACACGGCTCACAGCAACCTCTAATTCTTGAGCTTACGCGATTCTCTTGCCTCAGCCTCCCGAGCAGCTGGGACTACAGGCGCCCGCCACAACGCCCGGCTATTTTTTTGTTGTTGTTGCAGTTTGGCCGGGGCTGGGTTTGAACCCGCCACCCTCGGCATATGGGGCCGGCGCCCTACTCACTGAGCCACAGGCGCCACCCAGCACCTGCAATTTTTACTTGCTTGCACGTTTACTGATGGCTCCGCTCATCAGCACCTGCAATTTTTACTTGCTTGCACGTTTACTGATGGCTCCGCTCATCAGAGGGTAAGGAGAGGTGGTGAATCTTTCCGGTTCATTGCTTGCCCCCCAGCACTTAGAGCACACCTGGCACCATTAGGGACCAGCTGTCATTTCCATCACTGTGCTCAGCAGAGACAGTACACAGGAAACACCACTTACTCTCTTGCTGTCCCAGGGCAACACCGCCAGGCACAAATCTTAGAAAGGGCAGCTCAAGCAAGGAGAGCCAACTGGGAGGTCTAAGCAGAAACTGGACAAACTTAAGGGAAATGGGAGATCCAGCTGACGAAGTAGGCTGGGCAGGGAGAAGGGAACCTTGTCTGCTAACACCTAAACACATCCTGAAAAACTCTTCTCTTCTGGGCATCACATTTTTTTCCTAGCTTCAGCCCTTCTAGACCAGGAGTCCTCAAACTGCTGCCTGCGGGCCACATGAGGCGGTATTAATTGTATTTGTTCCCGTTTTGTTTTTTTACTTCAAAATAAGATATGTGCAGTGTGCATAGGAAATTTGTTCATAGTTCTTTTTTTAAACTACAGTCTGGCCCTACAACGGTCTGAGGGACAGTGAACTGGCCCCCTGTTTAAAAAGTTTGAGGACGCCTGCTCTAGACTTTTGCTCTTAGGACCCAATTCTTACAAGATTCTTACCTGGGTAGTATCTGAGACTTAGTAGGAAGCTACCTCTGCAGTTTCACTGTTGTTTTGTTGTTGTTGTTTTAAATTTCAAATTAATATGAGGGTACAAATGATTAGGTTATATTTTTGCATTCCTTAAGTAAAGTTCGAGTTGTAGTTGAACCTTCTCCCGGGGGCGTGCGGTATACCTGTCCTCACATCTGTACACCTTAGGTGAGAGCTTACCACTCCCCCTCTCTCCCTTTTCCTTTTTCCCCCTTCCCCCCCCCATTTGAATTTAATTGTGGTTTTTCTCTCATGTGGGTGTGTAGTTGTTTATCTATTGGTTTCATATTAGTATTGACTATATTAGACACTGGCTTTTCCAGTCTTTGTTTTTTAACAACTTTACTGAAATATCACTCACACACCTCACGACTCACCTATTTAGGCATACAAGTCGATGGTTTTTTAGTACATTCATAGTTATGTGATCTTGATCACCATGAATTTTAAAACATCTTTGTCATCCCAAAAGGAAACCCCATACCCAGAAGCAGTCACTCCCCCATTTCCTGCCAATCCTCCCGACTCCTAGAAACCACTACTTTGCTTTCTATCTCTACAGGTTTTCCTCTTTGGGACATTTAACAATAAAGGAATCACACGTGTTGTTTTTGGAGACTGCTTCTTTGACTTAGCACAATGCTTTCAAGGTTAATCCATGGTGTACCATGGTGTACCATTTCCTTCCTTTTATGGCTGAATAATATTCCATCATATAAATCAGATTTATTCATCAGATGGCAAACATTCAGCAGCTGTTTTTAGACATAACTCCTGTGTCTTCTAAATCAAGATCACAAATATTAACCATTTTTGTTATCCCTCTTCAGCTGTCTTCCTTCTTGAAACCTTGAGCAAAAAGTCTATTCATACCTGAACTAGTCAAGCAACACTTACAAACATACAGGAAATAAAACTCAATGGGAACCAAGCACGGGAGGTTTGGCTTAATTCAACCTAACGGGTTGAGTGCAGGGCATGAGTACAAGAGGGACTCTACCTAACAAACTCAAATATTTTGACCTGGTTGTTTGTACCCTCACATTTACCTAAAATTTTAAAAAATTCAACCTAATGGATATAATGTACTCATTCTAGATGAAGGGGATACTTGTAACTTTCACCTGAAATGCACAAAATAAACTATGTAACCAAAACATGTGTATCCCTATAATATTCTAAAATTTTAAGAGTCTTTTTAAAGAAATTTAAAACATAAAAAAGTCTCATACTTGTCTTTCTCTAAGTTGAAATCTACTTCTTTAAAAATCTAAAGCACATTGCTCCTGCTACCCAAAATTCCCATTATCCTCTTCTCAAAAAGGTAAAAATTCCTGAATAAAACTTTTTCCCCAATAGGTAAATCAATAAATAATTAAATGCTATGTTTTCAGCAAGATAACATATGTGTAGAGGGCTAAAAAGCCTTCTGCAATGGCTAGATCTTCTTGACGGTTCTGAGATCTGAAGCCACATACTTACCTTTTGCTTATACAATAAATATTTTTTAAAGACTTGCCATGTGACACTTAACTAAGATATCTAAGATAGACAAAAGACAATCAATAACATACTTATGTGAACAGACTACCATAAAGAATGTCTTCCACAATATCTTTTTAAGATTTTGTTTCTGAATTGTGAATAAGGAGTCACATATGAATACATTTCTCTGGGGACGAGTCCCATGACAACAAATCTTGTCAATCTGTACATGATATTAATTACTTCAGAATATTAAAAGTGCAATAAAATTGCCTTTTCCCTCATAGGCAATGCAGGGAGGAGAGAGGGAGGATATCCCAAATCCAGTGTGGAGTCTAATCCTTATCTGTCTTTTCCACTGTCATTCATCCCCTTCATAACACTCCCGCCAATCTAGTCAAGAGCACTTCCTCAAGCACACTCCTGTCTCTGCATCTAGGCGCTCATAAATACTCTTCTTAAAATCTGTTCTTCCTTGATCTGCCATTCCTCCAAGGTTTATCTCAAGTGCCACGTTAAAGCATTTAATCCAGTTCTGAGCACACACTGCCAGCATGCTACAGTGGAAAGAACAGGGATTTGCAGGTAGTCTTCAGTTTTTGAAACCAAGCTCTGTAATTTACTGCAGGACCACTGGAAATTACTCAGCCTTGCTAAGTGTGTTTCCTTGTCTATAAAGCAGGCAAAATAATTCAGACTACTGCAGGTTTCTTGGAAAGATTAGATGAAACTAACTGGAAACTGCTAAGCACAGTTACCTCCAAAATAGGATTTAATATACCTTAAAATCTTTTTCTCCAGAAAAGCCTTATTTGACCCCCCCCATTCATTCTGTCCTAAAGCACAAATAATAAATCAGATCTTTTTTGAAATAAAAGCAAATGACCAACCTCTCAGATTATTTGGGTCACTAACACTATTCAATGACCATCTAGAATGTTTAATTTCATTCTATGTCCCTTGTCAACCTATATATTTAAGCCTATTTCAAAACAGAAATCGTTGTAAATAAAAAAAATCTCTGTTCATACCTTATCAATGAAGGAGCCATTACCAGTAATGCCCCTCAGGAGAAAGTCACAAAGAAAGGCTTGTCCCTTACCTTGTGTGTTATCCATTCTCTTCCATACTGATAAACATTGTTAGCCGCAGAATTCAGGGCTCTCTGGACTACCTGAGCCTCAGGAAGCCAACTAATTAAAACAAAGAAAAAATGAAGAAAGCACACTTTTAGTGCACTGTACCAGTAACACCTTGAGCTTGATGTACTTAAGCTATCCTAACAAATTGCCGATCAGTCATCAATACACAGATACAAATGCATCACCAACAGGAATCTGTGACTTCTAGGCCTTACTGGCCTGATTCTAACATTCAAGATGTCCCTTCAGTCTTTTCGTAGCTTTTAGACCCACTTTCCCCACAACCTCCCTTTCACTCTGCCTCCTTTCTCTGTCCATATGTGTTTTGGGTCATCTGTCTTACTCAGTACCAGAAGAAGTGGTTCTGGAACACTGGGATATTCAGATGGGGTTCTCAAAGTGTGGCAAACAGACCAGCATCAGAACTGCTTTAAAACCTCCTTAGAAATCTTAGAGATCCTCTAAGACAGGGGTCAGAAAACTTTTTCTGTAAAGGGCCAGTGAATAAGCATCTTAGGCTTTGCAGAATATATCTCTGCCACTACTACTCAATTCTGCCGACCCTTGTAGTCCCAGAACAACCAGACACCATATGCAAGTGAATGGACACAGGTGTGATCCAATAAAACTGTATTTATAAGAACAGGAGCTGAATTTGGCACTGGCCATAGTTTGCCTATCCCTCCTCAAAAATAATACTATATGGGAATATGTCAAGATGTTAGAGTGGAAAGTTCCCTTCAGTTAGTTGGAAGCACTGGTTGAAAGTGTTGACTCTCCCACTGGGGGTTACTGTTTCAAGTTCCTTAACCTATCGTCTTGGTTCCTCATCTGTGAAATAGGGATAATCTCTTCAATCTACCTCAAAAAGCCAGTGCAAGGAACAAACATAAGGTAGGTGAAAGTGTGTTGTAAATTATAACATGCTGTAGACTATAAATTTCAATTAAAATACAAGGTATCACTCACTATAAGTTGTTCCTAAAAAACTAAGCACTTCTCTCTCCCACCCAACCCCAGGACAGCACACCTGCATGCCATTCTCCTACACAAATAACAGTACTTATCAAAGCTTTGGCAAATTCTCTCCCAAATACATGCATCCGTGAAGATCATTCCATGCAAACAGATGCTGAAACTGGGTCACTCATCTCTATTCTTTTGCAAAACCATATTCTTACTTTGCCCACTCAGGGTGATTTGCCACAGTTTCATTAATCAAATTACTTGTGACTTCAATCATGTGTACGCTCTCTTGATGTACCTGTATTACGAACAAAGAAAGAAAAGAATCTCAGTATAAAATAAACCCAATTTAACGTTTACTTTTCCACTTTATTACTGGAACAATGCTTTTAGAGTCAAATAATTATACACCTTGGTTTTAATTCATTAAAACATGTACCAAAATGTTGCTACACGTAATATCCTTTGATACACACTATAATACTTAACACATAAATATATTTTGTTCATATATATATCTGTGTGAATATACTTTATGTATCTAAGTGAACAATACCAACACTACCTGAGCCAAAAGAATTATAATGTAGTAAAAGACATAAAGGCAAATAAACAACTGAGTAAAGTTTCTGAGTAAAAACAAAACAGAACAAAAAAAGCCAAGTGAAACTGTACCTCTCAACGTACCTTGCCTAATAACCAACAAAATGAGGAAGACAGAAAGTCAACTAGTTAAAAACATTTTTTTTACCCAGGACACCTAAACAAGAAATGAAGCATAATTTCATACAATTTTCAACATGGCAATGAAATAAAACATCTGGAGCACGACAAAGAGACATAACAATTAAAACTGACTCTGACACCCATAAACTATACGGGCGAACTGACAAATTCTTTAGATTCACAAGTAACATGGAGGAAAAAAAAAATAACCTTATCATTTTCTGGGTAAGGAAAAAAACACAGTGCAGGAGGAGAGAATAAATCAGAAAACAAAGATCAACAGTCCTCCACACACACCTGTCTCTCTCCCTCCCTGCAGTGGAAGTTCCAAAGGATTTTAGGATGAGGAGAGAGGCAACAAAGAGAGTGAAGATATTTCCCCATAGGAATGGGTATGGCCTTAACCAAGTGGCAAAACCCCTAAGGGTCACAAACAAAACCAGAACCGAATAATGTCTAGGTATCCTTACGAAGAGGTACATAACCACCTAGGCCTCCCCACGAACTTCCAAGTGTATCTGGACCCAAAAACTAACTAGTAAAGGAAGATAAACAGATTTCAGAAACAATGAAGAGAGAACCAACTCAAACACAATGCCTGAAAGAAAACCAGATGGAGTAAGACCCTCCAAGTTTTAGCGAGAAATTTGGCTTTCACTCCGTGAGATATGGCAAACCACGGAGTGCTTTATGCTTAGAAGTAACATAATCTTAAATGTTTTAAGTGTATTTGGAGGCTGTGCTGAGAACAAACAAAATGAAGTGAAGAATGAGAGATCAGATAGGAGGGCACTGCAATAATTCAAGACAAAAAGGAGATAGCTTTGAGCAGGTGTGGGGGGGAAGGTAGAGGAAACTTCCCCTTTACCCCAAAAGAACATAGGTAATTCTGTTTAAGGGCAGTAAGTGGTTGGTAGGGAGGATGAACAGACACTTGGGAGAATGAATGGATAGGGGAAACAGACTGCCTTGTGAACTAACCTGAGAGAAAGGTTTTAGGTATAAAATGATTTCGGCCAGGATCTGGCTGCATTTTTGCTTTTATCTCCTATAATATAGTGAGGTAACAGGGAAGGAAGAGAAAGCCCCTTCCAAAGGCCAGTTATTCTGTAAGGGCCTTTAATTCAAAATGCCAAGGAATCATATTTTGGGGTGAAATTTCCTGAACTCCTTCACAGAGCAGTAGTGGCAGGGAGGGTAAAAAGTGATTGGATTCAAAATATATCACACAATATATCATATAGTAATCAACTGACTGTTAGAAATTAAACTAACCTTGCATTCCAGAAATAAAGGTGATATGTATTATCCTTTCCACATACTATTGAACTTAATCTGTTAATATTTTGCAAGGAATTTTTCTTTTTATTGAGGCAGAGTCTCACTTTGTTGCCCTTGATAGATTGCCGTGGTGTCACAGCTCATAGTAATCTCAAACTCTTAGGCTCAAGTGATCCTCTAGCCTCAGCCTCCCAAGTAGCTGGGACTACAGGCGCCCACCACAACACCCGGCTACTTTTTAGAGAAGAGTCTTGCTCTTGCTCAGGCTGGTCTCAAACTCCTGAGCTCAAACAATCCACCCGCCTCAGCCTCTCAGAGTTTTGTGTTTGTTTTTAAGTGACAATGGTCTGCAGTTTCCTTTCAATGGACATAGTTGACTTTGGTATCTGGGCAACACTGTCATAAAACTAGCTGGGAAGTGTTAATTTTTCCTCTGCTATCTAAAAAGATGTTGCACAGAGAAAGTATCATTTCTTCAATAATGTTTGGTAAAATTTGCCATTGAAACCATCTGACCTGAACTCTTCTTGATAGGAAGATTTCAAACACTAATTCAATTTCTTTCTTTCTTTTTTAAGACAGAGTCTTTCTCTGTCACCCTGGGCAGAGAGCCGTGGTATCAAAGCTCACAGCAACCTCAAATTCTTGGGCTCAAGTGATTCTCTTGCCTCAACTTCCTTAGTAGCTGGGACTACAAGTGCCTACCACAACACTCAGTTTTTCTATTTTGAGTAGAAATGAGGTCTTGTTTTACTCAAGCTGGTCACAAACTCCTGAGTTCAAGTGATCCACCCACCCTGGCTTCCCAGAGTGCTAGCATTACAGGTGTGAGCCACCGTGCCTGGCCTCAGTTTCTTTTATTGATATAAGGCTACTTGATTTTTCTATTTCTTTTTGAGTCTACTTCCTTACAAGTAATTTCTCTATTTAAAATAATCTAAGTTACCAAACTTGTTGGCATAAAGATGTTCACAATATTCCCTTGCTATCCTTTTTAAGATCTGTGAGCTATCTACAGATGTCTCTTCTTACTTGATTTTTTTCTTAATCCACCTGGCTAAAAATTCATCAATTTTATGGATGTTTTTCAAAAAACCCTATTTTGACTTTATTAACATTTTTCCTATTGTTTCTCTATTTCCAACTTCATTGATCTTTATTTTCTTCCTTCCATTTACTTTGAATTTGCACTCCTTTGTTAGCTTCTGAAGGTGGAAGCTTAAGTCACTGATTTTTTCCTCATTATTGAATACCACAGATTTTCCTCTCAGCATTGCTTGAGCTGCATCCCACAAATTTTTTTTTTTTTTTTTTTTTGAGACAGAGTCTCACCATGTTGCCCTTGGTAGAATGCTATGGCATCACAGCTCACAGCAATCGCCAACCCTTGGGCTTAAGGGATTCTCTTGTCTGAGCCTCCCAAGTAGCTGGGACTAAAGGTGCCTGCCACAATGCCCGGCTATTTTTTGGTCTCAATTGTCATTGTTTTAGCTGGCCTAGGCTGGGTTTGAACCCGTCAGCTTTGGTGTATGAGGCTGGCACTGTAACCACTGCGCTATAGGCACTGAGCCTACATCCCACAAATTTTGATAAGCACTCATTTCTATCCACTTCAAAATATTCTAATTTCCCTTGCAATTTCTTTGATTCAGATTTAGAAGCATGTTGCTTAAATTCTAAATATTTAAGAATGTCCTGGATTTCTTTTTGCTACTTTAATTCTGATATGTCAGAGAACATGCTATGTTCTCAATATTTTCAAATGTATTGAACATACTATTTATCCCGGTGTTTCATGTTTACTTGAAATTCCTGATTGTTAATTAGGTCAAGTTGACTGACAGTATATTAAAAGCCTTCTAAACAACCTTGTTGATATTCTACCTCCTTATTCTCTCAATTATTGCAAGAGTAGGATTGACTCCCTAGCTACAGTCATAGATGTGTCTATTTCTCCTTTTAATTCTGAGCGTTTGATTTCATGTATTTTAGAGCTGTTGTTAGGAGTACATACATTTATAATTGTTACGGCAACATTAACGCTCATCCTTATTAAAAGTCTTTATTCATTTGTAATAATATTACTTTTTGAAAATCTATTTTTTCTGGTTATCAATATTAATTACTCATTTCTGTTTAAAGTTTGCAGTGTATGTGGCAGCGCACCTATAGCTCAGTGGGTAGAGCGCCAGCCGCATACACCAAGGCTGGTGGATTCGAGCCCGGCCTGGGCCTGCTGAACGATGATGAAAACTGCAGCAAATAAATAGCTGGGCCTTCTGGCAGGCGCCTGTAGTCTCAGCTACTTGGGAAGCTGAGGCAAGAGAATCACCTAAGCCCCAGAGTTTAAGGTTGCTGTGAGCTGTGAGGCCAAGGCATTCTACCGAGGGTGAGACTCTGTCTCAAAAAAAAAAAGAAGTTTGCAGTTTATCTTTCAATACTTTTACTATAGACCTTTTTTGTGGCTTTGAATTTAAAATGTATCTTTCATAGATACTGAATAGTTGGAATTTTTGTAACCAGTCTGACAATCTCTGCTTTTGGATTAAAGTGTTTAGTTCCTTCTCACATAATATATTTCGTTGGTTCAAAAGTAATTGAGGTTTTTGCATTGTTGAAAATTGCCACTTGAGGGCAGCGCCTGTGGCTCAAAGGAGTAGAGCTCCGGCCCCATAAGCTGGAGATGGCGGTTCAAACCCAGCCCTGGCCAAAAACTGCAAAAAAAGAGAAAATTCCCACTTGATACTGGTAATACTGGTAATACATTCCTAAATAAATGTGGTTATGTGACATAACCACATAAATGTGGTTACATCAATTTAATGGGCATTTCTTGCTTTATGTTTTTTAGCTAATGACTTATTTAGACTATGGAAATATAGACATGTCAGACAAATAGCAAATTCAAGCACTTTTCTTACTTGAATTCAAAATGGGTTGTAAAGCAGAGGAAACAACTCACAACATCAACAGTGCATTTGGCCCAGGAACTATTAATGAACACACAGTGAAGTGGTGGTTCAAGAAGTTCTGTGAATCAAAAAATTTGAAGACAAGTTTTGAGAGCCTTGAAGATGAGTGGAATAGCTAGCCACCGGAAGCTGATGACAAATTAAGCACAATCATCAGAGCTAATCCTTGGAGAAGTTGCTGAAAAACTCAACATGGACCTTTTATTCAGCATTTGAAGCAAATTGGAAAGGTGAAAAGGCTCCTTAAGTGGGTGCCTCATGGGTGGCGCCTGTGGCTCAAAGGAATAGGGCACCGGCCCCATATGCCAGAGTTCACGGTCATTTTGGGTGGTGTGTTGCCTGTCTGATCCCCTGTAGCTTTCTGAATCCCAGCAAAACCACATCTGAGAAATCTGCTCAGCTAATCGACGAGATGCACTGAAAACTGCAATTCCTGCAGTCAGCACTGGCCAGCAGAAAGGGGCCAGTTCTCCACAACAACGCCTAATTGCACTTCACACAACCAAGACTTCAAAAGTTGAACGAAACGGGCTAGGAAGTTTTGCCTCATCTGCCATATTCACCTGACCTCTTGCCAACCAAGTAACACTCTTGAAACATCTCAACAACTCTTTGCAGGGAAAACACTTCCACAACCAGCAGGATGCAGAAAATGCTTTCCAAGAATTCATTGAATCCTGAAGCTCAGATTTTTACCCTACAGGAAGAAACAAACTTCTTTCTCATTGGCAACAATGTGTTGGTTATAATAGCTCCTATTTTGATTAACAAAATGTGTCTGAGCCTAGTAACGATGATTTAAAATCCATGGCCCAAAACCTCAGTTACTTTTGCACCAACCCAGTGCACTAATCAGGATTTAGGTCTGCCCACTTTGCTATTTGATTTTTATTTGTCCCATGTCTATTTTTCCTCCTGTCTTTGGTGTTCAGCAAATACTTTTTAGTACGCCATTTTAGTTTCCCTAAACCTCATGATTTAGTGGTTGCTATTTAACATTATCTAAAATTTATCCAATCTTTAAATTTACCACAATCTACTTCAAGTTTATACTGACTTATGTCCAGCAAAGTATTTATAAAAACTTCACACCAGTACAATTCCATTTCCAAGCCCTCTTCTTGGTGCTATGGTTTCCTATATGTATTGGTCATCTGTATATGTTATAAAGTCCACAACAGTGTTACAGTTTTTCTTCAAATAGTCGCATGTTGTTTAAATAAACTAAAAGAAGAGAGAAGAAAACATAACTTGTACATTTACTATGTATTCACAAAGTGCTCTTCGTTCCTTACGTGAGATCCAAGTTATTTCTGGAGTCATTTCTCTTCACTTGGAAGTAATGAGGTCTATCAATGAATTCTCTCAGTTTCAGTTTACCTAGAAATATTTTTATTTTGCCTTTACTTTTAAAGAGTAGTATCACTGAATATACAACTCTTTTTTTTTTTTTTTTTTTGTAGAGACAGAGTCTCACTGTATCACCCTCAGGTAGAGTGCCGTGGCGTTACACGGCTCACAGCAACCTCTAACTCTTGGGCTTACGCGATTCTCTTGCCTCAGCCTCCCGAGCACCTGGGACTACAGGCACCCGCCACAATGAATATACAATTCTTGGCTGACGAGTTTTTGCCTATGACTTTAAACACAGCATGCCAATGTCTTTGGATGTTCACTGTTTATGACAATTAAGGCATCGACTATGTTATTCCCTATGTGTGATGTGTAATTGTTCTCTTGCTTCCTTCAAGATTCAACCTTCGTCTTTGGCTTTCAACAATTTGATTATGGTGTCTCTAGGTATGGTCTTGTGTTCGTGTGTGTTTATTCTACTGAAGGTTTGTTGAGCTTCTTGGAACTGTTACCGTTTTTCACCAGATGTGGGAAGTTTTTGACCATTGTTTGCTCAAATAATTTTTTCTACTTTTTTCTCTTCCTCTTCTCATCTTCTGTTATACCAGTTACATGCCTCTTAGAATGTCAAATATTATTCCCATCTCTGAGACTCTGCTCATCTCCAATTGGACTTAACAATGATTTCTTAGTCGTGACACCACAAGCACAGATGGCAATAGCAAAAACAGATGAATGGTACTACATGAATCCTAAAGGCTGGGCACGGTGGCTCGCACCTATAATCCCAGCACTTTGGGAAGTCAAGGCAGGAGGATCATTTGAGCCTAGGAGTGTGAGATCGGCTTGGGCAACATAGCAAGACCCTATCTCTAAAAAATAAATTAAATTAAAAAACCCTAAAAACTTCTGTGCTTCAAAGATTACCTCCTTCAGGAAAAGCTACAGGGCCACCAAAGCTAGAATGGCACCAAGCAAGAAAGGCACAATCTACCTGTTTTTACCAACACAGTAGAAGTTTTTCATTATCAAACACCCCTCCCCACTCAGTTCATGCCCACCTGGGCATTTTCCAATGCCTTTCAGTGGTGTTTTTAATAATTTGATGTTGTTTTATTCTTGACCTCTGTGGAGGAGAATTACCTGACATTCTCACACTGCTATTAACCCCAGAATACATTAGTAAGATGGAGCCAGAAAGAATTTTCAGACACTGGATGTGGACACAAAACAAAGAGGAGAGTCAAGGACGATCGTGCGGCTTTTGATCTGAGCAAGCAGAAGAACAGAGGTGTCATTTACTAAAATGGGGACTCCCTGAAGCAGGGGATAAACACAGAAAAGGGACTTGAAAGGCAAAATTGATAAGTGCAGGCAAAAAGACTCTATGCAAAGGGACAAAGAAGAGAAAGTAGAAGAGCAAGACAGAAGAACAACGGAAATTTCTTTCATGTTAATGAAAGAAATCTCTAAGAACTGGAATTGAATATGGCACAGTAACAGACTCCGGCAAAATATGACAAAAAACAAAGGCCTCTAAACAAGTCTGAGCGTACAGATAAGTGACTATAGAGAATTAATACCTAAAGAATAGGTAGGACTTCTGTTTCAGCCTCTGTGCAGTTCCTAAGAAAGCAGGTTGACAAAAGCAAATGTTTAAGTGTGAGGATGTAATGAGGCTGAGGCTGACGGAGAACAGGACTTCCAAGTGGACAGACAACCTAACAAGAAACAATGTCATTCTTTTTTTCTAGGACCAGGAGGCAAGAACAATGCAATTCTTTAACAAACAGCTTTATATTAGATTATCTATCAATAATAATTACTCACATATCTCAATAGGCCTATGGGCATATGAAAAATTTTCATATCTGTGATTTCATGTAAGCCTCACACTTCCCTGAAAAAGTCATGCCAAAATCTGGGATGCAGAATTCAGCAGAGTTCAGATAAATAAATAGTCAAATATATTATAAAAGGTTAAGGAAAAAAAAAAAAAGGCCAGGTGCAGTGGCTCTCGCCTACAATTCCGGAGCTTTGGGAGACTGAGGCAGGAGGATTACTTGAGTCCACGAGTTCAAGAGTAGCCTGGACAGTGTAGCAAGATCACTCTCTACTAAAAACAAACAAAAAAATACTTTTAAGGGCGGTGGCGCCTGTGGCTCAGTGAGTAGGGCGTCGGCCCCATATGCCGAGAGTGGCGGGTTCAAACCTAGCCCCAGCCAAACTGCAACAAAAAAATAGCCGGGCGTTGTGGCGGGCGCCTGTAGTCTCAGCTGCTTGGGAGGCTGAGGCAAGAGAATCGCGTAAGCCCAAGAGTTGGAGGTTGCTGTGAGCCGTGTGACGCCACAACACTCTACCAGAGGGCGGTACAGTGAGAGACACTGTCTCTACCAAAAAAAAAAAATACTTTTAAGTAGCCAGGTGTGGTGGTATACACCTCTACTCCCAGCTGCTCAGGAGGCTGAGGCAGGAGGATCACCTGAGCCCAGGAGCTCAAGACCACAGTGAGCTGTGATCACAGCACTCCAGCCTGGGCAACAGAGCAAGATCCTCCCTCTCAAAAAAACAAACAAACAAACAAAAAAACAACAACAACAACAAAAAAACTAGGCAGTCAGAGATACCACCACCATAGAGATAAAATTTTAGGTACAATTTGGAGAATAGTTTTCTTTGATGAGATGAAAGGGGACAGAAGAAAAATGTAAGCTCGAAGGACCTGGGAATCGAGAAATAAAGATATGATGGGTACATTAGCAGAAACACCAATGAGACAGGAAGAGAAGGAGCTAATCAAGAAACGCTGATCCAGGGAACGGTTTACTAACTGTCAGATTAGGTGTCATGAGAACAGATCGTAATTCTACTGAAAAAACAAAAAAGGCACTTTCCCTTCAGTGTCTCAGTTTTCATCTGCATTTACCCCTCAGGATTTTGATAAAATAAAAATGCATGTAAAAGAGGTCTAAAAAGAAAATATTCTAGGCAAATTCATAGCAAAATTAGTAATATACAAATCAAATACTTTAGCTGTATACATATTTATAAGCCAAATAATATTTCCATGCTGCTTTTGCAATCTTATCTAGACTACCATTGTACTAACAATTAAAAGTACATTAATGGGAATAGTAATTGTTGTACTGTACCTTTGCAGTCAGGAGCAGGGCTAAAAGAAGAGTTCCTATCACTAACAAAAATATGATGAAAATGCTAATTATTTTATCTAACATCTTCTCCAACCAGATGATCATCTGCATAAAAATGAGAAAGAGAATTACTTGTCTCTTAAGAACAACTTACTGAAAACATATATGTATTCAAATATCATGAAGACAAAACAGGATATTCAGCACTGCAAAGCAAACTATGGTGTAATGATTAAAGCATTAAAAAAAAAGCTGTAAGCAACTTTAGCAATTTAACTTTAGCAGTATAAACTACATTGTTGTTATAGGAAGAATTTATTATTGTCAGATCCAAGAAAAGGTGGTTAATTTGAACATATCCTATAAATCTTTGATTAAATTCACACACTGTGGTATCATTTCAAGTTATAACTTACAACCTGGCAAATATTCTAAACAAAATAATGACAACCCATTAGTGGGCATAAAATCACATAAAGTTGTACTGTTGATTGAGTACAAAGAGAGATGACATTAGCAAAAGTATGCCACTTACAATACAGGGGAGTTCTAAAATGAGTAGATTAAAATAGAAACTGCATTCAAAATATTTTTTCCCTTTGATATCCTTAGGGTTATGAAAACAGCAATAATAAAAATCTAACATTAAAGCAATGATAAACAGTGAATTCGGGGTAACAGTTATCCTGAGGGGCAGGAGGCTGGGAGTTGGATGACACTCAGGGAGAGGCACAAAACAGGTTTCACTCATATAATGGGTGGTATCACCAAGCCCAGGGGAAGACAAACGGGGGTTCTTTATAAAATGTTTTGTAAAATCTGATATTCTACTTCCAGTTTCTACCCTTTTCAAAACATTAGCCTTATGATGTAATCATAATTAAATGATATAAATTAAAAATAATTCAGTGTAGTAACTGCTTATTAAAATTCCACTATCCCTGAATGATATTTGATATTCTATCCTGACTATAACTTCCCTCATCTTTCAAAAATCGCAAATAATCCTACATTTTAAACAATTTGTTTTCAGAACATAATTCTGATGGATTTCTATTATATAATTCATGGCATGCAAAACTAACACCTAATTAAATGTAGTTTTGAAATGTTAATGAATTCTGAAACACCACATCACAGGAGCTACAGCATTGCTAAATAAATTATTCTTAATTTTAATCTGAATGATGCTCTCCAAACAGTGAATTAAACATCCAAGAGCAAAGAATGTTGGTTAAAAACCAACATGACTTCTCAAACATTTTCCACTTGGGGCTTACAGGCTTGCCCCCAGCCTTATCTGTCTTTCACGGAGGATTCTGTCACTAAGAGATCAATGCTATCACCAACTCAAAGATAAAAAAGTTAATCTTTCATCTTGACAATAACAACTTCAAACAGAAGAGTTAATTTTCAGTGCATGCTACCAAAGCATCAAAGACAATGTAGAGATTTTTAAAAAGCAACAAATTTCTAAGATATGGAAGGTCAGATGTCATATTTTGAAGGTAACCTCTAAAATCAATGAAGCGGAAAAGTTTCACAATCAAAAACCAACCGAATACCTAGTTCTTGAGATACCTTCCTAAGCAGAGGCATTGTATATCTCCAAAATCTATCAGTACACAGTATGTGGTAAACATTTGATGACAACATAGTTGAATAAGTAGGCATAAATAAAATTTCATAATTAAGACCAGATTTGTATTAACAAACTACAACTTCCGAAAATAACTTAAGAGTCTCTATTTTATTTTTTTAAGAAAAATCATACCCTGGAATGTATTTTTAAATGTGTTTTAAATGTAACTGATATTATATTTAGAAAGTATGAATTTCTGGCTAGGTGTGTTGGCTCATGCCTGTGTATAATCCTAGCACTCGGGGAGGCCCAGGCAGATGGATTGCTTAGGCTCGGAAGACCAGCCTTAATAAGAGTGAAACCCCATGTCTAAGAATCACTGGGCACTGGGTGGCACCTGTGGCTCAGTGGGTAGGGTGCCAGCCCCATATACTGAGGGTGGCGGGTTTGAACCCGGCTCTGGCCAGCTAAAAAAAACAGCAGTGGCAACTGCAACAAAAATAGCCGGGCATTGTGGCGGGCGCCTGTAGTCCTAGCTGCTTGGGAGGCTGAGGCAAGAGAATCGCGTAAGCCCAAGAGTTGGAGGTTGCTTGAACTGTGACGCCATGGCACTCTATCGAGGACAACAGAGTAAGACTCTGTCTCATTAAAAAAAAAAAAAAAAAATCACTGGGCATTGTGGTGGGTGACTAGAGTTCCAGGTACTCAGGAGGCTGAGGCAAGAGGATCATTTGAGCCCATGAGTTTGAGGCTGCTGTGAGCTATGATGCCACAGCACTCTACCCAGAGTGACAAGGTGAGACCCTGTCTCAAAAAAAAAAAAAAAAAAAAGTATGAACCTTTAACTTTATGTCTAAGTATTTTTAACATATAAAACAGAACATTCAAAAACATATCATATATGATCAACATTATAAAAGCAAACTTTATATTTTTAAGCTAAAGTAAGATTTTCCTATCACAAGCCATATACGCAAGGGTTGAAAAAAATTCACACTAAGAGTCATCTAAATAAAAATGGAGATAGGCACAGTGGCTCATGCCTATAATCTTTGAGAGGCTAAGGTGGGAACAGGGTTTGAGGCCAGGAGTTCAAGACCAGCCTAGGTAATATAAAGAAATTAGGCATGGTAGCAGGCACTTATAGTCCTGGCTATGGGAGGCTGAGGCAGAAGAGCCCAGAAACGTGAGGTTACAGAGAACCATGACAACGTCACTGTACAAGGCAACAGAGGCTGACAGTAAGAGAGAAAAGAGTGGGAAATGGAGACAGTGAGAGAGAGCGATAGAAGAATGGAAGGAGAGAGAGTGAAAGACTTATTAATAACAAAAAGAGACGAAGAAGTCCAGAGAAGAAGAGAAAATAATTGGGTTGAGGGCAGTTGGTACATAAAATTAAGGACCAACAGAGAAGGAAAAAAAATAGAATGGAAAACGTAGATGGACAAAAGAGTAAATGAAATACAACTCACAAAGAAACAAACTCACAGAGGTAGGAAGAGAAACGGACATAGGAAACAATGGAGACGGGGAGCAAATGCCAAAAATGCTGTCCCAGAAGGCTGATCCTGTCCCATGCTCTGCTTTGGGCAAAGGAAACCAAACTGCCTGCCCTTACTACCTCGCTCCTGGAAATTACAGTCTCTATCAATTTTCTCAGTCCTTCCGCACTGTAAGAAGTTAACTTTCTTTTTGTTTCATTTTGTGTGTGTGTTTGGGAGGATTGTTTTGTTTTGTTTTGAGAAAGGGTCTCATTCTATTGCCCAGGCTAGAGTGCAAGGGCATCGTCATAGCTGACTGCAGCCTCAAACTGCTGAGCTTAAATGATCCTCCTGCCTAAGCTTCCTGAGTAGCTGGGACTGTAAGTGCACAGCACTGCACGCAGCTAATTTTTCTGTTTTTAATAAGAGATTGGATCTTGCTCTTGCTCAGACTGGTCTCCAACTCTTGAGCTCACACTACCCTCCTGCCTCAACCTCGCAAAGTTTACAGACATGAGCTACCACATATGGCCTTCCTTTAATTTTTAACAATATTTATTTTTTAAGGGGATAAGCAGTAATTTTTAAATGACATTCTGAATGTTTCAAGTATGAATAAAGAGAATGAGATATTCTAAAACACCTACACTAACTGGCCTGACTTATCAAGCTATTAAAAACATTGCCAGGTCTGGTTGCTCAGACCTATAATTCCAGGATTTTGAGAGACTAAGGCAGGAAGATTTCTTCAGGCCAGGAGCTTGAGACCCACCTGGGCACATAGCCAGATTCTGTCTCAACCAAAAAATGTAAAAGTTAGCCAAGCATGGTGGTATGTGGCTATACTCCCAGCTACTCAGGAGGCTGAGGCAGGAGAATCACTTGAGCCCAAAAGTTTGAGGTTATGCCACTAGGTGACAGAGTGAGACTCTGTTTCTAAAAAAAATTACAAAATAAAAAATGAAGTATCAATTCACGATTGACTTTCTCTTCTGTTCCATTTTTCTGGTTTGGTTTTGTTTTGGGGTTTTTTTGAGACACAGTCTTGCTCTCTTGCAGAGGTAGACTGCAATAGCATCATAGCTCATCTACTTAAAACTCCTGGGCTCAACCGATTCGCCTGCCTCAGCCCACTAAGTTATGTTTTGCTTTTTTTTTTCCACCAAATTCTAGTTGAACCTTGGTGAAAATAATCAATTCTAAGACATAAACAATTAATCCCTGAGAAATAGAGAGGTTATGTTTCATTTAACCATAAGATATGTGCTTTCTCACCCTCTCTTCTTTTCTTGGTTTCCTAATTCACTTAACTTTTTACATATAAAAATTACCAAATGCTGCAATTTTCTGACCTTAGGGTAATGTAATAAGTCCTCAACTTATTTATGTGCTTTCCTGAAACACACATGCTTCAGAATTTCAAGCAGTTACTCCACTTCACAGCAATACTTTATCTATGTTATGTGGAATCAAAGAAAAAAAGCTATTCAATCTCCTAGAAATCTTTTAAAACTAATCAACTATTCAGCTATGAATTGAGCTCATCGATAATCTAACTCAGTCCACTAAAGGTTAAATCCAATTGAACCTAATGAATTTAGCTCTCCTTTCTCCCATCTCTTGAGGACAATTTCATTTCGATACACACAGATTCAGGAAACACACAAAACCACCTACTTCGATCAAAATAAGAAGTGCCAAGTGCAATGGCTTACACCTAGAATCCCAGCTACTCAGGAGAATGAGGCAAGAAGATCGCCTGAGGCCAAGAATCCAGGAGCAGCCTGGGCAACACGGAACACTATCTCTTTAAAAAAGAAAAAGATTAGCCAGATGTGGTGGTGCACACCTGTTGTCCCTTGAGCCCAAGGGTTCAAGATTATAGTGAGCTGTGGTCGCACCACTGTACTCCAGCCTAGGTAACAGAGTGAGGCCCCATCTCTAAAAACACATAAACAAAAAGAAAATGAAACTTACGTTTGCACATCATTTGCCAAGGACTGAACTCATCTACTTATAACGAGTTTGATAGGGAACAGAGGTTCCCTCTACAACCATGCACGGTAGGGAAGGGGGAGGGTTTATTTTACACATTACTTATTTTTAATCCAAAGTTTCGAATTTTAGGCATTGTCAAAAATTCTCCCTTTCTTCCATTTCAACAGGAAAAACATGAAATCCTAATCTTTAGGTTCAAAAGTCTCATTCTGATCTTTTAAGAAGTATATCTTTCTTGAGGTCTGCTGTTTCTACTGAAGACAAGAGTTTTACATTTGGGCTCGGGGCCTGTGGCTCAAGTGGCTAAGGCGCCAGCCACGTACACCTGAGCTGGCGGGTTCAAATTCAGCCCGGGCCTGCCAAACAACAATGATGGCTGCAACCAAAAAATAGCCGGGCATTGTGGCAGGCGCCTGTAATCCCAGCTACTTGGGAGGCGGAGGCAGGAGAATCGCTTGAGCCCAGGAGTTGGAGGTTGCTATGAGCTATGATGCCACGGCATTCTACCCAGGGTGACAGCTTGAGGCTCTGTCTCAAAAAAAAAAGGAATAGTGAAGAGTTTTACATTTGAACACAATACACATAAATGATGTCATCTTCTGCTACCTGTCCTAGGGACTCACTAAAATTAACTTACATACTATATGTGGGCTATCTGTCAAAGGTACAGCAGTCCTAATGTATCTGGATTAGCTTTTATTTATTAAAAGTGTGCCTATTATAATTCCATGCCAATCATGCAAAGCACTGACCACAGACACAACCTCACACCTTTGGAAATATACAAAATTACATGTCATAGGCCATGACTATAATCTGTTTTAAGTTAAAAATAAAATTCTCCAATACTAGTTATTAAAAAAAAAAGACAAGATATAAAATTATCAGCCAAGGAAATCATATACATATTTTACAGATTTGTCTTTCTAAAAAGTTCTGTGTCCTATATAGAAAAAGTAACAAATAAAGAGCTCTCTTGTCTTTACAGTAACGATTGCCTAATATGCTTTCACACACCAAAGGAGACTAGAGTACCAGGTTGAGCCACATTAGAGAGCTAAAAGGGAGTGGAAAGCATTTTCAGTGGACGAAAGGTCTACCAGACAGAATTTCTTATATTAACTCAAGCCTTTGCTGAGTTTTTAGCAAATTATACTGTGAAAGTATTAATGCTTCACGACCTTCCATAGCTTATAATTAGAACTTTGAAAACAAAACTTAGTTTAACATATGGACAGAAACACAGAGAGAGGTGACTGGGGGGAGGGAGAATGTTACAGAATTTAATAGCAAAAACCAACATTCAGGTATTCATTTACCTTCTTATTTAGCCAGTGCCAGAGCTTGAAGATGGGGGTAAGGTGAGAAAGAGAAGATAAGAACAGTGGAATATCATTAGAGAATTCAATAACAGCATGAAAAGGAAAGAAAAGAATAGTCACTGAAAGCATGAGAAGGAAATTGTTCCAGACAAAGGAAAAACTGGGGTGGGGTGGGGAACTATAACACATCAACCAAGTTTTACAATCAAGAGAATGTAGTATTCCTTTAAGATGATTGAAATGATAACCACAGCTTTGTTGGGAATCCAACAAATAAAAACACATAAAATAATCTGAATCCTTGTAGACTTAGTACCTCTGTGCCTTTGCCCTGCTCCATCCATCTGCTGTCTTGCTGCGTCTGCCTAATCAACTGCTAAAGCTCCAAAATCCTTTATCATTTCCTCTGCAAAATCTTCCCCTTCCCACCACCTTTTCAACAGTTACTTCTTGCTCAGCACTACCACTGTATCCTGTACATATTTCTTCTACAGAAGTTATAACAGCTATCCCTTACATACAGCGTACTGTGCACCAGGCACTGATCTAGAGATCTTACACATATTAACTCAGTAAGCCCTTATAACCATTCTATGAGGTAGGTGGCATTACACCCATTTTGTCGATAAAGAAACCAAGGCACAGAAAGGTTAAGACATTTGTCTAAGGTCACATGGTTAGTAAGTAGCAGAACAGAGATCTGGAAGCAGAATACAGATTCAGAGGCCATGCTTTTTAACCACCAGGACTCTGAATCTAACCACCACCTCAGAATTATTATAAATTGCTATTGCTCCTTACTAAACAGAGCTTCTATCTGATTTTTCTAAGCTCTGTCTGATCATAGAAATGTGTCAGTATCTGACACATGGAGTTATTCCAAAAATATTCAATGAACTGAGTGACTGAGTCACTACCCCAATATATAATTTTAGGCAAGACTCTTAAACTCTCAGGATTTCAATTTAGTCCTAATAAAATGAGGGAGTTGAACCAGGTATTCCATAAGATCCTTTTCTCCCATTTTTTAAGAGTAAATAAACACTTATCCATTTTATCCTTATGTAAACCATAAATTCTAGAATTTCATCATAGAACTGGATGCACATATTAAATGTACTATCAACAGTTACAATACAAACACCATATAACATGGGACAGAATATTTCAAACCACGAAATATAAAAACTCCATTAAGACACCCCAAGCGCTTAAACTACAATACCTTGCTATCAACTTTCAACAAGAATTTCCCAAGCCCGACAATGGGCCAAGGTGCAAGAGCACCCCGCCGCTCCTTCAGGAAGCTCTCCACGACTCCCCACCACACGCGGTAGCGTTTCCCCAGGAAGTCCACAACTCCAAAGTGAATGAACAGCTTCTTGAGTATCCAGACTATAAAGAAGATAAAAAATACATATGTAAATAAAAGAGAGATTAGAAAGCCATAACATGAAAAGGTTCCTCAATTTCACATGACCTTTCTAAAACATCAAAGCCAGTATTTAAAAAAAAAAAAAAAAAAAAAAAGATCAATGCTTTAAAAAAGAGGGAGGGGAGCTCAAGGTATTTCAAACAGACAGAATTCGACCAAATGACTTTTCACACAATTTCTGCCTGTCTATCTATTATCTTCTTTGTGAAGTCTGAATCCCTGAAGAAGTCAGGGATTACTTTACAGCCCATGTAAACATAAGATACTCTTATCATAAAGACTTCGGTGACTACAATCACAGCCGTCATACCTCCTCGTCCTCCTGAGTAAAGAAAATGAACCCCTGACATTTCCTTTGCTTTTATAGCTGCTCTTGCCAAATTCTGTTCTTTTCCTTAGACAGGAACAAAATGAGTGACAAGTATAAAGTATTCCACACACATCGGGATTTTATACCACTGCTGGGTAGTTTTCATTTGTGTTGTTGTTTGCCCATTTGAAGCTGCTCTAGACATCTGAACAGAAATCAGGGTTTGCTGGAGAAGCTGATTCGAGCAAGGCTGCTACAAATGGCCCAAGTCTGTACCCTGCACAGCTTCAGTGGGGACCTTCACAGATTGCAGGGGGACCTACCACAGCCACACACAAACCCCCGCCCCTCCTCTTCTCCTCCTAAGACAAAAACACAAAGGATCTGGCTGGTTCGTGCCAAAAGACCCTAACTTTCTAAGCAAGCTATGGAATTTGCCCACTCCCTACGGCCCCATATAAAAGGGGTCTCTGCCCCAGGTGCAGGTGCCATCTTTGCACTGCCCAGGCCAGTCAACCTCCCCTTTCAATAAATCTGACCTTAACATTTCCTCTGTGGCCTCGTCTCTGGCACCATCAGTTTACACCTTTCACAGACCACAACGGGAATATCTCCCACCACCCCAGAGTGCAGTGCAGTGGTCCATCAAGCAAGGGTTAAGAATCTTATTCAAGGCCAACTAAGAAGGTGACTGGGCCAGAAAGCAAACGTTACCAATCTGTATGGCTTACCTTGAAGTTTGGACCCTGGATAATTGATCCCAACCACTGTAACTTCCCTAACTCAAAGGGGGTTCTCAGCCTCGCCCTCATATGCCAAAGATTCAGTTTTCTATTTTGAACCACAAGCTCAGTGTTATATACCAGTTCAACGATTCTTTTACGTTCATTTTAAAATCCCTCTACAGCCCCTAGAAAAGCTCTGATAGCTTCTACAATAAGTCCAGGGAAATTATGGGCTATAGAAAGCTTTTGGAGGATACCCTGAACACAACCTACTCTGTCAAGACCATGTCAAATTCCTATGATGACCAGATGGTTAAGATATAAGAAATGTAACTTCTCCTAACAAACTTAATGAAAAAGAGGGATTCCAACAGCACTTGACATGTGATTTTTCCAGCATAAAGAAATCACTTGGCAAAACCAAAAACAGTATGGGACGATCCAGAAGAGCAATTTAAACCCTGGTTCACTAAGAATTTCTTCACAGAAACCATGGCCTGGTAAGTATTCTGTGAGTCGCTCAATTATAGCTGTGTCTTATTCCAACTGCCTGAGAGAAGTTATTAATATCTGAGGATAAGAAGCAGATAAAAACATCTGCCTTTACACCGCATGCTCCCTGAGGAAAGGCACGGTACAGTGCTCTGCTCGTAATGTTTAAAATAATGGTTAACTAATTACCCAACTTAATGAGACAAATAAATGGTGAAAACTAATTTAAAAAGTAAATGGGCCGATAATTTTAGACTTTTAGACCTTAGTGGAGAACAGGCTTCTAAAAATCAGATTATGTTTTTATCAAGAGTGAAAAACCTTGACATGGGAAATGAGGACTAACTAAAGTAGGAGGTACCGGGATGGCAGAATCCAGAGCATCCATTGAGGAGTTAATAAATTCCACACAGAATATGCTTACAATCAGAGGAAAGCCCAAATAATCAAGAAAGTGTCAAAAGATGCTTTTCCAGCACACCTAAGTTAGAAATAACTCTTCCTTACTCTTTCCAATCTTAGAAGACAGTCTTAGAGAAAATCAAAACAGAGTTGGGCCTTAAATTACCATGGTAACAAGGTACAAAGACATGGTTTAATTATTTATGAAGAACCATATGATTCCATTTTGTCACAATACATATAATACACATACATATAATTCAATTTTTCTGCCAAACAAAAGAAAACCCAAAATTTTGCATACTTACATTTCTCAAAGACCACACTTCCTTTGAATTAAAAAAGCAATATACAGTCTGCTTCCCTAAAAGCAGCTCTCAAAATACAATCATGAACCACAAAACCCAGATAGCTATTAATATTCTCCTCCACAGAACCATGGACAATTGCACAGTCAAATCTGTATGTGGAGCTATAAATCTCAAATACTACATCAAAGCATAAGAGGCTAAAGATATATATATATATTTTTTTTTTTTTTTGTAGAGACAGAGTCTCACTTTATGGCCCTCAGTAGAGTGCTGTGGCCTCACACGGCTCACAGCAACCTCCAACTCCTGGGCTTAAGCGATTCTCCTGCCTCAGCCTCCCGAGCAGCTGGGATCACAGGTGCCCGCCACAACACCCGGCCATTTCTTGGCTGCAGTTCAGCTGGGGCCCGGTCTGAATCTGCCACCCTCGGTATATGGGGCCGGCGCCTTACCGACTGAGCCACAGGCGCCGCCCCGGCTAAATATATTTTTGAGTTTAAAAGTAAAATATCACCCCGGTGCAGGGGCTCACGCTTATAATCCTAGTACTCTGGGAGGCCGAGGCAGTAGGACCACTTGCGCTCAGAAGGCCAAGACCCGCCTGAGCAAAAGCGAGATCCCGTCTCTACTAAAAATAGAAAAAGCTAGCTGGGTTTGGTGGTAGGCACCTGTAGTCCCAGTTACTCTGGAGGCTGAAAAGGGAGGATGGCTTGAGCCCAGGAGTTTGAGGTTGCTGTGAGCTACCATAATACCACTGCACTCTACCCAGGATGACAGAGTGAATCTCAAAAAAAAAAAAAAAAAAGTGAAGTATTAAAGTAATAAATTCCCAAAGTTATATTTATTACTTAAATGCAAATAAAACCTTGCTTTATCTACAAGTATAGAAATATCTCATCTTTTAAAATATGACAGTAAAACAAGAAAGTAAAGTCTTCAAAAACAAGACAAGATCATAATTAACCAGGCAGTAACCTGCAATAGGCACTGGTAACAACTGCACGATCCACAGGTTCAACCAGATCTGGACACTGACAATGGCCCAAACGAGGGACACAAAGTAGATATCACTAGTTTTCTTCTTCTTTCTAAGAAACGTTCCGATTTCAGGCCTTTGTCTGCCCAGCGTAGGTGAAGGGGAGGAGGACAATGTTGGAGGGGGCTCTCCCCTGTCTGTGGTTTCTGAAGAGGGAAAGGAAAAAACAAAACCCACACCGTATTAGTCCACACGAGGAAACAGTAACACAGAACAAATCAGCAGGCTACTTTAAAGTAGGTAATATACTCTGATAGTAAGTATACTATGGTTATTGGGTTAAAAGACAAAAAGATTTGTGTATGTGTTTGCAACACACTGAAAATCCAGTGGAGAATTACAACGATGACAGGGTTTCAATCTTGGGAGATTAAGTTTGTTGGCGGAGGGGAGAAGAGGGGGAGAGGAGGGAAACAAAAAATGTTTTATTTTTTATATTTTATTCTGTTCTAAGATTTATACGACTAGTGTGTGTGTGCGTGTGTGAGTGTGTATATATATCATTAAAACAAAATATATGACATAGTAGTGGGGAATTATAATTATCCCATGAAAATAATTCAAACAGTATAAAGCAACAAACACTAACATTTAAAAATTCTATCATTTTTAATAGAACATTAGAATTTATATATATTTCTAATATAATAAGCTTTCCAGAGTCACTTCATCTAAAATGGAATCATCTGCCCTTACAAGAACCTAGCGCTTTCAAAGATATCTTTTCCTCTGAAAGAGATATAAAACAAAAAATGACAGATTGCTGGGCTAAGAAATTTCCAAAAAAAAAGAAATCTGGGCTCGGCGCCTGTAGCACAGTGGTTACAGCGGTGCCGGCCACATACACTGAAGCTGGCAGGTTCGAACCTGGCCCAGGCCAGCTAAAAACAATGACAACTCCAACAAAAAAAATAGCTGGGTGTTGTGGCAGGCGCCTGTACTCCCAGCTACTTGGGAGGCTGAGGCAAGAGAATCGCTTAAGCCCAAGAATTTGAGGTTGCTGTGAGCTGTGACACTACAACACTCTACCAACGGCAACATAGTGAGACTCTGTTTCACAAAAAAAAAAAAAAAAAAATGAAAGAAAGAAATCTGGATTATTTCATACAAGGTACTGTTTCCTGACAATGCAACTACTATATTACATTTTACTATAGGAACCTATGATTTCTCTTTCCTAGTTTTAATAAGACATAGCATACACATCAGAACCCACAAAACTCTTGAAGTAATACTACTCTATATATACCATGATGATGAAAATTATTAAGATCCTAAAACTTGTATTTTGACTTCCTTTAAAAAAATTACAAAAGTACATATTTCATAAAGTCATGAAAAAAAGAGTAAAGACAGAAGAACACCCATAATCCCAATCTCCTTTGCCCCAGGGTCCTAGTTACCCTTTCTCAGTTTCTATTTACTTTTATCATATAAACCTTGTCTGCCTCCCCCGCACTGCTGGCCCATAGAACAGTACCTGACATATACTAGGTGCTCACTAAATATTTGTTGAATGAATGACTTCCCTATTATTTCATAATTTTCATGAGGAACCACATAGTAGTCCACTGAGTTATCATAATTTCCTTAATTTTTAATGTTAAATGTTCAGCTGCAAGCAAATTTTTACTACTGAGATTACCAGGGTAAGCCGGCTCACTAGTATTTGACACTAACGTTTGGGGCTAAAGCCCAAACTAGTTATAATATACTTTTGTTGGACTCTGCTCTCCCACTTTCCATTTTAGGAACTTCATGTTGGTTGAGTGTGGCAAATAATTGGAAGAATTACAGTAAGTCCATAACCAAACATACTCTCTCCACTTTGGAAACACAACTCAACGTGTAAGGAAAGTGTTCCTACTACTCCATGTGACTGTCTCTTAGCTGAGCCTTTCTTTCAAGACGTTTCCAAAGTCAGTTCTTCGAGAAGAACTCACTGTAATTATTTCCCAACTCTGAAAACTTCTGGCACTAATGGAACTCTCAGCACAGACCAGGACAGCCCTTTACATTCCTGAACACCGTGCAAGTGTGGCAGAACTCTAGCACTGGTGTAAGTCTAACAGCAGGATCTGCAGGAGCCTGCAACTCCAGAAAACAGGCCACATGGAACAATGGGTCCAAAACAGCCAAAAGGGTCTGTCTTATGTAAGTTAAACTTTTAGAGAAAGAAAGCCAGAGAAACGGATGGCTGAAAGACGAAAAATAAAAGCCTCCCAAAAAAAAGAGTTGGAGAAAGAGAACAAAAGAAAAAGGAACATAAAGAGAGAAAGGAAAATAAAACAACAGAGAACAGCTGTAGAAAAAAGAAATGGCAAATGAAGAAACCAAGATATGAAGAAAGTGTAAAGTGGAGGAGACAAAGTGAAAAATGAGAAAAGGAAAATACTGCGAAAGGAAAGTGCGAAAGAACAAAAGAAAATAAGACAAGCATTAAAAGAAAAGGAAAGAATGAAGAACCAAGAAACTCAAGGTAAATAATATTTTAAAAAATGATATCTGAGAACAAGGGTCAGAGAGTAAAAGCTTTGAAAACAGAAATCAGAGAAAAAAAAATACAAAAGGGCCACAAGAGTAAGTAGCATTCTGTGATGCTAGCAGCCTTCTTGATTCTATATTCTATTTATATTCATTTTCCGGAATAACCTTGAATGACATCAGAACATCAGTCACCTGCAGGCTGAGTCGAGGGCTGGTCTTCACTGCTTGATTCGTACCCTGTGATAGAGATGGCCAAGTTTGCTAGAGTAGAGGCTGCCATGGAAATAACTTGCCCTGGTAACTCTGCCCCTGTAAAACAAGTGTGCATTTTTAACACTTTTTAAAGCAAATGAACAAAGTAGGAAGTTACTCTTGCAAATTTAAACACAGTCCAAAGTTTTCAAAAGCAATAATACAAATTAGTTATTACTAATCCACTGGACCGGTGGTTCTCTAGCAAGGAAGAATGTTTAAGAATCAACAAGAAAAAAAAAAAAAAGAAATCAATAGGAAAGTTTGCCTAAAAGGCAAATCTCTAGACTCCATGTGTCTGCCTCAGCACAGCAGATATTGCATATATAAATTTGGCGTGCATACTTATTAATCTTTACTAGTTGATCATAAAGCACATTTCTATTGAGAAACACAAGTCTGTGAGCTCCCTTATCAAGTAAGATTGCCTTAGGCCACTCTGTATTACCAGGTCCTATCACAGTATGGGACAGCCGACACTTGGTGCTCTCAAAAATACCCTTTTACAAATGAATATCTAAATGTATGTATGGATATGCCTATGTACAGGTATTATGCAAAACCAGAGAGATCTATAAAGTACACAATTCTGGTAAGGCAAAATCCACCACTTGAAAATCTAAAGGAACATCATGACTACTTATTAAATGTTCCCATGTTAAATTACTAATAGGTAGCATGGACTTTGATCATTTGTAGTAGACTCAAATAGAACATTTACTGGCAAAATAAGGTCTCGAAAAGTCAGCTTTTAACCTACTATGGCAGACAAGACAAATTAGCTCATACAACACCAAATTCCAGCACACTTTCTTGCACACTAGAATGGATAAAGATTATATTTCCTGGACTCCCTTGAAGCTACGGTACCACATGGGATGTACTTTCCACTAAGCAAGCAGAAAGACAGTACGAGACTTCAAAGGAGACTAAAATAATGCACTGTAATTTGGAAGCAGCACAGCCCTCCTGTCAAATGCAGTCAAAGAGGCAGATGGTTTTTCTGTAGCAACTTAACAGAGGTTCCAGAGGGTCTGCTCTCTGATTCTAACTTCAAGGCAGATAGCAGCAGCCATGGCCTTCTGTCCAAACAGTCCTTTGGTGTCACTGGACATTTCTCCTGCTTGCATTGCTTCTGCCTGTGTCAGATCCAAGCTTAGCTGCCATGGCCTATCCAAAAGTTCTAAATGCTAACCAATACCTCTTATTATTTCAACCAGCCATAGTAGATTCTCTTAGCCAAAACTAAGAACACCTAGTCACCAAATCACACATCCACACTCATAAATTGGGGACTTATTTTTAGTAGACCAATACTCAGTGTGACAACACAGAATTTTGCCACGCTAATGATGAGTCATGACCCTTCAGAAAGCCCATGAAATTCTACTCCAAATTAACTCCACACACATACCCCCACCAAATCCAAGGCCAGCCATCTCCCAGACAGAAGCAAGCCAGGGCCTAAAACGGCTCTTTGGTAAATTCAGCAGTCCCGATCAAGAGCACACATCTTGCTCAGTCATACCCTATCCCTCCTCTACTAAATGCTCCTGTGACCTGAAAGAAGTTTATCTTTACACATGATACCATCTTTACATATCTTTACATATGATATCATCTTTATGTATCTTTACGTATGGTATCATCTCTGCCAATATGAGAGAAATTGAAAGTCATGGCCCAAGAAAGCACAAGTTAGACACCTTGCTCGGGACCTTAGTCTCCTGGCCTGGGTACCTGAGGTGCTTGTGAGACGCCAGTGAGAGGAAGGGCTGACAGAGCGTCTTTCCTGTTGTACGTGTACTCACTACTCACTGCACTATGTGCTGGGGGTAAAGATACTTCCCCTGCCCCATGCAGTCTAATGAAAGGGACAGGTATGAATCAAAGAGCCACATAAATTAATGCCTGTATACAAATTATGAATGCCATAAAGGATAATTCCTGAATTATGTGAGCTACTAAGAGAAGAAACCTGGCTTATCCTAGAGAATCAGGAAAAGCTTCTCTTAAGAAGTGAAAATGGAGTTGGTATATCAAAAAAGGAGAAGAAATTAACCAAAAGTGTGTGTGTATTTATATGTAGCATGTTGGGCAGAAGGAAGTAAGAGGGAAGGCTGTGTGAAGAACTCAGCATGGTAAAAGATGCTGAAAGAAGATCCATGTGTCTGGAACCCAGACAGCTAGTAAAAAAGTGGCGTCACATAAGCAAGGGGGAAGGGGAAGGCGGCTGAAGCAGGTGGCAGACCATAGTAAGGGCTTTGGTCTTTATCCTGAGAGTAACAGGAAAGCACTGAAGAGTTTTAAATAGGAAAGTAATCTTTTTTAACCATAACTTTATTAAGATAAATGCAGATTCATATACAGTTGTAAGAAATAGTTCCCATGTACCCTTTGCCCAGTTTCCACCAGTGGTAACATCTGTAAAACTATAGTACAGTATCACAATCAGGATACCAGCACAAGGCCAGGCGCGGTGGCTCACATCTGTGATCATAGCACTCTGGGAGGCCAAGGGCGGAGGATTGCCTGTGCTCACAGGTTCGAGACCAGCCTGAGCAAGAGTGAGACCTCATCTCTAAAAATAGCAGGTGCTGTGGCGGGCACCTGTAGTCCCAGCTACTTGAGAGCCTGAGGCAAGAGAATCGCTTAAACCCAAGGGTTGGAGATTGCTGTGAGCTGTAACACCACACCACTCTACCAAGAGTGACAAAGTGAGACTCTGTCCCAAAAAACAAAAAACAAACCAAAAAAAAAAGGATATCAGCACAGATACAGGATACAGAATGGTTTCATCATGCACACCTTTTGTAACCACATTCACTTGCCTCTCATCCCTCCTACCTTGTAAATAAATGATCAGTTTTGACATATGAAATAATCATTCTTGCTTGTTTGGAGAACAGACTAGAGGGGAGCAAGAGTGAGTAAGGAGGGAAGTTACTGCAGTGCCTCAGGCAAGACATGATAGTGTGGTCTACAGCAGAAACAGGGAAGGTGGGGGAGTGGCTGGATTTAGGAAACAAGCAGGAGTCACACTGGGTCACACTTGGAGATATGCTGATAAAAAGAACCAGAGAAATGAAGGCGTCCAAGTTTCCAGATTCTGATTAGATAGGTAACATGTAGGGGAACAGGATGAGGATCCTGGACACATTAAAGTTCCTTTGGGACAGAACAGGACTCCGCTTCGCAAAAGTACACCCAGGAGAGACATCTTAAGTCCCACTCAAGAACAAAGTTTGGAAACACCTAAAAATAGCCTGGTACAGTAGAAAAGGGGAGTGGAACAAACGTCAAGTCAAAACTCAAAAACACAAAGTATTCAACACTAGAATATCATCTATGAATGAATAAAAAAAAGAATTCTCTTACATGTACAAGATAAAAAGCTAGGTAAAGGTCCTGAATTACTGAACTGACCTCTTCCACAACTAATTTAATTAAGTGGTGACATATCTTTGAGACACTGTGAAGTTAAGTCCCTTGAGAGTTTTTAAATAACTCCAAAATAACAAGATTATTGCACAGCTCCTCAAATATGAACTTGCAGTTCAGCTGCATTTTAACTTACATTTCTAAAAGCCCACTAAGCGTTCATTCACCAAATAGGTGGCCAGGTGACGTGTTGAGACAAGAGACTAAGACCCTGGCCTCAAGCTCAGTCTAATATTTAACCAGCTATGATTCGGCCTGTTAAGGCCTAATGTAAATTAAGTGTGGGATGTTTGGAGAGCCCAGAGAATAGAAACCAAATCCACAGTCTGGGGAGGGTTTCCCAGGGAGCTACCTGACAAAAATGTTAAAAGATGCCATCCTTTGAATCTATCTGAACAAAAGTTAGCCAGATAAAGACGACAGAAGCCTATCTTGGGAAGGAGCTCTGGAGCCACTGGGGTCTTAGAACACAGCAGTAGAAAAAAAATATGACAGGAGGACAAAAAAAGCAGGTATAAAGACACAAAGGCCAAGAAAAGCCGAGTATCTTTGTCAAAGGATGCTCAGTTCAAGAAGGCTAGACTGGACATAGGGTACAATGAAGAGAGCAAAGAGGTACCAGGATGCGGAGGAAGACGGAGCAGAAAATGGAGGGTCTCATGTTTGCTGGGCACAGAGGACACACAATCCAGTGGCTGGACACAAATGAGGAAAGCAGCCTGCTCAGGTCCAGATCCCAGGTCTATTCCTTACTGCTTGGAAGATCACGAGCAAATTACTTAACATCTGGATGCCTCTGTCTCCTCATGTCTAACATGAAGCTTATATAAATTCCTGTCTTTCGAGAGAATAAAGTGGAACAATACATACAAAAATGCCTACATATGCAGGAAGCACTACCCCATCTACTGGCATTGACGGTGTCAACTACAAGCATAAGTCACTAACACTCTATCTGACCGCTCAACCTCTTCGTGCTTTGTGTTGCAACCATTTCCCTAAACCATACCCCACTTACTGGACATTTTTAGATCTCCACAGAGAGAAGCAAAATATCTTACATAAAGGGTAGGCATGGAAAGACTTGAGAAAAAGCTAAAGAAAAAAAAGTAAATCAATTCTTTAGAACTGTGGTGTAAAGACTTAACTCTCCAACTTGCTGATGCCACTAAAATATATAGCACATATTCAATTAGTCTTAGCTGCATCAACAAAAACTATGCAGCATTGTTCTAGTTAACACACAAATGAGTCAGCAAATTTTTAGAGTCCCTTAAACTTTACAACAGCATGAAAAAATAGCACAGAGAAAATCAACAAGGAGTATTTGAAAACTATAGATAGAAGATTTGACAACTGCTCTTATCAAACAGATACAGCTTTAAGTAACTTCTGCCTTTGGGATATCCTTCAGCATTTCAAAAACCCCACGGGTACAGGCAGGGAGATGACAAACTGAACAAAAGAATGCCAGGGCTGGGAATCTTGGCAAAGTCCTGGTATTAGATAAAAAGCCATGGCTAAAAATAGGCACATAAACAAGGGAACATAATCTTGGGACTCAAGGACCAAGAAAGAAAGGAAAGAGCATCCAAGGTTTCAAGTATCAAGATACCCCAGGAACAGGGCCAGTATTAAGTGGGGGTCCAAATAACAAGGGATCTACATGAGTCCACACAAGCAGGTCACTGACATTAGCAGCCTAGCACCAGGGGACAGGAACTCAGAGTCTGACACATAAGAAACAGATCACAAGGTCAGATAATAGCTGTTCATATGACTAACTCAACAACAGGCAGACTTAACTTTTCTTCCTTTTTTTTTTTATTGTTGGGGATTCATTGAAGGTACAATAAGCCAGGTTACACTGATTGCAACTGTAGACTAACTTTTCTAATAATCATAGGGGAATATATTTTGAAACCAGTCCAAATAAGGAGACATTTCTTGATCTACTTCATTCTTTTACACAGGAATAGCAGCAAGTGCCAGAAATACAACCAAAGATGCCTCCTGGAACGAGGCACTGTATACCAAATAAAACCCCTCAGCTTGGGAAGCTCCCTTTGAAGAAGGCTTCTGTTTCCATTACTAATGTGGAAAACACAACTCCCTCTCAATGGCTTCAGTATCACTTTACAAGAGCCTCTAGGCCAGCTGAACCAATATTGTAAGAATTGGGGAGAGAGGCCAGGCACAGTAGCTTACACCTGCAATCCTAGCACTCTGGGAAGCTGAGGCAGAATGACTGCTTAAGGTCAGGAGTTCAAGACCAGCCTAAGCAAAGTGAGTCTCTACTAACAATAGAAAAAATTACTGGGCGAGGTGGCGCATGCCTATAGTCCCAGCTACTAAGGAGACTGAGGTAGGAGAATAGTTTGAGCTCAGGAGTCTGAGGTTGCTGTGAGCTAGACCAAGGCCCCGCATCCTCCCTCCTATACCCTCCCTGCCTCCACACAAGCCCGCTCATCTGGCCAGAGACTCTGGTAGCCACTTGCCCTCCGGAGCCCTCCCTGCGTCTGTGCGGAGCCCTTCTCCTGGCCAGAGACTGCTGGAGCCTTGGGCTCTCTGTGCCAAACTCACCGGACGCCAGGCACTTGCAGAACCGTGTGCACCACCCCCGACCCTGTTGCTGGATCCGGGTGTGTCACACTCCAGAGCTGCTTCCACAACCAGAACTCCCTGGCTGGGGCAGCCCCAGAGGAACTACACAGGGTCACTCCCTACAAAGATCCAGCAACAATAGAGTGATCCTGCTGGGGTCTAATCTTGGAGAGACACCTCCCAAACTCTGAGGACAGCCAGAGGCAACCATGAAAAACAACCATGAGGCAAAATCAACAGAAAAACTCTGGCAATATGAATAATCAAAGTAGATCAACTCTCCCAAGGATCAATGGGGCAAACACAGCACAAGATCCCAAGCACAAACAAATAGCTGAAATGTCAGAAATCGAATTCAGAATCTGAATAGCAAATACGATCGAATTAGAATTCTAAGCAGTAACCCAAAAGATATCTCAAGAATTCAACGAATTCAAAGACCAAACGACCAAAGATTTTGACACATTGAGACAAGAAGTTGCATCCCTCAAAGATCTGAGAAACACAGTAGAATCCCTACTGTGGCAGAAGAAAGGATTTCCAACATTGAAGACAAAGCTTTCAAATGCTCCCAAACTCTCAAAGAGGAAGAGAAATGGAGGGCAAAAACAGATCACTCTCTCAGAGAGCTCTGAGATAATTCAAAGAAAACCAATATTCATCTTATAGGGATCCCCGAAAGCGACAAAGTGGCTTCACAAGGCACAGAGTCTCTTCTCCATGACATTATAAAGGAGAACTTTCCAGACATGCCAAGAGATTCTGAAATTCAGATAGCAGACAGTTTCCAAACGCCAGCATGACTCAACCCAAATAAGAAATCCCCCAGACACATCATAATCAATTTCACTAAAGTTAATATGAAGGAGAAAATTCTGAAAGCAGCCAGACGAAAGAAAACCATCACCTACAAAGGCAAGAATATTAGAATAACTGCAGATATCTCTGCTGAAACCTTTCAAGCTAGAAGAGGATGGTCATCGACTTTTAATCTCCTAAAACAAAATAACTTTCAAACCAGGATCCTGTACCCAGCTAAACTGAGTTTCATTGATGACGGAGAAATTAAATACTTTAACAACAGTCACATGTTGAAGAAATTTGCCATAACTAAACCAGCTCTCCAGGCTATTCTCAGACCTATCCTTCATAAAGACCATCACAACCGTCCACCACAAAAGTAAACCCACCCAGAAAATTTTGATCAAATTCCAACTTCCACAGTTGCAAAAGGATTAAAAATGTCCACCGGACTCTCGAAAGGCTGATCAATATTCTCAATTAATGTGAATGGTTTAAATTATCCTCTAAAGAGGCACAGGTTGGCTGACTGGATACAAAAACTCAAGCCAGATATCTGCTGCATACAAGAATCTCACCTTACATTAAAAGACAAATATAGACTCAAGGTAAAGGGATGGTCATCTATACTCCAGGCAAATGGAAAGCAGAAAAAAGCAGGCGTTGCAATCCTATTCGCAGATGCAATAGGCTTTAAACCAACCAAATTAAGGAAGGATAAGGATGGACACTTCAAATTTGTTAAAGGTAATACTCAATATGATGCGATTTCAATTATTAATATTTATACACCCAACCAGAATGCACCTAAATTTATAAGAGAAACTCTAACAGACATGAGCAACTTGATTTCCTCCAGTTCCATAGTAGTTAGAGATTTTAACAACCCTTTAGCAGTGCTGGATAGATCCTCCAAAAAGAAGCTAAGCAAAGAAATTTTAGATTTAAACTTAACCATTCAACATCTGGACTTAACAGACATCTACAGAACATTTCATCCCAACAAAACTGAATACACATTCTTCTCATCAGCCCACGGAACATACTTCAAAATTGACCACATTCTAAGCCACAAATCTAACCTCAGCAAATTAAAAAAAATAGAAATTATTCCTTGCATCTTCTCAGACCATCATGGAATAAAAGTTGAACTCAATAACAACAGGAATCTGCATACTCATACAAAAACACAGAAGCTAAACAACCTTATGCTGAAGGATAGATGGGTTATAGATGAGATTAAGAAGGAAATCACCAAATTTTTGGAACAAACAACAATCAAGACACAAACTATCAGAACCTCTGGGATATCTCAAAGGCAGTCCTAAGAGGGAAATTTATAGCACTGCAAGCCTTCCTCAAAAACCGGAAAGATTTCGGTGGAGGGAGGGTAAGGGGTGGGGCCACATCTATGATGCATCTTAGAATGGGTATAGACGATTGCACTAATGTACACAGCTATGATTTGACAATAAAAAAATAAAAATAAAAATAAAATTCCTTCAGGGTAAAAAAAAAAAAAAAAAGAAAAGAAAACAGAAAGAGAGGAAGTTAATAACTTAATGGGACATCTCAAGCAACTGGAGAAGGAAGAACATTCCAACCCCAAACCCAGCAAAAAAAAAGAAATAACCAAAATCAGAGCAGAATTAAATGAAATTGAAAACAAAAGAACTATACAACAGATAAATAAATCCAAAAGTTGGTTTTTTAAAAAGATCAATAAAATAGATAAACCTTTGGCCAACCTAACCAGGAAAAAAAAAAGAGTAAAATGCCTAATTTCATAAATCAAAAATGGTAACAATGAAATAACAGACCCCTCAGAAATTCAAAAAATCCTTAACGAATACTACAAGAAACTTTACTCTCAGAAATATGAAAATCTGAAAGAAATCAACCAACACCTGGAAGTACGCCACCTACCAAGACTTAGCCAGACGAAGTGGAAATGTTGAACAGGCCTATATCAAGTTCTGAAATAGTATCAACTATACAAAATCTCCCTAAAAAGAAAAGCCCAGGACCAGATGGCTTTATGTCAGAATTCTACCAAACATTTAAAGAAGAACTAGTATCTACATAACTAAACCTCTTCCAAAATATAAAAAAAGAAGGAATAATACCCAACACATTCTACGAAGCAAACATCACCTTGATCCCCAAACCAGGGAAAGACCCAACAAGAAAATTATAGACCAATATCACTAATGAATATTGATGCAAAAATACTCAATAAGATCCTAACAAACAGAATCCAACAACACATCAAAAAAATTATACACCATGATCAAGTGGGATTTATTCCAGGGACTCAAGGCTGGTTCAATATACGTAAATCTATAAACATAATTAAGCACATAAACTAACTAAAAAATAAAGACCATATGATTCTCTCAATTGATGCAGAAAAAGCTTTTGATAATATCCAGCATCCCTTCATCATCAGAACACTTAAGAAAATTGGTATAGAAGGGACATTTCTTAAACTAATAGAGGACATCTACAGCAAACCCACAGCCAATATCATATTGAATGGAGTTAAATTGAAATCATTTCCACTTAGATCAGGAACCAGGCAAGGTTGCCCATTGTCTCCATTGCTCTTTAACATTGTAATGGAAGTTTTAGCCATTGCAATTAGGGAAGAAAAGGCGATCAAGAATATCCACGTAGGGTCAGAAGAGATCAAACTTTCACTCTTCACAGATGATATGATCGTATATCTGGAAAACACTAGGGATTCTACTATAAAACTTTTAGAAGTGATCAAGGAATACAGCAATGTCTCAGGCTACAAAATCAACACCCATAAATCTGTAACCTTTATATATACCAACATAACCAAGCCGAAAAAACAGTCAAGAACTCTATTCCTTTCACAGTAGCGCCAAAGAAGATGAAATATTTGGGAGTATACCTATCAAAGGACGTGAAAGATCTCTACAAAAAGAACTATGAAATTTTAAGAAAAGAAATAGCTGAAGATGTTAACAAATGGAAAAACATACCAGGCTCATGGCTGGGAAGAATCAACATCATTAAAATCTCTATACTACCCAAAGCAATATATAATTTTAATGCAATTCCTATTAAAGTTCCATTGTCATATTTTAAAGATCTTGAAAAAATAATACTTCATTTTATATGGAATCAGAAAAAACCTCGAATAGCCAAAACATTACTCAAGAATAAAAACAAAGCAGGAGGAATCACGCTACCAGATCTGAGACTGTACTATAAATCCATAGTGATCAAAACAGCATGATTCTGGCACAAAAACAGAGAAGTAGATGTCTGGAACAGAATAGAGAACCAAGAGATGAATCCAGCTACTTACGGTTATTTGATCTTTGACAAGCCAATTAAAAACATTCAGTGGGGAAAAGATTCCCTATTTAACAAATGGTGGTGGGTGAACTGGCTGGCAATCTGTAAAAGACTGAAACTGGACCCACACCTTTCACCATTAATTAAGATAGACTCTCACTGGATAAAAGATTTAAACTTAAGACATGAAACTATAAAAATACTTGAAGAAAGTGCAGGGAAAACTCTTGAAGGAATCGGCCTGGGTGAATATTTTATGAGGAGGACTCCCCAGGCAATTGAAGCAGTATCAAAAATACGTTACTGGGACCTGATCAAACTAAAAAGCTTCTGCACAGCCAAGAACATAGTGAGTAAAGCAAGCAGACAGCCCTCAGAATGGGAGAAAATACTTGCAGGTTATACCTCCGACAAAGGTTTAATAACCAGAATCCACAGAGAACTCAAACATATTAGCAAGAAAAGAACACGTGATCCCATCTCAGGGTGGGCAAGGGACTTGAAAAGAAACTTCTCTAAAGAAGACAGACACATGAAAAAAAGCTCATGATCCTTAATCATCAGAGAAATGCAAATCAAAACTACTTTGAGATATAACCTAACCCCAGTAAGAGTAGCCCACATAACAAAATCCCCAAACCAGAGATGTTGGCGCGGATGTGGAAGAAAGGGCACACTTCTACACTGCTGGTGGAAATACATACTAATATGTTCCTTCTGGAAGGATTTTTGGAGACTACTTAGAGACCTAAAAATAGACCTGCCATTCAATCCTATAATTCCTTTACTAGGTTTATACCCAGAAGACCAAAAATCACAATATAACAAAGACATCTGTACCAGGATGTTTATTGCAGCCCAATTCACAATTGCTAAGTCATGGAGCGGCGCCTGTGGCTCAAGGAGTAGGGCGCCGGTCCCATATGCCGGAGGTGGTGGGTTCAAACCCAGTTCCGGCCAAAAACACACACACACACACACACACATACACACGATTGCTAAGTCATGGAAGAAGCCCAAGTGCCCATCGACCCACGAATGGACTAGCAAATTGTGGTACATGTATACCATGGAATATTATGCAGCCTTAAAGAAAGATGGAGATTTTACCTCTTTCATGTTTATATGGATGGAGCTGGAACATATTCTTCTTAGCAAAGTATCTCAGGAATGGAAGAAAAAGTATCCAATGTACTCTGTCCTACTATGAAGCTAATTTATAGCTTTCACATGAAGGCTATAACCCAACTATAGCACAGGAATATGGGGAAAGGGAGGGGAAGGGAGTGGGGAGGTTAGGGTGTAGGGAGGGTAATGGGTGGGGCCACACCTATGGTGCATCTTAGAATGGGTACAGGTGAAACTTAAACGCAGAATACAAATGTGTGCATACAATAACTAAGAAAATGCTATGTTGAACAGTTTGATGAGAATATTTCAGATTGTATATGAAACCAGCACATTGTACCCCTTAATTGCACTAATGTACACAGCTATGATTTAAGAATAAAAAAATAGGCACTTAACACATTTTTCCCCTACATTACCTTGAACTTCTAGGAAATACCATGCAAGAGCTCCCCAGGTCTAAGAGAAAACCATTGAACCCTGAGCTCAGAAGAAACTGCTCAAAATACTCAGCAATGATCTACAAGAAGAGTTTTCTGGGTCTAGAACAAAACAAATTCATATTTAAAATTCTGATGAAATCCAGAAGACTACTTCTGGGAGCCTACCACAAATCATAAAAACCTCTACAGCACAAATAACTCAAAGCTCACAGGGAAAGATGCCCACACAAGTGACTGGAATACAAGAGCAAGTTCTGCAATGGAACAGTGGAAACAACATCGCCACAACAGCCATAGAGGGAAGCATTCCTGCACCTAACTTTTATCAGGGTGACGTCTGCAGGAGGGAATGTCTAAATAAAAGAGAAAGTATGTCCCATTATGAGTCAGATGGTTTGAGTTCTGACACTTGAAAAAAAAGGAAACAAGGTTTCAGTGACAAGAGGAAAAAAAAAAAAAACATTTAAAAAATTTATTTAGAGTAGAAGTCCACAAAAGGATTCTAAATCAAGAATAACCTATTCAGAAGCTGGCTGGAATGCAACAAGGAAAAAGCAACATTTCCAAATCTGCTCTTGACATTTATTCTGTGTCCCTGTGATTTCCTTCCTTGTATGTAGTAATAGTCTGGAATACAAATACCAGCAAACTAGCTTGCATATCAATACACCACTATTCTGTTTTCTTTTTCTTTTTTGCTTACGTTTAACACAAGAAAGAAAGAATTGAGTGGAAGATGAACAGTAAAAGACACACCACTATTCTGAATTTATAGCAGATAGTAATAATCAATTATGGCCTTCTTCCTCCCATGCTCAAAACTTGGACTTAGAATTCCTGTCTTCACAGTTTTCCAACTTGAATTTATACCTTAGAAAAAACCCAACTGAAACCCTTAGTTTAGGCCTGCATTATTCATATAGTTGTAATAAGGTACTTAGCCCTTTACAAAAATAGTCAAAAGAGAAAACCATCCTGGGTGAGGGTAGTAAAGGGTAAGCAGAGCTGTCTGAATCACTTAAAATTAGGGGAAAGGGAAAAAAAATAAGTGCAAACCACCAAGCTTTCTATAGCAGTTGCCAAAGCAGGAAATTTACTTCCACTGGTCTGATGCACAACCACAGACTCTAACAGATTATGACCAGGAAGACAGGCTGAACCAAAAAAAAAAAAAAAAAAGACCTAGCAAAGTATAAATAAAATCTTCCTTATTTTCCATGGTCAGATATGTAACGAAGATTTTTTTGTTTCATATCTTTTAAAATTCTCAATAAAAAGACAGCTTACAATAGTCAGACGTTGCTCATTTACCAAATAAAGTAATAAAGAGCTATTTAATTGTTCAAAAAAACTTTGGTAAGGCAGCTTTACGAGTACACTGAAGTGCCACCAAGAGCCTCATGGTTAGAATAAAATAAAGATGCAAAAAATATTACATAAGTACATACATTGACATAGAAAGGTACTCATGACATAAGTTTACAATGTGGGTTACAAAAAAAGTATATGCACAATGAGCCAGTTTTTTGTGTTTTAGAAAGTCTAAAGGCTTAAAAACCACTAGTTAATATTTCAGTATCATCTGTGGGCATGTGCGATTTTAAGTGATTTTTAGTTTCTTCCTTTTGCTTCTCTGTATTTCCTAACTATACTGCATTAAACTGATACTATTTGAGAAATTAATTTTTCCTTTTTTTTGGCTTGTTGTGTTTTTCTTGTTTGTTTGTTTTTTTGAGAGAAGGTCTCACTCTGTCGCCCAGGAATGCAACAATGTCATCATAGCTCACTGCAGCCTCAAACTCCTGGCCTTAAGTGATCCTCTTGCCTCAGCCTCCCATATGGCTGGGATGACAGGAATGTGCCACCATGCCTATTTTTTTTTTTTCATAGAAAGAGGTCTCACTCTTGCTCTAACTGGTCTCAAACTCCTGACCTTAAGTGATCCTCCCATCTCAGCCTCCCAAAGTGCTAAGATTATAGGCATAAACCACCACACCCAATCTAACTTTTCTCTTTAAAAACATACTACATTTAGTAATTTGCTCTTTTAATATATGTACAGTGATCAGAAAGACATAAGAACAAAGCACTGGGCAGTCCAGAAGCTCTGTGTTCAGATTTACCTCTCAAGCCATAGCTGATTCCACATGACTGAGAAACTGGAAGGTCCTATCCAATAACCTGAGGACCCCTGCTATATCTTCACACCTTCCCCACTTATAACTCATAAACTTGCACTGTTAACAAACTATTTCTGGATATAGACTAGGGCATCTCAAAAATCTTTAAAGAGCATTATGTACTAAACACTGTATTAGAAGTTCCAGCCAGTGCAATCAGGCAAGAAAAATAAACTACAGGCATTTAAATTATAAAGAAGTAAAATTATCTCTGCTGCAGATGACACAACCTATTATGTACAAAATCCTAATGAACCCACCAAAAAAACTACTGAAGCTAATAAATCCAGCAGGATACAAGCTCAACCCACAAAAATGTAAGTTGTCTTTCTATATGCTAGCAATGAACCATCCAAAAAGAAAATAAAGATGACATTCCATTTATAAGAGCATTAAACAGAATAAAGAATAAATTAAACCACACAGGTGTAAGACTTTACACTAAAAAGCACAAAACACTAGTGAAGGAAATTAAGAATAAATAAATGGAAATGAATCCTATGCTCACAAACAGGAAAGTTTGGAGTTTGGAAGGTTTTTTTTTTTTTTTTTTAATATTATAAAGATGGCAATACTCCTCAAAGTCATCTACAGATTCAATGAAATCTTTATCAAAATCCCAATACTCTTTTCTGCAAAAACAGAAAATCTGATAGTAAAATGTAAGTGGAAATGCTAGACAAAATAGCCAAAACAACCTTAAAAAGATTAAAGTTGGAAAACTCACACTTCTCATTTTCAAAAATTAACTACAAACTACAGCAATCAAAACAATGTGGTAAATGGCATAAGGACAGACATACAGTGGAACAGAAGTCCAGAAATGAACTCGTACATCTATGGGCAACTGATTTTTGACATGGGTGTCAAGACCGTGAGATGGAAAAACAAAGTCTCTTTAACAGACAGTATTGGATAACTGGACATCCACAGGTGTGGGCCTTCTGGATCCTTAAATGCAGTCTTTTGATTGAATCCAAATTTTACAGAATAAACACCTTTAATAAGATACCATAAGATACCCCTTTACCCACTAGATTGGCCATTATCAAAAAATGACCTTGTTGGCAAGGACATGGAGAAAATAAACTCCTCATACATTGCTGGTGGGAATGTAAAATGGTACAGTTGCCATGGCCAACAGTCTGGCAGTTCCTCAAAAAGTTAAACATAGAATTACCAGATGACCCGGTAATTCCGCTCCTAGGTAAATCCCCAAAAGAATTAAAAACAGGTATTTAAACAAACACTTGTACATGAATGTTCATAGCAGCACTATTCCCAATAGTCAAAAGAGGGGAGTAACCTAAACATCAACCAACTGATGAATGAACAAAATGTAGCATATTCTTACAATGGAATATTATAAAAAGCCATAAAAAGGAATGAAGTACTAATACACGTACAGGGTTTCCTTTGGGATTGACGAAAATGTCTTAGAACAAACAGAGGTGTTGGTTGCACAACACTGTGGGTGTACTAGATGCCATTTTTAAATGGTTATTGGTTAATTTTATGTTATATGAATTATACATCAATTTAAAAAATAAATAAATAAATAAATAAAAAGCATGATCTAACAACCTAAGATATTTTAAACAAATTTATTTCCTGTTTGGAAACCACTACGGGTTTTTAAATAGATTCAAAGCTATTTAAAACTTTGGATCTTGCAGATAAAAATCCTCTAAAGCTGTTTCATTAAACAAAAAAAAAAAAAAAAGCTGTTTCATCATAGCTTTGTTTTTGCAGTCTTTGGCTGGGGCCAGATTTGAACCCGCCACCTCCGGTATATGGGGCTGGCGCCCTACTCACTGAGCCACAGTCGCCACCCCATCATAGCATTTTTTATAAAGCTAATCTTCAAAATACTTCAAAGAGTAATGTTAACAGAATGCTCTATTTCTTACCAGAAGTTTCTTTTCCATTCTGTTTTTCATAGAGGGTGCCCACAGACATCAGAAAAACAATAACCAGGAACACTGGAATTCTCCATGAGCCAGCCAGGGATGCTGTAAATTATTAAGAATTAACATTTTTAGTGAAAAAAACCTAATACGTGTTTTTAAATGACTCAGATTTGTAGACTGATAGAACAATACAGTATATATATTAATTACACAATTATTTCACAAGGAAAAAATCTTTTAAAAGCCATCAGACAGATGAAACTTCAATTCAGGATTTCTCAAATAAGTTCACCAGTGCTCTCAAGAGTGTCAAGTATGTGGCAGCCTGCCTGTAAAGCACTTGTATTGCCTGAGGAATTGAGTCCATTCCAGTGCACATCCAGGGCTTAAGATCGTCTCAAACTCAAACCAACTATTAGACCCAGGGATAACCAGAATCAGGCACAGACCCTACAATTGTGAAGTCTGACTTGATTTCCTAAAACACCATTGTGTGTGAACTCTCTCAAGAAAGGGTACAATGGCCTAAAAGAGCACAGCAAAGCTTCAATGTTTCCTCCTCAGTATATAGTGCAAACGTGTTTATAAGTCGTCAAGCAGCAGGTCCTTATCCATAAACATTTGCATTTCCCTGAGTCTATCTAAAGCCTCACGGGCATAGCTGCCTGCCTTCCTCTTCTGCCTTCCCCAAATTCAAAATGAGTCGTATGAGACAGTAGGGGATCTTGCAGATAAAATCCTCTACAATTCCAACTCAGCAAAGCTCTAAGCCAGTGGTTCTCAACCTTCCTAATGCCACGACCCTTTAATACAGTTCCTCATGACTGGGGGTCACCACAACATGAGGAACTGTATTAAAGGGCTGCGGCATTAGGAAGGTTGAGAACCACTGCAACAGAGGCAAAACATTTTTTATTTTATTTTTAATTATAAGTAGCTCTAAAAACTACTTTAAATAAGCTATCTACTGCCCTGGGTTACTGAATTTTGTTTTGAAATTAGAACTTATTGTTTCCATGGACTTAGACTTGGAGATGAGAGTCTCAACCATATATACCATGCTGGAAAAAAAAAAAAAAATCACTCATCATCCTAGCAGCCAACCAACCAACAGTGAATGGTTTCACATAACAGGGAACTCATTACTCTGACATGGATCTTCCTTATGTTGCATAGAGATCTGTCTCTCTCTGAAGCTACTTAGTACTCTGACATCTGTCCCTGATGATTGCAGAGATCTGTCAAAAGACAGTCTTCAAATATTAGAAATAGGCTTTCATATTTTACAACCTCCTTACCTTCACCTCTCCACCACTAGAGCACCTGTCTCCTCCTTTTATCCTAAGCAAACATCCTCTCTCGTTCCTTTAACTGGTTTTCACCCATCAGTTTCACTTTAACTGATTTTGAGCACTTCTTATTATTGACTGCTTATCTATACCTTCCCTAAGTAGGACACTCAGAATGACCGTAGGAGTCCATGTGGTCTCTAAAGACACATTAACTTTTATTTTTTTTTTTTTGTAGAGACAGAGTCTCACTGTACCACCCTTGGGTAGAGTGCCGTGGCGTCACACGGCTCGCAGCAACCTCTAACTCCTGGGCTTAAGCGATTCTCTTGCCTCAGCCTCCCGAGCAGCTGGGACTACAGGCGCCCGCCACAACGCCCAGCTATTTTTTGTTGCAGTTTGGCCGGGGCTGGGTTTGAACCCGCCACCCTCGGCATATGGGGCCGGTGCCCTACTCACTGAGCCACAGGTGCCGCCCGACACATTAACTTTTAAAGGACCTTTCTGAAAACAAACATGTAATATAATTAAAAGCTATATCTTAAAGCATATAATTTCATTAAAGATTAATAAAAGATTAAAGCATAACATTTTCTAAAGGCTTTAAAGAATTTTAAATGCAACATATAACAATACAAAGAATTCACTTTCTTTCACACAGTCAGCCTCTGCTGATCTTAAGCTAGACTTTTTTTATAAAAAGAAAGAACCCACCTAAATGAAAAAGCAATATAATCCAGACAGGAATTGAAACTGCTCTCAAGTAGCGTTCAGTGCTTGCATTCCACTTGAATGAAACAGTCAACACATAGCCAACTACCAACGTCCAGATCTTAAATAAATGAAATATAGACACAGCTGTAAAATTATACACATGAAAATGAACATACAATTATACAAAATTTGCAAGCGTCTATATAGCAAGGGAGTACTGAACACAGCACAGATAAGATGAACATTGGTGGTGCTAAAAGGAACACTTCTAGGTTCTCGGCCCCTGTTCAGTTAAGTTTTCAAATGAATAGGCTTTTGAAATCTCAGGTAGTGATATCATTTAAGTAATTGTCTAACAAAAAATACATAGTTTTAAGATACGCAAAAGTATAAAATTCATTTTATACATAAAAATACCTCCAACAAAATAATGTATAAACCAGTTTAAATTAAGATTCTTCACTTGGTAAGTTGGCTATAGACAAGAAAAAAAGAAAGAAAAATAAATTAAGAGCCTAATCTTGTGGCATTCCAAAGGGTTTCTCTCTCAATTAATTCCAAAAGCTTTCCAAAAAAAGAGGTTAAAATTTTTTACTTCAGCCTATAAAGTATGCTTGTTACTGTGAAAGGAATTTTTTTTAAAAGCCATAAAGAAGGCAGCCAGCTGAAGTGTGACCCTGCTGAAGTAATCTAGGTAACAGATGGTTAGAACCTAATCCAGAGTTATCATGGATCAGCTGAAGAAATGTGCCTGAAAAAAATGTGCTAGAGGAAAAACAAGACTTGAGAACAGAAGAACAGACCAGGGTCCCCTTCCCAGTTCTCTGCAACACTAAAGCTACATGACTGAGAACTTAAATAGAAACATAAAAAGAAACCAGCAGGGCCTACTCAGAAACTCATTTTTTTTTTTTTTTTTTTGGTAGAGACAGAGTCTCACTTTATTGCCCTCGGTAGAGTGCTTGGCATCACAGCTCACAGCAAACTCCAACTCCTGGACTTAGGCGATTCTCTTGCCTCAGCCTCCCGAGTAGCTGGGACTACAGGCGCCCGCCACAATGCCCAGCTATTTTTTTTGTTGTTGTTGCAGTTTGGCCGGGGCTGGGTTTGAACCCGCCACCCTCGGCATATGGGGCCGGCGCCCTACTCACGGAGCCACAGGCGCCGCTCCAGAAACTCATTTTTATAGAATATTTACAAAACTGTAAGGAATACATAATCCAGAAAAAAATTTGAGCACAAAGAACTTAAGACCAAGAAGGTAAAATTCAAGTCTGATTCAAACTTGCAAAAAAAGAAATAAAAGAATCAAGACAGAAGGAACTTTAAGCTATAATTCAGAGAAGAAAAAAACTGATAAGATTATTATAAAAGACAGAAAAATATGGTGATATCTCTCAGTAAAAACAATCTTCAGACCTTAAGACTATTTATAGCTTCTCACTGAGAACTGAACTTTATCCTCACTAAATAATGATAAACTCTGAAAAAACGTTAAATATATAAAGCCCATCAGAGTGTAACAGTAAAACATGATTACCTAAAAAGTCAACAATTGGGAAATGATAAACTATGGATGATTCACACAATAGGATGTATGGATGGAAAAACACTGATGTATTACATCTGTAATCCTAGCACTCTGGGAGGCCGAGGTGGGTGGATCCCTTGAGCTCATGAGATCAAAACCAGCCAGCGCAAAAGCAAGACCCCATCTGTACTAAAAATAGAAAAACTAAGGCAAGAGGATCACTTGAGTCCAAGAGATGGAAGTTGCTGTAAGCTATGATGCCACAGCACTCTACTTAGGGTGACAGCTTAAGACTCTGTCTCAAAAAAAAAAAAAAAAAAAAAGAATGTTATACAACCATTAAAATCATAAAATCATTTTTTAAAAAACAAACACTATGTGGTGTAAAAATCCCTAATAGCATATCAGGTTAAAAGAAAAATACATATGATGTGATTATGTCTCCTGTATGAGGGAAAAAGAAAATATACCAAGAAGTTTTACTGGGGTGGTAAGATTTTGTTTTTCCTTCTATTTTTTTCTGCATTTTCCTAATTGCCTTTAATGAGGCCTAATTTTCTTATGATAAAAAAGATATTAAGATATTCACCTTAAAAAAACTACCAGATGAAATATTAAATAAAGAGCTTTGAAGCCCAGAAAGACGTGAGGAAATGGAAAGTGAGAGACAGCTGCTTCAAAAAAGTTCAGGCTTGTAGGAACAGACAAATTAACCCTGGGAATTCAGAGAATTTGAAAAATGTAGCACTCAGAACAAAATCTGAGAACTACCATAGTACACTTATGTAACATTATGTGCCAGGCCCTGTTGCCATGCTTTATATATATGAATACATATAATCCTCATAATTCCACAAAATGAATACTATTATGATCCCCATTTTACAGATGGAAGAAACAGACTTCAGAAAAGAGAAATGACAAAGCCGGGATTAGAATCCAGGAACGCAGCTCTAGAGTGAGCTTTCTTAGCCATAAGGAGAAAGAAGTGTGTCACTAGAAAAATAAAGATAACCCACAGCTGCTCTAAGTTTTCACAAGGAAAAATAAAACACAGCTGATTCTGACAACTACAAATTGTTGAAACAAAAAATCACCCTCAGTAAATGAATGGTCTTCAGTGGTATGCCGCACAGGAACAAAAATTATTTTTCCTTTTTTTTGAGACAGAGTTTCTATTCTATCACCCAGGCTAGAATTCAGTCGGGGGCGGGGGGGGGGGGGTGTGTGTGTGTGTCAAGTAATCTTCTTCTCAGCCTCCCAAATAGCTGGGACTACAGGCATGCACCACCATGCCCAGCTAATTTTTTTCTATTGACAGGGTCTCACTCCTGCTCAAGCTGGTCTTGAACTCCTGGCCCCAAGAAATACTCCAGCCTTGGCCTCCCAAACTGCTAGGATTACAGGTGTAAGCCACCTCGCCCAGCCGAGCCTCACCCTATTAAATGTTAAGTCAATAACTTAGATAAAAAAACTAGAGGCATATTAATCAGGTTACACAAAACTAGGTAGTCAATAAAAATTGAGAAGACCTACAATGGATTCAAAAAGATCCTTAAATCAGAAACATCAGCTAATCTAAATAAGGTTACATTTACTGGAGAGAAATGCAAAGCTCTGCTTTTAGTTTCAAAAGTCAACTACACAAATATGCAATGAGAAGAGGGAACTCTAAGCCACTTTCCAGTTCAGTATGAGTCAGAGTACAGCTGGTATGAGTGTTTATTTATAAAAGAACAATATTCATATCAGAGAAAGTGACTGTTTCAATGAATTTTGCACTAACACACCACATGAACAATAAAATGCAGCCTGGGAAAGGAAATGAGAATCACAACATAATGAGATAATAGATACAGCTAGAGGGCAGGGGGAGAGAAATAATTTAGCTTAGAAAAGAGAAGGAAATATCAAGATTTCATAGCCATCTTCAAATAGATTTTTAAAATGTCATCTGGAAGAGGCATGAGACTTAACTTTCTGTGTTTCAAAGGGCAGAATTAATAGGTGAGAATTAGGAAGCAACATGTATCAACTCAGTATGGAACAAGCGATCTTCACGAAAACTGAGGAAACTCAACCAGCCATGGCAGAGTTGGAAAGCCTGCCCTTAGTTAGGTGTATACAGAATTACAGACTTCAGATTCTAAGTCCATAATTCTTAGACCCATCTCCAAGAAATCTTACCTGTTCTCTTTCTTCACAGGGAGAGACTGTGTACCTTAGATTTTTAAGGAGAAATTTATGTTCTAAAAAGAAGCATGCATTTTCATCTAGTGAACCAGAAACTCATAGATTATCTCATTTCAGACTAAACTAACTACTTTTAAAATATATTTCCAATCCACTTTTAGAAATGTTTTACAAGGCACTACACACTGTGCAGATATAAAAATATTCACTGTTGTGGTTTACAATATTAAAAACTGAAAACAATCTAAATGTCATTTTATAGAGAGGACTGTCTAAATGATGGTATCTGCAAAAGGTGAAATAATTATTCAGACTTTCACATGTATGATGAATATCTATGTTCAGTGACACAGTATAAATGCATGCGTATGCATCTGTAAATTTATAATGGGGAAATACACTCAACAAAACCAGTTTAAAAATAGCTCTGGATGGTTGGATTTTAAGGAGTAATTTGCTTCTTCATGGTTTTTTACAATTATTGAATGGACTGCCCTAGTGGTTTTTACTTTAAAAAACCACTTGTGGCTTATGAATTTTTTCCCAATATTGTGAAGTGCTTCCTCAGAAGATGCTCCCAGAACATTAGTAGTTCAAAAGGTGTGGTCATTTATAAAAACACTTTAGACTTTATATTAAAACCATCATGATTATGTAATTATCAGTGGTTAAAAATGTTTATCAGAGTATTCAAATACAAATTCAGAGCTAAGAAAATCTGTTAGAAATGTTTTCTAAAAGACATCTGGGGAAAAAAGGATTTACACTATAGCAACATTAAAAAGAAAGAAGCCTCTGTAAGTGCTAACAAGAAAGATATCTACACTACAGTGACAAAATAAAGAGCAAAGCACAGAATTATATTTTATCCCATCTTTTTTTCAAAAAACAAAATTTTTATGTGAACTTTATATGTTCACATAGGTACTGAAATAAACTTAGAAGACTATATACAGTTAACAACAGTCACATCTGTACAGTGCGAACTGAGGCAGAGAAAAGGAACGATTTCACTTTTACTATCTATATAAACTTCTATGCCACTTAAATTGTTTTTTATATAACAAGCACATTTTACTTGAGTCAACTTTTTAAAATCACTAAATATACTTTAAAAATAACTTAGTGAAAGTAAGGATTTGTACATTCACATTTCACACATGATATCTAGTCTAAGGCCCCTTAAGAGTTTATCATTAAGCCTTCACTAATGCAGAAGCCTGAGATTAACAAGTCAACTTTGTACATGACTGGCCTCTGAGCAAACCTGCTTTAAGTGTGAATTTTTTTCCAGGCATAATTCAACGAGCCACAGTTATAGATAGGAGGGCACACTTTCCCAAATTTATGTTCTTCAAAACAGTATGTCCTTCTCAAAATATGTATTCCATAATCATTTTAAAGTACCAATGTGCAAGACACCGCCCAAGAATGCATAAAATTTGGCAACATGTACTTAGCACTGCAGGTAAAGGGAACTAAAAATCACATTTTCCTTTCATTTGACATGATAACCCACAAACTCTTTTCTGGTTAAATAGAAACTCCACATTTTAGACTGTGTTTTACTTATTACCCGATGGGCATTCACTGGGAAAACAATGTGGCTTGCTTCTACGGCAACATTTTTGCAGAGTAATTTCCAAAGGCTTTTTCAGAGAGAATAAAAGGACAGACCTCCTCCCAAATTAGGGTGCCACAGCCCTCATCAGAGCCCCAGGCAGTGACTGCTTCAGGTACTTCATTCTCCTTTAGAACAGCTTACTTTTAATTTGAAAAACTGTTCTCTTCATCATCTGGCCACAGAAGATTTTTGTAAGTGTTCTGAAGTCACTAAGTCGGTGCAATATTCTAATAATAACTCATAATTTTTATAATCAAATAAAGAAGAAATAAGCATTGAAAACTTTCCTCTTCACTGCTGCCAGGCAAGTGGAAACACTAGAGATCAGTTTAGGAATGGAATGGAGTCAGCAGTGAATGGCTGACTAATAATGTGCACTTCTGAAGAGCCTCCTGTCATCTGTAAAACAGAACATTGAGGAATCTTAGAAATCATCCAAGCCAACCCCTCACTTCACACAACGTGGATTGGGTGGCCCAGAGTGCAGCTCTGATTTGTCCAGTGTCACAGACGCGAGTTTAGAACTTAGTCTTCTGATTTTTCAGCCACTATTCTTTCTACTACCTTGTGGTTCTTTATAAAGTAGATGGAAACAGTGGAATCAGAGACGATGGAGAAAACAAATCTCCTGCACAGACTATAAATGGTCTTCAAATTTTCTAACAAGTGTAAACTAACAGGGAAAGGAAGTTCAGAACACTCCCAAAGACAAAGATGGTGAAGCTGGGCAGGCCTGTTAGCTTTTCAGATGCACCTTGAACAACTAACTACACCACCGGGAGACTCCCAGGCCTGAACCACATGTGAACTTGGTTCAACAGAAGATTTTTGTAAGTGCTCTGAAGTCATTAAGTCAGTGCAATATTCTAATATATTTGAAATTGTCATAAAAGAATTACTCATACCATAACTGTAAGCAGGATAGAGTGTTGGGACACTGAGGTAATACAAAAGGAAGGAACTGTAGGGATGAACCTGTGACAAAGAAAAACACAGGTACTGAGTGTACCACAGGGGAAAAGCGGACAGGACCTGGAAAAACTGCATAGATAGAAGAGAAGAAAGAAGAGAGAGGACTAAGGTTCCTAGATCCATTTACTGGGGTCAATTTATATTTTTAAAAAAGGTGGACACCATTGAAGGAGAAAACTCCTTAAAATTCTTACTGAAAGTTAGCCACTATAGAGTTTTGATGACAGCGGAACATCAACTGCTGGTAGGTCTACTCAATGCCATTAGTTTTCTCATATATGAAATTCCATCCTCCTACATCACAGGATTATTGTTTGACACCCAAACACCCATGAAAGAACCCAACCCAGTAGGTTCTCTGGCTAAGGACAGTAGCATCTTAAATGGCATGAATTTTCAGCTCATCAAAATGTGAACTGGCAGTTTGGGATCACTTGAGACCAGGAATTCAAGACAAGCCTGGGCAGCAGTGAGACCCCACCTCTACAAAAATTTTAAAAATTAGCTGGACATGGTAGCATGCACCTGTAGTCCCAGTTATTCAAGAAGCTGTGGCAGAAGTGTTTCTTGAGCCCAGTAGTTGGAAGCTGCAGCTATGATTGCAACACTGGACTCCAGCCCAGGTAGACTAGTGACAAACTGTCTCAAAAAAAAAAAGTTGGATTTGCTTAAATGTAACTTTTCTCTTTGCCTCTCATCTATACCTCTTTTCAGCAGCAGGCTCATATTTACAAGTTATCTAGAAAGCATAAAGGCCACTGTTCTGTAACAGGAAGCCCTGCTTGGGCTCACACAACCAAACTGCTGTGAACTATGAGAAAGAAGTGTTACAGAGTGGGCCCACTCCCAGTCATATGACCTGCTTTCACTTTATGTCAGGCCTTCATCAGCACTTTTGTGTGAGAAGAGAGGACTTCCTGTCTCTCCTTCCCAGGTATACCTCACTCCCATCCCACCAAGTGGACCCTGACAGTAAGTGCTGCTTCAGCCCCTTTCTCTGAAAGTCAGATCCACCCGGATGCTCTTTCAGATTTAGCTCTTCTACCACTCCCTACTCACTTCTAATTAACTCATACCGTCTCTTTTATAATGGGTTTGTTGGGGGCTTTTTTAACCTCTCCTCTTCTCCCTTGCTCTCAACACTATAGCCAAATGGTTGAGTTTCAAGCCTTTTAAAATTTATTAACTGGCTTACCCTTTCTTCTCCCAGTCTAATCAATCTTGGCCCTTCTCTTCCACTCATCCACAATTCATACAAATAAAATACAAAGAGGGCTTTTCTTCAGTACAAGGATATTCAAATATTCATATGTGGTAGGCAACAGTCAAAAATGCCAGCAGAATCTATAATAAATGTGTCTGACTTTGACAAGACTGAATTTCTTGAGGATAAGAACCAATTGTATATATATATTTTTAACAACACATAGCATTCTGCCTTCATTTTAAAAGGCATTCAGTTCATTTAACTGAATGTGAAACCGCAAGGTAAAGGAGAAAGATCACTAAACTGGGCCTCCACAAAAGTGAAACACAGGTTTGTTCACAAGATGTATGACTCTGGGACAATCACATTCCCTGGGCATGACTTATGACTGGTAGGTAATGAACATTTATCTGTGAGTTTGTCATTTCTAACAAAATATGCTCATATAGAATTATATGCACCTTGAAAAGAGGGCCTGCATCTTACACCTTTCTTAAATCCTTCACAAAGCCCAATCCCTACCTAACCCATGCCCAGTTAACTTTCAACTTGAACGCAAACCTGTTACGGATGAAAGAGAAGACAGGAGTTTAAACCCTGCTTGACAGATAAGGACCTATTTTGCAACTTGATGTCAAGGTACAGTGAACTTTACTTCACTAACAAAAGTGGTGAATCAAATTATTTTAAAATGGTACTGTTACTCAACTAGCATTCTCATGCACTAACCATTCGTTTTAACAGTCTCCAGTTAAATATATGGATAATTAACTGGTCCATAATACAGCCTGAGATAGCAATTGTGTCACTAGATTATCTTCGAAATCCCTTCCGATTCTAAAGTTCCCTATTTTCTAACAGTAAGCTCATGCATCACAAATCCACCTCTCCTTCGCTCAGCTGGCTGCTGTCGTCCAGGCAGGAGTTGTGCTGTGGAAGAGCAGTCGCTGCACAACACACACGGTATAGCTCCCAATAAGGAGAGGATGGAGAGGAAGAGGGCCAGGCGGCTTAGTGCCTTGCACAAATTATATTGAAATCACCTGAAATGAGAAGGACCACCAGCCGGTAAAGAAAGCTTTGTTTTAGGACTTGAGAACTCTGAATCACCCAGTCTCCTTTGTCTCTAATTAGCCCTAGAGTGATAAGATGTCACCTCTCCTATCTGTAGGATGGCTACAAGTTGGGCTAGAATCTCTAAGGTCTCCTCCAGCTGACATGAAGGTGTGCAGAACAAGGGGAGGCTGGCACACTTCCTCCCTCTCAAACCAGGAGTTTACACCAAGCCCCCTTGCCATGCTTTGGGGCTTTCCCTGTAAGGTGGAATAGTGCTTCTCTAGCAGGGGCCCTGTCCCCCAAAATGGGCCTATTAGGATGTGGGCGGAGAGCAGCCAGGGCTCTTTCAAAAATCACACGCGCCCTCTCTTTGGTAGAAAGTGCGCCAAGTTCCTCCAGTGAGGGAAGACGACGGAGACCGACGCTCACTGCAGCACAGGTGTGGCTCTCTGGTCGCCCCAGCACGGCTTGGAGGGGTTGCAGGATTGCACCCCGGGAGTGCAGGAAAGGACAGGGCGTGGCCGCTAGTACCACCGAGGGCTCGGGCCGCCGCTCACTCACCCACAGGCTGCTGAAGTAGTCCAGCCCCCGGCAGATGAGCACGCCGGCCTGTGCCAGCAACACCTGCACGCCCAGGTAGCTGCCCAGGCAGTAGAGGCCATAGAGGAGCGGGCCGCCGGCGCCAAGCAGCAGCAGCAAGCGGCGGCGGCGCAGCACCTGCTCGCCCAGGGCCTCGACGCCGTAGTCGAGGAAGCAGAGGGGCAGCAGCAGCGCAGCCAGCACGATGGGCGTGTGCGCGCGGTGCAGGCGCTGCAGCCAGTGGCGGCCCAGGCGCGTCAGAGAGCTCTTGAAGGGGTGCAGGAAGGTGCCGCACAGCACGGCCCACAGCAGCGGCCGCAGAAAGGCCTCCAGGATGAAGTAGACGAGCACCGCGGCGCCGCAGCACAGGCACACGAACAGCACGGCGCCAGTGTTGTAGAAGGCCTGCTTGATGGGCTTGTCGAAGCGCAGCGCCAGCGCCGCTGTCCGCGGGGTCTCCCCACCTCTGCTGCCGCCGCCCGGCCCGACAACGTGCGGGACCCGCCGGGCCTGCCCGGGGGAGCCCCGCGAGCTGGGCGCCTCGGCAGGGACGCCGCCGTCTGCCATCGCGTCCCTGTTGCTGCCGCCGCCGCGAGGCGGTACTGGGAGCCCGGAGGGCGGGGCGGGGGCGGGGGGGCGGGGCGGCGCGCGGCATTGTGGGAGTTGTAGTTCCCGGCGGGCCGCTGAGCGCCTGCGGGAACTGTGGGAACTACGGCTCCCAAGGAGCACGCCTCCGCCCATTGGTCCTCCAGGGCCCAGGTAACAAATTTTTGAGGTCTACATCTTCTTGGAGACAAAGAAGAAAAATTTTTTAAAAAGGTCCCTTCGCTCATTGGTTAATGTCAACCTGTCAGAAGGCGAGATCCCAAAGAGGCGCTGCGTTCAGGAATACTGAAAATCCAGGAGTGATTATAAAAAACCAATGCCCAGATTCTGTTTTAATGATTTATCTAATAAATGCTTTTAAAGTGTTTGCTCTGGTGTATTTAACAGGGTTTTAAATAGCGATTTCTGTAAAGCTGGTCCTGTTCTAAAAGGCTCGCTGCTATTAACTCATTTAATCCTTAGAACAACCCTACAAAGAGGTGTTACTGTTCTCATTTTACAAACAGGAAAACTGAAACAGTTAAGTACCTGGCCACATTACATAACAAAAGGTCACACAGCTACCTAGTGACCAAGGCATGACTACAAACTCTAGGAATCTGGCTCCTAAAGACTGTACTCTTATCTACTATGCTATTTGGCCTAAGGAAGGAACTCTTGGCATTTTTAAAAATGCTCAGAGGACTGTAATGTGTGGCAGCTGTTGACAATTATCTGTGTTGGTGTTGATGTGGAAACAGTCTACAACTCTTAAAAGAGTCCTAGATCAGAGTCTCAAACTACCAGTTTCTTTTGAGACTTGAGGTAAAGTCAATTAAGCTTCCAACCTCAATTTCCCTCTGTCATATGAGAATGATAATAGAAGCTCTTGCCTCTGGGTTGTTGTGGAAAAAGGAAACTCTGGGGCAACAAGGTACTTCTCTTCTCCTGTTGGAAAAGTCCTGGGATCCAAGCCTGCTACCCATAAAAAATCCCAATCAACATTTTTATTTTTTTAAAAATTAAAAAACAAAGCCTTTAGTAAGTACTTAATATATGACTGCTTCAAAACCTGCAAGTTACCTCTTTTCTGTTTTCAAGACCTCATTAATTTCAACATAATTTTTGTTTCTCTTCTATAGTAGACAAGGCAGGTATCAACCACATTTTTCAGATAAAGAAATCATTGCTTATTAAGACATGGAGCCTAAAGGATTCAGTAAATGAATAAAGGAAAAAGTAATTCCTGGCAGTGCCCGTGGCTCAGTGGGTAGGGCACCAGCCACATACATGGAGGCTGGCTGGTTCCAACCCGGCCCAGGACTTCTAAACAATGGCAACTGCAACAAAAAAATAGCCCGGTGTTGTGGCAGGTGCTTGTAGTCCCAGCTGCTCGGGAGGCTGAGGTAAGAGAATTGCTTAAGCCAAGAGCTTGAGGTTGCTGTGAGCTATAATGCCATGGCATTCCACCAAGGACGACATGAAAAAAAAAAAAAAAGACACTCTGTCTCAAAAAAAAAAAAAAAAAAAGTAATTCTTTTCCATCTCATTTACAGGTTTCAGATCTCAGTTTTTCAGATGGTCTTTAGAGTTTGACTCTAAATATTTTGCTTTGCTTCTTAAATACTTTGATCAAGCTTTCTGAGATTAGGATTACAAATTATAGTCACTTTTGCTTTCAGTGTCCATTTTACATTGATTCAAGCTCCCATTTATATTGATAGAATAACAAGGCCTCTCTTTAGCTCAGTTGTACTCCTAAAAGCAAGATGGGTCACCAGCAGCTGTACTGGAGCCACCTGTGAAAATCCAGCCACCGGTTCTCACTCTTTGGCATCTGCTAAAACTGGCATGGTCTGATCCAGAAATAGGCCTCAATATGTGCCTCCAATGTTTCCATCAGCATATGAAGAACACTGGTTTCATTAAATTGGACTAAGTGATTTTCCTTGAATGAATTATCCACATCACCTGTCCACACTATCTATTTGTATCTAAAATAAAATTTTAAAAAAGACCTCAGCCTCCCTTCCAAAAAGTCTTCAGTCATTTCTTACAAGGATCCCAAAAGGGGTACCTCGGATATGCCCAGAGACATGAGACCACCAACAACCACCCTGCTGCCCACAAAGCTCACTGAGTCTTGTGTCTATCATACACTTGCCAGAGCCTGTGTCTTTATGCCCAGATCCTAGATACTCTCAAACTTCTAATCTTCAGGGTGCCAGGGCAGAACTGAGTTCCATTCAGAGATGGGTAAAAAATTCTTTTTTTTTGAGACAGAATCACACTCTGTCACCCTGGGGTTGAGTGCCATGGCATCATCATAGCTCACAGAAACCTCAAACTCTTAGGCTCAAGTGATCCTCTTGTTTCAGCCTCCCAAGTAGTTATAACTACAGGCATCCATCACAAAGGTCCAGCTGGTTTTTCTATTTTTCAACAACAAATTTTCACTGTTGCTCACTCTCGTCTCAAACTCATGAGCTCAAGCGATCTACCCACCCTGGGTTCTGTCTTCCTTCAACCAAAGATTCTCTTCTCCATGTTACCTAACAAAAACATCCATAGATGGATGCGAACAGAAACTGGACAGGATTGGGAGGGGGCGGTGTTAATGGTGCCTAAATTGTGTTGGAGCCCCAACTCAGCACATCAAAAATGCCCTGCCATGGTGCTCTGCTTCCAAGTCTCAATGAAGGGCAAAATTGCTGAACATTTCAAAATCATTCTAATGACCAAAGCAATAGAACTGACAGGTGTCAAACAGAATTTCAGGTGAGGAATGGAATTGTAACAGAAATGAAGGCCAGAGTAGGTGCTCAGTGATTGCTGAACAGGAGAATGAATGAGGGTATCCTTTCAAAGAAGCCTTTTTGTGCTTCCTATAAGAAATGGTATTGCAGCCCTGGGGATGTTTCTATGAATATTCATGTGGTTGAGAGCAGGAACAAATTAAAAACGGGGACATACGACCTAAAAACTAAATTTGAGAAAAGCATCCATAGTCCATTCAATTCTCTAGGTCACAGGGCATATGCTGTTCAGTGTCTCCTCCAAAATGCAAGGCTACCTGGGTTCTCTTTGTTGGCCCCACACAGTACCTCACTCCACCAACCTCAGAGACTAACAGCCTCCACAGCACCAGGATACAGCAGAGGTGAAATAGACGCAGAGTAGTGGATTGAGCTGACCCTGGAGACCACACTGCTTTTGGCCTTCCAGTTGCATGAATCCATGAGTTTCCTAATCACGTAAGTCAGTTTTAGTTCAGTTTAATATTACTTAAAACAGAAGCTTTCCTAGTTTACAAAATTGGTTGCTGCAAGAATGAAATGAGAGAGTATATATCCAGCGGCACAGTGCCTGGGACATGGTAAGAACCTGTGAGTTGTTCCAGGGCAACTCTTCATTTTGTCCCTAGAGACGCCAAGGGGCGCCTCTTAAACAATTAATGTCCACAGACTCACCAGGTATCAAGATAACATTCCCAGAGATGTAATAAACACAGGTGGGAAGATGATTCTCCAAGCAGCGTCTGTCTTAGAATTCTCCAGGTGTCTCCACAAACATTTACTAAGGTGTGCTGAGTCCTCAGGTGCAAAAGAAGAGACCATGTAAGATAAGCATACATATGCATTCAGACTCCAAATCTACCACTTATTGTCTGCATAATCACGAGCAAATTACGCAGAATCTCTGAGCTCCATTTCCTCATCTATAAAGGGGACGTAATCCTTTTTCACAGGGTGGCAATAAGAATTAAATTGGAGAATTGCATGTGTTAAACATTTAGGACTACTTGTGGTGTCTCCCCCTTGTCCAGGGCCACCACCTTGCACGATTCCAAGGGCATAATTTACATGTGGAGGCACGAGTCACATTTTGTGTCCCCTGGAGTTGTGCAACAACTGCCAGGAGCACATTAGCTCCTTAGACCAATGACCTGATTCCGGACATCCTTTCTAGGTCTTCATAGGACCAGCCACACAGACAGAGGCATACCTCTCCAGTCTGTGCCTTCTCCACCATTGTGGTGTCTCAGCTACAAAACGCTCTCCTAACAGATGTCTTTGCCTCCAATCTTGTCCCATTACTACAAGGATTATATTCCTAAAATACAATTTTAGTAATGCTACTCCTCTGTTAAACAGAAATTGCTAGTGGGTCCCCATAGCAAAAGGAATGAAAGGTTTTTGCCTGGTACATGATACCCTGTTGACTGATACCTGCTCTTCCCCTTTGCCTAGCTAGATAATTCCCATTCATTTTTCAAGCCCAGTTCAAAATTAGCTCCAACGTCCCTGATCCCAAGAAACTTAGCAGCTACTTCATGTTGCACTTACATGTCCCTCTTCTCAAGCCCAACCATGTTAATTATTTTAATCATTTTCACAAATATCTGAATTTCTCATTGGATCAAAACTCATTAATAAGATTATTTGCTTGTCTTCCAATGTCTTGCACACTTTTTTTAATAATTAAAAAAATGAGCAGACACCATATGATTGTAGATGTTGCAAGATGCGCTAGAAAGGACGCGCGCTTTTAAGGCAGACAGATTTGGATCGTAATCCTAGCTCTGCCAATTTCTTGCTGTATAACCATGGAAATTAACTCCCTGAGCATGTTTCCTCATTTGTACGAGAGAGACGATAACTCTATTGCAGGACTATTGTGAGGTATGGCACTTGGCCACAGAGGTGTCGTTACTTCCATTTCCATGGGCCCCTTTACACAGACCACCTAGCACCCAACCACAATGGTTATTTTACAATACAAATGAAAACAGTGTCTATTTGAAGAGTTGTAACAAGGCGTTTGATTATCACTACTGTAAACTAGGGCTGGCAATCACAGACATACGGGCTACTATTTTCCTTTGCTGAGTCCACAGCAGACATGATTAATCAACCACTAAGTTCTTTCTTGCTGAAGCCTCAAAATAGCCTCAAACATCTTTCTCAGCAGAACATTCTAGGGACTCAGTCCCAACTGAACAAAGCAGGCAATCAAGGTGAAACTTAACTGCCTTCCTTAGTGCCACTAACCATGGAGTGTCTGCTACGAGATAACATTGGTAGACTGAAAATGTAGACAGCTGATTAGTTAAAAAAAAGTTTTGGAAGATAAGGTTAGTGTGTACGTGAGAAAGCACTGAGAGATTTGTTTTTAAAACTCAGTGGCTGAAGGATAAATGGTGCAGTCAAGTCTGACACCATCAGGCCCTGCCTTTTCCCCATTGTCCCTCTTATACCCAGGGCTGGACATGTGATTCCCCACCTTTCAGGGCAGGTCCTGCTTGGTCACTGTGCCCAGGGTGATCTTTTCTGTCCTTCTGTTCTGCAGCTAACCTTCCATACAATGCTTCCCAGTGGCAACAAAGACAATTGATCAGTTAGTGAAACGGTTCACTGAAGATTATCAAATTAATTCAACCAAACCCAGCTGAGACTGATGGATCCAAAAGAGGGTCAGAGGAATAAAAAGTAGTGTAGACATATATACATTTTTTTAGATCTGTAACCAAGGCAGCTTATTTTTCCCTTCCTATTGGGAGATATGTTGGGAGGGAGGATGGGCATCATAAGCTGAATTTTGTGATTAACACTTATGTGCTAAAAGCCATAATCCTCTGTCCAGAAAGTGACTGACCTTAAGTATCCTTCACTAGTGGTTCCTCATCTTCACAGGAGTGGTTTTCATTTTACGTGTATCTAGAATAGCTGAAGTTTGAGAGGTAGGGGTCGGGATTTGGGATTCTTACCCCATCGCTTTCTAGACTCTAAGCAGAGGTCACTCAATGGCATAAACAACCGGTCTTCTCCAGCAAACCTGAGCAAGACTGAAAAACAGAAGAAAGTGGATGGCTTTCAAAGGGCTCAGACTAATTCCTCTTTATTGGTAAATAAATCATCTTTATTTACAGTTAAAGTCCTGCTTGTTTTGAATCCTAAGTGTGGCAAGTCTATACACTCTCTGCATCACACTGATGTGACTGCAGCCCCTAGCTGGTCTCGCCACCTGCCCTTTTGCTCCACCACTGTCAGTTCTCCGCATAGCAGCCAGTGTGATCTTTCTAAACTACAACCTAGTCCCTCCCCAAGCCTCCTTATACTACCTGGGACAGTGTCTAAATCCTGCACTACAATTTTCATAGTCCTCTATGATGGAGCCCCGGCTGACCCTGACTCACCTCTCTCCACTCATCACCTCATCCTTTACTCTCCAGCCTTGGGATGGAAGGAATAACGGCTCCCAAAGATATCCAAGTCCTAATTCCTGGAATGTGTGACATGGGTTACCTTGCAGGGCAAAACACACTTTGAAGATATAATTAAATTAAGGATCTTGAGGCGGGGAGATTATCCTGGATTACATGGCTGGGCCCCTTTTGTAATCCCAAATATCCTTATTAGAAGGAGAGAAGGAAAGATCAGACTACAGAAGAGGAGAAGGCCATCTGATCAGGAGGCAGAGACTGAAGTGATAAAGCCACAGGCTAAGAAATTTGGAAGGGGCGAGGGATGGATTCTCTCCGCTGGAGCCTCCAATAGGAACCAGCCCTACCAACACCTTGATTTTATGTCTGTAAGATTCATTTCAGACTTCTGATCTCCAGAACTGTAAGAGAATAATTATTTCTGTAGTTTTAAACTGCTAAATTGCGGTAATTTAATACAGGAGCAATAGGAAACTATTATAATACAGGATGGCCATAAAGTTCATGTGGAACTTAAAGTAGTTGCCTATTTTAAATTGCACATGAACTTTAAGGCCACCCTGTATAAGCCTTGTCAAATAACAGTGGTTCTAGAACACGTTCTACTGGTCTTTCTTCTAAAGTTGTTCTCCTCTTTCTTGGAGATTCTTCTGTACACCCTTTGCCGAGATTATTTCTACCCCTTTGTGTTAGTCAGTTCAGGCTGCTATCACAGATTACTACACATTGAGTGGTTTAAACAACAGAAACTTATGTCTCACAGTTCTGGAGGCTTGGAAGCCCAAATTGGGGTGCCAGCATCTTTGGGTTCTGGTGAGGGCCTTTTCCTGCTTCAAAGACGGCCTCCTTCCTGTTGCAGCCTCCCATGGCAGAGAGTAGAGAGAAGGAGAAATCTCTGTTCTGTCTCTTTCTGTAAGGACACTAATCTCACTGATGAGGGCTCTACCCCTGTGACCTAATTACCTCCCAAAAGCTCTATCTCCAATTGTCCCCACATTGAGGATTAGCATTTCAACATATGAATTTAGGGGACACAAACATTCTGTTCATAGTAGCCCTCCTTAAGGTTCAGCTTCAGTATTGCTTGCTGTATTCCTCCTTGCCCCAGGCTGGGTGAGGACCCCAACTCTGGGTGTACATCATGCCTCAGTGTTCCTTACCACTGCATTTGCCATAGGTAATGTGATGGTATTTATGTTTCTCACTCCCTAATTAGTCTGTAAGCCCCACAAGGGCAGAACTCAAGACCTGTTCTTCTGAGCACAGGGATAGGCATGTCAGTATCCTCAATAAATATTTATTGAATGAATGAATGGTTCAAGCTTCTTGACCTTCGGGATGCAGGTAACTTCCACATCCGCTCCAGTTCAGCTGTCTCTTCTCACAACTCATCCCCTGATCCTTGCACCTGGGATTGATAAGACCTCCCCAAATTAAACATCAACCTGGGTCAGTTCTGATAACTGGGCTACTCACTGACAATACTGCAAAATAAATAGCACAGAGAACAAGTAGAATACTAAACAAGGACAAAATATGTGTGTGTGTGTGTGTGTGTGTGTGTGTGTGCGCGTGCGCGCTAGGACCTCTCCTGCAGAATGTGGTCAATGCCCGATTCTGTCTTAACATTCAATTCCTTAGTATTCTCAACCAAGCCCTAATAGTACTGGCTGCTCAGCCACCACATTTCGTAATTTCTGTACCTCCCTCATGATTCATCAAGTTCTATAATGAAACTAACTATTCTTAACATATGATTTACTTGTGATTGAAATTCTTAGAGTTAGCTATATGCAATTATTCAACTGCTAGTACCTGAAATGGGTTTATAGACCCCCATTTACTACTTAATAAGGTATTAAACTGAAGCTATAAATACAAACCAACAAATCTATAAATGCAAGTTTATTTTACAAATCATTTCTCTACAGGAATTTTTACCTGACTACAACAAAATGATTTTCCTCTTTGTCAGACAAGACAGGTTATCATTTCTATAGATTCAGAATGCAGGAGATTTTACTAATGAAAAGATTTAAAAGAAAGAAACAGAAAAAAGAAAAAGGCACCAGGGCAAAGCAAGAAGGAATTATAAACTAACTTTAATTACATCAACAGGAAGAGTTTCAAACTATGTTGAGAATTTATATTTTAAAATTTAAATCTAGTTAATATATTCTGACTGTAACATAATCATCAAAAGATAAAAGCATGATGGCAAATGGAGAGAACAGTTATTTAGGTAGCATCAAGGAATACTGCTACAATTAATTTACATAAATAGAAATCCTTGTCTGTGTCAGTAATTTTCCATACATCTTAGAGTAAAAATTCACAAAGGACAGGCTTATAAACATACATAAATCTCAAAATCAATCACAATTGAACATTAGATACACAATTATTATAAAATAAAATATAACCCATCGATGTCTATTTAAAGGCATAGTTTTTACAAAATCGTTTTTTGTAGACAGTTTCAAAAAAGTATATTAATACTCCTGGAGCCAGATTGTTCCAGCAAATCAGCACATCTGTGGGAATAAGGCATGTGGAGAAGCTGCATTCACTCTTCCGGTAGCCAGGGCCTTCCATGTGATGAAACAGTAAGGATTCTAGTGACCTGGGTGAATGCCACACCCACCACAGCACCCCATAATCTTACAGCATCAATTACTCTCCAGAAGAATCAAACTGAATAGCTATTAGCCCAATAGTAAATATCTAAGGGAAAGCATTAATCAGGCATCAGTATATTTTAAGCCAAAAATCTCAAATAGCTTGATGATTTGGTTATATTTTCAGTTGCCAAACATATTTAAAATTACATTAGCCTAGCCACTGCTTTTGTGAAACACAACTCATATGCAAGTCATCTATTAAATATAAAACAAAGAGGTCCAACTTAAAACTAAATAATTGTAAATTGAATAAAGGAATAAGGAATCTAATTAAATATGAAACGTGTACAGGTTACATCAACATGCCAATTACTCACCTAATACTAGTCTTGGTTTCTTAACTAAGAGTATAGAAAAGTCAAATTTGACAATGATACTTCATATGCTCTTAACACTCATACGATGTTGGATGGAGGAGGCAAGACTTAATAAAATATCTAGGAATCCTTTCTACAAACTAAATTACTATAAACTCAGGGGTAGTTTTGCCTATAATATGTTTTATCTCTTGGATTTTAAAGTATTCAAGAGATCAGATACAGAAACAACCTTCATAATGACCTTCAAATGCTTGTGGGGTATATGTACAGGAATTTATGTATAAACATACACCATCATGTAGGTACCAATAGACAGATGATCCTCAACTTATGATGGGGCTACATCCCAATAAACCCATCAATCATAAATAGGAAATACTGTGAATCTCAATTTCTTTTTATTTACAATGGGTCTGATGGACCGCAGCCCCATTATAAGTTGAGGACTGTACCAGATGCATATTGCTTTCAGATCATTTATGGTCAGAAAATCCTAAGTTGAACCACTGTAAGTTGGGAACCATTTGTGTATATACACACTGAGAACCACGAAACTGTTCATTAAACATAGCTGTTTAGAGAACAAGGACATAAATTATACAGGGTGGCCATAAAGCCCATGTGCAATTTAAAACAGCCAACTATTTTAAAATGGCACACAAACTTTATGGCCCCCCATACAACAACAAAGCACGCACATCTCAGCATTTGGCTTAGTGCAGTGGTTCTCGAACATTTTTCCATAATGATACATAAGATAGATGCCATGTCACATGCATAGAACACTCCCATGGGTGCAGCAGGTTTTGATAAAACTTTAAAAAAAAAATCTACAGGGAAATGAATTACTCCGAAACATTGAAACCCTTACCAGAGAGAGCAATTCGGGAGTAAAAGGTGTTCACAATCACCACACTAAGGTAAGGCAAAACTGCTGCTTAGCAGTTCGGTACTTTACCACCACCTCTTGCATCAACTTCAGAAAATATATTCAAATGCAAATGCACAGAATGCCATTATGCCATTTATGTACAACAATTAATCGATAATATTGTAAAAGCAAATTATTCACTGACTTCAATATTTTTACAGTTAGCCAGTAGTGAGTTACTGTCAGTATCCTTTGCAACTGATCATGATACTTTGGTGTGTCCCAGAACAAGGATGGGAAAACCACAGTCCACAATCCAAACCCAGCCCACTTCCTGTCTTTGTGCCAAATGCAAAGACCATTCTCAGCTTGCAGAATAAAAACGACCTTTGCATTTTAAATGGTTTTTCTTTTTAAAAATCGAAAGGGAAACATTTGTAATACGTGAAAATTACACGAAATTCAAACTTCAGTGTCAATTGAGTTTTATCGGAACCCAGCCATGCTCATTCATGTATATATTGTCTACGGCAGAGCCAAACAGTGGAAACAGAGATTGAAAAGCCTGAAATATTTACCATCTGGCCCTTTATAGAGAAAGTTTGCTGACCCTAGGGCAAGAGCTAAGAATGACACACGACCTCCATGGTTCCATGTTAGGCACAAAGTCCTAAATACAGACAGTAAACTTCATTACAAAGTAGAAGATTCCATCTAGCATGGAAAGCCACTCCAAACTTGTCCAAACTTTCTGATTTCTTTATTGACAAAAGCCAACGTAAGGTAATGCTTCTGCATTTTGTCTGAAATCATGTTGATAAATTCACCTCTGAGACTGCAGTAGAACAACAAAAAGACATTGGGCTCCAAGTTAGAAGAGCTAGACTTTAAGCATTTTAAATTGTTAAACTGGGTTGCAGTGGCTCACTCCTATCATCCCAGCTGAGGGATGCAGAGGCAAGAGGATCTCTTAACGCCAGGAGTTCACAGCGAGCCCCTCCTCAATAAATAAATAAATTGTTAAAAAAAAAAAACTATTAAAAACACTAAAATGATGGGTCAAATAATCAAAATGTTTTTAAGCAGAGAAGTTGATATAAACTAAAATGTGTTCCTTTGCCCGAAATATAACTATTAAAAGTCCTCTGGTTAATTTTAAACTACTAAAGGGAATAAAAGGCACCCAGCTCAATTTGAGTGTCCCCTTCTAAAACAGGAGCAGTGAATTCAATCATCTCTAATGTTCTGGTCAGCACTGGTAATTTATGCCAAATGACTAGCCTCAGTTTTTTCATCTGTAAAATTGGATTAATAATGGAATCTTCTTCCTACGGTTATTGTAAGGATTAAATAAATTAATCCATGTATAAGGGCTTAGAATAGCACTAAATACATTTAGCTAGCATTATTATTATTATTATTCTATCTGCTCATTTTATTAAAAAACAATGGTTGGACATCTCTGGGACAAGATGTATATTAGAAAATGGGAATACAGAGATAAAACAGAAGTTGATTCTCTTATATTAGGTAAGAATAAATGAAAGTGAGGTCTACAGAGTTTTCAACATGTCTATCAATTGATGGTTCTCTGAGATAATGGTCAAATGATGCTCTGCATCTCTTCCCTGCTAATTCTTATTAAATTAATTGATTTAATTTCAGTTTTGAGACAGGGTCTCACTCCGTCACCTAGGCTGGAGAGCAGAGAGCACAATCATAGCTCACTGCATCCTCAAATTCCTAGGGCCAAATGATCCTCCTACTTCAGCCTCTCAAGTTGCTGGGATTAGAAGTGTGAGCCACCATGCCTGGCTTAATTGTTACTTCTGCATAGTGATGATTGTTAAAAATGTCCAAACATCACTGTTATTAAGGATCTTTCAATTTACATTTCAAAAGACAAAGTTCAGGGTTGTCTAAAAGAATTGTTTATGCTTGGATCTCTGATGGAAGAATATAAAAATGTTAGCCAGTCTGGTAATGTACATGAAATACAAGCCTTCTGAACCGAACAAACTTGCCAAAGAAGTATAGTTTCATATATTTATTTATTCCTCAAATGTTTGCTGAGGGCCTGCTAGGGAGCAGCGTCTGCTCTAATGATTAGTGACAAGAAATGGTCCCTGCCTTAAGGAGATAGCAGGAGAATAAGCCAGCAATTTTAATAACGTATGATGAGGAAGCCCAGTGTGCTATGGAAGGGACACAAATCTATGTAGTCCAGGGGATTCGAGGAAGAAATATTTCAGCCGTGACCTGAAAAATGAGCAGGAGTTCATTAAGCACAAGAGGCAGAGACTGTCTGAATACAGGGAACACAATGAGAGGTGAGAGAAAACAGGTCAGAAAAACTGAGAGCCTTTCAATCTTGCTGGGACATAGCAAGAGAAGAGGAGTAGCAAAAGATGACATTGGAAGTCATCAAAAGGCTGTGCATTCTGGTGGCAACGAGAAGCCACTGAAAATCCTAATCATAAATATGCAAAACTGGTAACCAAAGTAGAAATAATGAGTTTGATTTGATCTAAGCAGAAAGAAACACTATTCATTTATACCTTCTGTGCCTACCACTGGCTGAAGTCTCTCTTGTGTTTTAACTTATTTATAGCTTAATTATTATACATGTAAGAGAGGGGAATATAAAAATATTTGCTTTCTTATTTACAACATGAGTGCCTGTGTATTGGGTCTATTCACTACTAAACACCACTGTAGCTGACAAGACAACACATGCTTAGCCATGACCAGAGGGCTTAGTGCAGCAGAGCTGAGTATTTGATGTTAAATTCCTTCCAGTTCCATCACTCCCTTGATGCCACTTAATCTCTCCCCATCTGCAGTGAGGAATGTTTCTCCTCCTGTATGATGTCACAGAGCATCAGTGTTTTCCTTATTTTGGTTCAGTTCTAAGAGAATTTGGAAGCTCTCTCCCAGGTGGAATTTCACCTCTTGCATGAATCTCAAGGATGGGATTAGAAATCACAATCTCCTGTGTTGTTTGGAGCCAGCTTTAAAGCAACAAGGGCAAGAGAACTCTAGAAGGCCACAATGGAAATGTCTCAGGAGCATAACTATACCCATAGACTCCTCTCCTCTAAACGGGCCATTAGCACAGACCTTTGGAACAAAGGAGCTTTGGAGCTCCTTCGAAAAAAGGAAACAACATTACATCAAGGCATTATTATGAATTATGCTGACTGCCACTTATAAGCCTAAACATTTTTTTTTTTTTTTTGGAGACAGAGTCTCACTATGTCACCCTCAGTAGAGTACCATGGAGTCACAGCTCACAGCAAGCTCAAACTCTTGGGCTCAAGCGATTCTCTTGCCTAGCCTCCCAAGTAGCTGGGACTACAGGTGCCTGCCACAATGCCTGGCTATTTTTTTTGTTGCAGTTGTCATTGTTGTTTAGCAGACCCGGGCTGGGCTCAACTCAGCAGCCCCGGTGTATGTGGCTGGCACCGTAACCACTGAGCTACAGGAGCCAAGCCAGGCCTGAACGTTTTGAATGGATATTCGTGGTGAATTCACTTATGGGTCATTTTCCCATTTTCTAATTAAACAAACAAAAAAACCCACTTCATTAAAAAAATGTTTTTTTTACTCCAAATCTCTACAATCTCCAAAAATTGGTGTATTATTAAAATGCCTTAAATTTTTATTAAAATGTTTTATCTGTCATAATACATATTTAATCATACTTTAATGTGCACTGACTCTGATATCAGAATTAGCTATAGCCACAGAAGAACAACCTCAGTTTATAAAATACAATACTCAAACAGCTCAGATTCTAATTGCTAAGAATTCCCTTTTTTTAATCATTAACACAATTGTACATCTTCAGGAACACTCACATTTCCATTTCTAACCTTTCTAAGCAGAAATAAAAAATGTTCTCTTACAACTACTAACTGAGAAGAGATTTCAAGTAAGTTGAATCATTTTATATCATTGCAATCTTCCCCATTCTCCTCCTAGGCACTGTAAATAAACACACTTAGGCTTTATGTACTTTTGAAAATTCTTCTGCCCAAAGGCTAACTGTGAACTTGTGACATTCAGTGAAGCTCTCCCTAGTAATACTCAAAGCAACTCTCTTGTGCTGTAGTACTCAGAGTAATGATTGTTTAAAGACATGAGTCTACACCTAGCTCTTTCTCTCCCTCGTTACGTGTTATTTGACCACACAGCCAAAACTGCATGGCGTGTGGGTCATCAAAAGGCTGCCTTTCTGTGTCTCAAATCCCATTCAGTACAGTGACAATAACTTTCATCAATCCAACTCAGAGCCATGTTTAAATAAGAAAACATATTTGAAAGTGCTTAGAAAACTTTTTAGTACTTTCCAAAAAGCGTGGGGTCATTATTAAACAATCCTCTTTGACTAAAAAAGAAGCTTGTTCTGTCTTCCAAAAAGGTGAAATCATATGAGGTGTTTTTTTTTAAAAATAATTGAAGCTAAAATTATACTGGATATTCTCTAAAAATATATTTATACTAAAGATGTTCCAATCCAGTTAATCTCTTGGACTTGCAGCTGTGGTTAAGGGGTTCCCATCAACAAGTAGAAGGTCAGAGCAACAATCAGAAGCAAACAAAACGGAGATGAGAAGGTTTGATAGGCAGCTGATGGCATAAAAATGTCTTCATACTTGTAAATACTGACAACACGCTCTGAAGCTGGCGGTGAGTCTATATCATGTCGGGTGATAGAGCCTTTGAGAAAGAAATAGAAAGGGAGAGGCAGTCGAAAACAGTTCAGATTTAAAATAGTATAGGCAAACAACAGAAAAATTAAAGAAAAGTCTTCAGTATTGAATAAACAATGATTATAAAGATCTGGAAAGAGGTATTGGCGTGAATTCTCTATAATTATACATATAGTGAAAAACACAGAAGTTAGCTAAATGTATCCCCAAAGACTGATTCTCATGAATCTATACACCCTATTATGTGTGGCATCCTAGTTCCAAGACTGCTATCAGGCAATATTGTAGGAATGCCCTCTTTGGATGTCTCTAATGAGTTTCCTCTTATTAGTACCCAATGGAAAACTACATTTTGATTTCAAACAGCAGAGACTACTAATTTTTTTCTCTCAAATCTGTCTTTTATATATAGATCATCAGCTCCTGACCGCAGTATTAAAGTCTCTCTTTCAGACGGAAGCTCTCTTTTGTTTTCCTGCCCAGACCAGGCTGGAGGGGGTGTGGTAGGTTGGGTGTGTGTCTATGTGTCTGTCAGGCAGAGCGCTTAGAATGGGTACCAACAGGGTGGGGCCTTGGTGTGTGTCACACTTTATGCGGGCAAGACATGATTGCAAGAGGGACTTTGCCTAACAATTGCAATCAGTGTAACCTGGCTTATTGTACTCTCAATGAATCCCCCACAATAAAAAAAAAAAAAAAAGACTGGGTACCAACAGTAGGATTGATTAAGATACCAAACAAGTCTTTGGATGGGAAACTTTTTGACCTGCTTACAAGTAGAAAGTACAGGCTGTGTGTAAAACAGCTGAGCTGTTCAGTCTCATTCCCATGAGACTTGGGTTAGGGAAACTAAGGCATATGAGTTCAGTGCAAAGATATCCTTAGAATAGCGCTCAGAGTGAGGGGTTTTTAATGTACTCTCTGCTCGAGAAGCCCTGCTGAACTTGACACATCTAATGCTTGTACCATCATTCGTGCTGTCTCCTGTTAGTGCAAATCAAACTCCTTGGGTGGGCATAGAGACTTTTCTCTCTTCCTACTGAGCCTCAGCTCCTCGGTCACCAGCATGGTCTGCTAGGCTTAATCATGCACCTGCAGTCCACACCTACCTTGAAGGAAATCTAATCCCATACCCCTTTCTAGCCTTTGTTGAAAGTTTTCCCCTTTAAGAGACTTTAGAGAACAGATTTGATCAACAGAAAGGCATTAAAAGGGCGTTCAAGAAGCAAGAAAGGCACAAGCCTGTCTGGGAGGTAGGAATGTGACAGTTTTGCTATGAACGAGAATAACAACAGAAATCTTAAGAAAGCTCATCAGGTAAAGCAAGGCCAGATGTGGAGAGAGCATTGAACTTTAGGCTAGTCTGCCACATAGGAAAGATGTCCTTTTGAAAATGTAACACTTGCCAATTAGTTAGTAAAGCAATTTCAAACACTTGCTCTCATTCAACCCTTATAATAATCCTAAGGAGTAGGTATTATTATTATTTCCATTTTAGATACAAGGAAATGAAGTTCAGAATTAAGACAACGGGTTAAATATTATATAGCTACCAAGGGGCAGAACCAATACTCAAACTTAAATTTTTAGACTCCAAATCTCATCACTTTAAAAGAGTCAATTTCTCTAGGCTGAGATATAATTTATTTCCCAGGGTACTGAAAGTACTTGAAGATATAACTGCAGAGGCATAGTTGGTAGTCAGGGAAATCAGCAAATGAAAAAAGTGTCACCAATTTGCAGGCATTCAAGTGTTTTCCAAATGGCAACAGGCAAAACAAAGTAGATTATATAATCTCTAAACTGGTCAATGGAAATAAATTGCGGGGGGAGGGGGGGAAGATCAGGTTAGGCAACAGATAGTAAAGAAAGATGCAATTCCCAAGAGCCAGAATGCATTCTCAGTACAAGGACTGCAAACCTCACTCACTTCCATTCTTGGTCAGGCCTTTAGGCTGATCAACCAGAAGGAATACCCAAGACACAGTGTGACTTGATTTTAGCAGTCTTTAAAAGGTCTCACAATATTCTTGGGTCTTCATTGGGGAAATGCTCAAGAGCCTTGTCATCCAAAACCAGGTCATCAAGAAACCAACATCACCAGGGAGCTTGTGATGGGCAGAATCTCAGGCCCCACCTTACGCCTACAGACAACTGCATTTTAACAATATATGCAGGTAATTCCTACACACATGAAAATTTAAGAAGTAATGGGCTGAACTATTTATAGGACAATTTAAGGAGTAATGGGCTGAGCTATAGGACGATGGATATGTGATTGCCAGAATAGTCACAAAGCGAGCACTAATAAAATGCTTGGTGTCAACCCCTGGAGAAGTCTTCAGCAACGCTTTCCAATTCAGTATTTTTAATATTTACAGCATAGATGTTGAGAGTATTCCCTAACTTTGGAGTCAGACAGTTCAAGGATTAAATTTCACTTCTTCCATTAATTAGTTGTATGGCCTTGAGCATGTTTCTTAATGTCTCTAAAACAAGGGTAAGAATACCTAGACCTCTTGAGAATGCAGTGAGGAATAAATGAGATGGTGTGAGAATTAACGAGAGCCCAAATCCCACAAACAGCAAACATCTTAATGTCTCTAAAACAAGGGTAATAATACCTAGACCTCTTGAGAATGCAGTGAGGAATAAATGAGATGATATGAGAATTAACGAGAGCCCAAATCCCACAAACAGCAGACATGATCTGTTTCACTAAGCATGTAACACTATCCTGTCCTGCTCTCACTTTCCATGTATACCCCTTGTCCATTTGTTCGTCCATCTGTAGAGTAAGTCCATTATAACCTTTGGAAGGCAGGAGTCACATCGCTTTTTTCTTTACTATTATCCAGAGTGCGTATTACTCTCCTGTGCACATAGAACAGCTTCAATTAACAATGAACACAGCACAGTGGTGTCTGATGTTTAATCCAGATGCTAAAAAAGCTTACCCTGAATGGCTGGACCCCAAGCAAACAGATAATACCAACTCAAATGCAGATCAACAATTGTTTCATCTCTGGGCACATTCACAGGGCGTTTAAATCTGCAGGTGACGCGATTATTCTCAAACACTCCTTCTTCATCTCTGGCAGGATTTCTCTGAATCTCCTTTGCCCACTGGCCTACGTTGTAGAAGTGCTGTATGCGGACCCTGCCATTGTCATCATGGACACAGGCCATGACATCATCACCACCCTAACACGAAAGATAATTAAGAAGAAAAAAGTCAAAGGTTCATGTTTTACAAATTTGTCACCAGGTATATACAGTTCATCACCTCTGTAATTGGAAATCCCACTAAAAAATTCTTTTAAATGCCATTAAAAAGCCTTAACCAAGAGACCAAAGTTAGCATCACAAGAACTAGCCTGATGTTTGAAGAAGAATAAATCACCACCTATCTGGTATTCCTGCCCAAAACACAAACTAACCTAATTATCTAATTGTGAGAAGACAATCAGGCAAATTCAAACAGCCTATAATCTTCAAAGGAGTCAATGTGAAAGACAAAAAAAAAGAAAAAAGAAGAAAAGAAGCAACTACTTTAGAATAAAGAAGACTAACACTCCTAGGCAAGGGAGAGACTCCATCTCCGCTAAGAATTAAAAAATGAGGCTGGACTTTGTGGCTCCCGCCTATAATCCTAGCACTCCAGGAGGCCAAGGAGAGTGGATTGCTTGCGCTCAGGAGTTTGAGACTAGCCTGAGCAAGAATGAGACCCCATCTCTAAAAACAAAAAATAGCTGGGCATGGTGGAGGGTGCCGGTTGTCCCAGCTACTTGGGAGGCTGAGGCAAGCACATTGCTTGAGCCCAGGAGTTTGAGGTTGCTGTGAGCTACAACACCACAGCACTCTACCAAGAGTGACAAGGTGAGACTCTGGCTCAAACATAAATAAATAAATAAAAATAAAAAAAGTAAAATGAGCCAGGTGTCATGGAGGGCACCTGTGACCCCAGCTAACAGTGAAGCTAGAGGATTTCTTCAGTTCAGGAGTTTGAGATTGCTGTGAGCTATGATGATGCCATAGCACTCTACTCAGAGTGACAGAGTGAGACGGAAGGAAGGAAGGAAGAGAGGGAGGGAGGGAAGGAGGGAGGAAGGAAGACTAAAGAAAAACATTGAATGTAAATCTAGATGTTCCTAGACAGAATCCTGGGCCATAACCTAAAAATTTCTCTAAAGGACAGAAGTTGGACAACTGGTAACATTTGAAAGAAATCAGTATATTTGATAACACCTTCATATCAATGTTAAACTGTCTGAATTTTTAACAAGTGAACGGTATACGTAATAAGAGAGAACATCTTTGATTTTAGGAGATACCTGCTTAAGTATTTTGGGTTAAAGGGTCATGATTTGAACACCAAAGTTTCCAGAAAAAAAAAATATGTAAAATCTATGCATTAGGTTTTTAAAAACATTGACTCTGTGCTTTTTCTTGCGATAATAAGAGAATAAAAAAAAGAGACTTCTATGTATACAGATAATATCAGACTAGATATCTTAAAGGCCTTTAAAGAGCAGACTATCAAACATAAAATTTGAATGTTCCTCACCTCACTCCACCTCAGTCCTCTGAGCCCTCTAATTTAATAGGCCTATCATGAGTGCAAATATATTCCAGGACAGGAAGTGGCCACTGTCAAAGCACGCCCAGCTTCTTCTCCCACTGAACAAGAGCAGCAGATAAGTAATGTATCCGTGCTGTCTCACCACTTGAGCCCACTATCTTAGCGCATATACCCATTGTATTACCACCTGGATTGGGACCTGGTGGAAACTCATCCTCCTGATGATCACTCCAAGAGCAAAATCATCAGAGCGGCCACTGCTTAGACTGCTCCCCCAGTATTTTCCTACCACCCACCTGCAATCCATATCTAATCCACTTGCAAATCTTGTCAGTGCTACTTTCAAAACCTATTCAAAATCTGAACCCTGTCACCATCGTCACAACTGTAACCCTGCTCTGAGCCACCCTCCTCTCTCACCTGCACAAACCTCAGAATAGGCCAGGTGAGGAGAAAGGAAAGGGTCCTCCAGACAGCAGTGGTGGTACGTGCAGTGGTACAGAGGCCTAAGGAAGCCTGGCAGTTTGGGAAACAGAAGTGAGGTGAGAGTGACAGGGCTCCAGAAGAAAGAAGGAGGAAAGCAGGAGGGCAGAAAGAAAAGCAGAGGTCAGACAACAGCTGCCGGGCCCTGTCTGTTTCCAGCCCCAGGCCTTCCTAAGGCCCAAAGGTTTTCTTGCCCAAGACCCAGAAGTTTCATTCCCCTGTAGTCTTACAGATGCATACCTTTGCAGGGCCTCTTGGAAGGGGGAGTGTCGTTCCTGGCCCTTACTTTCTGTGTTTGGTTCTGAGACGTGCTCTGGGTAATGGAATGTTAGCAGCTGCACACTAGTAGCGGTTTGACCTATGCTCAGGTGGCTGTGATGCTGTGATATAATAAAAAATCAGCATCTAGTGTTTGCCCCTGGTTCCTGGCACAGAGCTCCTAAAACCTCTGGAATCTCAGGAGTATCTTTTGTACACTAATGAGATGACTGGTGGCCAGGGTGGGTGGGGGCCTAGCTAGCTTCAGGATGGAGCTGGTCTGTAGAAAGACCAAGGCACAATTAGGGATTGAGACTTTCAACCCTTCCTCCCAACCTCAGTGGGGGCAGCTGGTGGAGGAGGGAGGAGCTGCAGTTGAGTGCATGACCAAGGATCAATCACTTGATCACATCTACATAATGAAACAAAAACCTAAAAGGATAGGGTTTGAGAACCTTCATCTTTTTTTAACTTGCTATCACAAAGTCATAACTAATACAATCGTTAGGGAGAAGGGACCCTAAGAAAGGGGAGTGGGAAGAAAACCTGGCCTGCGGAACCAGGAAGTCTGGAGAGCCCATAAGAATAAATATATAAAGTAACCCAGGTAACCAATGACCAGTAGAAAAGGGCACTACTACCTGGAGGCACAGAAAGGCCAGTGAAAGACTTGCAGCCGATTGCAAATAGAGTAGCGGGTATTTTCATTGTTACAAAGGGGTTGCAACCCACAGGTTGAGAACCTCTGGAATAGAGTATTTATGCCCCTGCAGGCCTGGATTTCAAATAGAGTATTTATAGCTGTGCAGGCCTTTGTCTCCACTCACCTTTTCACCCTCGAGTGAGGGACCCACTTCCAGCTCTCTTTGGAAGTGCTCTAAACTTTCTCTTTGTTCTTCCTAAATACAATCTCTCTGTTCCCTGAAATTTGTGTTAGTTACCTTTACTTTCTATCCACAGTGCCTGTGCCGCTCCCTCTGGTTCTATTTTCAGTTTCCACTCACTTTTGCTTTCTTTTTTTTTTGTGATTTTTGGCCGGGGCTGGGTTTGAACCCGCCACCTCTGGCATATGGGACCGGCGCCCTACTCCTTGAGCCACAGGCACCGCCCCACTTTTGCTTTCAATGACTGCCATGCCTCGGTTGAACTTTCCAGCTCAGCCAAGTAATCGAAACAGGTCGACAGGATTCAGGGAACCGGGATCCCCGACCCCCAACAGTTATGCTACTTTGATCAATTTATTTGCCTCTAAAATCTAAAGTAGTACAGCCAACTAAAGAAAAAAAAAATTTGTTTTTACCTTGATTTGCCTCTTACCATTTTCTTGTCTGAAGAGAATCCAACTGCTACCCAGCCATCTGTGTCTGCGCTCAGCTCAAATTCCACGTCAGCCCCTATCATCCGATAGCTGAGAAAGTAGTCACAGGTCTCCGCATTACAGCCTGGTTTGCCATATCTAGAAGAGGTAGCAAAAGAGACATCACTACTTATTCAAAATACATTAAGAGAGCATCCACCATAAATCAGGCTGGATGATACTCAATATTATTAAATAAATTAGATCTTTGCTCCCTAAGACCTCAAAAACACAGTTTTCTTTAGTTAAAAGGAAGCTTGGAGGGGATTGGACCCACTTTATCCACATATGAACTGAGGTCCTCAGGGTAAGAAGGGGCTCCCCCGAGGTTGTATAGGAAGTCGGTGGCTGCAACAAGACTTGAGTCTGGGCCTCCCAACTCCCAGCCAGTGTTCCCTGCCTTAGAGTTTTTAAAATATCAGTTATTATGGAATTATTTCTAAATCCCCTTTAGAGGAAAAGGATTCTTTGAGTCAAAATTTCAATTGTTTTTGCTAATTAAATATATATTAATTCTTTCTTACTTGCAAATCAAACTAACACAAATTTATAAATTAAATATAAACTAAAAAAACCAGGAACAGTGAAATTCACAGCATTCATGTACCAGATTATATGCTTTTACCAGAAATACATTTCTGCTTCTGTGCATGTGGTTACATTTGACTGTACCGTGCAGGGTCTTTGGAGTTGAGCATGGTCTTATCTCTGACTGGAACACGATGGCTTAACTCTCCTCCACTTATTTCTGTTTGAACTGCTACAGACCCCTCATTTATACACTACACCCGTAAATACCCTCATCTGGTGTTCACTGAGCATGAATGAATGCATTATTTATTTATTTGTTCTATTTGGCTACTTGGTGCTAATGCAATCAGCAGTATAAGGTTATCCGGGTAGTGAGATTATGCACACACTTATCTTTTTAAAGAGCATGTTTGGAACTAAAACAGAACTTTTCTTACAGAGGTCTTGAGGATCCTTTCAGACTGGCAAGCCCTCATTGGAGGAACACCGTATTACACCACTCTCAGGATGACAGAAAATTGCAGCAAGGGGTGGGGCATTTACACTCAGATAGAAGATATCTGAAGGAACCGGACACAGGGTGCGGAGATCTGATTGAGGAGAGAGGTAAGAATATGCTACTATGCTGGCAGGGACACCCTGGGTGGCCAGGAGGAGATGTAAGATACAGGCAACATGGAACGAGGGTGGAAAGGATGAAAGGAGTTAAAGGGAATGGGCCAGAAAATGGCCCAGTACGTACCCTGCTGAAGTCATGAAGGCGTATGGGCCCCTGATTAGAAGCAACTGCATGCAATTTAAATATTACCCTGAGAAATACATCTGTTTCTCATCCTTAAAGTTATCCAGCTTGCAGTTCTACCAACCTAAAGCATCCTTTAGTTTTTCCACAGTCATCCACTTTGATTTTGGCAAACGGATCCACGGGAGGAGCAGTTGGGAAAGGGTAACCTGGGCAGTGAGAATGAAGAATTGTTAGAAAGTCCAGGAACAACCTGACCAGCGAGAATTTTTTTTCCTATGTGTTGACTGTTTTCTATCATACATATCTAGAAATGACTCAGAAAAGGACTTTGTTTCAGCCTAGTCATCCCCTTCCTGGGGGAGGGTATAGGGCACATGCCTTTGGACCCAACCCTCCATGCGAGCTGAGAACAGGTACACTCTTCTCATTTTATAGGCAATGAATCCAAGGCCCAGAGAGGGGGCATGAGTCATACAACCACTGGCTTACACTGTCTCCTGGGAGTTTGAAAACCACAGTTTGAATACAATACAAATGCGCTAAGAAAAAAACATTAACAACACAAAGGATGCACTTATGTGCTTGATAGTAGGGTTTTCTCATTTACATGTATAATAGGATTTTTTCCATTCCATTTTTAACTTTCCTTTTGCATTAAGCTGTACGTGACATTTTTCATATGTCACCAAATTCTTTTTTTTGTCACCAAATTCTTATAAACAGTTTCTAGCCACCATCTATCTTTCCATAAGATTACTTCTTACCATAATGCGTTAAACCGTATGTTGAAGAGTAAGACCTCATTATGCCTCCAGTTTGTAACAAGAATCTTTTTCTCCTAGGCTATATACTCGGTCTATACAGAAACCACGTGTGATTCATCTTATATTCCCTGTCCAGCATAGAGCACGGCACTGGACACTAACCAAGGGATTGTCAAATGAATTAATAAAATCACCCACCGACTTTAGGCAAGATATATAAATACAAACTTAAAAAAATTATTCTATTTTATTGGTTTTTCTTTTCTCATAAATAATGAAGTTTTTTCTTGTTGCTTTTTTTGAGACAGTCTCACTTTGTTACCCTGCGTAGGGTGCCAGGATGTCATCATAGCTCACAGCAACCTCAAACTCTGGGGCTTAAGCAATTCTCTTGCCTCAGCCTCCCAAGTAGCTGGGACCACAGGCACCCACCACAACGCCCAGCTATATTTTAGTTGTGGTTGTCATTGTTGTTTTAGCTGGCCCAGGGCCGGGTTCGAACCTGCCAGCCTCGGGGTATGTGGCTAGTGCCCTACCCACTGAGCTGGTGCTGCCAGGTGCCAGTTATTATTATTACTACTGGATTATCACTATTAAATTTTGTAAACCGTATGGGGTAACTAATAACCATTGGGGGAGATTGTTTCTTTAAGAAGAATGGTTTTCAGGCGGCGCCTGTGGCTCAGTGAGTAGGGTGCCGGCCCCATATACTGAGGGTGACAGGTTCAAACTTGGCCCCGGCCAAACTGCAACAAAAAAAAAATAGCCAGGCGTTGTGGTGGGTGCCTATAGTCCCAGTCTCATTTTCTTTCTTTCTCTTTCTTTCCTTTTTTTTTTTTTCCCCAGAGTCTCCACTCTGTTGCCCAGGCTGGAATTCAGGGGTGTCGTAATAACTCACTGCAATCTTGAACTGGTGGGCTCAAACTATCTCCTGCCTCAGCCTCCAAAGTAGCTGGGACCTCAGGCATTTTCCACCATGTCCGGCCCAACTCAGGAGGCTGAGGCAAGAGAATTGCCTAAGCCCAAAAGCTAGAGGTTGCTATGAGCTGTGATGCCACGGCATTCTACTGAGGGCGACAAAGTGAGACTCTGTCTCTAAAAAAAAGAAAAAAGAAAAAAAGAAGAATGGGTTTCTAAACTCTATATAAAAATAAATTTGGTGGGGCCTTGGCGTGTGTCACACTTTATGGGGGCAAGACATGATTGCAAGAGGGACTTTGCCTAACAATTGCAATCAATGTAACCTAGCTTATTGTAACCTCGATGAATCCCCAACAATAAAAAAATAAAAAAAAAAAAGAAAAGAAAAATAAATAAATTTGGGGCCAGGTATGGTAGCTTATGCTTGTAATCCTACAACTCTGGGAGGCCAAAGCTGAAGGATCCATTGGGGCTAGGAGTTCAATACCAGCCTGAGCAGGATTGAGGCCCTGTCTCTTCAACAAACAGGAAAAACTGGACTCTGTCTGGAAAAAAAAAAGGAAAGAAAGAGAGAGAGAAAGAAAGAAAATGAGAGAGAGGAAAATAAAGAAAGAGAAAGGAATGAAAAGAAAACTGTGGAACAATACTCACACATGTTCTGAACTAGTTTATTCACGTTGGGAAATGGCTTCATGGGGCTTTTCGAGCACTTATTTTCTACTATCTTACATGTTTCTAAAATTTGGACTGAGAACTTATGTTCTATCAAATGTACCTGGGCAGGAATTTAATAACATAGTTTTCTCTTATTTTGCAAGCTGTTGAAAAATAATTTTACCTCGTCCCTGGTTCCTGAGAGAGACTTAAGTCCTCATAATTTCCCAGGTAATGGGAGTGTCTTTGTTCTTCATGAGCCTATTGGGTCACTGAGTTTTTGATAAGAGATGACTCAGAAGGGAGGCTGGTCATATGATTAGAAGGTTGGAAAAATAGAAGAAGAAAAAGAAGGTTGCATCTTTGTGCTAGCCCCTCCTCCAGAGAGAGAAAAGGGGCTGGAGATTGAATTCAATCATGCCTACATAGTGAAACCTCAACAAAAACCCTGGACACTGAAACCTAGTGGAGCTTCCTAGAGGACGTGTTTGGAGGGAGATGTCTTGAGTCCAGGAGGAGAGACCATGGAAACTCTGCATTTGGGGGGGCTCCCACCCCTCACCTCATGTGTCTTTTCATTAGATATTCCTGATTTGTAAACTTTACATAAAACTATAATAGTAAGGATAGCACTTTCCTGAGTTCTGTGAGACATTCCAGCAAATTATAAAACCTGAAGGGGGTTGTAGGAAGGCCTGGCATTTACAGCCTGTTGGTCTGAAGTGTGGTCAGTGTTGTGAACCATGCTCTCTAACTTGTGGGGTCTGCACTAACTCTGCATTCTTGGTGCCAGAACTGAATCACAGGACAGCAGTCAGGGGGTTGATACAAGAATATAAGCAGGGAAAAATGACATTTTTTTTCCCTAAAATTAAATGATCTCTTACCATTTGGTATAAAATAAGTTTGGGCCATGTGCCAATATCTTGTCTCTCAGCTATAACCCAAACTTCTACAGGCTAAGTACTCTGCTGGCCCTCAGCAACTCCATTTCATCCTTACAGTTGCAAAGTTGGTTTGAATTTCCAGCTTTTGCCGGGCTCCCATAACCAGCCTCATCATGCTGCTCAAAGGTACCAGCAGCAGCTACACAGAACCCCTTTCTCAAGGATGGGTCCCAGCTCTGGGAGGCCCCTCACCTGAGCCTTTCTGACAACCTGAAGCCCTTATTCTTTGCCACTCCAGCCCCAGGGGTGTAGCTGTTTCTTGGCACTCCCTTTTTGCTTCTCTGGTCCCCCAGCACCTCCTTAGATAGCTCCGTGGATGGTCATCTGTTTAAAAAGCTAGTATGATTTCTCTTTCTGACTGGACCTTGATTGATACGGAGCAAATGGATCAATCCTTGAACATTGATACAATGTATCTGCCAAAACTGTAGCTTATTAGCCGTGATCATTTTGAAGGTGAGAGAATAATGATATTCAATAGGATCTATGTTTTACATGCACTATTCTATTAGAAAATTATTTTGATCGTAGAATTTTAAGTAACTTAGGTGCACATAATTAAATTGATTTTTTTGGTTTATGGAATACTCATTATCAGTCTGCACAAAACCCAATCTTAGATTTTCCCTGAATCTATCCCTAACTTCATTTTCCTCCCCACCTTAGATACTAGATCTAGTCTATTTTGTGTATATTCTTCTGGCAAGGATGGAAGTTTTAACAAAAATAAATACTCTGACGCACACATTGCAGAAAATATTTTACTGTGAGAAAGTGAAAAGACACATTAGCAATAATGGATACCAGATAACATGGGGTGGAGGGGAAGGTTCCCAACTCATTCAGTTCCATGGAGCATGGAATTCTGCCCAGCCAAGGCAAAGTCCTGCCAGTCTGCAAAAGGTCTTTTCCATTCCCAACACCACCATCAGAAAGTCTACCATGATTCCTTATAATTACCAAAACTGCCTTCAGCAGAACCTGGATCAAAAGTTCAAGTTCTAGGTACAATTTCTCATTCTGCCTATAGTATCATCTTGTCACACTGTCTGTAGCTACACTGTGCCAGCCAATCCATGACTGGTCTGGAAATTCCCAACCCATGTGTTTTTCTTATGTAGGTGTGCTTTTGAAAAATGTGTCATCTGCATAAACGATACTGTGCAGTAAACCTCATTTTGTTTATTTTCCTTAGGAAGTTGATCTACATATGAAGACTGAATATTATTCAATCATTGAGAAAACTAAGTACTGATGTCTGCTACAACATGGATAAACCTCAAAATCATTGCTTAGAACAGGGGTGGAGACACTGTTCATGTTGGAAGGCTGATTTCATTGATCTGTAATCAAATAGGACCACATTCAAGAAACTTCAATTAGATATACTTTAAAATATCCATTATTTTGTAAAAATCTAACTACTATATACTCAATAATTTAGAAAAATGAAAGCTGTTGTTTTTAAAGTTAACCAGGCTTTCAATGACTTTGTCGTGCCTGCTTTTTGTTGGAAAGTATTGGAATATTTGGTTGCAGTATGGAGGTCCTCTAGGATGGGTGTCAGTCATTTGTGACCTTAAGGGCATATTGATCTGGGTTAGGTAGGAGAATGTAGATTCACAGCAATAAGTGGTTGAAAAGAAAGCATTTTTCCTGCATGTCGCTGAAGACATGGGTGTTCTATACTGCATTTTCCCCTATTTTAATTTAATCTGCTTTAGGATCAAACATTGATTTTAAAATGTTATCTAGCGAGAACTCAATGAATTCTAGCTGTCATTCTTTAGGTGCCTTGGTGAGGTCAACTAGGTGAGGCTGAAATGCTAAGTTGAGTATGATGTCATGATTCTCAAAGTCAGGGAACCTGTCTTTGGATTTTCTAATTAATAGGTCTGTGACAGCTGTGTATTCTTCAAACGCTCATCATATATCATCCTACTCATCAATGAACTTTGCTAACTTGGGAAAATGTTCACCCAAAATTTCCTTTTGAAGTAGTGCTATTTCCTTTTGAAGTAGTGTTTTGAAAAAAGATAGTTTTTTGAAATGCTTGGATTTTGTTGCCACATGTCACATATAGACTTAGTTTTACCTTGGAAAGAAATATTCAAGTTGTTTCGATTTGACATAATATCACACAGAAATGCTGCATTCCTACAGAAATCATCTTTCAATAATTTACATTGCTGATTCTGTACTTCATAAAATTGAACTATCTGTTCTCATAGAGATAAAATTTTGGCTAACACCTTTCCCCGCAGTTGCCAAATCTACACTGAATTATTTTCATCATTCAACTTCAGCATGTTATGAAACTGATGATGCCACGTTGCATTTGCATACATATAGTTAACAATACTTACAACTTGTTGCAAAGTGTCGCTTAAAGTAGTAGCTTTAGCACAGAGATTTTGCTGATACAAGATACAATGAAAAGAAACGAGCTGGATCTGTTAATACTTTTTTTTTTTTTTTGTAGAGACAGAGTCTCACTGTACCGCCCTCGGGTAGAGTGCCCTGGCGTCACATGGCTCACAGCAACCTCTAACTCTTGGGCTTACGCGATTCTCTTGCCTCAGCCTCCCGAGCAGCTGGGACTACAGGCGCCGGCCACAACGCCCGGCTATTTTTTTGTTGCAGTTTGGCCGGGGCTGGGTTTGAACCCGCCACCCTTGGCATATGGGGCCGGCGCCCTACTCACTGAGCCACTTTTTTAATCTGCTTCACAGGCATAAATACACTCACTAAATTTACCCGATTTTGATTAATTTCACGACATTCATCTTGAAAGTTAATGAAGATATCTGTTCCCCATGTTGTTTGCAAGTATTCCCAAAGCAAGTAACTCTTCATAGCAAAGAGAATCTTCTGTTATGACCCGAATGAAGTATAAAACCTGCACTGAGGCAGTAGTTGATTCATCCAAAGTGATTGAAAATACATATTTTCCATTCGAAGTATTTCATGAATTTGTTCATGCTGCTGATCAGTTATGGTTCTTCATGAAAGAAGTTGTACTTTGAAACATTGTTGGAGTCTAAGCATCCTACAATTTCAACAACACATGCTTTCACAATGTCCACATCACTGAATGGCTTTCTTTTTTCCCTTAGTATATAAGCTACTTTATAAATTGAAAAGAAAATGAGAACATTGGGTAGCATTATTTCTAGGTCTTATTGCTGCATAAAGAATTGTCCTTGGTTTTGCTTTTCATCTTTTAACTTCTCCAATACCTTTCACGCCTCTCCTTCTAATGTAAAATGTGTGGTCCTTCTGAGTGTAATAATGCTGATGAGCATTGGCTTTCCCTAATGTTGACATCTCACTATCACAAAGCAAGAAAATCATCATATCTTTAGCAGAAACAAGATAATATTGCAATTCCCAAGCCTCATTAAAAATTTTGTTCTGAGTTCTCTTCGTCTTCTTTGACATGTTAGGCTGTTAAGCAGACAAAATTAAAAAATGCTGTTGAGCTGTGCAACTATTCCCAAATTCCACTTCATACAGAAACATAGTGCACCGTTGTCAAGAGTGGATGACAGGTGTATTCGACCATCATAAACTCTCAGTAACCAGCCTCCTGCGGTACTAGCACCAGTCAGATGTGGGGAGTTAGAACTAAATCCTAAGTGTAACAGCTGTCAACTCATCCCTTATGCTCACTAACATTTTAATTGTACTGGTCAATCTGGGAGGGTGATTTTGTTGAAACATATTTTATTCTTTGGTATTTTAAATGTTCACTTCAAAAATAAAAAGATAAAAGATAAACAAAAATGTATTAATAAAAGTAAAAGCTTTTGTTCTGTAAAGTTTGGATTCAATCAAAAGGCTACACTTAAGAACCTAGAAGGCCACTCTGGGCTTAGAAGAGAGTAACAAATGACCACCTATTATATAATCTCATTTACATGAAATGTCCAGAACAGACAAATACTGAGATAGAACAATCAGTGTTTGCCTAGAGCTGGGGTTGAGGAGAGGAAGATGAAAAGACTGTCATGGCTCAAGGGTAGAGGATTTCTTTGGAGGTGATGAAAACATTCCAAAATTGATTGTGATAATGGTTACACAACCCTGTGAATATACTGAAAGCCACTGCATTGTACACTTTAAATGGGAAGGAGTGAATTGTATGGTGTGTGGGTTATATCCCAATAAAGCTGCTGCAAAAAGAGAAATGGATGTTTTGCATACTACTCCCTGAAACCCAGTTCTCTTCCAAAAGCACACAAAAATAACAAAATGTCAATAAATGAACAGAAACAAGAGGAGCAAAGACGGATTATACAAAAGACTAACAGAGGTGACTGAGCAACAAAGAAACTTTCTGATAGAAAGGTCACCAGTGCTTTCAACTAGAGGACCCCAGGACAGCCCTGAACTTGGATTGGTCACCTTGAAACCTACAAGCAATGGAAAATGAAAGTCAGTACATGGAGACAGTAGAATCCAGGCCTCTTTAGCCTTGAGACCTGATTAACTAGTTAATTGATTAACTTTAATCACTTTAGTGCCAGTGAAATACACAAGAGAAGTAGCAGAGGGCAGTGGTCATACAGCTTGGGTGCTGAGGTCATCTCTGTAGACACTGACATGGTGGGAGACCACACATTGTCAGGACCCTGCATCTTCTCTCCCGGCACTGCTATTGATAAGTCCTGGAAGACATCCCAGGACTCTCCATTTTTTTTAGAGTCTCAGGTTCTGGTCATTGTAGGACCACTCAACAGAGGTGCCTGTGCCACTCAAGTGACAGCTCTGGGTTTTCTCTGAGTTGCTGGTGGCGGCGAGTGTGGATGTGATCATTGTCCCTTTGTCTTTGTTAGTGATTTCCTGAATTGTATCTTCCAGGTCATTTGATGGGTCTTTCAGCAGTTACACTGAATTTGTTTTTCCATTTGTGTTTCTAACTTCTGGATACCCTTTTGTTCTCTGACTGCAGCCTTTTTATGGGAATTGATCCAGGAATCTTCCAGAAACCATTTCCAAGGCATCGGCTCCCTGAGCAGAAATCAAATCTGGGCCATGATGGGGACAGTGTGGAATCTTAGCACTGGTCTACAGAATGAAGGGCCTGTTCCTTGTGTTATTACCCTGTTTCCCCGAAAATAAGACAGTTGTCTTATTTTAAGGTGTGCTCCCAAAGATGCGCTAGGTCTTATTTTCAGGGGACGTCTTAGCTTTTCTGTAAGTAGGTCTTATTTTCGGAGGATGTCTTATTTTCAGGAAAACAGGGTAGCTTGTTTGATCTCCTTCCATTTTTAGTGAGCTATAGTTTGCACACCACAAAATTCTCCATTTTTAACTGTACAAATCTGTCATTTTTAGTATCTTCACAAGGTTATGCAACCATCATCACTATCTAATGTGAACAATTCCAAGAAGAAACTGTGTACCTATTAGCAATCACTCCCCCTTCTCCTCCCCAGAGCCCTTGGCGACTACTGATCTACTTTCTGTCTCCATGCATTTACCTGGTTTGTACATTTTTCAGCAAAGGAATCATACTGGCTCTTATCAGTTAGTGTAATATTTTAAAGCTTCATTAATATTGTAGTGTGCATGTGTATTAGAACTTCATTCCATTTTATGGCTAAATAATATTCCATCCTGTGGACTACACGTGTTTATCCATTCATCTGCTGACAGACATTTGGGTTGTTTCCACTTGGGGGCTATGATGAATAATGCTGCCAGGTACATGCTTTTGCACAAACATGTTTTCAATTCTTTTAGAGAACGGCTGCATCCTTTTGTGCTTAACTCAAAAGTGCTTAACTTTTGAGGAACTCCCAAACTGCCAAAGTAGTTGTACCATTTCACCCTGTATTAACAAGGTATTAGGGTTCCAATTTCACCACATCCTCACCAATTGTTATTGTCCTTTTTTAAAAATTATAGCCATTGTTAAAAAAAAAAAGGTCTAAAAAAAATTATAGCCATTGCAGTGGCTGTGAAGTGGTATCTCATGATTTTTGCATTTACTTAATGCTCAGTGATGTTGAGCATCTTTTCACGTGCTTGTGCCATATTTGGAAATATGTCTTTCTAAAGGCTGTCCCTATTTTTTAATTGGGTTATCTGCCTTTTTATTAAGTTGTAACAATTACAACTTAATTAGCTTTTTAATATCTGTGGTGTCTATGGGTTCAGATGTTTCTGTAAGGGTGTTTTAGGAGGGGATTTACATTAAAATTGATGGACTCTGAGTAAAGCAGATTGCCCTCCATAATGGGAGTGGGCCTCATCCAATCAAAGGCCTGGAAAGAACAAAGAGTGACCTCCTCCCAGCAGTGCAGCAGCAGCTGGTCTTTGGACCTGAGCTGTAACGTCAGCTCCTCCCTGGAGTCTCCAGTCTGCCAACCCACCCTGCAGACTGCAGACTTGCCAGCCTCCATAATACGAGCCAATTCCTTACAAAAGAAGTCTCTTTGTATAAACACATATCCTCTTTGTTTTGTCTCTCTACAGAACCATGACTAAATAAACCTATTAATATTTCCAAAGAATCACTTTTGGCCTTGTGGATCTTCTTTACTGAATATTTATTTCTTAATTCTGCTACAGCCTTATTATTTCCCTCTACTTTTAGTTTGTTCTGTTCTTTCTCTCACTTTATAATTTCCAGCCTTTCCTGTTGGCTGTTTAAATCCAACAGCCAACTATAATCCCACTGCCCACCCACAGCCTCCCAATCTGGAAAGCTCAGTCCCGGCCGTCCCCCGTCCCCCGTCCCCTACCTGGCCCCTTCACCCAGTCATCTCTTCCTGCTGTTCCTCCCTCAGAAATGGAGCCTGCCTTTTAGTTGTGGTTCTGCCTCTTGTCCAGTTTCTGACTTCTCTCCCACTCCGTCCGCCACGCGCCATCTTTATAAAGCAAAAGTCGGACCCTGTCACTCCTCTGCCCCTGACCCCACTTGCCACACTCTACCTCCTCGACACCTGTCTCCTTGAGTCTTGAGATACGTGGCTTGAACCACCCAGAATAAGCCAGCTCTTCCCTCTCAGCTTCATTTAATCTATTCACCCATTTTTTTGATTTTTTTTTTTTTTTTGGCTTGTTCCTTTCACTCCATTTTCCATTTTGATGTGTTTTCTCCCCCCTTGAAAATAAAAACCTGGATAAGACTAAATAACATAGATTTGGGACTTTACAAAGAAAGCTGTATAAATTTTTTCTCCTTCCCTTTTTTTTTTTTTTAATTAAATCATAACTGTATACAATGATACGATTACGGGGCATCATACACTCACTTCATCCTTCCTTCTCTTTCTTTCCTCTCTCATGGGCTCTATAAACCTTCCAATAACTGTTCTGTATTGCAGAACAATTAACAGCCATTGTTTTCTTCTTCATTTTTTCTGTCATCATTTCCTCCCTTCAGATATTCCTATAACATTCCTGATTGATATTTCAGAGTCTCAATATGGTTTTGTGGTTTCCATTCTTGTCTAATGCATGGACACTGTCTGTTCCTTTTTTGCAATCCCTTGAGCCTATTTTGCCATACTCTACCGGATGGTTAATGGCTTCTGGCTTGCTATTTATGGCTTCTAATTAACTGCTTGGATCACGGTGTTCAGGTATTAATTTAGCACTTGATTCCTTGAAGTCTTAACCAGAAAATGTTTGGCCACATCCTTCAGTTTTATCTCTGAGAAGCACCGCATCGGCCTCTTCCTGGACTGCCCCAAGGGTTGTTTCTACTCTCTTCAGAGTCAGATAATGAAGTAAAAATGCCGAGAGACTTTGTAAAATTCCACACCCAAGTGAACGTAGCGTTCATGGTGGCACCCCAAAGCTTACCAACCTACAGTCCTACCCATATCACTTCCAAAGCCCTCAAGTTCATGTGTAAAAACACTCAATTCTGCCTATAAATCCATTGCCTCCTGCAGGTCCACACTAGCAGGCAAGACACCTTCTTGAAGTCAATCAATAACCCCACCCCCACCCCCATTCTCTGCTACTTTCTGAATGACTTTAGCTAAGATATTTAAATTGTCTGTGGGTCAGTTTAACTCTAAAGTGAAGGTAATAATAGACTTGCAGTATTGCCGTAAGAATTAAAGTTTATATGGATAAGGGTCCTTATACGGCAGACAGTAAGCACCTATTTAAAGTTGGCTCTACTTAGTGTATTAGCAAGCTAGATTCATGGAGGATACAAAGATAAATCTGATGTACACTGTTACCTTTAAAGAACTTTCTGATTACAGGGTGAGGAGTTAGGCCTCCACATACCATACACACTACGCATGGACAGGATATAGGGAGCCCAGTAAACTTCTTCCCTTTGCCCCAGGATCTGTCCTCCTCTCCACTTCCTTACTAGCCCTTTCCCAAGAAAGGAAAAATTGTGATCAGAAGTCTATGGTCAATCATGGATCGAGCAATGTTTTACAAGTGGTCATATCATCATGCCTTTAAAATACACAACTGCAGGGCGGCACCTGTGGCTCAGTGGGTAGGGTGCCGGCCCCATATACTGAGGGTGGTGGGTTCAGACCCGGCCCCGGCCAAACTGCAACCAAAAAATAGCCCGGCATTGTGGCGGGCGCCTGTAGTCCCAGCTACTTGGGAGGCTGAGGCAAGAGAATCGCTTAAGCCCAGGAGTTGGAGGTTGCTGTGAGCTATGTGAGGCCACGGCACTCTACCAAGGGCCATAAAGTGAGGCTCTGTCTCTACAAAAAAAAAAAAAAAAAAGCAACTGCAAATAGTGTTCTGTTTTTTATTTCTAGTCTCTAGGTTCTAAGGGCAGGCTAGGTAGCATGTTAGCATCATCCATGTAGCTGGCTGGGTTAGAACTCAAGGTCTATTCCTCAAACGTGGCCATCTTAGCAGCAGGGAGAAGGAAGCAGGAGGCTTCACTTGGGACTTAACTCTAAGCCAATGCTCAACTCAGTCATACTTTTTTCAGAGAACCCTCCAAGTAGGGTATTTTCCCACAATCAAATGGTAATCTGTATGCCACTGTTCTATCAGGGGTCCTCAAACTGCGGCCCACAGGCCATATGAGGCAGTGTGATTGTATTTGTTCCCGTTTTGTTTTTTTACTTCAAAATAAGATATGTGCAGTGTGCATAGAAATTTGTTATAGTTTTTTTTTTTTTTAAACTACAGTCTGGCCCTCCAACGGTCTGAGGGACAGTGGAACTGGCCCTCTGTTTAAAAAGTTTGAGGACCCCTGATTCTGTGTTGAGAACCTCAGGGAAAGAGGTCTGAGGGGTAGGATTCGGGCACCGAGAGCAGAGGGTCATGGCAGGATTACAAACCATGCTGTGGGACAGTATCCTTGCCTAGTGGCAGGGGACAAGAATAGGAGAAAATAAGAGAAGGCTTCCTGAAAGAGGTGGCATGTGAACAGAGACCGTAGGGTGCATGATATAAGCTGGAACAGTGGGAACTCCAAGAATTCTGAAAACTAGGGCGGCGCCTGTGGCTCAGTGAGTAGGGCGCCGGCCCCATATGCCGAGGGTGGTGGGTTCAAACCCAGCCCCGGCCAAACTGCAACAAAAAAATAGCCGGGCGTTGTGGTGGGCGCCTGTAGTCCCAGCTACTCGGGAGGCTGAGGCAAGAGAATCGTGTAAGCCCAAGAGTTAGAGGTTGCTGTTAGCCGCGTGACGCCACGGCACTCTACCGAGGGCCATAAAGTGAGACTCTGTCTCTACAAAAAAAAAATAAAATAAAATAAAAAGAATTCTGAAAACTAGCAAGGACAAAACAGAATTTAAATAAAAGAAAAAAAAACACATTAGGGAATTTGTTTGTTTTTGAGAAACCAAATTGGCCAGTGTCCAGGCTCTGGATGTGAGGGCTGCAGGCAATCTGGACACTGGGGAACTAGTCCTTTTACAAGGTAGATAATGGTCAGTGGGCTCTTCCACGGTTCAGTGAAATCCCCAATCCTACCTCCATCATCAAAAACCTCAGTTTCTTGGCAACTCGGAACATGAGAAGTGAGCATCTTTCATAAAGGGAAACAAGTAGCCCAATAACTAGAAAAGGTCAAACCCAATTGTCTTGATAGAATAGTTTAATAAAGGCAATATTTCCACCTCTTGTCTGCCACTTCCTCCAAGGTCAAATGCCCTTCTCCACTGAATCCTTCCGAGGAAAGCTCACCCATTACCTTGCGTCTCCTGAATCCACTGAGTCTTCGTCTTCATGCTATCAGGTGTCACCTTGATATGGGACACCCCTCCTTCCTGTTTCTGCTTCTCTCTCTCTAGCAGCCCCTCCTCAGTCCCCCTTTAAGGCTGAATCATTGACTCTCTCTGAGCATCTTGGAAAAGTCTCTATTAAGGACTCAGCGGTCTAACGCCCAGGTCCAAGGTACCCTAGCAGAGGTGCTGCCTCTGACAGGCCCACCCCACAAACATCCCCACTAGCACCTAGCAGATGGTAGTACAATCTATATTTGAGAAGTGAAACTGTCAGAAGAGGACAGGAAAAGAATGAAGAGTGAAACTCCCAGGGTGAGGGAAGGGGAGGGGTGAGAGATGGTTATAAAAGGAAGGGGGGCCAGAGAAAAAGTTTCCAATAAAGGAGTTAAGTTTCATCCAGGGAGCATCACAGATTTTTTAGTGCAACACCAACAGGCTTAGGGGTGGGCTTTGTTGGTTTTAAGCGCAGAATAGGGTTGGGGGGACAAGATGACACACCAGGGATTTGTACACATCATAAGCCCTGCTGCCCCCCGAATAGTCATCTCACCTAAATGCCCCCCTCTTCTGTCTCACTAGAGTCTTTCGTACTTACTAGCTGGACTCTATGAAGCTGTCCTTGATGGCTGCAGCCCACCTGATATCTAGGTTCATAAAACTGGACTATTTAAGAAAAGTCCATTCTCTCTGAATGTACAAATTGACATAAAGAATACGACTTTGTCCTTCATTTGTCAGATATATGTGTCCAATCAGAATATAAACTCTCATGTGCCACATTTACGTCACCTGGCAGTACTAGCCTGGGTACAGAATGAATATGCATTAGATGATTTCAGAAACAGATGGGCTTTGGAATATTCTTTTCTAGAGTGATAGATTCTGCTTCTGCTTTTTGTCTTCCTACCTCCCCAATTTCTCTTTCTCCCTGCCCATATGGCTGCCCAACTAGAAGACTGTATTTCCCAGCCTCCCTTGCAGCTAGGTCATGTAATTATGTTTTTGTCAAATGAATATGAGCAGTAGAGATTTGTGAAAACAGCCTAAAAGGTAACTGCTTGCCCTGAACTTCTCTTTTTTCTTTCCTCAACCTCAAACAAGAACATGCAAACAACCTGGCTTCTACTGCATATTCTTGGGGATAGCGGAGCAGCAAGATGGAAGGAACCTGAGTCCCTGAATGATCTTTTGGCACAGAGTTGCCCCACCAGCCCCAGACCAGCCAGATTTTTATCTGAGAGAAAAATAAACTATCTTGTTTAAGCCACTACACATTGGAGTCTGTTTCAATAGTTAAGCCTCTATCGAAGGAACATACTTCCTCAAATCTATTCTTTCCACTTACTTTAATACACTAATTATAATTTTTTTATTATTAAATCATAGCTATGAACATTAATGCGATCATGGGGCACCATACACTGGTTTTATAAACAGTTTGACACATTTTCATCACACTGGTCAACATAGCCTTCCTGGCATTTTCTTAGTTATTACGTTAAGACATTTATATTCTACATGTACTAAGTTTCATATGTACCCTTGTAAGATGCACAGCAGGTGTAACCCCACCAATCACCCTCCCTCGACCCATCTTCCCCCCCCCTCTCCTCCCTCTCCCCCTTCCCCCTATTCTTAGGTTATAACTGAGTTATAGTTTTCATATGAAAGCCATAAATGAAAAAATTCTTATATGAAACTTCTGAGTACTCCCCTTATCAAGTAGTCAGTGACCTTCCTGTTTCCTCTTTCCCACTGTCTGGAATGTGATGGTAATATTTGGAGCTTAAGCAGTCATTCCGGACCATGAAGTTACATGCTAAGAATTAGAAAGAAGCCTAAGAGCAGGATCCGGGGTCCCTGGTGACCATGGAGCTCCACACCAGTTCTGGACTGCCTATTTCCAGATTTCTTCACAAGGGAGAAAAGCGTCTATATTCTTGAAGTTATTAATGGTTGCTTGTTGTATACAGCTGAAACTAACTAACTATAGACACATCCACTAACAGATGTCAGCTGCAGGGGCACACATTTCAAACCCCAGCTTGATCCTTGGTATGCCTGGCGGTAGAAAAGGGAAATCACTACTACCCAAAGTTGTACAAGTAAGAGGCTTTGCTTTCGTGTTCATTGAAGTAACTCTACAGGGAGGTCAGGGGCTGACAAATCCCCAGCCTCTGCGCCCAGCAGGCCTCAACAATGGTGGCTCACACTGGGGGATCATGAGCTGTGTGGTGACAGAAAAGAAGAGGAAGGAAGTAGGGAGCTGATGTGACCCCCTGTGATGGGTCAGTGAGCAGGAACAGACTGCTCTGAGGTGGGCGCTGGTCACTGCAAATTTAGGTCAATACAGACAAGAAGGAAATAAGGCAACATCTAGCTTTACGCTGCCCTGGTCTCTGCACACCCCAGGCCGGATGCGGCGCCCTCCCCCACTATCCCGGAAAGAGGGTGGAAGCCAGATTCTGAGATCTGGGGGAGCACAGACTCAGCACCCGGCACGGTCCACAGCCTGCGAGGGCTTGGGCGACCCTCCCGCTCGCGGCCTCAGTCTCCCCGCCTGTAAATCGGGCAGCAGGCACTGACAGTTCCGGAGGGCCCTTGCTCCAAGCCTGCCGGGGTCCGAGCAGTGCGCTCTCCATCCCAGCCTCGCTGTGTCAGAGCGGTCTCCTCTGGCGTCCTTACCACCCCCGCCCCGTCCCCGTCCCTCCGTCCCCGGCTCCAGCTCTCCCCTCCCGCAGCCTCACCCTCCTCGGACAGGTAGCGCAGGTCGTAGAATTCCCCCGCGAAGGTGCCGTAGGAGGAGTCGTGGCGCGGCACCGACTCGTCTGCGCCCGCGTTCCCCTGCGCTCGGCCCCGGGGTCCCCGGCCCCCCGGGCCCGCGCCGTCGTCGGCGGGGCTGGCAGCGCAGGCGGCGGGCCCCTCCAGCAGCAGCAAGAGCAGCGGCGCCCAGGCCCCCAGGCGCTGCTGCGGTGGCCGCGCCATCGCCGCGCTCAGATCCCGCAGCCAGGCCGCTCCGGCCGCAGCGGGGGCGCCGCGGGCGCGGGCCGGGACCGAGTTACAGCCACCGCCGCCACCGCCGCCACCGCCGCCACCGCCGCCACCGCGCGCCCGCGCAGCCGCGGAGCCGCCCGCACTCCGCCTCCCGGCCGCGGTCTGCGCATCCTCGCTCCAGCCCCGCAGCCGCCTCCTTCCTCGCGACAACCTTTCCTCCGGGCCCCGACCCTCCTTCCTCGCGGCTCCCTTCCTCCCGCCCTCCTTTCCATTCTCCCCACCTCCTGCACGTCCGTCCACGTCCTCCTCCAGCCTCCTGCAAATTTGGCCCTTCTAGTCCTTTGCTACTCGGAGTGTGGTCCGCGGATCAGCAGCATCAGCTGATCACTGAAGCTTGTCAGCATCATTCGTCTTAGACCCCACTCCAGACCCGAGATTTAGGATCTGCATTTTACCAAAATCCGCAGGGCATCCCAAGAAGCGCTCCTCGAGGGTTTATCCTGGACACAGCTTGTTAGAATTGCTGCCTCCGGTACCTTGTTCCTGCACTTTTTGGTTTATACAACCACTTACTGGATCCATTGTTTCTTGGATTATCACAGAAGGAACTTGAAATTGCAAGACCACCACTGAGTGGATATCCAGGCTGAGGTGCTTAGAGGCAGAGAGGAAACAAGGACCCAGATCTCCGGCCTGGATTCAACCCCTTCCCCTCCAGGCTCTCGGAGTGTGTAACCAGCAGAGACTGGTGTCTGTACATTACCTGCCCCCTTCAAAACGAGGCAGCTGGCTCACCTGTAGCCTGTCCCGAGCACGCCCAGGCTTTGGAAGGCCTGTACTAAGTCTGATGGGCAGGCTGAATTCTTGACTTGATTAAACCCATTCCTGCCACTTGCAATTCACTTTCAGTTATTTATTCAGCCATCCATTTATTCCCTCTAAGCACTTGCTACAAGAGGGGCCCCAGGGTTCTCTTCTGATGATGGTTGTTGGGGTGCTAACACAGTTAAACTGCTAAGCTGTTTTCTGGAAGAGACATGTACGCAATTCTTCCCACACTGGTGTTGCATAGCCAGGATTTTAACCTGCTTTTATCTACTTCTTTTTATTGCATTGTATAAACAAAATAATGATGGAGAAAGAAAAGCATATTTGTCCCAAATGCAGACCTGGAAGTCAACCTGCCTGCAGTGGTCATCGATAGTCTCCTGTGATTAGTAATCTCCATAATGCAATGAAGATTAGGTCAGGTAATAGAGGTAATGATCAACAGGGTTCAATGCTATGAATAAAAATGTATATTATGAAAATTTAATATGCAAAAAGAAACTAGTGACTTCAACCTTTCATGGCTGGGTTGGCCAGGAGATTTAAGTAGTGCTATTGAAATAGGCAGGCCTGCTGGACAGCTCAGAGAGCAGGTGTCTGCTATTGGGTGTTATCTGATGGTGAGTTGTCCAGTTGGAGTTTAAACATGTTACTCTTGACAACTGAATCAAGGTGTGATTCTTGAAAATCATGGGTTTCACTAGATTCCCCCTAATACCAGTTATTGAAAGAAATAGATCCAATTTATTGTTTGAAAGAGGTAAGATGAACTATAATTACTTTTACAAAATCAAAACAAAGAGACTTGTGAAAAAGCATAGCTTGGGGCTTGGCGCCTGTAGCTCAGTGCCTAGGGTGCCAGCCACATACAGCGGAGCTGGTGGGTTCGAACCCGGCCCTGGCCTGCCAAGCAACAATGACAACTACAACAAAAAATTAGCCGGTGTTGTGGTGGCCACCTGTAGTCCCAGCTACTCGGGAGGCTGAGTCAAGAGAATCGCTTAAGCCCAAGAGTTTGAGGTTGCTGTGAACTGTGATGCCACAGCACTCTCCTGAGGGTGTAGTGAGACTCTGTCTGAAAAAAAAAAAAAGCATAGCTTGGCATTGCATCAAATTCTAAAACACAAATGTCTGATCTAATAGATTAAAAATCTATTCAAGTATCATCCTTCAGAAATCAATCTTCCTTAAAAATTGAGATTTCTTTCTTTTCTTCTCCTTCATTCACCAGGGGAGGTATGGTCAATTTTAAATGTATCAACATTTAGCCAACAAAATAAAGCATCAAACACTGAGACTTGTGATCTCAGTGTCAATTCTCTGGTTTGGGAAACCAAAATGTTACCTAGTACTTTCTTTCTCTTTTATTTTTCTTTTCTTTTCTTTTCTTTTTTTTTTTTTTTTGAGACAGAAGACTCTGTCACCCTGGGTAAGTGCCATGGCATCATCATAGCTCACAGCAACCTCAAACTCTTGGGCCCCGTGATCCTCTTGCCTCAGCTTCCCAAGTAGCTGGGACTATAGGAGGCCACCACAATGCCCAGCTAATTTTTCTATTTTTAGTAGAGATGGGGTCTTGTTCTTGCTCAGGCTGGTCTTGCATTTCTGAGCTCAAGCAGTCCACCCACCTCGGCCTCCCAGAGTGCTGGGATTACAGGTGAGAGCCACCATGCCTGGCCTATTCTTCTCCTTTCAGTTACTAAAATTAACAGTAATGGTGCCCAAATAGAAGGCAAATGAAAACCAGACGATTCCTCTCCTGGTAAATAAGTCTGATAAAAACTCATGGGTTTTCTGTATTGTTTTACAGAGGAGAGTGTAGGGAAGGGTTTGCAACCACAGCCTACAATGAAGTTTGCAGGTAATCTGTGGATTTCAACTCTCTACTCATGTTTAAGAACCCAAGGTCTATGGCCTCAAAAGGGGCTACAGACAGTCTTCATGGGTGGCGAGAGGAGCATATGAAAGTCTGGAATAATGTTGTGATGCATGGATTTTTCTAGGGAGAAACCCATAGTGTTCATGTGTCACTCAAAGTCTATGAGCCTCTTCAGGACCTTAGAATTTATTCGAGTTCCCAATTCCTTACAGACTTAGCTGTTTCCATTTCATGAGATTCTCTCCCATCCACTTAAAATTATTTTTTGGGGGGGAGGGGTTTCTTACACTTCGGACAGGGGTCCTCAAACTTTTTAAACAGGGGACCAGTTCACTGTCCCTCAGACCGTTGGAGGGCCAGACTATAGTTAAAAAAAAAAAACTATGAACAGATCCCTATGCACACTGCACATATCTTATGTTGAAGTAAAAAAACAAAACAGAACAAATACAATCACAACGCCTCATGTGGCCCGCAGGCCTTAGTTTGAGGACCCCTGTTGATGTAAAGCCTATTCCAGTCCTCCACATGCAGAGACCCTCTGCTCCCTACCAATGTGAGTTTACTGGAGGGCTAAGAAATAGTTTGGTTTCCATTTTGAGCACATTTTCTGGGAAGAACTTTGCCTTGAACATTCTGAGACCACTGGCTAAATAAGAACTGGCTATTCAAACAAGAACTTAAGAGATGAACCAGAGTTTAAATTCAGTTTCATTTTTAAAAGAAAGACAGCACCTTTATTTTCTCTCCTTATCAAAGCCAGTTCTGTAAAACAAACTTTTCTCTGTTATAAAAACCTCCCCAAATCAGTGCTGTATCTTGGCATCTGACCAGTAACAGATTTGCCCATGCGTCTGACTGCCTACAATATATGATTTTTCTCTTTGGATTTCCTAAGAAATAAAAGCTATGACTGTGGCATTTCCTCAGAAAGTTAAGCACAGAGTTGGCATATGACCCAGCAATTCCAATAGAATTAAAAAGATATGTTTACATAAAAACCTATACATGAATGTTCATTACAATGTTACTCATAATAGCTAGGAAGTAAAAGCAACCCAAATATCTATCAACTGATGAATGTGATACATTACTCAGCCATAAGAAGGAAGGAAGCTCTGATATATGCTACAACATGGATGAACCTCGAAAACATGTTAAGTGAAAGATGCTAAGTCGCAAGAGACTAGTATGATTCCATTTATATGAAATGTCTAAAATCAGCAAATCTATAGACAGAAAGTAGATTAGTGGCTGCCAAAGCTTACAGGGGTGGTGGTGGGGACATGGTAGTGACTGCTAACAGATACAGGGTTTCTTTTTGGTGTAATGGAAATGTTCTGGAATTAGACGGTGGTATTGTTTGAGCGATATGGTGAATATACTAAAAAAGCACTGAACTGTACACTTTAAAATGGTTACAATGATGAACTTTATTTGACTTTTTTAAAAAGCTGTGATCTTTGAGATCACATGATAATTGTAGAGGTGAAAGAAAGATAGATATGATATCAGAATATTCCTGTGCTATTTGGGGAATATAAAATTCTGGGTGCATACAGTTGAGATCTTCCAAATGCTCTAGAGGACCTCACACTTTCAAACCTAAAGATCTCCCATGCAGTCTGCAATCCATACACCCTGTGGGGTGCAGAATTCCCAGACCCCTTGTAGTGACCTTCCATGCCCACCAGGAGTCTGGCCTAGTCTGGAGCCCTAGCTGTGGAATGATCAAGTCAACAAGCTGATTTTTCTCCCCTGGACGTACAGTATATGTTGCGTGACCGTGTGGTGCTGTTGTTTTCATTTTAAATACATTTTAAAAGGTGAAACAAGTCTAACAATTCCTCAGAGTCCCTACAAATCCACCCCTACAATTTCATCTTCTTGCGTCACAGGGTCAAGCACCCATCATACACTTAAGGAGGCAAATAACCAAGACAATGGCCGAAACCATGGAATCCTCTTGATTTTACTGCTTAGAGGTGAGCTGCCAAAAGTACGGGGTTTTCAAATACAATCACAGCCAACTTCTTTGTGGTCAGACTTCCAATGACATCAACCTTCAGAATCATCTGTGAACTCGGGGAAGTGGGGAAGCAGCTGGTGACTCAGAGCCTCCAGGAAACATTGGCCAAAAAGCCCATGCACCCCTCCTTGGAAGCCAGGCAAATCTGACACATGAAATACTTGGTTTCCTGGCTCCCTGGAGAAAACTTCCGCTTTGGCCTGGAGGTTTCCATCAGAAAGCAGGAGGTGGGGGAGCAGAAGCCTCAGAAAGCAGGTTAGACAAGGAAAAGGGTGCTGGGCTGGTGAGAGGGGACAGCCCCATAGTGTATAGGAACACGTTTTTTATCACGTGCAGGAGATAAGGAACAACAAAGCTGTTTTAAAAGTATAGCCAGGGAACATGGGGGCAAAAGGCCCCCAATTCCACAACTGCCCCAGATAGCTCCACTGGTAGAGAGCAGGCAACAGTAAAAAACCATCAGGGAAAAGAGAATAATATCCTATAAAAGGCCAAGCCAAGTCCAACACATTTTGACAGTTCCTGATGACATCACTGCACCATACCAAGGTACAAAAGGGGCTGATGTTTGTAATGATGACCATGACTCATCAAGAAAAGGTTAAATACTCTCCAGGATACTCTGTTTACTAAGGCAGGGAAGTGCGTAATACAGCTTAGAAAGAGTTCCCTCAAAAAAATATTAAAATTTTAAAGATTCAGCACTTAAAGGGTTAATACTTAGTTATCCGAATATTTGCTTACATACCTCATTTTACAACAATGCTCATGAATGAGGCATCACTTTTTTTTTATAGTCGTTAGTATCAAATTATTGGCACCATTCAGTTTTAAGGATAGGGACAGGAGAGCAAACTATACAATATAACATAAAAATACAGTTCTGATACAAATATATGAGATCGATTCCTCTTAACAAGTGGTCATAAGAAATGTATGGACATTTTACACACAAGGTAATACAGCTAGTAAATTATCACATGGAAAAGTGCTCAGCCTCTCTAGCAATTAATGAAATAAAACAACTTTTCAAGAACAACTATACACACCTATTAAACTAGTGAAAATAAATAAAAATGGCAAAACCCAATATTGGCAGAGCAATTGGTAAATAGAAATGCTCATACATTGCTGGTGGCATCATAAATTGTAGAGGGGATTCAAGCATTTGGGGGGAACGGGAGTTGAACTAGATGACCTTTAAGGTCTTTCCAACCCCAAAATTGGATCTTTCTAGAAAGCAATCTGGCAATATAAAACAAGAGCTATAAAATATTTCATGCTCTTTGACCTTGTAATCCCTCTTTGGAGATACTCCCATGGGAATAATCCAAAGGAAGAAGCATTTTTTACAAAGACATTCATAGCAGCACTATTTATAAGAGTGAAAAATGACACATAACCCAAATCTCTAATAACACGGAGAAGTGAGGTTAACCATGTTACATGGACAAAAAGACATTTAAATTGGTGAGAGTAGAATTTGTATTGAGGAGACAAGTGTCAGGTGTCCAAGTACAACAAGAGAGAATGATCAGTAGCTATGTAAAAATATGTGCATATTTATCGAGAAAGCTAGGGAAATAACTAAGAGGGATAGTTTGTGGTGGTTAGGGGGGCTCCTTTATTCCTGCAAAGTTGTTCAAGTGCATAATAAAAATTTAAAAACACCCTCTTGAAACTATATAAAAAGAGAACAAAGTATCTTCTGGTCAAGGTTCTATCAATAGGCTATTAATTGATCAACTTTAGAAATACTTTACCTTATGGAACACCCCAATGAATCTTGTTGATAATGAATTGTTGTAACCTTGTAAGGATTTCTAGACAATTTAAGTTTAATTTTCTACTTTGGGTTTGGTGATAAATTCTATTTATCCCAAATAATATTGTAGCCAATAAATTCACTAGTTAAATTATATTTCAGGTTAAACTGAAGTTCTTTCAGTCGAGATGATATATGAACTTTCTATTTTTAAGTTCATCGCCTCATGTCTGAATAAAAATGAATGTTAAGGACTTTATAAGATCTGTGTATTTATCAATGTAAATGGAAAAACCAGCAGTAAAGAATTATTCTCTCATTAAAAATGACTCTTTAGCAAACAGTCAAAGCTTGGTGCAAGTTTCAGTCATACAAAATCACATGGTTGAGATTGATAGCAAAGGATTCCATGCTATATTTACCCCTTGTGGTTGTTAACAGATACACACAGGTACTTCTAAAAAGGAATCCCTGTTTCCCCACCTTTTTTCCCCTAGATTTACCAAATCCTGTCTCAACTACCTTGAGTAGTAGAAAAACTCTAATGCTCAGGAGACCTAAAATAACTTTTCCCATAAAAGTCGAGCCAGAAGCTGGCTTCAACGAACCAACGGAGACCTGGGCAAACCGAGCACACAACATTTGTGTGTTGTGCTAAAGTGAGCACACGAAGCCCGAAGAAAGAAAACGGACAGAAGGCACCATGCCGTCCTCCAGGCAACAGGGGAGAATTTCACAGTTCGGTCATCAACAGTCTTTTCATCATTTTCTCTCTCTCCAGTTCCTGCCGCAGTGTCTCTGCACTAAAAAAGAATAAGTGACAAAAGAGTGAGACGAATCTTCAGAAACTGTAGGAACAAACAGCTTAAGTATCATCTCCCAGGTTCTTTCCTGATCTCAATTATAGATTTTCCTTTTTAGGCTCCACAAGGACCCGCTCCCAACATTTGCTAGCATCTTAGTGACCTTGAACTGTCTGGCTACTTATTGTTTTTTCAGTCCCACCAGACTGAGAGTTCCTCAGGAGACTGACTGGTTATTCATCTCTACAACCTCAGAACCATGGCCCAGTGCAGTGGCTCACAACTGTAGCACTCTGGGAGGCCAACGTGGGTGGATAGCCTGAGCAAGAGTGAGACTCCATCTCTACCAAAAACAGAAAAACTAGCCAGGCGTTTTGGTGGATTCCTGTAGTCCCAGCTACTCAGGAGGCTGAGACAAGAGGATCTCTTGAGCATAAGAGTTTGAGGTTGCTATCAGCTGGGCTGACACCATGGTATTCTACCCCAGGGTGACCTGAGTGAGACATTGTTTCAAAAAAATAAAAATAAAAATAAACCCCCAAACCTAGCACAGGTTTTGGGGTGTGATAGCCACTCAGAAAAAGTCTTTTAAATGAATGGGAAGATGTGTAAGGGTTAGATTTCTTTAAATCATGCTCTAAATTGATTTCCATATGTATTTTATCTCAGAGTTTAATTCAATTAACGTCTGAGGCAATGTCCTAACAAAGAATTCATTACATTTTATGTATGTATGTATATATGTGTTTATGTATTTATTTATTTATTTATTTTTTTGAGGCAGAGTCTCACTCTGAAGCCCTGGGTAGAGTGCTATAGCATCACAGCTCACAGCAATTGCAAACTCCTGGGCTCAAACGATCCTCTTGCCTCAGCATCCCAAGTAGCTGGGACTACAGGCACCTGTCACCATTCTGGACTGATTTTTCTATTTTTAGTAGAGACAGGATCTCACTCCTGCTCAGGCTGGTCTCAAATTCTTGAGGTCAAGCAATCCTCTCATCTCAGCCTCCCAGAGTGTTAGGATTACAGGCATGAGCCACCATGCAGGGCCCTTTGCAGACATTTCAACAAATACTTAACAGTACAAATAAAAGAAAAAATGAAGGAGTTGCAGATGTCACAAGCACAACGAGCCCGGAGCCTATCTATGTGCGATTTCCCGGTCACCAGAGATACTGCCACTACCTCCTGAGCAGACTAACCTGGCTGCCAGAGAAACAGGCTTCCGGGTAGTGTAAACGGTCTGCACTGTGGAGACGGTCTCTGTCAAAGGCCTCAGGGTCGCTGTTGGAATCAGCGGGGAAGACTGGCCAGGACAGCACTGTAATTTACTGTCTCGAAAGTCTGCCTGGAGAAGAAACAGAGCAGAGGAGATCAATCTCAATTTGGGTTTCATTTCCACACTGTCAGCTGCTCCCTGAGCCTCACTCCCCAGTTCTTCCTGCTATTTTTTACTACTAGCTAAGATCGGTTGCCATTTGAAGTGATTTCACTTTGTGCCAGACACCATGCTAAACACTTACATACATTACCTCTTGACACTCTTTTAAGGTAAAGACTGTATTTCATCGCCTCTTAGACACCATTAGTTATACGTTGCACCATTTTTGCATGTGCCTCAGGGAAAGACAAATGTGGCCCCTCAAACTTTGTCATGCCCACTATTGTAGCAAACATTCTGATTTCAGAGGTGTTGAAAGGTGAAAAAAATGTGTCTCTCAAAACCAATTTTATGGGGGCAAAAAACTCCAAACTGTGAGGCTCAGAGATGTAATCTACCCAAGGTCACACAGTGTTAAGAACAATATTCAAAAACTGGGTTAGCTTGTGGCAGGTGCTTGCAGGCCCAGCTACTTGGGAGGCTGAGGCAAAAAGATCTCCTGAACCCAAGAGTTTGAGATTGTTGTGAGCTATGACAACACCACAGTACTCTATCCAGGGCGACAGAGTGAGACTACGTCTCCAAACAAAACAAAACAAAAAACACAAAAAAACTAGGTTAGCCAACTCCATAACTAATACTTTTCATCACTGCAGCAGATGTTTCCAAAGTATGGTCCCTAAATTAGCAGCATCAGCATTATCTTAAAATTTGGGAAAATTGGCTCAGTGCCCATAGCACAGTGGTTACAGCGCCGGCCATGTACACCGAGGGTGGCAGGTTGGAACCCACCCCGGGCCACCAACAAGGACAACTGCAGCAACAACAAAAAAAAAAATAGCCAGGCATTGTGGCGGCACCTGCAGTCCCAGCTACTTATGAGGCTGAGGCTTAAGACCAAGAGTTGGAGGTTGCTGTGAGCTATAACACCACGGCACTCTACTAAGGGTGACAAAGTGAGACTCTGTCTCAAAAAAAAAAAAAAAGTTGGAAAAATAGGAAAGGCCCCACCCAAAGACCTTTGGGAAGGTCTGGGGATAAAGTCTAACAATGCACATTTTAATAAGACCTCCAGATGATTCTCTGGGGGAATTATGGGAAAGTTTCAGAAATACTGGTCTGGAGTATACAGCCTCATGTGGAGAAGATAATGTTGTCATTTTTATTACAAAGCAAATTGTGCTTATTACTTTTTTTTTTTTTTTTTAAACATAGTCTCACCCTGGGTAGAGTGCCATGGCGTCCCAGCTCACAGCAACCTCAAACTTTTGGGCTTAAGCGATTCTTTGTCTCAGCCTCCCAAGTAGCTGGGACTACAGGCGCCTGCCACAATGCCTGGCTATTTTTTGTTGCAGTTGTCATTGTTGTTTTTTAGCTGGTCTAGGCCGGGTTTGAACCCACCAGAAAAATGAAAAAAAATTCCATAATTCCTTACCCTTGTCATTAGTATGTTTCCTCATACTGTTCCTTCTTTCTTTTTCTTTTATTTTTGACAGGATCTTTCCCTGGCACCGAGAGAGCAATGGTTCAATTATTGCTCACCGCAGCCCTGAACTCCAGGGGACTCGAGGAGTCCTCCAAAGTAGCTGAGACTACAGGTGCACACCATGACAGCTAATTTTTAAATTTTTTGTAGAGGTGGGGTCTTGCTATATTACCCAAGCTGGTCTCAAACTCCTGGTCTCAAGCAATCCTCCCACCTTGGTCTCCCTGCATACTGGGATAATCGGCATGAGCCACCACATTTGGCTATTGTAGTATTTTTTCAAATTCAATGCATGGTTTTTGTTTGTTTTATATCCTTTTGACCATACAAGCTACATATTTTATAACTTGTTCTTGGCCCTGAACTTGGAGAAATTTAATACGTGACTTTCTGAAGAAGACACTTTTTAGGGGCTTAGGTGCCACCTCAAGGAGGCCATCCCAGCAGGTCACCATGTAATACATACAGTAACATCATACATTTGTCTAGTATGTAACGTTTTCCACAAAGAACTTTCACACATGTTGTTCTGTAGTAGTCGTGGGTGCTGTTCACCAGATAATTCCACCCCTAATGGTCAGGCAGCAAGGGGAGGAAATTCAATGTGTCATTTTAAGACCTTTCCAGCCTGATATAAGAGTAAGAAGGTCTTTTGTTTTGTCAGTGAAGTGAGCAAAGGGTTGGGCTTCTGACGCCATTTTTGATTCCTCCTGGAAAAAGAGGGAAATTTGCACGGATGGTACAAAGGTAACCGTGGGGAAAAGTGCTTGGGCCTTGGCATGAATCGAGAGAGTGGCACCAAAGTATACGAGCAGTCACTGTGTTCTTGACTGCCATGCACACCAAGTGAAAGAAAAAAAAAAAAGAAAACACCAGTTTCACTTAAGAATGGCCCCTCTACAGCAGTAAAAATTATTTATGTTATTAAAACTCAACCCTAGATACCTGTATCTTTAGTATTTATTGAATGAGGAAATGAATAGATGAATGAACAAACTTTTGTTAGATAAAGCAGGTAACAGAGGGACAGACCCAGGTTAGAAATATGCATGTGGGACAGAAATCTGGCCGGAGCCAGGCAGAGGCCTTCATACTAGATGGACCAACCAAAGTCCTCGGCTGAGTATCAGCAGAGACTCAGCTAATAGGCCTGAATACAAAGTAGAAACTGGTCTCAGGATGAAGCAAGAAGCCCAGTCACTGAGACCAGCTCCAAGGTCAATGCTAGATCACTGCCAGACCAACTGTGTCCAGAGTTTCTGAGAGCTGCTAAGCTCCCCTGTGACTGTGGCCAGCATAGGTAGAGGCCTTTCGGAGAGGTAGAAGTGGAACCTGAAGCAAGTTCAAGTGTCATGACCTTGGTGAGAAGCTTGACCATGACACATAGGAGTGAGAAAATTGGGAGCCTGAAGCCCCCAAGGTTGGCCTCTGTTGCCAGACAGCTGTCCATAACTCCCTAGTCATTATATCCATCCAGTCCTCTCTCCCCAGGTCACAGACTTGTCTATCCAGCTGCCCAGCCATTGTTGCCACCTGGATATTTCAAAGGCATTTCTCATGTGTCATGGCCAAAGGCAACCTCATTATCCCTCCCTGCCTGTGTTCTTCCAAGTTCCTTATCCCAGGGAATGGACTCACTGTCTATCCACATTCTTCAATTCAGAGATCTGACAACCATTCCTGACCTTCCCTCTCCCCCACCCAACCCATTATCCCACCAACCTCTTAAATATCTCCCCGATCTGTGCACTTCTCCCCACTTTCACCAACAAAAACCACTCTGGGCCAGGCGCTCTGCCCTCCCCCCACCGAATCCACAGAGTGGACTGTCTTGAATCCACTCTGCCTGGACCTAACTGTTGTCCCACTGTGATCACAGGGACCCTGTCCAAGTGCATCTGCCCTGTCACGAACTCCCCTGCTTAAAGGCCTGCATGGGCTTCCCATTGCTTTGAGGATGGAGATGAGAGTCTTTGTTGTGGTCTAAAGGCCAAGGGGTGGTTGTGCCCCTCCCTATGTCCCTTTCCTCCTCTCACCATCCTCCACCCCTGCCACTGTGCTTTTGACGTTCCAGTCCCACTGGCCTGCTTTTCAGTCCCTTGAATGTGTGATGACCCCATCCGCCCCAGGCCTCTGGTTCATGCTGTTCCCTCCTCCTGGTCCAGCTGTCTGCGAGCCACTCTCTTGCCCAGTTCTTAAAAGTCCAAGTGTGGTTTCTGCCATTGGCTCCCTGCTCTGCCTTGGCCCCCACCTTTTAGGAAGGGCTTCTCTAAGAGTCTCACAGCACTGCCAAGGCTGGGCAGGAGGCCAGAGTGCCCCACCATGGCCAAATGAGGGAGGTGGAGCCAGAGTTTCCAGCTGGGGAGCTGTGGCCAACAAAACCACAGGAGGGCCAGAATGAGTGTCAAGGCAATAGCATCTAACATCCTGGCACAGCCCTTGTGTCTCTGCCCTCTTATTCTTAAAAGGCAGATGCTGGAAGCAGCTTATGACCCTAGAAATGGATTGTTCTAGGAACCTGTTTTTTCCTTTGCCTAGCTTGCTGGACACCTTCCCACTTCTGCTCACCCTGTGAAACTTGAATCAGCCACCGCTCACTCTGTCGGTCTCCATGTGGCTGCAGGTGGTGACCATCATCCAGCTCATGACCCTGCCCTTAGAGCTACTCCTGGACCACCCAAGTCTATTTCGCAGATGCTCCAGAAGCACAGAAACCCTTCGGAAAGTGCCTCGGGGATCATGTGGTTCTAGCAATTGCAAACCCTGATTCCTGGGAGAAGGAGAGAATGAGAAGAAGGAAGAGTGGACCCTGGACTCCCCACTTCTGCTCATCATCCCGTAGCTTCTACAGAAGCTTTCCTTTAAAGAACGAGGTGAGTAGCTGAAAAGAAGTGTGAAAATCATCAGACGCTTCACTTTGCAGATGATGACACTACACTACTTAAATTTTTAAAAGTATTTAAACATTTGGCAGAGTTTAACCAAGCTGCCCAGTGACACCCAGAGATGTGGTAACAAGAAGCTGGTTGTCAGGACTACCGTTCTTGTTCCTTACAACACCCTGCCGGTGGAGAAACAACATTCTAATTGACATTTGTGGGATGCTCTGTGGTTGGTAAAGTACTTCCAAAGTTTTGGTCTCTTTTGATCTTTGCTTCCATTGGATACAAAGAGAACATTCTTATTACTATTTCCACTTTAAATAAGAGTAGGCTAGTACTCAGAATGAGAAAGTGACTTACCTAAGATCACACCGTTATCAAGAACCAACCAGAAAGAAATGAAAACAGGTGTTCAAACAAATATGCGTACACACACGTCACTGCAGCACTATTCACAACCACCACAAAGGTGGAAACCAAATACCCACCAAGAAATGAATTGGTAAATTGCAGTATATACATATAATGGATTATTATTTGATTGTAAAGAGAAAAGAAGTACTGATATGTACACAAGTGTGGATGAACCTCAAAATATGATGCTAAGTGAAAGAAGATGGTCACAAAGGTCACATATTATATGATCCCATTCATATGAAATATTCATACTGGGAAAATCCATAGAATCAGAATGCAGGTTAGAAGTTAGAGGGTAGAGGCAAGGGGAAAATGGGGAGAAACTGCTTAATGGGTATGGGGTCTTCTTTTGGGGCAGTAAAAATGCACTGGAACTAGATAGAGGTGGTCATCGCACCACCTCTAAATGTTACCGAGTTGTCACTTTAAAATGGTTAATTTCATGTAAATCTCACCTTCATAAAATACAAGACAGTAGAACCTCTGTAAGTTGACCACCCACGGGACTGTAACAAACTGGTCAACATACGGAGGTGGTCAACATAAGGAACTAGGCCTACTGTGCTGATACTTATGTGTGGAGCATGTCTGCTTTATGAAAATTTAAGTCAACTTAAGGAGGTGGTCAGTGTAGGGAGGTGGTTAACTATGGAGGTTCTACTGTAATTAAAAGAGGCAGACGCTAAATCCAAGCTCCTTCTCAACCTCACAGAGTCCAACCGCGATCAGAAGAAGCTGTGGACGTTGCTGTCTGGCACCCCACAGTAAAGCACACGGTGTGAGAGCAATGTTTTAAAATGCAGATCTGGTTGCTGGATCTACTTACAGTAAACTGTGGCCCTGTGGTAAAAGTATCAGGAAACGGGTTCATTGTATCAGCTGGGAATGTTTTTATCTTCAAAAAAGAGAAAGACAAGGGTGTTACTTTCAGATTAGAGAACCAAGTTTTGAATCATTGGCAGAGCACCTTTAAAACAGAACTGAAAGATCTGAAGCCCTGGCAGAGCCTTCATCACTGCATGAGGAACATACAGAGGGCCCTCGGGAGCACAGGCTGGCATTTATGTCTCTCTGTGTCTGCTGCTGGACTGTAGGGACTGGGCCAGAAGCGTGACAGACTGGAGTCAAAGGCATCATGCCTGTCTGGCCCTGGAACTCCCTCACCAGGGTCTGCTTGGGCCTTCCAGGTGTGCTGGGTCCCAGGCCTTGACTCCCAAGAGGCCACAATTAGGGCAGATATAAGGGAAGACGGAGCTGCCCAGGGTGGCTTCTGATGGCTTCTTCATAGCTATGGGGAGTGGCCAAGAGGCTGCTAAGAGGTCACATCCCAGGACATTTTCTCTCGTCGGGTACCAGGTCAGGGATGCTGGGACAATTAAGCCAGAAAGTATTCCCTTGTCTAATCACTTGAGTTCTTGCACTCACTTCCTGTCCACTTTGGGCAATAGAGGGAGACCACAGGGAAACTCCTGAGGCTTGCAAGAACCCTGTCCTACAGCCCCTGGGGACAGAAGGCACGGTATACAGTGGTGCCCAGTGCTGGGGGTAACTACAACACGGAGCTACTCTCAAAGAGGCTGGTCTATCACAGTGGCCAACAGACCCTTGGCTTCCATTTCTTTCTCTTTGATCATTCTATCTTTGGCCTCCTGGGGGCCTTGGGAATTAGGAGGCTTATTTCTTCAAGCCAGTTGAGGGCATGCCAGGAAACCCAGGGGCCTGAGGACTCTGACCCTCACTCTGCCTGCAGCCCCTGGGCTGTAGAAACTGCCTGCACACCTACTGGTGGACCCATCCTGTGTCACCCGCTGGCAGAGGACAGCAGCCAAGACACCAAGGCCACCACTGCCCAGTGGCAGCAGGCTTTGTATCTTGCCTGTGGACACTGGGAGAGCTCCACCAATGCTCTTAATAGGAGATTAAGAACACATTTGCCCAGACCCATGTGGGCCAAATGGGTGCAGCAGGTCTCAACCCACGTGGGGAGTGTCTTGCAAGGCGCACTGACATGTCCAGCCCACGCCTGCTCCTCTCTCCCCACATCTCTTCCATCTCCTCAAACATCTTAAAAGTGCCAGAATACAGATAAGACTCCCAGACCACCGTGAAGTAGAGGGGAAATGCAGTTTATTATTACCATAAAGGAAGATAAAAGCAACCTCAAAGAACTGTTTTATACCTGCTATAAAAAAGCAAATATATCCCGACAGTTACGCTCCGTGTTGCTCAGGTTATGGCAAAGCATATTCTCTCTCGGCTGACGGCACTGTCAGCACAACCACTTCAGGAAAGGAGTAAAAGCCAAAGTTACAATATTTAGTACAGCAGGGTCTAGCCTCAAAAATAAAATACCTGACGCCAAAAGTTATATGCGTTCTCCAGAACAGTGACAGCCTGGAAACAAAGCCCATATCCTGCGGTGAAGAATGTGTTAGTAAACGGTGGACCATTTGAACAGTCATGGAATGTGGTGACAGGACAAGAGAGAGACCACACAGCGCTGAGTGAAAAGAGAAAAAGGGGCGATGATAGGGCTACTACGCTTTAAGTATCTAAGATTACAAATGAAATGAAAAAATAGAAGGAAGCATGCAAAAACTAAAAAAAAAAAATTGTACATGTGATTCCTTTCCCAGCGTCAGGTAGCACTCCTGTCATAGCATTTGATAAATAGCAGGAAAGACAAATGACAATTTTTCATTTTCAATACCAATGCAATTTAAGAGTCGACCTGGTGAGTACCAAAGCATAAATCTCTCTCTGGGAAAAGCATCTTTACTCATCAAAATTCTAGGAAAATAATCTCTTCCTGGGTCTTGAGACCTAAAGGCAAAGGGGTAGGATCATAGCCGTGTGTCCCACTTTGAGCAGGGCTGGCTGGACTCCAAACTCTCCATCCATCCCGGGGTGAGAGCACCTGTCAGTGGCGCTTCCGGAGGCCTGGCACTCCTGCACACCCGTGGGCCTCCGCCTCGCCTGGTGGGCTCCTGCCCACCTCACCTCTCCTGGCCAGGCCCCTCTCCCTGCCAGGGTACCTACCAGCCTCGTTTTGATTGGAGGGTACATGTAAACTCCAGTGGTCTCTTCCTTCATGGGGAGAGAGAGTGGAGGAGAACAGCGAGAGTGGGCACAGTGGGGGTTGCTGGCGGGCTCTGCCTGCTCACGAGGAGAGGAGAGAAGGGGAGGAGGAGGTGGTGAGAGAGGGGGAGGAGGAAGAGGAGATAGGGGAGGGGAAGGAAGAGAAAGATAGCACAGTGCAAGACGGATCTAGCAATTCCAGACTCTTCTCAAGCCAGCCTCACCCACAGCCTGTTTCCAGCCTCTGGCAGCTGGCTCCTGGTACAGCCCTCCCCCTCCTCTCTCAGCCTTCATGCCTCCTATCTGGCCCTCATCTGTCTTCTCCAACGTCTGAGCAGAGGGACACGCCAAGACCCCATTCCCGGGGCTGGCATGTGGAGGCCATCCCTCGTGGCAACTACACAAGACTGGGGTGGCTTCCTGACACGCCGTTGAGGGTTCTGAAGCATTGCCCAGGCCAAGCCAGAAAGAGCGCCATGATGAATTAGTGATGTCAGCCATGGGAGTGATGTGAGGAGCGGCCACACAGTGGAAAGCGCTTTCCTCCCGAGCCAGGTGCCTTCCCGCACTCTGCTAAATAAGGGCACACATTACAGTGTGCAGGGGAGTGATGCCAAGAGACAACACCGGGAAAGAAATATATTGGGGGGAGGAACATGTAATCCAGGACTGCATCTGTTTAGCTCTTTGTTCTATGTTTTCAAAAAATAACACTGGCCTCGACCCACCTCCCACAGCCACAGGCCCAAACCTTGGCACCTTGTATTGGCACTGGGCACCATGCTACTTAGCTGGAGAACATGAAGCAGTATGAGAAAACTGTCACACCATGTGGGAAACCCTGGGCCATGATGTGCACAGCAGAGGTCCAATAGCTCATACTAGTGAGGATGAGGATGGTGAACAGAGGATGTTTGATGTTAGGAGAGCAAGCTGCTGACTGGGTTAGTTTCAGTTTCAGGGAGGGAACATTCCCTCCCTAGGGAACAAATACACACATATTTTAGCTTAAGAGAATTTCCTTAAATAGTTGGTATCATCCTGCAGGGAAGAACAAAATACAGCCCCTGGGTAAGTTTCATTGAAAAATGATTGAGAAAATTGCAGGCCTCTCGGCCTCCTTAAATTGATCTAACTCTGTCCTCTTTAGAATTGCATAGTCCTGGACAATTACCAAAGGGCTTTTACAACCATTATCTCACAATGATCTTCACAACAACCTTGTTTTACTATTCAAATTTAGGAGATGCAGAGATGGCTTTTGCAAAGTCTAAATCTGTGGTTCTAGACCCTCTTTGTCGACTGTTTCTGAATTCACTCTTCAGAGATCAGTGAATCTGTATTAGTCACCTGCAGTTAAATTTTACCAGCCTACTTCAAATCCTCCCATTGATCTCTGGAGTCCTCGGGATAAATCCTACCCGCTCTAAGGTAGGGTCTGAAGCTCACTTCACCACCTTCCAGGATGGGTTCCTACCAATGCCCCAGGACATCCATGCCCTACTCAGAACCAACTACTCTGGGGACCCCAGGCTAATGAGCCTGTGCTCTTGCTTATAACAACAGGCACTCAATGTGTGTTTTTTGAAGGAAATACAACATGGCATAAATGACCAAGAAACATGGTCATACTGCCCAGAGGCCAAAATGTATCCTGGCTAGCAGGGTCTCAATTGGAGACCATAATGAGTAGCTTAAGGCTTGGCCTTAATAGCCCTGGGACCCCCACACTCTGGACTTTTGGTAAATGAGAAGGAAATAACACACAAGATAGGATACTATTTTGAAACACCGTTTTATTCTCTCTCCTGGTATTTCCTTTCTTCCTTGGGTCCTTTCCACATCCAGGCAGCTATATGCTTCTATATATACTTGGCTTTGGAGTTCAAAATCTGACTCTTGGGGGAACAGAAAGATTCTTGGCAGATAAATGATGATGTTTAAAATGTATAAGGCTTCTTCATCATCCAGCTACGCAAAGGAGATTACTAGTCTGCGGATAGGGGAGAAAAGTCAGAGGGAGATGACGGAGAGGTGGATGAGGGTGGGTACTGAGTGAAGGGGCCCTGTGTATCTCTCTACCTGGGCTGAGGCAGGGAATGGAGAGTAAGGAAAAGCGGGGACCAGAGCAGAGGAGGTGGCAGCCCCAGAATGACCCCAGGACAGAATGGTGTCCAACATGCAAGGATTCACACATCCCAACATGACAGCGATTTTCACACCCACCCAAAAGGGCCATGAAAGAAGCAGAGAGCATCCCGGGTATATTGGCAAACAGACGGCATCATGGACTAAGCGGGCTTCTCTCCACCTCCCTGGGGAGCAGAGATGAAACCGCAGGGAGACAGAAGGGGCACGATTGTGTTGGGACTAAGCTTTAGCACTGCTGGTAGAATAAGGTTCAAAATACAAACTAAGTTACTGAGCCTGGTGGGAACCCAGTTCTTCCTTCTATGCCCTACACAGCCTTCCTTGGGTCAGGCCCATGTCCTTCCTGACACACAAACTTTGGACTAACATGCCATGGCCTAGAAGACACCTGGGTTTTGATTGGCTTGGCTTTGCAGTTGGGTGAAGTATGGGGATCAGACAAGGATAGGCCCAAAAGACAGAGTCAAGAACACAAAAGGCACAGGTGTTCATGGTCTGTGTCACCTGGGGTGGGAAGCTGACTTGGCAGAGCTGGAGTAGAAGGGCAGGACTCTGCCTTCAGTTTCTAGGGTCAACTTTACTAGTAAATGAATGCCCCCGCCCCACCTCCCCTTGCTCAGTCAACAGCAATATCTCATGCACCTGCTCGCACTCACACCCCAAAGAAAATACCAGATGGAGAACGGGTGCCGTCTGGGCTCACTTGCCTCCTTTCCTTCCCACCCTCATGCCCCACCTCTTGCATCCCAGGCAGAAACCCAAAAACTCAAATTACAAAAGCTGCTGCATAATCTGTGAGCAGGAAGATGACGTTGAGCCGTGAAGGGTGCAAGGCGTAAGATTGCTAAATTGATCCCTAATAAAAAGAGTTGGGGATTAGAGAAGAAAAGGTTGGGCAAAGGAGAGAGAAAATGCCACAGGAGCAGAGTTGCAGAGTGTTTTTGTGGCGAGTTTGAGAATGAAAGTCCTTAGAATCATGCAGGATAAAAGACAGTGGAAAAGGAAGCAAACAGAGATTCAAGACGTATTAGCAGGAGGTATTAGTTTACTTTTCTTTAATGTGTTTTTGAGAGTGGTCAATTCAAGAGCAAACCTTTCTACTGCTCTTCTGGCTTTTTCTATTATTCTACTGGCTCTTTAGACTGTGCTTCTTTGAAAACCATTCCACACAAAGACTGGGCCACAAGGACTAGGCTAGCTTTGATAGTGACTTGGTGGAAGCTTGCTGAATGAAAGCGAGAAATCCTGGCCTTATTCTCCTCCTTCCAGTTCCCTGCCCTCCACACACTGGCCTGAGGAGCTGGAACAGTTATAGGGACCTTGGGAGTCTCAGCCACTAGGAGGTACAGGTTATGAGCCTGGGAAGTGACTGCCCAGAAAAAGTGTTAACTGAGGAGGGGTCATCCACTACTTGTGTGGTGAGTATCCCCTGGAAGTTGGACAGTAATCCTGCAAAGCTGCTTTCCCATCTGATAGGAAGGGCTCATGGGAAGTCCCAGTAGAGCAATCCCAAAAAACCATGCCTTGGCCAGGGCGGTGGTTCTTGCTTATAATCCTAGCACTCTGGGAGGCCGAGGCAGGTGGATTGCTTGAGCTCACGAGTTCAAGACCAGCCTGAGCAAGCACAAGATCCCATCTCTACTAAAAAACACTTGCCAGGCATCATGGCAGGTGCCTGTGGTCCCAGCTACTCAAAAGGCTAAGGCAGGAAGATCTCTTGATCCCAAGAGTTTGAGGTTGCTGTGAGCTATGACACCATAGCACTCTACCCAGGGTGACAGAGTGAGACTCTGTTTCAAAAAAAAAAAAAATCTATGCCTGATCCAGGCTGTCTTTCAGACCGAGATTCCTGAGCACCTCCAGACTCATGCCCTTCATGCCTGGGCTGTGTGGCACAGGGATGATGCGGCCGGAGGCTCTGACCAGCTCTGCTACTGGGGAACTGGCTAACAGGGAAGGAAAGACATATTGCTGGTCAGGCCACCAGGGCCTGAGCTCCAGTCCTGGCTCTGACACAGTCTTGCCATGTGATCTGGGACAAGTGTCTGCCCCTGTCTGGGCCTCAGTTTCCCCATGTTTACATGAGGGACTGGATAAGATGGTCTCAAGGAAGTGTTCCAGTTCGCAGCTGCGTCCAGGTGGTAAGAAGTCCTGGTCACAAGTCAGGCATGGGGGCTGCCCTTGCCACGCTCTGGTTCTGGCAACTTCCTCTGGGAGCCCCTCTGCAGCCCTCTCCCATAGAGTCCAGATGCTCAGCCACAGCATGTTTTGATGCTAACATGCTGGTGTCCATGAGCCCTGACTAGGAACAAGTTTCCCAGCCCCAGACCCTAAGTCTACTCTCTCCCCATCTGCCCTCCAAGACATGGATCCTCCCCATCACCCCAACAATGAGGTGAGAGGGCTGGGCTTGCTCCTGACACTGGCAGGAGGAACAGAGGGGAGAGAAGAGGCAGAGAAGCAGACGGCTGGAGTCCCCTCTTCCTCTCTTGGGCCTTCGACACTCACAGAAACAGGATTCTAAAGCCAAAGTAATGTTGAAACCAGTGGTTCTGAGGAGAGCCTGGATGAAGTGTGCCCTTGCTAAAATGCCAGACCTCCATTCCTTCTCCCTGGGGCCTGAGTACAGCACTCATCCCTCAGACAGATGGGGAATTCATCCTGAGGACACACCGTCACTGCCAGCTTCAGCTGCAAAGGGCAAGCTGGGCCCCAGCACAGTGCGGGCAGCTCCGTGGTCCTGTGCCTTGGCAGAGCAGCACCTGAACCCTGTTTCGGAGCAAAGTCAGAGCCGCCCAGAGATGAAGGCAGGGTGTCCTGGGGAGAGGGAATGAGCTTCTTGCTGCTGACAGGGGCACACCCGGGGGCTAGGCAAGCGTTACACCTCGGAGCGGAGTCTCTGCCAGACGCTGTTTCCTTTCTAATCTCAGTCTGTTGTGTTGAGACAAAGAAAAGGCCATTTAAAATCTATAAGTAATTAAATCTACAAGCTTGGACCTATAACACAGTGGTCTTAAAAGGAAACCCATCACTCCTGTCAAAGCCATGGTGTGTGTGTTTTTTTTTAGTAAACTGACTCTAATTCTCAGATCCACCAAGACTTTTGATAAATACATGGTACCTATTTCATGCTGTGCTTTCTACCTAGAATGTCTTGGTCCATATTCCTCACCTAGTGAAATTCCTACTTAAAAACCCTGATACCACGAGCCTTCTTTCCCCGAGTCCTCCCAGACAGGGCTAGACACTGAGTCCCACAGATTCATACAGCCTGTCTTGGGGCATATTTCAGCAGCCTGGAAGTTGCCCACAAGCCTAACTCGGAAGGACCTTCCTCCACTGGTTTCTGTTCCTGCCAGGTATGTTTCTCCAGCGAGGCCCTGGGAGCTTAGACTCTTCCTCCTCTTTCACAGGCTCTCAGCTTGTATTGTAGAGGTTTGCAGGTCCCTTTGGAGGATACTGTCCTCCAGCTAGACTGGATGTCCTCAGACTGCTGCTTGGGCTTCCGCCTCCCACAAGAAGGCCTTCCTGGGATGTAAGGCCTCAGTTGGGATATGCAGTTGGGACACTGATGTGGCACCAGGCCAGGCCACCTAACTTCCTGTTTCTTCCTCCATGCCCTTTGTTCTGCCCGCCCCCTCCAAGCATGGTGAGTGCTTTAAATGCACCCATTCCCCCAAGCATTGCTTTTTTCCTGAAGAGGAGACCAGATGAGCCCAGTGTGATGCTGACAGCATCAGGAGAGGAGCCAGGACACCTGGTGCCAGCTCCAGCTTGGCACCTGTGTGATGACCCAATGTAGGGATTCAGTTTCCTATCCCCAAAGGGGTGATGAGGTGATGCAGAAAGGGCCTCTGTTTCTGAGTCCCCCTGTTTGAAAGGCAGGAAGAAGGGTCCTTCCGTCTGTGAACAGTCTTGGCAAGCTGTCTAATGAGAGCCCATGAATAAGTCTACTACATTTACTTGAACATGGGAGGGAGATAACTCTGGGAGTTCCCAGAGCAGGGGTCACCCGTGGTCAGTTCTCAGCTGTGTATCCAGAGCTGCTGCCTAGAAGCTTTCACGCTGTACTGACTCCCCAGATGAGAAGGACAATTACATAAAGCATTTCCATATGCCAGCTGCCCAGGATCAGTGAGAACTCCTAAAGGCTGCACGGCACTTTGCCCCATCTGTCCTCTTTTGAAAGCCTTCCACGATGCTTCCCACCCACCACACTCCTCCTCCAGGAAGCCATCTCTGAATGACTCCCACTTCTGGCTTCTCCCTGAGCATCTTGTAGGAAGCTACTGTTTATCTGTGGCTGCTTATCAACCTGATTTTCCCTCCAGCCTCAGCTGCCCTCTCTATCCCCAGAGCCAGGCACACAGCTGACTGTCAGGAGTCTCGGCTTGAAATATGACTTACAGTCCAAATATGTGGACCATGATGTATGCTCAGGTACACTCAGGTATTAGGCTGAGCCCAGCCAGAGACACAACCAAGTTTGCCTGGGTCATCTAATAATATCAGGAACACCTGAACATCTTTGTGGCGCCTTCTACGCTCAAGGGACTCTCTCTTACTCTCATGTGATCCTTACAGTCCTCCTGTGAGGCAGGGCAAACAATGACAAGAAGATGGGGCAGTGACTGTCCACTGACAAGGCTCTTAAAAAGGGGAGCAGAGATTGGAGCCAGGTCTAGCCTGTGTGACTCCTGGTCTGGTGTTCTGTCCCCTAAAAAGCATTTCTCACCAGCAGAAGTCCCATGAGGGCCACCAGTCCTGAAGGGAGACCTGTATGTAGAGGATTGATGATGACAGGAAGTGCAAGGGCCCTGGAAAGCCCGAGTGCAGCCTGGACCCAGGGCCCCAGACAGACAGATCACTGGAAGCAACAGCAGCAGATGCCTCAATGGTGGGCATGCAGGGCGCAGCCCAGGAAGCTGAGAAGCAGAAACTGGAGCACTGAGGAGCTCTCTAATGCTGGAGGGGCAGCAGACAGGTGGGGGTCCCACCCCTGAAATCACCCTTGGAGCAAGGGAGCACCTCTTCTCCTCTGAAGGGCTCTGAGCAGCAGCGGGTGGAAGGAAGGGGAACCAATGGTGCCTGAACCCCGGATGAAAGCTGATCCCTGAGCCTCCAGGACTAGAGGAAGAGCCTTCCCAACAGCAATGCCCACCTCTGTCCATCCATCCCACTGCCAAGATGTTTTTGTGGTCTGTGGCTTTTCTGGTTTTAGCAAAATAGGAAGTTTACCAGAGGAGTGGCTTCTGTGAAATCCATCAGAAGATCACCTGGCTCCAAGGTAAAGGCGCCTCCTCGGTCAGAGGGGCTCTAGGAAGGCAGACAAAAATACCCCAGTTAGTGATGGCACTGAATTGACCATGGAATTCTCCAGAAAAGGCAGAGGTTCCCAACACTGAACTCATCAGCATACTAATCCCCTCATGTTCCCCTAGCTCAAAGTGTTGAGACTGAATCCCAATTTTTCCCGAAAATGCCTTAAAAAGAAGTAAGCTTGGATTTGGGGAACTATCCTTTTTAAAGCTGAAAACAACTTTTCTTAAGTGTGCTGAGTGCTCTTTGACTTCTTGGGGTAGGGAAAACACTTTAAAGAGTCCTCTGAACGTATAAAGAGAAAGCAAAGACTTTGGGCTTGAGCGGGAGTTTCTACTGGCCTTCAGCCACCAAACCGATATGCAGAAAAAGAGGGAAGCTCTTCAGGGTAGGTGGGTGGAACCTTGAAAATTATTTCTTGCTTTTGAAAAACATTTTGTCCTTCTGCTCTGGGCTCTGAGTGGAAGGGTCAGCTGTTGAGGCAGAAAAAAATGAGTCCTGTCAACTTGGCACCAGCAGGGCCCCGTGGAGAGAGACGGCCAGGAGAGGGAGCCCTGCGGCCTTCAGATGCAAGCTGCCTCATCCTCCCCCAACTCCCTCCAGTCTTGTAAATATTTCAGCCTGGTTTTAACACAGTATGGGAAATATAGTAGAAACCTGAGCCTGTACTTGGGACAAGGCTGTGGAGGCAACTCCCCACAGTGGAGGACAATCCGACCTGAGAAGACAGCAGGTGGCCTACAGAGGGATGGGGGGCCTCAGTCTGGGCCAGTCTCTGGCTGAGGAGTGTCAAGGGTTCCTATGAGGAGTGCGGAGGTATTTCCAGGGATAGCCAGGGAAGCGACCAGGGCAAACACTGCCCTTGGTTTTGCAGGAGAGGGTGGAGCCTGTTACTATTTATCGGTTACCAGGAACTGTGATTCCTGAAGCTGCAGAAGCCCTGGGCATCCAGTTTACATGAGCACTTTAACCTCCACTGGACCTGACACTGGCCCATGAGCTGGGCAAGGTAGCAGATCTTATTCCTAATTTCAGGAGGAAGAAACTGAGGCTTGAAGAAATGAAGGCTTGGGAAACTCTCTTTGAGCGTGAGATGGAACGGAGACCCTTCTCAGGGGCCCGCAGGGGGACCCCACCTCCAAGCATGGAAATAAAAGAGAACCTTGAGTCCCTTCAGGGGAAGTTCTGGGCACCTGACTGGCTTTGAAAAGTGAAAGAGCCACCTGAGAGAACAGTGGCCCTCCAAGCAAGCCAGAGGCACAGGTGTTTGGGTTCCCTGTGGAAACTAAAAGATGGCATCTTCACATATGTCCTGGAGTTGTTTCTCCGAAATCCCCACCAGATGGAAAATACAGATAAGGGGGGAACTGAGGAATTGAACTCTGACCACAATTCTTTTTTCTAAGCCTCCCTAAGGGGCCTGCCTGGTGAGCAAGCCACATCTATCTTAACATTCCTTTCAGCTAATCCAGGAATCTCTGAATCCACCAATGACCCGATGACCCCTCGCCTTTTGGAGCCAGGCCAATATATAACCTCCAGGTATTGATTTATAATTCTGCTTGCCTGAAATGTACCCCTGCCTTTAAAAACCCTGGCTTGAAAGCCATCAGGGAATTCAGGTCTTAAGCTTGTCCTCCTTAGTGGCGCCAATGCAATAAAAATGCCTCTCTTGCTGCAACTCTCCGCTCCAGTGTCTGGTTTTGCTGTGCCCTAGTCTGGCTCAGTAACAAGCAGTCACAAGGCACGTGAACAGATCAGGCTCCAGAGCTCTGGTGTACCTCCACGGCACCTGCCCCATGCACAGACCAAAACAGCCTACCACGCGTCCTTGGATAGCAATAAGTTTGACTATATTTGGACCAATTACCAAGGAGTGACCAACCATAGCTACAAGTCACTCAAGGGAAACCAAGAAAAATATCGTGTCAGACCTTTGTCACAGTCCATTCCCATCCCCAGCAATTTCCTGAAATTTCAGGCTGGCAAATGGAATAATATTTCCTATTTTCAAACTATTAACACAGGTGATCTAATCTAAGGAATGGATGGGGACATATTGTTTTTATTCTACAAATTTTCCATTGTGGTGGTGGGAGGACATTTCTCACTTTCTGTATTCACAGTGGAGTAATAGATTAGGTAGGGATGATATTCTGAGTGCTCTCAAAAATCTCTTAAATTGCAATTAAACTACAAAGAACATGGTTTTATATTTTACTCTGTCTCTCATACATGGCTTATATTTTGGAGACAAGTTATATAAAAACATGTTCTGGTGGTTGTTGCTGTTGTTTTACGAGGGCACACAATTGATTAAGCAAAGTTTACATGCACACTCCAGATGCTACCCAGCAAATTGATAGAATTCCCAGCAAGTGCAGCTACTTTCCCGGGATTTCCCTCCCCACTTTCATACCTTGGCCCCTGGGGACAGCTGGCCTTTGCCTTCTGATGACTGGGGTGAGCTGACCTTCTGGACCTTGGGGGATGCCAGTGGCACTGAGACTTGTGTGGCCGCCGTTGTGGTATTTGTGGTTGTAGGTGTGGTCACTCCCACTGCCTCTGCCAGGTCTGGAGGGAGGTCATCTTCATCACTGCGGTTACTAAAAGCACATGAAGCTCTGCTCATTACAATAATAAACAGGCTGTGAGGAGTGCAGGGAGGATGAGGAGGGTGAGTGGGCCAGGGTGGGGGTTGGGGACTCCCCGAACAGATGTCCACCAGATGTCCAGCTTGCAAGACCCAATGCACTGACTTTTTTGCCAAAGCAAATTTGGGCTGGATTTTCTGTCATTTGTCAGGGGCTATTTTGTGTGTGGTTTTAGTAATAAAATATACATAACACACCATTTTACAATCATTTGTAACTGTACAATTCGGTGCCATTAAATGCATTTACAATGTTGTGCAACCATCACCACTATGTATCCCCAAACTTTTTCATCAACACTAACAGAAACTCTGCATCGTTACTAAATAATAATTCCCCATGGCCCCCCTCCCTGCAGCCTTGATAACATCTATTCTCAGTGAATTTGCCTGTTCTGGGAACCTTATATAATTGGAATCACACAATATATGTCCATCATTCTGTGTCTGATTTATTTCATTCATCATAATGTTTTCAAGTCCATCCATGTTGTAGTGTATATCAAAATTTCATTCCTGGCTAGACACAACAGTTCAGTCTTGTAACCGTAGCACTTTGGGAGGCTGAGGCAGGAGGATTGTTTGAGCCCAGGAGTTTAAGAACAGCCTGGGACACAATTATTGCACAAAATCACACTGCTACCCACTCCAGTCAGGGCAACAGAGAGCAACACTATCTCTAAAAAAACATTTTTTAAAAAAAATTTCATTTTTTTTTTTTTTTGTAGAGACAGAGTCTTACTTTATGGCCCTGGGTAGAGTGCCATGGCATCACACAGCTCACAGCAACCTCCAACTCCCGGGCTTAAGCGATTCTCTTGCCTCAGCCTCTTGAGTAGCTGGGACTACAGACACCTGCCACAACGCCCAGCTATTTAAAATTTCATTATTTTTAAATTTAAAAATTTTTATCAAGGGCCAGGGGGACTCAGGCCTGTAATCCTAGCACTCTGGGAAGCTCAAGCAGGTGGATTGCTTGAGCTCATGAGTTTGAGACCAGCCTGAGCAAGAGCAAGATCCTTTCTCTACTAAAAAAAGAAAAACTAGCCAGGCATTGTGGCGGGCGCCTGTAGTCTCAGATACTTGGGAAGTTGAGGCAAGACGATTGCTTGAGCCCAAGAGTTTGAGGCTGCTCTGAACTATGATGATACCACACCAGGGCACTCAACTCAGGATGACTGAGTGAGAATCTGTCTCAATAAATAAATAAATAAATAAACAATATATTCTATTGAATAGATATACCATATTTTGTTCATCCATTCATCCATCGGATGAAGGTTGTTTCCACCTTTTGGGAATTGGGAATAACACTACTATGAACACCAGCGTACAAATACCTGTTTGATTCTCTGCTTTGAGGGTGGCATTAAAGACCCCTGGCGCACTGTCCCTAAGGATCTCCTGTGTGGAACTTCTTAGAGCCACACCGGCACAGGATTGTGTTTTACAAATGATGGATGAGCACAAAATGTAGAAAAAAGGCCTATCAAAGGAAGGCACCAGTGTGGCCTGTGCAGGGTCCTTAACAGGGGCCTCACCGTGACACTGGGCCTTGTGGAAACGTGTGGCCACAGGACACAACTGCAGTGTGGACAGGACTCACTAAGGAGGGCCTTGGGGATCCCAGATCATTCTGTGTATGCAAAAGACTCAATAGGAGGATTTAGGATTCATAACTAAAAAGGGAGAGAGGTGAAATTTGAGCAAATAACGTGGAAAAGTTAATGACACCAAGTAGGTGGATCCACGTGCATAAAGCTGGTCAGAGCAGTTACATACACATTTACCCACTTAGTTTTGATGCTCACCCTGTATGTTTTGATCTCCATTTTTCAGAGAATCAGATGATATTCAGTGGCTGACTGTGAAATTACTTGCTCAAGGTCACATAGCTGGTTAAGTGGAGAAGTGGGATGACAATGTCTTTTTACCTCATTTTAAAAAGTCTGTCAGTCTTAAATGGATATTTATTATTTAGTTTTCCATAAAAGGCCATTTAAAAAACAGTTAATTTTTAACTGATACTGATTTTTTTTTTTTTTATTGTTGGGGATTCACTGAGGGTACAATAAGCCAGGTTACACTGATTGCAATTGTTAGGTAAAGTCCCTCTTGCAATCATGTCTTGCCCCCATAAAGTGTGACACACACCAAGGCCCCAGCCCCCTCCCTCCGTCCCTCTTTCTGCTTTCCCCCCCATAACCTTAATTGTCATTAATTGTCCTCATATCAAAATTGAGTACATAGGATTCATGCTTCTCCATTCTTGTGATGCTTTACTAAGAATAATGTCTTCCACTTCCATCCAGGTTAATACGAAGGATGTAAAGTCTCCATTTTTTTTAATGGCTGAATAGTATTCCATGGTATACATATACCACAGCTTGTTAATCCATTCCTGGGTTGGTGGGCATTTAGGCTGTTTCCACATTTAGGCAATTGTAAATTGATCTGCAATAAACAGTCTAGTACAAGTGTCCTTATGATAAAAGGATTTTTTTCCTTCTGGGTAGATGCCCAGTAATGGGATTGCAGGATCAAATGGGAGGTCTAGCTTGAGTGCTTTGAGGTTTCTCCATACTTCCTTCCAGAAAGGTTGTACTAGTTTGCAGTCCCACCAACAGTGTAAAAGTGTTCCCTTCTCTCCACATCCACGCCAGCATCTGCAGTTTTGAGATTTTGGGACGTGGGCCATTCTCACTGGGGTTAGATGATATCTCAGGGTTGTTTTTATTTGCATTTCTCTAATATATAGAGATGATGAACATTTTTTTCATGTGTTTGTTAGCCATTCGTCTGTCATCTTTAGAGAAAGTTCTATTCATGTCTCTTGCCCATTGATATAAGGGATTGTTGGCTTTTTTCATGTGGATTAATTTGAGTTCTCTATAGATCCTAGTTATCAAGCTTTTGTCTGATTGAAAATATGCAAATATCCTTTCCCATTGTGTAGGTTGTCTCTTTGCTTTGGTTATTGTCTCCTTAGCTGTACAGAAGCTTTTCAGTTTAATGAAGTCCCATTTGTTTATTTTTGTTGTTGTTGCAATTGCCATGGCAGTCTTCTTCATAAGTCTTTCCCCAGGCCAATATCTTCCAGTGTTTTTCCTATGCTTTCGTGGAGGATTTTTATTGTTTCATGCCTTAAATTTAAGTCCTTTATCCATCTTGAATCAATTTTTGTGAGTGGGGAAAGGTGTGGGTCCAGTTTCAGTCTTTTACATGTAGACATCCAGTTCTCCCAACACCATTTATTGAATAGGGAGTCTTTCCCCCAAGGTATGTTCTTGTTTGGTTTATCGAAGATTAGGTGGTTGTAAGATGTTAGTTTCATTTCTTGGTTTTCAATTCGATTCCAAGTGTATATGTCTCTGTTTTTGTGCCAGTACCATGCTGTCTTGAGCACTATGGCTTTGTAGTACAGACTAAAATCTGGTATGCTGATACCCTCAGCTTTATTTAACTGATACTGATTTTTAACTATTTTTAACTTGATACTGTCTAAAGTTGAAAAAGACCCCAAACTCTTAATGGTTTTTATAAACTTTTGTGTTAACTTAGATCTTGTGGCAAAGACCCATATTTAAAATTCAGCAAGCCTTCTAATTTTACCTCAGTGTCTAGGGCAAATTCATGTTAAATTCACAAATCACCATTTTAATGAATAGAATTTTATGTAGACAATGACCTTGGCTTTGAAGTTATTTCTTCCTATTTTAACAATATGTATGCATAGAAACATGTCTAATGTAATAGCCATCAACTGTGAACATGGGTTGCTTTTCATGGTGTAGTTCTGGAGAATTGGTTTCTTTTCTCTTTGAACTTTTCTGTCTTGCCTATTGAGTTTTTTACACTATTTTTAAATAAGTAGTAAAGTTATATTTGCAGGAAATAATGAAATAGCTCATCATTTTCTAAGCATACTAACTAGTTTTAATATAAAAATGACACTTTTACTTGAACTCTCAGCAGAGTTCTTCAGCTTCTTCCTTCTTTCTGGAATGCAGCAGCCCCCCATTTCTTCCCTGTTGTATTTCTAGGAAAGAATGTGGCTGAGGGTTTTGTTTGCATCGTTAAAAACAGCAGTTTGAAAACTTGTTCAGAGCACCTGAATGTTACGATGTTCTTGGTGGAGCAACCTAAAATCTAAATACACATAATTGCAGCTTAGGAACTAGGAAATGTTACAGCAGCCAAAAGGGTTGTATGGGTACACAAGTCTGTATCTCAAAAACTTATGATGCAAAAAATCTTTCCATAAAAGCAGAAATCTGAGTTTTCCCAGCTGTATTCTTTGACCATGTGTTTATCCCCCTTACTAAAATCTATGAGTTAAAGAGATGGGTAAATGAGTAGTCAACCAGTGTTAAGGATTCAAGAACTCTTCATGGGACAAAAACGTAATCCTGGGGAAATCCCATTTTTAATTTTGCTATTTTCTACTAACACCACCATTCTTTGATTTTTGCAGAATACTTTGGGGCAGTTTAAGAAATATATACACAAAGTTAGAGGTTTGAAAAGGTGGGTTTTTTGTTCTTGTTGTTTTGTTTTGTTTTTGAGACAAAGTCTCATTCTGCTGCCCAGGCTAGAGTGCTGTGGTGTGAGCCCAGCTCACAGCAACCCAAACTCCTGGGCTCAAGTGATCCTCCTACCTTGGCCTCTTGAGTAGCTGGGACTGCAGCTGCCCACCACAATGCCTGGCTAATTCTTCTGTTTTTAGTAGAGATGGGGTCTCACTTTGGCTCAGGCTGGTATCCAACTCCTGAGCCACTCCTCCCACCTCGCCTCCCAGGGTGCTAGGATTACAGGTGTGAGCTACCAGTTTGAAAAGTGTTTTAAGAGCCAGTTTGGTGAGTTAGTGAAATTTTCTTTCCTTCCAGGTCACATATCAGTCACTTATTGTCTCGAACATGATTACATACCTCAAGTAAGTGCTGATAACATTTTGAGTTTTAAAATGTAAGAGGAAAGGCAAGTTCTGCCAGCTTCATCCTCAGGGGAAACAGATTTTTGTGGTTTAATTTGTTCCCCAGAGATCATTAGGACTGTTAATTATTTGAACCTTCCTCATTTTAGCTTTCCTAGGACATGCAGCTGCTATCTTGCCCAGAAGCTTCTATTGAGGCTAATGAGGTGGGATGTGTCTGCCCTCAACCCCCCCCCGCCCCCACGCCTGCCTCTTTTGCTTTTCACAGGTTCAAATGGTGGACTGAGATGGCTGTTTGAAAAATGCACCTGGAGTCACATTCCTTGTCCTCCATTTTGCACTCTGGATACTCCCTAAACGTAACCTTTTTCCAGAAGCTTCCAGGTTGTAGAGATTAAGGAAGGGGAACTCATCTTACGGGCCACACTACTTGCTAGGGACTTTACCCATATTGTCTCAGGTTAACCCTCACAAAAGGCCTCTGAGATAGCTATTATCTCACCCACATCACAGAAGAAGAAAGAGAGGCTCAAAGAGTGATCGTCCCAAGACCTCACAGCTGTAACTAGCTGGGGCCCTAATAGAAGCCTTTCCAACTCCAGAGCTCCCATGCTTTCCACTTCACCCACAGATGCCCCTGCAGCTCTCTGACCAATGACACATCAGGCACAGTACCAGAGCCACAGCCAAGATCAAGAAATGGGAACTACCACCCTGATTGGCACAACTATTACTAATACCACCACCACCCTCACAAGTGAGTCCATTTAACTGTCTTCTTAGGATTACAATTATTTGTGACTTTGACTTTTCCTCCAATAAACTGTCTTTGGATGGGAATTGTCAAAGTCACTTCACTATTTCCTGACAATGCCTACAACAGTCTAGTGCACACAGTAGCCGAGAGACTTTTGTTAAGCCCAACACAACTGGACAGGCCCCAGTGGCTCTCGGACACTTTGGGAAAATGGCTCTTCCTACAGATCTCAGAGCTCAGTGATTATTTTAGGCTCTGTTGACAGATCGCACTACCATGTCACTAATATGCTGTGGAAGGCAGTTTCTGATACAGTCCACAATGCTCCCAGACCTGGTATGCCTGGCCCTCTGTAATCCTCTCCTTCAGTGTGTGCTGGTCAGAGCAACTCACTGCTAATGAACAGAATCTGGCAAAAGTGATGAGATGTCATTTCTGTGATTAGGTTACAAAAGCCTGTGACTCTGGCCTTGCTGGCACTCCCCCTGACTTGTGTGCTTCTCTCTGATGGAGCATCCCAGAGAGGAATATATGATTATTTACTGAGGATAATCTCAGCCCAGCAGCCCTCAAGGAAGTGAATGAGCCTTCCATGAGACACAAAGGATCCTGCTGAGCCATGCCTGGACTCCCAAACCACAGACACTACAAGCTGACAAATGTGGATTGTTTTATGACACTTACTTGAACGTCCATTTTGTTACCCAATAATTGATAACGAATATATACGCCAACGATGTAAAGTTTTCAGGGAGGAAGGGCTAAAACTGTTATGACCTAAATTGGAAAAAAACGGTATTTGGAGGAAAGCTTTCTTTGGGAATGGCCTGATGGGCCAAGAAGCATTTATTCCCAGACATTTAGCATCACCATAGTTATTATAATTGAAGAACTGCGGTACAGAACTCACAAGCTATACTGTCTTGTCAACTTCCTCACTCGGGGAGGCTTGATTTCCAGTTTTTCCACAGCTGGTTGTGTAGTTTCCACACGTATAGGAATAGGACTTCTAGAGACATAACAAAAAAGAGAAAAGAGTTATATTGTCTTGTTTGGGCCATAGATACTGCTTTCTCAGTTCATTTATACCTTAATAACATCGATAGTCAAGAAATCCACTTGTTTTGCCTTTTTACTCTACTTTTAGTAACTACAATTGTTTTTAAAAACTGTAGGAAGGCCAAAAAAAAAAAAATCATAGGGAAGAAAAGAAAGCAAGTCAGCATTGATTTATGAATGTCCTGGTTCTCATATGAATGAACAATTTTGCTTCTTCTCAGTGGCAAGAGGCACTTATTGAGGTATGATTGGCTGGCTATTTATTTTGTGCGTTCTTGATGTGTGTTTAAACGAATTACTATTTATCTTAGAACAACAAAAAGGGGCTTATCTAGTATACGGAATCTGACAATAAAGTTTGAGAAATACCCCTACAATAAGTGCTGCGTACTTTATTGCTGATTATCACTATGGTCACCTTAAAAGTACTCTGGTTGGGAAGCTTTGCACTGACACTATTGCCCAGTTCACCCTTCAAAGTAAAGGTGATTTTTTGATTTGCTTCAAAAAAGCAAATCATAGGGAAGAAAAGATAGCACCCTAAATATAATTGGGGTGCCAAATAAAATTTCCCTGTGGCAGCCACCCACAACAATATGAGGGTTTGGTTCATAACTTTTTGCCAATAAAATGGAGAGAAACCTATAGATAACTTGTTTTGACTTTCAAGTAATCTGGTAGGTTTTCTATTTTAAACATAACACAGACTATGTATTTTTTAAAGAAAAGATAAAGAATCACAGTGTATTTTATGTGAAAAATACACAATCAGAAGACCTTTAGGACTTGCTCTAAAACATTTTAATTCTATGTACATGTGAAGATGTTCAAAATTACATTTCACTTTTCTCTTTCCTGAAGAATTTATGCCAGATAACCAATGGGTCCTACTGAAAACAGTGACTTTTTTAAGGAAACATTTTTAACACATTTTTGTAGTGGACATGACTAATTTCATTTTTTTTTTAATCAGCAATTACCTTCTTTGACCAAAAAGGCATCAAAATAAGTTGAGGACCTCAATAAAGAACCCCTGACAAGTCAGTTAACACTTCTGGGCCTTCATTTTCTCTTCTATTTCATGCCCTATATGGTGGCAAGTTTGTGGCCAGTGCCCACTAAGTGTTTGTTGGATAAACACATGGATGAGCAAATAAGGAGTGAGAGACTACTGTATTCTAGGTTCATGAATTCCTCAAGTGGGGATCCTGAGAGTAAAGGGAGCATGGTCCCTGGAAGAACTCCTAGCCTAGAAGGGGAGCACATGACTTTGCTTGGGGGGAATGGTTGGTGTCCGGGAAAGTTTCATGGAGGAGTGTTCTCTTAACCATATGGTGGGAAGACCATTAAGGTGAGAGACAGGGTAAAGACCTGGCTGAATGAAGGGCACCTGAACTGCTGATGTGTGGGCTCCCAGCAGAAGAGCAGAGGATTTGCACCAAAGGGAACTAGGCTAGTGAGGGGCCCCAGGCTGAGGAGCCTACACTGAAGGCGATGGCAGTCTCCAAAAGTTTCCGGGCAGACTTGCATTTAGAAAGTCCTTAGAGTGATGAAGAGGACCCTGGGGAAAGAAGGCCAGGAGCCTCTTAGAAGACTGTTGTGCCAGTAATTCTGGAAGAGAGAAGGTGAGGGTGCAAAGTAGGCAGGGATTATGGTCATGAAGAGAAGAGGATAGACATGGAAGATAAAACGAAAGTCAAATCGGCAGGACTTGGTGACCAGTTAGATGAGGGAAAGAGGAAAGAGAAAATCAAGCATTCCCAGGTTTCAGGCCTGGGTCAGGGGTCAGTAATGATGATTAGGCAAGATTGGGAAACAGGTGAAGGATAATAGAATGGGGTGGGAAGAGAAGAAAGTTTTTGTAAAGTCCTAGAGTCAGTTGGGTATGCATCTCTGGAATAAGACAAAAATTTATACCAAGAACAGAGACTGGGAATCATAAGGTGATACAGAGAAATGTTAGCTTTTATTTTTGGCATCAAGTATGAGACCAGGACGGTGGTTCTATCTAGATCATATGTGGTGCTTGTTGAAAGGCTGATTCCTGTCTCTACTAGCACCTCCCCCCACCAAACCTCCACCACATACTTATACAAGAAGGATCTACAGAGGCTGGAGTAGGACCCAAGAGTCTGTGTTTTCGGCTCGGTGCCTGTGGCTTAAGTGGCTAAGGCGCCTGCCACATACACCTGAGCTGGCGGGTTTGAATCCAGCCCTGGCCCGCCAAACAACAATGATGGCTGTAACCAAAAAAATAGCCAGGCGTTGTGGCAGGCACCTGTGTTCCCAGCTACTTGGGAGGCGGAGGCAGGAGAATTGCTTGAGCCCAGGAAGTTGGAGGTTGCTGTGAGCTGTGATGCCACGGCACTACCCAGGGTGACAGCTTGAGGCTCTGTCTCAAAAAAAAAAAAAAAAAGAGTCTGTGTTTTTAACAAGAGACTCTGAAGCAATAGTCTTTGGACCCACTTTGGGGAAACTCTCCCCTAGAGAGAAGCTGCCAGAGTTAGGAAACCAGCAGGTGGCATTGGGGCCACCATGATCTTTAGGTTGCTACTCTTTGAGCTGAGGGGGGAAGAGTTTCTGTTCTCTGTGCAATCAAGAGAGGAAATAAGAGTTTGGGGTGGTGGTGAAGCTTAAAGAACCTGTGTGGCGGGCGGCGCCTGTGGCTCAGTGAGTAGGGCGCCAGCCCCATATGCTGAGGGTGGTGGGTTCAAACCCAGCCCCAGCCAAACTGCAACCAAAAAATAGCCAGCCAGGTGTTGTGGCAGGCGCCTGTAGTCCCAGCTGCTCGGGAGGCTGAGGCAAGAGAATCGCGACGTAAGCCCAAGAGTTAGAGGTTGCTGTGAGCTGTGTGACGTCATGGCACTCTACCCGAGGGCGGTACAGTGAGACTCTGTCACTACAAAAAAAAAAAAAAAGAACCTGTGTGGCTCCAGCACTGGCAAGGAGCTCAGCACAAGAGTCATGTCCATGGGCCAAGGGTAGAGTGAAGAACTCCAGACAAGGTGAGCAGAAGCCAGGTGGGGAAGGGCCTCCAGCACTCTGTGGTGCCATTCTGAGAGCACACAGAGAGTTTCAAGGACTGGAAGCCTGGGAACGACAGGAAGGTCAGGTCTAGGCACTTGGGAGAAAGTTCAAGGTAATTGATTTCTTTGTTAGTACAGGAGGCGGGGGTGTTAAAACGGAAGACGCAGCATTTTTGAGGCCTAAAGGAAGTTGTTGTTTATTCCAGTCTTTCCCCATCTTTTGGGGCTCACATTTTCTTAGTTTTATTTTTCCCCTTCTATTTTATCTGCAAATACTCTCATGAGCAATGTTTTGAGGATAACGTTGATGATACAGAGAGCATCATTTCCCCATTCAAACAAGAAGCAACAGACCTTACATTAGCATCCTGAAGACTGGATTTCTTATTGATATTTACAAACGTTGATTCCTCTTTTCCAACCTGTTAAAGAAAACAGTCAGGTTAGCAAAACTGAATATGTTGGCATACAAAAATGTTTTCAAGTCTCTTACAAAATAGAAATGTGCAGGTGAACCAAAGAAGCAGTTCCTCGAGTATTCAATCAATAGTGAATTTTGTTCTGGTGTTTCTCTAAGTTAACAAAAAGATGTTTTCTTGAATGATGGGATTAAGACAATCATTCAAATGCAATTGATTCTTGCATTCAGACTTTTACTGAGCACCTGCTAGGGGCCAGCTGATGCTTGAATGCTGCAGGAAAAACCAAACCCACAGTTTAATCCCTCACCTCGGAGTTCAGATCAGGAAGAATAATTAGCTCTATGCTGGAATCTGTCTTTTCACATCAGCGTAACAACCGTAACAGCCTGGCAGGAATTATGTCATATTAGTTTGAGAGAAGCCTTGTCCTCTTCCCTCTGGGGAGTCTCCTAAAGAATGGGCTGGGGAGGAAGGACACTCCCTTCAGCCAGCCAGACCAGCTGGCTGCACATAGGAGGTCAACGGGAGATGCAGGAGCCTGAGGCCCTTACACTACCACAACATACAGAGCTTGGCCTCTGTTCTAAATACATGTTGAGCAGAGATTTCAAGGATACTGGCTCAGAGGGCTCTGCATCCTTAGCCTGCCACAGGTGCCCACCTATGGATCCAGATCTGATTCCTGCTCAAGGATGTTTTTAGAGCCAGCACATAGGTCCATGGGCCTGTTTGACTTCTGTTTTTTTCCCTTGCCCTCAGGGAATTAACGCTTAAACCCCTAGCAGTATACTTGGCCATGCACCACAACCCCTCCCTCTGTCACAGAGGTTCTCAACCTATGGGTCGCATTAGGAAGGTTGAGAACCACTGCTCTATCATAACCCCTCAAACCAGGAATTCCCAAAGCACATTTCTGAGTTCTCGTGAACACCAGTTCCACAGATGACCATGGAGCGCTCACAAACTGTTCCGTGGCCAATTAATTGTGAAAGAAAGTAAAACAGGTTCTTCCCTGTGGGATTTCTCGGAGCCTCTAAGAGGCTAAGGGGCACGTGCACAGTCCCATGGGATTCAGTGTGGAGCACTTCTGGAATTACCAGGGAGCATCCTGTGGGGCTTATGCTCCTCATACCATCTTGGAAAACACTGCCCTAAAATGACCGATTTCACACCTCCCCTACTTCTTTCCTGCTTTCATGTGCTTACGTTATGTTTGCTTGGCCACATTTTCTTTCCTTCTCACCTATTTCTCATCTGTTCCCTACACGTTACAAAATGAAATATTTCCAATACGCCGCAGTTCTTCACCAGAGTGGAAACACGGGTTCTCTACAGATAACACCTACAATGTGTGGCTACTGGAAACAGGCTAGAGCTTTCTAATGCAGATAATATCAGCTTTGTAAATTGCAAAATATATCTCAGTTTTATCTGTTCTGGGATAGTATAAAAAGACATAAAAAGAGAGCCAGGCATGGTGGCTCACGCCTGTAATCCTAGCACTCTGGGAGGCTGAAACAGGTGGATTGCTTGAGCTCAGGAGTTTGATACTAGCCTGAGCAAGAGCAAGACCCTGTCTCTACTACAAATAGAAAAAATGAGCCAGGCATTGTGATGGGCGCCTGTAGTCCCAGCTACTCAGGAGGCTGAGGCAAGAGGATCACTTGAGCCCCAAGAGTTTGAGGTTGCTATGAGCTATGATGCCACACACTCTACCCACAGTGACAGAGTGAGACTCTGGCTCAAAAAAAAAAAAAAAAAAAGACAAAGAGAGTTTGCGACCATGACTTTGATATAACTAAGTTTGTGATCCCGTAAAAAATGCTACCACTGTGACCTGTAAGTAGTCAGTGTCCCTGAGAATTTCATCCCACAACTGTGACCGTTGCTGTCAATATCTCCACATGGTAGAGCAAGGCCTTGTGCTAGGTACTTTACATGTATCACTTCATTTAATCGTCCCAGTAACCTAAAGTGGTCGATCCTATTACTGCCACTTAAAACCTGAGAAAACAGAGGCTCAGAGAGGTTAACCAACAAGTTCAAGGTGACATTGCCAATCAATGGTAGATCAAGATTCAAACCCAGGCTGACTTTGACCTCCGTGTTCTGTACCTTCCTGCCTCCTGTTTACATCACAACTCCAAAGTGGAAGAAATTCTCTAAGCTTTCTCTTGTCTTTCATGGCACATTCTGGAAGGGCCTCAATTATTAAGATGGCCTTGTACTTAAATGGAAATAACAATAAAACAGATTACTGAATATTTCCTTTGCTCTTGGTAACATAAGCATAGACATTAGGCTCATAAGGAATGAAAAAGAGAGTTATGTATCTTTCAAATGGAATCGTGGACCACGGCAGCTCTTTACAGAATGTTTCCAGGGCAGGGGTGGCCAATGGATTTCTACTTGAGTGCCAACACTGATCAGCCGGTGCTATCTCCTTGGAACACCCACCACATGGAACATGATTCTGAGGCTACTTAGGGTCAGAGCAAAAGAGCAAGTAAATGGTCAACCAGGGGTATCTATTATGAGTACAAGAGGGAGGATTAATGGCAGCTATTAAACTATCATCCCTCATCTCCAAGTTTACCCTTAGAACTTCTACTTTGTGGAGCTGGCCCTGGAGCCGGCAGAGCTAGCTGGCTCTCTGACAATAGGCGGTGCTCTTAGGGAGGGATCTGCTCCTTCCCTGTCTGCTCTCTCTGCTCCTGGGAGTCACCCCAGCCTTGCTTCTTCACCTGGCAATGGCACTGCCTCCTGAATGCAACTTGCAGTTTCCAATACTGGCAGATCCAGCTTCATGGTATCCACCTCCCACGTCTCAGCCCCCGGCTGAGGTGCCCTCCTCACAGTCTGGGTCCTCAGGGCTCACGGACACCAGCACTGGGTACAGCAACCTCTGCTCAGACTAAATTTTCATACTTATAGCCATCGATCGTTCCCTCGGCGGTCGGGATGGAAGGTGCTGCCACAGTTGCTACCTCTAGTATCTTAGAGCAGTGTCACTCAAAGTGCGGTCCTGAGGGCTCGTTAACACAAATTCAGGAGCCCCCACTCAGTTTACTGACTCTCCGGGGAAAGAGTGCCGCAGTCCCATGACTCGCACACATTTGAGAATCACCGCCTTCACATTTTCTGTTTGCCCTTCCACATACCTAAGTAATAAGTGTCCACCAGTTAATAATTCTTTATATTAAAATTCACCGACCCGTCTCCTGCTGGGACCCTAACTGACGCACTCCCTTAGTCCTCACAGTGCCTCTTTCTACCTGACAGGGTTAGAGAAACCCTGCAAGGCGAAATCAAAGGCAGGCGTGTGCTCCACATACCTGGACGTTCACGCGGGAAGCATTCTCCAGCTGGGCTTTCAAAATGTTACACTTCACATGATCTGCGACAGGGGAAGGCAGAAGTGGCGTCTGAAGAGTTTTCTCAGAGACTTTCTTTTCTTCAGCCTGAGACAAACCAGAATAGGAAACTGATTGTAAATGAAGAGAAAAGAACATGCACATTGACTCTTCCCAACAGTCGTGACCTTGTAACACACAGACCTTATACCAGGATAAGTGTGTCCACCAACTCCCTGTATTTTTACCAGCACTTTACAGTTTGCACAGGATTCACAAGCACATCATCTGGTTCTCTCATGAAATCGGGAGAGGACCTATCAGAAGTCAGGGTTAAGGTTCAAAGAGAAAAAGAGGCTACAGGCAGTTCCTGGGTTATGAATGAGATAGGTTCTGTAGGTTTGCTCTTAAGTTGAATTTGTAGGTAAGTTGGAACGGGTACATTTACCTATCACCTATGATAGCCTCGGTTTCATAAGTGTGAGTTGTATATCAGTCAGATGTTTGTAACTTGGGGACTTACTATAATAGCCCTCGTTTGTAAGTGCAAGTTACATGTAGGTCAGCTGTTTGTAACTCGGAGACTTGCCTGTGTTGGAGAATCACACAGCCAGAGCCAGTGGCAGAGAGTTTTGTTTGCTACAACCCGGGTCAGTGCTGTTTCCCCAACTGTTCTCTTACATCGAAAGATTCAATTCTATAACATGTTGGGCCAAGGGAAAGCAGCATAATATTCATTGGTAAATCATGACTTTCAGCAAGGAATTTGTATCTGTTAATATGTTACCTTACTGTAGAGTGTCTGGGGCTCCTATAAACTGGCAGCACTTTCACTATTTTTGCCACATTCCATGTATTCACTGAACATGTACCTCTAATTCAGGTGATCCAGCTAAGATGGATTATCTGAGACTATCTATTTGAACTGTGTCCAAAGCAATAATACCTTTTAAATCACAGGCTTTGTGACTATTATACACAATACACATGAAGCTATTTATATACCTATTAAAACGAAAAGTACTCATCCATTTGAATAACCTGAAATTGTCCCACATTTTGTGAGATAAGGTCTTATTGTTAACCATGCCTAGTGTGGTTACTGTATATCCCAAGGCTAGTATGGTGCCTGGAACACAGTAGGTGTCCAATAAATACTACCCTGTTTCCCTGAAAATAAGACATGCTCCGAAAATAAGACCTACTTACAGGAAAGATAAGACCTAGCGCATCTTTGGGAGCACACCTTAAAATAAGACACTGTCTTATTTTCGGGGAAACAGGCTAGTGAAGAAGATGATGACATACAGTTATTATTAGAAGTCAGTTCAGTAATATCAGGACTAAATGTGGCATGTCAGCCGCCATGAACCAGGATGAGAATAAATGTCCAAAAGGCCTCAAGTTCTACAAGTTCCAAAGTTAATCTTATTCACTAATTCCAAAGTCCCATTGAGCACTTTGTTATACACAGTAGGAATATTATGAAGGACACAGAGGAAGTATGGGGTGATTGGCTGTCTGACATTATTGAATCGAAAAAAAGGAGGACACTGTATACAGTTTCCCAGGAGGACCTCCAAACATAGAGAAGCCCCTGGTAGAGCAAACAGAACTCACCAACTTTATGGACTAGTAAGATAGGCAGAGACAGGAGATCTGGATGTGGATCTCAGCTTTTTCCCTTACTTGTACTATTTAACAAGATGATGATGACGATGATAAAAAGAAAAATAATGACAGTAGCCAACATTTACCAACACCTTAACATGTGTTAGCCACTGACTATAAGTTTCATATGCACATCTCATCAAATCATCTCCTTAACCATCCTATTTGGAGGCAGGTACTCTCATTATCCCCATTTTATAGATGAGAAAAACGAAGCAGAGAGATGGGAAGTTACTTGCTCCCGGTCACGCAGGAAGAAGCAGAAGAGCCAAGATTCACATCCAGGGATGGTGACTTTGGTTGACTCCAAAGCCAGAGCACTTCACCACTCAGCCATTCTAGCTCCCCTTAACTTCTCCGAATCTTAGTTTCTTTCTTCATAAGGTTTTTATGAGGATTAAATGAGAAAGAATTATATGAAAAACATTTTCATCTTAGAGGGTTAGAAAAGAAGATGTAACCACAAAAAAAAAGATCTGATGCAAGGACACTAATGTTCAATCCTGAGCCATCAAGTTGGATTTAAAGAAAACTGGCTCATTTGACTGGAGTCAGTATCCTGAGTGACTTAGCATTCTCCTTTAAGCAAATAAGTATCATTTTATTTTGAAAGGTGAAGTTTATAGTATAAGCTTAAGATAATTTTTCTTGTGTTTGCAAATCCTGTTACATTATGAAAATGGATGGCTGTTTTCATTGGTGGATGAAAAGGTAATTTTTAAATTAGATTTACTTTTTTTGGAATGGCATGCTGGGATACAGGAATTAAATTGGTTATGAAGCCTATTTAAGGCTTTTGACAATTGCTTAAGGGGATGTAGTTATGTTGACAGTAATGACCTAAGACCTACTTTAAAAAATGGAATGCTGCTAAATAAGAAAAGGATGAGAATTTAGCATTGATATTCTCCTCAAATTTACTAATTCTAAATTGCTTCTTTGGACATAAAATTCAAGCTGGCTTGTTCTTGTTCAATCTGGGCAAAGCAAGAGCAGTAATGTTCCTCTGTATGAATTGACTCAGGTGAAGGCCAATATAAATTTTGGGAAATTTATGCACCATTGTATGAATTTGTATAAAAGGCTTCTCTTTGGGAGATAAACATCTGGGTTAGAAGACCGTAATTTCAGCAAGGAGAATGACTCCAAGAATGTTGTGCTTTCTCTCTTTAGCATGACCATATTTTATGTTTTGTGTTCAATCAATTTAAATTGTGGAAAGATACTTTATAGTTGGAATGCAGACTTCAAAATATAGGGGGGGAAGACAATTGGCTTTGATATTATTATACTTAGAACAGTCCATCTGTTTGGGGCTATCATTTGGGGATAAAGAAATGATCAGATGCATATTTAAAGGTTCATACAAATTGTGTGCACATCTGAAATCAAATGAGATTTAAATTTCTGTGATAATCCTGGTTCTAACCAGGATTTTTTAAATTTTAATTTTAATTTAATTTAATTTATTAATTTATTTTAAGATAGAGCCTCCCTTGGTTACCCTTGGTAAAGTACCGTGGTGTCACAGCTCACAGCAGCTTCAAACTCTTGGGTTCAAGTGATCCTCTTGCCTCAGCCTCCAGAGCAGCTGGGACTACAGGTGCCCTCCACAATGCCTAGCTATTTTTTAGAGATGGGGGTCTTGCTCTGGCTATGGCTGGTCTTGAACCTGTGACAAGGTTCAGGCAATCCACCTGCCAAGTGCTAGGATTACAGGCATGAGCCACGGCTCCCGGCCCTGGTTTAACTTTGGAACTGGCCAGTGAATTATTTCTCACCATTCAGTCAAGAACAGGAAGTCCAAACGTGAAGAATTAGAAGATTCTTGATACTTGAGGCTGGAAATAAAACCTTAAAAAGCTATCCAAGCCAGTGGTTTCCAATTGTGGTGTCATAATTAGAAGTGACGTCTGTGGCAAGGAATGTTTTATTAATGATAAAAAATCAAAGTGTGAGGCAAGACATGATTGCAAGAGGGACTTTACCTAACAATTGCAATCAGTGTAACTGGCTTATTGTACCCTCAATGAATCCCCAACAATAAAAAAAAAAAAAAAATCAAAGTGTGGGCCAGGCATGGCAGTTCACACCTGTAATCTTGGCACTCTGGGAGGCCAAGGTGGGTGAATCACCTGAGCTCAGGAGTTCGAGATCTGCTTGACAAGAGCGAGACCCCATCTCTAGTAAAAATAGAAAAGCTAGCTGGGCATTGTGGCGGGTGCCTGTAGTTCCAGCTTCTTGGAAGGCTGATGCAAGAGGATCACTTGATCCCAGGAGTTTGAGGTTGCTGTGAGCTACGATGCTACAGCACACTACTGAGGGAGACAGAGTGAGAGTGTCTCCACAAAGAAAAAAGAAACACGGTGTGAAGTAATAGATTTCATGTATGTGTTAGGACAAAGTGAAGTCAACTGTACAGTCACTCACTCTGGATTCCTTGCTTGCTGATGTTTTTCTCTGAGTGGTGGGGTGTTAACAGCTTGACTTCCAGGGACATGCCTAATAATCCACAGGGGTCTCAGGTATGCCTTACCCAGAGCAAGCCACTGCTATCAATGTCCCACCAAATAGTCATGGCAACTACAAATCACTACAGAGTTTGTGAATTCTGTGCTGCACTATATGCTGTATTTCCTTGCAAAATATTTTGAGATTTTTGTCAAACTCTGGGAATGCACTCATGGAAACCACTGATCACGTGTACTGTAGAAGAAAAGTTGAAAAACAAGAAACTAAGAGCAAGGAGACCAGGGCGGCGCCTGTGGCTCAGTGAGTAGGGCGCCGGCCCCATATGCCGAGGGTGGCGGGTTCAAACCCAGCCCCGGCCGAACTGCAACAACCAAAAAAAATAGCCGGGCGTTGTGGCTGGCGCCTGTAGTCCCAGCTGCTCTGGAGGCTGAGGCAAGAGAATCGCGTAAGCCCAAGAGTTAGAGGTTGCTATGAGCTGTGTGACGCCACGGCGCTCTACCGAGGGCGGTACAGTGAGACTCTGTCTCTACAAAAAAAAAAAATAATAAGAGCAAGGAGACCAGTCTGGGGGTCCATGAGGAACTGGGCTGACTCCTCAGCATCCCGTGCAATAAGGATTTGTTGATGAATGAACGTAAGTGCCATCCTGCTGGGGGACGTCTTTCCAGCTGGCCACCAGGAGGGTGGCGGAAGCAAAAGTAGGTGAGCAGGGCTTTGAAGGTTAAACCTGAAGGTGAGGCCATCAGTGATCAACAGACCTGAAGGGACAGAGGGACAGTTGGGGATGGGAGTGGGAAACAGATGGGGGTGGGGGAGGCAGGAGGTGCTTCCCGTGCTTTGCAGGTTAAGAAGGGGAGCTTCCCAAGCCAATTCTTCCAAACTCTTCCTATTCCCTCCCATAGAGGGACAAAACTAAGCATTAGGATGGAAGAAATGAACCATGAGTGAAGAAGAATATTTCTCCAGGGATTTAAAAAATTAAAGTATGTGGCTGGGCACTGTGGCTCCCCCCTGTAAACCTAGCCTAGAAGGCTGAGGTGAGTGGATGGCATGAGTTCAGGAGTTCAAGACCAGCCTGAGCAAGAATGAGACCCTCCCCATCTCTAACAAATAGCCGGGTGTTGTGGTGGGTGCCTCTAGTCCCAGATACTTGGGAGACTGAGGCCAGAGGATCTCTTGAGCCCAAAAGTTTGAGGTTACTGTACGCTATGACACCACACACTCTACCCAGGGCACAGAGTGAGGCTCTGTTTCAAAAAAAAAAAAAAAATTAAAATACATGAACAACAGTGGTTCTCAACTGGGGCTATTTTGCCCTTTAGGGAGAACATCTGGGAATGTCAGGAGACATTTTTGGTTGTCACAACTGGATGGGGGTTGCTACTGGCACCTAGGGGGTTGTGGCAGAGAAACACCCTAATGCACAGGGTGCATTTCGACAGTGCCGAAATGTCACCCGTGCCAAAGTTGAGAAATATTTGCATAGAAAACAAAGAAGCATGTTGGAGGGTGAAGGGCACTGGATTTTGGCGCAGGCTTCAGCCCCTGAATCTGTGATTGTGCAACCTTAAGAAGGTCATTTCTTTCTTCTGGTCTCAGATGTTGAGAAGGTTGAACTGAACACAGGCTGAATCCAGTACCATTCACAGTTCTAAGATAAATCCTGGCTTCTCTGAAGCTGCCCATTTGGACGTAACAATAGCTTTAGCCAAAGGCAAGCTTAGCTCCTACCCCGTCTCGCCCTCCTTCCCTGATTCAATCCCTCTCTGCCTTCCATCTGCAAGTGGTGCCTGAACACCTACTCCTACCACATGCCAGACACTGTCCAGGGGGCCTGGGGGTAAAAACAGAAAGAGGTAAATATGGATGCTCCCTCCTGGAGTTTTCGGTCTAGGAGAAGGGAGAGAAACTAACAGGCAGATGTGGCCTATTGGCCAGAACACCAAGGCAATGCCTAATGCCTAATTCACCCAAAAGGAAGGTAAGTAAATGTCCGCTCCTAAGCAGAAGTGTCAGGAAAGATGGTGTAGAAGCCCCTCCAAGGCAAAGGCATGGGGTTTGGGGGCAGGTCAGGGTCACGATCAGAGGTTGAGCTCACGGCACAGCCCCAGCCCTGGGCACCTTGTTGATGTTGATGTGCAGAGAGGGCCAGGGGCCAGCAGCCTTCACGGTTTCCAGTTCCAACTTCTTTAGATGGGCAGCAGCTTCACTGTACAAGGCAGGTGTTCCTGGACTCAGTTCTACAAGTGGCCGGGGGAGATGAATAAGGAAAGGTGAAAGGACAGAAAGGTACAGAGGAAAACGGACACTTGCAGAGCCCAGCTCCCCGCACCCTCTCTGCCAGCCTCCTCCTCCTCCAGCAGCTCAGAGGCCTTGGGGATAGGTCAGCTGAGGGGTGTGAGAACACCTGAGGTCAAGGTCTCAGACCTCCCTCCCCCACTTCTCAGCTGAACAGCTCTGGGTAAGTCCCTTTACCTCTCTGGCCCTCTGAGCCATTTTAAAATGAAAATAAAATCACTTACCTTTCAGGGTTGCTGTGAATATTAAGTGAGGTGATTCATGTACAAGTGCTTTAAAAACGGAAAAGCACGACACAAATCGGAAGGATTTGCATTTCAGCCTAACAGGAACGTAATGTGATCTTAAAAGCCATGTTATGTTTCTAAAATCAAATCTGTTGATTTTGACTTTTGTACTACTTTGGATTAGTTTGCTACTATGTCTCCCTTCAGCTTGAATTTACTCATTAATACATTAAATATTCATTATACATTAAATATTCACTACATATTCAAATTTGTACTGAGTATTGTTAGCAATTGAGATCTGGGAGCTGAAATAAAGAGGAGAAGGACACAAAATTCTAGTCTAATGGGAGGAGACAGATGCATGAACAGATATTCCAAAGACAAGTGATATGAGATTTATTTAATTGCTATAGTTGTAGCAAGAGGGAAGGCACAGCAGCCACATGGGGATCATTTCACTAACGAGATAATATTTGAGCTGGCTCCTGAGGGATGTGTAGGAGTTCTCTAGGGTGGAGAAAAGCATTCCAGGCAGATGCAAAGGACAGAGCTGGGACCCAGCCAAGTAGATGGAGAGAGAAGAGTAGTTCTGAGTAGCTAGAGTGTGATGAGGCACAGGGGAAAGGCTGTGAAGGTCTGCATGTGGCCCCGGCTCCCAAGTGTGGCTTCATCCCACGGCAGTGAGGAGCTACTGAAGGGTCTTAGGGCACTTGGTCAGAGCTATCTGGTGAGAACTATGCCTTTGGCAGCTACTATATGGAGACTGCACTAGAAGGAGTGACCCATAGGCGGCTATTAGAGTTACCCAGCTACAAAAAGATGAGGCAGGCACTTGGGCAAGGGCAATGGGGATGGATAGTGATGAGGGCACAGAGCTCTGATTCTTCAATACCAAGTGCGGTGACTTCCCATTGCCAGTTTAGCCAACCCAGATTTGTTCTGCATGGCCTACAGCACAGGGTGAAGGCTGAATGGCTCATCCTGTTTCACCTGCTCACAGCCTCGTATAAGGTCAGAGGTGGAAGATTCCTTGGCGAGCATGCCAACACCTTCTACCCCATTTCATGGATGAGGAAACCAAGGATTGAAAAGGGGATTCAGCTCCACAGTGGGAATTGACTCTTGCCTCTGCCTCAATGCTTTTCAAACCACATTTGACAAAGAATCAGTTCTTCCCCCCCAGAGATGAATTCTTTGATGAAATATAGTAAAAGTGCATTGCTAGAAAAATAAAATACAAATTGTGCATTGCTAACAACTGAGACCAGACATACAATATCCAAACCCATATTTCTTTTTACTAGATTTAATGGGCATAAAATCATTCTATCATCTTGCTAAAACTGTTTTTAATTGCTTACTCTCTGTTTCTGTACCTTCTCTTCCTGGGACCTGTCACAGTGGACAGGCTGGACCTACCGGACACCACCTTGCTCTCAGAAGTGGGATATCAGAAATGGGGCGGAATAGATTTTTCTGTAATGAGGTAAGCAGAAATTCCAGCCCTCTCCCCACTCCCCTCCTTCTCTTTTCCACTGCTTGAGCAGTGCTGGGAGGTGCACAGAGCGCTGCTGAGAAATGAGGTGGGGAGAGGAGCGTTACCTTGTAACAAACTGGAGTTGATGGGTAAGCCACCATCCCTAAACGCTCCTGCCTGAATGCACAAGGCTCACTGTCCTCTGTTGTCTGAACCTGGTAGCCCGGCTTAAGGTTACCACTATCGCGTGCTGCGCAGAACAATTCTGTCCTGAGGATCCAGGAAGGCACTGGTGCCCTGCAGCGTGGCTCCCCTCTCCCGCCCCTGCTCCTTCACCCTACTCACTTGCTAGGGACTTACTGCTGGAGTTCGGGGACCTCAAAGGTCCCTCTTTGTTCTCCAGGGTCAGTGACAGGCCATAGTTTGAGTGGTGCTGGTGCTGGTGCTGGTGCTGGTGGTGATGCCTTCCCGAAGCTTTTGGGGGGAACGGTGTGCCCCCATTTTCCTCCATGCCAAAGGGCAGCCGGTCCGAAGTGCTGAGCACTGGGGAAGGGAGTGGGTAGCTGTGGAGGGTGACGAAGTTGGGATTTAGACAAGAAAAATGCCCTGCTATTCCCGGGCGTGCTGTGAAGACATTTTCTAGGTACTGAACAACACAAGAAATAAATTCGAAAAATAGATTCATAGCGTTGTTATAAAATATGGCACAACTGGCAACAGTGGACTTAAAGAAAAAGAACCATGTGGAAATTTGCATTTAAATGACTTTAAAAGACTTTAAACCTCCTTGTACCTTAAAAAATTCTTAACTTTGACATAGAAAATAATTTTTATTCATTTATTTATTTTTTGAGACAAAAGTCTCACTTGGTCACCCTCAGTAGAGGTACCGTGGCATCTAGCTCACAGCCATCTCAAACACTTGGGCTCAAGTGATCCTCTTGCCTCAGCCTCCCAAGTAGCTGGGACTACAGGCGCCTACCACAATGCCTGGCTATTTTTTTATTTTTAGTAGAGATGGGGTCTTGCTGTTGCTTAGACTGTTCTTGAACTCCTGAGCTCAGGCAATCAATCCACCTGCCTCAGCCTCCCAGGGTGCTAGGATTACAGGCGTGTTTAGTAGAGATGGGGTCTTGCTGTTGCTTAGACTGTTCTTGAACTCCTGAGCTCAGGCAATCAATCCACCTGCCTCAGCCTCCCAGGGTGCTAGGATTACAGGCGTGAGCCATCATGTCTGGCCTTAATTTTTATTTTATTTTTTTAAAAAAGACATTCAGGCTGGGCACGGAGGCTCACATCTATAATCCTAACGCTCTGGGAGGACAAGGAGGATCACTTGAGCTTGGGAGTTCAAGACCAGCCTGAGCAAGGGTAGGATCCTGTTACTACCAAAAATTTAAAAACTAGCTAGGCATCGTGGTGTGTGTGTGTGGTCCCATCTATTCAGGAGGCTGAGGCGGAAGGATAGCTTGAGCCTAGGAGTTTGTTGTTGCTGTGAGCCATGATGATGCCATGGCACTCTACCCAGCGTGACAGAGTAAAACTCTTTCAAGAAACAAAAAGACATTTTCTAAATGGGAGGAAGAAATAACAATAATAAAAGAATGTTGTCAATGATCCTGTGACAAAATCATGGTGCAAACTCAAAGTCTTGGGGTCACTTTCTCTTTCAGTTTTACCCCCAAATGCAAAGAACTCCTGTTAACCTTTTTTTCTTTTCTTTTTTTTTTTTTTACTGTTACATCTTTTAACACCAGTGGCTTTTCCCCCCTGCTTTATTTTTAACCAATATTGTCTATTCAAAATCTACACCATCTCCCACCTAGACTCTTAACAAATTCCGAGTAACTCTCTGCTCACCCCTTCAGCGCCCCCTCCACAGAGTCTAGGGGGCGCTGAAGTTAATTAAGTTCTAGGCCATAGCCCACTTTCCTCAAGCAATTTGAATACATTTCAATTTCTGTTAATTCTTAACCACTTTAAGACAGAAACCCCTCTTGAAATCTGATAAATACCACGGCCCATCCCTGCAGGAAAAGGCCCCGAGGTGTGCAACGTTCCATGTGCAATCTCAGGCCCTCTCCAGCCTCTCTGTGCACTCACGTCTGGAGTCAGGGCTTGCAGTCACAGTCTGCTGTATGCCAGGCCCGGCCTCCCATCACCTCGTCTCATTCTCTTTTCAGCTTTATCTCCTGCTACATCCTTCTCTACTCCCCAACTGCCTTCCATATGGACACCTCCCACTTCCTCCTGCTCCCTGGAATCCTTCCTTATCCCTGATCCGAAGAACACACCCCTCTTCCAGGAGGACTTCCAGCCTTTGAGGCCCAGAGATGGGTCCCCTCCTCACACTGCCAGGCAGGGCTCAGCCCTACTTCTGCTCATTCCCACAGTGCAGATCTTCAGTCTGCCTTCAAGAGAGCTCACAGCCCAATGTAGGGAACGCTGGGACTCAGTCTGTCACAATCACACTAGGACAAACTCCCACCGAGGAAAGGTACTAGGAAACCACTCTCCTGGGTGAGGGTGTGTCAGGGAAAGAGCTCTCGGGCAGACAGAAACATTTGGTGGACATTCTTGAAAAAGAATGCTCTTCTTACAGGAAACCCGTTTCCTGCGTGTGTTTGGTAGGAAGGGCCTGAGTCTCAAGCCTGACCACAGTCCTCCAGCCTTCTAGTTAGAGTGACTTGTGGCATGTGATCCAATCAGGGACAGAGTTTTCCCTAAGATTTCACATGTGAAAATTGAAGAAAAAAGCTTTTGATAATATCCAGCACCCCTTCATGATCAAAACGCTTAAGAAAATTGGTATAGAAGGGACATTTCTTAAACTGATAGAGGCCATCTACAGAAAACCACAGCCAATATCGTATTGAATGGAGTTAAATTGAAATCATTTCCACTCAGATCAGGAACCAGACAAGGCTGCCCACTGTCTCCACTGCTCTTTAACATTATAATGGAAGTTTTAGCCACCGCAATTAGGGAAGAAAAGGCGATCAAGGGTATTCATATAGGGTCAGAAGAGATCAAACTGTCGCTCTTCGCAGATGATATGATTGTATATCTGGAAAACACCAGGGATTCTACTATAAAACTCTTAGAAGTGATCGAGGAATACAGCAGCGTCTCAGGTTACAAAATCAACATTCATAAATTGGTAGCCTTTATATATACCAACAATAGTCAAGCTGAAAAAGCAGTTAAGGACTCTATTCCATTCACAGTAGTGCCAAAGAAGATGAAATATTTGGGAGTTTATCTAACAAAGGACGTAAAAGATCTCCATAAAGAGAACTATGAAACTCTAAAAAAAAGAAATAGCTGAAAAGTTAACAAATGGGGAAAAACATACCATGCTCATGGCTGGGAAGAATCAACATTGTTAAAATGTCCATATTACCCAAAGCAATATACAATTTTAATGCAATCCCTATTAAAGCTCCACTGTCATACTTTAAAGATCTTGAAAAAACAATACTTCGTTTTATATGGAATCAGAAAAAAACCTCAAATAGCCAAGACATTACTCAGAAATAAAAACAAAGCAGGAGGAATCATACTACTGGACCTCAGACAATACTACAAATCAATAGTGATCAAAACAGCATGGTACTCGCACAAAAACAGAGAGGTATATGTATGGAACAGAATAGAGAACCAAGAGATTAACTCAGCTACTTACTGTTATTTGATTTTTGACAAGCCAATTAAAAATATTCAGTGGGGAAAAGATTCCCTATTTAACAAATGGTGCTGGGTGAACTGGCTGGCAACCTGTAGAAGACTGAAACTGGACCCACATCTTTCACCATTAACTAAGATAGACTCTTACTGGATTAAGGATTTAAACTTAAGACATGAAGCTATAAAAATACTAGAAGAGGGGCGGCACCTGTAGCTCAAGGAGTAGGGCGCTGGTCCCATATGCCGGAGGTGGTGGGTTCAAACCTAGCCCGGGCCAAAAAAAAAAAAAAAAAAAAATATAATACTAGAAGAGAGTGCAGGGAAAACTCTTGAAGAAATCGGTCTGGGTGAGTATTTTATGAGGAGGACCCCCCAGGCAATTGAAGCAGCTTCAAAAATACACCACTGGGACCTGATCAAACTAAAAAGCTTCTGCACAGTCAAGAACACAGTAAGTAAAGCAAGCAGACAGCCCTCAGAATGGGAGAAGATATTCACAGATTATGTCTCCGACAAAGGTTTAATAACCAGAATTCACAGAGAACTCAAACGTATAAGCAAGAAAAGAACAAGTGATCCCATCACAGGCTGGCCAAGGGACTTGAAGAGAAACTTCTCTGAAGAAGACAGGCACATGGCCTTCAGACATATGAAAAAATGATCATCCTTAATCATCAGAGAAATGCAAATGAAAACTACTTTGAGATATCATCTAACTCCAGTAAGATTAGCCCATATCACAAAATCCCAAGACCAGAGATGTTGGTGTGGATGTGGAGAAAAGGGAACACTTGTACACTGCTGGTGGGAATGCAAATTAATACATTCCTTTTGGAAAGAGATATGGAGAACACTTAGAGATCTAAAAATAGACCTGCCATTCAATCCTGTAATTCCTCTACTAGGCATATACCCAGAAGACCAAAAATCACATTATAACAAAGATATTTGTACCAGAATGTTTATTGCAGCCCAATTCATAATTGCTAAGTCATGGAAATAGCCCAAGTGCCCATTGATCCACAAATGGATTAATAAATTGTGGTATATGTACACCATGGAATATTATGCAGCCTTAAAGAAAGATGGAAACTTTACCTCTTTCATGTTTACATGGATGGAGCTGGAACATATTCTTCTTAGTAAAGTATCTCAAGAATGGAAGAAAAAGTATCCAATGTACTCAGCCCTACTATGAAACTAATTTATGGCTTTCTCATGAAAGCTATAACCCAGTTATAACCTAAGAATATGGGGAAGGGGGAGAGGGAGGGAGGGGGAGGATGGTCGGAGGGAGTGTGATTGGTGGGATTACACCTATGGTGCATCTTACAAGGGTACATGTGAAACTTAGTAAATGTAGAATATAAATGTCTTAACACAATAACTAAAAAAATGCCAGGAAGTGTGATGAAAAGTTAAAAAAAAAAAATGGTGGTTACACTAAAAAAAAAAAAATTTTTTTTTAAAGAATTAGACAATTTATGAAACCAAAACAACTGACCATATTTCTTACTTAAGGGGAAAGTTTGGCTGCTCAGACACCACCTCACTGAGCAAAGCTAACTGCTGGGTCTCTAGGTTGGGGAAGCTTGCTGGCTTAGGAATCAGGCAGGTTCAAAACCAGCTGTGAGCTAACTGGGAACCTTAGCCACAGAACAGTCCTCACATTCCTAGGCCTGAGGGGACTGCAATCCTTACTGTGAACTGTGGCTAGAGCCATCCCTCCATCTCTCATGGTTCTTTGGTCAGATTTAGGACAGAGAAACCAGCAGCATCTGAGTCAAACAACTTCTGCAAAAGTTCAGAGGACACCGATTGTCAGTACACCCAGCAACTCTAGTCATCCCCTGACCTAGGAACTGCAGACCTGCCCCTTGAGAAATCAAGCTCTCTTAAGGCTGAAATGTGAGCCTGTTTTGTAGAGGGTGTGAGGGGGCTGTGCCCTGAGTCTCTGCACTCCGCTGTAGGACTCAGCAGAGTGCCTTGGGCATGGGAAATCTCCCCTGGGAGGGTGTGTGGGGGAGAAGCAAGTCCTTCCAGGGATTTTGCTCTTCCAGGACAGGATGCTGTGCAGTGGGGGTGGGGGCGGGGGCGGGGGTCAGAGACAACTCCACCCTCTAAGAAGAGATCCAAACTTTGCCACCTGAGGGACTGACCCGTGACAGAACACTGCCCTTAAGCCAGTCACAGAGATTCTCTGAGCACCAGAATTGGGAGATAATAATATTATCTTGCTATTAAAACTTTTCAATGAATACAAAATCACTCACTCACAGTTCCTGGTCCCAGCAGTAGTGCAATAAATAGTAACAATTAAAAAAAAAAAAGAAAGAAAATTGAAGAAACAAGGATCTCTCTCTTTGTGACAGTTAAGCAAGGCCTTATTGTGACTTCTGTGGCCCCTAAGCACATTTGTCTTTGTCCCCTCTCTATAAAAATAAATAAAAATTACATTTCATGACTGTATCAGAGTAAAAAAAAAAAGTTAGCCGGGCCTGGTGGCGTATGTCCATAGCACTGGTTACTCCAGGGGTTGAGGCAAGAGGATGGCTCGAGCCCTGGAGTTTGAGGTTTCCGTGGGCTATGATGGCTCCACTGCACTCCAGCCTGGGCAACAGAGCAAGACTCTATCTCAAAGGAAAGAAAAGGCTGATGTAAGTTGAGGTTGAGGCTGTTTGTACCATCTTCCCTGGACACACAGATGTAGTGTCAGTGGGAACGAGGCCCGCACACATGGGAAGTCAGGATGAGCACGGGCTCACGGTAGACGGGGAGAGAGAAAAGCACAAATGGTGTGAGGGGAGAAGCTGGTTCTGGCCACACCTGAAGTGAATGCTCTTCTTATTGCTGGAGGGAGTTGGGTTTCTCCCATTTATAGCCCACATGCTCTAAATCCAGGAGGCGTGTTATTGTATCGGATCTTTGTACGCAGAATTCCTGTCAGGTGGAAAAGGTCAAACAGCTACTCCAGGCCTCGGGAAGAGTTTGCACAAGAGAGTGGTGGGTGAAAGAGCTGGACATCTGGAGAGGAGAAGTGAGAAGCCGGAGGGGGGCGCCATCACAAGCTGGGGCTCAGTTACCAAGGGCTCAGCGGGGTCCTCCCAGAAAGGTGTGGCAGAGGAGTTACGTTTGGGAAGCTTCATTCTGAGTGCCATGTGGAGCAGTGATGGGGGGGGTGTGACATTCCAGGATCACTATTGGCACGCTGCCACTGGGCAGCATCTGGACCTGCCCAGCCCGTGGAGTGAGGTGAGCTGCCTCTGGGATATAGCATGAGCAGGGCTTGCAGGCCTTCCCTAGGGGCATTAGGAGAAGGCGGTATCATCAAGCCTTCTGCTGCAGGAATAGGAGATAGTCCAGAAGAAATGGCACTTGTCCCCACATTGCTCGAAGAGCTGAATCTATCCACCCTGCTGCCTTCTGGGGACTTTGCTCAAGGCCCGTGCTACATTGTATGGGCATGTATAAGAATGTGGAAGAAGGCATGATTTTGGCTTCTGGGGATCATGATTCATCCTCACCCCTCCAACCTGAAACCTAACCAGGGTATCTCTCCCTCCCATTGGAGGCCACCTTGTGGCAGCACCTGGTGCACCAGGTTGCAGTCGGAACACCTGGGCTCTGGTCTTAGTTCTGCCCCTACCTTGCAGGAGAGTCTTGGGTATTTGCTCTGGACCTCAGTTTCCACACAAGGTGGGTTAGGCTATTTCTGGGCAGATTTCCAGATCTGAGAATTGTCCTTTCTCCCAACTACTTATCCAGTTCTTGCTATGCCCCTGGTACATGCAATTTACATAATGGATTCCATTTTATAAATGTGGAGACCTTGATACACAGGAGGTACTCCATAAATATGTGATGGAAGGAAGAAAGAGGGGAGGAAGGAAGGCAGGATGTATTAATGAAATGTAGAGCTGCAATTTGACAACTCCTCTGTGGACTCCAACGCCTGATAAGGTTATTTTTCCTGTCGTTCAAATATGTTGAAAATAACTTCTGTCCTTAAAAGATGCAAAGACTGGGAGTTCAGGAGAAGGAAAATTTCCTGTTGCCTGGACAGACGGGAGGGCTTCCTGGCTGAAGGCTCATCGTCTTCCAGCTGCCCTTTCACCTTGCCACCGCTAGCCTCTGAAGGCTATTAAAGCCTGTTGCAGTGGGCACTGTGACTGCCCAGGCAAGGGACAAATCAGAGAAACACAGAAAGTAAGAGAGGGATGGCAGGATTCGAGAAGGGGAAAACACAAAGACATGGAGGAAGCTGAAAACTTCAATTAGTCAGCCTAGAAGACAAGACAAATAGTGTGTCATTAATAGAAAAAGGAGGTGGAGAATGAGGGCTGCTCTGAGCAGAGAAAATTATGATTGAGCTTTCGTGGGTAACAATGCGTGTCAGAATGAACACCCAAAGGGAAAGATGTCTTGTAGTCAAGATCTAGCATCCATTCAGGGCTGGAGGTGGAGTTGGAAAGCTTTGAGTAAGAGTTTCTGAGGGATGGCAAATAGACATTATCCCTCATGCCAACTCCAATTGATTCTCACTCTGCTTGGAGTGCAAGATTGAGGATTCTGAGGTTGTGCCCAGCTCAGGGGGAAGGAGTGCGGTGATTGATTAGTGATGTCTGCCATAGACTTGGAAGTGGTATCATGCATTTGTCTTTCCAAGCTAAAGTGTGTGGCTTTTAACTTCAAAAACCCAGATAAAAAGAGTCACACAGATAACATATATATACATATATCATGTATATATTCAGGAAGTGAGAAATTGCATTTAATAACATGTCATATAAAATATGCATGTGTGACTTTCAGCTTATGGTCTTATGGGAGATTGAGAAAGAGACATATGGGAAGAGAAATAGATGAGGGTTAGAGAAGCTGCCTGAAGCTGGACCCAGGAATCTACTCAGGTTAAGGGTTTTTAGAAGGGGAAAAGTTCTTAGGCAGTAGCATGACTTGGGAGCTTTCTCAGCTCATATGTATGGGGAACCATCCTAAAAATTTTACCTGGAGAAGTTTTGTGGTGTGTGGGCCCACTAAGGAAACTAATCATTGCCTCATGGGTTGGTACCTGCAGAACTCCCAGAGGTGCCATTCACACAAAGTCCATTAGGTTATGCACCTGTCCTGTTCACAGGGACCTCAGAAAAGGTCAAGCCCACCCCAGAAGGTCCAGCAGCACTCAGGGACCTTGGCTAAGGCCCAGGACATGAGTCCAGTTTCATGCTCACTATCCACAACCACTGAGGCTCATGCGGTTCCTGGCATTCTGGAAAAGAGGTTTCCAGTCCTTATTTTTGGAGTGAGTGACAGAAGTGGTATGTAGGCTCCAGCTTCCACTTCCATGAGCTTGTGGTTGAGAAGGAATCTGGCCAGGAAGAACGGGCTGCTGTGCGCCCGGTGCTGGACTTGGCATTTTAATGTTTACTTTTCAGTTTTCCTGCAAGGAGACTGCTGATGCCTCACTGGACACTGGGCTTAGGGAAGGTGAGTGATGTGCCCTGTTAGTAAACGCAAAGTGAGAAGTGAAGCTCATCTGAGTTCTCTTCCACTGTCTCGGGGGAGAGACTTCCTTCTTATTCTACCTCCAACTGAAGGGAAGCTGGTGTTCCTATTGGGGTCAGTGTCACAGGGAACTTTATTGGCCATATTAGAGGTGGCCATGATTCTGCAGAACCAGCATGGGGAAGGGAGTGGTCTTCCAACCCTGCCGAATCCCATAGGCACTCCCCATCAGAGGCTCTCCCCTCCCTGACCCTGGAATGCCAGACTACCAGTTGCAGGGTGTTGGATCAAAATGTGCCACATACTGAATAATGGTATCCTCCAGAATCCACCACCAGAATTGTGACCAGGGCAGAGCAGGGATGGAGAGAGGGTCCCAAGCTGGAACATAGGGCATTCTCTCCAAAAAAAAGGCTGAGTGAGAGGCTAGGCTCATGTTTGCAATCACAGCACTTTGGGAGGCCAAGGTGGGAGAATCACTTGAGGCCAGGAGATCAAGACCAATCTGGACAACATATCAAGACTCAGTCTCTACCAAAACAAAACAAAACAAACAAAAAAAAAACAACAAAAAACTAAGGCTGAATGATCAAGGTGCTCTGAGGGGGCCATTCATACACCCTATAGCTTAGCCACATTGTGGGTGACACGGTCTTTTGGAAACAGCCCCGGTTATCTAATCCTGGATAAGAAATTATGCTATTTTAGCAATGGAGCCCCTCAGATACCATCCAATTTGGTGGTTTTAACCCCTGGATATATATTAAAATCACTAGGGGAGCCACTATCCACTGCTGGAAGGAATATGAAATAGTGCAGCCACTTTGGAAAACAGCCTTGCAGTTCCTCAAAAAGTTAAGACATAGGGTTGTTATATGATAGCAATCCTACCCTTAAGTATATGCCTAGGAGAAAGGAAAACATCCTTGCACAAACTTGTACATGAATATTCATAGCGGCATTATTCATAATATCCAAAAGGTGGAAACAACCCAGATGTCCATCAAGTGATGAATGGATAAACAAAATGCGGTCTGCCCATACATTAGAACATTATTCAGCTATAAAAAGAATGAAATATTGATTCATCCTATGACATGAATAAACCTTGAAACCAATATGCTACGTGAATAAAGTCAGACATAAAAGGTAAAATATTGTATGATTTCATTGATATGAAATGCTTAGAACAGGCAAATCCATAGAGACAGAAAATAGATTACTGGTTACCTAAGACTGGGAAAGATGGGGGAGAGAGGGGAGATTGATAATGGGTACCAAGTTTCTCTTAGGGGGAATGAAAATGTTTTATTTACATTTTACTAGTCAGTGTGGTTGTGAGGGGAGACAATGAAAAATGTTTTAAAATTAGATTGTAGTGGGGTGGCGCCTTGGCTCAAAGGAGTAGGGCACCGGCCCCATATGCCGGAAGTGGCAGGTTCAAACCCAGCCCTGGCCAAAAACTGCAAAAAAAAAAAATTAGATTGTAGTGATAGTTACACAAGTTCTTGAAAATGGTAAAAAAAAAAAAAAAAAATTACATTGTATAATTTGGTGAATTGTATGGTACATGATCTTTATTTTAATAAACCTGATTAAAAAAAATAACTAGGAGGGCTGGGTATGGTGGTTCATGCCTATAATCCTAGCACTCTGGGAGGCTGAGGCAGGTGGATTGCTTGAGCTCAGGAGTTGGAGACCAGCCTGAGCAAAAGTGAGACCCTGTTTTTACTAAAAGTAAAAAAACTATCTTGGCGTTGTGAAGGGCACCTGTAGTCCCAGCTACTCGGGAGGCTGAGGCAGGCGGATCACTTGAGCCCAAGAGTTTGAGGTTGCTGTGAGCTATAACACCAAGCACTCTACCCAGGGTGACAGAGTGAGACTCTGTCTCAAAACAAAACAAACAAAAAACTGGGAGATTTTGAAAAATACCAATGCCTAGGCCCTACCACAGGCCAATTATATCATAATCAAGGTCTAAATCTGGTGTGTGCCAGGGCTGGTTACAACTCCCTGGTCCAAGCTCCTCATTTTGCAGCTGAGATGTGAGGTGACCAGGTCACACAGCGGGTACCTGGCTGATCCTGGGACACAGTCCAGGACTCCCGCCTCTCCACTGGCTGCCTCAAGTGCTACCCATCTGCTGCACCTTCCCATCTGTCTCGGCTTCTATTTAAGGCAGCAAGTGCACTCATCAGGAAAATCCAAGTCCTCCTTACAACCCCCAGGCTAAGACAGCCTTGTGCACACATCTACCCTACTACACAGTTAACTCAGTAGCAACAGAGCCAGTCACATCATAAGTTTTCCTGTGTCCTTCACTGTGCTAAGAAAATTGCTAAAGCATATAGCAGGTGCTCAACTAACACTGGCGAGCCTGAGAGTCGCACAAAATATCATTGCATGTGATAAGCATTTGAGGCCAACTGTCTGGCTGGCCCTGTGCTAGGCACAAGAATAAAGATGAGTGAGACACTGTCACTGCCCTCAAGGAGCTCACTGCTGTCTTAATAAACAGGTTAGAGGTGCCCAACCCAGCCTGGGGAGGAGCCAACAGGGAAGACTTCCTGGGGTAGTGATGAAGTAGGTGACGTCCTGAAGCCTGAGTGACAGTGGGTGGGGCTGGGCTGCACCGGGGTTCTGCGAGAGGGTGTGGCTGTGAACTGAGGCAGGGAGTTGACAATGCACACTAATTGATGAGGAGACTTGCCTGAGCTCAGTGCTGGCATGAGAACGAGCTTCCTGCTTTCATAATTTTATTTTTCACATTTGGATTATAAACTCATCAGGAATTTATGTATCTTGTGAGGAAAGTTGTAACTTTTTCTGAAATGGAGAACTGATTGTTCCAACATCACCCAAAGAATAATTCACCCTTGCCCCATGAACTTGAAATGCCATTCTTTATGTGCACCAACTTTCCTGAGTGCTCTCAGATCCTTTCTCTGCTATCCTCCGGACCTAATCTATTCCCAAGGAACTGCACTTCCCAGGCTCCCCACCCTCTGGCTTCCACACAGGTTTGGCCAATGACATAGGCTAGAGGTGGAAAAAGATACGTCAGGCTGTATCTTCCCCATCTCTTTGTGCCACAGGTGATGTTCCCAGCAGCAGCTGTGAGTTCTTTGTAGTTCTGGGGTCCTGTAGCCTTGCTCCTGGGTGCTAGAACACACCACCTCCCTCTGTCCCCCCAACTCCAGGAGTGACAAGCAGTTTCTGGTTACTGCTAATTTCTAGGTTGCCTTATTATCCAATTTACCTACTTTCTGCCCTTGTATAACCAATTCCCTGTGTTAAATTCCCTCTGAAAGAAATGACTAGTTTCCATTTTCTTCATGGCCCATGACTATACATAGTGTAATCCTGTTTCTATTTCTGGATTCTTCAGTGTAAGATTGTCTTAATTACCTTTGTTTTTAATGCATGTTTTTTATGTCTTACAGCACAAAGTCTATTTCCTTTCCCATATCATTACCTTTTCTTTTGTTTTTTTTTTCCCTTTGCTGTTATTATGCACTTAGTCTTCCAGATTAATACCTTCAGAATTACTTAAGTTACTATCAAAAACTCCCATTGGAATTCTGATTTAGAATGTTAAATATTACGGATTAATCTGAAAGAATACATTCATAAGGAACACAATATTTCTCTCCATTTATTCAATCACACGATATTTCTCTCCATTTATTCAACCCTTTCAGAATGTCCTATAGTTGGAATTTTTAACTTTTTCATTAAGGCATGGAACACATATTCTTAACTTTATTCCTAGGTATTTTTCAGTTTTGTCACAATTGAAAATGGGACCTCATTAATGATTACACATCCCTAATATTTATCTAGGCACCATATGGGTGACTAGATTTCAAGGATAATCCTGCCTCTGGCCACCTTGCTAAACTCTCTTATTAGTTGAAATAATAAGAACTTGGATTTTAAGAAGATAACCACATGAATTTTGTTTCTTTCTTGTCAGTAGCTATTCCTTATTTTGTTTTCTTGGCTTATTGCATTGGCAAAGCCTCCAGAACGATACCAAAATTAGCAGTTATCCTTGTCTTATTTCTGAAGTTTATAGATTACCTAGTATCTCAACATTAAATGTTGGTTCCTGGCAAATTCTGCTTACCAGGTTGGACAGTTCTCCTACTGCTGGCTTGCTAAGAATCCTGAGAGATTAGCATGACTTCTGAGAGAATCTGTGCTATTCCTAACTGAACACCACTTCCTTTACTAAGTGCTTAAAAAAAGACTCTGTTCTCAACCTTTCCTCAGTATCACTGTCTAGCCTTTCAGTCTAGTTTTTGGAATTCATTTTCCAAGAAACTGTACGCCGCTTCCCTGTCTACTCTTCTGGCATTTTCCCAAGGATCCATACTTTTTCAAAGGGTATAATGCTGACTCAGAATGACAAATACAAATTTCCTCAGGACTCTGGGAAGCCATTTTTCTAAGCCTAAAGACTTGAGCTATTCACCAAGCAGTGAAATCTTTCTAGACTATTCTCTCTTGTTTTAGACTTCAATTTCCTTACCTTCTACAGTTACTACATTGACTACCTTACTTCTTGAAAAAGCGAAAAGCAAAACAGACATTGACCAGCTCAGCTCTGCCTATTAATCTCACATACCATACTCAAGAACGGCTTTTAGTAAAGTGCTCATCTTTTCATTCCAACCAAAATGTGCATCTATAAACCTTTACAGTCCTTTAAAAAAAAGTTCTATGCACTTTTGTTTTGGATCATATGTTCTCCCTTCCTTCTCTTTAAAGTACTGTTTTAGGCTAGGTGTGGTGGCTCATGCCTGTAATCCTAGCACTTTAGGGGGCCTAGGTGGGTGGATTGCTTGAGCTCAGGAGTTCAAGACCAGCCTGAGCAAAATGAGACCCCAATGTCTACTAAACAGAAAAAGTAGGCAGATGTGGTGGTGCATGCCTGTAGTCCCAGCTACTTGGGAGGCTGAGGCAAGAAGACTGCTCAAGGCTAAGAGTTTAAGGTTACTGGGAGCTATGATGCTCTGGTACTCCACCCAGGGCAACGGAGTGAGACTGTCTCAAAAATAATAATAGAATAAAATACTGTTTTAAATTGGAAGTTTATCTAAGAAGTTCCTGAAAGCCCTTCTCTTTCAGATTCTCCATGCCAGTGCTTCTCAACCTGTGGGCTGCGACCCCTTTGTAACAATGAAAATACATCACTGCATTAGGAAGGTTGAGAACCACCTAAATACATCGCGGCATTAGGAAGGTTGAGAATCATAGCCCACATGAAAAAGATCCCCTTTTGGGTGGCAGGGTGTGGTATATGGTAGGGTGCCAGCCCCATATACTGAGGGTGGCGGGTTCAAACCCAGCCCCAGCCAAACTGAAACAAAAACATAGCCAGGTGTTGTGGTGGGCACCTATAGTTCCAGCTACTCGGGAGGTTGAGGCAAGAGAACTGCCTAAGCCCAGGAGTTGGAGGTTGCTGTGAGCTGTGATGCCAGAGCACTCTACCAAGGGCAATAAAGTGAGACTCTGTCTCTAAAAAAAAAAAAGAGGGCGGTGCCCATGGCTCAAGGAGTAGGGCACTGGCACCATACGGGTGATGGGTTCAAGCTCAGCCCCCGGCAAAAAACTACAACAACAAAAAAATTGATTAAAAAAATATATATTCTAACCTTTAAATAAAGTTTCATTTCTTAAAAAAAAAAGAAAGAAAGGGTGGTACCTATGGCTCAAAGGAGTAGGGTGCTGGCCCCATATACTAGAGGTGGCGGGTTCAAACCTGGCCCCGGCCAAAAACTGCAAAAATTAAAAGAAGAAAAAGATTCCCTTTCAGGTCCGTCATTTTTTTTCTTTTTTTTTTTACATTTTGGAATTGGATTTTCTAAAGATTAGAATACATGGAGGATTAAATCCTGCATTTTAAACCCATTTCATGCTAATGATTCCAAGATGTTAGGCTGACTTTCTTCCAAGGATCTCATCACACATTTCCAACCTCTTCTTCCTCATGGACCAGAATTACCAAGTTAGTATCTGCAGTGTTTCTTCTACCTTCCAGAAAACCAAATCATGACCCACAGGGCCAAGAAAGCAACAGATCCTCTGGTTTTAACAGAATGCCAATGTCTGGATGGCCAAGAAGTCCCTCATAGATACTGTGCCAGTCTGATGTCTCTCTGAGGACAACACAACAAATGTCCCTTACCCAAAGCCCCCACCCCCACCCCCAGCATCTTGTCTGGATTGCTCACGGCACACTTACCACGTGCTGCCTGAACTGAGACTTACTCTTTTACCTACTCACACCTTGTGTCTTAGCTCCAAGGCAGGGTTCCTGCAGGTGGGATTAGCACCTGCGGAGCCTACATTGTAGACCTATGTAGCACACAAATTCTCCAAACACCTGCCAGAGGAGCTGATTGGGACAAACTTGTTCCTGTTTTACTTTTAGCCTACATGGGGATGATTCCATACTCCTAATCAGAACTGAAGCATCAGGCTGGGGGCACTGGCTCATGCCTGTAATCCTAGCACTCTGGGAGGTCGAGGTGAGAGGACTTTCTTGGGCTCAGAAGTTGGAGACCAGTTTGAGCAAGAGCAAGACCCCATTTCAGCAAAAAAATTGAAAAATTAGCTGGGCACAGTGGCATGGGGCTATAGTCCCAGCTACTTGGGAGCCTGAGGCAGGAGGATCGCTAGAGCCTGGGTGTTTGATGTTACAGTAAGCTGTGACAACACCACTGTAGTCTAGCCTGAGTGATAGAATGAGACTATGTCCCCAAAACAACAACAACACTTTGCATCAGTGAAAAATGTCTCAGTAGAGCTTCCCAGCTGATAAGCCTCAGAATGGTTGCAAGTGGGCTGAACCATTTATTCTTCCAGTCCTTGGAGTAAGCAGACAGGGCCTGAGAAGTCTGGAGCTGCAAGCAGCCTTGTCTGCCACCGCAGTGTGCTACACAAATACCCCACTTTCTATGTGTGCTGAGGACAAGAAATAGCCAGGAAGCAAAACCAGGAAGCACTGCCACTGGTCCATACCCCAGTCCACTTGCCCAGATACGTGTGGCTCTCCAGCTGCAACTCCCTTAGCAGAATCCACTCAAATACCCTGTTTTTATAGCAGATGGTATCAGTTGGCACCATACCTCTTGACTGAACACCAATGATTAATCACGTTCTTTAAATATTCACAGACAACCTGCCTGACACTGTACCATAAATTAGCTTAACCTTCCAACAACCATTTGAAGAAAGGTTATTATTATCCTTATTTTATAGAATAGGAAAGAAGAACAGAAAGACTAAGTAACTTTCCCAAAGCCACACAGCTTGCAAGTGGCACCGCTGGGATTTGAACCCAGGCAACCTGACCCTAGAGGCCTGGGCTCTCTTAAATGCCAGGCGGCACTGCTTTGCCATTTGGATGAAAGAAGCAGTCTAATGACAAAAAGGAATGCTGGTTGGCATTTGGCTTTGGCTTTGTTGTTTGACTAATGCAACCTTAGGTAACTCACTTCACTTTTCTGGGCTGCAGATGCTGCATTTTGTGGACATTAAGACTTTATATTCCAGGAACTACAGCTCGATGATATAATTTGATCTGTACAATGTCTGACTGAAAGATGAGAGCAAGCGCATTTACTTGTTCTGGCTTCCAAGATACCTGTCATTTATTTCAATTCTAATTTAGTAGAGATTAAACAGACCAACATATTGTTACAAGTTCTTACGGAATTCAGTGCAAGCATACTGTTTGGCAGAAAATAAAGTATATATTTGCAAAACTATACTTTTTCATAATAGGTTTGAAAAGAAATTGTATCAACTTCTTGGAAAAATGACACATTATGAATGTTATGTCTATTAATTAGGGGTGATTTCTTACAATAACTTAGTGGTTTTATTTTTTTTTAAAGGCTAGAGATAAAGATGACTCTACCTCACTTTTCTCTTGTCTGAAAAGGTCAAAATCACATTTGGGGGAAGGGCATGATTAAGATTCCTTTGTATAGACTACTAACTTGCAGAAAGATTTTCCAATTTGTATTTTTTTCAAGAAAGTTTCCAAGCAAGGACCGGACACGGTGGCTTATGTCTATAATCCTAGCACTCTGGGAGGCCGAGGCGGGTGGATCACTTGAGCTCAAGAATTCAAGACCAGCCTAAGCAAGAGTGAAACCCTTCTAAATATAGCTAAGCATTGTGACAGGTGCCTGTAGTCCTAGCTACTTGGGAGGCTAAGGCAAGAGGATTGCTTGAGCCCAAGAGACTGAGGTTGCTGTGAGCTATGATGCCATTGCACTCTATGCAGGATGACAAAATGAGACTCTGTCTCAAAAAAGAAAAAAAAAGAAAGAAATTTTCCAAGCAATGTTCCTAGCAATTTTGGTGCTAGCACAGGTGATGTCTGAATCCATACTACATTGGGACCTCTGGTTATGATTAGTTTACTAGCTACTTGGAGCCAAAGAAGGCATCTTCTTCAACATACCATTGTCTGACACAGGGTAGAGGCATAACATATACTGACTCAATGAATTAGTTTTAGCACATTCAGTTTTAACTCTTTTTAGGTAAGTTATCAAATATCTATTCATAAAAGTTTCACTTTGGTCATTAATTCTCTAGCTGATCCTTACTACATCAGTCTGTGCAAAACTGTAGTGACATATACCACATCCTAAAGAGTGATGACCTTTAGGGCTCAAGAGTGCCTGGGCCTCTGTCCTCTGTGAGCTAGGGTAGGCTATGTACTTCCATCACTGCGTCTGCAATTTTCCTGTGGTGAAACTGCTATCAAATGATTCCCATGAATGGCTGTAAGCAAGTCTGTTTGTCTTGATGTTATTCTTGCTAAGTTTTCCAATGGCTTTCTCATGGTGTGTATCATCACTGGTGTACCTCTGTGTGCCACTGAGGCACCGAGAAGCTGTGAGGAGGGGCTCTACAATTTTGTGGTGAGACCTAGGATGTTAATAATAATTTCAGGATCTGAGTCCAGAGAATTCCTATTTCATTAGTTCATTTTTGCTCAGAGACTCACCACTAAGAGTTTTATTCGATCTTTTTCCTGCCTTAAAAAGGAAAAAAAAAGACACAAATATAGTTGTTTTCCTTTACAGAAAAATGTATTCACTTCTAAGTCAACAGTGCTTTCCCTTCTAAGTTTCTTACCTATTTCTTTGGCCTCTGATTTCTGTGTCCCAATCCCCTCACTTTTTCCCATAACCGAAGAGGCTTTCTTTTTCCAAGAGCACTAATCAATTTGCCCCTACCCCTGCTTTGAAGGCATCCCCACACAGTATTCTATGGGAGCCCTTGAGGAACAATAGTAAGACAAAATAAACATTGTCATGAAAGCTGAGTGTAAGGGTGAGCACGGTGGCTCATGCTTGTAATCCTAGCACTCTGGGAGGTCAAGGCGGGTGGATGGCCCGAGCTCAAAGAGTTCAAGACCAGCCTGAGCCAGAGTGAGACCTTGTCTCTAAAAATAGTCAGGCATTGTGTTAGGTGCCTGTAGTCCCAGCTCCTTGGGAGGCTGAAGCCAGAGAATAGCTTGAGCCTAAAAGTTTGAGGTTGCTGTGAGCTATGATGCCAAAGCACTCTACCAAGTTATCTCAAAAAAAAAAAAGAAGAAAAGGAAAAAGAAAAGAAAGCTGAGTGTGTATCACGATGGCTAAATAGCCAGATTCTTTATCACCCTGTGCACCCTGACAGAGCTATGCAAGACTGGGAGTGTTCCACAGACACCATCCAATTCACTGAATGAACAAAATTAAAACAATCTTCATTCCAGGCTCAGGGCCCATAGCACAGTGGTTACAGTGCTGGCCACGTGCACCAAGTGGGGCGGGTTCGAACCTAACCCGGGCCTGCTGAACAATGACAACTGCAACAAAAAAATAGTCAATGCATTGTGGCAGGTGCCTGTAGTCCCAGCTTCTTGGGAGGCTGAGGCAAGAGAATCACTTAAGCCCAAGAGTTTGAAGTTGCTGTAAGCTATGACCGACATAGCACTCTACTGAGGGTGACATAGTGAGATTCTGTCTCAAAAAAAAAAAAAAAATCTTCATTCCAGAATGTACTTTAGGTGAGATGAGTAAAATGCAAACCTGTTAAGAGTAGCCTTCAGACTTACTACACAAAACATCAGTGTGAGTCACAGTTAGAGCTGAAAACCAGTGTTTCTGAGGGGATACAGCTGAGGATTCATTTATTCTGGGACTCATTAGTGCTTAAAGATCTCAAATGATCCTCTCTCTGTTCCTCAATTCTTGTAGGATTCTCAGAAGCTTCTATGTTAAACATCTTTAGTTGGCCTGTGAGGCCACACACTGGGCCTAACTCTAAGGACTTGTTGGTTTAATTGCCTTTCATATAGATTAGTGTCCATTTTTCAGCCATGAAATGAAGCTGGCTGAGCCATTAGCACAGCAACTCCTTTGCTTTCCAGGTCTCAGCTGTAGAAAGTCGATGCTTAAACCATTCACTATTCAGGAGAGGATGATTAGGTAGGTTTCTGCGGGTTCCTTACAACATCTGCCTACGGGGAAGTTTCTCTAATTATTCTAACGCTTGCCAGTGGATTGCCTAGATTAGAGATTTTCAACTAGTGTACTGCGAGAAGATCTTAGAAGTGCTGTGAAATTTTTTAAAGCTCATTAATTATTTTTGAAAGAAATTCAAAGCACAGATTCCTTTTTTTTAACCCTTTTTTTTTGATCAACATAATTTAGGTGTGCCAGAGAAGTGCAACTATAGGTTCAAGGGATGCCATGAGGTAATAAAGGTTGAAAAACACTGGCCTAGACTATGGCGGTTTTGGTATTTTAAATTCCACAGCCTTTCCGCCAATAAAACCACAGGTGACCCTGGGGATAGAGCTGTGATTTCAGATCCGATATATTGAAACTTCAATTGTAACTAAGAGTAGATCAGTCTGCCTTGGTCAAATGCACCAGGGAAATTCCCCGTATCAGAGTGGGTATTTAAGATGTCTGAGTGGAAAGTTCTCAGTAAATTCCCAAACAGGAAAGAAAACAGATATTAGAAATTTCAGGATCTGGAATAATTGAAAAAAAATAAGATCGAATTCCTTTATTCTGATTATTTTAATGTTGCCCAATCTGCCCTTTTCAGCTCTCTGGGGTGGTACCATGCTGAATATGACTTAAACTTCTGGGAATCTACATTCAAAACACGGCTGGTAAATATCAACGCTTCCTCCCCTTCTTCACTCTTATAAATACTAAGATGACACAGTTAATTGTACTTCATCAGCCTGATCTTTATTAAAGAGCATGACTCAAGAATAGGAGTTTCAGATGGTTTATAGAAATCAAATAAGAAATGGCGTTCAGAAAGATGAAAAGGTGTGCGGCCTTGCTCATAAAGAAATGTAATTAAAGTGGAAATCCTGGGTTTTACCCATCAGAAGAACAGAAGTTAAAAAAAAAAAAAGCTAGCAAAGGCTATGTGCTTGTTTCAGAGAGGTGTCATAATTCCTGGTGTGTCTGAAGAATGTAAATAGAATATCTTTGGAGGGAAATTTGTTAGGCAATACCCAAATTCACGTGCACATAGCTTTTGATCTAGTGATTCTACTGCTAGGGAATTTATTCTACAGACAGATTTGTTCAGGTGCACAAACAGAATATAAGAATGGCAGCACACTTCTAACTTCTGGGATTTGATGCTGTGTAAATGTCCATCAATATTGACTGGTTAAATAAAGACATGTGCTTATTTATGTGCAGAGTGGCTCTAGATTGACAAGAAACACTAACACTGTTTGCCTTGGAGAACTAGGGAATACCTTTTAGGTATTACTGTTTGAATTTCTACCACTATCTGTATTACCCATTTATTACCTAATTTTTTTAAAATAACAAAGTACAGCAGTTCCTTTTATTATTGTCTTTCTACTTAGTCTCCTAATAGTTAAAATCTTCCTCTGCTTTGTCTAAGATAAAACCCCAAATTGGACAAGTTGGGAACCAAGCAGATACTCTGTTTCAATTCGCCGAAGTTCGGAGCCCCAATTGTACCCGCAGAATGGATTCTCGGCAATCTCACCAATTCCTTCCTCTGTGCCAATTCTGCCGTCTGCAGATGGCAAAGCATTGTCTACATTTTGCCTGGACAGTTATTTCCTAGTATTCTCACACAGAAATATCGTTTCTACTTCTTTTTATTCCCATTCAAAAGTCCCCCATGGAGTTTCTGGTCTTACTTTGTTAGAGTTTCAAAGAGCTGTGTCATTATGTATTGTGTTAACCCTCTTCCATCTGCTCTTTTCTTTGGAACCAAACATCCTTTTCCATTGCTAAATTTAGGATATACATCTTAAACTGTCACCCTATGAGGGAGATCATTTCTTGAGCTAGACTGACTCTCCTTGGCCTGTTTCGGTCCACATGGACAGTTAAGGCTTTACATCTCAAAAACCACCCAAGATTCTTACCAGCTAACAGCAAACACTGGGCCTTTCATACATAATCCCATTTAATTCTCTGAATGGTGAGATATGGGTCAATTCCACTTGGGGATGAGAAAAATAAGGCACACAGAAGAAACCAGGCAAAGTCACAGGGCTAGTAAGTAGCAAAGATGGGATTCAAATCATTGAGATTCTATTCTATTTTTTTATTTTTTTGTAGAGACAGAATTTCACTTTATTGCCCTTGGTAGAGTGCCGTGGCATCACACAGCTCACAGCAACCTCCAACTCCTGGGCTTAGGTGATTCTCCTTCCTCAGCCTCCCGAGTAGCTGGGACTACAGGCGCCCACCACAGCACCCGGCTATTTTTTTGTTGCAGTTTGGCCGGGGCTGGGTTTGAACCCGCCACCCTCTGCATATGGGGCCGGCGCCCTACTCACTGAGCCACAGGCGCCGCCCCAAATCATTGAGATTCTAAAGATTCCAAATTTCACCTGTCAGAGAACTACGGGGCTCTTGCCTCAACATCAGAACACCACACTGTGGGCTTCTAAGTCCTTCTTTCTTCTGGTTGGCAACAACCTGCCATTTTGCTTCTGTAAACTTCCACCTGTTTCCCCACTGTGGGCTCTAATCTTGGCCCAAGTGCTTAGACCAGCATGCATACACCCTGTCCTTCTCTGGCAGCTGGAATTCACTAGCCCTTTGCTTCTGGAGTAAGGAGGTCAGAACAATGACATAGACTTGGTTTGCTAGATTGGGGTGGCATTTAATGATGAAATTAAAGCCATAAAAAAACTGCTAGAATTGTCACATGCTTCTGCTTTACTTTGGGTCTAAGGAAGTGCAGAACTCTATTGAGCAAACAGATCTAGCTACTTGCTATGGTGTATCCATCCATTAACTTAACATCATGCTTACTAAAAAAGAAGAGCTGGCCTTTAAAGAGTTAAAATTGAGCCATTAACGCATGGAAGGATATAACCAGACAAGCAGTTTTCCTTTTCCAAAGAGAGGTCCTATCTCCACCCACCTCGGACTCTGTTGGGATGATTGTTAAAACTCAGGTTCTTGGGTCTCCCCTTGGTCACCCCTGACCACTCAGACCTGCAACCTCATTTTTTTTTTTTTTGAGACAGAGCCTCAAACTGTTGCCGAGTAGAGTGTCATGGCGTCACAGCTCACAGCAACCTTCAACTCCTGGGCTTAAGCAATTCTCTTGCCTCAGTCTCCCGAGTAGCTGGAACTACAGGTGCCCACCACAACACCCAGCTATTTTTTGGTTGTAGTCATCATTGTTTGGCAGGCCCAGGCCTGATTTGAACTCATCAGCTCTGGTGTATGTGGCTGGTGCCTTAGCCACTTGAGCTACAGGCGCCACCAGCAACCCCATTTTTAATGATCCCCAGTCCTTCTTTGCTTTCCCAATTTGGGGGGAAGTGAGCCTATTGGGAGAATTATTGAGGACTTCTCTCACTAAGGCTTGGCCGAATGTCAGTTTCACGTTTCCTTTTAGATACCCCAAGGGCTTCTTTAAATATGCTATTTTTCATGTGGTAGAGACTTTTAACAGTATTTTGCTTTTGCTCTCAGAGCCCTCATAGCTCATCTCTTGCCTCTGTAGAGGCTTCCTGTATGAAATGGAGGAAGGGGATCATCACAGGCCAATTTAGGGTATTTACCTAGTACATTTGGAAGACTTGGTCGGCCAGGGAATTGACTTAGAGCTCTAAGTTTGAGAACTATTGATCTGAAGAAATCAATATGGCTCTTCAGAGAGTTCTCTGATGAGCTCAGATTATAAAGGACTAGTTAAAAGCTGCAGAGTCAAGGGCAACAAAAAGGCTCTGTCATCAGTTGTGTTCAGGGAAGGACCCAGGAGGCTAGAGTCGCTGACCTGGAAGGATGGTGAAACATTAACAGGCAAGAAAGAGGGGCGCCCACAGCACCCTATTCCTCCCATCTTTGCTCCTAAAGAGCACTATTTTCAGTAAAAAAAAGTAGGCCAAAGGGAGGTGCCTGTGACAGTGAGTAGGGCGCTGGCCCCATGTACCGAGGTTGGCAGGTTCAAACCCAGCCCCGGCCAAACTGAAACAAAAAAACAGCTGGGCATTGTGGCAGGCGCCTGTAGTCCCAGCTGCTCAGGAGGCTGAGGCAAGAGAATCGCCTAAGCCCAGGAGCTGGAGGTTGCTGTGAGCTGTGATGCCATAGCACTCTACCAAGGGTGACAAAGTGGGACTCTGTCTGAAAAAAAAAAAAAAAAAGAAAAAAAAAAAGTAGGCCAAAAAATGGGAAAGGCAAGAGGGCTCTGAAGGCCAAGGTAACTACCTGGCAGGATTTGAAGACTTCTGGCCCACGTGAATTACATCACTCCGACGACGCTGTCAACTCACTGTTAGATATCTGAGGTCCACAGGAACATGAATGGGTGAGAGAAGGCCAGCAAATAGCCAAGTTTCAAAAATGCAAAAAGTTATCAATTCAATGAGTTATGGAATAGTGAGCGAAAGTGGTAGAGTGGATCATCTCAGAGGAGGAGTGGTTCTCTAAGAATATTGCATAGTCTCTGCTTCTTTGGAAATGGGACTGTTCAATGAGGCCTGTATGGACAGGGTCTTAGACTGGGGCAAGAGTGGTAAGGGGTGGAGAGGGTTACTGGACCACTGGCAGGGGGGTAGTAGTTTAGAGAGGAGGTAGACAGTGTTATTAGATCATGGATGATGGACAGGGTAGCCAGGGTAGCCAGCCACTGGTATGTGGGGAAGTGTGGACAGTTACTAGATCACAGTGGGCAGTAATAGTGGTGAAGGGAATATGATTACTAGGCCGCTAATAGGGGATGCACAGACAGTTAGCCAACTACTGGTGGAAGTGGTAATGGTAACAGAGGTGAACAGGGTTACTAGATGGCTGGACAGAGTAGGTGGCTCTCCAGTTAGTAATTAGAGTTCGATGAATCGGATTTAGGTTCAACAGAATCTAAATCTCATGGAGATGTGCACCAGTAGGGTACAAGTGGTAGAGTGATTAGCAGTGAAAGGCTGCAGGGCACAGGGGTTGAGAACATGGGCTCTGGAGTCAGCATTCTGGCACCACTTACCAGTGGCAGGACTGTGTACAACTTGCTTGGTTAAACCCTAAGGCTAAGCTTCCTCACCTTTTAAAAAGGATACCACCCACCTCACAGAGCAGTCAAGAAGACCAAGCAAAGCAACACGCGTACAACATGAAGCTCAGCAACTGGCTATAGCCCTTATATATTAACACAGATCAATGTCACCTGACTATTCTCTGTTCTGCTCGATACCTACACCTCAAGTGAGAACACAGCTAACATACTAAACAATGTTCAGATGATGAAGCTGAATCCAGCTTCAAGGAAATTACAAGGTGGTCAATGTCCTTCCTACTCAAAATAGGATTCCCCCAGACTGGGTAAGGTGGTTCCGATACCTTCAGACGGGCCCAGAGATGACATACTACTGCCTGTTACCTAGTTAGACATTTCCTCTTGAGTGAATGTGGAACAATCCATTTGCTCTATTCATTGAGCATCTGCTACGTTGGGCATTGGGGAACAAAGACACAAAACTCAGACTTGACGAGCGTACAGGCTCCAGGATGAGAAGAACAAAAGAGCCCATTTTAATACAAAGCAATGAGTGTGCTGCTGTGGGGGTGGGAGAGGAGCAGGACAGTAGTGGAATGCAGAAATTAACTCAATTTGCAGAAGGGGTGCTGTCAGACAGTCCCTGGGAGAAGATGATGGCTGAGCAGAGGCTTAAGGAAGGAGCGGGAGTTGGGGGAAGGAAAGGGGAGCGACAGAGTCCTAGGCAGAAGGAACAGTATTTGCAAAGGCACAGATGTGAATAACAGCAGGGTGTGGCGCATGCCAGGATCTACACGCAGTTTGGCATCGTAGGATTTTAAACAGGGTGAGAAATGGGGGAAATATGCTGGAGCAGTAGGATGGAAACAGAGCAGGGAAATTCCTCAGAGAGGACCTTGGACTTCATCCTGTGCTGATGTCAAGCATTGCAGCAGCACAATCAGATGGTGTTTCAGAAAGATTGCTTAGTGACTGTGAGAATGATCCTGTCAGCACAGACTGGAGCCAGGGGGATGAGCAAGGCCACCTCTGACCCAGAGTAGAGATGCTTCTACAAGACCAGTGTTGGCAGGAGAGAGAAGAAAGGCTAAGTAAAATAAGCAGGCCGGGTTGAACAGACCTGGACACTGCCTGGATGTGGGTGGTAAAAGAGAGAAGACTTGTGGATGATGTGTACATTCCTACTATGGGGAAAAAAGAGAGAATTCAGGCAGAAGACAAGTTATTTTTATGGTATGGGGTTGTGGGGGGGGGAGAATATGATAAATTTGATTTCTGATATGTAGAGTTTGAGGTGTAAACAGGATATCAAAGTTAAAATGCAATCTAAAAACTCATAGTAGTCTGAGTTAAAGATAATGGTTTCAGAGTCAATAATATTATAACATCGTGACAGAATGATAAGTGAGAAAAGCAGTGGGTAGAGGAGAGACTCTTAGAAAACACCAATATCCAATAGGGTGACAGAAGAGGAGGCTGTTAAGAAGACCAAAGCTGCCAAATGCAGTAGAGAAAGATCCACTAAGTTAAGGAATGAAAAGTGAATATTTCATTTAACAATTAGGATGTCAGAAACATGCCGTGTTTTATCCTTCTTGACTGCAGACAACTGAATTCACTTAAGTTATTTTAAGCAGACAGGTATTTATTAGAGGGTATTAGATAGCATACATAATGCCCAGAAGGCCACAGACATGGCTGGCTAGTCAGGAAGAGCAAAAGTATGAACACCCACCACCTTCACCATAGGACTGTTACTGGGAAAGCCCCACTGCCACCCCTTTACTCTGCTGAGCACCTGGGACCAGGTACTACAACCTTCTCCAGAGTTGCCCCAGATGAAGAAACGCCTCAGCTGCTGTGCCTACAAAAAGCTAGTCTTGCCAAGAGCAGCCTCATTCAAGGATGATCTTGCTCCACACCACCTGAGTGCTCACCTTCAACTTCCAAAAGTCAACTGTTCCGTGACAGAGGTCATTCACAAAGGAGATTTCTGCTCAGCAGCAAAAATCAATAAAATGAAGATGGAGTCCAAAAAAAAAAAAAGCAAGTATAATCTTTATTCCTTGGAAATGCATTTGTAAAACTGTTATCAATAAGATGAAAAGATTCAGAACACATTTATTTATATAAAGCACATACACCGAGGATCAAAACATTTGCTAAAATGGAATACACCCGTAAACAAGTATCTTAGGGAAAGTCTATAGGTGGTTGACTCCACTGTGCAAGGTATGCGCTGATACCCTCCTTCTGACTAGGTATTTGTGGTAACAAAGAAAGACCAATAAAATATCTCAAAGGGTGTCAATACATTTTTTAAAAGGGATTAAGATGGGGAATATTACAATAATATATTTAAAAATGGTAGAAGAACTGATTTCACAAAAATGCTAATGAAAAATTATCTTAGGCCTATCTATTAAGAGAAGAAAAATGTTTTGACTTGGGGTTTGAAAAGGGGCAAATAAATATTTTGGTACAAGCTTTATCCTAAAAGACAACATGTTGATTTCTGGTTCTACAAAACAATTGGGGCAATGCCCTTTCTATCCTAGTCTACAGAATACTTTGGCACAAAAACAAAACCTTATATGCTTTCATTCGAGCCACAACTGCTTCTCAATTGCATGTTGTATTTTAGAAGAGTGAAGTCTAGGGTAAAAACCAACCCCCCATTCTGACAGCAGGTATTCACAATTATGTCTTCTGAAATCAAGCAAGTTAGCAGCACCAATCATTAAAACATTAAAAATTATACTTGAGCAGCAAATTCTATCAGAATGCATGCTATGCAATTTATGATTAGTATAACTGCTAAAATTCAAAGTGGCTAAACTGCTTTAAGATATAAACTTCAAAGTCTCCCTGTATTTATATAACATCTAATAAGTTATATACTTTATTTAGCTTCTGAAAGGAATAACCCTCTATCAAAGAAGTGGGTACTGTAATTTTCCTTATGAGGAATTTAGTTTGAATGTATGCCCTTAGACTAAAAAAAAAAAAAAATTAAGTTTTTAATACATCACAGAATTTTATAGGCAGAAAGGACCTTGGAGATCACTTGGACCAACCCACACTTTTTAGATGGGGAAAATGAGAAAAAAGGAAGTGACCTGTCCAAGGTCACAAAAGGTGGGAGGCTAGACCCTAGCAATCTTTTTTTTTTTGTGTGTGTAGAGACAGAGTCTCACTTTGTCACCCTCGGTAGAGTGCCGTGGTGTCACAGCTCACAGCAACCTCCAACTCCTGGGCTTAGGCGATTCTCTTGCCTCAGCCTCCCGAGTAGCTGGGACTACAGGCGCCCGCCACAACACCCAGCTATTTTTTTGTTGCAATTTGGCCGGGGCTGGGTTTGAACCCGCCACCCTCGGCATATGGGGCCGGCGCCCTACTCACTGAGCCACAGGCGCCGCCCGACCCTCACAATCTTGATCTCTATGACAGTACTATGTGTATATGCCAAGCTAGCTGGCCAGGCTTTTCTGGCTTTATTTGGTCCCATTAATTAAATAAAGAATATCAGGTACACAGCAATATCATAAACATAGACTTTTACTCCAATTTTAAAATCAGAATATCAAAATGATTCCTGAGCCTTTAACTACCTTCATTTTATTGAGAATGTAGCCAACAATAAGTTGTGACTAGCTATCATGGTTTTTATCATGATAACATGACACTGAAAACACCTTTTAGGACTACTGCTTAAAGACACTTATACAAACACATCCACGTGATGCCAAGACACTTTTTATGGAATGCAATGAAACCATGATGGTGAATGGAAGTGAGATGCTTCAGTCTGTCAAAGTGCAGTCATGAGTTTATCTCGACACATCATACTCTGCATCCCTCCTAAGTTCTTCTGGTTCTGGTCGTGCACATAATCAAAAGGGCTGTCATCTCCACTGGCCGAAGCTTTCCAATGCGACCTGTCATCCTGAAAGGATGGCCTGTTTTGTTTGCAGAGTGAATGATTAGTGGGAGAATGGGAGAAAATTCACAAATGTGAGTAAAACAACACAAGTACAAGGGAAATGGGCAGGGGGGACCATGAACCACGCAAATGAGGATGGCTTACAAATGGAAATGAATGGATTTTCATCAGTCAGTATTTTAAAAATTCAGATCATCTATCAATTTCCACATAGAGCAAAGCTCTGTATGTGGTTGAATCATCATTGCTCAAAGGGCATTGATGGTTCAGTCAGTCTGGTGGGCACAGGTGAAAGAGGTTGCTTTACTACAGGACTTCTCAGAGCTTATATCATACTGACGTGCACTGTAAATGCCTTAGGCAGCACTTGCCAAAAGTGTTTGGATACCTAGATAAGACACTGAAATGCTGGGCACCACCCCAGAGAGCCTGACTGAGGAGATCTGGGGTGGGGCCAAGAACTTACAATAACAAGCTCCCCATGATGGCAAAGCCCCCAAGGGTGCAGCCCCCCTCCCCAAGACCACTCTATGCAGCTTTCCTCAGAATGCCCATTGTGCAAAACTGGGCTAGGCCAGGCTTCTGTCAGAAACCAATATGATAACGGAGGCAATGGTCAGAACAAACTTTTGCAAAAGCAATGTTAATAAAAACAGCACTTCTATAAATCTCTCCTATTTCTCTTGTCTTGGAAGAGGGGGAGGAACTACCTTTGAAATACAGAAAGATTTTAAGTGACCACCCCACGAATCTAACTTGCTTTTAAAAGTTACGTGAATATCAAGTGTTTAGAAACAAGTCACACTGTTGTATAACAGGATCCTCCACAAACTTGTATTTGCCTTGCTCTGAGTGGCTGTATTCCCATCACTCCACTCTCCGGATTTTGTCAAAGCGTATAAGGCTAGCAACCTCACCTTTAGGCAAGCTGAATTCACCAACTATGTTTCTGAAATAGCTTCACACATAAACACCAATTAAGCCTGATTTAAAATTCAAATCTTAAAGGAACGTTTGCTTTCACAATGCTAGCCTTAAAAAAAAACTTTCAAGCCTAACTATAAACACAGCACAGCAGATGCCAGTTGGCTCAGGAAGGATATGGCAGGTTAGGGCCAAGGTTGGTAAACGACAGCCCTCGGCCCAATCCCACTGTTTATTTGTAAATCAGTTTTATTGAAACACAGCCACAGCCTCTCATTTATGGCTTGGTCCTGGCTCTTTTCGAGCTAAAATGGCAGAGTTGAATAGCAGTGACAGTGACCACAGAGCTGAAAATATTGCCTCTCCGGCCCTTTACAGGAAGTTTACTAACCCCTGGGTTTGGAAGATCCATTGCCACAAAAAGCAAACTCTGCCTATCCCTACCCCCCATCCTGAAGGAAAAAAAAAATCCTTAAACAGAACAACAAATATCCCAAAGGTTTAGTCACATTTTAAGTAAATGAATTCTCAAGACAGAAAATGTTACTTAGAAATTTTAAGTAACATGTTGAATACGAAAAACCAAACCAAAAATATCTGAGGTTAGAACAATTTAAAAAAATCAATTCCTTTTTATTTCACAGAGGACACCTTTGGGAAGTCCATCGCTAGCTTCATTTGCTTTGCAAATCATTCATCTCTGCAATGATAATGCAACCCGTAAGAGCTGTGTCTGATACAGACTGTCAATTCATTACTCACTAGAATCTCAACTTTTCTGGAGAAAGGAGAGCTTTCAAAGGTGCAGCCCTGTGAGCTCAAGCACTTACCTGACATTTGGAGAGTGAGGATGCCATCGGGGCTGGCTGGGGTGGATATTAGGATGATACTGAGGCTAGAAAAGAAAATACCAAACTTGATTATTTGACGACCTTTTAATTTCAATGGTCTTCATTCACTGTCTCTTTTACTGGGGCCCAGGGGGCTGTGAACTGAAAGGCTACCACTAAACGATGGCCGGAGGGGCAGTTGCTTCCCAGGATGATCCTGTTTCTGTGGACAAAGGCTGGGAAGCTGCCCTGGGAAGAAAGGTGACAGCATCTGCCTTCAAAGGGGCCATCCAGAGCACCCAAGACAGGCGTATTCATCTCTCCCAAGGGAACAGGCAGAAGGTGCCAGGAAGATAGAGAGAGTGGGAGGCAATTTCTGTCTTCAGAAACAATTTTTGTCATTGCTGAAAATGACGATGACCACGTGGAACAGTTACATCTTGTTCACCGACAGGGACTGGATGGGGACGCTAAGTACAGCAGCAGGGCTGTGGGTGAAAGTTTTTTTCTTTCTCCCTGGTTAAAGCAATAAAAATAACTTTCTGAAAGGTAATCCAAAACCAAACACCGAAACAAATAAAAACCATCTAGAGCAGCTTATAACCATGATAAAACTAGAGGGAGGGAGGGAAGAAGGAAGGAAGGGAGAGAAGGGAAGAAGGGGGGGAGACGAGGGAGGGAAGGGGGGAAAAGAAGGGAAGTAAAGGACAGAAAAAAGGAAGCTGTCTATTTTAAGATGAGAAAACAGATCCAGACCAGAGCCAGGTCACCGGTCCCGTCCACTGTAGCCTACAGAGGGCAGCAGTCCCAGACATAACCAGAAGCCCCAGAGCTTTTCCAGGCTAAACTAACTTTCTAATGGGGCACACCATGTCCTCCTGACATTGAAGCCTCTATGGTCTTGCCACTGTTGCTCCTTTAATGATTTCTTCCTCTCCTCCTTCTACCCTGGCTGATAAGCAATAGCTGGCTCTCCCATATTATACAGAGTTCTCGGCTTCTGCTCATTCATTTTTCATGGACCTGAGATGCCCTCCCCGCCTACTCTGTACTCCAGTGGCCTTTCTCCTTCAGAGATGTCTGTCAGGAAGCTGAGTCTGCAGCCCCACAAAGGACCATGCTACAAGAAAAAAGGAATCTGGAGAGCTGACCGGGGCTTTAGAAACTCCCAGATGCAATCTCTCCACATTTCTCTCTTTTAGGGGATGCGAAAAGACCCAGAGTTTAGGTGATTTGCCCAAAGCCAGGCTGTTCCAGCTGTTTTGATCACACCCATCCACTGGGTCTTCAACAAAAGGGAATGGCTGATCTAGAACTGGACCCTCCATTCTTTTCTGTCTTCAAACACAATCAAATCAGATTCCCCAGAGAGAGCTGGGGACCTTATTTATCCACAGACCCTTCCTCAGTCTTCTTTCTTTTTTACATTCTCAACGTTCAAGGAGTTAACCCAGGTGATTCTCAACTGGTGTAGTCATGAAAGGGGAAGCTAAACATCCTGTACTCCCAGGGACGGTCCCAAACAAGGAAGAACTGTCCCTCCCCAAATGCCAGGAGCGTCCTCACTGAGAACAGGGCGATCCACCCTTTGCAATTGGCTGACCTTGCTGCATTCAGAACGACATAAACGCAGCAACACCATCCTCCCCAAAAGGCCGCCCAGCATGCAGTGCAGACCAGGCTGCTCAGGACCTTCTCCTCCCAGTTTACCCCCAAACCTTGATAGAGCAACAGAGGACCAGCAAGGTACAAAGGGCCAGGGGTTGCCAGAGATGCTGAGAGAGCGATGTCTCAGTAACAGTTTCTGTAGACCTGATTTCAACAAACACTTGCCTCGATGTTCACTCTGCACAGAGGAGCCATAGCAGGCACACACCTGCGGGCCTGGAGAGCCCGGCGGGCCGAAGGCTGGGGAGCACCCAGTTGCCATGCTTTGTTTTTATTTTTTTTTCTCCCAGCCCTGAGCTCTAATCACCCATCACCCACTTTTCCCTTCCCTTACAACATTCTAGTTACTCATACCTGAAAATCCCTCAACAAAAACTCAATCCGTGAAGATTCAAGGACTCAAAGCGGGCAGGGAGCGCAAGAACAGGACTTTTCCCCTACCGAGTTCAAAGCACAGTTAAATTAACTTGCTGTTCCCTCCCTTCCAGGTTCTGCCCATTGGGAACATGACTTCATGGATGGAAGTCAATGATCACGATACTCTCCCACAGCATAATCCAGAAATTTCACAAAGATGTGTACTGGGATCGCCCCTCATCTAAGGAATTAAGACACACTCCAATAAGAGGCCTAAAAGGGGGATATATTAGAATAAGTCTCGCAAGAGAAATTATTTGTGGAATAGCTTCATTACTTGTGAAATTCAAATCCAGTCCAATGACAGGGAACAAAAACCAGGAGCATAGTGTCCCTCGGGCAGTTACACCTACTTCCAGGTGAGTTGGCTACAACTCAGACGTCATTAGACACAGATGCTGCTTCTGAGCACAAATGACCACCTAGGAGGTGAGGCCCTCCAGGTCCCCCTCCCCACCCAGTTGCTCCCTAGACCCACAGAAGGAGCTCTGAAGCTGTACCAGTGCCCACATCCTACTCCTAGAGTTCCTGCTTCAATCTGTCAGGGGTGAGACCCAAGCACTGTTTTGTTTTTTTTTTTTTAAGCTGCCCAGATGGTTTTAAATGTGCAGCAGGACTGAGGACCACTGGTGCTGGAGGCTTCCAATCGGGAAGATCAGAGAAGGCGCTGTGGAGGAGGTGGCTTCTGAGCTGGTCTTCGAGAGACGTTTTAATGTACTGACAGGAGGCACACGACTTCCAGGCAGACAAGCACGGGCAAAAGAACAGTGGAGCGATGGGGCAAGAATTATGTAATTCCCTGCAAGCTGAACTTATGGTGTGTGGTGGAGAGGGGTGAGAAGCTCGAGCCAGGTGCTAGAAGGCTGTGAATGGCCAGAGAAAGGGACGTGCTTGATCCAGACTGGGGTGAGGACCACACCTTCCCTGCTCCTGAGCCTGGTGGACAGGCAGGTGGGCAGCACAGGCCCTGGCTAGCCATCCTGTGGAAAAGCAGGACACTGGCTGTGGAAATGAACTTGTGCTCCTTCTCCAGGTGACGTGCCTAGCACAGAGCTTTACAAAGTGAGTTCTAGAAACTACTGGTCCATTGATGTTACTGGGTTTGCCACCACCCTAAAAAGGGGAGAGGCCAGTTTTTTTAATGGGTGTGTGTGTGGGGGGGAGGGACCAATACGCAAATGATTTTGGTAAACACTGGATTAAAAATAAAACACATGTCTTTCTTGCAGGACCTCAGTACTTTACACTCCAATGGGCACTGTAAAATCCGAGAAGGGGAATGAAGGACACAACATTTCCCAAACACTTGCCCCAGACATCCCTTCCTGGAGGCATGTCTCAAGGGACTCATGTTCCCCAGGCCTAGAACACACACTCTTGACGAAAGCTGCCTCACTTGGATGCTGCTCAGAGGCTGTGTCTGACCACCCACAAACAAACCTCTGTCCCTGACACCTGCAGTTGACAAGGTTAAGGAAAAACAGGCAGTTCAGAGCAGCAGGGCTCAGGAGGGGAGTGTTCTCATTATTTTCTCAAAAAACATATTATTTCCTAAAAATCTGATTATAAATATAATGCCTACTTATTGTGGAAAATTTAGAAACTTTAAGACAATCTTTAAAAGCAGTGCCTTACCTGGTAATTATGGACTTCAGGATTTGGTTTAGAGCTACATGAAAAACAAAGATAGAAAAAGAAAAATGTAATAGGTTGTAAAGCAGCATTATTACTCATTCATTTAATAATCATGAACTACTCCTATAGGCTACCTACACCATTAGGAACTTTCACATACTGTTTCTTTTTGGTTACTGGCTGCTTAAACAAACATAACCACGGAAATCACACAGCAACTTTCATTTGTCCCTTTGGGCCTCACAAATAGAAACAAGTAAGTAATATGCCAGAATACAGCCTTGATGTCATGTTATGGTAGCAAAAGGAGGTCCTTTCAGTTAGGCAAGTTAAGTCACTTTAGTTCCCATATCAGACCTTCCTTGGCATTGCTGGGTGGTCCCAGGGCACCAGGAAGTTCTCATGATGCTCAGAGATCTCTCCAGCTGGAGGGAATGTCACCAGCTGCTTCTGAGCCCCTCCCACTGGGCACTGGATCCCTTACAATTAAAAATACTGCCTATGACCCGGCCACCACTTTGGAGTATTCGCGCCAGACGAGGCCTGTAAGGGAAACTTCACATCTGTTATTATTTAATCCACACCACAAGGCCATGAGGTCAACAAATGTTACCACCTCATTTTACAGATAAGAGAACAGTTGCCTAACAGAGAACTAGGAAAGTTGCTCAGGGTCACCCAGCTGGCCAGTGGCAGCCTGGAATCCACCTGTGCGTAATCCCAAAGCCTTCTTCCTTCTGCTAAACCAACTTGGCTCTCGGGGCCCAAGAAAAGGCCAGGGCTTCTCATGCATGATCCTATTTTGATGGAATCAACTACTCTGGTTAAATATAAAAAAAAAAAATGGATGGGGCAGGTTGGGATAAAACACAATATATTTAAAATTTTAATTCAGTATCTGCAGAAAAAACCCACAAATGTGGCACAATCATTGGGCAATCCTTGTTGCTAGAGGCGTGTGCTCAAAACCAAGGGTTACTGCTTGCTTCATTATCAGTCTTGTTCGGGGTCACAACAGCTCTGTTGCAATTTGCAGTGAGGATCAGAACAGAGACAGACTTTGGGCCAGATCTCCTCCTGCTGAATTTCACCAGGTATAGGCTAAGCATTCTATGGAGTACTATTTTTCTGGTGGCACTGCTGCAGCCCAGGGCACGATTTCATCCCTGGCTCCCTTAGCAATCTTTCTCGCCCCGGGATCCCACAGGGTGTGAAGAGCAATTGAACAGCTGCGAACAGCGGTTATTAGCTCATTTGTTCCTAAAGGGTATATTTACCAGCACTGTGTGTGTGTGTGTGTGTGTGGACATTTTTTTTTTTTTTTAGTTTGTTTTGGTTCCCAATATATAATCTCCACTAGATGCTAAGAAGAAAATTAATTTTATTAGGGAAAAATAAACAAACAAAACAATCACCTCCCGAGAGAGCAAACGAAAGAGATGCTGTAACATACAAGCCCCTGAGAATGGAAGCAAAAGGACATCCTGACAGGCTAAAAAAGATGCAGATGCTTTTTAGCAGATGAGCTACGAGGAGGAGCCTACCAACAGAGCAGAATGCAGGCCTGCAGCCAACCCACGCAAGAAAACCCCAGCCTCCTCCCAACCTGCAGGCCAGGGCAATGCACGGCAGTCACCAGGACCCGCCGGCTCCTTCATTCAGTGCTGGAGATGAAACCCAGGCACAGGGGCAAACCCGCACTGCAAGCATGTCTGCTATCAGAGCCACAAGGCTGGCTGTGCTCTCTAGACCCCTGGGTTTCTTGGAGGTGCCTTGGAGCTACCTGGGCTGGGAGAGGAGGTGGATGAACAGACAGGCACTGACCCTCCCCTCCCAACTCGCGTCCATCCAGAGTATCTCTGCTTTGGGGCTTTTACATCAGGCTTCCTCTGGAGGGTGAGAATCAGAGGGTAAAAAAGGTTGAGAGAACACCAGTCTGGCCAAATCTCCTTATTTGCAAAAAAGAAAAAGGAGGCCCAGAAAGGAGAAGGCCTTCTCACCCAGAGTTGGGTGAGAACAAAGCTGGGGCAAGGGAGGACATCTATGGGGTGCTCATCTAACCAGGGCTCTGTGTGCCGAGTTCTGCCCACTATCCTCAGAGTGCATGAGGGTGGGCAAGCTGTGCCCCCCTTTCAGAAGGCCACTCTCCCTAGCAGCCTCGAGACCTGTGGCTGAGATGACAGAGAGGCTGGAGTTCAGAGCAAGGGTTGAAACAACTTCATCTTGTGGTTCTCTCACAGGACAGCTTGTCCACCTTATAAGAGGGAGAGAGGCGGGCGAACACCAGGTGAACTAACTAGGGAGCTTTAAGAAACAGATACTGCGGTTCTGCCCCAGAGACTGAATCAATGAACCTAGAGAGTGGCCTGGCTGCAGGGACGCTGCAGATAAGCACAGCTCACCAGATTATTCTAGTATCAGGCACGATCCAGAACACCTGTGCTCGGGCAGAGGCCAGCAAACTCTACTCCAGGGGTACAGCCTGGCCCACCCCTGCTCCTGAGGAAAGCTCTACTGGTGCCCACTCACATTCGCTCATTCACACGTCATCTACCGTCAAGTAACGACAGCAGAGCTGAGGAGCTGTGCTGCAAAGTCTAATACGTATATTCACTATCTGGCCCTCTGCAGAAAATGTGCGCTGACTCCTGCACTGGAGATTTTCAGTCTTGTGATAAATTCTTTTTCCTGCAGGGATTTCAGTAAAGGGTGTTTAATGTCTTCTGCAATGTAAGACTATAAACCCCACAGGCCACTGAGCAAATCCAGCTTCAGCCCTGTCTAGCTTGTGCTCACAGCACAGCCCTGCACCCCGTCACCGCCTGGCACGCCGTCCACACACGGTATGATGCACCTGCCTCTCACCTCCCCACCCCTGCTCCAACGAAGCACACACCTACTCCAACAAAGTGGCTGTGTAACAGTCTTAAAACAATCCATTGTGTGCTTATTGAAAGCCAGGAGAATGGTATAGCCAGGCAGCAGGAAAAGGGGAAAAAAATTATTGGGTGATTCGCTTTCTGATTTAACTGTATTAAGGTAAAAGTCAACATTGCAAATAAATACAATAATTAGAGAAGAGAGCCGTATTCCAGAGCCTGGGAGATGGGGGAGACTTACCAGAGCTGAGCCGCTATCACTGGGTTGCTTGCTTTAAAGGAAAAAGAGAAAGTTATGACATTCTGGAGAGCTCTTCAACTTCCGTAATTCAACAACAGGCAATGACCAGGAAAGAGACTTCTGAGATCACAGTTCCGAAGTTCCAACCCCAACCCAGGGGGTCTGCACTCGGGCTACTTCTGCTTTCCAAAGGGACAGTCAAGCCTCCAGTTCACTCAGGAACCACCCACCGGACAGTCCCTGCTCTCAAGGAGCTTGAGACAAGGAGGCGTGTAAAAGGCAAAACAGCACAAGGTAATAAAGGCAAACATGAGTCTGGCCTGGGGGGCCACAGGGCAGGGATGGGAGGGAGTCTGGGTGAAAGGGGCCAGGGGATGAGGCAGAGCTGATTCATCTAAACTCTCAAAAATCATTAAAAGCTTCACAAAGAAGAGGCTAGAACTCTGGCTGGGAAAAAACAATGTCAGAAAAACAAAGGAGGAAAAAGAAGACAGAGACCAGGTAGGAAGGTGAAAGAGCACGGCAGAAACCGGAGGCCTCTGAAGCCGTCTGCGTGGTCAAGCTGGGGGACACCCCTCCCCGCCGAACAGGCACGCCAGGGGACTTTCCTTTGAGCCTGCTCAGACCCATAGGTCTGGGAGCTCCCTGCTCTCTGGACATAGCTCTTCTCATCTTTGGAAAACTCTTCCATATACTGGGCTATTTCTGGACAACTGTCCCAGCAGACTACACATACGAGGATAAACCACCTCCGGGAGAAACAGCCCCGGGAACAGAGACAGTTCTCACCTCTCCCTCCCTAGTTCCTTCGATTACCCTTCAGGGACCCATCACCCTTCTCTAGACACAATTTTAGCCTCTGGCCTTTCTAGAAGGTGAGAACACATTTCCTGGGCTGCGGGCATTTTCCCTTCACCGAAGTGGCTAAGAATTTCAGGCTGTCATGCTCTTGAACTGCTGCTGGTTCATAAAGGATGGAAACCGCCGGGAAGCACAACATTAAAGACTCCAGAAGGGGCCGGGCGCAGTGACTCACACCTGTAATCCCAGCACTCTGGGAGGTCGAGGTGGGAGGATCACTTGAGCTCAGGAGTTCCAAGACCAGCCTGAACAAGAGTCAGCCCCTGTCTCTACTAGAAATAGAAAAATTAGCCCGGTGTTGTAGCGCGCCTGTAGTCTCAGCTACAGGGGAGGCTGAGGCAGGAGAATCGCGAGCCCAGTGTGTATGAGGTTGCAGTGACCTATGATGCCACCACTGCACTCTAGCTCAGGCAACAGAACGTGATTCTGTCTTTAAATAAGTAAATAAATATTCTAGAAGGGAGTGGATAGAGGCACCAGGTCCTTGGAGGATCACTACATCCTGAGCTGTGTGGGAAAAACATATATGGAAGGAGTGGGGGGCTGAAAGTGCAGACAGGGTGAGCAACTTCGTGCTAACTGGGTGTCCCAAATGCAGAAGCAGTCTAGCGTGGAGAAAGGGCTACGAGGAGGGATTTCCTTGCTTCAAGGAAATCAACCCAGCCTACACACACACTGGCTGAGCAGGGCCATGTTCCAGGCCTCATATGGTGGGAGTGATGTAACCAGCAGAGCTCCTGGTGGAGGGGGCAGGCATTTGAGAGCCTGGCTTAGTGTAAGGGTGAGGTGTGTTTGGACTGACAGCAGAAACTCAGCCAAGTAGGTACAAGTTCTGCACCTCCTTGTACATGGTCAGAAGTCCACTGAGTAGGAGCCTGGTATCCCCACGTAGCTGCAAGGTGGGGTAGAGAACGGACTGAGTTTCAAGATGCAGTACCTTCTATAGATGAGAAAGGGGTTTCCTTATGATATTCATGAGGTTCCAGGGTTTGGTTGAAAGAGACATTATGTGTATCTGAAAGTCCATAATCTAAAAAATTATGGAGGAGGAGGAGGTACAAGTGAACACATCCAATGCGGACAGACGAACGACAGAGGGTGGCGGAAGCAGCCTGTCACTGAGACACACGACTGGGACTTTCCTCAAAAGCTCCAGAATGGAGTGGAAAGACAGAAAGTTTCCTCACAAGCTGCTTAACTGACTAAACCATAACATAAAACGCCCAGGCAGAAAATCCCAACCCCACCTTTGAACGTCGAATGTCTCCGGGATGGATAACGTTTACTCGGCTTCCTCTCGAAGGTGCTGGTTCTTCGTAACCTGGAGCTGTGTGTGGCTTGATATTCCGTCCGCCCGCTGGCAAGTAAATATTTGATTTCATGTCAGCGATACTGGAATCTCAGCATATTATGTGTATCTGAAAGTACACTTTCATTTCCAAATGCTCTAAGCTCCCTTTCAACTTAGCTCGAACCTGTTCGACACCGACACACTTAGTCTTCCATGTGGAAATAAAATCTCTTTTGCCAAATCCAGGCTATATTATAGGGGCAGATATTTCCATCAAAGGATAAAACCTGCCAAGTTAGGTACCACCCACTTGGCTGCACAAATCAAACAGGTCTGAGTACTCGGAACATTTGATTAAGAGAACATTGATTTGCACATGAAATCACCTTTCATGGAACACGCTGCACAGACATTTCACTCATCTTTTACTCACTGCCCTCAATGCCCACTTAACTAAGCGTTGGCTTTCCTTGCTATGCCAAGGGAAACATTATTTGTCTCACCAAGGCTTTCTGGGTTTCTACTGACGTGACACCCAGCTGCGGCTTCCAGGAGGTCTGCTGGTTTTCTCTGATCTACCCACTACTTCTTCACTCCAGTTGCTCTTGGTTTATGATTTGTAGACAGAAGGAGCTACGTGCCACCTGCTCTGAGCACCTCCAAGGGGCAACCTCATCTCCAAACTTCCCTTTCCTTCTAAGAGTTCTGGAAGAGCAGAAGAGAGTGTGGTCTGGGCCAAATCCCAGGGCAATTTTTCCCCAACACCCTGACCATCATTTCCACCTCATTCCACCTGGAATAGACAACGGCATCTCCGCTACCCTCTGTGGTTCTCACGTTTTCCATTTTCTGCAGAATCCTGTGATTAGATTCTTTCTTAAGAATGACTTTGTCTTTCTCCCCCCTACTTGGAGCATTTCAAAATTCATTCAAACAAAATAATTCTTTAAACAGACGTGCACAGCCATTTCCTTGCATGGTAGATACTCTGATGTGAGCAAATCTTTGGCATTTTAAATAGAGTTCAGGGACATGCCATGTGTGGGTAGAGGTTATGAAACCATGTGAAGTTTCAGATCTTGTAACTGTGATTCTCAGACTGGGCAAATGAGCCCCCAAACATAAACTCTGCCTTACACGTACATACATGTGTGCATGCCTATTGATTCTGACTGCAAAGGTTTCAGATAAGGTCACTGATCCTGATTTCCGACAAACTCAGGGAGCTTTCATGCACTTTGAGAAATGTGGTCCTACTTGTAAGCAAAAACACATTAGAATAAGCTCTGTCTTCAGGCTCTTTTTAGATTCAAATATTTACTGAGCCTGCCCTGGGTCACACCCACACCCACCACACACTGACCGTCTGCTCTCATTCTGAATGGTCCCAAATTTCTTGACGTTAGCAACATGAAAGGCAATACGGTAGTAGTCAGAAATTAAAGAGCCAGACGGCCTGGGATTGAACCTCAGCTCTCCCAGTTACTGGCTTTGTTAAGTGTGTAACTTGGGCAGTTTATAGAATGCCTTGGATTCTAGTTTCCTTGTATGTAAAATGGGCAAAATCAACCCACCTTATTAAAGTACACGAAGAGTTCCAGTGCAGTGCTATCTGAAAGAACTTTCCGCAATGATGCTTTGCCCTACACTGCCCGTTACAGCAGCCCTAGCCTCACATGGCTCCTGGCACTTATGTGCCAGTGAGATGGGGGAAACATTTTAATAAAATCTACTTAGCATCCATTCACTTCAACAGCCACACGTGGCTAGTGGCTACTGTAGTGGGCAGCACAGCTCCGGCTCAATGTCAGCTACTAACACTTTTATTATTAGTTCCATTTTACCAATGAGGATATGGAGGCCAATTTGGCTTCACTGATTCACCTTAAGTAGAGGGCTGGGTGAGGTGGCTCACACCTATAATCCTAGCACTCCATGAGGCTGAGGCGGGTGGATCACTCGAGCTCAAAAATTCGAGATCAGCCTGAGTAAGAGTGACACCCCTTTTCTACTAAAAATAGAATATCTAGCTGGGTGTTGTGGCCACGCCTGTAGTCCAGCTCCTTGGGAGGCTGAAGAAGGTGGATTGCTTGAGGTTGATGTGAGCTATGACACCACAGCACTTTACTCAGGGCGGCAGAGTAAGACTGTATTTCAAAAAAAAAAAAGAAAAGAAAGAAATGGGGATAGGATATATAACCCACAACCTTGGACTCAAATCCACTGGCCCATTCATAGAACAACAAAAAAAAAATCACAGCTGCTCTTCTGTGAAACACACAACGCATGTTTTGAGAAAGGCTCCCACCTGAATCTGAAGCGAGAGCCCAGCCTGATGAAGTCGGACCTGCTGGCCTTGCCGTTTCCCGGCGTCCGCAGCCGGAAGAACGCGTGGTGCTCCACCGCACACTTCCACAGGTGCTTGCAGGTCCTGGCGCTGTCCAGCCGGAACACGAATGTGTGTTCTTGCTCCCGTCCCTGGAAGAGGCAGCGCCAGGTCTGCGTGTGGGCATGTGTCACACTGATGTAGGATTATTCACAGCTGGGGGCGGTGACGGGGGCAAGGCCTACCTGGTCATCATCCTCGACCACCACGAGTGTCAGTTTGCTTTTTTTAAAATCCATTTTGGTAATTTTAGGCCTGGTCAGAGAGAAAGCATTTCAAAAGCGCAGTCTGCAATGAAACAATCTGCACATCAGACAGCAGTTCCCTTTCTACTTTTCTTTTTTTTTTTTTTTGAGACAAAGTCTCAAGCTGTCGCCCTGGGTTGAGTGCCGTGCTGTCATAGCTCATAGCAACCTCCAACTCTTGGGCTCAAGCGATCCTCTTGCCTCAGGTTTTCTATTTTTAGTAGAGACAGGGTCTTGCTTTATGCTCAGGCTGGTATCGAACTCATGAGCGCAAGCAATCTACCTGCCTCGGCCTCCCAGAGTGCTAGGATTACAGGCGTGAGCCACTGTGCCCAGCCTCCCTTTCTACTTTTTAAGCTTAGATTGACCAAAAAGAAATCACTCATTCACATGTGACTATGCAGAAGTTCCAAGGCAACCGCCAGACACACCCACCAAGACAATGGCATGGTAGGCATTTAAAACAAATCTGGGTGCTGCACATATGCCTTGATAATCATCCACCATATAGAATTCCACTACAAGATAGGAAAAGACATTTGTAATATTAGACAAAACTAAATTACCAAAAGAATAAGCCTATTTTGTTAGCTCCTTCAAAGATTAATATGCCTGTCGGCGTCAATCCAAGAGAATATTCACAGCCATCTCTTCCCTACAAACAAACGAAGTGACAATCGGTAGAGGGTTCTCACAGGTCATCACAGAGCAGAATGCAAAAACAGTTTCCTCGTCACAAGTTACTTTGTTTATACACTGTCTGTACGTCTTTCAGTAACAGCAAAACCGAATCAGTGAAACGCACACAGTTCTTACCCTGACAACGTGCATGTCTACCCCATACATTTCCAGCCACTTCGCTTTATTCAGATAGGACAGTTCCGCCTGGGCAGGGCTCTTTCCCCTTAGAAAAAACAATGGAAACACATGTGAACTACAACTGGTACATCCACAGAACTCCGAACTACAATGGGATGTCACATAGCAATTAAAGCAAGGAGGGACACTGGGTTACAGTAACACACAAAGAATCATGTCCTGTTAATGGAACAGAAAGATCATAGAACGGTACTTATAACTTGATCACTTAAGGAAGCAAGACAAGGCTGTTGTGCGTAGACATGTTATGTGTAAATGCAGAGGGAAAAGGCTGGGAGGACACACAACAGACCTCCAACAACAGCTTCCTGCAGGGAGGACAGTGGGTTCGGATTCGTGTGAGCAGGGTGGGGCAGGGCGACTCCCTCCGCTCACTTCTACGTCGTTTTAATGTTATACGATGAGAATGCACTACTGCCACCTTCCACTGAAAGTCACAGGAGCTCCACAAAATGACTGAGGGACAACAGGAAGCCATGCTAAGTTCCGGAGTCCAAGGGCGAGTGCAACAGGCAGAGTTTGGGGAAGATGGAGTGAGAGAAAAGTACAGGTATAGAAGTGGTGACTGCAGGGGGAATGGAAGGGGAAAAACACAGGGACAGATGACACAGCTGGAATGGGGCGTGACAGCCTCATTTCCTGAAACGTAACAATACATGGCCTCAAACGTGTGTAATATTAGACAAAACTTAGATACACTCTGCAACAGAGTGTATCTCTAAAACGTGAGCTTGACAAGGTCACCAGAGGCACAGGTGTGTGGGCGTGTGCTGGGGCAATGTCTTCTGGGTGTCCACACCTGGGGTGTCATGAGGACAGCTGTGACACTCCTGGTCACAACAAGCAGAACAGAACCAGGCTCTGTGTTTCAGAGAGAAAAAAGAACATGGTTTGGTGGTTGCCACACATCTCTCAAAAGACAGATGACACATGGGCTTTGCAGAAACAGGACAAGACACAGAGGGAAAGAGTTGGAGCTGCAGTTTTCCAGTCACCAACAGAGCAATTCTATTGGCAGATAAAGGAGTCTGACAAACGCTTACAGATGACAAAATCAATAAATATATCACCATGCTAGATGGTGGCGTCAAGGTACCTGCACTCTTTCCACCTCTGGAAGATGTCAAATTCCATGGCTTCTGACTGATTTGGAATGAACCGAAACTCAGACACGAGCTCTGGTGTGTGTTCTGGAAGCTCGCACTCTCCAAGCTCCGCTGCAAGTTTCAGAAAAGGGAGGAAAACAGGAAACGAGGAACATTTTCGGTTATTGCTGCAACCAGGTCCAGAGGTGCTTTGCACGATCATAAAGCACAGGTACCCCCCGACGTGCACGCCCTCTGGTCAGGAGGATCTGGCTCTCTTGGTAGCCACGCATGCACTCTAGAAACCCCCAGGAAGCATTCGAACGGCCCTCCCCCTTCGGATGATTCACCATCCTCTTAGTTATTACCGTCTTTCTCCCCACCGTTTCTCCCACCCTGGGAGGCCACAATTACATTTTCCCCCATGATGTGGTAGAACCCTGAATTTGCAATAAAAGGCAAATTGCAGGGAATGAGGATCTGCCCGGAAACATCCGTTTAACAAGGCTCTCGTTAAGGGTAGGGCAGAGCAGCACTTCAGGGGCTGCAGTGCTGCAGAGGACAGATCAAAAATTCGGTATATGCAGAATCCAGGGGGAAAATAGGGAGAGAGAGAGAGGGAGGGATTAAGGAGGGAAGGAGTCAGGGAGGAGGGGTGAGGGCTGCAGGAGCAACTGGCAAGTCAGACAGAGCCTGGGAGGGGATGGTTGTGCAGCAAGGAAAGGGGCCACCACACAAGCCTGCGACCATGGCAAAAAGCCCAGATGGTGCCTAGAGGCCCTTGCTCTAGCCTAGTCCCCCAAAGAATGAAGGACCAGAGAACACGGGGGCCCCTATCTTCCAGGGCACAGATGAGAAAATCCATTCTCCCCACCCCGCAGCTCAGGAGGCAGCCCCCAGAATGAAAAGGAAGCTCCCAAGCCCCCCTCATAGTAGGCTACATCTCAGACCAACACCACTGACATCTCCTGGGAGTTCGTCAGAATGCAGAATCTCAGGCCCCATCTCAGCCCTACTCAAGCGAAACCTGCCATTTAACAAGCTGCCTAGGGGACTGGTAGGCACGTTCACTAGAAAAGCACTGATCTGTAACAGTGGTTTTGAATTTGAACATGTACCAGAATCACCTGGTGGGCACCTCAAACTGTGCATCACTGGGCCCCATCCCCAGAGACTGACTCTGCAGGTCTGGAACGAGGCCTCGGAATATGCATTTCTATAATAACAAGTCCCCAGAGGATGCTGACACGCCTGACGCGGGAAACACACTTTAATAACCTCTGTCTCACACACCAAACCTCACCATCTGACTCAGCAGGACCTGCTTGAACACCCCCAGTGACAACCACTCGCTGTGTACCCAGCATCCCTTTCCATCACCCCACATAGGCCACGCTGGGCTTGACAGGGGCTTCTGAGTATCCCACTTCTGCAGCCTGGCCTGCAGAAGAAATAGATGAAACAGCCCTGTCCCTACGGAGGAAGCAGTGATGGCAAACTCAAAGGGACAGTGGGAGGACCATACAAGACAATGTCTGACACAGAGCAGGGACCTGGACAGTGTCTCCTCATCTGACAGCAGAACCCTGCCTACACCTGCAACTCTGAATTGGAACCCAGACCTAAGACCAAGGCCGAGGGACCTTGGCAAAGGCACGAGTGACGACTCTGCTTTGGAAATAATATTTGATTAGAAAAGGTGAGAGCTGGGCTCCCAGGGTCAGAGGCCACCACCAACCCCTAAGGGGTCACTCTGAAACTAGGGATCTGGTAAGGGCAGAAGGGCATTCTGATTTGGGAAGACAGTCCCTGGATATGAACCACCCTTTCTCCTGCATCCAGGGGCCAAAGTGAGGCAACAGAGTCCTGCATTTCGCAGTGTTTCTGGACAAGACAGGCTTACCTGGGCCTCGCCCAGCAAATCCCACCAACTGACCAAGCACTGGAGGACAGAGAGTGATACGGTGTCCTTGGTGCATCCAGACTGGGCAAGGGGGCTGGTGTCTCATCTCATCATTATTGGACTCAAACAGTCCTGAGTGATGTGTGGTATGCCTACTTGGTAGCACACCTGCCATCCAAGAGTCTGTTAGAAAAGCTTGACACTTCACTCAGTGCAACCTCTGCAGCCAGGCCCACCTTGAGAGAGACTGTGATGCAGAAAACAGGTGCAGAAAATAGCTCAGACACAGAAGGGTTTGAACGGCAGCTCTATCATGTGCTATCCACGTGGCCTCGGGCAAGTCACTTAACATCTCTGGTGCCTCATCCCTAAAATGGGAATTACTACCAGCAGGAAACAAGACCACAGGTGTGCATCCCATGAGTTTCCTATTCACCCGTCTCCCTTTTCCTTTTGTTCCTCTGTTACCTGAATTAATTTTTGAATCTATTACAAACTTTGTTCCCAATAAAGCACAGCCTCCCGGCAGGGCCACTGTTATCACAACTCAGGAGATGCCATTAATCCAAGGACAACCGCAATAATGTCTGCAAGGCCCAAGCATGGGAGGAGACAACCCCTCACTCTACCCAAAGCCAGGGGACTCTCAGTGATCCTGAGAGTCCCAGGCAAGCTGGCTCAGCTGAGGCTGAAGGGGAAAGCAGGCTGCAGCATTTAGAGAAGGGACGTCCTTCTCGTTACACAGAGGGACAGAGTAACAAGAGCTTCCCCCAGGTGTCTGTTTTCAAAGCCTTTTTATTTCTATCTGACATACGATTACATCTTAAATGACACTGATATTGGGGGTTATATCTCCAAGACAGGCTCTCGGACACTGTCCTTCTTCTTGTCTGCCTCTGCTCTGGGGCAAGGTTCTGGTTCGACTACAGCGGGACTTGGGAAGTGTGGTGAAACCTTCACCACATGGGGAGCGGGATGGTGATCTCCCCACGCACCCATCTTCTCATCAGTCAGGACCGTGCACAAGCTCACGATATTGTGCCATTGGACAGCCTGAGGTGGAGAACTTCCAATGGATTAACGGCCCCTGGTCTGAATGGACGCTCTCCTCTGATTAACTACACCCTGACATCTACTGCTGCGCTGCTAAGCCTAATGGTATGACCTCTGCCAGCTCAGGACTCTACGGGGCAAGAAGTCCACTTGCTGAGTCAGTGACCTCCGTACTTGGCCAAAGTGGAGAGGTCACTGCCGCATTCCCCAAGCCATGTGTGTCCTTATGGCACTCACCACAGGACCATCCTCCCAGAGAAATATGGCTATGAAGCACTCAGCATCGTAACTGGCACAGATGGCTACAGATGACATTATCAACACCTCCACCAGCAGTGGCTTCAGACCACATGGGAAGCTCCCTCTTCTTCGAGGGTCTGTCCAATCTCATTCATCCAATTTACTCTGCATTCCTGGGTGGCTACTATACACCATACTCCCATTAGGTAATAAAAGTAAAAGGTGACTGAGGCTCGGCGCCCGTAGCACAGTGGTTAGGGCGCCAGCCACATACACTGAGGTTAGCGGGTTTGAACCTAGTCTGGGCCAGCTAAACAACTGCAACAAAAAATAGCTGGGCGTTGTGGCAGGTGCCTGTAGTCCCAGTTAGTTGGGAGGCTGAGGCAAGAGAATTGCTTAAGCCCAAGAGTTTGAGGTTGCTTTGAGCTGTGACGCCACAGCACTCTACCGAGGGCGACATACTAAGACTCTGTCTCAAAAATAAATAAATAAATAAATAAATAAATAATAAAACGTGACTGAGAAATGGAAGTATCAGATAATGGGAGTATCCTGAAGTCATTCAGCACCACCTTCCTGACTGCAAACATGACAAAATACATACACTAAAAACACCAAGTTTAAAAAAATATACAAAAATTTAGCACATGAGTCTGATCGGAAACACATTTGTCAACGTCTGCCTGAAACCCTTTGACAGAAACGGTTGTCTGTGGGCAGCAGGACCGTGGGTTCCTTCCTTCCCTCCTTGACGGGTGGTTGAACTGCTGTCCTGACAGTCTGTAGTAAGTGTGTACTAATTCTATAATTCGAAGGAACTTCTCAGTTGAACTTTTTAAAAATTGGTGAAACATGAAAGTGGAAGGCCAAATAGCATGATAAATAATTACCAATTATGAATGACTACATCATAGTCCATAATCCAACTGAAGCTGCTGAACGCCCTGCACTGGTACATGAGCACACAACACAGGTCCATCTGAGTACGGACGAAATCCCCCATGTGCGGTTACACACTCGCATTTTCTCACTGAGGGCTACAGACTCCAGCAACTGCTTCCCATGTATTTTAAACTATAATCCACCAGGGCATCACACAGATGAACAGCTAATGTTGGGTAATCGTGCAGGCAAACCTCTTACCATCCTGTTCCCACCCACATGCTAATGATCCCCCATCAATGCTTCTAGGCTGACCTCTCTGAACCAGCCAGATTCAGATACTCAAGAAGCTGCTGGAGTTTCTGACACGTCTCAGCCAAGAGGGCTGTGTAGACCATCTCCTCCTCCTCCAGAGCCCAACTCTTCCACCCACTCACCATTGCCACCACCCACCCTTGGAAGCATCCTATGAGTCACCTCGGACTCCTTTTTCAACACCCAAGTCTAATCCCTGCACCACTAGTGCTGTTTGTTGGTATGTTGGGGCGTGTGTGTGTTTGCAAATGACCTCCGCCCTAGTCGGTTTCTCTGTGCTTCTATGACAGCAGCACCTCCTCACTGTGCTCCCAGTTCCAGTCTGGGCCCAGCTCCAATCCCTTTTCCCCATAAGCCCGCGTGGCCTTTCTAAAGGATACATCTGGCCAGGCTTGCCTCCCTCTTAAGGAGCCCTTCAAGGCATCATTGCAAATAGGGTCCAGGGTCATCCACCTATGCACCTTCTTGAAGTCCACCCTGCAATGCCACTCAGCACCTTTTATTTTGTGCCCTGGTTCCTGGATTCACCATCACCTCCTCACCGCTCCCCTCCCGCCTTCCTGCCCCTCAAACTTCCTGAGCCTCTCTGCTCCTAAGGGATCCACAGTACACTCTGCCCACCTTCCTCACTGGACTGCAAGCTACTTGGGGACAGAGACTGTGTTGTGTTCATTTATATCCCCAAAGCTCAACACCAGGTCTGGTGCAAAGTAGACACTCATTTGTTGAAATGAAAAGCAACAACATTAAAATGCTAATTACTGCTGAAGATATGTACCTTGCAGACAAAGAGCGGCTAACTCCACAGCTGTTTCATAGGGGCATTTCAATCTTGAAAAAAAAAGAAAAAAAATTAATTCTAAATAGGAACTTAAGTACTTGTAACCACATCAAATGTCATTAAAATCATTTTTCAAAAGGTAGTGATATCTGGATAGTGATTTTTGCTGTCTATTTAAAAGACTACAAACAAGCCAACTTATACTACAAATTTCCTAAAGTCAGTTCTCACCATATAGCACAATAACCAGGTCTAGCTATAGTTTCTATCAACCATGTAGGCAGTTTTACTGAATTTGGTAAGAATGGAGATGTTTGGAACACAATGAAAAGCATCCCTTTGCCTTATTATTTTTAAACTTATTTTAAATGTGTTTTATTCTGATACAGTACCTGCATCTTTTAAAGCTGCCTTCAATCTTTCTTAAAACAAGGTCATAGTGTTAAAAATAAACACACAGACACCGGAACTAATGTTGCCAGGACAACTGGATACACTCAGAATTCTAATAAGTATAATCGAGGCAAAGCCATAGGACAGTATAACCACAAATCCTGTGATCTCATTAATACTTAATTTTCATATGTAGGTAGAAAAATACTAATGACACACATTGGTATAGCACTTTGTAGTTTTCAAAGCTTTTCCACATATGTTATCTCTTTTGGCTAGTGCATCAAGTTTGTAAACCCCTAGGATGGGTGTTGCCAGGCCTTCCCTTACTCCCTCCCAGCACCATTTTATAGACGAGGAAATGAGTGTTAAAGGCTCATGCTCAAGGTCATCCCACTGGTAGGAGGCAATGGGGATAGGAGAACACCCACCGTTCTGCGCTAAGTGCAATAAAACAGGCTGAAGTGCGTGTAAACTGCAAAGTACTGTACAAATGCAAGGTGTTGCCATTAATATTTTTCCAAATTGAAGACAATTTCTAGAGTTACAAGGCTTTTGGTATGAGGCGCACGGTATGAAGAGAGAGAGAAGAAAGAGATAAAAAGGAAAATACACTCACGATATGCACACAACCAAAGATTTGTACTGCATGGCTGCATAGGTAAATGTATACACTGTACAATCTACATGTTCCATGGAGTACATTCCACTGAGATTTTTATAGCACAGATTCTATCAAAAAGTTCGCAAATTTCAGAAACATTTTAAATTTCCTTCAGATTATATTCAAAATCAGAATGTATTCTTGTCAGTATCAGGAAGGAATTGCTTTTTAGACTCAATACAGCCTTAGTTCTTCACGTAATAGAAAATATGCAATACATATGCTGAAAAAATGACACAATTATTAGAGATATGACTGTTGAAATCTCCTTTCAAATAAAGTAATATTGCATGCGAAATCAACCACTTCAGTGCCAATGTTTCTCATGCTCAACAAGCATTATGTGTAGCCAGAGGCCTAGCATTTAAAAACCATTTTTAAGAGGGGAAAAGGAAGTGAGATGAAATGTCTAAACGTCTTTCCATTGGAATCAGAACACAATCTCTTTATATTACTTAAATGCAGATGGTGATGAATGAGACTTTTTTGACTGTCTGAATACTTGTAAGTGTATACATACTAATAACGTATCTTGCTTGCATACGACAAAAGCCATTATGAATGGGCAAGTGATGTGATCTGGGAAAGAGTTATTCCCAAATACACATCACTTAAGATATTAAATGCTCTTGGAAATGCTTCAAGCCATATAGTAATCATTTAAAATAGGATGATAATGACAGTGATTCAAGTATTAGACTCACTTTACAATGCCTGGTGCACTTTTTTTTTTGAATTTTGAAAAGGGAACAAGGGTAAAAGAGTTAAAACAGTGAATTATTTTGAAATATATACTGTGATCTATCCCAGGTTAAGAGTTAGAACAAAAACATACTTACTTTCCAGAAAGAATGTCATGCCTGAGTTGTAAAACAAACAGGTACCTGACAAACATATACAAAAGTCAACAGAAGGTAACTCCTTCCCAGCCACTTCCAATCCCCAACTTCTTAGCACAAATCCCACCCCCTCGCACAGCCTGGAATTTTTGCATTGTAAAAAGGGAGTCCAAATCAAATGAGAACTTTGGTGGAAGCATCTCCTCTTGGGTTTCCAGGAAGGCACCCCAGAACCTAGCTAGAAGGGTGAGTGTGTGGGGAATTCGCAAGATACTGGGAGGATGGCACATGGAACGCCGCATGGTCCGATGACAGCCTCCACAACCCCCTCAGTGCTTGAGAAGAGAGCAGAACACGCACACAGAACGCGGCACACGGGCAGCAGCACGCAACACGCCCAACAGGGACAGGCAGGGCGCAGCCACCGGTCCGGCTCTAAGCCAGCTCTGCCAGCCCAGTCCAGATCTGCTGCAGCTGACTACCTTCAGCAACTGCTTGAGGCTTTTTTTCCTGATGCAGTTTAGCTGCAGGCTCTGCTTTTAAAAAACAAAACAGGCACACACACGCACACATACAGACAAAAGAAGAAAAATCCTGGAATTGGACTGCAACCAGTTACGAGGGTAACAAAAAAATGGGGAAGAGGCAGCAAATAACCTAATGGGGGCTTACTTAGGTAACAAATAAATGTCTCGGCTCAAAAGAAGTTGTCGTTGTTTTGTGTTTTTTAACCAGGAGGACGTGGGCATCAGAACCACTTATAGCGCTTTGTAAAAACCAGAGCCGCCCGTGCTCTACTCCATACCTACACAATCAGACTCTTGCACGCAAGAGCGGCTCCCAGGAATCTGATTTGTTCAAAAGCTTCCCAGGTGTTCTGATTCATACAACCCAGGTTAAAAACCACTGGCCTTGATGACGGGTGGAAGCAGCGTTTCATAAAGGACTCCGAAGAGGAACACTGGAATTATTGTTTGTCAGAAATGGGGTTGGGAGTGGAGCACTAACGGTTCTAGTACATTCCAGAATGTTCCTGTTTCCCAACAGGAGTTTGACCTCCACTGAACTTCACTTTGAAATTAAGGCTATCTGGTGGGATTACACCAGCGGGGCATCTTACAAGGGTATATGTGAAACTTGGTAAACGGTCTGTGAAGCTAGTGAATGATGCCCCATGAATATATCAATGCACACAGCTATGATTTAATAATAAAAAAAATAACAAATTAAAAAAAAAAGAAATTAAGGCTATCATTTTGTATACTTGTATTAAGGGGGGCAGTGTTGACATGGCCGGAATTCTCAATTCCTTAGGAAAACCTACTTATAGAAACACACTAGGCTTTTCCTGTAGGGAATGGTGATAACCGGCCTGAAAAGCATTTCTAGGTGGTCATTTCCAAGCTAGTGGCCATCCCCATGGACCACCCAGTAGCCCACATGTCACCAATGAAATCCATCCCCTAAACAACACCAAGGAGGCTCCAGGAATATGAAAAGCAGGAAAAGATTGAGTAGAGAATTTCATTGATGGAAGGTTGGCTGCAGAGAAACTCCATGCTTAAAAATGTCACTTAAACTCTCTTTTTGCTCTATTCTGTTTTCGAAGTCCAAGAGACAGACACAGGCAGATGTAAAACAAAAAACAAAACAAAAACAAACAAACAAAAATCAGTGGGGCTGGAAAAAATAACACGAAGGGGTTCTAACAACCTTATTCTAATTCCCGCAGTATTTTAGAAGAAAGGGTTTCTTATAACAATGTTGTAATCCCTTAAAAAAATAAGATAGTTCAAATCACAACTTGGTAAAAGAAAAAAAAAAAAAAGATGGCGATTTTGGGCTGAGAAATGCTCTCCCCATATCTGCCTTCCCTTTGTAGCGGAGACAAAAATAAAACCCCATAGAACAACACAACCAACCGATTTACCCAAGGTCCAAGGAAATAGAAGTGTGACAAGAAAATGAATCTCCTAATTTCTATTCACTAAGAAAAACGTCAAATTAAGCAAAGTCATGGATGTTCAACAGAATACAGAAGCAGAGGAAAAGTGCTCATAGTTCCTGCTCCGAGATAAGAAGACGGCAAACAGAAAGCGAGGCAGACCCACGATTTAGAAGCCCCATATGCACTGGAAGGCGAGCAGGACTGGGCAGAAATCTCGCTGTTCGCTATGTCCTACCTTGTAAACTCTTCACGAAGGTTGTTCGGTTCTGAAGAATAGTATTTAACTCGAAAGTGCAAAGCATAAGCAGGTCCAACTAAACATGTGGAGAAGGAAGGTTGAAGATGATTTTCCCCCAGTTTTGAAGATCATAGAATGGACAAAAGGAAAAACACATTAAATCTGTAATACATTTATCTGTCCCTCTACATCAGGAGGGCGCAGGGAGGCACGCAAAGCTAGTAAGTTCTTTTCAATGTTAGTTGGAAAAACAGAGCTGGACTTCGGTGTTGACTCAGACGGTTTGGCTAGTAACCTCGTTCTGGAAGAAAACCCTTATGATCTGCCTGAGTTACCAAGAACCGACACTTGACTTTCACCCCTCAATGCCAGGATACTCCAAGTTGATACCTACTTTTTACAAAGTACAATGTGGACTAAAGGAAAGTGCTGCATAAATGAGAAAGCATTTTGTCCTCTAAAAATGTACTTTTAAGAGAAAATACATTTTAAAAAATTACCTAGCACACACAACATTAAAAATGTGTGGTTCCCACACCTGTAAGTTGGGAAGAGCTGGACCACATCCCTAAATAGCCTTCATCTTCTGCATCCAGTTTGTAGCTCATTCGAAAGTGAATAGGCGTGAAGTCAGGTTTCTGTCTAGTGTATTAATCAGTCCTCACTGGCAGAGGTGTCTGATTTCAAATGAGAATACAGTGGCTATTTTAATATCTACTAAAAACTCTGACTCAAATTTTAAACTCTAACCTTTGGCCAGCCTTAAAAAATTAAAACTCATCTACTTAAAATGGAATCTATATTGAAATGTTTCTGACTTCTAATGAAAACATTAATACCTCAAAACATTGACAAAGGAGTTTACTCTCAGATTAAAAAAAAATAATAACTGAGGAGGCTAAAGTCAACTTACTTTTCATCTGCTTTTTTATGGGTTTGGAATGATCCAGCCAGTGCTGAAAGAAAGAAAAACATTTCTTTAGGAAAAGTTCATCAGCAAGATTGTACAAACCTCCTAGTCTTCCTCCCTATACACATGAGTAATTCTTTCCATAAAACCCAGGGGTTAGACCGGATCAGAAGTTCTTAGGCTGGGAATGTGCAAACTGCTCGGGTCTGTATAAAAAAATTTGTGCTCATGTACACATAGCATTTTTTGAGGTAGAGGGCTCTCAGTTTCTGAAAGCTTTACTAAGAAGTACCTGAAAGAAAGAAGTTAAGGCCCATTAACCAACTATCTGTAAAGGCCCTTCCGGGCAGTGGGACCACCACCTGCCTCTTCCTTCTGAGTTTTTCAAGTTACAATCAATCTTCCCCAATAAATCCAAGTCTCTGTTAATCTAGCACAAAGTAAAAAATACAATGCCAAGAACCTATAAACTCTAAAAATTATTAAGACCAAAATTCATGTGCCAGGATAGCAACCCACATTGCCATTGGACAGACATGCTATCTGTTTAAGCTCACTTTCCTCTGGTTAATCAGGGTATTTTAACTTCTTCTAGTGAGACTTCTACAGTCTCACTATGTCACCCTCAGCAAAGTGCTGTGGCATAGCAGCTCACAGCAACCTCAAACTCTTGGGCTCAAGCAATTCTCCTGCCTCAGCCCGCCAAGTAGTTAGGACTATAGGTGCCCGCCACAATGCCTGGCTGTTTTTTGTTGCAGTTGTCATTGTTGGTTAGCTGGCCCAGGTTGGGTTCGAACCCGCCAACTTCGGTGTATGTGGCTGGCCTCGTAACCACTGTGCTATGGTCGCCAAGCCAAATTCCTCTAGTTTTTAACCAGAAGAACTGCTTCAGTCTTGTCAGTCTAAGGACAGTATAAACCATTTGCCTTATTTAGAAGTTTCTCTACAATGTTAAAGTCGTTGATACTGTAGTGGGGAGGAGCCTCGACAGCTTAAGTTCCCTGAAAACTACATTTAGGAAGATTATACTATACCGTGCTCCAGGCAAACACAAGCCCCTGGACACCAGGGACAATGCACTGTGTCTGCGTTTCCTGGGGCAGCCACAAAGTATGGCACCAGCAGGCCCTTAGAGATCTAAAAATAGACCTGCCATTCAATCCTATAATTCCTCTACTAGGCATATACCCTCCAGAAGACCAAAAATCACATCATAACAAAGATATTTGTACCAGAATGTTTATTGCAGCCCAATTCATAATTGCTAAGTCATGGAAAAAGCCCAAGTGCCCATCGATCCACAAATGGATTAATAAATTGTGGTATATGTACACCATGGAATATTATGTAGCCTTAAAGAAAGATGGAGACTTTACCTCTTTCATGTTTACGTGGATGGAGCTAGAACATATTCTTAGTAAAGTATCTCAAGAATGGAAGAAAAAATATCCAATGTACTCAACCCTACTATGAAACTAATCTATGGCTTTCACATGAAAGCTATAATCCAGTTATAACCCAAGAATAGGGGGAAGGGGGAAGGGGGAAAGGGAGGGAGGAGGTGGGCGGAGGGAGGTGATTGGTGGGATTACACCTGCGATGCATCTTACAAGGGTATATGTGAAACTTAGTAAATGTCTTAACACGATAACTAAGAAAATGCCAGGAAGGCTGTTAACCAGTGTGATGAAAATGTGTCAAACGGTCTATAAAACCAGTGTATGGTGCCCCATGATCACATTCATGTACACAGCTATGATTTAATAAAATAAAAAAAAAGAGAAATAAACAAATGTTGAATATTATATAAAATATTTTCTTTAAATGAGGCAAGTAGTGGCTTTTCCCATCACTTTTTGTAAACCCAGAACACGCTGGAACTTCTCTGTTAGAAAGACAGCTGGGACGACAAAGCCAGAGTGGGCTCTCACTGGCGACTCAGAATCAAAGGCTACCGCCAATGGACTTGCAGACGCAGCCCAGCTCTGCACTGTTTAGGAAGGAGAGCGGACGGGGACTGTGTAGCACAGTGTACTACTCTACACCTAACCTTCCATTACGACGGTGTGGAAGGAGGGGGATAAGGAAACAAAAAGCAAGTAACAGATAAATTATAATACCAAGAAGCCAGGAGCAGCGCCACTGGAGAATGTGGGCTTTTGTCATCTCTGCTCCTGGCTGGACAACCAGGCAATATCCACCACAGGGGGATGTCTATCTCAAAGGTGCACGTACAGGACAGCTTTATCTCACTGTTAACAGCTTTGAATTGGAAATGACCTGAACATGCATCAACAAAGACGGATTAGAAAATGGATCATCCATATAATGAAATACTATTTAAAACTGACGTAGACCTGTATTTATTGATGTGGCGGGAGAGCCACAGCACAATGTCAGATGAAGAAAAATCAGGTAAGATCCCATTTATAGGAAATCATTATTTTCTATCAAGATATGTCCAGGCCTGGCACGGTGGCTCAGGCCTATAATCCTAGCACTCTGGGAGGCTGGGGCAGATGGAATGCTGGAGCTCAGGAGTTCAAGACCAACCTCTGCAAGAGCAAGACTCCATTTCTGCTAAACATAGAAAAACTAATCAGGTGTTGTGGCGGGCGCCTGTAGTTCCAGCTACTTGGAAGGCTGAGGCAAGAGGATCTATTGACCCTAGCAGTATGAGGTTGCTGTGAGCTTTGACACCACAGCACTCTACCCAGAGCGACAGGGTGAGACTCTGTATCAAAGAAAAAGTCCAGAAGGCTTTGTAGAGGTTCTTCTTTTTTATTGGATGAGTACCTAATTTACCTTCTTTTGACCTTTCTGTATAAATTCTCATTGTAAGAAGAATATTGTTTTCCAGGGGGTGGGCTAGGGCAGTGATTTTCAACTGGTGTGCCGTGAAAGATTTTAAAGTTCATTAATCAAATTACTTACAAAAGAAGTTCAAAGCACATTAAGTGTATTCTTTTTTTTACTCTTTTTTTTTGATCAACATAATTTAAGTTTGTCTCAGTTTATAGGTTCAAGTGTGCAGGATGAAAGGATGAAAAACGCTGGACTAGGGGACAGGTTATCAACGTCTATCTGTACCTATTCATCCTGGGCCTGTTGGGCAGTTTTGATTATGAGTTTGTATTGCTAGAATGAGATGCCACCGTCACCCTCAAGAAATCTGAAAACCCTCAACCTTGGACCCTAGGAGGAGGATAGATACAGACTTAATATAATATTTACTTTTCTGCCAGGTATCATGTTCATAGCTATGACTAAGCCTGTTCTCACTTTCAACAGAATTCTCTAGTACCAAGCAAAGAAAGTTCTCCTCACGAGCAATCTTCTAGTCTAACCAGCCCCAGAGTCTCCTGCTTAAAGGAGCTCACCCCACTTCTTTCCTAAGTCTCCTTGCCATTGTTTTATGTAGAGTAAGTTTAAGGCTCTCTTTCCTCTTCACTCTATTGTCAAACTCTGATCTGATCCACGTCCAACTTGTACAGTCTCCTTGGCCATGGTTTTCAACCCTGGCGGTGTATTATAATCACTGAGGGACTTTTAAAAAGTCAATACCCAGGTCCCACCCAAGACTCAGTAAATGGAATCTCAGAGCATGAGGGCTTTATAAATGCTTGTAATGAGCCAATGTTAACTCCTCAACCAGAAAAGTCTGGGCTTGCTAAGCTGAGAAAGAAATCAGAATCGACTCTGTCATTTTAAAAACTCCTTGACCCTTTGGAGTTCAGATCAGATTTTGCTTGCCTGTATTAGAGACGGGAAGAAAGCCAGTCACAATCCTAAAATGAGAGATGACAAAAACCTAGCTTGTATCCAGCCAGTTCAAAATGACCTGACTTTCTTCTTAGCTGCAGGAGCTTCCCAGACTCTGATCACCCGTACTTTATCCTGTAAGACCACCCTGTGACTTGAATACTGGGGTGATGAAAGCCCAACGTGGCATTTAGTAAACTGTATCCTATGCTCGGCTTTGAGGACTGCGTTCAGCAGCAGCGGGACCTATCTCAGATGTTCACCTGTGTCCTGGCTAAATATAGCCGTGCCGCCTGTCCACAAAGGCCAAGGCAAATGGCTCTAGACCTCTTAACAGACCATTAAACTAGTCACTGGAAAGAGACAGGTGCATTTCTGAGTTCAAATGGCAAGGCATTTATCTAAAACACTCCCACAGGTACTAGACAAGTGGTTTCCCATCTGAATTTCTCATCCAAGTCCATCTGCCAAAACCCTTTCCATAAATCAAGATGTCTAAGTGTGTGAGATGATCTTGGCAAAGCCCAACTGTTCTCATAGCACATCAATTCTGGAAATAAGACACGTATAGGCTGGTTGTAGAATTTAATTATCTGCAAACTACACAAAGCATTGGAACCACAATGCCTGAGAGCAGCTCAGGGGTTGAAGAGGCTCTAAAAACTCTTCCTGAACATCCCCTGAGCCCTCACTATTATGTCTGAGGGATGGAACTCATTATGGGATTTCTGCTACCTACAGACTTCCTGGCCTTATCAAGAGTATCCAGTTTGTGTTTAAATTAGAGCTGGAAGGGGTCTGAAGAGACGATTGTATCCAAGAGGAGGAAGGGGACACGCACTTTTGAAGCTCATCTGGTCACATCCACCCTGACTCAGGCTCAGAATGGGTGAGGGTGGCCCTAAGAGGGTGGGGGTGTGTGTGTGTGTGTGGCCCTGACACGAGGCAGAGGCAGAATTCAAATTCAAACTGGATGTCAAACTCTAGACTTGCACTAAAGCGCCTGTCTGCCAATGGGAGAGATCTCTCCTGCCTGTCCGGGATGAAGCCCTATAAACTCTCATTCACACTGGCTACCTGAGACTTCCCAGGAGTCATCTAAATCAACTGCAGAAACCCCTTTCCTCATCAGCCTCCTGTTCAGCATCAGTATGTGCACAAAAGCCGAGAACCGGGGCCCTGCCTCCCAGCGCTCAGAGACCAGCCCCGCTGGTGTTTCTTTGTGCTGTGGTCCAAGGAGGCCAAAGAGCAGAGCTCAGGTCCCAGCTCTGCCACTCACCTCTCGCCTCACAGGGGGCCTAGATTTCCTGGTAGAGGACTGAACACACTGTATCCCGAGACACTACTTATCTGTTCCCCCCAGCAGAATGCGGTGGGCGGGGCAGTATGCGGCTCCTGGTGCGGCCAGGAGCAGCCAGGCTCCATCCTGAGTCTCAGCTTCAATCCCTAGGAACTGAGCTATCCTCTCAAGCATTGTCTACAGAACCAAGTGAGTGTCTATGGAAACTATCCTGAACCATTCAAACCGACAGAAGGAAGGGGGTTTGTTTGATTTGCTATAATAGCAACACAGAGCTGAGCCCACTTGGCGCTTTCCCACTATCCTACATCCCCCTCCAGGCACATCCCATAGTCAACCACATCTGAGATGGCAGGAGCGTCCAGCAGTGCCCACACAAGTGGCAAATGTGATGAGGTTCTGAGCAACTCAGAGTCCCTTTAGCAGCCACTGAGCCCTGCCAGCAGCTCTGTTATCTGCATGCTGACCTCACCGGGCAGCCCTGTGCCTCATATTGCCAGATCTATGCTACAAAGGCCAGAGGAAAAACATCTGACGAGTCCTGAGACAAAGGCCACAATCATCCTTTTTTGATTCCCTGCTATAAAATGAAGCATTATAAAAAAGCTCCCTTTTCATGTAGGGAAGGGGCTTGGGAAAGAAACATCTACCCTCCAGGATCCCTGTCCCTGAGAGAGGGAGGGGCTACTGTTATTACCCCTACCCCCAAATCCCTGCCCTTCCTCTGCCTGGCAAACTCCTCCACCCTCTGTGGCCCACATCAATGTTCACCTCTCGCACCTTGTTCATTTTATGGCCAGTACATGAGCAATCCCTCCTCTAGCCTCACAGTGGGGCCTAGATTTCCTGGTAGACAACTCAACACACTGTATCCCAAGACACTACTTATCTGTCGCCCCCAGCAGAACAAGGCAGGCAGGGGCAGTGTGAAGCTCACTTCTGCACCCATAGAACTTGGCATTGAGTAACTTCCAAGTCAGAGATGGCAGCTCCTGCTGCGTATGTGTGCACATGTATGTGTATGTGTGCACGTGTGTACACGTTCATAAATGGAAGGGGGAAAGTGCTGGGCTCTGGAATAAGACCAAGCTCTGAATCCTAGCTCCGTCTCTTACTTTAACCTTTACAAAGTCCCTAATGTCTCTGAGCCTCAGTTTTATCATCCATAAAATGGGTCTGCTTTGTGGCCAAGTTTACACCAAGAGTTATGTAAAGACTGTAGCTCAATGCCTGACTCACAGCAGGAACTCAGTGAAGAGCAGTTATCGCGGCCCAACAGTGAGGATGTGGGAAGGTGTAGGCCTGAGCCCATGGCTCTCAAATGAAAGTTTTGATAAGTAGAACCACACTTCCAGACCTTGCTTTGAGCTGTACCAAAGGGACAGCTGCAGAGTGGGTCCCTGGGTGGCCTTCCTGTTTTGACATGGAAAGGGAAACAGGAGGTCACAGCCCCAACTGCTAAAAATAGGTGATGCCAATAGGCTTTGACAGTTGCTTCGGGGCTGGGCAGGGCACTGTGGAAAGCAGGCCTGGTTCTTTGCCGAGAGCCGGGGATATAAACTGGGTGTGCGGAGAGCTGTGCCAAGTGCCCTGCCGCCGCCAGCCCTCTGATCTGCATGTCGAGGGCTGGGTGGGGAGGTCAGTCCTTAATGGAGGCTCAATCGTGGGGCAAGAAGCCAAAAGCCAAGTGAACCATGCCCTTCTGAGATGCATCTGCTACCCCATTCTCCCCAGAAACATCACATATGACACCCAGTCACCTCCCAGGTCCCCTGAAAATCAATGACCCCAGCATTCGTCTCAGCTGACTCTTCCCAAAAGGCTCTTATTTAAATTTGCCAAAGTTTCTCCCACAGGCAGTGTAGGCCTTGTAGGTTCCACTCACTTCACCTTCTCAGAGTGCTCACCTGGGCACCTGGGTGACTTACAGTGTCCCGTCAGACTGCCCAGCGAGGGAAAGGAGGCCCACACCATGTTACAGATCCCCAAATCCTTTCTCTTCCATTAGCTCATGGAGTTCTTAATCTCCCCAAGGAACACATGTTGTTACTTCCACTTTACAGTTAGGGAAACTGAAACTCAAAAAGTACAGTGTACCTGAAATTGCAAAATCTGGGTTTGCGTCCAGGCCATGCTAGTCACTAAGTGAACTGACAAAATCTAAAGGCTTTGGTTTCACCATCTAAAAAACAGTGAAAGAGAGATCTAGAAAGATTTGACACACGCTCTTCTGAGGTCTATTCTGGAGCTAAGGAGGAAGGCTCTAGGTTGTGGTCTGTGTCTTGGTCCCAAGAGTCACCAAGGTAAGAAGAGTAAGGTCCTTGGGCGGCACCTGTGGCTCAAAGGAGTAGGGTGCTGGCCCCATAAGCCAGAGGTGGCAGGTTCAAATCCAGCCCTGACCAAAAAACTGCAAAAAAAAAAAAAAGAGTAAGTCCTAAGTCTTAGGAACTAGTCTAAAAATTCTATTTGTTGGTTTATACAAACAAATAATGAACTAGAAGCTAAGAGCAAACTGCCACGGAAGGCAAGATAAGATAAGCTCAGAGGTTTACACAGAAGAAAACATTTTGGGATCTCAGGGCATGCTTTATGATGGGAGGTCATTAGGATGATTTTAAAGGGTGGCTGGAAGTTTCTCACACAGGGTGAGAATTGGCATTCCAGGAGGAGGAACAGCACAAGCAGGGCACTGAGACAAGCCCAGGCACCATCAGACCAAGCCTGTCACAGGCGCAGCTCAGAAATCAAAGCGTAGGATGACAAGAAGGTCCTGGCAGATGCTGCTGCACCTCTCTTGGATTCCCAGAGCCATAGGCAGGTGGGCACCCTGTGCCCGCTTCTGTGGGGCAGAAAAGCCAGTCACATTCATAGAACAGGAGGCTGGAAAGGCTTCAGAACCCGCAGAGTCAGAGCATCTGCAGGCGTCTGGCCTGGGAAGGACGTCTGGAGCCCACTGTGAACAGCCCTCCCACCGCACAGCGACAGGGCACTGGCAGGTGGGGAAGTCTGCCAGCCCTGTCAGCAGAGGTTCACAGCAAAGTCTTTTGTAACACAGTCACATCCTCAGCTTTCTGGGAATCCAACTGGCTAAAGTAGGGTCACCTGGGGATGAGGACAGGCCACCAAGGCAAAAGGCACTTGACTCCCATGGCAGAAATGACAGCCACCTTCCCCTTTCTAACAGGGAAGACATTTGGAGCAGACACAGGTGCCTCCCCTTTAAGACTCAGAATCACGGAACGCTAGAAGGGAGAACGCGTCCAAGAATCTCAAGTTTGTAGAAGAGCAAACTGAGGACAAGGGAGAACAGGTGGCCCCGCTGAAGCCTACTGAGGAGTCGGGGCAGAGCCAGCAAGACACTAACTCCTGCTCTAGGCCCGGGGATATGCTGACGCCAAAAATACCACATGCTTTAGGACACACAGGAAAAGGTAGAATCAAGAAGAGTTCCAGAGAAGAGGAGGGCCACCGAGTGTTAGGTGCTGGGGATGGTGGAGGATGCTGAGGACTGAGGGGAACTCTAGATTCGGGAAGCAGGTGGAAACAGGACTGCCTAAGCAGGTATGCAGAGTACACTCCCTTCTCTGCAGACAAAACAAAAGGACGGACAGAAAGGAACTGCTGAGGCGTAGGGCAAGAAAACTCAAGGAGTTTTTGCTAAATGACCTTGGTCTTCTCAGCAACTGCTGCAACACAGTCTCCGTGGGGACTAGACTACAGGTCTGTGCTCAAATTCAGACACAGAACCATGGGGTGCCCAAGAGTCGCTAGGGACTACCAAGGCACAGAGAGCAGCTCAGGGGTGTGGACTTTGCTGAACCTGCGATTTACCTGGTGCCAGAAGGCACAGCCTGTGGCTCTCTCCAGCAATGTTTGGTAGCCAGGGAGAAGCTGCAGAGGAAACAGATGGACCTGTGTGTCGAGGGGAGACGAGAGGACAGTCATGGGGGCAGGAGAGTCAAAGGCCAACAGAGGACTTGGATAGGCGAGATGGCTGGGCCTTAGGTCAGACTGGGAGGAAGGCTAGGATGGGAAGATGCTGGGAGAGGGGAGAATAAGGTGGGAAGAGAACATTACAGGCTAAGACCAGAGTGAGAGAGACTGTAAAAATGTAATCAGGCAAAGTTATCATGGGATGGGTACCCAAGGGAACTTGTGTAAGGTTACCTCAGCTCAAGTTTAAACAACACGAAACAGTGCCCAGAATATTTGGAAGGGTCAGGCACGTGAATCCTAAGGTCGCCCAGGGGAAGAGAAAAACAGACACCAGAGGCCATGAGGGATGTGAAGGACAGACACGAGGCCCGGGAAGGACAGGGCACTGGGAAGCCCAACTCCAAAGGAAGTGGACAGACAGGGAGGCAAGGCTGGTCTGGGGCCAGGTGGGCCGGAGGGAGCAGCTTCCCGTGAGAGAAGAAAAAGGAACCCAGGCAGCTAAGGAGGCCACGGCTGGGGTGTGAGGGAATCTGCTGTGGGAGGACAGAAAATGCTGAAGGTGCAGAGGAAGTTGCTATGGTGAGGGGGACACATCTCCAGGCCACCTAGGAGGCATGGGAGCTAGGATGCGCCTACGTCCAGATTCCAACCTGGGTCACAGCATCTCACGAACATTCTCCAGCAGACCTAGTTCCCAGGGACCACTTTTGTGCATCTTCACCTTACAACTGTCACGTGTCACCTTGCAACTCCAGATACTATCAGGAGGTATCCGCTAAATATCTTTCAGGTAGAAAGGCTTAACCATTACGAGGAGCCCCAAGCCTCTCGCTCCAACATCTCCTTATGGGGAACCCAGGCTTTAGTACACTGTCTAAAATAGCACCTCCTCTCCCTCCATCTGCCCACCCTTGCTCTGTTTTATTTTCCTTAACTCTTATTACCACCTGGCATATCACATATCTCTGTGCGCTGCTTTCTCCGCAATGCTCAGAACAGGGCCTGAGAGACAACAGGCACTCAATAAATATTTTTAGACTGTTGAATAAATTATCTTTGAAACCCCAAACTAGATTTCGTTGGGAAGGGGGACGATGAAGTCATTCCCAACATACAAAAGAGCGGTTCTGAGATCTGCAGGGTTTACTCATTCTAGCATCTCCACTGAGAAGGGTTCTGTCTCTGGCAAAGCAAGTGCTAGCCTAACACAGCCTCCTAGAGCGGCAGGATGGCTCCTGCGTGATGCCAGGGCCTGCTCTGGCGCCCCTCCCCCACCAGCAGGGCTGGGAGTCAGCTGTGTGCACAGTAGCCACCCTCTACCCAGCCAGACTCCGCTAGATGGTGGCACAGCCTCTTCCGCTAGTTAAAAATAAAAGCAGCACCTTTAAAAGAAATTCCATAATGATATTTCTTCTTCTTTATACCTACTCTAGAAATGCACCCCTAATGCATCCTTAATGCATTTATGTGCATCCTCTCCAGATCACCGCTACACCTCAAGGGTGGGGCCACCTACAGGCATTATGACGCATTTCCTACCATCTCAATGCCCATTACTAGAACACGATCACACTTTCACTGCTTTTCTCTGCTCATTTCTAGCAACTACGGATCTGCAATTAGCATTAAAAGTCAATCTATCCTGAAACGAATGAAACCAATACATACCGCGACCTGGGCAGAGTCGAGGAACTGGAGGCCAAAGTAATCTGTCTCCACGAGGTCCAAGTGGTATACAATCTGATCGAACAAATCTTGGCCTTTGGCATATTTCTGAAAGACAATTGGGCAGATGAAAACTTTGGGTGAGGCAGCTGGATAAGAAACAAAAAGATTTTTTAAAAAGCACTTTTCTCTATAGGCTGTATACAAGTACGTTGTCACTGCACGTAGATGTTTTAAAAATTTAGTTTTAAGTGTAATAAAAACTCATGAGTAAAGAAATTCAAATGCCACGTAATAATATCGAGAATATAGATAACTCTGTTAGGTTGTGTTAGTGTTAATTTACACAAAGAATACTTTCTGGATGGATGTCTACAGGGGATGGTAAGTGTCACCAAAATCAGACTCTCTTGAAGAAAGGTATGACCTGGGTTGTTTCTCAATACAGGCAATCTTCGGAAAGCAAGCTCAACCTCTGGAATTGCCTCTCCCACCCTTCCTACTTCACAGAGCAGGTAACCAAGGCCCACAAAAACCCTAAGGCCTGCTGGAGGCCACGGGCCAAGGAGTCAGGACTCAAACCCAAATTCCTGGTTCATCCCAGCGTTGACTGTATGGCACACATGGGGCAAGAGCACAAGGAAGGAGCCAGGGAGACAAGGGGTAAAGTCCTGCATCTGCCACTTAGCAGCAGGTGTAACCCCAGACGCTCCGCCCCTCCACTCCTCCTCCTGAAATGGGCCTCAGGGTGCCGGCTCACCAAGACCAGAAAAAGACCTCAGATGAGAAACCACTGTAAGAAGACCAAGTCCCTGACCAATGGGAAAGCTAATCTAATCCTTACTCAGGCAGAGGCATAATTCTCAGACTACACTACATCAGTGCCAATGGATCCAAACGTGAGTATGTTTTAATCTAAGCATCACAAGGACCAAGAAAAGAAACAACTGCACAGGATGACTAGGCAATCAGCTCATTATGAAAACTGGTAAATAAAGGGAGAGACTCCAGCACCCATCCTGTCGTGGTGGCACTACAGAACCAAAGAGTAGATGGCAGCATATAAAAATTAACTCAAAATGGATCAGAGACCTAAAGGTAACAGGTAAAACCATACAACTGGACAAAATAAAACACAGCCTCATGATTTTAGATTAGGCAATGGTTTCCTAGACAGGGCACCAAAAGCACAAGCAATCGGAGAAGAAATAAACTGGACATCATCAAAATACAAAATGTTTGTGCTTCAAAGGACATCAAGAAAGTACAGAGTCAATCCAGATGGGAAATTTTTTGCAACTCATATATCTGAGAATGGACTTTTATCTAGAACATATAAAACAACTCAATTATAAAAAGACAAATACCCAATTAAAAAATGGGCAGAGGATATATATAGATATGTCATCTGCAAAGACATACAAATGGTCAAGCACATGAAAAGGAGCTCTACTTAGTTATTAGGGAAATTCAAATACAGTTACCACTTCATCCCCAGGATGGCTACAATAAAAAATAACAAACACTGGAGAAACAGGAACCCTCATAGACTGCTAACAGGGATGTAAAATTGTGCAGCTACTTTGGAAAACAGCCTAGCAGTTCTGCAAATGGTTCAACATAGGGTTACTACATGATCTGGCAAATCTACTCCTAGATTAAGAGGAATGAAAATACAAGTTCATACACAAGCTTGTCCACAAATTGTTCACAGTAATATTATTTACAATATTCAAAAGGTAAAGAAACAGCCCAAATATCCATCAATGGATAAACAGGTCAACAACATGCAGTCTACCCATACAATAGATTATTTAGCCATAAAAAGGAATGAAATACTGACAAATGTTTCCACGTGGATGGACCTAGAAAACATTGTACTAAGTGGAAGAAGCCAGTCACAAACAGCCACAATATTACACAATCCAATCATAAAAAATGTCCAAAGTAGGCCAATGTATACAAACAGAAATTAGATTAGTGGTTGGTTTGGGCTAGGAGGTTTGGGGATGACAGCTGAGGGGAGCAGGATTACTTTGGTGAGGTAATGAAATGATCTAAAATTGATTGTTGTAGAGGATGCCAAGAGCCAGCTGACCTCTGAGCAAGATGATCTGTGGCTTGGGGGCGGACCCTGGGGCAATTCGTCTGCAGGTGTTCATTGTGGAGAAAGAGCCCAGCCTATGGCGATCCTTAGGCTCGTAGTCATTGTGTAATACTCCCCTCACCTGTCTCGTACTGTCTCAGTAAAAGGCTACTGCGGAGGTTGCTCAGGGCTACCCTGCAATCAAGGTTAGCCGCCTCCTGCAAGCTTATACTTCTAATCTGCGTCACACATGGTTCCTTTCTGCTGCGATGGAGACCAGGGCCAGAGAGGCTGGTAAACTGGGCTCCGTGGCTCATGCCTGTAATCTTAGCACTTTGAGGGGCTGAGGAGGCGGGGGGAGGATTGCTTGAGATCATAAGTTGGAGACTAACCTGAGCAAAGGCAAAAAATAGAGAAAATAAGCCAGGCATATTGGTGCGGGGCTTTAGTCCCAGCTACTTGGGAGGCTAAGGAAGGAGGAACACTGGAGCCCAGAAATGTGAGATTGCTGCGAGCTACAATTACTCCAAGACAGTCTCCCCACAAAAGGCAGCATATATAAAAATTAATAAAGGGCAACAAAATGAGACTCCGTCTCATAAAAAAAAGAAAAAGAAAAAGAAAAAAATTGATTGTGGTAATAATAGATGCGCAACTCTTTGACTATACCTAAAGCCTCTGAATTGTACACTTAGATGGATGAATTGTACGACATATGAATCTCAGAAAGCTATTAAAAATAGTAGATGGGTGGCATTTTTATTTATTTAAATATTCCAAAAAATAAATGAAGGAATAACAGAAGTACAATATTATCATTTTGCAAACTCTTAAGAGTGGCAGGCTCACAACAGGAGGCAACCAGCCGTTAGGCACCTGCTGGTGTGTCTCCTGGTGTGTACCCTTCACCTAAGATACGCCTTGCTCCTCGGTCTCTCTCTGGGAGATCCAGCCTGTGAGACAGTCTAGAAACGCCTCAGGACAAATGATCCAGTTTTTTTCTTCAACAGAATACATGGAAGAGAAGGGCAAGAGGAAACACTGATGAAAAGAGATTTAAAAGACATTTTTTAAAAGACAAAACTAAACAGCAATATCCAGAAATGCTCACTTGGGGGACAAAGCTAGAAAAGAGTAAGGAATAAAGTCAGGAGAGTGGCTGCTGCCCAGGTATGCACCCCCTCAGCTGGTAGACACGGTTCTCTCCCGACTGGGTCACGGTACGAGGGAGTCTGTCTTCTAGTAACCCATTCAACTGTCCCTTCGTTTTCTTTGGGCATTTCTCTTTGCATGAACACACCAGTGATAACAAAGTAAAAACAAAAATCCAAAGGACTTCACTGGATTACAGCCTCCAGACTTTGCTTCCTGAAGTACTCCTTGGAAGGCAACAATTCAACAGAAGCAGTTGGTTGGATGTGCAATGAAATTCTCCACACCGCGGCCTACTGGAGAAAGGGGCAGTGGGTGAACTGCTCTCATCTCCCAACCGCAGGGACACAGAACCTCAGCACAGCTACACTCCGGAATACTGTCCAGCCATTATAAAAGATAATTATGAAGATGAGAAAGAAAGAAGGAAAAATTTTATAACAATGTTGGATAAACAGACTATTAAAAAAAATAAGCTATGATTCCAACTATATAAAAATACATATGCATTATGTACGCAGTGCTTGATTAAAAACAGGAAATTTACCAACACAAAAATAGGTGTAGAAAGGCTCTTCAACTTAGAATGAAGTTCCATCCCAATAAACCCACTGTAAGTTGAAGTGCATTTAATACACCTAGCCTACCTTACACATGCTCAGAACATTTCCATTAGTCTACAGTTGGGCAAAATCATCTAACACAAAGCCTATTTACAACAACGTGATGTCTACCTTATGTAATTTACTAAACATTGTACTGCAAATGAAATACAGAATGGTTGCATAGCTGCTGTTTCTACGTGCACCATTGTAAAATAAAAAAATCTTAAATCCAACCATCCTAAATCAGGGACCATCTGTACTAGGATGGAGAAACTGGTAGATGGTTTCTTTCCCAAGTTTTAACAGAGATCTCGTAGCAGTTGTCAGACAGCAAATAACAAAGTTTTATAAAAATCACCATCCTAGGACTCTGCTTGTCCTGAACAACCCATCCTCTGGATATATTTTTTCCCTATTATTATCAAGGCCTATGCAATACCTGTGAGCATGGCTCTAATATTTCATTATCGGGTTTCCTAGTGGGAAAGAACTAGTTAAGTAATGCTTTAGCAGCAGGACGTGGCAGAAAAATTGGGCCAAGAAGAAGCAAGAGGCCTGTGCTTTATTCCCAGATGGACCACTGACTGTGACCTCGAGCAGTTCATAATTTCCCCAAATCCTTACCACCATCCCAGACTTGTCCTGCAGCTGTTAATGTGCCATGATGCCCTGAATATACAGGGCTACAAAATTCAAATGCCTTCAAATCCAACCTGCTCCCATCTCAGTCTCTCTGTTCCAGTTCAGGGCTTACCATCCAGGTATGCGATTTCACCAATCATACGACAGTAACTGAAAAATCACGGTTCTGCTTGTGTGAAATGAGCATTAGCCCAAGCTCCTGTCCAGAGCATTCCAAATCTAACTTCTCTGCTGTGTTTCTAAAAAGGCTCTTAATGTGGACGGATCTAAGAGCAGAAGCTGGGGAAAGGACTTTTCCAGGGGCAGCCGGTCTCCTCTGCCACGCCAGATCCTCCCTCAGCTGCACTTGGGAGTGGCAGGCAGTAGGGTCTGGGGGTAGGAAATACCATCTTCACTCAACTCTGGTGCTTTTTTACACATCTATAAATACCTCCTCCTCTGTCCCCCCACCCTCACCCCACCAAGTACAGTCTTTATTTGGTATCTTCTGTTGGAAGAGAGAATTCCCAATGGCCCTGTCCAGCTCCAAAAAGAATCTAGTAAAATTATGAGGGCTAGAATGGGGAGGAGTGCTCAGAGCAGAAGTCCCAGTGGGTTAGTGGGTAGAATGCAGACAGGAAGACGAATCCCAGTGCACTTGAACCCACTACCTCCCACTGCTCCCAGCCTGCAAAATGTCCACTCTCAAAACTAAGGAGCCTTCACCTGCAACAGCAGCCTGGATACCCTAACCAGCCCACAAACTGTCATCCAGGCTTAGCCCAGACATTCCTTCTTTCAGGGACCTTCCCAACTCCACTCCCGCCCCAGAGAAGTAAATGTTTTCTCCTTGGCATTCCTACAAGCAGGCACATACCTTAACTGTATACAGATTTATCACATGTACTCACTCCCCAGGGGCAGGGACTAGCTGTGTTCATCATCTGAGTACCCACTGCCATGTCCCTCCATGCCCAAGACACAGTGCCTGGCTAGCACACTACAGGTGCTCCATAAATGACTGTTTCATTTAGGGATGGAAGGATAGCTGGATGGATAACAGGGGACGTGGGGGTGGGGCCAAGAAAGAGATGTTCTGGATGGGCCACGCTACAGCACGTACAACAGACTGGTGATGTTTCTCAAGTGGCTGGCCTAAAAATGAGAGCACACTCATTAAAATCTTTTCCAATTAAGTATTCCCTGAACAAGTGCCTGGGGAGTGGTGCTGCACTTCCAAGACTGTTTACCTAAGCACAATTTTGTTGCTATTATGTGAAACACTGTCTAGTGGTTATAACAGGAGATGAGTTAATGTCACCAGACCGGAAAGCCATTCCTTGCTGTCTTATTGAGAGGCAGGTCTCCTCATCTGTGATGTATGCATTCATCCATTCACTCATTCATGCGACAAATACCTGCCAAATGCTTACCAAGTGCCCAACTGCCCTTCTAAGAGCTAAGGACACAGCTGGGGCTATTCCGTTCACTATAGGAAGCCCTACAGAAACACAGGAAGTTCTCACTGGACAAGTACTTCTTAACAGAGCCAAGTCATCCAAAACAGCATGAGACTGAAACCCACAGGCGGTAACACCACTTCCACACCTGCCCTCGTAAGCAGTATGTACCGAACGTGAAACCTAAATCAGATCCCTGTTCTGAAATGCAAGGATGGCCCAGCTACTTCCAGACTTGCAGGGTGAGCTGTGTCCAATAGAGCAGGCTCTAGAGAGCTCTACCCTTGAGTTCTTACATCGATGTTTTCAAGTTTTTCTGCCTCACATCTCAACACATCACTTCTCTTTTGTTTGTTCGTTTTTTGAGACAAGAGTCTCACTTTGTTGCCCTCGCCCTCTGTAGAGTGCCATGGTGTCACAGCTCACAGCAACCTCAAACTCTTGGGCTCAAGCGATTCTCTTGCCTCCTCCTCTGAAGTAGCTGGGACTACAAGCACCCACCACAATGCCTGACTATTTTTAAAGACAAGGTCTCACTCTTGCTCAAGCTGGTCTTGAACCTGTGAGCTCAGGCAACCACCCGCCTCGGCCTCCCAGAGTGCTAGGATTACAGGCATGACAGACCATGCCCGGCCAACACACCACTTTTCACAAGGACCAACAACCAGTGGGTTTGAATCAGTGTATCTCTCTGTAGCAGCTCCTTCTGATGACAAGAGCTCAAAATAACCAAGCTCATTAAAATCATGTATAAAATTCGTAGTTGCCAACGAGAGACTGGGGAAGGCAGGCAGGCAGCCAGCAGGGGAAAGCACGGACACTGTGATATCTTTGCTGGCTAGTCTGAGGCCCTTATTTTGCTTACTCACTGATTCCTAGCCATGCTCCTGTGATAAGGGAGACTGCGGGACATATGATGTCTTAACTGCCCCCCAAAATAAATGAAGCATCCTGACCTTCTTAGATAAGATGCTGTTAGCAATGCCTGACTACAACCCAACCCAAGTGCAATACTGATGGGTCAAATCTGGTCCTGCAAGAATAAAGAAGATAGCAGCCAACCCGTGCCAATCTCATTAGTCTCAGCAGTGGAAGATGTCGGCATCCCAAGCAGGCTTGAAAGGAGGAAAGAGGCTGTGAGTGTGTCTGTAGGTGAGTACATTCATCCTCCTTCGAACTAAATGGGCAAAGCACGGCATCTGAGCAGTGAATGCGGTTTCAGAAGCACCTCCCTGTGGGTATGTCCGGCTCGCCTCTGTCCACAGGCCCCAACATCCATCAGGGGGTACGGTTCATGTGTCCCTCTTCAGGAACACCTACCCCTTCCATTTCCATCACGGCTCAGGCCATGTCACCTCAGACCTGGACCACAGCAACAGCCCTCTGAGTGGTCCACTGTTATGGTTTGAATGTTGATGTTCCCCCAAATTCATCCGTATGTTAAGACCCAATATCCACTATGATGGGATTAAGAGGGTAGAGCCTTCAGGAAGTGATTAAGTCATGAGGACTCTGCTCTGACAAATGGGACTAGTACCCCTGTAAAAGAGGTTGGAAGGGAGCCGCCTGGGCCTCCCGCCATCTGGGGACACAGTAACAAGGCACCATCTGTGACACTGAATCCGCGGGTGCCTTGAACTTGGACCTCCCAGGCTCCAGAATTGTAAGAAATAAATTTCTGTTGTTTATAAATTGCCCAGTCTAAAGACTGTTACGGCAGCCCAAATAATCCATAGAGATCAAGTCCTTTCTTTCCAAGTCCTTGCACACTCCTGGTTTAAGCAGATGTCTCAGAATTCCACCTGGGTCATCGGTTGGCTTCCTGGGTAGCAGTTCCCAGAAGGCACCTACCTTGAGACCTAGTTCAGCTATTTCTAAGAAGTGCTAATTTCATGGTTAGTTACCAGCTGTCCTCCCTACCCTTGATAACTTGCCAGTTTTCTGTAAGTCTTGGTGGGAAACCAGCCCTCTATTTCTTTCACACACACATACACCCTCCCCCAAGTGGGCCAGGAGTCTGTGTTCTCTTTGCTGACACTACCAAGTCATCATAAGCAAATAAACTGTTTACTCCAGAACATCATAAACACAAATATCTAAAATTACGAAATGATCCCGACATTTTATCATCAATGAAAAATACCCTGTCAGCCATCAGCAAGATGTGATGACTCAAAACTGGAACATGATAATGCAAAGACTGTGCAGAAGTGTCTACAGTCTGCTGGATTTAAAGCCAGGCTGTTCAGTTTATAAATTCCCCACCTTCCGTTTGAAGAGTAGTTCAATGGTACAAAGGTCCTGTTACCTCCTTTGACAGTGAAGGAGACTAAGCCTCAGAGAAGTTACGGGACCAAGTTCATACTGCTTATCAGTTGAAGAACTAGAATCATGACCCTTCCTTCCTGATTTTTAGGACAGTGCTCTTTCTATCCAACCCCACTAATTCTCTAGCCAGCTCATTTACTTCCCTGGCTTCAAGCACATACAATGTGCCCTGCGACAAGAAATATTTTTTTAAGCCCAATTCAACACATAAATACTGATAACCGACTCCATGCGTGGTCTTGGCTACAGCGAGGATCTAAGACCACACAGTCCAACATAAACACCTCATGGCTGGGAGGCAATTCCCACTTTGTTTGGAGGGCAGGAAAATTGCAGCCGAGTGCAAAGTAGATTATTTGCTCACAAACTAACACAGAAGCCAAGACACTGTAGTGATGGCGGGACATCAACAGTCTGGGCGGCTCCTGGAAATTCAATTCTGGTAAAACAGAGCACATGTTATTAATTTCCTGATGTGCCTGGCTAACAATCTCTTAGAAATCAGAGGAAGCAACAAAAACAACTGCCCTTAATTTTGATCAACAAGGAAGAAAGAATGATCTTAGAAGAAAGTGACTGTCTGTCATTGTGATGTGGGAGTCACTGGAAGGACACATGATCTACTCCACAGACAACCAAGGTCTTCCTTTTACCAGGGGAAAGGGTAACAGTATGCTGCAGGAGGTCCTGGCAGGCAAATACCAGGTTTAACTGTTCCTCCACAGCACCACAGCCACACTGGCTTCCACTAATCGAGGGATCATTTTTTTTTTTTTTTTTTGTGGTTTTTGGCCAGGGCTGGGTTTGAACCCGCCACCTCCGGCATATGGGACCAGCGCCCTACTCCTTGAGCCACAGGCGCTGCCCGAGGGATCATTTTTTAACCCTGAGACTTTGTGTTGCATTATTGATTGACTATTGATCAACCTCTATTCCAGGCCGATAAACTGTCCTTGGGCCAAGCTGTATTTAGATTGCAGCAGGGATTCAAAGCTCATGATCATTTCTTCCTTTAACAGGGCCTTCCTCACAGGGCTGCTGTGGGGACTACATGATCCCACCAGCCACAATCCTATGAACCCTCTTTCACTCAATGAAAAATACCCAATGTCTACCAGTGACCTCAATCCCTATCTACCTACAACTCTGTCCTTACATGCCTAATGTGAGTGATTCAATAATTATTTTAAGAGATGGGTTGTCCACTTATTCCTGAAGATGAAGAATGAAGTTAAGAACAGCTACGGCTACTGAACTCTAGTGGCCCTTGATGTCACCCAATAGTTCAACTATGCTTCCTACTCTCAACGAGGAACAGCAAAACTGCATATCCTGGGCTGGGTGCAGCCATGACACCTATAATCCCAGCTCACTGAGAAGCCAAGGCAGGAGGACTGTGTGAGGCCAGGAATTCAAAACTAGCCTGGGCAACAAAGCAAGACCCCAACTATACCATTAAAAAAAAAAAGAAGAAGAAAAAGAAAAATGGTACATGCTAAATACTCTTCAATTTTTTGGTCATACTACTGTCAGGCACATGTACTATCTCTACCAACAGGGACATTAACAAAATATCAGGCAAACTCCCTAAGACAAAGGTCCACTGGACAAATTCCTCTTAGACTTTGGATTGGGAGACTCCCCGCTGTTTCCTAAATTATTTGGCAAGGTAAGTAGTGTAAGCTGTCACAATGTCTTGCCCAAATGAGTCTATTTAAATCCCAGTGGATGGGAACAGGGGCAGGAGATGGCCTCACTGATCTCCAAGGCAGGTGTCTCCCACCCCAGCAGTTTCCATCTTAAATCTAAAGACAAGCAAGTACAGGGGGACTTAAAAAGTATCTAAGGTGTTAGTTTTAGTGTTATCCTTTTCAACTATAGTGCTTACAAAGATAGCTGCAAATTCTCTGACACGCCTCCTATCAAGGGTGGAGGGGGGATGTCTGTCCTTTTCTCTTAAACCTGGAAGAAAGGGGAAAGGGAGGGGAGGGAGGGGGAAGGAGGGGGATTAATGGGATTACACCTGCGGTGCATCTTACAAGGGTATATGTGAATCCTAGTAAATGTGGAATGTAGAGGTCTTGGCAAAATAACTAAGAAAATGCTACAAAAGCTATGTTAACTAATGTGATGAAAATGTGTCAAACAATCTATGAACCAAGTGTATGGTGCCCCACGATCATACTGATGTACACAGCTATGGTTTAATAAAAATAAATAAATATAAAACAAACAAACAAAAAAAACCTGGAAGAGGCTCAAAACTGCTGCAAACAAATCAACTATGGTATTAATGATGTTTTGTGATTTCCAAGGCAAAGTGACAGCTCTCTTAGGATACTCGCTCTAGTGCAAGAGCCAGCCACCATGTAAAAAGTCCAACTACCCTGAGACTGCCATGCTTAAGAGGCCACAAGTAGATGTTCCAGTCAACTGTCCCTGCCTTCCACCATCCCTGCCAAGGCACCAGAGATGTGAACACAACTGTTTTGGGCCTTCTTCCCCAATCCATCTTCTAACTAAGTATACCTGAATGACATTGGTCGATACCCTGAGCAGCAGAAGACTCTCCCAGCTGAGCCCTGCCAAATTCTTCACCAAGAGAATCTATGAGCTATGATAAATGGTGTTTGTTTTAAGCTGCTAAGCCCTGGGGGAGTTTGTTAAGCAGTAACAGATAACCAGAATGAAATCCTACATATACATAGAATATAGCATATGTGCATGATGTATGTGTGTGTACATAAAAGATTTCATATGTATCGTAATTTTTCATAATTTTAAAAAAGTGTTTCTCAGGAAATCCCCATACTACGATGCTAACTTAGGCATTGCCTGCTTGTAGGCAAAGAAGCAGAATAAACATATGTATTCTTTAGGCCAGGCGCTGGGCTCACACCTGTAATTCTAGCACTCTGAAGAGGCCAGGTCAGGAGGATCACTTGAGCTTAGGAGTTCAAGACCAGCCCGAGCAAGAGCAAGAACCCATCTCTACTAAACATAGAAAAATTAGCCAGGCACTGTGGTGTGCACCTAGACTCCCAACTACCTGGGAGGCTGAAGCAGGAGGACCACTTGAACCCAGGAATTTGAAGTTGCTATGAGCTATACTGATGCCATGATACTCTGGCATAGGCAGCAGAGTTAGACCCTGTCTCAAAAAAGGAGACAAAGAAATGAGAAACTGTTTTCTGAAGGCCATTGATCCTACTTAAAAGAAAATATTAAAGACACTGGACTATCTGAGGCTGCCTTACATTACATTCCCCAGTTCCTTATTAAGAACCCCGTAAGGTCGGGAGGGGACTGCACAGATAAAATGAAACTAAGAAACGCATCTACCAGACACAATGTGTGTTCTGCAGTTGGCTTGTGATTCGAACCAACCAACTACAAAGAGGTGGTTAAGATGACCGTGGAAAATCCATCAAGGACTTGGTATTAGATGACAGTCAAGGATCACTGCTCATTTTGTTGAGTATGATAATGATACTGTGGCTATACATATACAATGACATATCTATTAGACACCTATTAGAGATACCTAGTTTAGTATTAGATAGCTTAAATGATAAATTGAGGGCAGGGCATGGTGGCTCAAGCCTAATCCGAGACACCACATCATTTTACAGAAAGAAACAAAGTATACGCAGCAATGAAAGCCAAATGTTCAGCTCAGAATGCTGAAGCTAACTTTCTACCAAATCTCATTTCATGGAAATGAAGTTTCTATCCTTTAGAAGGACTGATTTTTGACCTTGAACTAAAGTACCATAATCCTTGACCCAGCACAGTAAAAACATCCTGACAGAGAACAGGACACGCTTCTCAGTGGACATCCTTGGTTAGTCACAGAGATCTGAGCTCAGATCAGCACATTCAAGTCCTTCACTTGACGGATGAGAAAGGCAGGTGACGTTACCAGGCAGCCACTGCAAAGCTGGGAACAAAACGCAAGGCTTCTGGCCCTGGAACCACCACGACTTTCCCTCTTAGGACCATCTTGAAACAACTGCATGCCAGATTTTACCTGAACCAGAAAGGAAAAGGCAGGCCTGCCATTTCTGCTACTTAAAAAGTTAAGAACCAAATATGCAACATTGAAACACCAGACATCTCAGTGTTATAAACTCCTGGACCATAAAAAGCGTTTGGTTTGGAGAAACTTTCTTGGCTTTGGCTTTTTTTTTTTCTTCTTTCATGGTGGTAGTGGGGGGAACCTACCACCACAGGAGAAAGGAAAAAGAAAATGAAAGAAATTTGTGCCTGACTAAACAGTAACACGCAATTAAAATGATGGATGTCTCTGTGCCAGAGGTTGAGCCTGAAACAAGCTGCTAGAAGAAGGGCAGCCCTGAAAATAAATTGCCAAATTACTTTTTGCAGCCAGATTGCAGATTCCCCCCACCCCGCCCCCTTGCACAATTCCGAGAGCAAGTAACTCCACATAAATAAATATGCAACAAATTCCCAGGAAATCCAGCCAAGAAACACTAACAGAAGAACTAGCTTAGGGTGGATGACTGCCCCCACCCAACATGCAACTTAAGAATGTGACTACATTTGAACAGCAAGGCACGTCAAGGCCACCTTGCCCATGAGAAGCTTACCTCAACCCCCTAGCCCTATAGTGACTGCTCCCTTTTCATCCCCAGAGCTCTCCACAGCTCTGAAGTCACAGTTTTGAATGTTGTAACAAACCTTGGGAGGCAGGGGCACTGGAAGGCTCATTTTCTGGAGTCAGCGTCGGGGGGTCTGAGTCCTAACTCTGTTACTCAGCTCAGGCTGAGTTTGATGTGCAGGAAATGTCTTACCAGTAAGGATGTTGTAAGGATTACATAAAATGAGATAATAAATTTAACAGGGTTTGGTCTGGGGTTTGCCCACAAGACAGGTCTGGTGAAAAAGGCAGCCTCATTCTAAGTAGCCTGACTGTGTCCACAAGAGGGGTTGGGCTTACAGAGGTTAATGAACAGGGGAGTGGTCGGGGCTGAACCGTGACCAACCCCCAACTCATATGTTGAAGCCCTAACCCCCCAGTAATTCGGAATGTGACAGTGTGTGGAGATGGGGCTTTTAGAGAGGCAACTAAATTAAAATAAGGGTAATCCAATTTGACTAGTGTCTTCACAAAAAGAGGAGATTGGGACAGAGACACAACAGCGTCATGCGTGCAGAGGGGGAAAGACCACACGCAGACAGAGGGAGAAGGGGCCGAGGAGAGGTCACCTACACTCCTTGGAGGCGGCCTTGGAGGAGACCAATCCTGCAAGCACCTGGATCTTGTTCTTCCACAATAAGAAAATAAATTTCTGTCACTCAAGAAGGCTAGTCTGCGGTATTTTGCTACGGCAGCCTAGGAAACCAACAGAGAGACAAACACAGGCCTGGGTGAGGAGCAGGTGTCAGGCAACCACAGCCAGCACAGCCCCAGCTAAGCCCTTCACCTTTCTGAACTTACTTCTTATGTATGAAATGGAGATGACGGTGCAGCGCCCACCAAGCCACGTGAGAAGGAGTTAAATGAGAACATGTGCAGAGGACACCATCTGGCACGGCCACGGGCAGAGCCTGAGCCTATGCCTGGGACCTCGGACTCTTAAGCCCCGGGGCTCCCACCATATTCCTCTAGTGAAAGGGTTCTTTGCCCCTCAGAAGCCCTCAGACACCTCGCATGGTATTCCTGGGACCAAAACTGATGATCAGACCTGTCCCCAATAACCTTCACATTTCCTAGGCCACAGCACAGTCTTGGACCCCAAACCCCTTAGGTCCACCTATGGCTGGTATTCAATGAACCCAGCTAGCAAATTAGCCTGTACTTCAGCAATTCTAGTGACCACACCAACTGTAAGGGTCCAGAATTTTATTTTTTTGGAGACAAGAGTCTCACTTGGTCACCCTTGGTAGAGTGCTGTGGTGTCTCAGCTCACAGCAACCTCAAACTCTTGGGTTCAAGCGATCCTCTTGCCTCAGCCTCCCAAGTAGCTGGGACTACAGATGCCCACCACAAATTTTTTAAAGACAAGGTCTCACTCTGGTTCAGGCTGCTCTCGAACCTGTGCGCTCAAGCAATCCATCCACCTTGGCCTCCCAAGTAGCTGGGACCTCAGGCGTGAGCCACCTCACCCGGCAGGGTGCAGAATTTTAGAGCTAGACTCTGTATGTGTGTATGTGTCAAGATTTTCAAAAAGGTTAATGAGTAGAAAAGCACATAAACATTCCTTTAACCCTATCTATAAAACGATAACTGAGGCACCACCATCCACTCACTGGATTGAGGGGTATACAAATAAAGTTGTCTTTTTATAGGTAGCCTTTGATTTTTCTTTTTTTCTACTGAGTGAGTCAGTAGTCTTAAGAAAAAAGAAAAGTCACTACCTCCTGTAGGAAGAAGGCAGAGAATGACACATTTAGAGGAAAAGAAAGGTAGGAGTGAAGCTTACAGCCTCTCCTCCGGTGTGGATTTGTAAGAATGACATTATTAAGATTACTTCCTCGAGGTGCGTGGTTTGTGGTTAGTGTGAGGTGTTGTGAGAAGAATCTTGACTGTAAGTTCCCCACACAAAAAGTTAGCCTGTCCTTACCCATTCACTAAGGAAAAAAAGTCCCAATCATACATGCATTTTTAAAGCAACAGCTGAATGCCAAGTAGGTATGCACCATTAATTATTACAAAATGTTACTTTAACAAATAGGTATGGGCAGGGTGCGTTGGCTCAAGCCTATAATCCTAGCACTCTGGGAGGCCGAGGGAGGTGGATCCTTTGAGCTAAGGAGTTCAAGACTAGTCTGAGCAAGAGCAAGACCTCATCTCTACTAATTATAGAAAAATCAGCTGGGTGTCGTGGCAGGGGCCTGTAGTCCCAGATACTCTGGAGGCTGAGGCAAGAGGACTGTCTGAGCCCAAGAGTTGGAGGTTGCTGTGAGCTGTGATGCCATGGCACTCTACCCAGGGCAACAGCTTGAGGCTCTATCTCAAAAAAGAAAGAAAGAAAGAAAGAGAGAGAGAGAGAGAAAGAGAGAAAGAAAGAAAGAAAGAAAGAAAAGGAATATACAAAAGTGTGAGTGATTATAAATTGGTTTTATAATAGTACTGAGTACACTGGATACTTTTTCTTCCATTCTTGAGATACTTTACTAAGTAGAATATGTTCTAGCTCCATCCATGATCTATGTGTTTATGACTTAATAAAAAAAAGAGGGAAAAAAAGGAATATACATGCTTACACTCCTAGCACTCTGGGAGGCCAGGCAGGTGGATTGCCTTGAGCTTGGAAGTTCGAGACCAGCCTGAGCAAGAACAAGACCATATTTCTACTAAAAAATAGAAAAAGTAGCCAGGCATAGCAGTGGGCCTCGCTTAGTAGAGTCTGTATCTCAGATCCTAAGAAGGCTGAGGCAAGAAAACTGCTCAAGCCCAAGAGTTGGAGTTTGCTATGAGCTATGACTCCACAGCACGCTACCGAGGACAACAGAGTAAGATTCTGTTAAAAAAAAAAATATATATATATATATAAAAATAAGAAATTATTTATATAAATAAACATCTAGGTGCAAATATTGTAACATCTCGTGATCTTTAACTATTATGTGTTGGTCATAAGGTAACCAGTTCAAGCAGAACTAACTCACCTGGAATGCTGAACACGTGAGCCCCAATTCCCAAGATATCCAAATCCACATCAAAGGTATTCATTCAAGATTGCTACTAAATCAAGACTGCCTCCCAAACCTTTCCCCCCTTTCTAAGTAACCTAGAGAAGAGAAAAAAAAATCCAGGGTTCCACAGCTGCCACCCACTTGCTAAGCACTTTCAGGAACTTCTGTGGGATGATGCAGAGGCAGGGACGTTCCCATGAGCGAAGTGGCCCTCAGGAATGGGCCACAAATACAGAGCTGCTCTATGGAAATTCAGACTGTGCTGCTGGCTCTACCAAATTTTCAAGAAAACCTACAAATTTGCATTTTTTGTGTGAAATGGGAAGATTTTTAAAAAACCTTGCAGAGCCATCTAATCTTTTTGTTTTAATGAAGGCGTCACATACCTAGACAGAAATGCAGGGGTCACAGGTTGTATAACTCAAGGAATTACCACAAGTAAACATACCTGGCAACCACCACCCAGGTCAAAAAGCAGAACACATACCCAGCATCATCCCTGCCCTCCCTGGAAGCCCCTGGGAGCCTCCTTCCCAATCTCTACCCTCTCTTTCCCTCCCACAGCGGTGCAGATCCATTCCGCCTGTTTTGAAGTTCATGTAAATGGAACCACAAAGCTTGTATCTTTTACAGCTGTGTGGGAACAGGGTCCTCCCTCTTGGATTCACGGCAGAGTTTGCATCTACAAACAAAGGCACACAGATGGAACTTCACAACCCTACAAGGAAGGGCAATGACACTGATTTACCCACAGTAGACAAAGATAAGAACAGACTAGGTGGAGTAGGGCAAAGTCAAGAAAGGAAAGAGAGGGTCTATTCCCGGATTAAGATCAAAAGACAGCGAAAGGACTGGGTGGTGGCAAGTGCCAGTGGGAAGAGGCCAAAGTTCAAAGTCACCAAGAGGGCAGAGAGCAAGTCAACCCAGAGACACGATAGCCAGGGTGGCTGGGAACATCTCACTGCCCTGAGATGCTGCATTCACCACAGGAGACACCAGGAAGGCTCCCAGGGCTGAGGAACCAACAAAGATTATAATTTCAAATAAGTACAAAGTCAACACAATAGTAAGCACCTGTCACTCAGCTTTGACAGTGACAAACATTCTGTACCATCCTTTCCTCTCGTCATTCCTTCCCCGGCCCTCTATGAATCTTTTCCACTTCTTTGCAGGGATGGTAGTAAATTGCACTCACACTAAAATGCAGAAATCTAAGCTGATCCACTTTGACAAACGACAAACATCTGTGTACTCATGCCCCTTGCCTGTCAGGCTCATTTCTACCCCCCAGAAAGTTTTGGGGTGCTCCTTCCTAGTCAATCCCTGGCCTTCTCTGTACCCGAGGCAAAGCGCTATTCTAATTTGTTTTCTACGCAGACTAGTTCTGCCAGTGTGGGAACTGCCCATAAATGGAATAAAGTTAATTTCACTCAGTATAATGTGTCTGAATACAAAAAAATGAGCTTTCCAAGTTCAGTTTTAGTTCACATTGTATAGACCCATCTACATCCTTCCTGTACCACCTTCTGTGGATAAGCTATCAAGCGCTGAGATAAACAGTGGGATTCAGAGCCATGATTTTGGAGGACTTTCTCGAATCCTGCTTTCTTCCCTTGTTCTGTTACAGATACGTTTCTGCACCTACATGCTGCAGCACAACCACCCTAGAGCTCTGATCAACAGAGCAGATTTTCAGCATCTGCAGAGATGACCGACCACTCATTTTTTTTTTTGGGGGGGGGTCTCCATCCTGGCTCTTCTCCCTTAAACACAAAGCTGGGTGAAAGCATATAAAAACCGTGGAGTGCTCTGCAAATGCAAGGATATCCTCTCACTCACCCAGCAGGTACCTAGGGAAAGAGCTGTACCTCTTAGTGTTGTCTCTCCCTGGTGCCTGCGTTGGTTCTGTGTACACAGTAGGCACTCAATAAATGCCTGTCCTTTTATCATTCCCTCCCTCTTGGAAATGTCAACTCCTCACAGGTTTGAGGCTACAGAGTGGAGTGGCCAGGAATCCCGGCTGCCTTCCTTTTCCCACCTGGACCAGCTGGTGGCACAACACCAGCACCTGGGCTCAGGGTCTCTGCAAGGTGAGAACCCACAAAAAGCTCTTCTGTGCCTGAGTCGCTGGCCACTCAGACTGGCCTCATCTAAGAAACAACTAGGTCCGGCTGGGCATTGGCTCACACCTGCAATGCCAGGACTCTGGGAGGCTGAGGCAGGTGGACTGCCTGAGCTCAGGAGTTCAAGACCAGCCTGAGCAAGAGCAAGGCCATCGCTACTAAAAATAGAAAAAAACAAAAAACAAAACACAACCAGCTGGGCATTGTGGTGGGCATCTGAAGTCCCAGCTACTTGGGAGGCTGAGACAAAAGGATCTCTTGAGTCCAAGAGTTTGAGGTTGCTGTGAGCTATGATGCTATGCACACTACCCAGGGCAACTGACACCCTGTCTCAAAAAAACGAAACAAAAAAACACAACCAGGTCACACAACATTCCACTGCTCAAAGGCACTCCACGGTCTCAGCCTTCCTTCCCATCTTCCCTGCCTCTGCATCCCGCAAGCCCCACTGCTTCCCAGACGTGCCCGCCAGTTTTCATCGCAGTCAAAATCCCCCTCTACTTCCCAAAACCCCCCCACATGGCTTACTTTGGCAGGCTGTTGGCACCCAAATCACTCTGCATGGCATGCCCTTATCTGGGAAGCTTAATAAGGGACAAAGAGCTTGAAAGAATCAAAAGAACAAATAAGGTTTTCCAGGTCTTTATTTATTCCAGGTCACTGTATTTATTTGCTAGGCTTAATATTACAAAATATCCCGGCTAGGTGGCCTAAACAACAGCAACAAATTTTCTCACTATTCTGGAGGCTGGAAGTCAAGGATCAAGGTGCGGGCAGGCCTGGTTCTTTCCGAGGCTCTCTCCTTGGCCTGTGGATGGCCGTCCCCCCTTCATCTCCCCAGGGCCTTCCCTCTGTACCTGTGTCCTTCTTACAAGGACACCGGTCATACTGAATCAGGGCTCACCTCGATGACCCCGTTTTAACTGAATTTTGCCTTTAAAGACCCTGTCCCCAAATACAGTCACATGCTGAGGTACTGGGGGTGAAGATTCAACATATGAGTTTGGGGAAGAAGTGAGAGGAGCAAGATTCCACTAGTAACTACTTCAGGCAAGCAGGAGTGACAGTACCTGGTCTTTGTGTGTTCCCAGATGGCAGGATTATCACAAGGTCTGGGAACACACAAAGCGCCAATGTTCTCAGCAGGACCTTAGAACCTGCTGGCGAATCTCAGCCCTATTATGAGCCATAAATGCCCTGTAATGAGCCTTTTTGCACCACAGCCGTCTGGATCTTTCTGTAACAGGGCACAGCTGCCTCCCTGGCTGCAAAGGTAAGAATTCTCCTTCCCATGCTAAGGACCAGAGAGATCTCCCTAAGCTTTTCTTCCACTATAAGAGACAATACAGGGGCAGCGCCTGTGGCTCAGCAGGTAGGGTGCCGGCCCCATATGCCGAGGGTGGCGGGTTCAAACCCAGCCCCGGCCAAACTGCAACAACAACAACAAAAAAATAGCTGGGCGTTGTGGTGGGCGCCTGTAGTCCCAGCTACTCGGGAGGCTGAGGCAAGAGAATCGGCTAAGCCCAGGAGTTGGAGGTTGCTGTGAGCTGTGTGACGCCACGGCACCCTACCGAAGGTGATAAGGTGAGACTCTGTCTCTACAAAAAAAAAAAAAGAGGCAATACAACAAAGACCAAGGTCATGTTTTACCACAATTTTAAAAAAAAGAAAACAAGTATACATAGTACTACCACATTTTTTGTTCAAAAAAAATATATATATATTTTTCCTCCATAATTAGCAAAAAGGTGGCAAGGATATATACCAAAATGGTAACGAAGTCGTCTCCTGGTGGAAACCATTGTACATGATTTTTATTGAACTTTCTTTAATCAGTCATTCCTAAATAGTATCAAATAAAGAAGTATTGCTTTAAAAAAAAAAAAAAAGCACAGGATAAACCTTTAAAAAATTAAATAATCAGTACTTTTCCTGTGTTTTTTCCCCCCCTTTTTCTCTTCTTACCCAAGTAACTAGACTATTTGTTCTTTTCTTGCTGCCTCGGGAAAAGTACATTATGGCAACAACAACAACAAAAAAAAAATTAAAAAGATGAAGCACACAGACGCGGAACCAGATTCTCTGGGTCACCACATTCCAGCAGCCAAGATTTTGGATGAGATATTTAGCTGTTCTGCACCTCTGTTTCTTCAACCACAAAATAGAATAGGAGTTTTTATCAGACATAACCAAGTAAATATACATAAAGTGCTCAAAACTATGTCTGGCACATAGTAAGTACTACTCTGGTAAGAAACCCTTTACCTGGAGTACCCTCCGCCTGTCAGGAGTCCTCAAGATTCATTCCCCAACATTTCAGTGACCTCAGAACACCAGGTGGCTTCGCATGCCAGGTAAACAATCCTGGCATGCTATCAATCAACGGCTAACATTTGTGGGAAATCTGTAACAAAACTGACCCACTCCAAATAAACCAACCACTTTAACCACAGAATCTGCCCTAGAATAATTCTGTTCTGCAGCCCCCTGAGAGATACCCCTGATGGTTTCTGCTCCTGGGCTGTATCTTGTGTTGTTCTTATGCTGTACGCGAATACTTTCTCGACGTTTCTTCTTTGCCCTTCGAAAGGTCAACGTCCATAGCAGACACCAGCAGGACAGTGCATGGCGCCAAGAGCACACATGTGCTGTGTGTGCTTTAGTAACTGCTTAACCTCTCTGTGCCTCGATCTCCTCATCTGTATCATATGCAGGCTAACAGGAACTCCCTACTTCGTAGGGTTGTGAGGAGTCGGGAGTTATGCCACATGAAGGGATTTAAGTAATATAAATGGGCAACACACTCTGAAAATATAATGCTCAGTGAGAGAAGGCAGATACCAAATGCCACATATTGCATGATTGTATTTCTATGAAATGTCCAGAGTCAACAGGTCCATAGAGACAGAAAACAGATTAGAGGTTGCTAGGGGCTGGGAAGAGGTGGGGAATGACTATTTAATGCGTAGAAGGTTTTCCTTTGGGGTGATGACAATATCCTGGAACTAGAGAGTGATGATGGTTGTACGATACTATGAATATACGAAATGTCATTAATGGTAAATTTTATGTCGCGTATATTTTACTGCAACCTAAAAAAAAAATCACTTGCCACAAACCTGGTCATTAATGTCATCTATTATTTAAATCCTCAGTTCTCAGCCTATGGGTCTTGACCCACAGGAAGTGTATTAAAGGCATTAGGAAGGTTGAGAACCACTGGTTTCAATTATCACATAAAGAACTGCTAGAATGGGCTGTGCCTGTGGCTCAGTGGGTAAGGCGCTGGCCTCATATACCGAGAGTGGTGGGTTCAAACCTGGCCCCGGCCAAACTGCAACAAAAAAATAGCCAAGCGTTGTGACGGGCGCCTGTAGTCCCAGCTACTCAGGAGGTTGAGGCAAAAGAATCACCTAAGCCCAGGAGCTGGAGGTTGCTGTGAGCTGTGTGACACCACGGCACTCTACCGAGGGAGGGCAATAAAGTGAGACTGTCTCTACCAAGAAAAAAAAAAAAAAAAACTGCAGACATGTCCTGCAAATTCCTAGGCTGGAGAGCAAATGTTGTATGGGAAAAGTTGGGGGCGAGGAGGGGTGGTTGGGACAAGCTTCATAAGCTGGTAGCAACTGAGATGTTCCCTGAAAGCTGGCTAGGCCCTTAAGGGATAAGAAACCAGCCAATAAAAAGGAGCAAAGGTACACAGGTGAGATATGAAGGGTGGGGGCTGGGAAGCTGCCAGAGAACCACTAGAGTGACAGCCAGAGATTAGGGACAGGTGGCCCTAGAGCCTGAAAATGATTTAGGTATGGATTTGTCATTTACTGGCAGTGGGCTACTGAGTCAAAAACCTTACTGCTGATCTATGAAACTGGAACCCACAATTCTCTCAATGAGGTACTATAAGTATTAAATAAAATACGACAGGTTACAGCCTGATCTAAACCCAAAATACTACACAAATGTAAGGGATGTGCCCCAGTAAGACACTGGTTCATAAACTTTGGTTGCACTTGGAATTACCTTGGGAATTTTTTAACATTTTCACCACAGAGCTCTGCCTCCCAAGCCCAGCAATCCTGGTAGCAGTAGTCTGTGGTGCGGCCTAGAAGCTGGACTTTGAAAAGATCCTTCAGAAGATTCCAGCATGCAATAAATGTTGAAAACCATTGTTGTAGCTCATTAGTCAGCCCCAGAAACGCCAGAAGGTAAAGCAATAATGCTTCGAAGGCTGCAACACTATATAAAGCTGACCCAAGAATCCAGGTGATTTGGAAGCCTGCGATTGCCTGGGGGTGGAGGGCCTTTAACCAGCATGCTGAGTGAAGCACCGGGAGTCCTCTAAGTAGGAGAACTGGGCACTCAGCATGCTGAGCCAGTTACCAGAACACCATTCAAGAGCAATTCACCCTCCACCCTAAATGAGCTCCCTACACACGGTGCCCAAAGTGTTTCCTATTTCTCAGGGCCTTCCAGACACTCCATGCTCTGTGTCTCCCCCTCCCCCTGCAACAAATAAATGAAACAGCTGAAATAAAACAGGTTTGTCAGTAAATGGAATGAGTTGCAGCTATCCAGAAAACTCACATAGGTGGAAGAGCTCCTTCCCAGAAGTGAGTTAATATGATAAATGATGTGTGTGGTAAATTCTGGGACATGAACTCCTTATTCTTTTAAAAGACAGCATGCGATTTTCACATTTTTCTTCAGGAGCCTCTTTAATGAAGAAGTTCTTCATAGTTTTTAGAATAAAGCTAAATATTTTTGGACTTCAAAGCAAAATCCCATAGCTCAAGAATACTGGGATATCCTCAACAAATGCCTCCAACCTTCAATTCCCCTCTCTCATTTAAAATACCCCAGGTCCCAGACCTTCTTTGGTTTTCAGCTGTGAGCATCCCTGGATTTGCCACCACTGGCCTGTGCACGTAACCTGGGCCAAGTTCCAAACCAATCCAGACCCCTCCCTGGACTCGGACCAGCCACTCCTGCTACCATCAAAGCGGCACTCATGGCACCCAACACAGCCTGTAACTGTGTGAGCAGGTGGCGGGGCCTGGGGTCCCCAGCAAGCAGGAGCAGTAAAAGGCCCCCAGTCAGAGAAACGCCACAGAGCAGCTTGTGGAGAGCGCACTGCAGGTTAATAACTAACCCTCGTGAGCCTCAGCAGTTTACCAGGCTTCCCTGGATGAAGCCCACATCCATTTCATAGGCAGAAGGCAGGAGAATCCCTGCCACGTGCCAGGGAGAGAACACCAGTCCACTTTCAAAGGAGGTAGCAGAGCCCAGAGAGGCCAAGAGGCCTGCTGGGTGTCACCCGTAGGGGCTGGGAGGGCTGCACGCAAGGAAACTGGCTCTTCAGACTCTTCATTTGCCGCAGGTGAATACCTGGAGTGAGCAGCTCTAAACCACTCCACAGTAGCCAGGGAAGCCCGCCCCCTGCCCCAGAACGAGGCTTTGGACCCTGTGGTCGCCATGGGCTTCCTTAGGGGTAAAACCCAATGGTCCCTGCTGTCTCACACTCAGCCCGTTTCCCTGCTCTCTGAAGTGTTCCTGGATCCTGCATTCCTAAAAGGTTTGTTGGTGCTCCAGGCCGGAGACATGGAGAGGACACACCGAGGGCCTCCCTGGGAGTGTACACAGGAGTGAACTAGAGAAAGAAAGAATCCAAGGTCCAGGAAGACATTCAAAGCCAGTGTCAGGGAGCTGATAAAAGGGGGACATGGGGGTGGAGGGAGCCATTCTTTCATCAAATCTATAGGAAAACTTTAAAAGACCAGGAGGAATGTGGACCTCTTTAAGATGTAACATCCCCTGGAAAACGAGGAGGATGGCTGGAGACTGCCAAGGGCTGAGCAAGGAGCAGGAATCTGGAACTGTTGTCTCAAGCCTCAGCGCCTTTGCATATGAACAGAGAAATGCTGTTCTCTGAATTGTTCTCAGACCCAAAGTTTTCTCTCTGGTCCTTCCCAGTTGCTTACCCTAGAGTTAACTCTCCCCTGCCAACCTCCACCCCTTGCCTTAAGCCTTCCTCTGAGCTAGTTTAATGTACTCTGCGGCACTTTTCACATCAGGTGTAATTACTTACCTCCACTCAGCCTTCCTAAGGACAAGCAGCCTATCTTCCAGATCCAGATGCTTTAAATAAGTCCTGTCCTCTATTCCACCTGTTCCTCGGGGGCAACCAAATACGGAGGATGCAAACAAAATCCAGAAAGTAGCAAACTAAATAGGACAAATGACCCAACATCTTCAACAGACAAATGGCTGGGGGGTGGGGGGATGTGGTTCTAGATTAAGAGTCTTAGAACCACCACCAAATGCAATGAAAGGCTCTTGATGAAAACTGAAGAGGAACACTTGAACAATGACGAAATATCTGATACTAAAGGGTAATCACTGATCACTTTCAGGTGTTTTAGTAGTCTGCTATGTGCATATATGTACACTCCGAGTGCATGCATATATATTTTTTATTGTTGCCCAGGCTGGCCTTGAACTCCTGGGCACAAGTGATCCTCCCACCTCAGCCTCCCAAGTAGCCAGAACTACAGGCGAGCCACTGAACCCAGCTGTATTTTTCAAAAATACAGTCCTTATCATTTAGAGCAGGCGTCCTCAAACTTTTTAAACAGGGGGGCAATTCACTGTCCCTCAGACCGTTGGAGGGCCGGACTATAGTTTAAAAAAAAAACAAACTATGAACAAATTCCTATGCACACTGCACATATCTTATTTTGAAGTAAAAAAACAAACGGGAACAAATACAATCACACCGCCTCATGTGGCCCGTGGGCCAAAGTTTGAGGACCCCTGATTTAGAGAGACATATTAAATTCATGTTTGGAATTACCAATTTAGAATTTGTTTTAAAATAATCAGGAAAGGTTAGTGGTGAGGGTATAAATGAAAGGAGCCTGGTTAGTACTGAAGCACCTTGATAAGTACGTGGGGCCCATTATACATTTCTCTCTACCTTTAAATACATAAGAGTGGGCAGAATTGAATATTATAGATCCTGCAGTTGCTCACCACCAGCTGCAACTGACTACAGCTCATTACTGGCGAACATCAATAATTCCTACTTAGGGAGGAAAGGCCTACCAGGGCCAGTTTAGGGACTTAGAGTGAGGAAGAGGAGACAATCTCATCAAGACCAAGGGTGAATGAGCTGCATACAAAGAGCAAAATACAACTCCGCCCCCCAAACAGGCGAAAATCATAAAACAAAGCATTGTAGGAAGAACGGCAGATGGCTAATCTAAATATGAAAGATATACAACCCCGTCAATAATTGGGGAAAAGTGAGAATCACAGAATGTTCCAGCTAACTCCCATCAGTGTGGCAAAATTAAACAAAAAAAAGCTGCACAATGCCAAGTATTGGAGAAGAATGGATTAGGGAGCCTTTCATATGCTGCCGAGACTCTGGAGAACAATTCCCCATGATCTTAAAAGGCCCTCCCCACTCTTCCTCCTGGATACAGACCCAGGAGAGATGCCTGCTTGCACATGAGCACCAGGAAACCAGTTCCAGAAGGTTCAAAGCAGTATTTTTTCCTAATAGTGCCAAGCTAAAAATATCCCCAATGTTCACAAAGGATGAGTTCTGGTATATTCATGCAGTGGCATAACTACAGAGCAGTAAGAACTATAGTTACCTCATTGACCTAGATGAATCTCACAGATACAATATTGAATGAAAAATCCATTTATATGAAGTTCACAAACATGCAAAACGGGCAAGAACAAAGAAGGGATGAAAGACAAACTTCAGGAGGAAAGGAGGGAGAAAATACCGTCAGAGAGGAACATTTGGGGGCTTGAACAGCACTGGCGAGGGTCTCTGCTCTTAGGCTGGGTGGTGGGTACAAGGATGTTCATTGCATTATGATTCTTTTTTATTTATTTATTTTTTTTTACTGTTTCATTTTTTATTTTATTTATTTATTTATTTTTTAATTGTTGGGGATTCATTGAGGGTACAATAAGCCAGGTTACACTGATTGCAATTTGCATTATGATTCTTTTAACCATTCATGTTATAGAGCAACTTTAGTATTTACATTTCATCATTAAAAAATTTAAAGAGAAAAAAAAAAAAAAAGAAAAATTTAAAGAACGTGCCAGACAGAGGACTCGAGCCAACAGTGAGCAACTCAGACAAAAATGTAAGGGGGAGAAAGGAACGTGTCTGCCACACCCCCCTGAAGTAAGACCATATAGCCTTGGGGGGGATCAGCACGGCACAGAAGAATCCCAGAGAAGACTTGCTGGAATTCCAAGAATAAAACCATGAGATGAGGGCTGGGGACATGCATTCTCTAATGGCAGTGCCACAAATGAATGGGCAGGACTGAGTCAAGAAGACCCAGATCTGCATAAAAACCCACAACTCGGGACTGGCGTAGGGGCTCCCACCTGTAATCCTAGCACTCTGCGCGGCTGAGGCGGTAGATTGCTTGAGCTCAGGAGTAAGACCAGCCCGAGCAAAAGCAAGACACAAGTGTTGTGGTGGGTGCCTGGAGTCCCAACTCCTCCGCAGGCTGAGGCAGGAGGATCATTTGAGCCCAAGAATTTGAGGTTGCCGTGAACTATGATGCCACATTAATCTACCCAGGGTGACAGTGAGAGTCTGTCTCAAAAAAAAAAAAAAAAAAAAATTCGCAACCCAGATGAATGGACAAAGTGTAGTATATGCTTGCAATGGAACATCACTCAGCCTTGAAAAGGAATAAGGTGCTTTTTTATTTTTAGAGCCTCTACCTGGAATGGACGGAGTCTGACACACATGCTATGACACAGATGAACCTTAAAGACATTAAGGGAAAGAAGCCACACGCAAATGAGCAAGCAACGCATGATTCCACTTACGGGAAGCCCCTTGAGTAGCCAAGTTCACAGAGACAAAAAAGCAGGGGTTGGGGAAGGGGAAATGGAGAGTTGGCACTTAACAGGGACAGTTTCAGTGTGGGAAGACAAAATGGTTCTGTGGATGGATGTGATGACTGCACCTCAAGGTGAGTCTACTTAATGCCAGTTGAAAATGGTTATGATGGGGCGGTGCCTGTGCCTCAGTCGGTAAGGCGCCAGCCCCATATACCGAGGGTGGTGGGTTCAAACCCGGCCCCGGCCGAACTGCAACCAAAAAATAGCCAGGCATTGTGGGGCGCCTGTAGTCCCAGCTACTCGGGAGGCTGAGGCAAGAGAATCGCTTAAGCCCAGGAGTTGGAGGTTGCTGTGAGCTGTGTGAGGCCACGGCACTCTACCAAGGGCCATAAAGTGAGACTCTGTCTCTACAAAAAAATAAATAAATAAATAAATAAAAAAAGAAAATGGTTAAGATGGAAATTTTTATGTTGCTTATATTATAACCATGATTTTCAAAAAATCATAATCCAGGGTACTAGCAGACAGGATGAAGGAATAGCACTGTCAGGCCTACCTCAAATGATACAGACAAGAGCACTCAGATCACAAACCAGGCAGGGAAAGGACACCCCAGAGCTGAGGGATGTCAACTCTGCGGGGACCTGCCGAACCAGGCAGGTGGCATCCTCACAGCAGGGCTTGCAGTGTGGACAATTCCACCCCTGGGACTGGGCTTGATGCTGGGTAACAAGGAAGCATCAGATGATTCTGCAGGTAGGACAGGACCCCTGAGATACCATCTCCCAGTTATTAGCTCCCAGAAGAAAATGCTGGGCACTCAGCCAGCTATGACTTCACGGAAAAGAGCCTACAAAAAAAAAGCTGAGAAATGGTAGACAGAACGCAAATGCCAGAGATGCTGAGAGGCAAAATGGCTCAGGAGAGACAGGGCTGTTTACCCCAGAGAACTCTGACTGTCCCAGGGAATTCTAAGGGAACACTTCACACAGGAAGGCTAGGGTGTACACAGATTGGGCTGAGGGGATAGCACTGGAAAATGACTCAGAAAACAAAATTCAATCTGGCCCCACCACACTCACTAGCTGAGTAGCCCGAGGCCATCTGTTCTCTGAGACCATCTGTAAAGGGATGACAATGCATTAGCTTCCCAGGTGGTGGCAGCGATTAAGGAAGAAACACAGAATCTGTGAGCCTGGGAGGTAAGGTTACCTAATAGGTAAGAGACTAGGTGCTTTGCCTATCAACCTCCAACCTAGAGAGGCGGGTATTACTCACTCAAAACACACACCCACCTCTCACACAGAATGATAGTTGAATTTAATCCAGAATAAAAGCACAAAAGAGGGCACCAAACTGGTAAGAAACCTGTCAGGATGCTTGGGTGGAGAGGGAAACAGTTTTTAAAAAAGAATACACATCATGTTTATAAACACGTACACAAACACACAAAGAGTGAAAGGAACAAAGTGAAACCAACTGGTTGCTATTCAGCAAGAAGAGAACATGTAAAATGCTTTTCTTTGAGATCATTTTAATGTTGTTCTATTAAGTACTTTTAAAAAATGCAGCTTCAGCTGGGCAAGGTGGCTGTAATCCTAGCACTCTGGGAGGCTAAAGTAATTGCTTGAGCTCAGGAGCTCGACACCAGCCTGAACAAAAGCAAGACCCTGTCTTTACTGAAAACAGAAAAAATTAGCTGGGCATTATGACCAGCACCTGTACTCCCAGCTCTCGGGAGACTGAGGCAGAAGGATCGCTTGAGCCCAAGAGTTTAAGGATGCAATGAGCTACGATGAATACTACTGCACTCTACCTGGGGTGACAGACTGAGACCATCTCAAAAAATAAAAACGTGACCAGGTGTGGTGGCTCATACCTGTAATCCTAGCACTCTGGAAGGTCGAGGTAGGTGAATCGCCCGAGCTCACGCGTTCAAGAGTAGCCTGAGCCAGAGTGAGACCTTATCTCTAAAAATAAGCGGGCGTTGTGGCAGGCACCTATAGTCCCAGCTACTCAGGAGGCGGAGGCAAGAGAATCGTTTGAGCCCAGGAGTTTGAGGTTGCTGTGAGCTATGATGTCACAGCACTCTACCAAGGGTGACAAAGTGAGACTCTGTCTCAAAAATAAATAAAAACGTACCCTACTTCTGATCCAAGTGTTGAAGAATTCAAGAATTAGAGCCATCAAACTGAGATGCACCTGGATGGAACTACATTCAAGAAATCTGACTAAAAACCTAAATCTGATCTTGAAATCCCAAGCGGCCTACAAAGAAGATGCCCTTCTGAGGTCCAGGGGTCACCATCCATCTCAGATCCTCTAGTGGACACTCCAAGCCCCCCTCCATGCCTAGATATGCTGTCAGAGACCTTCTCAGGCCACAAATCCCCTCCAGCCAGACTGAGCTTGAAGCTAGTCTGCCTTTACTAGCTATGCGACCTTGAGCAAGTTTTTAACCTGTCTGCTAAGCCTTTAGTCTCTCGCCTCTACAAATCAGGGGTAATCACCACCAACACAGTTTTTATGAGGATTCCATATGATAATCATGTGAGTTGCCTTTTATTATCATGCTCATCTGCACCTTAAAAGGTCCTCACTACTTTAAGATCTAGGGACCAAGGAGCCCAGAGCCCAGAGAGTGGGGTTTCCTGGATGCCATCCTCTATGAGTTTGCACCTGCTGTTGCCTCTGCACAGATACTTTCCCGCTAAACCTCATAGCTAAACTCCTATGCATCCTTTGGGATGATTCCAATGTCACTTCAGTCATTAAATCTTCTCCAACTCCAGCCCACACAGCTGCTCAAATCCAGCACTAGCCCATGTTGGGTTACAAGCATCTACTTACACGGTCCACTCTTCTAGACTGGGAGCTCAGGAAAATATCATATTCTCCTAAACTCATCCCCAGGGCTCAACACAGTGTAAGGGCTCAATAAGCCTTTCCCGATGAAAGAAAATATACAGTGAGCAAAAACATCTTGGAAAACTACTTAAAATAAACCAGAAAATGAAAATTAAGTGGGACTAGTAAATAAATCCAACTCTGCGGAGAAGCCATGAAGGCTGCAGATGGAGATTTGGGGGATCAGGCCAGAGGGGGGCACACCAGGCATGCTGCACAGCTTGAGCAGCCCTCTGCCAGATCACCTCTCCCTGGTGGCAGAGTCACAGGCGTCCCCAGGCAGGTGAGAGAGTCACAACCACCCTGGAGTACATGCTCCCAGATGCAAGGGGACTGTCAAGGGGTCATATCAACAAGACCTTTAACCTGCCCGCAAGAGAAAAGATCAAGGGGCAGGGGCTCAGAGGATTGGGCAGCTTGCTTCTCACTGAGGAAGGGACGGCAGGTAGCAGATAGTTCAGATGGTCTATCAGCACTGGGGGACTCCCCACCCCAGGTGAGCGTCCCAGGAAATGTAAAGAAGGAGGGCCGAGAGCCTCACCTGAAAGAGACACAAACTCAGGGTCTACAGTCCTTATTCAGCTGTGCTGAGACAGTGGGGAGAGACAACCAGAGTTCCCAAAGTAGCCCATGCCAACTCTCTGAGTTACAGAGGTGAGTCACCTCATATCCACAGGTCTCAGTTTGCCATTAAGTCCATCATTTTAAATACATATTTATACCTGAATATGAAAGAAAAAAAGCACAAATACAAACCCTCAATTTTGACGGCAGTTATCTCTGATAACATTTTAGATGGGGAGGTGGGGGTGTTTGTTTTTTGACGCAGAGTCTCACTCTGTTGCCCAGGCTACAATGCAATGGCCTCAGCCTGGTTCACACCAACCTCAAACTCCTGGGTTCAAGCGATCCTCCTGCCTTAGCCTCCCAGGTAGCTGGGGCCTGGCTCATTCTTGTATTTTTAGTAGAGATAGCGGTTTTGCTAGGATTGGAGGTGTGAGCCACCGTACCCAGCCTAGATGCTGTCTTACCTTCTCTTGCTTCTCTACTATTTTCTAATCTGTCTGCCATGAACATGTTCTAAATGTGAAATGAAAATGGGGTAGGGAGGCACATGCCAAAAACACCTTGATGAATCAGCAGCTGACCCTGCCCGCAGACAGCAACCACCTGCTAGAGGTAGAATCCAACAGCAGAGTCCTGAGGAAGAGAAGGCTCCAGGCAGGGCAGGCCTGCAGGGGGAGAAACGCACCCCCAGCTGGGCAAAGGGAGTTGAGCAGTGGGCAAGGATGGAACACATGCTTTGAGGACAAATTGTAGGCGGAGGATTTCTGTGGTTGCTGGGTTGGATTTTTTCTAAGTCCCCACGCAAGAATTTAAGGGAAGGCCCCACCCCCACTGACCTTCTGCTATTTCAAAACTCAACAGACCTGTGCCTCCATCCACAGCAGTGTACTTGGTACAGAATGCAATGAGATTATGCACATGAAAGTGCTTAGCAAGTTAATATTTGTTTGGAGCCCTGTACCAGCACAGGGTCATGTTACTGGCACTGGAGGGGCTGGGCAGACCCCATCATCACCTGCGGCCCCCTGCACACCAATTCCGGCCCACCAACACCATTAATGTTGATCCGGCAAATCTGGACCCATCCTATCCTCTTTGGGAAAGGGGTTCATCCACCTCTCTCCCCATCCTCACCACAGCCCCCCTTAAAAAAAAAGGTATTTCTAAAAATAACACAAACTCATGACCCAGGCAGATCTCCAAGGCTTGCCACAGCCTCAGTCATGGTCTGAGAAGGGGAGGGACGGGATAGGCAATGGAGGGACACTTTTAGCCAATATTACCTTCAGGGGTAGAAAAAGCAAGCCACCCAGAGGCCTGAGATAAGGCAAGGTGCCCACAGCAGCCAGAGCCTTGGGAGAAGGTAGAAAAAGGGAATGGCCTTCTCAGGCCTCGTGAGGTGTCCAGTATGGCCCCTCACTTCTCAGCTGTGGGTGAAGACAGCATAGTCCCCTAAGCCTCTTCACTTTCCCTTCCCCCAACACTCACCTGACTCCACCTGTGCAGGGCTCTACCCCTGCCCCTTCCAGCCAGCTCATCCCTCCCTCCCTCCCTGGACTATTGCCATAGCATAACTGGCCTGTGGTTCCTCCTCCTGCCCAGACTCCACTCCACTGTGGCAAACATGGACTGCGCACACAGGTCCACTCCCAGCTCAAAGACTGCCAGGCCCTTCATCAGAATCACTCTCTTATCAAGAGTACTTGTTAAAAGTCCAGCTCCCTTGGCAGCGCCCATAGCTCAGTTGGTAGGGCGCTGGCCTCATACACCAAGGCTGGCGGGTTCGAACCAGGCCACGCCAGCTAAACAACGACAACAACCGCAACAAAAAAAAATAGCCAAGTGCTGTGGAGGGCACCTGTAGTCCCAACTACTTGAGAGGCTGAGGCAGGAGAATCACTTAAGCCCAAGAGTTTAAGGTTGCTGTGAGCTGTGATGCTACAGCACTCTACCCAGGGCCACAGCTTGAGTCTCTGTCTCAAAAAAAAAAAAGTCCTGTTCCCTGAACTACTGAATCAGAAATTCTGGGGGTGGGCTCTGGGAATTTTAATTGGAGGAAAAAAAATTGCAGATGAACTTTGTGCACAGTGAATCATTATGCTAGAGTTTCCTACTGTTCAGAAAAATCTGTCCTATTTCCAACTGGCAGGAACATACCCTACTCTACTCCTTGGTGCTGTGGAAGGACTAGGGGTCCATCTTCTCTCCTATGCTGACACCTTCCAAGGCTAGACAACCAGGATCCCCAAATAGCCCATGCCAACTCTCTCACTGAACAACAAAGGTAAGTCATCTTATATCTACGAGCCTGTTTCCCATATATATGAAATGGGTGGGACAGGTGCCATCCCGGGTCCCTTTCAACTCCAAAATAAGGCATATGACCTTTATGTTGTATATGTATGTTCTGTCAGATCAGATGTTTCTTTGTTCTGAAATTAGGGGTTTTTTTCCAGGGGGAGTTCTTTTTTTCACCCCAAGTAAAACTTTTGAAAAGCATCTCTCATACTATATCCAACTTCCAATTTCCACTGAAGAGCCAGGCAATGGTTAGCCTGCCTGGCACAGCGTTTGTTTGTTTGTTTTTAAATGTCCATTACTATAATAGAAATTTCTTCCAATCCTTTGCAGAGTCCAAAGCAGAGAACTAAGAGGTTTATTAGACTACAACCTACTAGCAACCCTTCAGCACCCAGTTGTTTTTTGAGGCTTTTTATATCCTTCCTGTTACTGAATCCTCCCAACATCCGGGTTTTAAAGACCAGGAAAGAAATCGATGCTCAGAGAGCTGCAGTTGACCTAGGATGCACAGCCAGGCTGCACGAAAAATGGAGGTCTAACTCTGAAATCCTCCGCGTCTGCACTGTACCACCACAAGTCCACGTAGAGTTCTACATCCAGGGGAAGCAACTGCACAAATGCAACGTTAGCCAGTGAGCCATCCCCTCCAAGGCATGGCGGGATTGCTAACTAGCCAGGCACACAACCCCACAGCGTTCCACACCCAAGCTGCTGAAGGCTGTGCTTGCAGGGCAATGGGGGGCGGGGCTGAGCAGAAGCGCACGAGCAAGAGCAATGCCAGGGATTTAGTCAACAGAGAGCTAATATGAGTCAACAGTGGGTGCCGCTGCCAAGCACACTAATGGGATCTTCAGCTGCATTAATAGAAGGAAAGTGTCTAGGGCAGGCCAAGGGAGGGAGGGAGTCCTGCCCGGCTCCTACCAAACCACACCTGGGCTGGGCAGGGCTGGGCGAAGGAGAGGGAGGCGCCGTCCAAGCCAGGGCCAGGGTTTCTGGAGAGGAGTGGCTCAGGGTGGCATTCTGGTTGGTAAGGTAAGCAGAGGACGCACCTGGACACTACGTTTGTACAGCAAGGCCACCTTAGACTGCAGATATTTTTTTAAAAATCTCTTTGTTCACATTTTATCAAAGACTGCAAAACCACTGACTATCCATAGCCAAGGTTAAAAACAGGGGTGCTAGGCAACTCGACCTACTGCCAGTGACAGGGACTCCAAGCCCTGTCACAGAAGACAATTATAGTTGCTTCTTCCTTTAAACACACATACATACACATATGAAACAACTGGGCCATGGTTTTGCCAAGGGACACTGAGCAAGGAATGCTGAATTTGAGATCCTGTAATCTCAAGTGTCAATGTCTGCAGGAAACCCCCACCCATTTCCCTGATCCTGTCCCAGCACCACGTCTGGGTGTGCCTGTCATATCACTTAGCAACACTCAGAGTAAAAAACAGGTGTTTCCACCTGTGTTTCCCGAGCGCCTCTAGGCCATGTCTCATTCACCTTTCCGTCCACAGCACACTTGGCACACTGAAGATGCCCAATAAACGTTGATTACACTGAACTGAGGTGCCACAGCACGGTCATACTAGGGCATTATTGTGTTTGAGGCAGTTTCTGAACACAAGTGTCCTGACTAGGTCTAATAAAAGGGTTTATGACAGCACATAACTGCTTTTAGTAGGCTGAGCAAAGGAATTGAGGCTAATGCCACCAGAGGGTTTTAATTACAAAAGAGCCACAGTTAGCCTGGCAGGATCTCTGGGAGCCCATAGAAGAGAACCCAGCTTAGGAGTATCACGGTCAAAGGTAAATTCTATCTTTCCATAAGCAGCAAGGTGACACTAGAGCCCAAGAAGCAGTAAAAATCCAAGAACACACAAGAGAATAATGACAAGTGGGGCCAAATGCCAAAGAGGACAGCATAAAAAGCGAGCCCAGTGAAGTGGGTCTGAGGACCAGGACAAATGCTACAAATTCATCCGGGAGCCTGGCACTTACCTTGTAACTCTGAGAATTAATTACAGGAACTCGCACTCTGATGTGGGAAGATTAGTGTAGGGAACTGTGTGATGCAGCCCTAATATCTAATAAATCTTTGTATCTTTGAGCCATGCTCACTGGGGATTTTTCTTCATCTTTCCTCTCTGAGAGCTCACACGACACAAGCCAGCCTTTTGCTTTTTATTTGCCTTTGGACAAGGTGCATGTACATATATATGCATATACATAAAACTGGGAGTTCATTAAGTCCCATCTTAAAGACATCGAGAAATCTGCCATCACAACAAAACCTGGGACCAGTGAATTATCTATTTTCTGTCAAGTAGCCTTTCATAAAGTTAGCAAAAAAAAAAAAAAAAAAACCCGTAGGATGCAAATCTCCCCTTCCTGGCCATGCACAGTGAGGGCTCCACCGTCTGCAGTAAGTCAGCATGCTGTTCATTTGTGTACCCATCTGGTTCTGTTTATCATGCACAATACTTAAGCCTGTCGCCCAAACCTAACAGAAGTAATGCATTTTATAAACCAATCATCCCCAGGGAACAGATGAGAAAATCACCAGCAAGGAGCACTGTTAAAGTTCCCAAGGATAGCATTCTTTTCCCAGAGCCGAGATGTAAACTACGCCACATCCTCTCCAAACACAAGCTGCCCACCCCAGAGGCAGCCTGCTCCCTTCTCCCCTCCCTTCCCAGGCTCTCAGGCCTCCTTCCCAGGCTCTCAGGCCTCCTCCCCAAGCTGAATAAAAGCTGAAGAGCCTCACTCTTGGGGAGCAATAACATTTTAATGCCAGTTTAAAGACAACAGCTCTAAGCAACAGAATGTTGGCTCCTTTTCTATAAATAAAAAGGCCCGAAAGGGTATTTCATAACAAAATGATATCCTATAGCGAGCACAAGGAACCACAAAAATAAAATTGCCATAAATTGAAACTGTCTAAAAATTAAACCTACCCTACAAGGGAAGTGTTAAACTCCAGGCCAGCAAGGCTCTGATTTTCCCATCTAAGACCCTTTGCATGTTCCTAGTTCCATGGTGAAGTCCAAAGAATTTCTACCACCCGAAAAGGCCTAAATGCTTTCTTTGGAAGTCCGGGTATGTTATTTCTTCCCTTGACATCCCCAGGATGATCTGTAACATTATCTAAAGCTCAATTACTGCTGTGTCCTCAGTCACACCCAAAGATTCTCCAAGGCACCGTCTGCCACAGCACCAGGTGTACAGTGGGCACCCGGTTGATATGTGGGTTTGATTTGGTCTGACTTGACCCCTTCAGCCAGGAAGGCTCCTGGGTAGATGAACGCCCTGCAGGGGACGGCAGCTCCTGGCCTAGCACTGGGCTGGAGCCAGTGGGGGTGCAACCACCTGTGGGTGAGTGGCAGTAAGGCCAGGACACAGGCTTGGGGGTTGTTGCCCTGGGACACCCCACCGGTTACAGCCATGTCGCCAGGGGAAAAAAATCCTGAGAGCCAGGCCCCGCGGGCACCCCGGGGTCGAATCCCAGCGTCCCAGCTAGGGTTCTGCCTGTGCGAAGTTGGCCAGGTCCAGGAGATTCTAGAGTTAGCTCCCAAGTCGCCCAACCTTACGCTGGGCTGCGGGCCAGAGGGGCTCTTTATAATGCCAACAGGGAATCAGCAGAAAGCAGAAATGGTTCCCTAACTCCCTCCCAACCTTGAGGCACCTGCTGGACAGCGAGCGAGGGGCCCCTCTCCCCATCTCACCAAGGCCTGATGGTTGAGTTTGTGGGGAGAAAGCTGGACACCCCCGGGAGAACCTCCCCTCCACATCGCCTTGAGATTTTCTTCTCAATAATCCAGCATCAGGAGGACCCCCGCTGGAACGGAAGGGATCACGAGCCGAAAACACCCGCCACCCGCGCCAAGGGGCGGGGACTCGAGATGGGGGACAGTGCGCATTGGGGAAGGAGTGAGGCCCAGTGGACCAGGGGGCCGCCAGAGTAGGCGACCCCGCGGTGCAATGTGCCAAGGAGAGGGCGCAAGCCAAAGGTGGGGCCCAGGAAGAGACGGGGACAGGGTGGCCGGAGAGAGAGAATGGTAAATGAGTGCTGAGAGGAGATGGGGGAGGGGATACCCGATTAGACGCAACGGGAGCGCCCCAGGAGGAAGCACTGGGGTAGGGGGTGCTGCCCCTAGGGGCGCAGGAAGCCAGTGCCCCAGCCCGGCCCCGTCACTCACCGGCAGGTCCACGCTCACTTCGGTCCCGTCGAGCAGGAAGACGCGACAGTAGAGGGTGGCCTTGGCTGCGCCGGCGGCGGAGATGTGCACTGCCGCGCCGCCCGTAAGCAGGGGCCCGCCGCCGGGGGGAAACACGCTGCCCCCAGGCGCGGCGGGCAGCGCCGAGGAGGCTGCGACGGCCGGGCCCCCCCGCAGCCCCCCGTCGCGCTCGTCCCCCAAGCCGGCGGCCCCGCGCCCCGCCGCACCCCGCGCGTAGCGCTGCATGGAGCGGCGGCCAAAGGTCCGGCGCAGGAACCGCAGCATCCTGGCTGGGGGCGCCCCCTGCCTCCGCCCCCTGCGCCGCCGCCGCTGCGCCGCCGCCCGGGAGCGCCCCGCGACGCCGTCAGTGCCCGCGGCCGCCCGCACCGCTTCCCGCAGGCTACGGCAGGGGGCTAGCTGCCGCCGAGGCCGAGGCCGCGCTCCGGCCGCCTGCGGGGCGCGCCGGCCCAGCCAGCGCCAGCTGCGAGTGGCAGCAGGCGGGAGGACGCGCTCGGGGCCGTCCCGCCGCTGGCGCCGCCGCCGCGCGCTCTCCCCGGCCGGTGGCCTGCGCCGGCTGCCCAGGGACCGCTCCCGACGGCCGGCCACGGGCGGCGCGGGGGCTGCGGGGGGTGCGGGGGTCGGGCAGCAGGCTGCTTCCGCGCCGCGCGCCGGCCGAGGGCCAGCCGGAGCAGGGCGCCTGCGTGCTCTTGGCACGCTCGCTCCCACTCGCCGCGCCGCGCCCGGGGCCCGAGGAGGCCCGGCCGAGCGCCCGCTCCCAAGGCGCCTTTCCTGCGCCCGCAGCCCCCGCCTCCCACCTGGGAGGCTGCACCTCCAGCCGCCGCCGCCACAGAGACTGCAGCACGCCCTCCTCCCTCGGGGCTGCTCCGGGGAATTGCAAGCCGGGTCTGTGCTGCCCCCTGCCGGCCCGAGCGCCCCCTGCTGCTGTAGGTGCGCTCACGTGTGTACACGTAGGTGAGCACACACGTGTTTCCGGCGCCTAGAGCCCTGAGCACGCCAGGGGTCCCCCGCCCCTTGTCCAGATGGGAAAACTGGGCTTTGTGCCCTGTGGGAAGCCTTGTCCCGGAGGCCAGAGAATAGCATTAAGTTTCCCCTTCTGGAAAAATAGCTCTCAGTTTCCGCTTCTGGAAGAGGAGAGTGGTGGACTAGGTAATACACAAGGTCGACGGGTGAGATTTCGGAGCCGTAGACTTAAGATCTCAGAGCTGGTAGGGCCCCTTTAGCCCTTCCAGTCCAATGGACTCATTCCAAATGAGGAAATTAGGGCTGGGCGAGGAAGGGAAGTACTTTTCCAACATACTACTCAAGAAAAACCTTTCCTCAAGGAAGTCAGATCCAGTATTGAGACAAAGGCTGGCGTAAGTACCTATCCCTGAGAAGGCTAGTGAAGGTTCATGAGACTGCTGCAAAGCAGAGTAGAACCGAAGCCTGGGGAGTGAACAGCGTGGAACGCTTTGAGAAGATCACAGAATTGTTTATAAGCAATACCTCTCAGGTATACAAGTTCAAGATCTGCTTCAGAGAGAAGTGGGTTGTCCAGTGCTGCTAAATGAGGAAAGTGGGAGAAAATGAAGCAAAAAGGAGGCCAGGCCTTTGGGGAAGAATAACACTACTATTTATCGTGCCCTTAATCTTGTGCCAGACACTGTGCTGAGCTTTCCATTCATGATCTGTCTTAATCCTTCCAGCAGCCCGGTTCCATTGATATTCTTATCCCCATTGTACAGAGGAGGAAACTGAAGCTTAGAGAGCTTAAGAGAGTAGCTCCTGATTCTGCGGTTAACACAGGCTCTTTTCTCCAGTGTTGCTGCTAACCACAACCGCTGCTGCCAGGCAAAGGCATGAGGCATAATTGGCACGTGATGAAGGTACCCGAGAAGCCTGGAGAATGTGGTGGCCCCAACAAAAGGGACAGAGAAAGAGAGGGGTACATTTAGGAGGCATTCCCAAATAGGCATTTATTGAGGATCAGGTACTGTCTTAGGTGATTTCACAAATGATATTTTCCTTAATCCACACTCTAGCCCTTCAAGTATTTATCCCACTCTGGAGGAGTTTGGGTGTTGGAGAAGTAATATCCTTGCCCAAGGTCTCAGACCTCCTGAGTGGCAGCAGCTAGTCCCCTTACTCATTGCCTAGTGATCCCTTCTTGGCACTATGGAGGTCTCTCGTGTGGCAGATGTCTGCCATCAGCCTTCAGAAACCCTCTCTGTGGCTAGGCCCTGTGGCTCAAGTGGCTAAGGCCCCAGCCACATACACCTGAGCTGGCGGGTTCAAATCCAGCCTGGGCCCGCCAAACAACGATGGCTGCAACCAAAAAATAGCCGGGCATTGTGGTGGGTGCCTGTGGTCCCAGCTACTTGAGAGGTGCTGGCAGGAGAATTGCTTGAGCCCAGGAGTTGGAGGTTGCTGTGAGCTGTGATGCCATGGCACTCTACCCAGGGTGACAGCTTGAGGCTGTCTCAAAAAAAAAAAATAAATAAAATAAACCCTCTCTGCTACCTACCCCCACCCTCAGACTAGTAAAAGGATGTTTAAAAGTAGCCCAATTCTGCTTATTGGTTTCTAAGGAAACCCCCTTTCCTGCTACATAGCCTAGGAGTAAATAATAACCACACAAAGATGTCCACATGCCAATTACTATTGAGAATATGTCACTTATTGTGGCAAAAAGGATTTTGCGGGTGTGATTAAGTTAAAGGGCTTGAGGTGAGGAGAATATCCTATACTGACCCAGTGTAATCGCAAGGATCCTTCTACATGTAAGATGGAGGCATGGGGACTCTAGATTGCTTTAGTTTCTCCTTTACCTTTTTTTTTTTTAAGACAAAGTCTCACTATGTCGCCCTCAGTAGAGTGCAGTGGCATCATAGCTCACAGCAACTTCATACTCTTGGGCTTAAGCTATTCTCTTGCCTCAGCCTCCCAAGTAGCTGGGACTATAGGCACCTGCCACAACTTCCGGCTATATTTTATTTTGCAGTTGTCATTGTTGTTTAGCAGGTGAGGGCCAGGTTCAACCCGCCTGCCTCCATGTTTGTGGCCGGCAACCTAACCACTTAGGATATGGGCGCCAAGCCTCATCTTTACCTTCTATGTGTGAGGCACTGTCACCTAATGGGCCATTCCATCCTCATCACAATAGTGACTTAAGCACTATTCTTTCCATCTCACAGTGAAAAACCAAGGATCAGGCATTCCTTTGACTAAATGGCATGCCATTCAGGGTTCAGCCTTAGAATTTTAGCATTCAGTGGGCAAGTTTACAATGTGGCTGTTTACAATATCATGGGATTCAATTATTAATCTTTCTTAATCTTTACCTATTTTTTTTTGAGACAGAGTCTCACTTTGTCACCCTCAGTAGAGTGCTGTAGCATCATAGCTCACAGCATCCTCCAACTCTTGGGCTCAAGCGATCCTCTTGTCTCAGCCTTCCGAGTAGCTGGGACTACAGGCACGCACCACAACACCTGGCTATTTTTTAGAGATGGGAGTCTTTGTTTTTTTGTTTTGTAGAGACAGAGTCTCACTTTATGGCCCTCGGTAGAGTGCCGTGGCCTCACACAGCTCACGGCAACCTCCAACTCCTGGGCTTAAGCGATTTTCTTGCCTCAGCCTCCCGAGTAGCTGGGACTACAGGCGCCCACCACAATGCCCGGCTATTTTTTTTTTTTTTTTTTTGGTTTGCAGTTTGGCCGGGGCCGGGTTTGAACACGTCACCCTAGGTATATGGGGCTGGCACCTTACTGACTGAGCCACAGGCGCTGCCCCAAGATGGGAGTCTTGAACTTGTTCAGGCTGGTCTCGAACCAGCAAGCTACCCATTTTGGCCTCCCAGAGAGCTAGGATTATAGGCATGAGCCATCCCACCTCCCACTCACCATCTCCTCCCCCCCCCCCAATCTTTGCCCTTCAAATCTAAAATTTCCCATTTCTGTTTTCTGAACTCTATAACCCAACCTTCAAAGATTTTAATTGCCTTTTCTTGGACCTCCTTTATGTCAAATGTGAATGGGTCAGAGGTGCACATACATCCTGTTTCTCAAGGCATCACTCTTTTTTTTTTTTTTTTTTTTTTTTGAGACGGAGTAGAGTGCTGTAGTGGCTCACAGCAACCTCCAACTCTTGGGCTCAAGCAATTCTCTTGACTCAGCCTCCCAAGTAGCTGGAGCTACAGGCACTGATCACAACACCTGGCTATTTTTAGAGACAGAGTCTCAAACCAGTGAGCTCAGGCAATCCACCCGCCTTGGCCTCCCAGAGTGCTGGGATTACAGGCATGAGCCACGCCTAGCCAAGGCATCACTCTTTTATAGGCCTCTATTTTCAGAACTCCCAGTCCTATGCACTGAATGTTTGTGTTCCCCTAAAATTCATATGTTGAAATCCTAACTCCCAAGGATTGGGTGCTGGGGCTTTGGAGAGCTGATTATGTCATGGGGACAGAGCCCTCGTGAATGGAATTAGTACCTTTATAAAAGAGACCCAAGAGCTGCTTCTACCATGTGAGGGCACAGTGAGAAGGTGTCATTTATGAACCAGGAAACAGGTCCTCATCAGACAACAAATCTGTCAGCCCCTGTTCTTGGACTTCCCAGCCTCTAGAACTGTGAGAAATGAATTTCTGTTGTTTATACACCACCCAGTTTGCGGTATTTTTTTACAGCAGCTGGAATGAATCAAGACACCAGGGTTTCTCCTGCCCCTCTGTCTGGGTTGAGGTCCACACTAACTTCCAGGTCCTTGGTCATAAGCAGTAGTTTAACTTCCTTCATTCCATAGGCATGATCTGGGATTTGATCTCCAGCGTCTAGTGTCACCTTGACTTCTCCTCTTCCATGTCTCAGCTGCAACTTCTTTGCCCACTTTCTTACGTTCAGGAGAACTTTCTATTGTCTTCTCACCACTATCCAGGAGTTTTATGTCAACACACCTTGCAGAGTTCCTTATGAACTCCTTTCCTCCAGAGTAATTTTACATGGTAATTAAACAGCCCTCAGCCCTGTCGCTGAGGGACTCTTCTTCAGAAATGTGCCATTTATCCCTCTCCTTTGTTTCCTGGTTCCTTTCCTAGACTCAACAAAACTGTGCCCCCATTTCATTAGATTTCATTTTTTTTCCATACAGCAGTATAATACTTTAATGTGTGTTCCTATTTACTCCCTTGGAAATTTATTATTTTCATAAACATTTATTTATTTATTTGAGACAGAGTCTCAAGCTGTCACCCTGGGTAGAGTGCTGTGGCATCACAGCTCACAACAACCTCAAACTCTTCAGCTCAAGCGATTCTCTTGCCTCAGCCTCCCAAGTTGCTAGGACTACAGGCGCCCACCACAACACCCAGCTATTTTTTGGTTGTAGTTGTTATTGTTGTTTGGCAGGCCCGGGCTGGATTTGAATCTGTCAGCTCTGGTGTATGTAGCTGGCGCCCTAGCCTGTGAGCTACAGCCGCCAAGCCTTCATAAACGTTTACAGACACACAGCCATCCCTACTATTCCAAGTGTTTAATAAATGTCAGCTTAGACTTTCCTCTATCATTTTATAATGACAGTAGCTATCATTAATTAAAGATCACATAGTGGGAAGCTGTGGTTTCTGCCAGCCTAGTGTGCATTTTCTTCCTTTTGGTTACAGAGCTCGGGTTGCTTTGCAGAACTCAAGGCACTCAAAGGCATGGTAATCTGACCCCACCTCCTGCCTCAGTGTGGGCACATGATCAAGCCTGCCTGGCCAATGAGAGAACTGCATTTCTCAGAGACCTGTTACTGGCTCAAGAATGGACAATAACCCATGCTAGGCTTTGAAGGTCAGCCCTAGAAATAAGGCTGAGATTATTAGGAAAGGGCATTTTCTTTCCATTGGAATTGGTGGGCCAACAGTGTATAAGCCTGCAATGCCTGCTGGCTTCCCCTGGGCATCATATAAAGAAAGCTAGGCTGAGCCTGGTGTCTCACGCCTGTAATCTTAGTGCTCTGGGAGAGTGAGGTGGGTGGATTGCCTGAGCTCACAGGTTTGAGACCAGCCTGAGCAAGAGTGAGACTCCATCTCTAAAAATAGCAGGGCACTGTGGCAGGTGCCTGTGGTCCCAGCTACTTGGGAGGCTGAGATGAGAGAATCACTTGAGCCCAAGAGTTTAAGGTTGCTGTGAGCGGTGTATCCACAGCACTCTACCAAGGATGACAAAGTGAGACTCCGTCTCAAAAAAAAAAAAGAAGAAGAAGAAGAAAAGAAAGCTATGGGCGGCTCCTGTGGCTCAGTGAGTAGGGTGCCAGCCCCATATACTGAGGGTGGAGGGTTCAAACCCAGCCCTGGCCAAACTGCATCAAAAAATAGCCGGGCGTTGTGGCAGGCACCTGTAGACCCAGCTACTCAAGAGACTGAGGCAAGAGAATCGCCTGAGCCCAAGAGCTGGAGGTTGCTGTGAGCTGTGACGCCACAGCACTCTACCCGAGGGCGATAAAGTGAGATTCTGTCTCTAAAAAAGAAAAGAAAAGAAAGCTAGAGGAGGACACAACACAAAGAGAAACAGAGTCAGAAGAAAGAAAGACATGGATTTCTAATGACTTATTTTATTTTATTTTATGTTTTGAGAGAGTCTTGGCTACGGTGCCATGGCCTCAGCCTTCCTCAGAGCAACCTCAAACTCCTGGGCTCAGGTGATCCTCCTGCCTCAGCACCCCAGGTACCTGAGACTGCAGGTGCCCACCATTGCACGTGGCTGATCTTTCTATTTTTTTTTTTTTCTTTAGAGACAGAGTCTCACTTTATCGCCCTCAGTAGGGTACCATGGCATCACACAGCAACCTCTAGCTCTTGGGCTCAGGCAATTCTCTTGCCTCAGCCTCCCGAGCAGGTGGGACTACAGGTGCCCACCACAACACCCAGTTATTTTTTGTTGCAGTTTGGCCGGGGCCGGGTTTGAATCCGCCACCCTCAATATATGGGGCCGGCATCCTACCCACTGAGCCACAGGCACCGCCCTGATGTTTCTATTTTTAGCAGAAACAGTGTCTTGCTCTTGCTCAGGCTGGTCTTGAACTCCTGACCTCAAGTGATCCTCCATCTTGCCCATCCAGTGCCAGGATTACAAACATGAGCCACTGTACCCAGCCAGCAATTTGATTTTGACTACCTGGATTCAGCCATGTCCTAAGCTACACCTACCTCCTGGAATTTATAATTTAAGGAGAAAACCAGGATTAGAATGAAAGTTTTCCAGGTCCCAAATCTTCCTTTGTTCCTTTTGTTCTCTTTCTCATCGTGGGATGTAAGTATTATTTTGAATAGGCACTTACCTTCTTCATTCTTTTAAAGACTTATCTCTAGGTAAATAATTAGCAGAATAATACTCATCACTGAATTGTGCAGAAACAAATGGATAGTTAATAAGTCAGCTAAGCTTTTAGATCCAGAAGTAGCAATGACGAAAGGCTCTTTGGTTCTATAACTAAGGTCCTGTTCTTAACCAATCCTTTTCTTCTATTCCAGATCTTATTTCTGATTTCCTCCTCTACATCTAATCCCTAGATCTCCATTCCAAGCATTTGCTATCTAGCTCTCTGTCTGGACCTAAGAGATCAATATCTGGAGAGAAACAGATCCTTACCTGATGGCAGCCTTAGCATAGGATTCCTGTTGGAGGGCCCATTTCTTCCCTAGAGGATGTGTATCCCACTTTGGGGAACATATCTGGCTCCAATAAGATAACCCTAATATCCATACTGAAGATTCACACAGAGAGTGGGAGGGGGGCCATTTATTATAGTGTCTGCCTGCTCTGAATCTTACCTACATCTCTTTGCTAGGCTCCCTCTTGCTGGACACCCCTGATGAGCTTGCCTGTCCCTTACTCTCTCCTAGTCAACTGCTTACCTTTCGGTTCTTCTCTATTCTGTGGACTAAAATCAGTGCTGTCCAATAGTACTTCCTGTAATGATGGAAACATTCTATATCTGCTCTAATTATGGCAGCTACTGGCCACATGTGCCCATTGAAAGGGTGCTAGTAAGACCAAGGAACTAAATATTGAATTATATTTTACTTAAATTTATTTTTTATTTAAATTTAAATAATCAGACATAACTGGTGGCTACCATATGGAAAATGCAAGCCAACACATTACCCGCACCCTACCACAGCTGGATGCATGTCCCTTGCCCCTGTGCCTTACCATTGACAGTTCCAGCTCTAGCGGGAGGTCAAAGATTGAAAATATTCTTCCAAAACGTGAACAAAGGGAAACGGAGTCCAGGTTCTGTGTGGGAAACAGTGGCCTTTATTCCCACCCGGGTGTGGGTGAGCTGAGTGTGAGAAGGAAGTCAGCATGTGGGTTAAGGTGGATGAAGATTTAAAGGGTCGGAAGGGTGGGTATTGGCACATTCCCTCCTTCCTGGGTGGGATATTCTACCCAGGAATATCATTTCCTGGGCATTCATTTCCTCCCCGGCAGTTTGGTTCTATTTGGGCGGGTCCCTCCATTTGACTCTGTCATCTGGGTGGTGACCCCTTTTACTCATTCCCAAACTGCTGACATTAACCATCTCATACCTGTCACAAGATATGACACTTTTTTTTAACTTTTTTTTTTTTTTTTTGTAGAGACAGAGTCTCACTTTACCACCTTCAGTAGAGTGCCCTGATGTCACAGGACTTACAGCAACCTCTAGCTCTTGGGCTTCAGAGATTCTCCTGCCTCAGCCTCCCGAGCAGCTGGGACTACAGGCGCCTGCCACAACGCCCGGCTATTTTTTGGTTGCAGTTCAGTCGGGGCTGGGTTTGAACCCGCCACCCTCGTTATATGGGGCCAGCACCCTACTCACTGAACCACAGGCGCCACCCAAGATATGACACTTCTTATTCAACGTAATGCCTTCAAATAAAAAACCCAGCTTCTGCCGTGTTGGTCAAAACCAAAGTAAATTGTTCTTTCATGGAAAGCCCTGGCCAGCTGAGCTAGTGGTGGTGGTGGTGGAATGTCCTTCTGCAATCCTGCCACAACTGAGAGCTTATCATGGAAGCAGCCTTCCAAAGTGAGGGTCCAATGAGGCACCTGCATTAACTACTACGAAGGTACAAGAACCACAGACACAGAAGGAACCCTCTGCCTCTCCCACTTCTGCATTGCAGACTTCAAGTCCTGATTCAAGTCAAGGGAAGATAATTTGAAGGAAGAGAAGGTGGTGGGTAGAATCAGATGCATGCCAGTGAAACGTGAATAGGCATGAGGTCTGTGAAGTGGTCTCCTGTGCTGAGCTAGTGACTGTGGTGACTTTGGGGAGAGTATGGTAGTAGAAGGAATGAATGGATGACTATAAGGGGTTAAGAGAAAATTGGCAAGGAGATGTAAATGCAGATCCAGACTACTCCATTTACAATAAGCATTAAAGGGAGGCCGTGAGGTGTCTCTGGAAGAAAGAACATGGGGGATATAGTGTCACAATGGCACACACCTGTTCATCCCAGCAACCTGGGAGGCTGAGGCAGGAGGAGCACTTGAGCCCAAGAATTCAAGACCAGGTTGGACAACATAGACTCCATATCAAAATAAATAAACAACTAAAGAACGAAATAAAAATAAAATTAGAAAGAACATAGGACTTAAGCTAAATTCTTTTCTCACGTGTAAAATGGGTGAATAACACTAACTTCAGAGTTTCATTATGACATTCACTATATGACAAAACAGATCACTGATGCAAATTTAAAAAGCTCCATAAAATCACAAAGTTCTATAATAATATCAGACAAGAAAGGAAGGAATTTGGCAGTGACTAGGAGGGCCAAAGGAATCGGACAGAGGTTTTTTGGTGTGGTTCTCATTTTAGTTTTGAGGAAGTTGATACATTTTAGGAAAAAAAAAAAAAAAAGGAAGACGTCTGTGTAGATGGAGAGACCAATGGACCGAGGACTGTCAGAAATAGACTATAATACAGACGGTATTTGGGAGAAGGAATACGTGGCATTTCCTTTCCTTTTTGTAGCAGGTGATAAGCTGCTCCAGATAGATGGCATTTTCTGAGGTTGGAGAGAGGACTAGGCTGGGGAAGCTGCTTGGAGCTGAAAATGGACACATTTTTATTAAAGGCACCCTGCCCTTCATTCCCAAAGGAATAACAGAAAGGACAGCACCTCTTTGTGCTGTGCAGAGATTTACAGTTTATTAAGTGCTGTCACCGACATGACCACATTTAATTACTCTTCATGACAACCCTGCCAGTGAGGTGTTTTCATTCTATCTCTAGTTTCTACTGAGGGGACAACTGTGGCTCAGAGAAGTCGTGGGGGCACATCCCAGGTGACACAGCTGGCAGGCAGCGTTGGGGCTATGCTTGGACGCCCCATCCCACAGCCTTTTGGCTGAGCCTCCTTCTCTCCCTCAAGTCCTCTGCGAACTGAAACCTGGCCCTCCCCAGAGGCCACACCAGGCTCCCGCCCTCCCTGACTCACTGGGAGGGCCCCAGCTCTCTACACCGGGAGCCGGTTTCTGACCTTGAAGTTTCCACCCTCCTTTCAATTCCTACTCTGAGTTACCCTCCCTTCGTCTCCCCTTCCCCCACCCTCTTTCTTCCCTTTTGGTTAAGCTGTTAGAAATAAAGGCAGGCGCTTTGGGTGACATTAAGATGCGAGCCACTACAGGACAACCCTGCCCTGCCACTCCCGCCTCTGCCTGTGGGGTTCCCAAGGGACACAAACACCACAGGCCATAGCAACAGGATACAAGCTGCACTTTGTTTTCTGCGGGGCCTGCCCAGGGCCCCCGGGCTCTCCCAAAGGCCGGGATGGAGCCTGAGGCCTAGCTGGTAGGCTTACCAGGCCCCGTGCTCTTCTTTAGCCCTCTTTTGTTTGGGGAATGTTTCCTCCTTCTGCTCAGTAGCTGGCTAGAGCTGCAAAGGTGAGTGTGCTCAGGTGTGGGTATGAGGAAAGGGCCACATTCTTGTGTGACATTTTTTTTTAATGCTCCTTGACCCTACTCACAAGTAAACTTGGCCTAACCGTTGTCCTGGAATCTGACCAATCAGATTAGTATTCCCTCCTCTTAAGATCAGGAGATGAGGGGTGGGGAGGAGACTTGCCTGGTCCGGGAAGTTGAGCTTGGCCTCTGCTTACTGGAGCAGCTGAAGCTAAAAATAGGGGTCCATCCCTCCCTCAACCCCCTACACCTGTGCCCCCCACCCCCCCAGCTTCCCTCAACCATCACTGGAGCACCTGGAGCACTGTATCGGCCTCCCCCTGCAGTCTCTCCCCAGCACCCAGAGCAGCCTTTCTGAAGGGAAATAGACCCAGTCATTTTCCTGTTTATACCCTCATGGCAGGGCTGGTGACAGGATACCAGCTAAAATGACAGAGTTCTGGGAGTCTGAATGGGGGCCTGGGCCGTCTCTGTTGCCTAAGTAAACAAATTCCACATGAAGATTTTTAGCTGGCCTGTATTTGCTGACTAGGAGACTGAACAAATTTTAAACCCAGCTTACCCTCACTCTTGGAGAGCCTATCTTTCAGTAGCTCCCTATTGCCTACAAGGAAAAGGCCTCCCCCATCTGGCACTGTTGCTGCAGCCTTGGCTCCGTCACTAAATTCTAAACGTTTGCCATCCTTCAGATACCCTAAGATGGGCTTCCAGCCTTTATTATTATTATTATAGTTGTATTAGTAGTAGTAGTAGTAGTATTTTGAGACAGAGTCTTCCTCTGTCACCCTGGGTAAAGTGCTATGGCATCATTATGGCTCACAGCAACCTCAAACTCTTGGGCTCAAGAGATCCTCTTGCCTCAGCCTCTCAAGTAGCTGGGACTAATGGTACCCACCACAACACCTGGCTAGTTTTTTTTTTTTTTAATTTTTAGTAGAGACAGGGTCTAACTCTTTCTCAGGCTGGTCTCAAACTCCTAAGCTCAAGCAATCCACCTGCCTCAGCCTCCTAAAGTGCCAGGATTACAGGCATGAGCCACCACGCCCTGCTCTCCTTCCAGTCTTTATATGTGATTCTGTCTTTCCACCTGCAAACTCTTATTCGCCCTTCAGAATCTAAATTGGCCTCCTCTGGAAAGCCCTTTCTGACCGTCTCTGGACAGATGTGGTCGTTCCCTCCTCTGTCCTCTCACAGCACCCTGTCCACACTCATCTCCTTTCTGGACAGCCCCTCTGTGCTAAGGGCAAGCAGTGCTTAGCAGCTCCAGATGATGGCAGCTTGGACCGGAGTGGAGAAGGACAGGGGGCAGGATGGAGAGGTGGTAAGAAGGGAACCCCCAAGGTCATGGCAGCTGTAGGCGGGGAGGGAGGCAGGTGTTAGGTGGCTCCCAGTTTTCTGGCTGGTGAGTCTCCTTCTTTTCCAAGCTGAGAGCTCCCTGAAGGTGGAGTGTTTCCTTTTCATCCTCTGCCTTGTGCAGATCTGGTGGAGGGAATTCATTGAGAATGGGGACAGGCTTGAACCTGCCAGGAGAGTAGTATCAGTGAGTCCAGCCAAGGAGGATTTGGGGAAGACAAGCAAGGAATCAAACCAGGCCTGGCAAGTGGTGGTGGGCACTGTATTCAAGAACTTTCATTGCAAGTTGCCTCCTGTTGTTGGCTCTCTGCCCCTAACCTGCTCCCACACCTCATGCCACTCTCCCTCTCTAGGTGGGCTGGTGCTCAGTCAATACTAGTAAGTCTGGGGGAGACTGAATTCTGCCCATTAGTTAAGTCTTTTCTCCCTGGGACTTCGTGTCCTGGTAGAACTCTCCTTCACAACCCCTTACACACACACACACACACACACACACACACAAATGCTCCACAGTGGATGGTGCATATAGCTGTTCATTAAATAGCCATGATCATCAAGTAAGAATGGGCATCTGACAGTCTAGCCCAGAAGCATTATTAGGACGTGGCATGTGAGCCTGGCTGTACCACTTCCTGGCTGTGTGACCTTGGGTACAGAAATTGAGAACTCACACCTTTTTTCTCATCTACCACTAGGGCATAATAATAGTATTGACCTCACAAGTCTGTTGTGGGGAATAAACCATGTGAAGCATGCAAACTATGTCTGGTAAGTACCCAATAAATGTGAATTGTTATTGTCAACATTAGTGGTCACGCTATTATTGATAATTTTATATTCATTAAAAAAATAGAAACCTTCTGGGTCAGAGCCTGACTGGTCTGGCTGGAGGCCCAGGGGAGGAAAGGGGCCCCATGCCTTGAGCAGGAGAGTAGAAGTGATGTGAGGAGCTCAGAGTTTAGGGTTGGGAAGGACATGCAGAAAGAGAGGGAAAAAGAAAAAGAGGGGGAAGGGAGAGTGCGAGAGAGAGAAAGCTGCAGGCAGGGAACCAGCTTCCAAGAAACAGAAAGTCTGCAAACCGGTCTGGGTAGTCCCAGAGCCAGGCCGGGTCAACTGGTATGGACTGACAGAGGGAGCACCCTGGCCACAGTATGGCTGCCCTTGGGTGCTGACCAAGGCCTCCTCTCCCTGCCTGGATAGCACTGTCAGGGACTCTGCCAGCCTGCCCTGTGATAGCCCTTCTGGGTTTTGGAGAGAGGAAGACTGCTTGAGGGAAAACTAGGGGTCCACACTCTACTATAAAAAAGCTGTGCCAACTGAGCTGGATTCCAAATTCTGTTCCAATAAGGGTACCAAGATCATTCAATGGGGGAAAGGACCGTCTCTTTAACAAATGGTGCTGGGAAAATTAAATACCCACACACAAAAAAGTGAAGTTGGACTTTTACCTTATACCATATACAACAATTAATTCAAAATAGAACAAAGACCTAAATATAAGAACTAAAGTGTCTTGGTATGGTGGCTCATGCCCATAATCTTAGCAATTTGGAAAGCCAAGGTAGGAAGATCACTTGAGCCCAGGAGTGGAGTTCTAGACCAGCCTAGGCAACATAGTGAGACCCTGTCTTTACACAAAATAAAAAAAATTAGCTGGGTATAGTGGTGCACCTGTAGTTCCAGCTACTCAGGAAGCTAAGGCAGGAAGATCACTTGAACCTAGAAGTGTGAAGTTGCAGGGAGCAATGATTATGCCGCTGCACTCCAGTGTGGACAACAGAATAAGACTAGGGGAAAATCTTCATGATGTGGGATTTGATAGTGATTTCTTGGATATGATGCCAAAGCACAGGCAAAGAAAAGAAAAAAATTGGATATATTGGACGTCACCTAAATGAGAAACTTTTGTACGTCAAAGGATACTATCAAGAGAGTGAAAAGACAATCCAGAAAATGAGAGAAAATATTTGCAAATTATGTATCTGATAAAGGATTAATATCCAGAATATATAATGAACACCTAAAACTTAACAACAAAAACCAATCCAATTCAAAAATGGGTAAAAAATGTGAATAGACATTTCTCCAGAGAAGATATACAAATGGTCAACAAATACGTGAAATGTTGCTTCACACAAGCCATCAAGGAAATGCAAATCAAAATCATAATGTTATATCACTTCATGCCATTAGGATGACTATTATTAAAAACAAAACAAAACAAACAAAAACAACCAAAAAAAAAAAAAAAGTGTTGACCAGGATGTAGAGAAACTAGAACCCTCATATATTCCTAGAGGGAATGTAAAATGGTACAGGTGCTGTGGAAAAGAGTTTGGCAGTTTCTCAAAAAGTTGCCCAAACATTATCTTATGGTTCAGCAATTCCACTCCTATGTCTAAAATAATTAAAAGCAGGAACTCAAACAGATAGTTTCATACCCATGTTCATAGCAACATTGTTCACAATAGCTAAAAGGTAGAAATAGGACAAATGCCCATCAATAGATGAATGGTTAAACAACATGTGGTATATCCATTCATTGGAATATTAATCAGCTATGAAAAGGAATGAAATATTGATCCATGCTATATCATTGATGCACCCTGGAAACATTTAGCTAAGTGAAATAAGCCAGATTCAAATGAACAAATATTATGTGATTCCACTTATGTGGGGTATCTAAATAGGCAAATTCGTAGAGAGAAAGGAGAATGATGGTCATCAGGGGCTGTGGGGAGGAAGGAATGGGAAGTTAGTATTTAATAAGTACAGAGTTTCAGTTTGAGATGGTGAAATTTTCTATACACGGATGATGGTAATGGTTATATAACATTATGAATGTATTTAATACCACTAATTATAGACTTAAAAATGGTTAAAGTGATCATTTTTATGTAATGTAGATTTTACCACAGTTAAAAAAAATACCTATCTCACCACTTACAGTGTGATCATCAGCAGGTCAGTGTGAATTTGCCTACCTAGTAACTCATGTAAGTGAAATGTGTATAAGTACTGATGATTCCACTTAAGTGATCTGTACCTCACTTTTGGTAGCTTTAAATGGGAATAATGATTGGGAGGATTAAACACATCAGAGTTGAAATGTCTAGGGCACAGTAGATGTGCAAATTATGTTTTCCCTATTGCCTCTATTTTTCCCCAAATAAGTTTTATTTCTACCCCAATTATAAAACTAACGTAGTCAATGTGAAAACATTCTTCCATCATCCAAAGAAACCAGATATCATTTTGATACACATCTTTTTGACATTGTTTTCTGTTTCCATAAACACATATACATAGACATTTTAAGTAAACAATATTCTTTAGGTAAAACAAAAATGTATAATATAAACCTATTTTAAGATAAACTATAAGCATAACTTGACCATGCAATAAACAAACACAATAGTCTATTGATATAAACACATCCTAAAATTTTAAGCAAATTTAGACTAGTCTGTGAGATTTGATATTCCTAACCTTGGAAACTTACATTCACGTGGTGAGAGGGAGTTGACGTCCAGGAAAAATAATCAATAAGATATACATTGTTTTCTAAACATAAAATGAGATCTTTTTCCATATGCCATGTTGTAACTTTCTTTTTTACTCTACAAAATATCTTTCACAAACCCTCACTGACTTTTCAAGTGAATTCTTTAAAGTACTTCTTTTTTTTTTTTTTTATTGTGACAGAGTCTCACTTTGTCGCCCCTTGGTTGAGTGCTGTGGCGTCACAGCTCACAGTAACCTCAAACTCTTGGGCTCAAGCAATTCTCTTATCTCAGCCTCTCAAGTAGCTGGGACTATGGGCACTCACCACAACGCCAGCTATTTTGTTGTTGTTGTTGTTTTGTTTGTTTAGCAGGCCTGGGCTGTGTTTGAATCTACCAACCTCGGTGCATGTGGCCAGCGCCCTAACCACCGAGCGCAGGTGCTGAGCCTAAAGTACTTCTTAATTATTTTTATTTTTATTTATTTTTGAGATAGGTCTTGTTCTATTGCTTGGGTTAGAATGAAATGGCATCAACAGAGCTCACTGCAACCTCAAAATCCTGAGCTCAAGCATCTGCCTGCCTCAGTATCCTCAAATCCTAAGATTACTGGCATGCATCACAATTCCTAGCTAAATTGCTCATTTTTTGCAGAGACATGGATCTCACTATGTTGCCCATGTTGGTCTTGAACTCCTGGACTCAACTAATCCTCCCACCTTGGGCTCTCAAAGTGTTAGGATTACAAATGTGAGATGCCACACCCCCACCTAAAGTACTTCCTAAGACACATCAACACCACGTGTGGGTTTTTGTAGTGGAGTGGCAGTGGATATCCTATTATATCTTGCTCCAGGCAGCACACTGAATTTAGAGTGCTGGTGACCTTACTGCCACAGCAGGGATGTCCTTTAGGATGCTGCAGCATGTAAGGATTCCATGGTAGACATACAGGTTTGGGGGAGGTGCCTCAGACACTCTCCTCTTGGGGGTTCACTGAGAATTTGTTAAAGGAGCATTGAAGGCTCCTGCAGTAAAGCAGTTGGTTTAGTTTTGTTTAATCTAATTGTCTCATCTTGTCCTGTAACCAAAGTGTCATGATTATTCAACAAGCATGCATGTCAGTTATTATGTGCAAAACACCCAATGTAGTTAGGAAACACTACAATAGAAATTTAACCACAATGGAAACAGGCTGTTTTTCTCTCTGGTGCGGTTTTAGGATGCTGTCACTAGAGATGTTGAAAGCTTTGTTATGTTTCTAAAAATATAGGGGATAATAGGCTTAATAGTAGAAGCAGGAGGAAAAAAAGACACAGATAGTAAACATACCACTGGGAAATGGTTCGCCTTAACTGATAATCAAAGTTAAATGTAAATTAAACCAGATTTGAGGCACTTTCTGACATCGAACTAAAAAAATATAGGGAGTTAGGAGAGGGACAAGCAAAGTGGTATTCCTAGTGTTGATAAGGGCTCAGTGAAACTGACATATCAGATTCAATGATTTAAGGGCCCAGTGAAACTAACATACTCAGATTCAATGATTACAATATAATATTTTAGAAGGCAATAGGTAGCAAGAACCACAAAGATTATTATCTCTCTGTCCTGATAATTTCATACTAGCAATCTATCCTAGGGAAACATTAAATAGAGGCTTATACTGATGGACTGCAGACAATAGCGAAATACTGGCCACGTCCTGTGTTAAAGATTCAAATCAGAGGTACGAGGTGAGGTGGAAGTGTCTTGTTGGAGGTGATTAAGCGCACATGGAGATTTTTTAAAGTATGTTTCAGGGTGTTTGAATTACCTAAGGAATTATTATTATGATTATTGAGATAGAATCTCACTTCTGTTGCCCAAGGATAGAATGCCATCTAGTTATACCTCAAACTCCTGGGCTCAAGCGATCCTCCAGAGTTGCTGAAACTACAGGTATGTGGCACCACACCTGGCTAGTTTTCTTTTTTTAGTAGAGACTGGGTCTCGCTCTTACTCAGGCTAATCTTGAATTCTTGAGCTCAGGCAATCCACCCGCCTCTGCCTCCCAGAGCCCTAGAGTTATAGGAGTGAACCACCAAGCCTGGCCCTATTTAAGGAATTTTTAAAACAGAGTCTGAGGCTCTATCTCATTTGTGAAAAATTAGTCTCTGGATCCCCACCTCATTATACTTAGCTCTTCCCCCATTTTCAGTGTCAGACTCTCTTTGTTTCCAGTTGAGAGTCCAGAGAGGCGGAGTCTGGGTGGAAGATATTCTTCTGTGCCAGGTCACAGGCCACTGGCCAACCCACAAATTTAGCTGCTTTGCAGTCAATGCCCAGCCTTTATCCAACCAGTGGAAGGTGGTTGGGAAGAGTCCAAAAGAACACAGTCCCTAGGCCTCTCCGCCTCTCATTTCCGGGTCCATGCATGGGACAGTTTGCCTAGGATGCAAAGGCAATAAAAAAAACTGTCCTGTGGATCTTTTGGGTGAAAAAGCAGATTATATGATTTCAAATTTCTGGTTATAATATAAGAAACCAGGCTTACTCTTCAGCTTGGGTCACAATAGAAAATCTTGGTGAACGAGCCTGCCTTACTGGGCCAAGGATTCTGACGGAGAGAAATAAATATTCTATGCCCACTGAATAAAATACCACCGAGTCAGTTAGCAAACGTAACCTCTTGGAACATGGACTTTGGCCTCCCACAAATATCAGAAATCTTGCCTTCACTCATGTCAGGGTTTGAAATAGCACTTTCCCAAATTACATTAGCAAATTAGCAGTTTGGAATACCGCGCTCAGCATCAGCGAGCTTTGCCAACCTTATCCTGCTCAGAGAAAGCGGTCCTCCGTCTTTCCAAAGTGGAGAGCTTCAGCTTCTTGCTGAAGTTTAGCCAGTGCAGGAGGGTGAACTGAGGAGAGGCCTCGTCCCTGGAGCTGCCAGGTGGATGAATAAGAAGGTTGAATGCCCAGGAATGCAAGGAAAAAAGGAGAGCAGGAAGAGTAAAGGATACCTCCCCCCAGTGTCTCAAGGCCAGCTAACTTCCTACTGTGCTAGGATGCATTCACCACCTGTGCCTTTTTTTTTTTTTGAGACAGTGCCTCAAGCTGTTGCCCTGGATAGAGTGCCATGGCATCACAGCTCACAGCAACTTCCAACTCCTGGGCTCAAGCGATTCTCCTGCCTCTGCCTCCCAAGTAGCTGGGACTATAGGCGCCTGCCATAATGCCCAACTATTTTTTGGTTGTAGCTATCATTGTTGCTTGGCGGGCCCAGGCTGAATTCGAACCCACAAGCCCAGGTGTATGTGGCTGGCACATTAGCCGCTTGAGCCACAGGTGCCGACCCCCATCTGTGCCTTTTAAAATTTATTTATTTATTTATTATTATTATTTGTTTTGGAGACAGAGTCTCACTTTGTTGCCCTCAATAGAGTGCCTTGGTGTCATAGCTCACAGCAACCTCAAAATCTTGGGCTCAAGTGATTCTCTTGCCTCAGCCTCCCAAGTAGCTGGGACTACAGATACCCACCACAATGTCTGGCTATTTTTAGAGACCCGGTCTCACTCTTGCTCAGGCTGGTCTTGAACCCATGAGCTCAGGGCAATCCACCCGCCTCAGACTCTGAGAGTGCTAGGATTACAGGTGTGAGCCACCATGCCCAGCCGGGCTATTTTAAATGAAACAAAATTTTAAAATTCAGTTCCTCAGTTGCCCTAGCAACACTCAAGTGCTGAATGGCCACACACGTCTAGTGGCTACCGTATTAGTAAAGACAGTCTCACTATGGTGGACTATTAGTGGAGAGTTGGGCTGTTTCCATCATTGCAGAAAGTTCTGTTGGACAGAGCTCTAGAATAACCTGTGCTCCTTTCCTGCTCCCCATCCCCCATCTCTGGCCACCAAATGTTGGTTATGCTGTGCCCACCCTGTGTCTATAGATGGCACAAAGCCAACTTGGAAATCTCTTTTTTGGGAGGAGGGGAACAGAGTCTCACTCAGTTGTGTGGGGGTGAGTGCTGTGGTGTCATAGCTCACAACAACATCCAACTCTTGGGCTCAAGCCATCCTTTTGCCTCAGCCTCCTGAGTAGCTGGGGCTACAGGTGCCCACCACAATGCCCAGCTTTCTATTTTTAGTACAGACGGAGTCTCAGTCTAACTCAGGCTGGTCTTGAACTCCTGAGCTCAAGCAATCCACCCACATCGGCCTCCCAGAGTGCTAGGATTACAGGTGTGAACCACTATACCCAGCCTGGAAATTTCTAGACAGTTTAGTATTTATGCTTGGAGATCTAAAGAGACCAAAACTGTTCCAGTGCGGTGACTCACTAAAAATAAAAAAGTTAGCCTGGTATCATGGTGTAGCTACTTGGGAGGCTGAGGGGAGGATCACTTGAACTCAGGTGTTTAAGGTTTCTGTGAGTTAGACTGAGGCCATGGCCCTGTAGCCTGGGCAATAGAGTGAGACTCTGTTTCAATATATATATATATATATGTGTATATATATTCATATATATAAAATAAAGAGGCTGAAGCCATGTAAAAAAGATCCTCTGAGGAGGGCTGCACCACTCTGGGAAGTCACCAACCATGGATTGAGAACTCTCTTGGTTCTCTGTCTCTCTCTCTCTCTTTCCCCAAAGATGGGAGTTCATGGACTCCCCCCCTTCTATCTTTTCTAGCAATGCAGCCATAGCCTTTGTTTTAATGAACTAGTAATCTCTTTCTGTGCTCCTATAAGGGATTCTTGAAAGTGGGGAATCATTCCAGGATCCAAAAGCTTTTGAAGTTTGGGGAAAACAAGAAATGTTATAGCTTAAAAATAAACCTAACTGGCAGGGCACAGTGGCTCTCACCTATTATCCCAGGCTTTTGGGAGGCTGAGGCAGGAGGATCACTTGAGGCCAGGATTTGAAGACCAAGCTCAGCACCATAGTGAGACTGTCTTTACTGAAAATAAAAAATTAGCTTAGTTGGGGATGGTGGCTTAGCTGGTAGTCCAGCTACTTGGGATGCTGGGGCAGTAGGATCACTTGAGCCCAGAGTTTGAAGCTGTAGTGAGCTATGATAACACCACTGCACTCCAGCCTGGGTGACAAAGGGAGACCTTGTCTCAAACAAAACAGAAAACAAAACCAAACCCAAGTCAACCTCTCCTCCCCCACCCCCACCCACTTCCATCAGGCCAGCTAGCAGTACTAGGCAGTGAGGTGTCTTACCTGGGAGATTTTCTGGTGGGGGAAATCATGTTAACCCTCTACTAAGGGTGACCATCCCCACCAGCAAAACCTCAGGAGAGGGCTTTGTTCAGCAGAGCTGAGCCTCCACTCTCAAGTTCACTATTTGGTATATTCTGGGGACACACCAGGTGGGTTCCTGAGGTCCCATTTCAGCTGCACTTGCTCTTATTCTAGTCCCAGTTCTGAAGGCACAGGCTCAGTTGTTCCACTGCAGAGGGCAGTGGCCCTTGACCTGGTGGGTGCTGTGGACCCTCCTCCAGCTAAACATCCCCAAACAGAAGTGCCCTCTCTTCCCCATCCCCAGCCTGCTCCTCCCAGCTTGCGTGAAACTCCGCGAGTGTGCTGAGCAGAGGCTGAATTGTCTGGAGCGAGCTGGCCAGACTCATTACAAAAGACCCAGATGAGATGGACCCAGGTTTCTCATCTGAAAGGTCTGACTTCTTTCCAAGAGAAGCCTTACTACATTAATTAGATTTTTGCCTTTGGGGATTTGGCAAATAAACAATGTTGCTTTTATACCAACCTTAGGTAAAAGGGACTAGTGTTTCATCATCAACATTAGCTGCCAACCTGGGTTTAGCATGGCAGGCAAGAGGGAGTTAAAATAAAGTATGCATTTGGGGAGGAGGAGAGGATGTGTATGGAGGTGAATTTACAGCATCTCCAACCCCCAGGCCCTTCAGATAAAATTCGACAATGAGTCCAAATCAAAATGTGTTTGTACTTTGCCTCCTTATAAGTACACATTTCTTGACCTTTAGGGAGAATATTACCCGCAAAGATGAGGTGCAAAACTGAAATGATCTTGTTTCTGAGAGCTCCAGCCCTCTCTAGCATTTGAATAAATTGGAAATATTTGTAACATTTGTTTGTTTTTGAGATTAAAAAAATGTTGTTTTATGTTAATTACGTTTTGTTGTTAATTTTTTTTTATGTTAATTTACCACAAAGAATTAGGTTACAATGTTTGCATTTTTTAGGTAGAGTCCCTCTTATAATTGTGTCCTGCTCCCAAGAGGTGTGCCATCCACCCTAACATTGTGCCCATTAAGTGGGAGCTCACCCATCCCCCTCCTTCTTCCCCTTCCCCCGCTTCCTTGAATTGATTTGAGTTTTTCTCCTGGCTTCATATTAGTATTGAGAACATTGGATTCTTGCTTCTCCATTTTTATGATACTTTACTAAGAAGAATGTGTTCCATCTCCATCCAGGTTAATACAAAAGATGTAAAGTCTCCATCTTTTTAATGGCTGAATAGTATTCCATGGTGTATATATATACCACAGTTTGTTAATCCATTCCTGGGTTGGTGGGCATTAAGGTTGTTTCCCCATTTCGGCAATTATAAATTGATCTTCGATAAACAATCTAGTACAAATGTCCTTATGATAAAATGATTTTTTTTCCTTCTGAGTAGATGCTTAGTAATGGGATTTCAGGATGAAATGGGAGGTCTAATTTGAGTTCTTCCAGGATTCTCCATACTTCCTTCCACAGAAGTGGTATTAGTTTGCAGTCCCATGTTCTTGAGATCTTGAGGCTTCAGGAACATTTTTTAAGTAGTGTTTTTTTTTTTTTCCAGGGATTTGTTTCTTAGGACTAAGTAGAACACCACACTTACCAAATAAATTTCTCTGTGATTTAAAAACCTGGGGGTTTTTCTGAGTGTGGTTTTGTTTTTTTGTTTTTTTTTTGGTGATGGAGTCACACTTTGTCACCCCAGGTAGAGTGCCATGGTCTCACAGTTCACAGCAACTTCAGACCCTTGGGTTCAAGCGATTCTCTAGCTTCAAACTTCCAAGTAGCTGGGACTACAGGCTCCCACCACTATGCCTAGCTATTTTTAGAGACAGGGTCTTGCTCTAGCTCAGGCTGGTCTTGAACCTGTTAGCTCAGGCAATCCATCTGTCTGGGCCTCCCAGAGTGCTGGGATTACAGGTATGAGCCACCGCACCCGGCCTTGAGTGTGTTTTGAAATAAATCTCTATTTCTGGTTATTTAAAACAATAGTGAGAGATAGATGATGGATAGATACATAGACTGATTCAAAATTCAACTAGAAAGAGGTCTGATATTTATATGGGTTAAGCACTCCCTGGCACTTAGTAACTAAAATTTAAGAGTTTCCCCCAATTTATAGAGGTATTTTTCTAATGAGGAGAAAATCTCATTATGGAGTTTTGAATGCAGTTTTCTTTGTGACACTAGCAGTAACATGAGACTGCTTCAAGACCATTTCCATATGGCCAGATTGCCTTTCCAGCCTCCTCTTGCTCCAGCCCTCTCGGGCACCTTGTGCTTCGTCCTTCACTATCCTTTGACGCCCTGCCTCCTTCACACCTGCAGCTCTTTCCATATGCTCTTCCCTGACATGTCTTCCCTCACCTGGTTCCATTTTCTAACTGCTTAGCATACTGCTACTTACTGTTTAAAATGCAGAAACTACATAGGTACTTTCAAAGTACAAAGCAGATACGCAGCAGCAAATCCCAGAGACTCGGTACAGCGAACCAGTTTGGCTGGTTCCAATTTATCAGAGCAGTCTGGCTTCTCTTTTGTCCCAAACTGTGGAGTCCTAGATTGGTAGCCCACAGCCTGAGCCCCCTCCCCGCCCCTTGAGGAAATAATGTCAGTTTTCTAGGTACAATTCTGAGTTCAGGCCAGTGTGTCTCTGCAGACAGCTCAGAGTCCCCAGAGTGGCCGCCATGCCCTCCCTGCCTCCCCCACACAGAACTCTCTCTCCATAGGTCTTGCCAGAGGCCGGAGCTCCTAAAACCCCACCCACGGTCAGGCTGCCTCACCTGAAAGCTGCTGAGGTGCTCCAGGCCTTCCTGGTTGGCATAAGGGCCATTTTTTGTTCTTTTGGCCACAGTTAAACTTTAAGGATCTGGGCTCAGCTCTCACACTGGTATTCTCCTCTTACTGGGAAGGCCTGAGGTACATTAGCCAGCTCAAGTGTTAACACGGCATGAAGCTGCGCCCTAGAAAAAAGGGAGGAAGGTGGTGGCCCTGTCTAGAGAAGAACTCTGTCTTGCAAATGTGTTCTTTTTTATTTATTTATTTGACACAGAGTCTCATTTTGTCACCCCTGGTAGAGTGCCAGGGTGTCATAGCTCACAGCAACCTCCAACTCTTGGGCTCGAGCGATTCTCTTGCCTCAGCTTCCCAAGTAGCTGGGACTACAGGTGCCCGCCACAATGCCTGGCTATTTTTAGAGATGGGGGTCTCGCTCTGGTTCAGGCTGGTCTCAAACCTGTGAGCTCAGGCTATCCACCTGCCTCAGACTTCCAGAGTTCTAGGATTATAGGCATGAGCCACTGTGCCCAGTCCTCACAACTGCACTTTTTTTTTTTTTTGTAGAGACAGAGTCTCACTATGTTGCCCTTGGCAGAGTGCCATGGCATCACACAGCTCACAGCAACCTCCAACTCCTGGGCTTAAGCGATTCTCTTGCCTCAGCCTCCCGAGTAGCTGGGACTACAGGCGCCCGCCACTACGCCCAGCTCTTTTTTGGTTACAGTTCAGCCGGGGCCGGGTTTGAACCCGCCACCCTCGGCATATGGGGCTGGCGCCTTACTGACTGAGCTACAGGCGCCGCCCCACAACTGCACTTTTAAAGAGAGACATTGGTGAGCTGGAGGGCAAGGAGAATAACTCTCACTGAGTGCCTACTGTGCATTCATTCATTCTTTTGCCTTTCATCGTCACAACAGCCTAAGTGATTGTATTCTTTTCCCCAGGCCTGCCTCTAACATTTGCATGGCCAGGCTGAGGTCCACATACCATATACCTCAATCCTGTAAAGTTAAAAATTAAGCGAACAAACTGTTAACTAAAATATGTGCTAACCTCCTAACTTGACAAATATCTTTTTAACAAGCTGGAAGGCCAAGTTCAACTATAGAATTCTTAGGCTCATCTGTGTTCTGTGCTGAACCATAGCCAGGGAATGCTGCTCCCTTCTCTTATCAACCCTGACTCTGCCTTCAACTACCACGAGGACGTACCTGTGCCAGGTGTGTCTACCTCTATCTCCATCACCCTCTCTCAACAATGCCCCTGACCTGCTTTGGGGCCTCGGATGGAAGTGTAGTCCATCCTCAAGAGGACAGGTCTGGGAGCAGCGCTCATAGACCCCAAAAGTGGGCTTAGCCTCACTTGGATGAGGAACTTCAGGGTCCTGGCTCTTGTAATGTGGCTTAGGAAGAGGAGCAATGGTTCTAAGAGGCAGGTCCCTTTGGCCCTGTGAACCCCTTACCCAACAGAGAGGAGCACAGACAAAGGAATTCCATAATAGGACACCATAGATGAGGGTGGGTGTTGACCAGAGCAGAGGCCCTCTTGCCCGAGCAGAAAGGTTCTACTGACTTTATCTCCTGCACTAATAAGCTAATCAAATATGGTTGCCAGGAAAAGCCAATCTCTGGGACAATGAACCTAGGTAGACAAGGCAAAGTCCTTTATCCCAGGGGAAAAGCCAGTGCCATCTTAATCCATGGGTGACGCAGGGTTGACACAGCAGTACCTCACATTCTCAGATCACTTTCTGAGTTCATAGATGAGAAACAGAGAGGTTAAACATGTCATGAACACTACACAGCCGGTAAGTGATGGAGCTAGGCTGTGAGCTCCCATGTGACGAACTCCAAGGTCCCTGCTCTTTCTGTTCAGGGTACACTACACTATCCTTGAAAAAAAAAAAAAAAAAACCCAAAAAGCAGAGGAAGGTGGCCGAGGATAAAGGGAGAAAAGGATGCAGAAAAATAGAGGGCTGAGTCTTGAGTCTCTGGGATTTGACAAATCTTGGCTTTTCTAGGCTGGGTGCCTGTGGCTCAATGGTGAGAGCACCAGCCCCATGCAGTAGAGTTGGCGGGTTCAAACCAGGCCTGGGCCTGCTAAACAAACAAACAAACAAAATCTTGGCTTTTCTGCCTATAACGTGAATTAAAGTCCCATCCAAGGGGCACCCAGGAGAGCTTCTGACCCTTTGCCACCCTGTGACCCCAGTAGGCTGTACTACTGCTCTTAAAATGCAGGATTCTCCCCCGGGTGGGCATCTGATCACCCCTAACTTCCCCATTTGCTATGTTTAAGTTCTTGTCTTGATGAACTCAGGACTTCCCTCCCATTCTTCCAAGTCATTTTTTCTGCTCAGTGAAAAAAGTCGGCCTTGGATTTGCCAACTTATGGCATACAAGTGGCACAAACTATACTTTTCTTATTAAATTTAACTACTAAAATTGTAACTTATTTATAGATCTTTAATTGGCTCTGCAAACGAAGGCTAGAATGCACTTATAGATTTAAAGAAATAAAACACCTGAGTACAGACTGGAAATGTGGCCATTAACGTTACATGCCTATCAGGGTGTTAAAGCCTTGGCCTTTTTCCACTATCCTTTTAAAGCCAATTGTTCTCAACGTTGGCTACATGTCACAATCACTTGGAGAATTTTAAGAGATGATGAAGTTTAGATCCATCCCCAGAGATTTTGATGTGATTGCTCTGGGTATGGGGATTTTTAAAAAACTCTCCAAGAGAAACCTCAAAGCACTCAAACTAGCCCTCCCATTTGATCCTGCAATCCCATTACTGGGCATCTACCCAGAAGGAAAAAAATCCTTTTATCATAAGGACACTTGTACTAGACTGTTTATTGCAGCTCAATTTACAATCGCCAAAATGTGGAAACAGCCTAAATGCCCACCAACCCAGGAATGGATTAACAAGCTGTGGTATATGTATACCATGGAATACTATTCAGCTATTAAAAAAAATGGAGACTTTACATCCTTCGTATTAACCTGGATGGACGTGGAAGACGTTATTCTTAGTAAAGCATCACAAGAATGGAGAAGCATGAATCCTATGTACTCAATTTTGATATGAGGACAATTAATGACAATTAGGGTTATGGGGGGGAGGAAAAGCAGAAAGAGGGACGGAGGAAGGGGGTGGGGCCTTGGTGTGTGTCACACTTTATGGGGGCAAGACATGATTGCAAGAGGGACTTTGCCTAACAATTGCAATCAGTGTAACCTGGCTTATTGTACCCTCAATGAATCCCCAAGAATAAAAGTACTTTGAGTGCTATTAAAAAAAAAAAAAACTCTCCAAGTGATTTTATGCACAAATAAGATTGATAGCCATGGTTTTTGAGGGAAAGTCTTATCTTAACCCTATGTGGGATGCTTATAGCCTGCAGCCTGGATAAATCCAGTATTTCCAAATTTTAACATTTTTGCCAAGTATGAAACCCCCCTGACTTCCTAGGTCACATGAGTACTCTGCATACAGTTAAAACTCTTCTTGTAGTTAGAGTTTCAGGAAAGAAGGCCTTTTTTTTTTGGAGACAGAGTCTCACTTCATTGCCCTTGGTAGAATGCTGTGCCGTCATAGCTTACAGCAACCTTAAACTCTTGGGCTCGAGTCATCCTCCTGCCT